>NC_133464.1:74880000-76173750 GCF_048565385.1 Saimiri boliviensis | reverse complement strand
AACAAATGTCATTGCAGAAGATAGGGATTTCATTCATTTTCTAAGTGCTGATTGAAAAGGAGAATTTATGTTTTAAAAACCTTGATTTTTTTTTTTTTTAGCTTCCAGGAAAAAAGACAACTAAACTTTGGGTTCCAGATGAAGAAGTGTCACCTGAGACAATGGTCAAAGTGAGTAATACGCATAGATCTATTGATTTTAATATACTTGCCATATTATAATATTTGAGGTATTAAAGTTTCTATTTCTATTGAAAAGATGTTAAAATCAGTCAGGTGTATTTATATTTATTGTATGGCATTATCATGTGCTGTGACTCTATAGGATAATAATGAGAAAGCTAGGGTTTGTGGACAGCTGCACATAATATAATTTGAGGGGAAAAAAAGATTTAAAAGCTGCTTCCCTGATGGCAAAAGGCAATGCTAGTTTATGGACTTTCCTCTGTTCCTTAAAGATGAGAATCCAGAATTTTAAGCCTGTTCATCTTTTCCATGAGATTTAATAAAACTTTTTATCTTTAAAAAATTCAACCTATAATTTATTGAATTAGGAGTTTTATAAGATTGCTCATCATAGGTGTAGACTCTTGATTTATTAAAACCATCTCTGGTCTGTAGTGGACCTTATCTCAGTCCACTACCAAGATGCAAAAGCCAGGAATAAGTATATTAAATATTGTTATTTTCTAGCTGTAATTTCTTATAAACACTTTCTCTGTGTGTGTGTGTTTATAGTTTGTATTAAGAACTATCTTTTCACATTATTTTAGCTGAGGTTATGATACTAGTTTTGCAGACTTATACAGTAGCCCCACGTTTACATCAGTGAACGATACTTGATACTTTGAGTTTCAATATAAGCCTGTCTTTCTCAGCATTGGTCTCAAGCTGCAGTTTTTGTATACTTGAGAGCAGCACTGGACCAGAAGGTAGGGCACTTACCAACTTGCCAGTTACCAACTTACCAGTTGGTAGATAAGTCATACTTACCAGCTGGCCAGGAAAGAGATCTTCAGAGTGTCTACTGTGAGCCAGACAGTATTGAAGACACTCTTTGCCCCTGAGCCTTAGCTCTGTAAAAAGCTGAGATAAGATGTGGAAAACAGATAATTTGTACATCATTTTAAAAAGAGATAATATATACTTCCTCAAAAGAATTACTGGAAACATTAAAGGAAGTAATGTGTATAAAAATACTTTAAGTACTTCATAATTATAAAATGTAGGATAAATATGAGTGGTATCACTTTTTAGGCAGAAAAGAATAAATCTAATTTGTAGTTGGGAACTTAACTTTTCTGATTAGAGAGGTTAAGCATAATTTTACTGTACTTTCTAAAGGATCAAATGCATGTTGGGGAAACATTTTAAAACAGCAGCAAAGAATGAACTAGTAGTCTTTAGTCAAATCATTCTTTTACCACTTTATTGGAGGTTTGAAACGTCTTTAAAATGTTGAAGATTATCTTCATATATACAGAAAAGAATTTTTTTCTTTTCTTAAAAAGCATCCATTAAATACATTTTATTTTTTAAAAAGTTGAGCCAGGCACAGTGGCTCAAGCCTGTAATCCCAGCACTTTGGGAGGCTGAGGCGGGTGGATCAGGAGGTCAAGAAATCAAGACCATCCTGGTCAACATGGTGAAACCCCGTCTCTACTAAAAATACAAAAAATTAGCTGGGCATGGTGGCGCGTGCCTGTAATCCCAGCTACTCAGGAGGCTGAGGCAGGAGAATTGCCTGAACCCAGGAGGCGGAGGTTGCGGTGAGCCGAGATCGCGCCATTGCACTCCAGCCTGGGTAACAAGAGTGAAACTCTGCCTCAAAAAAAAAAAAAAAAAAAGTTGATACAGAAATTCTTTCAAAATGTACTAATGTTTTGTCTCTCAACTTGTCTCTTAAATAGATTCAGGCTATTAAAATGATGGTTCGATGGCTACTTGGAATGAAAAATAATCACAGTAAATCAGGAACTTCTACCTTAAGATTGCTAACAACAATATTGCATAGTGATGGAGACTTGACAGAACAGGGAAAAATTAGGTATGCAATTACTATTTCACGGTTCTTTGGATTGCACAATATTTCAGCTCTTGGTGTAACTGTTGAATGGTGCTTTTCTTTTTTTTAAAAAAATAGTATTTGTACATGTGCATATGTTTTAACTGTAATGTGCTTTTGTACAGTGGTTATTTTACAATGGCAGTTACATGTCTGGTGCAGGATACTATTATACATTGTAAATATTTTAAATAATAGATTCTTAACATTTTAGAATATCTCATATGAATGTGCTAGTGTACCAGTCAGTAACTGGTGTTTCACTTCTTGTTAAACATCTAAGGGGAAAAACAGACTGGTTGGAAGGCAACTTACTGAATCTATTTCCAGAACTATGATAAATGCATACCTGTGCTTTAAAAATCTACTTGAAGTAAATTATTGAAAACGAACACACTTTTTTGTTTTTTGTTGTTTTGTTTTATTTTCTTTGAAAGATGTAGTATAGTGTAGTGATTGAAAACTACTGGGCTCTGGAGCCTGGATTCAAATTCTGGCTCCACCACTTTACTAGTCAGGTGAACTTCAGTAAGTTGTTTTAACTTCTTGGTCCCTCACTTTTCTTAAAGTAGAGGTAATAATTATTTGTACCCAGCTCATCTAGCTATTATGATATAACTAGGTAAGCTACTATATCTAAGGTTTTAAAAAACTACTTAGCACATAATGATTAGAAGCATTGATGATAATAGTGGTTATTATGTCAGTGTTAGTTAAAATTTAGAGGTTTTTCCTCTATGTAAACCAAGTGCCATTTAGTGCCTCTTCTTGGTAATACAAAATAGGAGAATATCTCTGCACCTCCTTAGTATATCTAAAGACTTTGTTAAGAAAACATAAAAAGATGACTACCTGCTGCCTTCTGCCTTGCCATCTTGTATATTTTGCTTACACTGTATTCTCCTTGTATATTTTGCTTATACTATATTCTTTGTATAGAATGTTAACAGAAACACATCCTTCTTAAACCAAACATATTAAAAAAAAAACTTGGTATTCATTCTGTATAAACATCTGATCTGTCTACTTTCTTTAATTCTAATAAATTGTTTTCATCTCTCCCATAATTTATATATGCCAATTTTTAGGAGTTACAAATAATAAGTATGTTTTGATTTAAAATTTTTACTGAGTTTGAAATACTTTTGTATTGATCAGCTCAGCCTAGTAAAGAAATTTTCCTCAGTGTTAATACATTTTGTTTTATAAATCAGTTTATTAATTACATTATTTTATACTTCATATTTGCCCAGTTATATTCAGCAATAGAAACTTTTATCAGAGAGGCAAAATACTTTGGTGGTTTACGACAAGGAGGCCGATTGAAGACACACTGCACAAGTTCAAATTCAGGTTTCATCATTTATCAGCTGCTTTTATTTTTCAGCAAGTTATTTAACTTCTGTGTGTCTTAGATTCTTCATCTGTAAAATGAGGATAATAATATCTTCTTATAGAAATTATGTAAGGATTATATGTATTAAAATATGTAATGTAATTGGAATGATACCCAGTATATAATGTCACCTAAGCTGTGTTTTGTGGAACCCATATGACATTCAGGAATATTTAGGGGCTGCCTAGAGTTGGAATAAGAATTATTTCTGGTAGAAACAGAACAGATAGAGTCTTGGGAGTTGGTAGGTGGGCGTCTCTGTCCTTTCCTTAAGTAGGAAGCTTGCATTATTTAAGCAAAAGTGATTTTTTGTGTTTACACCTTAAATTTTTGTGTGATTTGATTTGAAGAAAAGTTTCCTCTGCTTAATAAAGCTAAAAACAAAAACAACAAAAATGTTTACTAGGTCAAATAGAAACCTCTGGTCTGGACAGGAAATTTTAAGGATGGATACACAGGAAGCATCTGTTATCCATAATCTACGAGGAGAACATCCAGCAGGTGGTTTGTACTCTTTGCACTAAGAACTATGATTTACCTATTAATAGCTACTTGTAATGTTGTTGATGAGATGAGACACACCTCAGAGACAAGGTCCTACAACTTTAGAACCTTACTAATGTTGGCTAGCATTCAGTGAATATTTTTACGTGGCCAACTTAATTATTAAGTCTTGGAAAACTAAGACTGTGTCTTTTATTTTAAATACTCTGCAGTGCTATATATACACAATAGACACAGATTTGTTGCCTGGATGTTGAATAACGGTCTTTTACTATAGAGCTACAAAGGGGGTTCTGTTTAAGGAGTTAGAACTTTTCCTTTCTTGTATTTGTTAAAGATCCCCCTGCATTTCAGCCAATATATTACTATATTAGGAAGTATTGTTCAGATATATTTACTAGTCTGGAATTCTATGAATTGTGCTTCATTTTAGCAGTTTTCTGTCCTCGAACTTAAAGCCTCTTGGTAATACTTGAAAAGTTGAATTGTAGCTAAGAATAGTAATGTTTTCCTTACCACACCTGCTTTCATTCTACTTTCGTGCTTAGCACAGTAGTTGTGGTTGATTTATTAGCAAGCTAGAACATATTTGGTCAAGCTAGAACATATTTGGTGCCTCATGTATACATAAACATAACTCCAACAAAATTCATAGTAGAATACATAAAACCTAACAACTAAACATACAGACAGATTGCTTCTATGCTTGATTAAGACCTGTTTTATTTAGAATGAGGGAATTAAATGACTTGAGTGACGCTAGCATTGACTTATGTTTAAAAGAATAATTTTGTAGTATTAGACAACGTCTGCCAAAGTTAAATGAGCATAATATGGTGTTCAATGCCACTAAATTATTATCTGTCTTAGTCTGCTCAGACTACTGCAATAAAATATTATGGGCTAAGTAGCTTATAAACAACAGAAATTTGTATCTCACAGTTCTGGAGGCTGGGAAATCCAAGATCAGGGTGCCAGCATGGTTGGGTTCTGGTGAGGGTCCTCTCCAGGGTTGCAGACTGCTGACTACTTGCTGTGTCCTCAAATGGCAGAAGTAGTAAACGAGCCTGCTCAGGCCAGCCACTTTTATAAGGCACCAATCCCATTCATGAGGGTTCCCCACTGTGACCTAATCCCCTCTCCAAAGGCCCCATCTCCTAATATTATCTTTTAGGTACTTGCATTTCAACATAGGAATTTTGGGGGACACAAACATACAGATCGCAACATTTTTTACCTTTTTTTTTTTGCCAGAATTTTTGATAAAATTAGATGTACAGAAGATTTTGTACAAATATTTAGAATTCTAATCTGTATTCATTCTTGCTCATTTTTCAGTAAACCAGATATGTCACGTCTGAGACTTGCTGCTGGGAGTGCTATTGTGAAGCTGGCACAAGAACCCTGTTATCATGAAATCATCACATTAGAACAATATCAGCTATGCGCATTAGCTATCAATGTAAGGAAAATGGCTGTGTACAACTACTATAGAAGGCCTTTGACTTTTAGGAAGGAAAAAATCCACTGTGATACATAGATTAAAATTTTGAATGTTTATGGTTTGTTTGTTTTTGAAAATTTTATGCATGAGAAATATTTCAGAGTTCTGAAACTGTCATTTGAGTTTTGGCTTGGTAACGTGGTTCAGTTGACACTTGTTATTTGCAACAGTGTTGTTCTATAATGTTATCACAGGCGTTCAGTTAATTGCTCTTAGGAGAATTGCAAGGATAGGTTCCTTCAAGCCCCTGGCCACATTTTCATCATCCAGTTAATATACAACCTTGTTTTATGTATGTTTCTGTTTAAAGACAACTTATTTATTATATATAGTTGTTTCATTAACACTGAACTCACAGCCAGTAGCACTGTAGTTCATGCAATGAATTACAAATTACTGAACAAAGCTTATCTAGCACACACATTTTCTCTGTAAGGAATATCATAGCCTTTTTGTGCTTTGGAACGCCAGAGAGCAGTTCATCACTATGCTTGTGCTTTGGAGCACCAGACAATACTTCATCATGAAATAACAAAAACATCAACCACAAAACCGTGAAAAATGTGGCACTGAATAGACCTCAAAAAGGACACTATTCACAGTATGAAAGCTGAAACAAGAAGGCATGGTGTTACCTTCTTCGACGTTAGCTGGGAATGTGCACATCTGGATATTCACATTTTTTGCTGCTTTGTGCATTTACTTTGCAAATGACCAAGAAATTGCTTCAAGTATTAATTTTGGTGTTACAAATAAATTTTAATGAGTATGCAAATTCCTAAATATAGAGTCCACAAATAATGAAGACTGGTTGTATGTATTCAGTTCCTGAAAGGAAAATAACAGTATAGAAATTTATAGTTTTATAAAGACTTGATAGAGAACTAATTTCATGTTAGAAGCATTCCTTATTACTCAGTGAGTTAAGTTTTCAGATTATGAGCAGTGAAACTTTCAGATTCCTATTCCAGTTTTATGGGTTTCTTATTAGAGTAACTTTGTATTTGGATTGTACAACTTTAGAAGTCTTTAGCATCATTGAGAAAAGTAAAAAGGACTTTCACATTAGTAAATAAGATGATTTCAATATGAGTTTTTCATTAATAATTTGATTATTTTACATGTAGTTTTTCTGTTTTTTCCCCAAGAAGTCTTAAGAATCTATTTCAGGGATCATTGTAATTTTTCCTCCTCAACCTTTAATCTAGTATGTATTTTAAAATTGCCACTTATATATAACTCTTTAGACACAGTCATCTATTTTTAAATTGTGATCATTTTTGTCAAATAATTTGTCAAGACTGGTACTTCAGTCTTTTAAAAACAGCTGTTTCAACTTCTGTTTATGATTTTAGTTTTATTGTTCAGACAAAACCATTTGAGAAATGATGTTTTGGGGAGCCCATAACTTCCTTGGTTTAGTTTCCCCACTTAATTTGGAGATAATCTTATTTTATAAGAAACTGAAAATTGTTTAAAAAGTATCTATTATATTTCTTAGAAGAAAGCAACATGTAATTATTTTATTAAATTGGTAAGACTTGCAGTCTGTTTATCAGGTTCTTGCTATATTTCTTAGAGCATTTGCTGTTATCATTATTGAAGTGAAAATGTTTAAAAAGCACAAAGTATGGAAATACAAGAAATGGACTTTATTTGAAACTTACAGTGTATAAGAAATATGTGTCAGCCATTAGGTAGATGTCCACTATGAGTTAAAAACATCCACAGTTACTGACTTCTAAGGACTTCCTTTTCTAGCACAATATTTGTTAAACATTGCCACCTCAAGCACCAAATTCCCAAGGTGAAAGTTCAAATGGCGTAAACTTTAAGGTTGCTTTGGAATTCTGTTGACTATGGAACATTTGTCAGTGGTTAGAAATCAATTATTGGCATCTTCTCACAACTTGCAAACATCGAATTACCCTATTTTAAACAAAGCTTTTCTCTCATTCTGTTCTTCCTTTAAATTACATGACCATCTCCTCTTTTCAAACCTCCAAGCCGCAAGAAAGAATTATGTGTCTTTGTCTCTGTTACTCTCTTATTCTCTCTTCTCTACTCATAGTTTGTCATTTGCCTTCGTTGTTTTCCAAAAATGTCCTGTTGAACTCCTCAAGTCCAATGATATCAATCTTCCTTACACTTTTTATATTAACTCAGCTCATTGCTCCTTTATTTTTAAAACTGTCTTATTTGGTTTCTGTCTCTTGATTATTGCTTTACTTCTCTGATTATATTTCCCGCTCTTCCTCTTTTTCTTCAAATGTATGTGTTTTATGAGGAGCTGTCTAGGATCAACTTCTTCACTTACACAGTCTTCTTTGGCCGTTTTCATCATCTCCGTAAGTGACTATTACATCAGCAACATTAAGTTTTTTTTCAAGACTCTGGTCCCACTTCAGATGCGAAACAGAAATTTTATACTTTTATATTCTGTGAATATAATAGAGATTTATAATGTTTCCCAGATCTATTCTTTCTTGACATACAGAGCTTATGTAAGTGTTAAATAAATTCAAATGGTATTTCTTATATCTAAAAACATAGTTTATATTTGACTTTTGGCTTGTCCTTGCACCTTACTGAAAAGTACAGATAATTATATTCTTTGATATCCATTATATAATTTTTTTCATATATTCTTGACCATTCTTATTGCTGTAACCATCATTAGCTCTCACCAAGACTACTGTGAGTCTTGTTTATTGCTGGTAGATGTCCTTAGTTACAGTTATGCTCATGTCATTTCTCTTTTTAAAAAATATTTAGGGGGTTTATACTTGTAAAAACAACTGCGCATGTTTTACAACCTGGTGTTTGAGCCCCTCTAATATTTTTATATTATACTTGACTATAAAAATCTTGTTGCGCACACTCTCCTTTACTTAAACTCATTTCATGTAGCTGAACAGTTTTTTTTTCTTTCATGTGCCTTGTACTTTGCTGCCTTTAATTTTTTCCTTACGCCCCCGTTTCCACACATCCAGTCTAACCCTTTCTGCAAATTAATGCTCAGATACAACCTTCTCCACAAAACTTGCCCTGATTCTTTTAGCTGGAAGTAGTCTCTTTTCCTATGGATTTCATCTGTAGTCCTCTGATACATACAAGGCTATGCTTTGCACTTTACTACATGTACTTTATTTCTTTTACTTGAGTTGAGGCTCTTTAAAGGCAGTACTGTATCTGGGAGGCTGCTATATATTAGAACAGAAAGTACATTTGGAGAAATTTAATAAAACTATGAATTTTAACATAATTTAATAATTGCTTAGATATTTTAGAACATGGAAATCACTTCATGAAAAATGTACTCTGTACTTCTGTGTGCTGTACATTGTTCTAAGTTCTGGAAATACAAGGTGAGTAAGTCATGCTTGTAGCCCAAAGAAGCTACCTCTTAGGAGAACAGAAAATAGAGATGTGTCAATAATGCAATGAGATACACAAAGTAATTGAACTATTTACATGGTACTAATGGTAGTTTTGAGGATAATTTGTACTAGAAAAGGCTACTAAAAGTGAATTTACTCAATTGCAGACAAAATTAATTTCATAGTAGTGAATAAAAGCTTTGATTGGAACTTTATCTTGGGGGGAAACTGTGTAGTATTAGACACCATCTGTTTTTTTCTTATATTTAACCAATTATTTTTTATAACCATGGTCATGAAAGTATCCAGTGTTTGCTTTTTTGAGGGGACATTTTATTCAGATAGAATTGTATTACTCTGTTCTTTACTTCACAGTTAACTTTTGTAGTAGCAGTCAAAAGGATAATCATCTTTGCAGAAAAACATTTGAAGACTCATTCAGTTTTCATTAGCACTTTTTATATTTATTCACATGATTCTCTTAAAGTAACCTGTATGTGTGTCATTATTCCTGTCAGTTTTCTCTTCTTCTTTTGTTAATTATTTGTGTTAGTTGAGTTGCCTGTGATTTCCCAGTTCTCTAACATCACCTTGATGACTTTTTGAAAACCTGCTACTTGTGTGATGATTCAAGGATTAACGTTGCAATTAATTTGTATTGTATTTTTGCACCCTGAATGATTAGTCAGAGGGGGACAAAAACCGGGATGTGATTGGGGTTTTAATGAATGTCCTGTTCATTTGTGAATACACTTGTGATATGTGGGTTTTTACTTATCCACTTTGAAATTGAGTATTTTCATAATAATTCTGTAACAGAGACTCCTCTGTGAGATTGATACTGAGGGAGGAGTGAGTTAACATTAACTTTGCTTTTTTTTTTGAGGCGGAGTTTCAC
The DNA here is from genome assembly GCF_048565385.1 of Saimiri boliviensis. NCBI lineage: Eukaryota > Metazoa > Chordata > Mammalia > Primates > Cebidae > Saimiri > Saimiri boliviensis. The sequence continues at coordinate 76,164,004 of NC_133464.1, read as the reverse complement.
TCGTTACCCAGGCTGCAGTGCAATGGCGCAATCTTGGCTCACCACAACCTCCGCCTCCTGGGTTCAGGCAATTCTCCTGCCTCAGCCTCCTGAGTAGCTGGGACTACAGGCACGCACCACCATGCCCAGCTAATGTTTCGTATTTTTAGTAGAGACGGGGTTTCACCATGTTGACCAGGATGGTCTCGATCTCTTGACCTCGTCATCCACCCACGTCAGCCTCCCAAAGTGCTGGGATTACAGGCTTGAGCCACCACACCTGGCCAACTTTGCTTTGTTGAGTATGAGGGTACATAACTTTCTGTGAGCCAGACTGCGTCTTCCCCTTCCCTCCCTACAGCTATTTTTTCCCCTCCCGAGATGGAGTTTTGCTCTGTAGTCCAGGCTGGAGAGCAATGGTGCAATCTCAGCTGACTGCAACCTTCGCCTCCCAAGTTCAAGTGATTCTTCTGGCTCAGCCTCCTGAGTAGCTGGGATTACAGGCGCCTGCTACCACGCCCAGCTAATTTTTGTATTTTTTAGTAGAGATGGGTTTCACCATGTTGGTCAGGCTAGTCTCAAACTCCTGACCTTAGGTTACTTGCCTTGGCCTCCCTAAGTGCTGGGATTACAGTAAGCCACCGTGTCTGGCCTATTTTTATTTTTTGACTTTAGGTTCAGGGGTACATGTACAGGTTTGTCATATAAGTAAACTGTTTGTCACTGGGGTTTGGTGTACAGATTATTTCATCACCCAAGTAATAAGCATAGTACCCAAAAGGTAGTTCCATCCTCACCCTCCTCCTACCCTCCACCCTCAAGAAGGCTCTGGTAGCTCTTATTCCCTTCTTTGTGTTCATGTGTACTCATTGTTTAGCTCCCACTTGTAAGTGAGAACAACAGTATTTGGTTTTCTGTTCCTTTATTTGCTAAAGATAATGGCCTCCAGCTCCATCCATATTGCTGAAAAAGCACGTGTAGTATTCCATGGTGTATCTGTATCACATTTTCTTTATCTGGTCTACTGTTGATGGACATTGGGTTGATTCTTTGTCTTAGCTATTGTGAATAGTGCTACAATGAACATATACATACATGTGTTTTCATGGTAGAAATGATTTATATTCCTTTGGGTATATACTCGGTAATGAGACTGCTATGCCAAATGGTAGTCCTGCTTTCAGTTCTTTGAGAAATCGCGAAACTGCTTTCCACAATGGCTAAACTAATTTACATTCCTACCAGCAGTGTATTAGTGTTCCCCTTTCTCCACAGTCTAACTAGCGTCTATTATTTTTTGGCTTTCTAATAATAGCCATTCTGACTGATATGATACAGTATCTCATTGTAGTTTTGATTTGCAATTTCCTAATGATTAGCGATATTGAACATTTTTTCATATGCTTGTCGGTTGTATGTGTATCTTCTTTTGAAAAGTGTCTGTTCATGTCCTTTGCCCACTTTTTCATGGAGTTGTTTGGTTTTTGCTTCTTACTTAATTTGCTTATAGATTCTGGATATTAGGCTTTTGTTGAATGCATAGTTTGCAAGAATTTCCCCCCATTTTGTAGTTTGTATGTTTACTCTGTTGATGGTTTGTTTCTTTTGCTGTGCAGAAGCTCTTTAGTTTAGACTACTACTTTAAAGTAGATGTTTGGCATTTTCATAAACTAAAATTTAAATGAAATGACAGAAGATGTATAAAATAAGGATTTAAAGATAAGGACAAATGTTATGACTAAGATTTCTGGGGAAGATAAACTAAATGATCGTTCTACATGAAGAAATTGTTACAACAGTAAGAAACACCATACCTTATTTAACTGGTGGAGAGTAAGGTGTGATCAAAAGTTTGTACTTTTCCCTATGCAGTAGTCTCCCCTATCTGTAGTTTTGCTTTTCCAAGTAAGGTATTTTAAGAATGAGGGAGACCACATTCACATTACGTTTATTATAGTATATTATTATACTTGTTCTGTCTTACTAGTTGTTGTTCATCTCTTGCTGTGCCTAATTTATAAATTAAACTTTATCAGAGGTATATATGTATAGAAAAACACATAGTATATATAGGATTTGGTACTGTCCTCAGTTTCAGGCATCCACTGTGGGTCTTGGAATGTATCCTCTGCTGATAAGGGGTGACTACTGTAGTTCAGAAAAAGTTCTGATCATCTGTGTGCCAGGTTTTGTGTTAGGCTTAGAGAGATAAAGACGTAATTCTTTTCTTCAAGAAACAAGTACTGATGGGCAAGACAGACATTTAAACCCATAATTTTAATACTTTATACAAAACGCTATGCTGGAGATAAGTACAGAATTCTAAGAGCACAGAGGTGGATGCTGGATACAAATTACACACTGCTTTCTGGCAGGTATGTGAGCTGTCTTTTTGGATAAGTAGGAGTTAGCTAGAAGTGTAGGGTGGGTAATTTAGGAGAGGGGAGTAATATGAGTTAGGCAGGCACATGGGTGGTAATAATCAGCCTGGTTTAATTATAGAAGTTGAAGTAATTTGATGTTTCTGAAACGGATTAGTAATTCTTCCCTTCAGAGTTGTGCTTTTTATTTCTTTATTAAGAGATAGGATCTTGGTATGTCTGCCTTAGCCTCCCAAATAGTTGGAACTACAGGTGTGTTCCACCATGCCCAGCTAGAGTTGTACATTTTCATGTGAATAGTTTTTATGAGTGATAGAACTAATATAAATGGGACAGTTTTACATTGCCCATTAAATGAAAAAGATATATATGAGTTGGTGTTTAAGCATTGATTTTTGTATTTTATTTAAGTTACGGCAGATTTATATTTACTAGTATTTTTTCTGTTTTAAAAGCATGGTTTTTTTCCTCTCTTCCTTTTTTTTTTCACTTTTTTTTAAAAATTGCATTTTAAGTTTTGGCGTACATGTGAAGAACATGCAAGATTGTTGCATAGGTACACACATGGCAGCCTGATTTGCTGCCTTCCTCCCCTTCACCTATATCTGGCATTTCTCCCCATGCTATCTCTCCCCAGCTCCCCACCCCGCACTGTTGTTCCCCTATTTCCCTCCAACAGGCCCCAGTGTGTGATGCTCCCCTCCCTGTGTCCATGTGTTCTCATTGTTCAACACCTGCCTATGAGTGAGAACATGTGGTGTTTGATTTTCTGTTCTTGTGTCAGTTTGCTGAGAATGATGGTTTCTAGGTTCATCCATGGCCCTACAAAGGACACAAACTCATTGTTTTTGATGGCTGCATAATATTCCATGGTGTATATGTGCCACATTTTCCCTGTCCAGTCTGTCATCGATGGGCATTTGGGTTGGTTCCAGGTCTTTGCTATTGTAAACAGTGTTGCAATGAACATTCGTGTGCATGTGTCCTTATAGTAGAACGATTTATAATCCTTTGGCTATATACCCAGTAATGGGATTGCTGGGTCAAATGGAATTTCTATTTCTAGGTCCTTGAGGAATCGCCACACTGTCTTCCACAATGGTTGAACTAATTTACACTCCCACCAACAATGTAAAATGTACCTATTTCTCCACATCCTCTCCAGCGTCTGTTGTCTCCAGATTTTTTAATGATCGCCATTCTAACTGGCGTGAGGTGGTATCTCAATGTAGTTTTGATTTGTATTTCTCTAATGACCAGTGATGATGAGCATTTTTTCATATGTTTGTTGGCCTCCTGTATGTCTTCTTTTGTAAAGTGTCTGTTCATGTCCTTTGCTCACTTTTGGATGGGCTTGTTTTTTTCTTGTAAATCTGTTTTAAATCTTTGTAAATTCTGTATATCAGCCCTTTGTCAGATGTTTTTTTAACACATCTGATTGGTACCAGATGAATATTGCAGCTTTGAAATGAACTTGAGTCACAACATCTCACTCGTGAGCAGTGAAGCAATGATTTTAGATAAACTTCATACTATTTACTCGTTTCTTTATAAAATAGCAAATTTTATATCTGAAGTTACTTTTTGCTGCCATGTGAATAATCTCTGGAATAATTGTGTCTTTACAGGATGAATGCTATCAAGTAAGACAAGTGTTTGCCCAGAAACTTCACAAAGGCCTTTCCCGTTTACGGCTTCCACTTGAGTATATGGCAATCTGTGCGCTTTGTGCAAAAGATCCTGTAAAGGAGAGAAGAGCTCATGCTAGGCAATGTTTGGTGAAAAATATAAATGTAAGGCGGGAGTATCTGAAGCAGCATGCAGCTGTTAGTGGTAAGCATATAAGAAAATGAAAAGGATACTTTTTCAGCCTGCTAGTTTCAGTTTTATAGACTACAACATGATATATGATATTACTGTTAATTATTATTTGTAATTGACACTCATTAATTTACCGTTTTTTGATAACTGCTTTTCATTTAATACAAAGGTCATTAAAAAATATAAATGCATGGATACTTAAATATCAACCTATATCTCTTTATGTAAAGGACTAGATGGCCAAGAAAAATAAGCAATGACATTAGAGGTACTTTAAATATAATAATAAAATCTGTACATGTATATAGATTGTCTAAGCATGATCTTTTTTTAGTTGAAAAAAATTACAAGCCTTTGATCTTTGTTGTTCTCACCTGTAGCTGACATTAATACCAGGTGTTTGCATGCCTACCTTTCATCTACTCACTTTACCCCATTGAGGTTAGTTGATATGCCTCTTGACTTCTATGATTTAACAAACAGCATTAAAGTCCATCCTGTTATTTCAGTCAGAAGTCAGAGGCATTATTCATACCGTTTTTCCCTCCTCTCATCCGTCACCAAATTCTGTTAATTCCTTCTCCAAATATCTTGAATATTTATCTTCTACTCTCAGACCTTGCTGTATTTTTACCTAGATTGTTGTATACATTGCCTCCCTGTTGTAATTGTTCCCTTGCCTCTGACTCACCACCTGCTGTGTCACATTGCTATTAGAATTATCCTTCTAAAAGAGATTAGATCACATCAGTACCTTGCTTGAAATTTCCATTGATTCTCTGTTGCTCATGGGATAAAGTTAAAATGCCTTATCATAGCCCTTTATAGTTTGCTCTCAGCCTGAGTTTCAAACTTTGTCTGCTCCCTATTATGCATTCTGTATTTCATGAACTCTGGATTACTTGAAATTTGTGTTAACAGTCTTTTTTCTCTGTTGTCAACTTTATCTGGAAATTGCTTCCCACTTCCAGACAAACAAATGAACAAAACCAAGGAATATGATTGGCACCTTTTGAATCATTTAAGATACACTTTCGAGGTTACCACATCACCGTTACCTCTTTCTTTTTCTTCCTTCCTTCCTTTGGAAAATGTGAGGGTTTTGCTGTCACATCCCGCCTCTGCTGTTTACCGGTTGTATCTTCACAGGTTACTTAATCAGTTTTGCCCTAGTTTTCCTATTTGCAAAATTGGTATAATTATACTAATTGCTTATGATTGTTGTGAGAATTAAAAAATTATATACAGTGCCTGGCATAATGTATGACCCAAAGAAGTGCTCAGTATGTGTTAGCCATTCTTATTTTGGTGCACTTCTGCATTGAAGTGTAGCTTCTGCCTCTGTTTATGCTTTAGTGTAAGCTCTTTACCTAGTCTTACTCATCTTTATATTTTTAGATTTTAATATACGCCTGGAACATAGTAAGCACTCAATAGAACTTAATTTTAATTTCACTGAATTTTGAACCGTGTTGCTTTTTTCCTTCCATGTCTGCCTCAAAATGGATGATGTTACACACAAACTATTCTCTCTAGATTTAGTAACGGAAATAAAGAAAATTAGGTGCTTTATTGACACATATACCCGAGGTTAAAACATCCAATTTATATTTATATTTGGAAAATATGAAATATAAATGGAAATTGTCCGGAATTTGAGTCCCAGTCTGTGTGTACCCTGTATTAAACCAATTAGAATTACCATTCTGACCTCTCTAGCAGAATATACTACTGTCAGCCAATATACAAAAATAATTGAATTTAAACTAAATAGCTGTTTCTTTGTTTAAAATGCCCTAGAAACTCTTGTCTGTTTCTTTATTCTGTTCTTCTATTACAAATAGTATCAACCTCTTGTTTTAGTTCCATACTGACTCTGAAAAATATTAGATGTTACTGTTTTGCTCAGCAGCTTGCAAGAGACTGTTAAACATAGGGTCACTAATAATGGGAAAAATAGATGTTATATCTCTCACTTTTGAATATAGTTTGTTTGGGTCACTTTTTCCATATGCATTTTAAAACTGAAATACTTGTTTTTATACCCTTAGCCCATGGTGTATTTAGTAGGCCATTTCAGTATTGAACATGGTGGACGAATGGTAGACTGTTTATCATGTACCTCAACACAGGGTATTTCAATATATTTTTCTTCAAGTCATTGTGGTAAACTGTTGGGATGCAGAAAATATAGTATGAAAGAAAGAGTGTGTAAGATTTGGCTTCTAACCTGGATTTTTTTTTTCTTTTTTATCTTTTTCTTTTTCAGAAAAATTATTGTCTCTTCTACCAGAGTATGTTGTTCCATATACAATTCACCTTTTGGCACATGACCCAGATTATGTCAAAGTACAGGATATTGAACAGCTTAAAGATGTTAAAGAGTAAGACTTTTTCCATCCCATTTTCTTATTTTCTGAAAGTTGTTTTTTCTCCTTAATGCTGATAATGGGATCTCAATTATAATTAGTTTATTGATGTATTTCATTTCTTAGGCATTTAAGGTTCTTTATTTGCTCTCTTGTCTTTCTTTTTTCATACCATCTCTTTATATTATGTTTTTAATATGGTTTCCCAAAACGTAATCATAATTAGTTATGTTTCTTTAGCAGCCTGGTGTTCCTTTTCTGTTGAAGCAATTCATTAAAATTTGCATTTCATTTCTTTTTCTTCTTCCTTCTGAAACTGTAGATTTTCATGTGAGGTGAATTAATAATGTCTGTTTTACTCATGTAGTAAGCACATTTTTCTTTGCAGTAACTATCTTCCTCTGTAGAAAGAGAATGGTCGATTTAACAATGAGCCAAGTGGCCAGGCACGGTGGCTCAAGCCTGTAGTCCCAGCACTTTGGGAGGCCAAGGCGGGTGGATCACGAGGTCAAGAGATCGAGACCATCCTGGTCAACATGGTGAAACCCCGTCTCTACTAAAAATACAAAAAATTAGCTGGGCATGGTGGCGCCTGCCTGTAATCCCAGCTACTCGGGAGGCTGAGGCAGGAGAATTGCCTGAGCCTAGGAGGCGGAGGTTGCGGTGAGCCGAGGTCGCGCCATTGCACTCCAGCCTGGGTAACGAGTGAAACTCCGTCTCAAAAAAAAAAAAAAAAAAAAAAAAAGCCAAGTTTATAACTGGGGAACTACTACCAGTTATTACTTCATTGGTGATTCTCTAACTAGAGTTTAAAATCTTTGCACTTCTTTCAGAGATTTTTGCTTAAAGACTAAAAACACTGTATGTATCTGGATGAGGAATGGGAATATAGTGATATTTAGAGAAGTCTTTTTAAGACCCGCATAATTCTTTACATTAGCTCAAGAACCTGGGCCTCTCTCAGTTTCAATAAAAGATTACCGTTGTGGTTTTGAATCAGCTAGTTTATGATGCCTTTAGTTTCCTGTAACACTAAAATAATTCTTAATGTCTTAATTCATAGAAATATTTTATAGTAAAATAATTTGAGAAGCCTTAGGAGAATAAAATCAAGTTACTAGTAAATTCTCATGGCAATAGAAAAGACGCCCTTTTTTCCTACTGCAGTTTCCTTTTTTCAAAAAAGTAAGAAATTAGTTCTGCCAGGCATGGTGGCTCACAGCTGTAATCCCAGCACTTTAGGAGGCCAAGGTGGGTGGATCACCTGATGTCAAGAGTTAGAGAACAGCCTGGCCAACACGGCAAAATCCTGTCTCTAGTAAAAATACAAAAAAACAAGCTGGACATGGTGGTGCACACCTGTAGTCCCAGCTACTCAGGAGGCTAAGGCAAGACAATTGCTTGAACCTGGGCGGCAGAGGTTCGCAGTGAGCTGAGATAGTGCCAGTGCACTCCAGCCTGGGTGACAGCACAAGAAAAAGAAAAAGAAATAAGCTCTATCAAAATTAGTTCTATCGTTAGTATAACTGTTGAAAACTTCTAGTCACCTCTCTCTGAGAACATTGGGTTTTTTAAAAAAATAAAACATCCTTTGGAATTTACTAGACACCTGTGATTGTATTTCTAAGTTGTCCCAGTGTAGCCATGCATGATCTCCATCCTATCAGGGAGCCACTTCAGAAGAATTTATCCTATACCTAAGTTTTTAAAGATTATTTTTTTTCTGTTCTAGAATAATCTCTTGCTTCACATTTCTCTCTTCCTTCTCCCATTACTTTTCTCCTCTGTGTATCAACTATAACTTTGTTCCTTTCTCTCTGTGTAGTACATAGACAAAGCACTTTTCATTTTTTATAGAGTTTTATGTAATTAACTTTAAAACTGAGCTACTAAAACTTTCTTTTTAATTTTTCTCCTTTTAAGCAAAGACAATGCTTACAGTTGTCAGTCATGACCTTGTCCTCTCTATTAATGAGTATTCTTAATTGTTTACGTTTAATAAGACAGTTATATTCTTTTGAAGACTTCCTGTCAGAACTGTAGTCAGTCCTAAGTATCTGAGGCCTCACTTGATCCATGGCCCAACTATTACTTTGACAGTCTTTAACTCCCTGTCATAGCTGGGGTTAAGATGACTTCATCCTTTCTACCATATATGTTTCTTCTTTAACCTGCCTCCTTGGAAATCTGTTAAGATCTTATAAGCTCATGTCTGCATTGTTGACCTGTTGTTATATATACGTGTGACATATTCTTTTTCCCTGCTAGTTTGTAACTTTTTTTTTTTCTTCCTGGAGTTATAATCTAAGTTTGTTATATTTAGAATTACTGTGTCTATATTTTAGCAAAGGGTGATTTTCTTCTATATTTCTCTACCCGCCCCCCCTCTTTTATTTTTAGATGTCTTTGGTTTGTTCTGGAAATATTAATGGCGAAAAATGAAAATAACAGTCATGCATTTATCAGAAAGATGGTAGAAAATATTAAACAAACAAAAGATGCCCAAGGACCAGATGATGCAAAAATGAATGAAGTATGTAATTCTTTGTAAATGATTATGGTTCCATGTTGATTTTCAAATATAGGTGTAAGGTATGAAACTTCTGTAGTATTTATATAAGACAGCATCAGATTTTTCTGTTAGTAATTAGGTAAGATTACTAACATAGAATTAGCAGTAATTTTATTACTAGTAAATGAGCAAAACCAATAGTGTAAGCTAAAATGCTTACACAGACTATTGCTTTGATTAGTTTACTGTTTAGACTGGATTCATGTTCTAAAATTATTCCTAGTTTACAGAGTCTAGATTGCTATCTTAAATGTCTGTTTTTTAAAAAAATACTATTGCAGAAATTGTACACCGTGTGTGATGTTGCCATGAATATCATCATGTCAAAGAGTACCACATACAGTTTGGAATCTCCTAAAGACCCAGTACTACCAGCTCGTTTTTTCACTCAACCCGACAAGGTAGTTACTTTATAATTTGTTTTTGTAAGTTGAAAAAAAATGTATTCTCAGCGCCGGGTTGCAGGAAGACCAGGAAGGATCATGGAAAGATTGTTGTGAGTCTTAAGAATGTGATTTAAGACCAGAACTAGAATATGAGTCAAACTGGAGGACACACTTAAGGTTCAGATATTAGGATGACCTAGTGTTTATGTTCGGTTTTAAGACAGTCTTAGAGCACAGGCAGAAATGTGATCAAAGCATGTGAATTTGTGATTTAATGTCCATTTTTCAAAATGAGAAAGAGTGCTGATAGAGATACAGTCTGAAGTTAAAAGCCCTTTATTGGGATTTATCAATGGTTTGAGGAAACAAGCAGAGAACAGCCACTGGAACATGCCTAAGACCCTGGGAATACTACAGGAGTATTACTCCCACTTTCCAAAAAACTCAAGTGTGATATGAGATGTAAAAAATAATTTTCACAATCCCTCTCACTCCCTCATAATTTATTTATTTAATTCCTCATAATTTAGCTGAGCATATTGAGTAATAGAGTCTGGAAATGACCACTCTCCTCTTTTTGCTTTTAAATCAAAATGCCAGTTAAGACCTTAACAGTGCATAGAGATTTGGAACAGCCCTGTAGGATTGCTCAGTAACTGAAAGTGCTGTCATGCTGGTGTGAGCAAAGTAACAGGAGTATAATGTGGTCTTTCCCCTGAAGTGTGTTATTAAAGAAGCATGTGTTTTCTGATGCACTTTTAGAACTCTTAACATGTTAGAGCTCTAATATGTTTTGTTAATATTAGAGTTGGCATGAAGTTAGTTGAAGCTTATTACAGTAGTTAAAATCAGTGACTGAAATTTTGTGTTTCAAATGATAATTTAAATTTAAAAACTGTTCTTTGCTTTGTTGGCTTTTGAACCACCTCATACATAGTGTTTTAATATTCACTGACTACTTTTTCTCTTGCTTGTAGAATTTCAGTAACACCAAAAATTATCTGCCTCCTGAAATGAAATCATTTTTCACTCCTGGAAAAGTATGTTTGGAGAATCATTTTAATTTTTATGTGGTAGCTTATTTTAGTGTGATTATTGGCAGAATTGTGTTATTTTGTATTTCTTCAAAAATTTGTATATTCAGACTAGAAAATATAAGTATTAATTATATTCCATTTGCTCGTAAGAAATGATTATATTTACTAGATATATGCAAGCTGAAATACACAAACTTATTTTTTTAGCTTGTAATAAAGTCCCAGGAGACCTGATTATTAAACTTCTTAGGCTAATGTCAAGATGAAAAGTATAAAAAAAAAAAAAAGAATATTCTTATGTCTTTCCATGGCAAGTCTAATTATCTATTTTTATTGTTGATTATTCATTTGTTCTCTGTGTAAGCCATTTTCTCCAAATAACTAAGAAATTCTAGTGTTATGCTCTCTGTAGAGTTTTTAATTTGTTAAAGTGATATTCAGTTTATACTTATTTTGCTTAAGGTAGACACATTTTTCATGATTTGTAAGTAAATACTTTGACAGAGATGTTATTTATGGTTCTTTACATGTAGCTTTCTTTTGGCTTTAACCAAATAAAAAGAGATGTGCATTTCTCATTTCAGCCTAAAACAACCAATGTTCTGGGAGCTGTTAATAAGCCACTTTCATCAGCAGGCAAACAATCTCAGACCAAATCATCACGAATGGAAACTGTAAGCAATGCAAGCAGCAGCTCAAATCCAAGCTCTCCTGGAAGAATAAAGGGGAGGTAAGTGCAGAAGAAATGCCACAATTTACATTTAAGGATTCCAACAAAGCTGTGAGATCTGAAATAACATAATCCAAAATGTTTCATGTCAGTAAGTGGAAAGCAATACATTACTTAATTTTTCCATTTACCATTGGTAGTCACAAGTTCGTATTCATTTGCTTGCTCATATTGGGTGGGTGATCCATCTTAGCCTTTCATTGTTCAGCTTGTTGGGGGTAATCTGTGTTAGTACACATAAAGTAGTTTCCAATCTCAGCATATAGCAATTGTAAGACTGTTACAGTGTATCTATACAATGGAATACATAGTCATTAAACATGGTGAGGTCTGAGTTAGCATGGAAGAGTTTCCATAGTATATTATTGAATGAAAAAGGCAGAGTACATAAAACAGCATTATGAACTCTTAAGTTTTGAAAGCAGATTTATATTAACATTTGTTTTCATATGCATAGAAAGTTTTTTTTGAAGAATACACAAACTCTTAACAGTGTTGATGATAACCTAGTACAGAAGGGAGGTTATTTTATACTTTTTGGTATCATTTGATTTCTTTCTATAGTACCATGTACCTGTATAAACTTTTTTGTTTTAAAGTGTGTTTCTGCTTTTTGGGGTTTTAAAAATTTGACTTTTATTTTAGATACAGAGGGTACATATGCAGGTTTGTTACATGGGTATATTGCATCCAGGTATTGAGTATAGTACCCAGTAGGTAGTTTTTCAGCCCACATCCTCCTTTTTCTACCCCCCCGCCCCCCGCCAAGTATTCCTTAGTGTCTGTTGTTCCCATGTGTATGCCCATGTGTGCTCAATGCTCCCTCCCACTTATAAGTGAGAACATGCAGTATTTGGTTTGCTGTTCCTGTGTTAATTTGCTTTGGACTTGGCCTCCTTGCTGTGAAGTACATGATTTCATTCTTTCTTATGGCTGCATAGGATTCCATGGTATATGTGAACTTCATTTTCTTTATCCAATCCACCATTGATAGGCACCTAGGTTGATTCCATATCTTTGATATTGTGCTGCATTAAACAAATGAGTGCATGTGCCTATTTGGTATAATGATCTCTTTGCATTTGGGAATATAACCAGTAATGGAATTGCTGGGTCAAATTGTAGTTCTGTTTTAGGTTCTTTGAGAAGTCTCCACACTGTTTTCCACAGTGGCTGAACTAATTCACATTTCCACCAATTATGTATAAGCATTCTGTTTTCTCTGCAGTCTCACCAGCATCTGTTGTTTTTTTGGATTTTTAGTAATAGCCATTCTGACGGATGTGAGATGGTGTCTCATTGTGGTTTTGATTTGCATTTCTGTGATGATCAGTGATGATGAGCATTTTTTCATGGGTAGCCATTTGTATGTCTTCTTTTGAGAAGTGTCTGTTCATGTCCTTTGCTCGTTTAGTTTTTAAAATGATTCTTTTTTGAGAAATAAAAGGAAAGTTAATTCATCCTTTCACTCTTTTTAGCATAAGTGCTTAGGGTACATTTGTTAGCACAGAGCATTGTATAGGGCTAAACTGCCACTATTTATTGAGTTTTGCCATTATTATTAAAAGACTAGACTGTCTTTTTTTTTTTTTTTTTTTTTTGAGACGGAGTTTCGCTCTTGTTACCCAGGCTGGAGTGCAATGGCGCGATCTCGGCTCACCGCAACCTCCGCCTCCTGGGTTCAGGCAATTCTCCTGCCTCAGCCTCCTCAGTAGCTGGGATTACAGGCACGCGCCACCACGCCCAGCTAATTTTTTGTGTTTTTAGTAGAGACGGGGTTTCACCATGTTGACCAAGATGGTCTCGATCTCTTGACCTCGTGATCCACCCGCCTCGGCCTCCCAAAGTGCTGGGATTACAGGCTTGAGCCACCGCGCCCGGCCTTAGACTGTCTTTTTTACTGTTCATAACCAATCAGTAAAGAAGAAAGGTGACATTTTAAAATCTTACTAAATTTCTTATAATGAATTAATTGTTGAGTGATACATAGTATGATAGAAATGGAAGAAATTGCATTTGTAACTTTTGTTTGTTCTAGATTCCTGTATTAATGCATATTAGTGGCTAATACCTAAGTGACTCTTCAGATATATCAGTTGGACATTTTCTAGCAAGTGGCCTCATAATTAACAAGACCAGAAATATTTCCATCAACTCATTTTCTAAATTACTGGTTTTTCCCCTTGAATTCTTGGTTATAATCAGAGATGATCTAATTCACCCAGTCAGCTAGGCAAAAAGCCTCAAAATCGTGTTTGACTCTTCTTCCCTCTGTATTTGTTCAGTTGCTAATTTTTGCTAACTCTTTTCTACGCAATGTTTTGTGCTTCTCTTTTACTGTCATCATTTAGTTCATTTCCTTTCTTTAATTATTCTTGTATTTGACTAGTTTTATTTCTTATTATCTCAACTGTGTATGTTATATCACTGCTAGATAATCTTTTAAAAATACTGCTGTTACGATATTATTTTTTTGCTCAGAGATCTTAATTGGCTTCTATTGTTTGCTTTCAAGTCAAGTATAGTTTTACCCTCTCCTTATCATCAATTTGTTATTCAACACAAAAGTGTCCTAATTTATACTTTTTCAATATAGTTTTCTTTAAACATTTAACTTTTGACCAATCTGTTCTGTTACTTTTTTTCTTTCAAATTCCTTCAGTTCAGTGGGACTGTTTCCAGGGGAATAAAGTAGGTATATTTGAGAAATCTGTTTGGTTGGAGAATGAGGGAAAAGTTATCAGAGGAAGTTGAGGGGTAGCCAGATTATGTCCGGACTCTGTGAACCATCGTAAGGAATTTGGGTTTGATTTTAAATGCAACTGGAAGATTTGCCAGGGAGTCTAGCAATCTAATTTGTGGTGTTTTTAAAAAATTGCCCTGATGATGTGTGCAGAATATACTATAGAGGAGCTAGAATTGAGGTAGAAAAACCAGTTAGGGGTCAGCAAATTCTAATATATGACAGGGATGAAGAGGGAAGAAGATGGTAAATGTCAAATTCCAGATTTTTTTTTTTCAAGAGTAGTCAAGTGTAGTAGTGAGAAGGAGGAAAGAGTTGAACAAGGAGTTTGATGTGTAACTAACTGTGAATAGTCTAACTAACTGTAAACAGTCAGCGAGAATAACTACCTTTAGACCAGCTTCAGATTTATTTTGATGTTAGATGCAAATGATCTTGCTTATGGATCAGATGTGAACAGTTAGGGAAAGGGAGGATTTAAGAGTGTATCCTGGGCTTTGTACCTGAATAACTGGAGAGATGGTGTTACCTTTTACTGAGATACAGAAGCCTTAAGGAAGAACAGGCTGTATTTGTATGTGTGTGTTTTGGGGAGGTGGTAATAAGAAGAGTGTTCAGAAAATCAAACACCACATGTTCTCACTCATAGGCGGGTGTTGAACCATGAGAACACATGGACACAGGGAGGGGAGCACTACACACTGGGGTCCGTTGTGGGGAAATAGGAGAGGGACGGGGGATGGGGAGGTGGGAAGAGATAGCATGGGGAGAAATGACAGATACAGGTGAAGGGAAGGAAGGCAGCAAACCACACTGCCATGTGTGTACCTATGCAACAATCTTGCATGTTCTTCACATGTACCCCCAAACCTAAAAAAAAAAAAAAAAAAAGAAGAGTGTTCAACTAACTGTTTTGGCTACATTATAGATCAGTTGCCTGTTAGAATTTCATTTGAGGTGTTGCGTAGACAGTTGGATATGTGAGTTTAGAACTCAGAGTAGCTGGACTGGAGACTGAGATTTAGAGTTCAACAATGTATGATTAGTTTAAAAACCTAGATAAAGATGAGACCAGGACAGAAGCCTGGACCTTTATATGAATGCCTGCTCTATGCCTGACACTGATTCAGGTGCTTGGCATACACTGGTAAGTAAAATTGACAAGATTCACGCTTGTATTGTAACGGGAAAGCAGTCAGTTAGTAATAAATATAATAATTATAGTGTGTTGGGGGTGTTAAATGCTACAGAGAGAAGAAAAAATAGAATTGGGTAAGGGACCAGGGCAGGTTGCAATATAGACCAATCTAAATAGAATTTAGGTTTTAAAAAGACTTAGAAAAAAACTTGATTTAAATTTGTGTTCTTTTAAATTTTTCTCACTATATTAAATTAAATGAGCTTCATTGCTTGTTGAGTTGGTATTAAATATAGTAGAATAAAACTGGTTCATTTTTTAAAAGAATGAAACTTTGCCACAAATCTGTAAAGCTACACTAGGAACAGAAAAAGCTTTTAAGGTTATTTGATTATAATAACAATTACAAATGTCTGTATTAAAAGGCTTGATAGTTCTGAAATGGATCACAGTGAAAATGAAGATTACACAATGTCTTCACCTTTGCCGGGGAAAAAAAGTGACAAGAGAGACGACTCTGATCTTGTAAGGGTGAGATACTTGCATTGATTTGATAATAATATTAATAATAATTTTACTTTGTAAATAGTAATGTTTACACTGAAACCAGTTAACATGACTATCAAATTTGACATTTGATTTTATTTTAGTGGTTTTAATCACAAACTTGAGTTTACAATTATCCTCTACTATGTAATTTAAGTATATTGAATCTGTGCTTCTTGTCATTGTAATAAGTAATTTCAATTCTTCAGGTTTTTGGTATTAGGCTTGCCAGTTACATACTCAGCTTCTTGGTGTTTGTTTTGTTTTCGTCCTTTGCCTGGGGTTTCATTGTTGTTATTTTTTTACCTAATATATTTAGACTTAGCCATAGCAAAGGGGAATGGAATGAAGATCCTTAAAGGTTCTTTCATTTATTTCCTGAGCCTTTACTATATAAGCTGCTATTAAAGGTAGAAAATGCTATAGTTCTTGTAAAGTCCTTATTCAGTTTTTAAATCTTAATAGAAATGATAAAATGGTAACTTGCATGATAGACACAGTTTGTAAGTGTTATTTTAAGACAAGTTTGCTAAAGTTTTAGTATGGACACAAAACACAGTTAGGTCTTCCAACACAGCCCAATGGACTTAACGGGGTTCATTTTGACTTTACTTCAGCTTCAGATCATTTCCTTCATAACTAATCAGGCTATCAGAATCAGTTTTCTTGTCTGTATGAAAACTATGGATACTTAGCTGGAAAGCTTTATCAGAAAAAGTGACTTAGCCCAAATGAATTGTTGCTGCTGTTTTTTGTTAGGACTTTTGATTATGGTTATCATAATAATAAAAGTTAAAATGTTTGAATCTACTTGTTTAATAGAGATGAGAGGTTATCACTAAAATTAAAACTTCTGCTTTCTCTGAAATATTACTGCCTGTCTTGTCTCCCACTGGCCCAACATTACACATGCTAAGAAGTTTATTTTCTCTAGTAACTTTTAGAGTGTTTGTTTTCCACTGAAAATTATTATTATTATTATTATTATTATTATTATTATTATTGACATGCAGTCTTGCTCTGTTGCCCAGGCTGGAGTGCAGTGGCGCGATCTTGGCTCACTACAATCTCCTCGTCCTGAGTTCAAGTGATTCTCCTGCCTCAGCCTTCTGGGTAGCTGGGACCACAGATGTACGCCAGAATGTGGGCTAATTTTTGTATTTTTAGTAGAGATGGGGTTTCACCATGTTGGCCAGACTGGTCTCAAGCACCTGCAGTCAGGTGATCTGCCTGCCTTGACCTCCCAGAGTGCTGGGATTACAGGCTTGAGGCACTGTGCCCTGCCAAGAAATAATTATTCTAAAATCTTTTTAAATTCTCACTATGTAGACTGTAAGTTATGATGTTTATTGGCTGTTTAAAAATTTCATATGAGTAAAATTAAGAACTGATCACTTAGCCTGAATAGAATCTTGTTATAAATAGAATCTTCTGGATTTACAGAAGAAAAATCCTTGAATTGGAAAAGATATTTCTGTCTTCTAGTCCTAGTTCTCACTTAGTGCAGAAAATCCTTTATTATCATTTATGAGAGCTGGTCACCACGCGCTTGAAAATGCTTTAAGCGGAGAGCTCATGATATATTCTATTTGTTGGAAAAGTCAACTAGGCCATTCATACCCACATCCTTAGTGTACTACACTCATACCCACATGGTATTTCCACCCCCTAAAAGTTGGGAAACATGCTTTTTATTAATTCTTAATATTCTGTTATCCTATAAATTTGACATCTACTTCTACTTTTTGGAACAGTGCAGAGCAAAGTCTACTCTGTTCTTCAAAGAACTGTTTTGAATTTTTGAGCTCTTCAGATCTATTGGTATAACTGTAATGGAGGCCTTTTGCTATCTGTTGTGGTATGTATAGTGTGTAACATTAGGTCCAGTTTTAGAGGTACTAGAAGAACCTTATTAATAAGCTAGTTTTGACTGAAATGCCCTCAAAGAGATGAACATTATGAGACACAAATTGAATTTAATGATTATAATGAAAGTAGATTATATGATTATAATCCAGTAGATTATAATGAAAGAACATGGTCTCATTTGCTTGTTACCAGCTTCACATTGAAATTTCACAGCAAAGGAATTATTTTCCATATACATTTGTATTTAAATATTTACCTTTATAACATATTTTCCCTATCTTTTGCTTCTCACCTCAATTTTATACCCCTTCTATTCTTAACAGTGCAATGCAAAATATAAAAGAAATGAGAGGTAGTGGTGCCTTAGGAAGCTAGATTAATATTCTCAAGAAAGAGGACATTGGGTTTAATTTTTACCGCCAACCTTTTCCAAAGCATAAAGGAAATCATCTACCTTTTTAGATCTTTGGACGTCAAAAAGAATTGTAGCAATTAAAATAAGAAGTGACATTTTAAATTTAGTTTTAATGTAACATTTATTTTGCCTTCTCATCTTTGAGTAACAGTTAATTTTTAATTTTTGCACAAAACTCTTAGTAAATAAACTAAATCCAGTCATGTGTAGATATTCCCCTCCCTAGAATGTAAGGAGAGCTTAATGTTACCAGTCTTTTAATATAATAATAAATAGATAAACCAAAGGGAAAACTAAAACAAAATAATTTCAGATCATGCCAAGAGGACATAAATAAAACTTTAAATCCATTCTTGACAAATACGAACTTTTAGTAAACTAGTACCAGAAGGATACTTCTTTAACGTGCTAAAAGTTTTGTCTGTTTTAAATCAGTAGTCAGTGCCTTTCTTCTTAAAGGCAAAATACTTGAAGCATTCTTTTAAAAAATCAGGAACAAAACAAGCAACCTGCTGTCACCACTGTTTTAAAAAAAAATTTCTAAAATGTTTAACCAATTGTTATTTTTATAATCTTAGAAAAATTAAAGAAGCCATTGAAAATCTATCCCTATGTATATATATTTAAACATTACTCTGATAATTTTGCTTTGTATCAGATGTACATTTAGGGGAAAAGGGATTGTTTTTTTCATTACAAGAACCACTGTAACAACAAACTTAGGTAGATTGATAGATTCATAGATTTAAATATAACCTTAACAAGAAATAGGGAGGACCTGTATGTAGAAAATCTCAAAACTGGAAGACTTGAAGAAAGAGAAGACAGGCCACGTTCCTGTATGGGAAAAAGGAATAACAAAGGATGACAGTTTTTTCCAAGTGAATATATAATTGTAAAATTTCAGTGTGATTTGTTTCAAGTCTATTTGGAAGAATAAATAGATATAAAAGGAGGAAAAATAAAGGTAGGATCAGCACTAACAGACACATAGTTATTCTTAGTAAAAGATTGTGCTTCTATTACAATAGCCTACAAATATTTTGCCTTTTTCAAAACATACGAAATAAAGGAAGCATTACAAACCAGCGGTTCTGAAATGGTTGGATGTGTCTTTGGGATTGGAGAATCCAGTTTAGAATCTCATCTCACATTCTATTCTACAACAATATACAATAATGTCTTAGTCAGCTCAAGCTGCCATTATAAAATACCACAGACTGGGTAGCTTAAACAACAGAAATGCATTTTCTTTCTTTCTTTTTTTTTTTGAGACGGAGTTTCACTCTTGTTACCCAGGCTGGAGTGCAATGGCGCGATCTCGGCTCACCGCATTTTCTTACCATTCTGGAGGCTAGAAGTACAAGATCAAGGTGCCACCAGATTTGATTCCTGATGAGGGCTCTCTTGGTTACAGATGCCACCTTCTCACTGTGTTCTCACAGGGGAGGTGTTGGGTGAGGGGAAGAAGAAAGGCACCCAAGCTCTCTGATGTTTCTTCTTATAAGGACACTAATCTTAACATGATGGTTCCACCATGGTCTCATGATCATATCTCAACCAAATACCTTCCAAAGGCCCCATCTCCAAATATTGTCACACTGGGGTTAGAGCTTCAACATACAAATTTTTTCTGGTGGTGGTGGCCACAATTCAGTCCATAGCAAATAAGTAACCGTTAAAGGCCAGGCGCACTGACGCCTGTAATCCCAGCACTTTGGGAGTTCAAGGCAGGTAGATTATCTGAGGTCAGGAGTTTGAGACCAGCCTGGCCAACATGGTGAAACCTGTCTCTGCTAAAAATACAAAAATTAGCTGGGTGTGGTGGCACACGCCTGTAGTCCTGGCTACTCAGGAGGCTGAGGCAGGAGAATCGCTTGAACCTGGGAGGTGAAGGTTTGCAGTGAGCCGAGATTGCACCACTGCACTCCAGCCTGGGTGACAGAGCGAGACTCCATCTCAAATATTAGTAGTAGTAGTAGTAGTAATAATAGTAATAATAATGAAGTAACACTTAAAAATAAGCGTAGAGGCATATACAAAAGCATAGATGAATATAGAGAAAACCCACTAACACCCCAGTAATCAAAGCCGGCAAAGGACACAATACCAAGGATGTAATTAGGCAGTTCACACACAGGAAACTCAATTTAAAGTTAGAAAAAGTTACAGATAATTCGATAGTTTTTGTTTTTCTTTCCAGTGATTTTTGAAAATACAAATTGCTACCGACTTTTTGGAAATTAACTTTGTATCATGAGTGTTGAAATATAAAATTTATTCTTGGGTCTTTGGAGAATTTATTCAGTCTTCACACTGCTTCACACATAAATTCTCTGAGTATAGACTAGGATTTTACTTTAAATGTGAAAGCCACTATATTTTTCTTGTTTCTGTTGTTAATCAGTTAGTTATAACTAAAATAGTTACAGTTCTGGTGTATTTAAGAGCTGTATACTTGAGGTACATGTTTAGGACAACAGTAGATAACCAGATTTTTTTTTTGTTTCATTCCTCAAAATATGTATACTCACAGCTTCCTAACCATAAATTGTGACTTTTTTCCCCCTAGTCTGAATTGGAGAAACCTCGAAGCAGGAAGAAAACACCCGCCACAGAACAGGAGGAGAAATTAGGTATGGATGACTTGACTAAGTTGGTACAGGAACAGAAACCTAAAGGCAATCAGCGAGGTCGGAAAAGAGGCCATACGGCTTCAGAATCTGATGAACAGCAGTGGCCTGAGGAAAAGAGGCTCAAAGAAGATATATTAGAAAATGAGGATGAACAGAATAGTCCACCAAAAAAGGGTAAGAGAGGCCGCCCACCAAAACCTCTTGGTGGAGGTACACCAAAAGAAGAGCCAACGATGAAAACTTCTAAAAAAGGAAGCAAAAAAAAATCTGGACCTCCAGCAGCAGAGGAGGAGGAAGAAGAAGAAAGACAAAGTGGAAATACAGAACAGAAGTCCAAAAGCAAACAGCACCGAGCATCAAGGAGAGCACAGCAGAGGTAAGCATGTGTAACTCTAAACTGCATCTACTTCGTTACTATATTATAAATCATAATTTGATGCTATCCACATTTGGGTCTTCCCCAAAGCAGAGCAGAATCTCCTGAATCTAGTGCAATTGAATCCACACAATCCACACCACAGAAAGGACGAGGAAGACCATCAAAAACGCCATCACCATCACAACCAAAAAAAAATGTGTAAGTTGTAAATATTAAATTTCAAACCAATTTCAAATTATTTTGCAAAAGTTCCTAAATTTATAAACATACATACTGCTGTATTTAAAGTCCATATATTTAGCCCCATTGCACTAGGTAAGATAAAATTTTTATAAACTTACCTTGGTGATTGATACCCAATGAACTATTTTGTACATTTTTATAGGTGTAGGCAAATCTTTATAAAGGAATAACAGTTTATTATCTCCTATACAGACTTGATGATATCTAAAGAAATGATAAGGCATTAAAAAAAAAACCACCACACATTGACCAGGTTGCCTCATCATTCCACGCTATAATTTTTAAAAAATGTTTCTCATTAGCACCTTTTCCTTTAAAAAAAGAAAACAGGTCTTACACTTCTGCTTTTGTTCTTTGAACTTGTAGTAGGAAAGTAACAGGTACCATTTTTCCTAAACTGTGTCCGTAGAAATTATCACATGTTGGTCTCAAGTGTTGATCTCAAGTGTTTGACATGTTGGTCTCAAAGTTTTGTTTTCTAATCGAATTCATTTATCTATATCAACATGTATATAGTTTTAGATGTTCACACAAACACAATTATAAGAGAGGTATAGTAACAATCTGTACCCCAAATTTTAAGGTCACAAGAGAATCAGCGCTATAATTTGTAGATTTGACAGCATTTTTTCTCCTTAGTTATGTCTTCCATTTGTCAGAAATTTAGCATACTTTTTCTGAGCGTATTCCCACCCATACATAATTACATCAGTGGCCTGACTTTTCAGAGTTACCAACATACTGTCCTTAAATACTCAATTATCTTAGAGAGTTTCCTATTCCTGTGTATTCCACAGGAAGAGGAAAAGTTGCCTGGGTGTCTAGCCAGTACTTCATGCCATCTTTCATGTAATTTTTCTGTCAGGTTAAAAGTAAAGGTAAGTACATTTTTGTGGCAGCTTTATAAATGTGTCTGGATTCAACCAAAGGAAATCAGTATTTCTAAACAAAAGATTCTTAAGGAATTCTTTATTTAATAAAATATACATGATGTAGCAATGAAATAACAAACCTTATAACTTTAGTTTGTTTATATTTGAACATGGTAAAATTCAGGGTTTAAATGATTATTGTGTTCTCCTAAAATTACACAAATCCTCCTATGAAAGTTCTAAACCAAACAAGTATTTCTTTTAAGAAAAGCAAAAATCAGTACAGAAGAAGATTCTGAAGTTTGTCTTGGAAGCCTATCTTCCTTTCACTGGGAAGCTCTTTTTAGAGCTAGTATGATAACATATATTAGGATTTGTCTCTTTATCTTGTTCTGACCTCAATGAGATTGAAAAGGCTGGTCATTATTTTTCGTGTAATTTCTATAATTTTATTAATCCTGCAAAAGCAAATCAAGTAAAAAAATTGTGGCCGGGCGCGGTGGCTCACGCCTGTAATCCCAGCACTTTGGGAGGCCAAGGCGGGTGGATCACGAGGTCAAGAGATCGAGACCATCCTGGTCAATATGGTGAAACCCCGTCTCTACTAAAAATACAAAAAATTAGCTGGGCATGGTGGCACGTGCCTGTAATCCCAGCTACTCAGGAGGCTGAGGCAGGAGAATTACCTGAACCCAGGAGGCGGAGGTTGCGGTGAGCCAAGATCGTGCCATTGCACTCCAGCCTGGGTAACGAGCGAAACTCCGTCTCAAAAATAAATAAATAAATAAAAATTGTTTGGTTTGAGCATGAGTTAAATAATACATATTTTGGATTGCTTATAGAAGTGATAAGTTATGTTTCTAATTTAAAAAGTATCAAGAGGGATCCGCTTGACTTGATAGTTCTATTACATATTTTTGATGCCTCCTGTGTTTCAGAGAGTAGTAGGTGCTAGGGACACAAAACAAACATGGTTCTTGTCTTCCACTGTCTAATGGAGTGAGGAGGTTAACTCCAAACAACTTCAAAGAGTTGTTACTTTTTGAAAGTAACAATGAATTGATATCTTGAGAATAGTAGGGGTCAGACAGGAAGAGAACAGGTGGCAAGAACACTGTATTTGAAGTTTCTGAAGTGAGAAAAATCTTGGCAAAATCAGAAAGCTAAAGGAAGGCAAGGGATTGCTGGATTGTAGTTGTGGGGAGTTAGGGACCAGAAAGGGATGAGAATGAACAGGTAGGCAAGGACCATCTACTGGTCCTTGTATACTGTGTTAAGGAGGTTTACAAGATTATTCTTACTGTAGTGGTAGTAAAATAGTCTGTTCTTGTACTTTTAGAAGATAACTTTGTAAAGAGAAGAATGTAAGAGATGGGAATAGTTTGAATTAGGTGGTAGCAATGGAGATGAGGAGAGAAGTGAATCGATTTGAGCTGTCTTTAAGAATCTGTAAGGCCAGACAAAGACTGGTACAATATATTCAAGGTTGAATTCCTTTCTGTTTTGAGCAGTTCATTAGACATTGATGCCTTTTACTGCCTTAGGAAAGATGGAAAGGAAAAGCAACTTTGAGTTATGTTTTGCATTCCTTTATGGGAAGGTCTCAGTTACAGTTTTTGTTGTTGTTACTTAGTAGATAATTTGTAAAATTCTATGATTAAACGTTGGTTTAGGATTCAGAATATTAAAGAAATTTTCTTATCTCATAAGGTAATTGAGGGTAAACATGATGACAGTTGATGAAATACTTGAAGCATTTCTTCTAATGAGGTAATCTACTGAAAGATTGGAACATTCATTGTATTTTATGTGTGTTTTACTCTAGCCGTGTAGGACGCTCCAAACAAGCAGCTACTAAGGAAAATGATTCAAGTGAGGAAGTAGATGTGTTTCAGGGTAGCTCTCCTGTCAATGATGATATTCCACAGGAAGAAACAGAGGAAGAGGAAATTTCCACAGTAAATGTATGTGTTCAAAATCTCTGTGAGTGGTGTGGAATATAAAAATAGAGTTGGGCTCACACCTGTAATCCCAGCATTTTGGGAGGCCGAGGTGGGCGGATCACCTGAGGCCAGGAGTCCTAGACCAATCTGGCCAGCATGGTGAAACCCCATCTTTACTAAAAATACAAAAAAATAGCCAGGCATAGTGCTGTGTGCCTGTAATCCCAGCTACCTAGGAAGCTGAGGCAGGAGAAAGGCTGGAACCCGACAGGCAGAGGCTGCAGTGAGCCTGCACTCAAGCCTGGGTGACAGAGCAAGACTCCATCTAAAAAAAAAAAAAAAAAAAAAACTTTTTTTGGTGAATATTTGGTTAGATCATTTAGTACTTGTTGTTTGTTATAATTCTAAGTATTTTTATATTTTTCATCATTAATTTATAGCATTATTTTATCTACCAGCTTGGATAATGGAGAACATCTTTTATGGAAACCTGAAACTAAGTGAATAGGTGTAGCTTAGTGAGAATGTAAATGTTAAGTATGAACTGAATGTAGAGCATTCTAATATTGACACTTTAAACATTTAAGTTGTACCTTGATTTTAGGGTACTGATACCTGTTAAGTATACTGTTGTTTATGTTTTGCAACTCCGTTCGGTATTTCTATTTGAGTTTCATAATAGAAATTATAAGTTAGTTACACAGAATAAAATCAGCCTTTGGAATTGAAGTATGAGCTGAATGAGAATCCATAAAATTGGTAATACATACTTACTTTGCAAAAGTAGGGATGTGTTACTTCCTGACTTTTTAAAAAAAGTTTTTGTTTTTGAGACAGAGTCTCACTCTGTCACCCAAGCTGGAGTGCAGTGGCGAACGATCTGGTCTCACTGCAACCTCGATCTCCCACATTCAAGCAATTCTCCTGCCTCAGCCTCCTGAGTAGCTGGGATTACAGGCCATTGCCACCACGTCTGGCTAATTTTTGTATTTTTAGTAGAGACAGGGTCTTATCATGTTGGTCAGGCTCGAACTCCTGACCTCAGGTGATCTGCCTGCTGGGCCTCCCAAAGTGAAAGCATGAACCACTGCACCTGGCCCTTCCTGACTTTTAAAATAATAAATAAATAAGTAACTTTACTAGTTAATACAACTCAGATAGTTCTCTTAGGAAAAAATATATACATTTAAGTAGGAGCTCTTCTTTTGATGTACCAATGCTGAACTTTTAGATCTTCTCAGCCAGCCACCTTTGAGAAACGCAGGCTCTGTAATCAAGTCTCAGAATTGGTCTCTGCTGTTCTGTCCTATTTAATGGAATCAGAACTCCGATCTGTACCAGGATTCATTTTTGTGAATGAGTAAATTAAGTAAACAGGAAAAAATGCTCAGTTGTGGTCTCAAATTAGTTTGGCTTGTTTCTTTAAGGGTTTTAGGGGGACATCAAAGTAAGGCTGAAGAGTCAACGATTGTTGTCTTCATCAGAAAAAAACTACAAAGTGAATTAAAGCCCTGTCTTTTTTATATTCTTGTTAATACTGACATTTTTTGATCTAAAGTCTTGTGCTTTCATTAGTGCTTGCCAGTTAGTATGTTTGAAATTTAGGTTATTTTACTGTATTGATAGTTGGTTAAGATCCAAACTCAGTAACTACTTTTCCAGAAAGATAGTTTAAGTTCAAAAATCTGAAATGTTTTCATTTACCACATGAAATGTAAGTAGAAAGGTGATTAATCTGTTTGCAGTTATTTTTCTTGCTGTGGACATTGACTTCTGTTTATTTCTCTTTAAAATTGTTAGATAGAAAAGTAAAATGATTTTTTCTTTTGCTGTTCTGGGAAAGTCTATGAGCATTTAAGGGTTCAAATATTATAGAAGTCTAAATATATGATGCCAGGGCAGAAAGCAAACATAAAGAAAGCAAAGGAAATCAGGAACAAATGAGAAAAAAGGTTGGTTAAAAATGTTTACTGCATGTCTTATATACATAGACACATTTTAATTAAGCATCTGATGACTTTCCTTTAAGGTACGACGGCGAAGTGTTAAAAGGGAACGGCGATGAACAAATGTAATTAATAACTTTCTCTGTGAAAGCTTTGGAAAAATCTTTTCTTTTTTTGGGTCAAGCTTGAGGCCGAATAAAGCCTTTGATGCACAAAATGGGACTGCTGAAGAGTGGACAGTTGGACCTTACTTTGGTGACCCCATACATTTGTGGTCACATGCTTTAGCCATACGCATGTTAACATTGACTATGGAGTCTTGTGAAAGTGTAATGTGCGATGGCTATGTAGACATAAAGAAGAAACTTGTAAATATTTTTTTCTTTTTTTAATGTTTCTGACTTCTGAAGTGCTTGTATAGCTTTTATCTGCGGCTTTAAACTGACAGTACCCAGCTGTTTATTGGATCTATTAATTTGAAAAGAATTTGTTAGGATAGATCTTAAGCAGTAATCTGTCAGTGTTTGTATTTGTATTCTCTGCAATTTTACTGTGAAAAAAGGTTTTTTTTTCAACAATTGGTGTCATTTTGTTGATGTCACTATTTGTTGGAGAGTTAAATGGTCTCTTCCCCTTGTGTATCTTACCTAGTGTTTACTCCTGGGCACCCTTAATCTTTAGAGGTGCTAAATTGTCTGCCATTACACCCACCCGGAAAGATGCCTCTGATAGGAGGACAACCATGCAAATTGTGAAATAGTCCTGAAGTTGTTTGATTACTTTACACCTCAGTATTGATTGGTCCCAGAATTTTCTGGCCTTTCATGGCAATGAAAATTTTAAGAAGAATGATTTAAAGTATTTTAATTTTAAAGAGTGTGTTATAAAATAATGTACTGAATTCTTTATCCCCTTTTATCCCTTTCAGTTTTTATTAATCTACTGTATCAATAAAATTCTGTAATTTGAATGAGTTTTTAATAGTCTAGAATGTTATTGTGTATAGATATTTCCTCTTGAACATTATGTTCAGAAAATGCAAATTATTACACTATAATATAAAATCTGATATATACACTTAGAAAAATTTCAGCTCTCCATAAACAGTGTAAAGTTAATCAGAAAGAAAAAATTTTATTGATGCAGTGTGTCTTTATAAAGCTGTTCTTGAAAGCCAAGTGTTTTGTATTTTATAGTGAGTTGCATGTTTATGAAAAAAAGTGCTGAAAATGGGATGTGCTCTTTTCTGTAAATTCATGTTTAGCCATAGTATATGATAGATTGCCCCATAACATAGTTTTTCATCAAGAGTTTATTATTGTACTTTATTTTGGAGCCAAAAAATTGATTCTGGGGTGTGGGGGCAGGGTAGAAGTGGTATATCGAACTGTATCAGCTACTGTAGTTGTCACAGTCTTGTGAACTTTGAATGAAATTCCACTTTGTTCAGATTGAGAGAAGTGGAAATTTATTTGGGTTTAGAGCAGGTCTTTTTTTTCTTCATTGTAATCTGCAAAATATAGAAATAAATTACTTAAGGCAGTATCCTTTATACAGTTGTATAAACTGTATTTTGAACCAAAACATACAGGTTACTACTTAATGCTTACCTAAATTCATTTTAGTATTTTAGTTGCTGTTATGTTTTTTTCACGGTTAACACCAGAGGGGGGAAAAATCATATTCTAACTTATTAGATTTATCACATTTAATAGTGGAACATTTTCATATGATACACCATTATGTGTAAGGTATATTTCCAAGATTGGTTAGAATAGATGGGGCATATAATAAAGAAGCTACTATTTTGGAAAATGACATTTTACTATTTGCCAATGTATATTGCAACTGATGTGATTATTTTTCTTTTAAAGATTTCTTCAAGTTTATGAAACAGCCATTTATTTTTTAAAAAGTGTTTTAAATTGTGTCTTAATCTCTCCATATTTAACTATTCTTCATTTACAACAATACTGATACCAGTAATTATGAGAGGCTGCTGTATATCAAAGCAGCTCAGGTTGGATCAAGATACATTGGTTTTTAAATGTTTCCTTAGCTCAGTTCTCCCAAACACATAATTTCTATTTCAGCAGTACAAAGGCATGTTTTAAAATATATAACATAAAGAATAAGGAATAGCTTTGTATTTTTGTCATTGATTAAATTGCATCAGAAATGTTTATGGAAATATATCTTTAAGACCATTTTATAAAACATAACGAAAAAATGATTGTGAAGGATTTTTATTTGCATGATCATAGTTAACCACATTTCATTGCACATTTTTGTAATGCTAGTTCACAAAAAAAATGTTCATTGTAGATTTTGTTAAGTTCAATGCCAATGAGTCTGTAATTTTACAACCTGTCTGTTCTTTTTTTTGGGTGGATTACAATGTAATTTTTTTTTTTTTTTTTTTTTGGTAGAAAAATAGGTGCAATAATGATCAAAGTTTTGATGTGTTGAGTCTCCATCTTAGGGGATTATTTTACATTTAAACTTAACATTTCATGTACTAACATTTGGAGAGTCACATACTTTACAGCAAAATTGAGTGTTTATAAAACATTAATTGCTAACAATTGTTAGCAGACTATTCAGTGATAATGTTCATTTTGAAAATATGTACTGTATAACATTGAAAAAATATTTAACTCCCTGTACAAGTTCCATTATGAAAATCCTGTTCCTCGGTGAGGTTATCTTGCTGCACTCTGTAGCAAATTCGTTTAATCTACATTATAATAAAATTTGCTGCAGTGCAACAGGAAGCTTTTTCAGTGATCTCCACTGTATATGTAAATTACAAATGTGGCTGTAAAACTTATTCCAGGTATTAAAGGTTAAATTACTTTCTATATCTTCTTATAACTTGTAAGTTTGATTTTTAAGATTTCCTTTTGTCCACTTGCAGGAATGTCAGGAATTTAAGAGTTTGTTTAAATGAGGCATATCTCTGCCACCACATAGTATTATGTCACCATAATGAACAATTGGTATTTAAATAGATAACCAATTTTCAAACACATTTTTGGATTTCTGTGAAGTTGAATAAACATGAAAGCTAATATAACTGTATTATTTTGTTTATGTAAATCAACATATATATTTAAATACTAAATGAAGAAAGGCACATTTGATGATTTTTAATTTTGGAGCCTTTGTTTAATGAAGTGGAAACATGTCTCAGTAACATTTTCCAAACCTTTTGTTTAAACTTCTTATGCAAAATGTTGGCAGACAGAGATTTTTCTAAGTATTATTTCAGTTAAATAACTGCATAACGGAACAAAATAAATGTATACTATAAACTTTAAAAATAAGCACTAAAGAAACAAGTTGCCAGTAACAGTTTTATTAATTCATTCAGCAAACATTTATTGAGTGCCTACTATGTACTAAGCACTCAAAATTTTTACTTATTTTTGCAAAGGATAAAGTGTGATCAAGATTAAGTCCCTGCTTTTGTGGTACTTTCATTGTGTTATAGGTGGGTGAATAAGCCAAATATATATATATACACACACACACACATATATACATATATATATATATATATATATATATATATATATATATATAAAATGTCAGATTGTGAAAAATGCAGTGAAAAAGAAAAGCAGGATAGAGAGTTCAAATGATTGGTGGAAAAGTTACTTTGTAGACTTTGAAACTTATTTGGTGCATACAATTTAGGATTGTTATATCTTCATGATCAAGTGATACGGTTTATAATTTAAAATGCCACTTGGTATCTTCATGAATATTTTTAATCTCCTTTGCTTGATATTAATGTAGCCATATGAGTTTTGTTTTAGCTATTGTTTGCATGATAAAACTTTTTCTAGCTTTTTATTTTTAACCTATTTGTGTTCTCATGGTTAAAATGTGTCATGTAAACATACTTGTCCCCTCTTTCATCTGAGAATCATTGTTCTTTAACAGTGTTTAAGCTCTAGTGTAGTTACTTAGCTAGTTGATTTTAAATCTACCATTTTGTTACTTTTTTTAATGCCTATTTTCTCCTTCCCTACCTTCTTTTGGCTGAGTTAAAGTGCTTTTATTATTCTATCTCTTCCATTAGCTTTTAGTTAAACCCGATTGTGTTATTCTTTTAGAAGTATAGTATTTATGTTTGGCTTATTATAGTCGGTGATTAATGCTTTTGCCACCATCAGAACAATGCAAAAAGTTTAAAACAGTTCAACTCTGTCTGCTTCTCTATCCTTTGTGCTATAGTTGTTGTATATTTTCAGTATAAGAATGCCACAATACTCTTGTTGAATAGTCGACGTTCTCTTATATTTACCCATAGATTTTTCATTTTCTCTGTGTTCTTTTTTTAAGAATCATTTTGTGTTGTCATCTTAGTTCATGACCGGTTGTATCTGTAGGTCCATGTCTTTCATCAGTTTTGAAATATTTTTGGCTGTTACCTCATCACATATTCTACACTATTTTCTCTTTCTGACATTCCAGTTATAGATGTGTTAGATTGCTTGTATCCATGTGCCTTTATTTTCTGTTCTTTTCCACTTTCTTTTTCCTCTGTGCTTCATTTTGGATATTTCTATTGATCCATCTTCAAATTTCTTTTGCTATGTAAGTTCTTCCTGTTAATTTTTCAATTAGTTATTAATTTCAAATACTGTATTTTTCAAGCTGGGTGTGATGGCACACACCTGTAATCCCAGCAGTTTGGGAGGCCGAGGTGGGTGGATCACCAGGAGTTT
This sequence comes from Saimiri boliviensis, assembly GCF_048565385.1. Taxonomy (NCBI): domain Eukaryota; kingdom Metazoa; phylum Chordata; class Mammalia; order Primates; family Cebidae; genus Saimiri; species Saimiri boliviensis. The sequence goes on along the minus strand of NC_133464.1, from coordinate 76,133,263 downwards.
GAGACAAGTCTGGCCAACGTGGTGACACCCTGTCTCTACTAAAATTAAAAAATTAGCAGGGCATGGTGGTAGGCACCTGTAATTCCAGATACTCAGGAGGCTGAGGTGGGAAAATCACTTGAACCTGGCAGGTGGAGGTTGCAGTGAGCCAAAATCATTGCAGCATTGCACTCTAGCCTTGGGGACAGAGTGAGACTCTTGTCTTTAAAAAAAACAAAAACAAAAACAAAAACCAAATATTGTATTTCTCAGTTCTAGAATGTCCACTTAAAATATTTTATAGATTTCAGTTCTCTATTAAAAGTCTCTTTTTACTCATCTTTTCCTCTTTTTAATTAATTATATAGTCCAAATCTTTACCAATTAACTACAACTTCTCAGTCATCTTTGGATCTGATTCTTTCTTTTTTTGATTGAGTGTCAGTCAGAATTTTCTGGTTAGATTTGTTTTTCCTTCCTCTTAGGCATCTTGTAACTTTTTTGAAAAATTTGACGACATTGAATGAAAACTACTAAAGGATTGAAGTTGATGTGAGTCTTCTCCCAGGAGAAGATTTGCTTTTTTTTTTTTTTTTTTTTTTTTTTTCTTATTTGCTTAATGGAGATTGTTCACCGCAAGAGTTGAGCCTGGGTTGCAAGTTTAGTTAGACTTAATCTGCTTGTTTCAAATGCGTTATATGATAGACTACCATAGCAAGCCTGCTGCAGATTTCATTCAGGCTATTCCACCCAGCCCCCAAGCAAGAATGCTGTTTGATACAGGGTAGTCAAAGGCAGCTTCTTTGAGAAGGTGAAATCTGAGGATGGACTTCAATTAGTGAGACATCAAGCCATATGAATATCTGGGAGAAGAGTATTCCACACAGAGAGATAAGTACAGAAGTCCTTAGGCAAGAATGATCTTTGTGCCCCAGGGATTTCAGGAATGTTGATGTTTCTGGAGTTGACTTGAACAAGGGAAAAGGGATAGGATAGTCAGGAAATAAGTAAGAGCCAGACTACACCTGTAATGTCTTTGGGGAATTTTGTTCAAAGGTTGATGGGAATCCATTGTAGGCTTTGAGTAGGAGAGTGGCAAGTTTTTTTTTTTATTTGTTTGCTTGTTTTAATTTTTTAAAATACCACTCTGGATATTGTTGAGAATGGCTAATAGAGTGTGAGACTAGAAGCCCCCAGTTTTATTAAGTTATAGTAGTAGTCTAGACAGTTTGGTCATTCATTTCACAATGGGAGTGATAGAAATTGTGAGAAGTACTTGGGTTCATGATGTATTTTGAAGTTATAGTTAGTAGCACTTGCTGATGGATATGGAAGTATGAGGGAGATGAACCAAAGATGACTCCTAAGCTTTGAGCTAGAGAAACTGAGTGAGTGGTGTCATTTACTGACATGGGGGAAGCTAGGTGGGACCTACTCTTCAGGATAAAATATTTAGTGTCAGGGTTTATCAGTCTCAGCATGTGATTTATTACTATTTACATAGTCTTTGGGCACTTTGGATATTTGCATTCCAGTCCTTTATGTGAATTTTTGTTTGAAGGTGGAAACAGCTTCTTAAAAACGTAGACATTTTACATCATCTGGCATTTCCAAAATCTGAAAGCATGTAACCGTTAAGAAACTTATTAAAATATCTCCAATTCAGCATGTCTGAAACGAAATGAATAACCTTTCCTTCCCAAATCTGATCATCTTCCTATGTCTAAAAATGGAATTAGTATCCAACTGGTAATGCAAACCAGAAACCTAGAAATTTGCTTTGACTCCTGTCCCTAACTTCTGTATGTTTGTCATTAAGTCCTGTTGGGTTTACCTCCTGATTATGCCTTGAGTTTTACTTTTTTTCACCAGTCTCCTTTAAGTTCTCATCATTTCTTTGTCTCTACATTGGTCTCACATTTACTCTTGCTCCACCTCAAATTCCTTTTCATAACATAGCCAGATTGTGAAGTACCATGATTCATCTATCCCCCGCCCCCCAGCAGCAGCAGCAGCAGCAGCAGCAGCAGCAGCAGCAGCAGCAGCAGCAGCAGCAGCAGCAGCAAATAATATAAACTTTATATCCCTTCAATAATTTGCTTTGCTTTTAGGATAATGTGCCCTATGAACCTCTGCATCATGGGTTACTCCTATGTAGCTAATTCTTCCTTCGTATTTTTGTGCTTTATTTCACTGATCTCTTTTTCTAGTTTTTCTCTTTTGTCTGTACCAATATCTAAATCGCTATACTCATAAGTTTTTATATTTGGTCCCAAAACTCTCCAAGTCTTAATTTAAAAAATGTCTTGGTCATTCCTTGGCTCTTCTTGTTATTTTTGCTTATTCAGTATTGAGTCTTACACTGAAAATTTTTAAGGCCTTCCTTTCAATACAGTTTTTATTTTCTTCGTAAGCATAGGTTTTGCACCTTTTAAAATATTTTATGGGTTTTTTACTACTTACATTGTTATTCCATTATTTTCTAATTGGTATGGCTGCTATGCTTTTTTTTTTTTTTTTTTTCTTTTGAGACAGTCTTGTTCTGTGCAATAGAGCAATCTCAGCTCACTGCAACCTCTGCCTCCCAGGCTCAAGCAGTTCCTCTGCCTCCCAGGCTCAAGCAGTTCTTCTGCCTCAGCCTCCCGAATAGCTGGGACTACAGGTGCATGCCACCACACCCGACTAATTTTTTGTACTTTTAGTAGAGATGGGATTTCATCATGTTAGCCAAGCTGGTCTCTAACTCCTGGCCTCAAGTTGATCCACCCACCTTGGCCTCTCAGTGCTGGGATTACAGGTGTGAGCCACTGAGCCCAGCTGCCATTTTGTTTTTAGCTGCTTTGTTGGACTCTAATTCTAATAGTTTTTCAGTTAATTCTCTTAAATTTGTTAGATAGATAATAGAATCAGCAAATGGTTTTATCAGTATTATTTCAAATTGTTCTGATATTTAATATAAAATGTCTTTCTAGTCTAATTAGCATTGATTGGCTCCTCTAGAGCATTGTTAAATAGAAAGCATTCTGCCTTATCTAATTTAAGAAAGTTTCTATTTCTAATTAGGGTTATTAAAAAATAAAATCTGGAATATGTGTTGAATTCTATGTTTGGAAGTTTATGTTTTTAAAAATACATAAGTATTTAATGAATTATATTAATAAACTTCATATATATATAATCATCCTTGCTTTCATAGGACTAACTCATCTTGGCCTTGCTACTAGATTCAGTTTGTTAACATTTTACTTAGTATTCTCATGTCTGTGTGAGATTGCTTTATAATTTGTCATGCTAGCATAATTCCAGTATTGATGTAAGGGGTTTTGCTAGCCTTCTAGAATGAGTTGGAAAGGTGTTTGTATTTTTCTATAAATGCTTATGTAGTTATAGGAGTTATTTGCTTCCTGAAATTTTAATAGAATTTTTAAAAATTTTGATGCTTTCTAAAATTTTAAGTACAAAAGTGTTTCAGACATGCAGTATATAATACAGCAGATATTGATGATCTCATTAATAGATATTCGTGATCTCATTTCCCAAGTTAAAAAGATAATAATAATGCTGTGTTTGTTTGCATGAACTTCTCCCCCTCAACACACACAGGCATACACACACACACACCCCCTACCCACTTTCTGTGAGTGAGCAGTAAAATCTCAGGAACATTTAGCAAGCTGTGTTTCTTCACTGTGTTTGAAGGACAAATATTCTATAATTGTGTGTATCACAGAGGCTTGTGGAGTGATTGATTTGTCTCTGTCCCGTGGTGGAGAAGATAAGCTCACCTTTAGCATATACAAAAGCCGTGCACAAGCGGCAGTCCTTTTTTTATCCTAGTAAAAATGTATATCTTTCTTATGCATGTGTTCATCTTTGTTTTACATATGTGTATTTAAAATACATAGGAGTATTTTGTGTTCTTAAATTTTTTTGGAAAAAAGACATAGTTATTTTGAAACCTATTTTTCACCCAACACTGTGTCTTTGAAATATAGCCATGTTGACAAATGTTGATCTCTATTTCTTCACAATATAACATCTTCTAAAATTGGGATGCTTCCTAAACCAGTGGTGTCTTAAAATTGGCAGCGTTTTCTTTCTTAATGACAGAATAATGCTGTACCTTATTTAATGTTATCTTAGATTTGATTAAATCCAGTAGTTAATTCCTCTTAATTGCTGTAAAGCATTCTGTTGTTTGAATATACCACAGTTAATAATCCATTTCTCTATTACAATTAATCATTTTTCTTATTGGTGGATGATCAGGTTATTTGTACTTTCACTTTTATAACCAGTTCCAAAGTAAGCAGTCTTCCTGTCTTACAAACAATTATTCTGAATGGAAATGTTGAATTTTGTGTATATGGGTATTCTGCTTCCTAGGTGTTGCCAAATTGCATTCCCAAGTAGTTATATTACTTTATAATAAACTTCTATCAACAGTGTATAAGAGCTTCTGTTTGCTTTTCATTTTTAGATTTGTATCAATTTGAAACTATGTGTGAGCTAAGGATCTTATTTTCTCTTTTTCAGATGAGTAGCCATTCACCTCAGTACTGTTAGTTATTGAATAGTTTATTCTTTCTACTTGACTTAGAATGCTCTATCTGCCATATAACAAATGCACACAGTTATAGATTGAGATCTGTTTCTAGGCTTACTTTCCTGTTGCATTAGCTTATGCATGTACTCCTGAACCAGTATATTTAATTACTGTAGTATTATAGTAAGGCATTTCCGTTTTAATACTCTTCATAATTGTCCTGGCTCTTGTCTTTTTATACCTCTAGAATAATTTTGAAATCTGGATGCCAAATTCTGGGGGAAAATCTTTGGGATTTTTATTAGAACTACTTTGAATTTAAAAATACGTATTTGGAGAAAATGGGCATCTTTATGATATTGAATCTTCCAATATATGAATATGGCTGGTTGGTTGGTCAGTTTCTTTGTATCGATCTTGCTCCTTTTTCTATCAGTAAAGTTTTACAATTTTCTTTATAACAGTTTTGTACATTGTAACTTTCTTTAAAAGTACCTTTCTAATTGTTTGTTGTTGGTGGATAAGAACATTTCAGTCTCCATATCATCTTACTAAAAACTGTGAGACTCCTTTGGTGCTTAGTAGATTTTTTTAGGAGCTGAAACTTTTACTGTCTTTGTAACTGCTTTTATAGTTGGTTAAGCCATATTGTTAATTTTCCCGGTTCAATTTTAGTAATCATGTTTTTCTTGGAAATCATGCATTTCTGGGTTTGAAAATTTGCTAGGAAAAGTTTTAACATAGGCTGTCTTATTTCATAAATATCTGCAGCATCTCTATATATTTTGTTTTCTTGAGTCTAAATTTTTTGTCAACATTTTTTCCTTTATCATTGGATTCATTACAAATTTTCAAGAACCAGCTTTTGGCTTTATTGATTGAGCATTTATTATTTCTATAATTTTTGCAGTGATCTTTATTTCTTTTTTTTAAACTTCAGTTGTACTTAGTTCTTTTAGTCTCTTGGGTTGAATGCTTAGTTCACTTACATCTTGGTCTTTCTTATTTTCTAATATATGCATTCCTCTTTTAAGTACTTCTTAGTTATATCACATAGGTCTTGTCTGGTGGTGTTCCTCTTTTTGCTCATTGCTAAATAGTTTGCTATTTCAGTTTTGATTATTAAGCCTAGTGTTGTTTTTTTTTTTTCTTTCTCCCAAAGGACTTTAAAAATTTGGGGATAGGCTTGAAGAGAGGGGCATGTTTTTTATTTTATTATCCTTTTGTTATTCTGATACAGCTGTGGGCTAAGAATGTCACTTGTCTAATTTTGGTTGTTTGTATTACTGAGATTTTTCTGTGTTTTTATGTATGTCTGAAAAGAATGTTTATTCACAGTGTCATATATCAGTTTGCGTGTATCTGTATTTTAGATTGAGCTTGTTTATTTGGGTAATTTAAATTTTTATATCTTGTTTTTATTGTCTTTCAATCTTTCTGATTTAGGGGAGATAGTTCTGTTAATGTCTCCCATAAAGATTATGAATATTTCTCTTTGTATCAGTTTTTACTTTATATATTTCAAAGTTTTGATGTTAGGAGTCCTATGACTGATATGTATTGTTGAGGCATTGCGTCATGTCAGCAGTTTTAAATACCTGTTTTTCTCTTTAATGCTTTTTGATTGAATTCTTTGTTTGGTCTTAATCTTGCTACACTTATTAGTATTTGATCTTCCTTTTTTTTTGTGTTCCATTGATTTGAAAACAGCATTTAGCTATTTTTATTATTATTTTTCCTCCATTTTCTCTCTGCTTCTTCTGGAAGTCTTAGGAGTTTTTGAGATTTTAGAGCCAGCGTCTTCCACATCTCAGCCTTAACGCTGGCAACACTTTCGATTTTTTTAGGAGCTGAAACTTTTATTTTATTTTTTTAGCTGCTTTTATGGTTGGGTAAGCCAGTGTGTGGTTTGGGCTGTAATTCCTTCTCAAGAAATACTTTTCCCCCCAGAATTTGTCAAGGTTTTTACATTTCTTTTTCTTACCATTGTAGATTTATCTAGTATGTGCCTGTGTTTTTGTATTATCTCCCATCATTTTTTGAGGGAGGGTAGTTGCCAATAATCATTGTTCTGTCTCGATCCTGTGGTGTCCTGCCCTGATTCCAGCACTTAGGTCTTATTCTTACCTATTTTGTTTGGGGAACAAGAGTTTCATAAACCTGTATTCAGTCCATCATCTTTGAGCCTTCCTGAGCTGCTTTTTAAAAGACTGTCTGTTACCTTATAGCGTGTCATTTTGCTACTACTGTTCATCTCATAAGTTGGAGTCACTTCAGTTCCTCTGGGCTCTGCTAGCCACCCCAGATGCAGAGCAGCTCATTTTCTGGAGCTGTTATTGGAGTGTTTCTGTGACTGTGTCCTGTCCTTTTTCTAGGTTCTGTTCATGACTTCTGTATATCACTTGCTTTTTACTGGCCCCTGTGACACTATTGTAATAGAGTTTTCTTCCTTTCTGAATACCCCTTATTTCACCGGTGGTTTTTCTTTACTCATGACTTAATTGGCATTGCAGCTTAATGTAAGAATCATCAGCTTTCATCTTCTTTTTAAAGGTAAAAAATAATTTTGCTGACTTTTGTACAATAGTAATTGTACTTTTATTATCCCTTGAGAAAATGTGTATATAGATGTAGTCATAATACTTTGGTAGAGCCATATACTTAATATACACTGATTTTGAAAACACTTCCTTTGAAAGCTCTAGATCATTGTAATATATAGTATGATTGGATAAGTATATATAAAGCAAATAAAAAAAAATGAAGTAAATCTTGCAAAGAAGCAATAATGTTTTATAAATCTACCTATTCTCAAGGGTACTTTTTTTTTTGAGATGGACTCTTGTTCTGTCACCCAGGCTGGAGTGCAGTGGCAGGATCTCGGCTTACAGCAACCTCTGCCTCCTGGATTCAAGCGATTCTCATCCCTCAGCCTCCCAAATAGTTGGGACTTCAGGCATGCACCACCATGCCCAGCTTATTTTTGTATATTTAGTAGAGGTGGGGTTTCACCATGTTGGCCAGGCTGGTCTCAAGATCCTGATCTCAAGTGATCTGCGCACTTCAGTCTCCCAAAGTGCTGGGATTACAGGCGTGAGCCACTGCACTGGCCTCAAGGGTACTTTTGACCATACCTAAACTTAGGCAGTAACTTTAGATTTGCCATGCTCTGTAAAGTTTTTACTCCTCTCCACATACATTTGAATGATAGTACATTAGGGGAAAATATTTGACACTTCATATTGGTGTATGTGTTTGTTACTTGTGTTAGCTCCAGATGTAAAGGAAAGTGTAAATAGCTAGTGGAACCTTCATTCTACTGGCTCTGCATATGTAATAGGTGTATGATCACAGGCAAGACTTTACCTGCCCGCACTACAGTTTCCTCACCTGTCAGATAGGCAAAAATAGCTTTTAAATACTAAAGAGTCATCAACTAAAATGTGTGTGTAAAAAATCTTTCTAAAGGATAAAGAACACTACAAATAACAGTTAAAATTGTTAGCCTTTAGTTATCAAAACATATGTCATGAATTCAATTCATGGGATCCTTGCCCACTTGTGGACAAGAGGGTAATAGTTGGTCTTTAAAGAAAACAACTGCAGAGGTACGATACAGATACGTAGATACAGATATATCTCACTGAGATTTATGTGAGTCAGCGGTAGAGAATATCCAAGCCATGTTACTATATTCTAGTATCCACTTCTCATTGGCTCTCAAATATCGGACCTTTGCCCATTGCCTAAACTGCAGTTCTTCTTGCCAACTGGTTTTGTTTTGATTTCTATTTATAATGTCTCAGGCTGTAATCTCCTCCAAACCTGATTCTGAGACCAAGCTCTCTGTTTTCTTGCCTTATCTTCTTCTACTTAGGACCTCTTAAACTTGAGCTTATCATTTTAAATGGCCCAAGTTGATTACACTGTAGAGAAGACTACTGTGATTCTCAGAAATAATAAACTTTATTTGTGCTACAAATTATTGGCAGCTTCAACTCTGATGAGTAATTCCCAGTCTATGTCCCTTACTGACTTCTGGATCTCAGTGACTGATTGTTTTACTTATTTTTATTTTTTAGAGACAATCTTGCTCTGTCACAGAGTCTTGAGTTAGTGGTGTGATGATAGCTCACTGCAGCCTCTAACGCCTAGGTTCAAGCTACCTTCCTGCCTCACCCTCCCAAGTAACTAGAATTACAGGCACATACCACCAGTCCCAACTAATTTTTAAAAATATTTTTCATGGAGACAGGGTATCTCTCTATTTCCCAGGCTGGTCTCAAACTCTTGGCCTCAAGCCATCCTCCTGCCTCGGCCTCCCAAAATGCTGGGATTACAGACATGAGCCAGCATGCCTGGATTAATTACTGATTATTTGGATTTTCTGTGATTTCACTTTCCTTTTCTCTTCCCACTATAGCCTTTCTGCCCACCATCATCATTATATACATCATTTTTTCAATTACCTGGAATATAGAATATCAGAGAGTCCTGATTATTTCACTTTTAAACCAGAATACATTTAACTTTCCATGATACTGCAACTGTTGAAAACAGGAGGATTTAAATAAGTAGGAAACTTCAGTTAAGGGCAAAAACAAACAAAAAAGCCCTAAGTTCATATCACAAAGTAGGAAGAATATCCACTAAATATTTTTGGACTAAAACCAAAATCAATTGGGATAGAACTTACAAGCTCGAGAATAAATTCTCTGAAAGTGTCACCACCCTGAAAAACCCAAGATCCTCTGGTAGGTGTGACAGAGATTATTAAAGGGCTTCACTGGGCCCAAGACACATTTTGGACACCCCTGCAGTAATTCATTCATAAGTGACAAGGGATGTGAAATTGATGAGAAATCTCATTGAAACACTGCACTTTCTGCATTCTAGCCTTCAAATAGATCCTGAAGTGAGAAATCACTAAGGAAAACACAGCTGCACAAACCGCTTGCAGGTGGAGACTGAATTCAGCAGAGAAACACCAGATGGGTCTCTAGAGAACCCATGACAGGCTTCACTGCCAGCCATGCCCACTTCTTGCTCTGCAGAGGCAAGGCAAAAACTAAGAATGGGATCTGCCCCCTACTCCTCAGTGAGAGTATATCATAAAACCCAAATTGAAGCTACTGGCTGCTTCAGGTGGCCAGTATCTTACAATGTGGATATTGTAAACAGAGGGCCTGGATAGACTTGGCCTTTCTCAGGAGGTGACTAATGGCAAAAAGGAACCAGCAGGGCAACTATGAATGGTCACCACATGCCAACATCTCTGCCCTCCTACCCATTTCTGTCACCTTACAAAAGAAAAAAAATAGAATAGATATCAAAATAATATCCCAGGAAAGATTTCAGACATTCTCTATACTTTCAAAGAAATTAGAGAACTTTTGAATTCTGAAAAAGCTCAAAGAACTAGTGATGAGATAAAGATGAAAACTGCTTCTGCAAAAAGTTGAAGTACATAAGGGATCAAAATAAGGTAGGTCTAATAGAGGTATGTTAAATATTGTAATTTTGAAACACACCTTTTCAAGAAATTCTTATGTATGGAAATTGACTATGAAGCCAAAAGAATCTCAGATTCCAAAATTAAAATATCTACCTGGAATTTTTACAAATGTTCTTGGGTCAAGGAAAAATAAATATTTAGAAATTGACTAATAAAAATACTGCATGTCACTTATATAGCTATACTGTAAATACAGTTGAGACTGCGGCTTTACAGCCATACTCTGACTGGATTTCATCCTCAGTTTTGCTGCTTACCAGTTGTGTAACCTTGAACAAATTGTATAACCTCTCAGAGTCTCAGTTCTAATGGATTATGTAAATGTAAAGAAGTACATGGCATGTAGTAAGTGTTCAAAAAATATTACCCATGGCTAATATTTTCCAAGATGGCCAGTGTGGCTAGAATGGAGTAAAGTTGGGAGAGCTTTATGTGAAGTCAGAGGCATGGAAGCACAGATGAAGGACCTTTAGACTGTTATAAGGACTGTAAGCAAAACCCATTGGACTTTTGAGTGAGATGGGAAGCTACCTGAGGTTTTGAAGAGAGGAGTCATATTCTCAGACTTCCATTTTAAAAGGGTCCTCTGGCTAGTGTGAGGGCGGAGAGCAGAGGCAGAAAGACTAGTTAAGCGGTTGTGCTAATCTGGGTTATCTGTGACTGGAATGGCCTTGGTGGGTGGGATGATAGTAATAGATGTAGTGAAAAGTGGTTAGGTTCCGGATATATATATTAAAGGCAGAGCCAACAGAATTTGTTGATATATTGGATATGGACTGAGAGAAAGCACCATCCAAGCACTGGAGAGAGGAGTTGCCATCAACTGAGTGATACCTGTTACTACCAGAAAACGAGGCTAAACCAAAGTAAGAGAGTAAATAGTCTTCCCTAAATGTGGTTGGATTCTGAAATCTCCAAGGAGTTATGAGCTGGACTTAACTCATAGGTGACATCAGTGGGACCGGAGCCTAAGCTCACTCCTGGGAACCTCTATTCACCTTGTTCATGAGATAGCCCCCAGCCTATAGGAATCTTCAAATGATGGGACAGTGGACAGTCATGCACATCTGGCACATGGTGCTAGAAGAAACCAAGAAGTGACACTTTCTCCACTGGTAGGAGCATGGAATGAGAACTCCATTGCCATTCAAGTTGGAGAATACTGAGCTTTGATTCTGGGGATCAGCTGGCTTCAAGCTTTCAAAGAGGGGCTAAGAGCTATCCTTGGTGAATATGGAGAGGAAAAAATTGAGTAAAGACAAATGTTGGAGGAAAGCATTTGTTAAACGAAATTATGTTCATTGTGTAATCTCACCTTATTACTACATAATTCAAACAATGATGTGATTGGATTTGTTTGGGCATGTTTGGTGGAGAAACTAGGTTTCCTGTGCTAATTGACACAAGGCAGAATCAGAGCCACAGAGACACTGGCATTGTGGTTTTTGGTATTTAGTAACTTGTGAAATCACAGGTGACTTTTGATAGGACAGATTTAGGGCACTGTTGGGGTGGGGAAAAAGAAAGCAGAAGCCAGACTGCAGTGTGGTGAGCAAATGTGAAGTCAGGAAATGGAGGTAGTGGAGACTGATTTGGAGAAGTCTTGAGGAGTAGGGACAAGGAGATGTCTTTTTTTTTTTTTTTTAAGGATAAACTATAGTTGAACATTTTTTCCCTTTATGCATATATTGGGGTACCTGCCCACAGCCCTGGCCTCTTGCCTCTACTGAGTTGCATAATCTTGTCCTCCCTCTGATCCTACTTCACAGGGAAGAGTAGCCCGTTCATGATGACCTATGCGCTATGTGACCTGTCTCAAAAGGTGAGTCAAGCCCATTTGGATTTTCCTCTAGGAATTTGAATGGAAAGACACAGACAACCATTTCCAGTGAGTTGTGGACAGTAAATACAAAACCCATGGGTTACTCTGGGCAGTATGTGAGAGGAAGCTAAGGGAAAGCCCACTGCAGGACAAAAGCTGTTGCAGCAGATGTGTGGAGAGAAGCAGAGAAGCCCCTAGAGATTCTGTGAGAGGCCTCAATCTGAATCCACCCCTGCGCCTTCTGAGCCCTGTGGCCTTGCAGTAACCACCTCCTCACTGTTAAACTGGTTTGAAAGGATGTCACTTTCTCCCAGATGAAAGGACTCTGACTGGAGCGATTTTCCTTGGACCTCTTCATCTTTGGCCCCTTTTTGCTCAGATGTGTTGTACAGGTAAATACCAGAGTATGTGAAGGTGCTTCTCCACCATGCTATTCTTTTCTTTTTTGGGGGACAGGGTCTTGCTCTGTCGCCCTGGATGGAGTGCAGAGGCACGATCACAGCTCACTGCAGCCTTGCCCTCTTGGGCCCAAGCCGTCCTCCCACCTCTGTCTCCTAAGTAGCTGGGACTACAGGTGCATGCCACCACACCTGGCTAATTTTTCAGTATTTTTTGTGGAGACCGGGTCTCACTATGTTGCCCAGGCTGGTCTTGATCTCCTGGACTCTAGGAATCCTCCCATCTCAGCTTCCCAAAATGTTGGGATTACAGGTGTGAGCCACCATGCCTGGCCTCCACCAAGCTATTGTTGTTCTGCTCACTGCTGTCCACTACACAATGAAGTATAAAATCAACAAGCCCTTCACGGCCTGCTGAATATCGTTTCATCCTACTTTCCAAACTTCATGGTATTTTCTGTTACCTTTACTTCTGCCAGACTGACTGTACCTGTCATGAAACACTGTATATCTACACCCTTAGGCCTGGTTTACATCATTCTGCTTGCCAGTGATCTAGGCCCTTTCTATTCAGAATGTGAGTCAAACAGTGATATGGGCATCACCTGGGAGGTTGTTAAGAATGCAGAATCTCAGGGCCAACCCCAGACCTCCTGAGAATCTGATTTTCAGTAAGATCGCTGGATAATTGAAATTCGGCTTAAAACTTGAGAAGCCTTGGTCTCTGCTGTCTGTGTAAATATCCCTTCTGCTTTAAGTCCTAGCCTAGGAGTTACTTGTCCCATTATATTTTTTTCTGACCATACGGTGATAGTGGTTCGCCTCAACCTGAATTCCTATAGCCCCATGAGAAATGAATAGTAACAGTTTAATTGAGTACTTGCTGTGAACTGATCACTAGAGTGAGCATTTTGTGTCACGTAATTATTCCTTTCAACAATCCTATGACGTATTTTTATCGCCATTTTACGAATAAAGGAACCAAGACTCAGAGAGTACCTTGCCATGTTCAGATGACTCGTGTCAGAGCCAGAATTTGGATTTAGATCTTTCTGATTCTTGAGCCCACAAAGCATGCATATCTTGATAGTAACAAAACTGAGAAAATCAGCCATATTAGAGCATATGACTCTAAATGAATACCTCAGAGTATTAACTGTAACGACTTGTCATTATCATCTTGCTAACTACAGCTGTGAAATTATCTGTAGAGGAAATTAACAATCCAGTAAAGAAACTCTGATTACTTTATAGCCAGCCCATGCATAGCCTATGCCACTTCTTAATTTTGGTGTTTTCACCATTTTGAGGTGGAACATCATACTCAAGCAATTTGTTGCCTATGCTTATATATATGAAGCAGAGACTTTAAACATTTCAGAATACTACATAAAACTTCCCCAGTGCTTTGCACATAGACAAGTATGTACTGAATTAATCTGATTCTCACAATTGTGTCATAATCATCCCTGATTCAATCTCTAATAACATCCAAAACTGAATTCCTGGGCTTTCTACCCATGCCCACCTCCAAACCTGCTCCAGCCTCAGCTTTCCCCATCTCCATCAAAGGCAATTTCATCCTTTTAGTGTTTCATGCCCAAACCCTGAAGTCCACTCCATTTCCCTCACACCTCCTTTCTAATCTGTCAGGAAATCCTGTTGACTCTTGTTGCAGACCATATCCAGGATCTAACTGCTTCCAACACTATTTCCATCCAAGCCACTGTTTTGTCTTACCTGGTTTATCAGTTTGCTGGGGCTGCCATAAAAATTTCTACAAACTGGATATCTTAAACAACAGAAATTTATTATCTCACAATTCTGGAGGCCAGAAATTCTGGAGGCCAAAATTAAGGTGTTGGCAGAGTTGGTTCCTTCTGAGGGCAGGATTTATTCCAGGTTTCTCTCTAGCTTGTAGATGGCCGTCTCTTACATGCATCTGTTTATATCATCTTATGGTATCTGTGTTCGAATTTCCCCATTTTATAAGGACACCGGTCATACTGGATTATACTGGCCTACCCTAATGACCTTGCCTTAACTTAAAACTTCTGTAAAGACTAACTCCAAATAAGTCACATTCTGAGGTAGTGGGGTTTAAAACTTCAATATATGAATTTGAGCGAGTAGGGCACATTCAACCCGTGACATCAGGATTGTTGCAGAAGCTTCTTACCTGGTTTCTCTGCTGCTTCTCTTGTCTCCCAGAGCCCATTCTCCACACAGCAGCCAGAGTTATCCTTGTAAAACAGAATTCAGGTCATATCTCTCTTTTGCTCAAAATTTCCCAGTGCACCAAGATTGGAGTGAAAGCCAAGGTCCTTACAATGGCCTTGCAGGCTCTGTGGCCCGGTCTCCATCACATCCCCGACTTCATCTCCGGTGCTCTCCCCTCACACGCCGTGCTTCAGCTTCCAGCTTCCAGCTTCCAACTTCAAGCCTCCTCACTGCCCCTCTAACCTACCAGGCTAGTTTCCTTCCATATCATAGTGCTTGTATGTAGTATTTCCTCTTCCTGGAATATTCTTCTTCCAGGTGGAGGTGTCCGATCAAGTCCGATCAGATGTTTCTGACTCAACGCGGCCTTCCTGACTTTCTTATTTAAAATGACATCCCCTACCCCGGCACTCCGTGCTGCCCTCTTATGCTTTACTTTTCTGCGCGGCACTCACCAGCTTCTGGTACAGTAAAATAGACGCTCACGTTGTGCTTATTGTCTGCCCCCTCCATTAGAATACGGCTCAGTGGGGTTTGCTCTCTGTTGCAATCCCAGGGTCTAGCACACTGTCTACTAGCAGACAGTCAATACATAAGCTAAATGAAAGAATCCTATTTTAGAAATGTTGCAACCGGAGAACAGAGAAGTTAGGCGTTTTTCCAGGTTGCACAGTAAGTCAGTGACAGAGCTTGGAGTAGGGCCTTGGAGCCCTCTTGATTCAAAGCTCTTTGTGTAGTAACCAGACCGTAAATATTTTCCTTGCTATAGTGACATCTACATATGCTAATTAAAGCTTAAGATACAGATTTTAATTTTCATTTTAAAGCCTGTCTTCTGCTTGCTAAGGTTGCTTCTTTTTTTTTTTCTTTTTTGAGATGGAGTTTTGCTCTCATTGCCCAGGCTGAAGTGCAGTGGTGCAATCTCAGCTCACCAAGACCTCCACCTCCCAGGTTCAAGCGATTCTCCTGCCTTCGCAGGCATGCACAACACCCGTATAATTTTTTTTATTTTTATTTATTTATTTATTTATTTTTAGTAGAGATGTGGTTTTTCTGTGTTGATCAGGCTGTTCTCAAACTCCTGATCTCAAGTGATCTGCCTGCCTCAGCCTCCCAATGTGCTGGGATTACAGGTATAAGCCACTGTGCATAGCCTGTTTCTATCTTAATAGCCGATTTAGATCACTGCATCACCAGTCTAGTCTAATCCTAACCTGGATTGCAAGTATCATTAACAAGGCCCCCAAATACAAAGCATTTCTCTGCTGACTCAGTGGCCGCATCTGGACTGTTAGTGACACCAATAGTGTTTTATTTTTTATTAAGATAATTATAGTTTTTATGAAGTAATATATACATATGATTGAAAAAAATAAAACATTATGCAATGAAATGTCCCAGACTCTCAAGGATAGTATATGATTGAATCCTTACCCCATCCCAACCCCGCCCATGCCTTCCCCTGAACCTGGCTCTTTCAGCTTTCTGTCTTTCTGTTCCAGGACCAATGCACAGCTCTCATTCTGTGACCTTCCCTCTCTTGGGTAGATTCTACTGTTTGTTTCCTAGATCTCATGTCTTCCTCTTAGGTTATTTCCTCATTTTGCTGGAACTCATCCTCGAGTAAGTTCTTAAGAAAAGGTTACAAGAAGTACATTTTGTGGGTACTTGAATGTCAGAAAATACATTTATTCTGCATTCACGCTTGATTGTCATTTGGCTGGGAGCGCAGACCCCATTTCTCTAAGAAGTGCCAGTAACAGTGGTGTGGCTCCTTGGAGGACTCAGTTGGCCACAGGCGAGTGACAAAATAGATGGGCTTGCCTCCTTCAGCCGCGTGGCCCTCCTTCCCTGCCTGGCCTCTGATTCCTCACTCCCTCTGTCCTGTGTGCTCTTCATAGCCTTTGGAAATGTTGGCCTTTCTGACCCTGAATCTGGCTCCTGTCCCATCCCAGTGGCACCTCTCTTCCCTGTGACTTACTTTCTTGAGCTTTGCTGCTACCCTCAGTGCATGCATCATGGACACTTTAATACACCCGAAGATCTTAGCAAGGAAAAATATTGCTTGCAATTACAGTAATTTAATACAAAGGAAAGTATGACAGAAGTAATTCATCCCTCTGCCTGTAAAGTTTCTACAGGCAGACAACTTTCCCCTACTCCGGCTCAAAAAACAAAAACAAAAACAAAAACAAAAACAAAACCTAAAGCTAATTATAATACAAAGAGCAATGAATTTAAATGGAAATGGTTTGCATTTGAAGATATTTATTTAGTTGGCTGAAGGGTTATTTCAAGTACGGCTTCCTCCATAGATTTACGGGTTTAGAGATAAGTGAGTGAGTGGCAGAGCTGTTCAGAGCCCTAGGACATGGAGCCACAGCCAGTAGAAGATGGTGTGATTGTGAATGGGAAAGTGTGAATGAGTTTGAGAACTGGTTAGAGAAGATATAAGGGATCTTCCATATAAGGGAAGAGGTAAAGTAGCTGACTATATGGAGAGGGAGAGGGGATATATTGGGAAAATGCTGTGCTGTGAGCCCCCCACCCCCCATAGTGTGCTGAGTGGCTTGCTCAGCATCCTGCTGCCTGGCCTACCTAGCAAGATCTGAGGGGTCAGGGGAGAGGGGCCGGGGTGGGGTGGGCATGAAGGTAGAGGGAGAGCAGCCAGTCTGGGCAGTGCCTGGAAAGTGCTACCCTCCCCTCTGCTGGCCTGACTGGTCTGTGGTCTTGGATCCTGTGCAGTGGATGTGGAACCTGGGTGGGAGGAAGGCCTTGGGTCACTGCAAAGAGGTGTTGTCCCAGACTGTGGCCTTTGAGGATGAGGACTGCTGAGAGTAGTGGGGGATTCCCAAATTAAGAGGGGATTCTGGAGTGGCTGACTGAACGAGAGCCACCCTGGAGGGGAGTTGGGGGTGGGTAGGTGGCTCAGCAGAGGAGAAAAAAAGGCCTAAGAGGGAAAGAATCTGCCAGAAGCATCTGCCCAGCCCAGAAAGCTTGCCTACTACCAAGACACAGGTAGGAGCTTTCTTTCCTGGATCTCTATTCCTTCCTTATCGCACCCTCTGGATTTGCCATGGAGCCTTCAGAAATGGCTTTCAGCCATTGTGGACGTGGGTAGGAAGAGAGAAAAACAGCACGTGTTCTCCCAAAAGCAGGCCACCCACCTGCCAGCCTTAGCTTGATGGAGGACGGCAGAGGGAAGGGAGGTGAGTGAAATATTCATTAATATATTGGAACAAACACTGCAAGTTTGAACTGAAGATGGATGGCTTCAAGTAACCGTAGAGTTTTGTATATCTAGTAGTGGTGAGAAAGGCCATGAGCTTGCTCTCATTCTGAGGTTAGGGCAATACTCCCCTCACTGTCTAGGTTATAATGCAGAGTGGAAAACAAGAAGAATAAACATGGATTTTTGAGTACACCTCAGTAGTTATGCCACATCAATGTACTGGTAACAAGAGCTTTGGCAAGATTATTCTATGGCTGCACCCAGACCCTTGGGATTCTAGAGTCCCACTTCCTATGGTTCTCAGGAAAGACTCAGTGAAGCTGGAGAGAAGCAGAGGGAGGGGCCAGTCCAGTGCTCTGCACAGTGGTGGGCCAGGGCCAAGAAGGGAGAGGGCAGACTAAGAGGCCGTATGGGTTAGAAAGAAAGTATTAGCACTTCTGGAAAATCCTATGATGCATGCACACACTACACAACCTGTAGAAAACAATGGAAAATTAGAACAACCTAAACGTACAGAACAGGGAGTAGAACTGAGTAAATCAGAGTTTATTCATATGATGGAACACGATGCAGTCATTAAAAATTGTATTTTCAAAGATACTTGATAATATGAAAAGCACACCTGATACATGATGTCAAAACATGAAATTGCTGTTTTCGTATGACAAAATGGTTGAATATCAGCAATTTCATAGGGTTTAATCCAGTAATAAATGGAAGAAAACCATTAGCAAACAGAATACAAACTCTTTCTACAATACAATACTCTAATTTTGAAGGGAAGAAACTACATAGAACTATGTAGAAATACAACTGGGTGTCTTCTGCATGCTAAGTTCATTATTATCTCAAATCCTCAGAAGCCCTGTGGGATGGCTACTATTCTTATCTCCACTTTACAGATGAGGAAACTGAGTCTCAATGGGTTTTGAGTAACAAATGTGATAGGCTTATCGCAAGTTCCAAGTTTAGTAGGGAACAAGGAGAAAATGACCTTATTTTTTTCTCCTCCCCTGTCACTTCAGACCCACTCTCTTCTTTCCCACCAGGGTATGTCACAGGTCCCACGGTTTTCCTGGGTCACGCAGAGAGGCTTCTTCTCACCTCCACAGCTTGGTCCCCTGGTGCCTCTAACTCCTAGACACCACTAGAGCTCCCTTCCCTTCCTTCTTCCCCTTCCTTCCCCCACTTGGCTTGTGGAGAATGGAACATGGTGTCCTCTCCCTGCCAGTCTAAGTGTGTGAACCCGGGCTTCTTAGGGATTCTGGTAGGTGCTTTCTGCCTTCCAGATGGCTCATGAGACACAGAATGCTTTGTTCTGCCGTGGAGTTGTAGACAAAACTCTGGAACAACTGGAAGAGTTGCACCTAACACAGAAAATGGCAAGGCTGGATCTGAAGGTAAGTCTCTCTGGCTCAGTAACCTCATCTACCTCTTTACAGCAATTAATTTAAAAGGAAATAGTTGGAGGCCAGGCATGGTGGCTCACGCCTATAATAATACTGGCACTATGAGAGGCGGGAGGTAGGTGGATCACCTGAGGTCAGGAGTTCAAGACCAGCCTGGCCAACATGGTGAAACCCCATCTCTACTAAAAATTCAAAAATTAGTTGGGCATGGTGGCACACGCCTGTAATCTCAACTAATTAGGAGGCTGAGGCAGGAGAATTGCTTGAACCCGGGAGGCAGAGGGTATGGGGAGCCAAGATCGCACCACTGCACTCCAGCCTGGGCAACAACAGAGTGAGACTCCATCTCAAAAAAAAAAAAGAAAAAGAAAAAGAAAAAGAAAAAGAAAATGGTTTGTGTTTGATGAGGTTTATTTACTTGGCAGAAGGATTTCAAATAGGGAGCTTCCTTCAGAAATGTATGTGTTTAAAGATCAGTCAGTGATATAGAGCTGTTTTGAGCTCAAGGACATGGAGCTGCAGCTAGGAGAAGATTAAATGAAAAAAATTCCTAAAAAAGAAAGGAAAATACCCCCACCAAGATGTCAGTCACATTCCAAATCAAGATCCCTCACAGAGCTGGCTCACCTTCTCATAATCAGCAAAACAAAAGGGCAACCTAGGGAATGGGAGAAAATATTTGCAAGTCATACATCTGATAAAGGTTTAATATTCAAATATATAAGAAACCCAAAACTACTCAATAGCAAAACAAAACAAAAACCCAAATTACTAAAATAATTTAAAAAAAATGGGCTAAAGACCTGATTAGACATTTATCTCAAGAAGACATACAAATAGCCAACAGGTGTTTAAAAAGGTGCTCAGCATCACGATTCATCAGTGAAATGCAAATCCAAACCACAATGAGACCACACCTTCCACCTGTTAGGATGCCTGTTATCAAAAGGACAAACAATAGCAGGTGTTGGTGAGGATGTGTGGCAAAGGAAACGCACACTGTTGGTGGGAATGTAAATGAGCACAGCCACTGCAGAAAACAGTATAAAGGTTTCTCATAAACTTAAACAGAGCTACCATATAATCCAGCAATTCCACTTCTGGGCATATATTCAAAGGAGAGGAAATCAGTATCTTAAAGTGTTATCTGTACCCCCATTGCAGTGCTGTTCACAACAGCCAAGATATCGAAACCTAAATGTCTGTTGATGGATGAATGGATAAATAAAGTGTGACACACGCACATATATATATATATATATATATATATATATATATATATATATATATATATATATATACAATTAATATATATGTACATATATACAATTTATATATGTATATATGTATATACACACACACAACAGAGTACTAATCAGCCACATTTGCAACAACATGGGTGAACCTGGAGAACATTATGTTAAATGAAATAAGCCAGACTCAGAAAAGTAAATACTGTATGATCTCGCTTATATGTGGAATCTAGGAGGTCAAACTCAGAGAAGCAGAGAGCAGAATGGCGGTTGCCAGGGGATGGGTGAGAGGGGAATAGGGGAGACATTGGTCAGACGATCTAAAGTTTCAGTTGTGTGGGATGGATGCCTTCTGGAGAGCCATCGTACAGCGTGGTGACTACAGTTAATAATACTGTGTTATTATATATATTCTGAAATTTGCTAAGAGAGCAGAGATGAAGTGCTGTCACCACACACACTAACTAGATGAGGTATGGATATATTAGCTTAATTATGGCAACCATTTCACAATACATACATATGTCAGAACATCACATTGTACACTTCAACTGTTGATACTTTTCATTTGTCCAGCATACCCCAATAAAGCTGGAGAAAAAATAATAACAATTAGGAAAAGAGAAAGACCCTTGGAAATGCCTTGAGGTACTTGGTGAAAGTTAATCTTCTGTCCTCGTCTATATCTACAACCCAGGTTATATTTCTGTTTAAGAGAATGAGGTTTCCAAAATGCTGTATTTTTGTTTACTGGATCATACAGTGTCAGCATGAGTCGTAACTTCCTGTCTCCTTCTCTCTGTCTCTGTCTCTATCCCTCTGTATCTAGCTCTTCTTCCCTCTCTTCCCATCTCCCTCCATCCTTTGAGTAGGAAGACTGTGCTGGCCTTGGTTTCCCCGCGCTCTCTCTCCCCTCTGGCTCCCTCGCGCTGCCTCGGCCTGAGTGGGCATGAATCACGTCTGCTGGGGTATGCTCCGCTGTCCTGCTTTTGTTCCCAGAGCTGTGATGTGAATATGACTATTTTAGTGTTTTAATTTTGCCCTTTTCTCTGGTATTGTGCTTCTTAACATATTCTAAACAAATCTCTTAAGAATCTTTACACCATTGTTAGTGTTTTATGTGTAAATGCCAAGGTTGACAAACTGCTCTGAGAAATTTAATTATAAACTGAGTAAGCTTATTGGAAAATTGAAAGTGGTATTTTATTTGCTCCTCAATATATTTACACATAAAGAGAACATAATGTGATGCTAGAAGCCAAGAGAGGCTGAGCACATATTAATTGATTCTGATGGCAAAAGCTTAAGTGTGTCACTCCATTCAAATAATGCAGATTCAATCTAATTCAATAATGCAAATCTCTGCATAGCTAATGGTGGTCAAGCCTTAATAATAGTCACTTACGTCAGGCGATGATAATCTAAATATGAAAATTTTGAAGCATTTTTTAGAGATTGTTGCCATCGATTGTCCTGTAATGTAAGGATGCACTACTGTCTTCAACAGGCAACATGGCCTTTCAGAGTTCAGTTTTCTTAGATCAATTTGAACTGAGATCGTCAGATCAATACATTGAAACTCTGAAATGGCAGTCTCACCATTCAGACAATTATAGCTGGCTGTTTAAAACCTGCCTTTTGTGAGGTCAGCTTTTTTACCACAGGAAGCCTGGAGACATCCTTGGATTTTAGCAGAAAGCAACAGCTTGGTTAATTACATGAACTCTGTTGGGCTACTTATTAGAATATTAAGTTTGTGTCAACATGATATAAACATTGATTGCTGTCTAATCTCTGTGGATCTAGAGAATTAATGTTCTGATTACCAATAGTACATGTGTGGTCAGAACAACCCTGCTGTTAATAGGAATAATTGCTGTGAATATTTTCTGGTTTTGAACTTTCAAAATCATTTTTAAAGACCTTGACATTATGAGAGCATAGCAAAGAAAATACACATTTCTTTCTAGTGAGAGCTTTTGTTAGGTTTAGCTCCTTTGTGCTTATTTATCAGGTTTTCATTGTTTGCTTTATTACTGAACAAGAAAAAAAAGAAAGAGAAAGAAGATCTGGAAACAAACCAATTTCCAGTAGGTTAGAAGTAGAGTTGTTAGCATTTTTGAATATAAAATTCAAATTCACATTCAAAGTATCAAAAAGATGAATTGTTGGGAAAACACGTTTAATTATGTTTATTGGGAGCAAGAGTATATTTGAGTGGAAAGCCTAAGGTAGTGAAAAGGGCCATGGATTAAGAGTGAAAAGAAAGACGTAGGTTCTAGCACTGGCTCGAGATCCTGAAAAATTCGCCAGACCTTTCTCGGCCTTAGTTTCCTTATGTGTGAAATGGCTGATGAGACCTGGTAGTCTGTAATGTATCTTCCCAGTAAGAAAAAATGATTTTTCTGAAACAAAACAGAGAAAGGATTCATTACGTTAAAATACAGAAGAATTGCTAGGGTTCCTAGTGGTCCACGAGATGACCACGTCATATACAAGAAGATTGTTCTTGTGCTGAGATGCAGCCGTACCGCAGCTCTCTTCATTAGATGCCCACTTGTGTCCCTCTGAATCACTCTGCTCCTCAATCCTGTGGATGAAAAATGATATGGGCGGATGTCTCCAAGTGTTGCTGAACATTTCTATATTTCACCTTCTTGCCATTGGGCACTCAATGTGCAGTTGGCTCTCCTGAGGAGTGCAACTGTTATACCAACTGTGGGAACCTCAGGCTTTGGGCTGTACCATGCTGTCATGCATTACAGAGGTGCAGCTTCATGTCACTCAGGACCTTGGCACTCATGACTCATGACCTGGGTTGAAGTGCCATGTGTTTCTGAAGATGCCTCTCTGTAGCGTGACTTTCTCATCAGAACTTTTCCTCTAACCATGACCCTTGGGATAATTTATTAGTTCACCTTTTCTCTTCCCTGTTCCCTGGAGATGCTGGGAATCTTTTCTACGTGGATTTGGCTGTGTTTTGGACCACACTATTTTAACCCCATATATGTATCCTGAACCACTCTCTCCTTTTAATTCTATATCTATGTCCATATCTATCTTTTGTAAAATCTCCAAGAGCATGTATAAATATCCAGGACACTTTATGTTATTGGTGCTGTTTACCTGGCTTGCATGCTCTGAGCACCAGAATCTTGATGGTAATAGAGTAGTTACTGGGGTCTTTAATGGAAAGTCTGGTTTGGCTGCAAGAAAAAGACAACTCCCAGCTCAATTGGCGTAAACAAAAAGATGTATCACATATAGCAAGAAGTCTGGCTCCAGTGTCGACTGACTCATGAGCTAAAGACATCACTGAGAACACCGGGTGGCTAAAGTAATAATCCAAGTTTAAACGTCTCCGCATCCTTGCTTGTCCTCATCATTGCAAAATGACTGCAGCAGTTCAGACATCACATGTAATTGTGATTATGTCGGCAGAAGAAGGGCAATTTTCCTGTGGGTGTGTGTGTTGTTGTTGTTAAAAAAATATACATCCTTTTTTGTATTGCTCTCCCCGACCACCCGATTTTTATTAGTATTTCAATGATGAGAGTTGTGTGCCCATACCCTCACCAGTTACCAGTTCCTGGTAAGCTCCTATTTAATTGCTGTATTGTTTTATTTCACCAGTTTATTTATATAGGTATAATAAGAGATGTTGACTAATACATGAAAACCTTTTTTTATTTGTATGGCTGATAAAACTAGAGGCACATGATATTAAAGCTTTGGAATGACCTTCTCTCTGGAGGCTTTGCATAGCCCCTAGAGGAGTAAATTACTTATATGTGTGAGAAGAATTTTTATCATTGTTATCAGCACGATTTTCTCTGAGATCTTCATATTTGTTAATATTTCTGGCCTGCTAGAAAATGAATTTACTGTCTGCGAGGCCTAATGTCACAGGTCATCAAGTAGATGGGTTTCCTAGGAAGACTGTGTCGATGTCATTCCCACATGTAAAATACAGGCTTTGTTCCTTAATAGTGAGCTTATCACATCTAATTAAAAGGAACTTTTGGCATGGGCAATACCCAATTATATTCTGGTAAGAAAGGAAATCATCATAACTATTAATTAACTCCTGCGGTGAATAAGCTATATCAATTTCTTCAGCTATTTTTTTCAAATTTATGAAATAGAAAATTTCATCGTGAAAAATGAAGACATTAGTAAGGGCACTATTCATAGTATTTAACCTTTGTTATTGTTTTGTTGACAAGGCCAATCAATATATGTCATATTCTACAAAATTGTTATTTTAAAATTGTCTTGATGGCATATTAGCTTATAATTTATATGTCATGGGATAAGATCGCTCATGGGATTTTTTTTCTTCTGAAATTTGACAGTTGCTTTGGGACAAAATACCAGGTAAAGAGTGCTTTATTCCAGTGTGTGAGTGGGTATAACCTGTTAAATTGAGGGTGAAGGATAGATTAAAAACTTTTTTCTAATGTAGATTCAAATAAAATATTAATCATAATGAAAACAGTTTGTTTAGTCCAATTAGTCCTAGTTAATTTTTGTTATGTTGAGCTTGGAATGAGCAACCTGTGTGTTTTGATTTTTTCATAACAGTTTAATACCATGAAGTTCACTTTTTAAAAAATACACAGTTCAGCGGATTTTAATGTATTCACAGAATGCTGCATTGTTCACCACAGTTTTATTTCAAAACACTTTTATCACCTGGAGAGGAAACCTCATACTCATACTCACTTTTCCCTTCCCCCAGCCTGTGGCAAGCACTAATTTACTTTCTGCCTCTATAGATTTGCCTATCCCGAATATAGCATATAAATGGAATCATAAAATTCATGGTTTTTTGTGTCTGGCTTCTCTCACTTAGCATAATATTTTTAAGATTCATCCGTATTGTATAGCCTGTATCAATACTTCCATTGTATGGATGTACCATTTCATTAGTTTACCATGGCTGTTATAACAAATTACCAAAAAAACAAAAACAAAAACAAAAACACACATTTATTGTCTTACAGTTCTGGAGGTCAGAAGTCTGAAATCAATTTCTCTTGGCTGAGATTAAAAAAAAAAAGGGACAGAATACTGAATCCATCTGGACCTGAACTTTTTTTGGTTAGAAGGCTATTAATTGCTGCCTCAACTTCAGCCCTTGTTATTGGTCTATTCAGGGATTCAACTTCTTTCTGGTTTAGTCTTGGGAGGGTGTAAGTTTCCAGGAATTTATCCATTTCTTCTAGATTTACTGGTTTATGTGCATAGAGTTGTTTGCAGTAACCTCTGATGGTAGTTTGTATTTCTGTGGAATTGGTGGTGATATCCCTTTATCATTTTTTATTGTATTTATTCAATTATTCTCTCTTTTCTTTTTTATTTGTCTGGCTAGTGGTCTATTTTGTTGATGTTTTAAAAAACACAGCTCCTGAATTTATTGATTTTTTGAAGGGTTTTTTGTGTCTCTGTCTCCTTCAGTTCTGCTCTGATCTTAGTTATTTCTTGTCTTCTGTTAGGTTTTGAATTTGTTTGATCTTGCTCCTCTAGTTCTTTTAATTTTGATGTTAGGGTGTTGATTTTAGATCTTTTCTCACTTCTCATGTGGGTATTTAGTGCTATAAATTTCCCTCTAGACACTGCTTTAAATGTGTCCCAGAGATTCTGGTATGTTATATCTTCATTCTCATTGGTTTCGAAAAACATCTTTATTTCTGCTTTCATTTTATTATTTATCCAGTAGTCATTCAGGAGCATGTTGTTCAGTTTCCATGTAGTTGTGTGGTTTTGAGTGAGTTTCTTCATTCTGAGTTCTAATTTGATTGGGCTGTGGTCTGAGAGACGGGTTGTTATGATTTCCATTCTTTTCCATTTGCTGAAGAGTGATTTACTTCCAATTATGTGGTCAATTTTAGAGTAAGTGAAAGGTAGTGCTGAGAAGAATGTATATTCTGTGGATTTGGGGTGGAGAGTTCTGTAGATGTCTATTAGGTCTGCTTGGTCCAGATCTGAGTTCAAGTCCTGGATATCCTTGTTAATTTTCTGTCTTGTTGGTCTGTCTAATATTGACATTAAAGTCTCCCACTGTTTTTGTGTGGGAGTGTAAATATCTTTGTAGGTTGTTAAGAACTTGCTTTATGTATCTGGGTGCTCCTGTATTGGGTGCATATATAATTAGGATAGTTAGCTCTTCTTGTTGCTTTGATCCCTTTACCGTTATGTAATGCCCTTCTTTTTTCATCTTTGTTGGTTTATGTATCTGGGTGCTCCTGTATTGGGTGCATATATAATTAGGATAGTTAGCTCTTCTTGTTGCTTTGATCCCTTTACCATTATGTAATGCCCTTCTCTTTTCATCTTTGGTGGTTTATAGTCCATTTTATCAGAGACTAGGATTGCAAACCCTGCTTTTTTTTTTTCTCTCTCTCTCTCCATTTGCTTGGTAAATCTTCCTCCATCCCTTTATTTTCAGTCTATGTGTGTCTTTGCACATGAGGTGGGTCTCCTGAATACAGCACACTGATGGGTCTTGACTTTTTATCCAATTTGCCAGTCTGTGTCTTTTGATTGGGGTATTTAGCCCATTTACATTTAAGGTTAATATTGTTATGTATGAATTTGATCCAGCCATTTTGATACTAGCTGGTTGTTTTGCTCATTAGTTGATGCAGTTTCTTCATTACCATTTGGTACATTTTTGCAGTGGCTGGTACTGGTTGTTCCTTTCCATGTTTAGTGCTTCCTTCAAGAGGTCTTGTAAGGCAGGCCTGGTGGTGATGAAATCTCTCAGCAATTGCTTGTCCATAAAGGATTTTATTTCTCCTTCACTTATGAAGCTTAGTTTGGCTAGATATAAAATTCTGGGTTGAAAGTTTTTTTCTTTAAGTATGTTGAATATTGGCCCCCACTCTCTTCTGACTTGGAGGGTTTCTGCCAAGAGATCTGCTGTGCATCTGATGGGTTTCCCTTTGTAAGTAACCTGACATTTCTCTCTGGCTTCCCTTAGCATTTTTTCCTTCATTTCAATCCTGGTGAATCTATTATGTGCCTTGGGGTTGCTCTTCTTGAGGAATATCTTTGTGGTGTTCTCTGTATTTCCTGGACTTGAATATTGGCCTGCCTTGCTAGGTTGGGGAAGGTCTCCCAGATAATATCCTGAATAGTGTTTCCCAGCTTGGATTCATTTTCCCCATCACATTCAGGTACACCGATCAAACGTAGATTAGTCTTTTCACGTAATTCCATATTTCTTGGAGGCTTTGTTCATTTCTTTTCACTCTTTTTTCTCTAATCTTGCCTTCTCATTTTATTTCATTGAGTTGATCTTCAGTCTCTGATATCCTTTCTTCTGCTTGATAGATTCAGCTATTGAAGCTTGGGTATGCTTCACGAAGTTCTTGTGCTGTGTTTTTCAGCTCCATCAAGTTGTTTATGTTCTTCTCTAAACTGGTTATTCTAGTTAGTATTTCATCTAACCTTTTTTCAAGGTTCTTAGTTTCTTTCCATCGGGTTAGAACATGTTCCTTTAGTTCAGAGAAGTTTGTTATTACCCACCTTCTGAAGCCTGCTTCTGTCAGTTCATCAAACTCGTTCTCCATCCAGTTTTGTTCCCTTGCTGGTGGGGAGTTGTGATCCCTTGGAGGAGGAGAGGCATTCTGGTTTTTGGTGTGTTCATTCTTTTCAGCTGGTTTCTTCTCATCGTCATGGATTTATCTGTCTTTGGTCTTTGGAGTTGGTGACTTTCAGATGAGGTCCCTAAGTGGATGTCCTTTTTGTTGATTTCGAGGCTATTTCTGTTTTCTAGTTTTCCTTCTAACAGGCCCCTCTGCTGCAGGACTGCTGGAGGTCCACTCCAGACCCTGCTTCCATGGGCATTACCTACGGGGCTGCAGAACAGCAAGGATTGCTGCCTGCTCCTTCCTCTGGTAGCTTCGTCCCAGAAGGGTAGCCACCAGATGTCAGCCAGAGCTCTCCTGTATGAGGTGACTCTTTGGATATACAGGGGTCAGAGAGTTGCTGGAGGAGGCAGTCTGTCCCTTGTCAGAGCTCAATTGCTGTGCTGGGAGCTCCATTGCCTTCAGAGCTGCTGGGCAGGGACGTTTAAGTCTGCTGCAGTGGAACTCACAACTGCCCCTTTTCCCAAGTGCACTGTCCTGGGAAGGTGGGGCTTTATTTATAAGTCCCTGAGAGGCTGCTGCCTTTTTTCAGAGGTGCCCCACCCGCCAAGGGAGGAGTCTAGTCACAGTCTTCCTGCAGAGGCACTGCTGAGCTGCTGCGGGCTCCCCCCAGCTGCTGTGTAAACTTCTTTGTGCTTTTGTTTACACAGGTAAGGTTAGAGCTGCCCTGGTAATGGTGGATGCCCCTCCCCCCACCAAGCTCAACCTTCCAGGGTCCAGCTCAAACTGCTGTGCTGGCTGCGAAAATCCCAAGCCAGTGGGATTCAGTTTGCTGGTCTCCATGGGGATGGGACCCACAGCCCAGATCACCTGGCTCCTTGCCTTCAGCCCCCTTTCTTTCAGGGGTGTGGGCGACTCTGTCTCTCAGGTGCTCCAGGCGCCAGTCAAAACGGCTGCTCAGATTTGTGCTGGGAACCCACAATGCCAGCTGAATCAGCCGCTCAGATTTGCCCTGGAAATCTGCGGCACCTGTCAGCAGGCAGGAAAGAGTGTGGGAGAAGCACAGCATCTGAACTGGAGCTCCAGAGTGGCCAGAAATGTCCCTGATGTCCTCTGCTGGGTAGGAGGGAGGGCCCTCCAGCCCATTGCCCTTCCTGGGTGAGGCAGCACCCACCCTGCCTCAGTTTGCCCTCCTTGGGCTACACCCACTGTCCAACCAGTCCCATTGAGAGGAACCTGGTACCTTGGTTGGAAATGTGGAGATCACTCACCTTCTGCATTGCTCTCTCTGGGAACTGCACTCCGGAGCTGTTCCTATTTGCCCGTTGTCGGGGAAGTCATTAGATACAGTCCTAACAGGATCTTAATGTAGTTAAGTTAGCTTATAATGGCTACAGGAGAAAATAGGCTCCCAGATAGCACATTATAATGCCCCTTCTGAGAAAAGAATCACAGCAAAAGTTGGACCCAATTGTAAGAACATTAAACTTATAAAAGCATGAAATTGCTTCATAGGGTGTGTAAGAATTAATACCTTCCTTGTACTCATGGTTTTTCCATATCACTCAAGCTCAACAACATACAAGAATATTTTTGTACCAATGAAGATTACATCACAAAGCTGCCTCTACTGAAAAAAAGAAAAAGAAATACCCAGAATAGGTTGGGCTGGTCCAGGAGCAAAGGACACTTTAAAGATTGCCTTTCTCCTGGATTCCTACCCTGCTCTGTGCCCTTCCTTGTGGACTAATGGCCTCTCGTGAGTTGGTAGGACTTACCTACCTTCATCTTCTGGTCCCGTGTAAAAGTCACGTTCTTACATCCAGAGGATCAGAGCCAGCCTAGACGGCCCAACACCATGCAGACCACCATGTCACAGACACTTAAACTTAACTGCCATGTCGATTTGTTTACGAAGATGAGCCAGTACTGCAAATGTCAAGCAACGTTGCTCTGTGCAGCAGAGTAAACCATCTTTTAGCTCACCAGAAAGTACCTCTGGTGAGACTTGCAGGTTTTTGAGCATATTGCGTTGATGATGTTAAAAAGTAGAGGCAAAAAAAAAAAAAAGAAAGAAAGAAAAAAAACCAACCAAAAAACAAAACACAAAACCTGTTCCTGCCTGTGTAGCAGTTTTTATTCTTCTGATTTTGAATAAGAGTAACATTTTTTGGCCAGCACGTATAAATGGGTGGTCACACTTTTGGTTTGGAATTACCTGCAAGGAGCTCCATCTTCCAGAGCAGGCGGAAAGGGCATTGGCTCTGGAAATGCTAATGTCTGTCTTGTTCCAGTTTTAGTTCATGTACTGCCAAGGCAAGCACAGCCATAGCCTTTTAACATGTTTCATGGTTTTACTAATAAATCCTTTCCACAGAAGTAGGGAAGATTTAAAAGACTTGATATTTTTAAAATGCAGATCTGATTCTGTCACTCTCACCCCCACCCTGATTTCCTCAGTCGCTTCCCACTGCACTTGGAATAAATTCACACTCTTTGCCATGGGCTCACGGCCCTGTACAACCTGGCACTTTCTACTCTCAGACCTCACTGTACCTCCTTTCCCTGGCTCCCAGCTCCAGTTATGTCTCTCTTTCCTGGAACACCCCAGGCTTTTTCTGCCTCGGGGCCATTGCCCTTGTGATTCCCATTGCTTGCAACTCTTCCTAGAGCTTCTGCTCTTCATTTGCCTGTCTCTCACCCTTCAGATATCAACAAAGGCTAGAGGATCACTTGAGTCCAGGAGTTTGAGACCAGCCCGTTTGAAACATAAGGAGCTTCAAACAGTTTCATCCCAGTTTGAACCATAAGCAGAAACCCCCTCACTACAAAATTAGCTGGGTATGTGGCATGGACCTGTGGTCCTAGCTTCTTGGGAGGCTGAGGTAGAGGATCACTTGAGCCTGGGAGGTGGAGGCTGCAGTGAGCCACTGGACACCAGCCTGGGTGACAGAGTGAGACTCTCAGAAAAACACACAAAAAACAAAAAAAAAATCCCATCCTCTCAGCAAAAATCAAATATCAGCTCACATGTAAGTACACCTTTTCAGAGGTGATACTTTAAAAAAAAAAAAAAGTCAACTTTTATTTTAGATTCCCGGGGTGAATGTGCAGGTTGGTGACCGGTGTATATTGCATGATGCTGATGTTTGGGGTTCATAATTGACCCTATCACCCAGGTAGTGAGCAGAGTCCCCAATAGTTAGTTTTACAACTGTTGCCCTTCTTCTTCCTCTCCCTGTATTAGTCCCCAGCATCTATTGTTGCCATTTTTATGAGTGGTCAATATTTAGCTGCCACTTAGAAGTGAGACTTTGTGGTATTTGGTTTTTGCTCCTGCATTAATAATGGCCTCCAGCTGCATCCATGTTGTGGCAAAGGACGTGACTTCATTCTTTTTAATGGCTGCATAGTATTCCCTGGTGTATATGTACTTCATTTTCTTTATCTAGTCCACCGTTGATGGACACTAGGTGGATTCCATGTCTTTGCTATTGTGAATAGTGCAGCAATAAACATAACGAGCGCATGTGTCTTTTTGGTAGACAGTTTATTTGTTTTTGGATATCTACGTAGTCATGGGCTTGCTCTAAGTTCCTTGAGAAATCTCCACACTGCTTTACACATTGGCTAAGGTAAGTCGTGTTCCCCTGCAACTGTACATTAGCATTCTCTTTTCTCCACAGCCTCGCCAGCATCCATGTTTTTTTGACTTTTTAGTAATAGCCATTCTGACTGGTGTGAGATGGTGTCTCATTGTGGTTTTGATTTGCATTTCTCAGGAGTCACTGTTGACCACCCTGTTTAGTGTGGCCCCGCACCCCCAGTTGCAGTCACCCTTTACCGTATTTTCCTTTTATTTCTATCTTATCTCTTGTCGCAATCAGAAGTTCTCTGAGCTTTTTGTTTACATATTTATTGTCTGTTTCTCTGCCCAAAAGGGAAACTCAATGAGGCCAGGCATCTTGCCTGTCTTGCTTCCTTCTGTCTTCGACGCCTTGGGAAGTCTTGACATGTGGTCAATGTTCAATAAATATTTGTTGAAAAATTAAATAGGAGGTGATGTCGTAAAGATGGTGGAGTAGGCAATACTGGCCTTTGCCCTCCAACAATAATTAGAGGGTTATCCATGAACAAAAATAGCACCGGCAGGGCTCAAGAGTCCAATTAAAAACCTGCAGCGACATAGTGGAGCGAAAAATGGAAATAACCACACAGAAAAGATGGGTGGGGAGAGCGGTACACGGGAGACAGCTGGAGATCACTAGGAACAAAGAAGAAGGGTAGGGGCTGTGGGTGTCAGCCCCCACGGGTGCCACTGTGGTCTCCATGCCTTGTGCTCTGTGGAGACACTGACAGCTTTCACCACCGAGGACCTCAACAGCCCCTGCAGCAGCTGTGAATGCCCTGAAGTTTTCCCAGCAGAGAGACAGTGCTTGCTGCATAGACCCCAGCAGCCTGCTTTGAAGAGCACACTGACAGCTTTTGCCACTGAAGTACCCAACAGCCATTGGTATAGTGGATCACCCCCGACTCCAAGAGAGGAAAAGCAACTGGTGGTGTACCATCGCCCCAAAGAAACTGGTGTTACACCCTCCTGAACTGAGGCTGCTCCCCCACCACACCCCACGCATGACCTGGGTCCCAGAGTGATGGGCATTTTATGCGTTCCCATGCTTCAGACAACAGAACCGCTGCCGCAGTGGGCTATAGACTGCATTCCAGACCCATGGCTACTACTGTAGCCCAGGCGCCATACCCTGCTTCCACAGCTGCTGTACTGACACCCACTCCTGGCACGCCATCACCAACACTGCAACGGGGATGGGGGCGGTGCCTGCATCTCAGGCACCAGTGCCACTGCTGCCTCAAACCCAGGGGCCATGGTTCTTCCACAGGTACCTGAATTCCCAGTCCTGGCTCTGCAGTGACCTCACAGGTGCTGCACACTGAACATAGTGCCACTGCAACCATGAACATGCCTGCGAGCTGGATCTGGGTTCAAGAGGGATCTGTGCAACTTCACTTGTGGGAGAAGGAGAGATCAGGAAGAGCCCAGCATCCTTCACTACCCCAGCAACCACTGCTGTCTTTGTAGACACCGGCAGCCTTGGCCACTGAGGACCCCTGCCTCTGTACAGTTCTGTCAGCTGAGGTGAGCATTAGCGAAGATTATGGGGGAGGTTCTGGCCAAAGGGATCTCTTGGCACAAAAAAAAAAGGCAATAGTTCTTCCCTATCAATCATTACTTTAAATGTGAATAGATTACATTCTCTAATGAATAGACATAAAATTTAAAAAATATACTTAACAGATATATGCAGAAGATGCCATTCAACAGCAGCAAAGTACATGTTCTTCTCAAGCTTACGTGGAGTATTCCTAAGATAGATCATATTTTAGGCCACAATTGAATTTATATCAAATATCTCTTCTGACCACAATGGTATGAAACTAGAAATCAACAACAGGAAGAAAATTTGAAAATTCACAAATACATGGAAAGTAAAAACACCTCTGAATAACCAATGGATCAAAGAAGAAATCAAAAGGGACATTTTAAAAAATCTTGAAATAAAATGAAAACACAACACACCAAAACTTACGAGGTGTAGCAAAAACAATTCTATAAAGGAAGTTTATAGTGATAAATGCCTATGTTAAGAAAAAAGAAAAAAACAATTTAACTTTACATTTCAAGAAACTAGAAATAGAAGAGCCAAAGGAGCCCAAAATCGGCAGAAGGAAGGAAATAATAAAGATCCGAATAGAAATAAATGAAATAGAGACTAGAAAGACAATAAAAAAGATCAATGAAGTCAAGAGTGGGGCTTTTGAAAAGATGAAACTGGCAAACTTTTAGCTAGACTTAGAAACAAAAAAAGAAGACTCAAATAAATAAAATCAGAAATGAAAGAGGTGACATTACAACTGGCACCACAGAAATATAGAAGATTGTTAGGAGACTATTCTCAGCAATTATATGACAACAAATTTGACAACCTGGAAAAAATGGATAGGTTTCTTAAGGTACATTTCTATATGTACCCACTTAGGTACATATAACCTACCCAGAATTCTGAAGAAATAAACAATCAAAACAGACCAATCACGAGTGATGAGATTGACTAGTAATAAAAGTAATAAAAAGACTCCATCAAAAAACTGTTAAACCAATAAACAAATTCAGTAAAGTTGCAGGATACAAAGATCAACATAAAAAATCAGTTGTGTTTCTGTACACTAATAAGGAAGTATCCAACAAGGAAATTAAGAAAACAATCCCATTCATAATAGCATTAAAAAGAATAAAATACTTAGGAGTAAATTTAATGAAGGAGGCAAGAGATCTGTACACTGGAAACTATAAAACATTGATAAAGGAAACTGAAGAAGACACAAATAAAAGGAAAGATATCATGTTCGTGGATTGAAATAATTAGTATTGTTAAAATGGCCATACAACTGAAAACTATCTACAGATTCAATGCAATTTCTATGAAAATTCCAGTGACATTTTTCATAGGAATAGAAAAAAAATTCTTGATATGGAACCACAAAAGACCCCAAATAACCAAAACAATTTTGACAAAAAAACTGGATTTTAAATTATGTTACGAAGCTATAATAAAACAGTATCCTATTGCTACACCCCCTAAAAATCCTCAGACGTATAGACCAGTACAATAGTGAGGCCAGAAATAAATTTATAAATATGTGATAAACTAATTATCAATAAATGCACAAAGAATACATAATGAAGAAAGGATAATCTCTTCCATAAATGGCTGGGAAAATAAAACATCCACATACAAATGAAATTGAGCCTTTATCTTAAACCACACGCAAAAACATCAACTCAAAATGGAGTAAGGAGTTGAAGGTAAGACCTGAACTGTAAAACTCCTGGAAGAAAACATTCAGAAAAAGTTCCTTGACAACAGTCTTGGCAATGAATTTCTTTGGTTTGACACCAAAATCACAGGCAACAAAAGCAAAACGAAACAGATAGAACTACATTAAACTAAAAAGTTGCAAAGGGCACATGAAGCACAGCAAAGGGAAACAACAGGATGAAAAGCAGCCGATAGAATGGGAAAAATATTTGTAAACCATGTTTCCATAAGGACTTATCTTTAGATACACGAGGACTCATAAAACTCAGTAGTAACAAAAACCAAATCACCCAGTAAGAAATGTACAAAGAACCTGAGTAGACATTGTTCCAAAGAAGACATAAATAGCAAAGAGGTATATGTAAAGATGCCACTAATCAGCAGGGAAATAGAAATCAAAACCACAATGATATGTCACTTCATACCTGTAGGATGGCTATTATAAAAACTTTGAAAGTTAAGTGTCAGTGAGGAGGTGGAGAAAAGGAAACCGTTATAAACTGTTGGTGGGAATGTAAATTGGTGCAGGCCTTATGAAAAATAGCCTGGAGATATCACAGAAGCTTAATAGAACTACCCTGTGATTCAACAATCCTGTATCTGAGTATATATCCAGAGGAAGTGAAAGTACTATCTTGAAGAAATATCTGCCCCCTCATGTTCATCTCAGCATTATTCACAGAGGCCAAGATTTGGAAACAACATAAATGGTAGTCAGTGCATGAATGCATGAAGAAAATGTAGTGTGTGTGTGTATACTTCATTTTATATATACATGCATGTTTTGTATATATAATGAAATATTCAGCCTTAAAAAAAGCTGCCCTGACATTTTTGACGACATGGATCGACATGAGGATTTTATGTTAAGTGAAATAAACCAGACCCAGAAAGACAAATATTGCAGGATTTCACTTACGTGTGGAATCTTAGAAAAAAAAAAATTGAACTCATGGTAACAGAGAGTAGCATGGTGGCTACCAGGGCTGGGTGGTTACCAGGTGGGTTAGGGATAAAGGGTACAAACTTTTTGTCCTAAGATGAGTAAGATCTAGATACCTAAAGTACGGCACAATGACTACAGCTAATAATAGTGTATTGTACACTTGAAATTTGCTCAAGGAGTAGATCTTTTGTTACCAGGCACACATCAAAAGGACACTATGTGAAGTGATGGATTTATTTGATTTAATTTTTTAATTTTTAATTTTTTTTTTGAGATGGAGTTTTGCTCTTGTTGCCCAGGCTAGAGTGCAACAGCACAATCTTGAATCACTGCAACCTCCACCTCCCAGTTTCAAGTGATTCTGCTGCCTCAGTCTTCCAAGTAGCTGAGATTACAGGCACCAGCCACTATGCTTGGCTAATTTTTGTGTTACTAGAGACGGGGTTTCATGATGTTGGCCAGGCTGGTCTCAAACTCTTGACCTCAGGTGATCCAACTGCCTTGACCTCCCAAAGTGCTGGGATTACAGACGTGAGCAGAAGTGATGGATTTGACTGTGGTAATTATCTTACCATGTATGCATATATAAGAACATCACGTTGTACACCTTAAATACACACAATTTTTGTCAGTCATACCTCAATAAAGCTGGAAAAAAAGAATAAACTCAGTTTTATCTCTCTTCTTTTTAAAATTCTCACTGACTCTCCTGCCCCCATACACACATTTGCACAACTAGGCACTTCCTAGCACATGTGTAAATACCTTTCTTAAGACTCTCATTCAATCCTCACTCATTGATTTACTATGTTATTCATTCATCCATTCACAAACGTATCTGTTACGTCTTTCTTTTGTGGGCCCCTTGAGGACAGAATAAACGTGTTTTTTCTTTGTGTTCCAGGCACATAGTGGGGATATAATACATCTTTCTGGAATGAATGAATGAATATTTTCTTCAGAGAAGAGAAGTGAGCAGACAGTTGGCAAGTGAATTGGGAGAAGAGGAGAGAAAAATACTTTAAAAATATTTCAAAAATCTAAGAGGATGCTCTGTGGCATTACATGTGCTTCCTTATATGATTATTCATTTGATTCTCACAAAATCCTACAAATGGGAGCAGATAACACTATTTCCCTTCAGAAATGAATGGCCAGAGGCTCCATGGGTTTGAGTCTAGAATGACGAAGTTAGCAGGTAGTAAATCTAAGACAAAAAGCCAAGTTATTCCAAATGCAATGCCATTTGCATCCACCTAGGGTGAGTATGTTTCTGATATTTCTGATACAACACAATGAGATGCATGTTTGTTTTTTTTTGAGATGGAGTTTCACTCTTGTTGCCCAGGCTGGAGTGCACCGGCATGGTCTCGGCTCACTGCACTCTCTGCCTCCTGGGTTCAAGAGATTCTCCTGCCTCAGCCTCCCAAGTAGCTAGGATTACAGCCACCTGCCATCATGCTGGCTAAGTTTTGTATTTTTAGTAGAAACAGGGTTTAGCCATGTCGATCTGGCTGGTCTTGAACCCTGACCTCAGGTGATCCACCTACCTTGGCCTCCCAAAGTGCTGGGGTTAAGGGCGTGAGCCACCGTGCCCTGTGGAGATGCATGTTCTTTTGTGGCTGATACACATTTGAAGGCAAATCCACAGAGGACAGCTGACATTGCTTCAGGCAAGTGCAACATCACAGGAATAAGAGTGTCATCGCAAAAGGGCTAGGGTGGGTAGACGCACCTAGGTGTACAAAGACGTGGGGCTTTTGGTTCTTTGGTTTTTAATTGAGTCTCAATTTCATTCCTTGGCTAAAACAGGAGCTGAGAAACAAACGAAGCATGAGTCAGGATTGGGGGTAGGGTAGGGAAAAGCGTGGCAAGGGCGGGGCGTGGTGGGTCAGAGGAAGCTAGCAGCCTTTTGGAGTGGAGGAAGCTGGGTGGTATTTAAAGGGACGATGAACCTTTGGTGGCAGGAAGTGGCCAGAGTGCCTTGTGCCAAGGTGAAGGACAAAGTGAATGCCCCAAGGCAGGCACTGGGAGCTGGTATGCCAACACCAGATACTCTCCAAACCCAGAGCAGTGTCCTGACCCCGGGAAGCCTCTGAAGGGAGCCTTCAAAGCATGGCTGTGTTCATTTTCTGTGGGCTTTTACTGTCTCTGGACCTCAAGCTTTGCTTTTGGACAAGCTGCAGTATTGTCTGCACTGGATCCCGAGAGCAAAATGCCCTGACGTTGCGACTTCATTCTTCACTTCCTTCATCCTTAGGGCAGGGCGCTCTCGCTGTGTCTTTGTGTCTTCTCTGGGTAGTGGATGCATGGGGCTGAGGACCTGATGAGGAGTCTCCCTGGAGTGCTTGAGAGAGCCTGGAACAGAGACAAGTCCGTCCCTGGCTGTTGGAGGGCATTTCATCTTCGCCAGCGGTTCATTCCTGGGGGCTCGGCGGCAGCCTTGCTCAGTGTTGGTTGTCTTTTCTGAGCACTGGCTGGTAAAGGCATTTTGGAAGTCCGTATTAGACGCACCAGCTTCACCTGTCCCTAAAATTTTCCTCACTTCTTCAAACACCCCAAAATGTGGCTGCTTTTCATAATGTCAGATTTATCTTAGCTCTCTCCTCCTTCTTTCCTTTGTAGCATAAAATGCCCACGGGAATCACAGCCCTGACATCCATCACCACCCTTTTCAACAAGGGCCCTCAAACCTATCTGGAAAATGATGACATCTTACTTATATCATTTATATAATACCAAAGTGCTGGTTTTACAGGCGTGAGGGGGGTAAATCTAAATTAAGAAAATTCTGTCACTGAACATAGTCTCCCTTCCCCAAATGGGGATGGAGGGATGATGAAATTCTGGCAGTAGAGGCTTGCAGGCTGCTGTGGGGAGGAAACAGTATTTATAGGAAGAAGTAGAAAGGGGGTGAGAACAACATGGATTAAGCACCTGCCATCGGTCAAGCCCGGGGCTTTAGAGTATTCACCCAGGAGTCATTGCAGGGGGCCCAGAGGACTGGAGAGAGTTAAAAAATGGCCAGGGGGTCCCTAGGAAGCTCCATGCCAGCATTTTCATACCCTGGAGGAGAGCTGGTAAGAAGCCAGAGAGGATAATACTTTAAGAGCTAACACGTTGAATACTGCGTATGTTACACCAAGCACTGTGTTAAGTGCTTACATATATTAATTTGTGGAGCCCTTGTGACACCATGTGAGGAGTTGTGTATTTGTATTATCTCCGTTTTACAGATGGGAAAACTGAGGCACAGGAAGTTAGTTAGTTGCCCAATGTTACTTAGCCAAGGTGGGATTCACAGGAATTATGCTTTCCACTGCTGCCTTACGCCATCTTGCTGAGAATGTCTCCGTACATCACCAGCATGCTGACTCAATAGGTTGCGTATGTGTGTGAGTGTGTGTGCATGTGCATGTGCGTGTGAGCCTGGGGTGAGTACTAAGCTCCGGTGGTGCTGAGCTGAGA
Source organism: Saimiri boliviensis (assembly GCF_048565385.1). Classification (NCBI taxonomy): domain Eukaryota; kingdom Metazoa; phylum Chordata; class Mammalia; order Primates; family Cebidae; genus Saimiri; species Saimiri boliviensis. Next base: position 76,093,984 of record NC_133464.1, on the reverse strand, counting down.
CTGTTTTACTCACTGCTTTGTCCTCAGCAGCTAGCACAGTGCTCAGGAAATGTTTGTGGACTCGATGCAGGAATAAATACACTTAGATTTTTCCAAGAACAGGGCTCCTGTAGCTGCTTTGTTAGTAGTTATTTTGTGGCCATGATTATGGCCCAATTTTCTTTTTTCATTTGGGTGAAAAATGATTTTGGCATTTAAACAGCATGACTTCATTATTAATTTTTTCAAAAAAAAATCTGCCCCTACTATCAAATTCCCCTCTTGGCATTTTGTTAGTCCAGATATATTTAGAAACACCTTTGTAGTGTTCTTCTTTCTTTTGTATCTAGGATGCATTTTAACAAGGAGTATTCTATGTATGCAAAATAGTTGTTTTTTATTTTTGTTTATCTCCTCCACTCCATAATAGAGGTTAAGAATATGCCATTTTGATAAAAAAGAACTTTTACTATCTTTTCAATTGACTGAATAGGCAAAGAAAACACCGTAATTGTGTGAAATGGTCTGATTTAGAAACCAATTATAAGGAACGTAATTATCTACTAATGAAATATGCATGTAAGCCCTTGATTTGCTGCTTCTAATGTCACTGTAGACAAATGTGTAGCCAGGAGAAAACTTGCATAAAGTAAATTGAAAAACACCCATTTCTAGATTAAGACTGAAAATCTCATGACACCTAACATCTCAGAATCAAAAAGAATACCTATTTTTCACCCGTGTCTCACTGTGTATGTGTGTGTATATGTATGTATATGTATGTAATGTGTATGTGCATATGTGTATGTGTGTTTGCGTGTATAGATGTGATATGCATGTGTTTACATGCATGCATGCATACAATGTGTATGTGTGTATGTGTACACATGTATGTGTGTGTGGGTGAATGTATATATGTGTGTATGTGTTTGTGGGTGAGTTTGTATGTGTGTTTGTATGGGTATGCAAGTTTTCTCCTGGCTACACATTTGTCTACAGGGACATTAGAAGCAGCCAATCAAGGACTTACATGCATATTTCATTAGTAGATAATTACATTCCTTATAATTTGTTTGTAAATGAGACCATTTCACACAATTATGGTGTTTTCTTTGTTCAATCAAGTATATGTGTGGGTGGGTGAGTTTTTACGTGTGTATGTGTGTGTGATTGGGGTGTGTGTGTATATAGATGGGTGAGTTTGTACGTGTGTGTGGGTGAGTTTGTGTGTGTGTGTGTGTGTGTTTGGGGTGTATGTATATGGGTGGGTGAGTGTGTGTGTGTGTGTGTGTGTGTGTCTGTGTGTGGGGGGTGAGTGGGGCAGTAAGGGCTCATACGCAGCGTTTTCTGGACAAATCTTAAGGTCCACTGTTCCCATTTCTGCCTACCGATAATTCTTGACAATTCAAACCTTAGATTTCTCTGGGCTGTGGAGCCAGAACGCTAAGGTTCTTTTTAAAATTATAAGAACGAAAACAGAAGAAAGCCCCTTTCGTTCTCTTAGGAAATGCATGACTGGGAAACAGCCCGTTGTCCTCCTCAGTTTTCATAAGCACAGTGAGACAAGGGAGCAGAGCCCGGGGAGTCGGTGCGCTTTCCGGGCGCGGGCTGTCGGCCTGGGGACAAGACGACAGGATGGTGCCTCTGCGCGTTTCGGCCTCTCCCTCCTCGGCAGAGACGCTTGGGAAGCGTTTGCTGCAGCTGGGGCAGGTGGAGAAGGCAGAGTCCAGCTGCACAGCTCCAGGGCGGTGGTGCCATTCTCCATGGTGCTGACAGTCTGTGAGTAGGATGCTGAAATTTTAGGGGCCCATTTCCCACAAATGTTTGCCTCGCTCATGCCTGTGATATCAGAGCAAATTCTCCTTATCCTAAACCAACCCAGCTTGCTTTGTTAAAATATCCTTCGTGCCTTCTCCTCCCCACTGCACTGCTCCAGTCTCTTCGCTTCCTGTATTTTGTCAATGTTTTGGGTACACTTGAGCACCTTTGAAATGAGGATGCCTCTTACTGTCAATGCCTGTCATAGTTCAATTGGCGGTGTTGGGACATAACATCATGGTGTGCTTTATAATCTACGGTGCTCTAGGTTTGATGAACCATGACAGCAACTCTATGGGCTTTGCAAAACGGGCTCCCTTTCCAGCCTTGTGGTATGCCACTGCTTCACACCAACCCTGTCCCGAAGGACGCTTTGTGATGACTTGTGTCTCTGAAACGCACTTTCTTCCTGGGCAATCTTTGCTCACCTGGACAAGGGAAGGGAAGGGGTTCTTATTCCTGATGGAGGCAGCCCCTACTGCTGTGTCGTTCCCCTATTGGCTAGGGTTAGACCACACAGTCTAGTCTAATTCCGATAGGCTATTTTAAGGAGATGAGGGGTAGGCGTGGGAGTGGTGGGGTGGGTAGTTTGGTGGGAAGGACAGTTATGGGACAGGACAGAGCAGGTGACTGGGGGTGACCTAGGTGGAAAGAGGTGACTGGAGCAGGTGACCAGGATGAGTTAGGATGGAGCAAGGGACAGGGGGAACAGATGTGAACTACTGATTAGAACTGGTAGAAAAGGTTGTTTACTGAAACTACAAGGAAGTTAAACTTTAAAATGGAGGACAAAGAACTGAACATACTGACATCCTGATTCTTTGAGGAAAAGCTTGGAGTTCATGATGTCATATCTAACATAGAGATGATTCCAAGTGAATGGGAGGATGTGCCTAGGTTATATGCAAACACTATGCCATTTTATATCAGAGACTTGAGCATCTACAGATTTTGGTATCTCTGGGGGTCTTGGAACCAATCTCCCTCAGATATTGAGGCAGGACTGAAACTGCCTTTGCAAAAATTATAACTGAGGAAATTGTGACAGTGCAAGAGCTCAGACGGAATTGACTCCGTCTTGCTACTAACATTTAAGCTGTCTTTGTTCATTCCAGGGGACAGGCCGAAGTAACTTTAGGAAGGAATTCAGTTTATGAATTCCTTAACCGTTTTTGTTCTGAAAAAATTGATAATAGCCCTTTCCTGAAAAGACCCCCTTCCTGCCTGGGGACCAGTCTGCCTTTGCAGGACTAACAAATTACAAGATTAGAAATTACAGTTTGGGAGTCATGCAGCCTCTGGCTCCAAGGGTCTGAACCTCCCGTACGTGCTCCTGGGGATAACATCACTATTGTAAAACCTAAGATCAGTGCTTGAGATACTTTGCAGACCCAGTACTTGGTAAATCACCTGACACCATCCAGACGGTAATCTGGCTCAACCAGTTCTGCAATCCTACCCAGGGACAGGAGACAGCAAGGAAACCTCACTTGGACCTCTGCTTGTCCAGTTGTTTTTAGAAACTCTACACCAGGCCCAGTGGCTTGTGCCTGTAATCTTAGCGCTTTGGGAGGCCTTGACGGGTGGATCATTTGAGATCAGGAGTTCGAGAACAGCCTGGCCAACATGGCAAAACCCCATCTCTGCTAAAACACAAAAATTAGCCAGGTGTGGTGGCACACCCTTGTAGTTCCAGCTACTCAGGAGGCTGAGACACAAGACTTGCTTGAACCCAGGAGGTGGAGGTTGCAGTGAGCTGAGATTGTGCCACTGCCCTCCAGCCTTGGCGACAGAGGGAGACTTTGTCTCAGAAAAAACCACAAAAAACAGAAAAGAAAAAAAAGCTCTGGTCCCCAAATGCTCAGGGAGGCTGATTTGAGTGGTGATAAAATTCAGGTCTCCCACACAGCTGGCTCTGTGTGAATTGCTCTTTCTTCATTGCAATTCCCCTGTTTTGATAAATCAGCTTTGTCTAGGCAGCAGGTAAGGTGAACCCATTGGGTGGTTACCAATGTGGGGGCTTTCCCAGATTGCCCTTGTGGCTACCCGACTGTGGTTTTGTAGCCCCCCCGCCCCGGCCATGGATCCAGAGGTCAGCTCAAATGGTTGCCTAGGTTTTCTTGGACTGGGGGCTGACTCTGGTACCGTCTCTCCTGGCAGGGCAATGCTGATCCAATGTATATGGATTATGTTGCAATGGAGAAATAGTTCTGGGGAAACATCCCATAACTGTAGCCCTATCACAGGGTCTGTAGCCCCACTACAGAGTGTCTGTCTGTAGCCTCATGGTGGGGTGTCTGATTTGGTGAGTATTATAGGTGCTGCCCATAGCCCCTTTCTTCTCCTGATGTTGGCCTCTCTGGAGGTGCTGCTGTCTCTTGGTAGCCTCTTGGGGTGTATCTCTGTAGCCCTATCTCTTCTTCTTCTTTTTTTTTTTTTTTTTGAGACAGAGTCTTGCTTTGTTGCCAGGCTGGAGTGCAGTGGCGCGATCTCGGCTCACTGCAGCCTCCGCCTCCTAGGTTCAAGCGATTCTTCGTCCTCGGTCTCCCGAGTAGCTGGGACCACAGGCGTGTGCCACCATGCTTGGCTAATTTTTGTATTTTTAGTAGAGATGGGGTTTCACCATGGCCAGGATGGTCTCCATCTCTTGAGCTCGTGATCTGTCCTCTGTGTCCTACCCAAGTGCTGGGATCACAGGCGTGAGCCACCGTGCCTGGCCCCCATCTTCTATGTGTAGCCCCATTACGGGTGTCTGCAGCTGTAGCCCCATTACAAGGTATTTGATTGGATGGAGTATAAAGGACTTGCTTGGAGGACTCCTCTTGGTTTGAAACTGGGTCTTGAATGCCTTCTGTTCATTTTATTCTCTCTCTCTCTCTCTTTCTCTCTCTCTCTCTCTCTCTCTCTCTCTCTCTCTCTCTGTGTGTGTGTGTGTGTGTGTGTGTGTGTGTGTTTATATGTGCAGAAGAGAACCCTGAAGGAATTGCTGATGGCCTGACTCGGGGTGACTGCTCCTCCATTCTACCTAAAGACTGCCCATTCAGTCCCTGCTGGGAGGTTCTCGCTCCCTGCTGTGAGTGGATTAAAGACAACAGGTCCACCACACCCACTCAGTGCTTCGACTCTGTATGAGGAAGAGGAGGAGCACACGTTTGTGGGGAACGCGTACCTGGCACCAGGCTTTCCATACTGTACATAAAAATGGGTGAAGCTTTTGACATGCGCTAGGTTAAAAGTGTCAAATGTTGAGTCTGAATGAACTGAAGAATGGGACCACAGTAAAAGCAGATAAGATAGAGACATGGTTTAAGAGACTAAATGAGGAATTCAAGTAGGCTCCTCAAAGAAATCTGTACTGTCTTGTGAACCCCAAACTATCTGAATCAGGTCTCCATCAGTTTAGAAAGTTTATCCTCAGGAGGTCCTGAACACATGTGCCCAGGGTAGGTGGAGTACAGCTTGCTTTTATACGTTTCAGAGAGACGTGAGACATCAGTCAATACATGTAAGATGTACGTTGGTTCGATCTGATCTGGAAGGGTGAGACAACTCGAATTTGGCAGGGAAGAGTTATTATCAGTAGAAAGGAATGTCTGGATTATGACAAAGGGTTGTGGAGACCAAGATTTTATCATGTAGATGAAAGTTCTAGGTAGCAGGCTCCAGAGAAACTAGATCATAAGTGTTTCTCGTCAGACTTAAGGTCTGTGTTGATGTTAATACTAGAGGGAGGTAATGAGGCATGGCCACCCTGGTCTTTTATCATGGCCTGAGCTAGATTTTCGGGTTAACCTTGGAATGCCCTTGGCCAAGAAGAGGGGTCCATTCAGATAATTGGGGGCCCCTAGAATTTTACTTTTGGTTTACAGTCCCAGCCTTAGATGAAGAACTTCTTTAAGCTACTATCAGCATGTCTGCCTCATTGTGAATGAGTTTCATTGTTTCATTTTCCACAGAGTAGGTTTTAGAACAGCAGGAGTGGGGAGCTCTCTGCATCACGGGTGTAGGGAAAGGGTGGCTGAGGAGGAGGCTCCTGCACCATGAGCCCGAGGCTGCCCTGGAGGAAGATTCAGGAGCCAGGCATGTTCCTGTTTCCCTCTGGGCAAGAGCTATGCCTGCCGGGTGACTTGCAAGTCCCTGCGAAGCTGCGTTGGGTCTCCAGCACCTCCCCTGGAAGACACGCAGTGAGTCAGCCACTGACAGCCTCTGCTGGGTCTGAACGCTGCTAATGAGGTGGCCTTTGCAGCCACACCCCTTGCACGCACCTTCATCAGCCCTCTTTCCACAAGTCTTATTTACACCTGTGATGCAATACATAAAGAAAGCTAGGTGAGTCATCAACTGCTGTGGTGTGAAATGGATTTTCTGTCATTTCTCCTGAAGACACCGAGAGTTAATATTGCGTGGACGGCAAGGCAGCCCATGTCATTCGACAAATAAGCATTCCAGTGTGTTCTCACTCCCCCATCACTCAAGATTCTTCCCTGTAGGAAACTCTCAACCAAACAAAAGCGTTGTTTCCTTACTCCTTTAGGTGACAGCAATATTGAATCATTGCATCGATCTGTCTTCTTTTGCCTGGCTTTGTGTCTTTTAAGTGAGAAGGGGATACATAGCCTAACTGCAAATCTTTTAGAGCTTTGCCTTGTTTTTCAGAGCACTGCATGGCAATGGTAACAAGCATATACTGTCCATAGAAGGCCTTGTGGTCCCCCCGCGGAACAGTTTATTGGCAATGTAATTTTCTTAATTCAACTCCAAAACAATTAAACATATTGAAGCATCTGTTATGGGTCGTCACGAGGTGGTGGTGGGAGGGCAGTAATGAATAAGAAACCATCCTTCACTGTGAATTTCATTCATTCCTCTATTCAACAAATCCTAGTCTAGGCACTGGTGACACCACAGTAAATAAAATAGAAAAAGTTCCCACCCTCATGGTGTTCCATTATAGCAGGGGCAGGAAATACCATCATAGCAGGCAGTGATATATCATAGGAAGCAGGGTGGTCAGAAAGACTTCTCTGAAGAGTCAGCATTTGGGTAGAATTTTGAATACACCAGTGAATGAGTGTGGGTTACCGGAGGGAGGAAATCCCTGAGTGAGGGCAGAGGCCCTGAGGTGGGAGCCTGTCTGTTGTGTCTGAGGAATAATGAGGAGGCAGTGCCACCAAGCTTAGGGAGCAAGGCTGCCTCTGCAGACTGTGAAGGTCAGAGAGCCAGGCCAGGTGGTGCAAGGCGTGGGGCTGCTTATGGACCTGGATTTTATGTCGTTTCATTTTAATTTTTGCATTTGGGTTTTTTATTCTTTTTTAGGATATGGGACTTTAAAAAGTAAAATTTTTGCTGAAGCGTAACCAACACAGAAACACACAAAATCCTCAGTGCATAGACACAGCATTTGTGTCTGTGTTATATTTGTGTAACCAGTACTCAGAGTGAGAAATGGAATTTCACCAGTGCTCCACGCTAACGCCCTGTCTCAGTCACCCTCCCCTCCCCACAGAGAACCATTGATTTCTAGAAAGACTGTCTGAACTTTATGTAAGTGAAATAATCCAGTATGTACTCTTTTATATCTGGGATTCAGTATTATGGTTATGAGATTCTTTCATGTTGTGAATTATAACTGTTCATTCTTGTTGCTATTTTCCATTGTATGAATATTCCAGAGTTTATTTGTCTGTGCATTAGGATCGTTTCCAGTTTTTGGTATTATATACAAATACAGCTTCTAGGAGCATTCATCTATGTGTCTTTTGGTGTATATATACATATACACACACACACACACACATATATGTGTGTATGTGTGTGCGTGTGTGTTTCTGTTGAGTGTAATAAACCTAGAAGTGGAATTGTTGGTTCATGGGTCATATATGTGTTCAACTTAGTAAATATTGTCAAATATTTCCATAGTGCTTATATCAGTTTACTCCCACCAACATTTAATGAAAGTTCCAGTTGCTCCATATTCTTGTTAGCACTTGGAATAATTTGTATTGTTTTAGCCATTTTGATGTATATGTAGTGGTATCACATTGTGATCTTAATTTGCATTGCCCTGATAACTCATGAAGTTAAGCACCTTTTCACGTTTGTAGGTCATAATTAGGAAATCTACTTTTGTGAAGTACCTGTTCAAATCTTTTGTGCGGGTGTTTTTTTTTTCTGTTAATTGACTGTCATTTTAAAAACAGTTTATGGGAATTCTTTGTATATTCTGAACACAAGTCCTTGACTGGATATTTATATTGCAAGTAATTTCTCCCACTCTGTGGTTTGCATTTTCATCTCTTAATGATATCTTCTGGGGGGAAATTTTCTTGATTTTAACATAGCTCATAGGTTTTGATGACAGGCCTCATAAGTAAGTTACAGGATAATACTGGCCTCATAAGTTATTTGGGAAGTATTCTCTCATCTTCTTCTTCTTTTTTTTTTTTTTTTAGATGGAGTCTTATTCTATTGCCCAGGCTGGAGTGCAGTAGCTTGATCTCGGTTCACTGCAACCTTCACCTCCTGGGTTCAAGCAATCCTCCTTTCATAGCTTCCTGAGTAGCTGGGACTACAGGCGTGCACCACCGCACTTGGCTAAATATTTTTGTATTTTTAGTAGAAACGGGGTTTCACCATGTTGGCCAGGCTGGTCTCACTACTTACCTCAAGTGATCCACCTGCCTTGGCCTCCTAAAGTGCTTGGATTACAGGCATGAACCACCATGCTCTTCTCTGTTTTTTAAGAGTTTGTAAAGAATTGGTTTGAGTTCTTCAAATGTTTGGTATAATTTCAGTGGTGAGGCCAAATAGGCTTGAGCTTTTCTTTGTGTATAGTTTATCGATTACAAATTTAATTTATTCACTTGTTATAAGTCTATTCAGATTTTGTATTTTTTTTCAAGTCAATTGTAGTAGTTTGTGTCTTTCTAGGAATTTGTCCATTTCATTATCTAAGTTATCCAATTTATTGGCATACAATTATTTGTAGTATTCCTTTATACTCCCTTTTATTTCTGTAAGACTAGCAGTAATGTCCCCTCTTTTATTTCTGATTCTAGTAACTTGAGACTTCTCTTTTTTTCTTGGTCAATAAAGCTAAAGGTTTACCAATGTTTCTGATGAACCGGGTTTTCATTTCATTGTTTTTGTCTATTATTTTTCTATTATTTTCTTTCATTAATTTCTACTCTGATCTTTACTATGTTCTTCATTTTGCTTGATTTTGGTTGATTTTGCTCCTTTTTCTGTGTCTTTAGGTAGAGGTTTAGGTTAGGTTATTGATTTTAGATTTTTCTTCTTTCTTAATATAGGTATTTAGTATAAACTTTGCCTTTCAACATATGCTCCATCAAGCTCAAGATACTTTTGTAAGTGATGATACTAATTATTTAGTCCATCTCTGAAGAACTGTAGTCCCTGGTTAGTTAAACTGTAAATGAGTGCATGGAAAAGTGTGAGTGTGCATGCATGTGTGTGTCATGAGTCAAAGCATACATGGAATAAATCTTGACTGCATCTTTCTGCTCAGAGGAGCTATTAAAGGGAGGAACTGCCTGAGAATCTGATCCTGTTAAAAGACTGTAATTTTCACTGCCAAAACCTGGAGTCTTCTACTAGATAGCTCTTGGTTAGCAGTCAACTGAATGAGCCTTCTAATTTACAAGGCAGGATCTGGAGAGATACGTGGGCAGGGAAAGAACTTTTCATGACAAAGTGAGAGAGAGTCAGGTTTTTCTGCCAGAGAGATAGGGGAAGCTGGGTACTCTGCCAGAATGACCCCAGCAGAGTGGTTTCCAGAGTGAGATCCAGCAGTTTGTAAAAGTGACAAGGCCAGGTGAGCTACGGAGGAGGGAATTTGGAAGGTGTAGAAACTAAGAGCCAAAAATGAGTAGGCGAAGGGAGTTGAGCTCAAAAGGGCCGTTTTTATTAAAATATTACAAAATGTAACTTCCCAATATTGGTGACATCGTGAACACCGAGGCAGCCTGATTTGTTCATGTTACTTTCTCCCCACATGGGAAGTGAACTCCTCAGGGAAAGGAAAAGGGCCTTCATTTGAGCACATCCAGAACAGATGTCATCCAGCACAGCGGGGTGGGGATGGGCGTGGGGGTGGGGGTGGGGGTGGGGCTTGGTTGTTAAATTATCAATCAACCAGTGAGGGATGAATAAGGATGGGAGAGAATCAAGAGAGAATAAAGAGGCTGGGCGGACTAGAGCAGGCCAAGCAAGCCCGAGTGATGAAGGCAGGGATTGGATATGAAATCCACAAGATCAAATTCGGCTGGGCTGATACACGCAGCAGCCACGTTTTTCTGAGTAGAGAGGTGAGAACGCTGCAGGGTCCCATCCAGCTGGGCTGTGAGGACACAAAGGAGGATCTTTATTCTGACTGGGGACTGTATTTCCAGGCTTTTTTTTTTTTTTTTTTTTTTTTTTTTTTTTTTTTTTTTTTTTAAGGCAGCCACTGACCAATTGCCTTGATTATAAGAAGTATTGCTTAAGTAACTTTGCAGTGCTTGGACAATACTCAGTGAAGTGATGATATATGGCAACCATTGAGAGCAGGTGTAAACCCCATCCCTGGGCCAGCAAGGTAATATCGCTGTGTTCTCCAGAATGCCCCTCTCCAGAGTTTACTACCCTTCATGTGGTTGTAGTTGAACAAAGTGACATTTGACTTAAAGAAAGGCGTTTATCTAAGCTGTCTTCCTTTTTGGAAAATAATGGATATGGCGACGTAAATCCACTGAGCACCTCGGATATCAGAACCAGGGGGTCAGGAGTCCCAGAGATTGAATGAACTATGCCTCGGGGGATGGGGAAGGTGGGGGTTGGGAGAAAGCCAGAGTCACGTTCAGGCAGCGCAGCCCTGGAAATGGATCTTGATTCATTTCACACGCAATTCCAATGTGCTCCAGCAGCTGAGCCCTTTCTGCATTTGCTTGTTTGTTTAGCAAAGGGAAATGTCCCCAGCCTAGCAGCCAGCATGAACTGTTTGCCGAGAGACAGTCACAATGATTGAGCCAACCTGGAAGGCAGGAAATAGGGCTCTAAGAGTAGGTTTTGGTTTCTTTTTTTAAAGAGGTATTTAAAAACGGCTATGCAATTTTCCATCTCCCCCAGAATGAACCGTAATTTTAAGACTTTCTCTGTTTTGTCACTCTTACTTTCTCAGTCACGTAGAAGGCACTCAAATAAATGTGCTTTAATATGTTTGGTTTGTTTCCAGTTTTTGTCTTCTTCTTCTTCTTCTTTTTTTTTTTTTTGAAACAGAGTTTCACCCTGTTACCCAGGCTGGGGAGCAGTGGCGCCATCTCAGCTCACTGCAACCTCCGCCTCCGGGGTTCAAGTCATTCTCTTGCTTCAGCCTCCTGAGTAGCTTGGACTACAAGTGTATGCTGGATAATTTTTGTACTTTTAGTAGAGACGAGGTTTCTCCATGTTGGCGAGGCTGGTCTTGAACTCCTGGCCTTATGTGATCTGCGCTGGGATTACAGGCATGAGCCATCAGGCCCGGCCCCAGTTTTTGTCTTTTTTAACCCATGATGCATTCGACCCTTGGGGTATACCTGCGAGCTGTGCATGCATCTGATTACTTTCTCAGGAAAAATTCATTTATTCTTACAAATAAATTAGAGCACCTTAGGGTATATAAATTACTTGGTGGGGTGGGTCTTATTTCAGTGCAGGACCTGATTCCTCAGGTCTGGGGTGGGGCCTGAAAGTCTGCTTTTTTTTAATAAGCTTCTGAGATGTGGCAATGCTGCTGGTCTGGGGACCACACTTCAAGATGCAAGGCCCTAGATACCCCATAAGCAAGTGGAACAGAGCCCAGCCAGGGTGGCGGCTCACCTCCCGGAGGCAGCTTAAAGCAAATGGGCCCCTGTAGATTCGGGGAAAGGAGAAAATTGACTCCCAGTCTCCAGTATCAACCCCAAGACTCTCCAGTGTGAATTTCTGCCTCTGTCCTGATGAAATGTCAGGAAGGGTAAAGATATCTCAGTGGCGAATTTTGTGATCTATTTGGAGTAAATAGTTGCTCTGGGAACCCAGAGGAATTATTAACGAGCCAATAAATGGATACTGGCAACATGCCAGTTGCTAGTAGTGCCCCTCCAGGCTGCAGATGGAGAGCAGGTCATCAGAGTGGTCAGCTCAGAGGTTGGCTTCGTTGGGGACTGTTGGGACTTTGCTTGGGGCTTAGAGCCAGCGGCTCCCCGTCCTTCCTCCTCTGTGGAGTTGTGAGGAGCACTTGCCTTATCCTGCCCTTGGTCAGCAGGAAACCCTTTCTCATGGGAAATTTGACCCTTGATGGCTATTTTCCTTTCGTCCAGTTTTCCTCCTTCATTTATTTATTTATTATTTTGAGACAGGGTCTCACTCTGTTGCCCAGGCTGGAGTGCAGTGGCATGATCTTGGCTCACTGCAACCTCTACCTCCTGGTTCAAGTGATTCTTCTGTCTCAGCTTCTCAAATAGCTGGGACTGCAGGCGTGCACCGCAACACCCGACTAATTCTTTTTGGATTTTTTGGTGGAGATGGGGTTTTGCCATGTTGGCCAGGCTGGTCTCTAACTGCTGACCTCAAGTGATCCACCCCGCCTCAGCCTCCCAAAGTGCTGAGATTACGTGCGTGAGCCACTGCGCCCGACCAGTTTTATTCCTTCTTATATTTTCAGAAACTGTTCTCTTCAAGATAGTACCCAAGGGGGCTTGCCAGAGAGAGGCAGGAGGACCCCATGGGTAACATGCAACAACCAGGAACGTCCCTTCTGGTAGATTTCTGAATGAACTCTGAGCTCTGGCTTGTGGCTGACCTTCAGGGATAGCCTTAAAAGTTGCTGCAGTTTTACCTGGTCTTATGAATGGTTTCATTTGGAGAGCTTTGCCCCTGAGGTGAAATGCAATCTAAAAAACCAAATAAAGAAATGATTCATCAAAAGTATCTCTTGACCAGCGAGGGGAACAAAATCACTCCTTCCATCACGCCCTGTGTCTGCTAAGAAATGAGTGAGTTGAGAATGTGGAAGGCATATCATAAACGCTGCTGTTGTCTTCTGGTGGTCCGCTTCATCTGTGTTTCCGCTGGCTTGACCACCTGAGAGGAAAGTCTGCCCTCAGCAGTTCGGGGGAGTTGAGGCATGCAGGCCATCGTCCGGGTCCTGTAGGAAGGTAGGACAGGCCTAGAAAACTTGGGTGTGCTTTAGTCTGGCTACATGACCCAGCTGGGGAGACAAATTGGAGCCACGCCAAATGTCCTGGGACCCCAGCCAGTGAGGCACATTCACAGGAGTGAAAACTAGAGACCAGCCTGACCCACACACCAGTCTCATTTCCCAGGGGAATCAGTGTCTCCCACTGTGAAAATCAGTGATTCCTGTCTCTTCTGTTGTAACACTGCCATGCCGCTACTGCTTTACACCTGAAAAGGTTATTACCAATTCATCTTTACTCCCTAAGGTCTAAGCTTCTTGGAGACTGTTAGGTCCCTCTCCACTCGGTAGCCTTTGCACATAGTAGACTCTGGTGCTCTTTTGAGTGAATAACTAGTGGAGGATTAGATAGGGCCCAGTCAATCTAGGAGGACTCCCTGGAGGAGAGGGCTTTCCTATTAGGTTTTGAAGAAAGTAGTGGTGTTGGATTTGTTGAATGATTCCCTGGGTTCTCCTTTTCCCTGTTTTATTTATTCTCTCCCTCCCTGTTCTATTTTTAAATGTGATTAGTCCTCCGTGTCCCTCCCCCGCCGCCACGCACATGTAACAGGTTGAGCATGCCTAATCTGAAAATCTAAAATCCCAAATTCAAAACTTTTTGAACACCGACACGACACCACAAGTAAAAAATTCCACACATAAGGACTTCACATAAACTTCGTTTCATGCACAATTATTAAAAATATTGTATAAAATTACTTTCAGGCTACGCACATAGGAATATATGAAACAAATGCATTTTGTGCTTAGGCTTGGGTCTGTCCCCAAGATATCTCATTATGTATATGCAAAGATTCCAAAATCTGAAAAGAAATCTGAAATCTGAAACATTTCTGGTCCCAAGCATTTCAGATAAGGGATACTCAGTCTGTATACACACACAGACACACACACACAGACACACACACACACACACAAATATTCTTTCCTTTGATAATGTTAACCCACACCAATGTTTAGATGACTCTCCCTTGCTCCCAAACTTCAATTTCACATTTCTAAATACCCTGTGGCTGGCAGCCTTGTGATGGACCCTGATGATTCCTGCTTCCCAGTACTGATGACTTTGTAAGATTGTATTCCCTTTGAGTAACTGGCTTCTAACAAACATGGCAATATGAGAGATGTCACTTCCATGATTAGGTCACAAAAGATTGTAATGTCCCCTTTGCTAGAAGGCAGTCTCTGTGGCCTCCTTGGCTTGCATGCTTCCATGCAGCTGCTATGTTGGAGGGGCCCACATAGCAAGGGACTGAGAGTGGCCTCTGGACAAAAGCCAGCAAGGAACTGGGGTCTCCAGGCCAATAGCTCATGAAGAATTATATCCTGACAACCATATGAGCTGGCTTGGAAGTGGACCCAATCCCAGCTGAGACTTCAGATGAACATGCAGTGCCAGCTGACGCCTTTATCACAGCTTTGTGAAAGAGCCCGGAACAAAAGCGCCAGCTAATTCCTGACCCACAGAAATTGGTAGATAATAAATGGGTATTGTTTTAAGCCACTAATTTTTTGAAATAATTTGTTACACAGCAACAGTTAACTAATGCATACTGTCAATCTAAATAACAAACAGAAGCTCTCTAAAAGAAAAATACATTTATTCCGGAGTAGGGCATTGCAGTGGGAATAGACGTGTATTAGTAAACTACGTGTGTGTCCACGGAGGTAAAGGAGGACAAAGATTTTTAAAGAAAAGTGAGGAGGATTACATAATTGTTTTGAGAGAATTATCCTTGGGTACAAGGATCAATAACAAGGGTGATGCTAGTTCGAGGTTGCACAGGCAGTTGCTGGGCAGATGTCCTCAAAAAAGTATTTTTGTGTGTGACGTTGTGATGGTCTTTGCGCAAATTTGTGGTTTTTGCAGTTTTTTGAGATAGTTTTTGTTATCAGGCATTTAGGTGTGAAAATCCTCTCATCATAGCCTTCCCTGTCAGGTTTTTTGTTTTTGTTTTTCTAGGTGCCACAGACTTTTAAACAACCAGATCTCATGAGAACTCACTATCATGAAGACAGCACCAAGGAAGGATGGTGTTAAACCATGAGAAACCACCCCCCAGATCCAATCACCTCCCACCAGGCCCCACCTCCAGCACTGGGGATTACAGTTAAACATGAGATTTGGGCGGGGACACAGACCCAAACCATATTGATGGAGAAACAGTGTGGGAGGCTTTCCGAGGTCCACACGGCCCTCCCTAGGCTGCAGCGTCCCGCAGGGGTGGCGTCACTGCCAAGGTTTGTGTGGTCTCAAGCACTCATTTGTTTATGGTGTATGTCTTATCAAAATGACAAAAATACTCCTTTTTACTGCCATAGTGGAGGAAAAACCCATTAAGAGCTGATTATTTGAAAGGAAAAAAGTCTGCATGCCAAGAAAAAATTTTTGTCCTGCAATAAAGACCTTTTCCTGTTAAGAAAACAAAACAACAAAAAACATTGGTGACTCCCGTTTCATTCTGACAACTTTCACAATATGCCATGACTTTTGCTCCTGGAATATCAAGATTGAACTCATCACCTTTGCCCTAGTTTCCCCTGACCAGCCCCTTCTGCTGATCTTGCTGCCCTGGTTCTTGGCCTCTCAATTCCTATCTACCTAGTCAGTAGGCTTGGAGGCCCTTCTCATGCCTGCTCCCTCATCTGTGTTTTTACATCTCGGGTCCTCTTCATTCTTCTTGTGTTGGTCCTATTTCCTCCTGAGCAGAGTGCCTGCCACGAAGGCCTTTGCCAGGTGGAAAACTCCCTCCCCTTTCCCAGGCTCCTCTCCTTCCAGAGGCTTCCTCCTCCAAGCAAGATACCAAAGGAACCTTTCAGTATCACTTTCTCTAGGCAATTCTTTTTTTTTTTTTTTTTTTTTTTGAGATGGAATTTTACTCTTGCTGTCTAGGCTGCTGGACTGCAATGGCGTGCCCTCAGCTCACTGCAACCTTTACCTCCCAGGTTCAAGTGATTCTCCTGCCTCAGCCTCCAGTGTAGTTGGGATTACAGGCATGCACCACCACACCCAGCTAATTTTTTTTTTGTATTTTTTAGTAGAGACGGGGTTTCACCATGTTGACCAGGCAGGTCTCAAACTCCTGACCTCAGGTGATTCACCCGTCTCTGCCTCCCAAAGTGCAGGTGGGATTACAGGCGTGAGCCACCACTTCTGGCCGGCAATTATTTTTATTACAACCCTTCAGTGGCTCCCTATTTTCTTATCCTCCATCAGTGGTCAATGTTGGCCCGTCTCTAAGGTCTCCCAGATCCACCCCCTTTCACAGTCCCACCTTCCCCCACTGTCCCTTCTACCCTGAGGGTGTTCTCCTCACCACTCACACATGTGCCTCATGGACACCAACATTTAGGTCTCTGCTCACCTGGGCGTGGTGTGCTCATGCCTGTAATCAGCGTTTTGGAGGCTGTGTCAATAGGATTGCTTGGGGCCAGGAGTTCGAGACCAACCTGGGCCACACAGCAAGACCTCATCTCTACAAATAAAAATAAAAAATAAAAAAATTAGCCAGGTGTGGTGGTGGGCACCTGTAGTTTCAGCTATTCAAGAGGCTGAGGCAGGAAAATCACTTGATCTCAGAAGTTCAAGCCTGCAGTGAGCTATGATTTTCCTACTGCAATCCAGCCTGGATGACAGAGTGAGACCCTGTCTTTAAAAATAAAACACATTAGGTGTTCGTTCATGTTGAAATCTCACCTGAGGGGATACAAATCCTGCACTTTCTTGGAAGCCCAGCTCAAGCTCCGTCACCTGTGCTCAGTAGCAGATCTCACTGGAGCACCTGCTGTGTGCAGGCTCTGTGCTGAGGGCCTGAAGGTCAGCGATGAGCAAAACTGACGTATCCCTGCTTTCAAGGTGCTAACAGTCCAGCAGGAAGAGAGAGAAAGTAGCAAATACACAAAGGAAATCAATACTGCAAACTGTGTCAAAGTGTCTGGGGGAAAAGACACAACAGAGGATCAGAAAAGGTACCTTGAGGAAGTAGGCAGTGAAAGCAACCCCAGTGGAGGATAAGAGTTAACTAGATGAAGAGATGGGAAAAGCATGCCAGGCCTAGGGAACAGCACATGCAAAGACTCTGAAGCATGAGTAAGTCTCTCACTTCTTGTCTCCATCTCCTCTGATTCCCCACAGACAATCAATTCCGTGCTGCAACATTTAGCAATTAGCCTCATGTCTTTCTCTCTCTGACATTTCATGGATTAGCCTCGTCTTCCCAATTAAACGGGAAGCTTCGACCACATCTCATAATTATTTTTTCTTTAGGATACTGAAGCACAATGAGAAGGACAGAGTGGATTAGAATGAAAAAGCATCAGCTGCTTGGCCTGAGGCCCGATGGTGCATGTCTCCTGCAGCTCCCAGTGTGGGTCTTAATTCGGTGATGTGGCTGAAGAGCTACTGCGTGTGGGCGCCAGCCAGCTGCAGGCGGAGGTCCAAATACACAGAGCAGATCGTTTCCACCTTCATGATCGAGCTGCCCCACTGCGGTGCAGGCGGGGGACCTTCGATTTTGGCCCACATGATTCCGTGAGAACGTCCTGTGCAGCAGGCTTGTTCCCGCTCACGGAACAGTTTGTGTCAAGCAGATGTGACCTTGCTGACAACCTGACTCTTTTTGTGATTCCATCGCCGAACTGTTGATTCACAGTTTCCTTGTAGCCATTTGCTGAGTGTGACTCAAATCATCTGTGACATTGATTCAATGACAGGAGGCTCACAGCTCAGGGGGAAATGTGCTGTGGCATCAGAGTGGGCAGAAAATGTCCAACTCCTCCTGTGTGTGCAAACATTTCAGCTCCAAATTCAAGGTGCTCTCACCTTTGGCTCTGACTTATGAACTAATTAGTCACATTTGCAGCGAATCAAGCAGCACTATGGGAATGACCTGATTTATTTCCTCATTCAAGAATTCGTTAGCAGCAGCCTGAGCCAGAAATATCTATGGAGCACTTACCATGCACACATCTGGGAGGGCTGAGAATTACAAATGAATGGGGCAAGTGGGCAGATGTGATTCTTTGGTCATTAAACTTAACTTCCCAGGCATGGACAGGCAGGTCTCAGGAAAACAGGAGACACGTGTTACCTTCTGAACCACAGCTGGGGTGACTTCAGCTCTGCTATCTTCCATGTTCTGGCTTTTCACAAGCAAACTAGAGTTCAGTGGGGTTCCCTGTGGGGAGAGCGTGAGGCAGGAGGAGAAGCAGAAGCCTTCTACAAGAACCTAGCTTATGGGAGACCGGGAGAAAGCAGGAGAATAACATTTTATAGCATTGTATGTCGTACATATTTCAACATGCAAATCAGAATGTGACAATTAGGTGAGGGCAATAGTGAAGCATAAGACCGATATTCACGTTGTCAGTAGTGTTTTTAGACAGAGGAACACGGGGATACTAACAAGAAATAGGTATTCAGGGTTTCACAGTCCCAGCTCCATAGCCAGATGAGGCTTTGCTTAAGGAACTGTACTCCTGGAATAAGTACAGTCTTCCTTCATCTTCTGCTTCTTCCCTTCACTAAGCTGCTATTCTTAATTCTGGTGCTGCTCCGTGCTTGGACGCCTGGATGGGCTTTGTCAGGCAAGTGTCCTGGTGTCATGTGCGTATCATGTAATCATTGCTTAACTTGCAGGGTTCACTTTGACAAATGATTTGCTCTCCATAGTGCCTCTTACGCCTGCTTAAAAAAAAAAGCTTCTGGTAGCTCTTCCAGTTAAAAAACTAGTCTTATTGGCCGGGCGCGGTAGCTCATGCCTGTAATCTCAGCACTTTGGGAGGCCGAGGCGGGCGGATCACGAGGTCAAGAGAGCGAGACCATCCTGGTCAACATGGTGAAATCCCATCTCTACTAAAAAAAATATAAAAATTAGCTGGGCGTGGTGGTGTGCACCTATAGTCCCAGCTACTCTGGAGGCTGAGGCAGGAGAATTGCTTGAACTCAGGAGGTGGAGATTGCAGTGAGCCGAGATTGCGCCATTGTACTCCAGCCTGGCACCTGGTGACAGAGCAAGACTCTGTCCCCTCCCCCTCAAAAATACAATAAAGACTATAGGCTTGTCTGTGAGGGTGTGTGTGTGTGTGTGTGTGTGTGTGTGTTTGTGTGTGTGTATGCATGTGCATGCACGTGCAAAGGAGGGAGAGGGAGAGATTAACGTTGAGCCTATTTTTGAGAATGTTTTTGACTCGCCTATCCCTAGAACTAACAGTCTACTCCTCAAAAGGAGCCTAATTCTTTTTTTTTTTTTTTTGAGACACAGTCTTACTCTATCGCCCGCAGTGATATGATCTCGGTCACTGCAACCTCCGCTTCCTGGGTTCAAGTGATTCTTGCGCCTCAGGCTCCTGAGTAGCTGGGGAGTAGCCCAGCACCTTGCCAGCTAACTCTTTTGTATTTTTAGTAGAGATGGGGTTTCACCATGTTGGCCAGGCTAGTTCTGAACTCCTGACCTCAAGTGATCCACCCGCCTCAGCCTCCCAAAGTGCTAGGATTACAGGTGTGAGCCACCACATCTGGCCTCTAATTCTTTACAAACCAAACATGAGCAGTTTCTCTCCCTTGGCAGTGCCTAACAATAGCAGAGGCTATAAAAGATGGGTACCCTGGCACCATTTGAGCCGTAGGGCCTTTAACTCTGAGATAACTTGGTGATAAAGGATTAACATATCAAGAGGAATGGGTATTCCAGCTTCCCTTCCCATCCTTGACCATTTTTCCTAACAAACTGTTTTTGATTCATTGTATTTTCTAAAAACCTACCAAAAAGACGGCAGGATTCTGCTTGTTAGAGAGTTCTAGAGTCCGTAACTACCAGTAAGGAAAGAAAAAGCAGCAGCTGGAACAGAGAGCACAGGAAAGACGAGTTTTCAGATGCAAATGAGGCTGGCTGGGGTTAGAAATTCTTACAGCAGGGCTGAGTGGCTTATAGCCCAGACTGCACATGGCTTGCTCTGCGATTCAGGAAGAAATGACAGAAAGGTGAGAAAGCCAAGTCTATTGTGTCATTCCTCAAATTGGCCTAGATATGTACTTTGTGTGGGTATGTGTGGCAAAAAAATGATGGCAATTTCTTCCTGGGCATTCCTTTAATTAATAAAGCAGATACATGTTGGGCATGGTGGCTCAAGCCTATAATCCCAGCACTTTGGGAGGCTGAGGCGGGTGGATCACTTGAGGTCAGGAGTTCAAGACTAGCCTGGCCAACATGGTGAAACCCTGTCTCTACCAAAAATATTAAAAATTAGCTGGGTGTGGTGGTGGGCACCTATAATCCTACCTACTCGGGAGGCTGAGGCAGGAGGATTGCTTGAACCTGGGAGGCAGAGGCTGCAGTGAGCTGAGATGGTGTCACTGCACTAACAGCCTAGGTGACAGAGTGAGACTCCATCTCAAAAAAGAAAAGCAGGTGCACCTGAGACGTGCAGCCCTGAATTGGTCCTTACATAAAACACTTACTTCATTCAGCTGTGAGACCCTGCTCACCCAGAGTTTGCTTTCTAGGAAACTTCCGGATCCCTTGGCTTTGAATTTTAAAGAGTCTTCTTAAGGGCCTAGAAGTCTACCTGTGAGCCTAGAAACATTTGAAACAGGGTGGAGGGCCAGGTGCAGTGGCTCACACCTGTAATCCCAGCACTTCGGGAGGCCAAGGTGGGTGGATCACGAGGTCAAGAGATCGAGACCATCCTGGTCAACATAGTGAAACCCCGTCTCTACTAAAAATACAAAAAATTAGCTGGGCACGGTGGCACGTGCCTGTAGTCCCAGCTACTCCGGAGGCTGAGGCAGGAGAATTGCCTGAACCCAGGAGGCGGAGGTTGCGGTAAGCCGAGATTGCGCCATTGCACTCCAGCCTGGGTAACAAGAGCGAAACTCTGTCTAAAACAAACAAACAAACAAACAAACAAACAAACAAAAACAGGGTGGAACATGAGGCTGATTCTTTCTCATCATTTGTGAAAACAATTTCTAAAATATCTCTGGTGGGTCAGGGTCACAGCCAAGGTGGGAAAAACAATGAGTGTCCGAAACACAGGCTTGGATGATCCCATAGGAGCATGTGCTTATCAAACCCTTGATTCAGAGTCTTGGAAGGAAGGTAGGCAGATGTGGAAGAAGCCTGGGACCCAGAGAACAGTATGGAAAGCAGGAGCAGAAGAGTGGGGAGAGGAGAGACAGTGACTCAGCGGTTCACCTCCATTGTTGCCTTCAGACCTTTTGCTACTGAGCATTTTGAATGTTCCAGGGAAGTGCTGGCTCCATGGGGTCCAACGATGCCATGACTCAGACCCTCCCACCTGCTTCTTAGAGTCTAGTGGAGGAGTGGAGTGAGGACTGCAGCTCTCTGAATGCATGAAACACTGTATTATAATAGAGGTTTCAGAAGCGATCTGGGAAACTGCAGGAAGGAGAGAGTAATTATATCTGGGACCAGAGGGAAAGCCTTCACAGAGGAGAAGGAAGCTGAGTTCTTGCAGGAGACTGTTACCTAAGCCTGCATTCTCCTCTAGGATGAAAAGCTGGGGGAGACTGGGAGGAATAGAACTCTTTTTGGAATACTCCAGGGACTTGAAATAAATTCAGGATACTATTGGCATATGGAGACTGTCATGAACTATAAATAGAGATCAGAAAATATATTCAGAATATTTTCTGAATGTAGAGGAAATCTATAATCTTTGGCAACATTGAGACATGTTCCACTGGAGCTGGAGCACTAGGCAGGATCCTTTGACCGACTGCTTTCCTTCTACAGAAAAGCTGATAAGCTCTGGAGCCTTGGGTGCTGGCATGGTGCTCAGTACTCAGCACTTGATGCTCAGTATTCAGTGCTTGGAGCTCAGTGGTCTGCACTCCATACTCATATGGAGGACAGAAGACACTCTGGGATGTTAATGGTTTAATGGAGTTCACAGGCTTCTTAGTAGCTTAAGAATATTTGACAATGCTTTATTATTACTTCCACTCTTCTTGTAGAGAAATCCAGAGAAAACAGTGCTTTGGACTGTAAGTGCTTTCTGCATTTTTCAGAAAAAGCCATCTTGGAATGAAAGAAGCAGATGAGGGTTCTGATCCTACCTCCTCTCTGGCCTCAGTTTTCTCATCTGTACCAAGGTGGGGTGGGACCAATGAGGCACACATATTCCTTTCTGCAGTGACATTTTCTGTCTGAGCTCTGTGCAGCCCAGCAGCTGTTTGCAATTACTTAGCCAGGCAGGGTATGTTCTCTCCCCGCCATGATCCTGCATCTGCCAAACTGAGTTCTTTTTTGGGCAACATCTGCTCTTATTTCCCATGTGAAGTTGTCTCAGTTAACCACAAAAATAATTACATACTTATTCTGAAGTAATCAGTTCATTCCAAACCTTTTCGACAGGATAGCAAATTTCCTTGGGAAAGGTGACTTCTCAGGAACACAGTTACTCTGGGGTACCACAAATCAGGGAGCTTACCAGTGAGTGTCCTTGACTTTGGGGGGCGGCAGGGGAAAGGCGGAGATGACCCTGCCGTTTGAGCCACGCTAGACTTGAAAATCAGCCTTCTTTTCCTCCCTACTCTTCTCTCCTTTGGAGCTGAGCCGTGGGAGTGGGGCGTGGGAGGTGACTCAGACAAGGAGCCAACTCTAATATAAAGTTTATGGTCGCGTAGGCAAAAGGAGTGAGGGATTTTATTACAGCTAAGAGTAACAGAATTAAATACATTCGATTTCCCTTGATATATACCTAAAATTCATAAAGTAAGCAAGTAATAAAATGAATAAACAGTATGCTTGCAACAATATCATGTCTTTTTGAGCTCTTGTACATAACATAACTAGTGAAGGAGGTTCCAGGAGCAGTGTAGGATATGAGAGGCATAATAATTTCAGGGAGGTGACTGAGGGTCTGTATAGCAGAAGTCAGTACTGGAAAGATGGACTAGGTGTTTGAACTTGGATGACCTTGAATGACAGGCTGAGGCTCTGTAGTCATACTTACGATAATTCATCGGAGGGCTTTGAACACTCTGTTTAGTCGGGATTTCATGTCTTTCTTATCTCAGGCCGCCCACTGGGAGGGAGAGCAAGCACGATGTGTCATCTCTCCCGGGGGTGTAGTGTTCTGAGCTCTGTATACTACCTTCTTTTCCCCATATGATGATTTTGCATAAATGTTTTCCAGGGAACTGGAGTTTTCCTGTGTCTGGGGGTATTGTTAAACGTTTAAAAGGCAATAGTTATGGAACTGATCTGTGTTTATTTATTTGGCTAACTAATGTATTAAACACCTACTGTGGGTCAGATACTATGTTAGCTTCAGGGATTCAACAAGTGAATTACGGTCCCAGACCTCAAGTACCTTGCAGTGGGGAGAGAGGCACTAAGAGATACATTCATTATATTATAATATAATTTATAAGTGAGATAGGCAAACCACTAGGATATGTGGGATTATAGAGGTTCAAAGGAAGGGCTACTTACAGAAGATGAAATATGCCCTGCAGGTTAAAGGATGCTAAAAATTCAGTAAACAGATCAAGAGGGGTGAAGTGCATTTCAGGCAGGGAGATCAGTTCGGTGCGCGGTTTGGTGTTATTAGAATGGAGTGCTTCAGAGAGGAGGAAAGAGAAAGCCAGATTGTCACAGTTGGGAACTGAAAGGAATGGGAAGAAGTGGAGGCAGGGAGTGAACAGGCTGTTTTAATAAACACGCCGGGTCTAGAAATATGTAGAGCTAGAAAATCTCAAATCCTTCTGCAAATAACCAGATATTTGGAAAAAATATAGCAAAGAATCTTTTTTTTTTTTTTAATGACTAGCTAGCTTTTTGAGAAACAGAAGAAATCTTTTGGTTCTAGAAACAGAGAGAAAACTAAAAATGAGAATGGCAAGCTCTTGTTTATTACCTGGGTTAGGAAAGAGGAGGGCAAAGAAGGCTGTCGGTCTCTGTAGCCCAGGAACTTGGATTTTAATGCCCATTTGGTGATAGGACTTGAGGCTATGAGCTGATGAAAAAGAGCTTCAAATGAGCCAAACTCTCCTTTAATCCAGATGCTTAAATGGCTATGCCCTCAGCAAAAGGTTTGAGTAGGAAAATCTGTGTACTGGCACAGAAAGATGAAGGAAGCTTGTTTGTCTTCGAGTGGATAAAAAGAGACCGTCCTTCCCCCAAATTCATAACCACAAGGGCATGTTTCACCCGAGTTTTGAGTAGTGAATTCACACGACCCATATGGTCCAAACCAAACCACCACTACCCAGCAGCCAAACCAAATTTTTTTTTTTTCTTCATAAAAACTGGTCCTAGATTGGGGATATAGCTAGGACTCTTTGCAAGAATGGACGCAAAAATGTCCTGGAGGGAACTTGTGAATGCAGGAAAGAGCTGCTGTGTATAATTTTAAATACTATTTAAATATTTTCAATAATATTAAAAAATTCAAATACGACCAGGTTAATCTAATGCTCAAAACGCTTTCCTGACTCTATGTGTGACCAGCAAACAGTAGGACTTTTTTTCTCCATTTCAGTAACAGAAGGTTCTGTGTCGTCTTCCCAATGTTAAAAGTAAACCAGTGCATTTATATTTATTGTTTTATAGTTACACAGAGTACTATTACTCAGGTTCTCTCTTTTTACAGATTAATTTTGGAATTGCACAAATATTTACTAAACACTTTCCCAACAGGCCTTGGTTCCACATTCATTCCAGCTGCTTCTCTTTCTTAAAACAGAAACTTAAAAGTTTCTTAAAAGCCAAACTTGGCCGGGCGCGGTGGCTCAAGCCTGTAATCCCAGCACTTTGGGAGGCCGAGGCGGGTGGATCATGAGGTCGAGAGATCAAGACCATCCTGGTCAACATGGTGAAACCCCATCTCTACTAAAAATACAAAACATTAGCTGGGCATGGTGGCGCATGCCTGTAATCCCAGCTACTCAGGAAGCTGAGGCAGGAGAATTGCCTGAACCCAGGAGGCGGAGGTTGCGTTGAGCCGAGATCGCGCCATTGCACTCCAGCCTGGGTAACAAGAGCGAAACTCCGTCCCAAAAAAAAAAAAAAAAGCCAAACTTTTTCAAATAATGACTTACCCGCACATCTCCATTTTCTTATCTTTTATTCATGACTCAGCCCTCTTTAATCAACCTGAACAGCTCTCATTAAGATCACCACATCATTAAATCCAGCAGAACTTCTTTATTTTCATCTTACTGGCTTTCAGTAGCATTCAACCCAGTTGATTTCTCCCTTCTTCTTCAACAACCTCTTCCCTGGGCTTCCATGAATCATTCTCCCTCCTCCCATATGTAATCCATTAACCAACCTGTTAACTTGGCGTCTTGGTTGTCTCTTAATTCTTTCACTACCCTTCAAGCTGCCTTACCTCTTGCATGGACTACTATAGTGGCTTCCTAACTGGTTTGCCCTCTTTCCTTTTTCACTCAAATTAATTCTCCATCTTCCAGACAAAATATTTTAAAAATTCAAATGCGATCAGGTTACTCAAGTGCTCAAAAGTATGTAATGGTTCACTATGTCTCTTAACATAAAAATCAAACATCCTAATATGGCTTAGGAGACCCCACAGGCTCTAACTATCGCCTATGACTCCAGCCTGATGTTTACACAACACTCTTTGCTTCTTGTGTGGCCACACATTGGTCTTTTCCCCCCGGTCTTTCAAATTTACCATTTTTCTCTTGCAAATGCATTAGCTTTTGTACATGCATCACTTCTTGACCATCTACTTGGTCAAGGCCTACTCATCTTAAAAAAAATTTTTTTTTTAAAGAGATGGGGTCTTGCTATGTTGCCCAGACTGATCTCAAAGTCCTGGGCTTACGTAATACCCTCTGCCCAGTCTCCTGAGTAGCTGGGACTGCAGGCCCATGTCATCTTTTAGCTTTTTTCTCAGAACTTACTTCCTAGAAGAGGACCAGCTAATGACATATGAATAATTGAATTAATTCTAAGGAATGATAGAATTAGTCAAAGACCATTCTGCAACTGCTGATACAGTAATTGATTCAAGCTATGGATCCTCAATGGATGCTAAAACCATTGGGGGAAAGGTTATTGAGAAACAGAATGTATACGTATATATATATATACGTATGTGTTGTTACATGGAGAGGCCTGGTGGATACGGCCTTAACAAAGTGATCTCATTTAGTCTTCCTTGTGGAGACAGCCTGACATGGTGTTCCTCCTGGTGATATGAATAAGAAAGACACAACTTCACCCATGAAGTCCTCTTACCAAAAATGTTTAACCTGAATCTAATAATAATGAAATAGTAGATCAATCTAGAATATGAGAATTTTTACAAGATAACTAGCCAACCTCTTCAAAAGAGTCAATGTTATGAAAAATAAACAGGCAGGGCACCTAGAAACGATGACACCCCAGCAGCAATGAGCATATCTAGCCTCAGATATCCGTTTCTCTCTTTCTTTTTTTCCGTTTTTCCAAATGTCATCTTTTAATTGAAATCTAAAACAACTTTAACATTTTTCTTCTTTTGAATATAAAATATTCGATGGAATTGTAAGTTATTATTTATTTTCATATCTTTTAAAGTGATGTATGCATACTTTCATGTACAAAACCATCTATTTTAATTGACTATATTAAAATCTGAAACTCCCAGACTAGTATAGGAGGTTCATTTTCATAGTTTCACTGTTCCTTCCAGCTAAATAAGTAGCTTCTAAAATTAGAAGAAAAGATGCTTGTTCTTCTCATCAAGGGAGAAAGTAAGGAAAACAAATTTCATCCTCAATTAGGCAGTTGTGCTAAAGGAACTCTAATATAGGAGTAGCTGAATCTGTAGTATGAACAGAAGGAAATATGCATTGAAGGACTGCAACCCAGGTCGTGGTTTCTACTAGCATTCTCCAGTAAAAGAACCACGGCTTTTTGGAGAAACGGTTGATTCTATGACTGGGGTAGAAAGTAAAGGAAAAAAAAAAAAAGATCTCACAATGGTGGGTGTGTGAGGGTGTCAAGGAGCCACAGGAGCTGACTGAATGAGCTCCCAATAATCAAAGCTGGGACAACTTGAGCAAGAAAATCAGTGTGTAACCCAAAGCATGAAACAGCTATCCACGGGTCCAGAGTGAATAAATGCGTACACAGTTAAATGCCGGGGGAGAGACTCGACATATCTCCCATGCAGGATACTTCCAAGTAATTTGTGTAGCTACTTCACCCTCAAGAAGGTGGAATGTAACTCCTCACTCTTTTAAGTTCTTAAGTGTGGGATTCCCAGAGTGACTTCCTTCCAAAAAGTACAATTTGGAAAGGTGGGGAAAGAGTAACTTTACAGTGAAGAAGGCTGATGGACACTACTTTGACCAGGTGATGAGGTCAACCTCAACAGTCATGACTCATGTTGTTATTACATATTTTGATATGATGCAGTGAAGCATGAACTTTAGCTAAATAATGATATATCAATATGTTTTATTTATTATAATAAATGTATATGTTAATGTCAGCAATAGAGACACTGGGTGTGGGTTATATGGGAACCCTCTATTACGGTCTTTCTAACTTTAAAAATAAATCTAAAACTATTATAAAATAAAAGTTATCTTAAAATGTTAAAAAAAAAAAAAAATGAAGGGGGTGGATAGGAAGATGCTTACTTCTCCAGAGAAGCCTTTCTTGACCTCTGATGGAGTCAGATTCTCATTAGGTACTCTTGTGGAAGTGGGCTTTTTTTTTTTTTTTTTTTTTTTTTTTTTTTTTTTTTTAAATGACACAGCAGACACATTTACATCTTTCTAGAACATAAGCTCTGAGGGAAGAGGCTTGGTTTTCTTCTCCACGGTATCTTCAGGGACTGCAATCATGCCTGGCAAGAGTAGACCCCGGGTCCTATCTGTTGGGTCAATGTGTGATTAATGACTCTCTCATAGTCTGCAAGCTTCACGAGGTAAGGGCTGGGCTTGGCTCGCTCAGAGCCTGGCCAGAGCTGATGCTTAGGAGTGCGAGGTGCGTGAATGAGTGAACACCAGGTGTGTGCTGGGCACGTGGATGTGATAAATAAGACTCGGTCTGGTGTATGCTCGGCTTTGTAGGACAGAATTGGCCAAGCTGGAAAGCTGGGAAAGCCCTTGTGTGATGTCTACATAGACTTACACACTCCCCGCAGCCGAGGACTGAGGGAACTAGCTGCTTCTCCTCCAGGCTGGGGGAGCGGCCAGTGTAGACGGCTCAACCCGTCAGACCTGCAGGACATAACAATGAACGAGAGGCCAGTTGGACGCCACGGTCAGGGCAGCTAAGGCGAGAAGCACCACGGCCAGTGAGGAGTTTCAGGCTGCACGAGGGCAGGACCCACGTTTGCTTCCTCCGTGGTTGCGACCTCGGGTCTAGCACAGCATCCGGTGTGGTCAGTGCTGGTTACGGGCGGAATCATGTCTCCCCCTAAGTTCACATGTGGAAGCCTCAACTCTCAGAACGCGACTGTATTTAGAGAGAGGGCCTCAAGGAGGTGATGCAGTGACCACGAGGCCCCTAGCGGGGTCCTCGATCCAATCAGACTGGTTCCTGCTGAGGAGATTTGGACCCACGGAGCCACCGTAGGTGCACGCCCGGAGGAAAGACCAGGTGAGCGCGCAGCCCGGAGAGTGGTCTCGGTCTCGGAAGAAAGCGAGGCCGCTGCAGCTTGCTCTTGGACTTGCAGCCGCCAGAGCTGTGGAAAAATGCATTCCTGTTGTTGAAGCTGCCCCGTCTGTGGTATCTGGTCGTGGCAGCTGGAGCCGAGGAAGGCAGTGCTGTGTAAACACCTTCCAAGTGACCCCGTGGACCTGTGCCCGGGAGGTCAAGGGCGGCCTTCCTCAAGCACTGCTTCTTGCCCTTGCAACGCCTGAGACCACCCGGGGCTCCTGTTAGAAGTGGGATTTCTGGTTTTCCAGGTCTGGGATGGTCCCTGAGATGTTGGATGTCTAAGAAACTCCCAGGGGAAGCATCGGGTCTGCAGGCCACACTTTGAGCAGCAGGATTTAGGGGAGCACTGCCTTAG
Organism: Saimiri boliviensis; assembly: GCF_048565385.1. Taxonomy (NCBI): domain Eukaryota; kingdom Metazoa; phylum Chordata; class Mammalia; order Primates; family Cebidae; genus Saimiri; species Saimiri boliviensis. Next base: position 76,064,964 of record NC_133464.1, on the reverse strand, counting down.
GAGTCCTGGAGTCCCGAGGCTTGTCATTGAATTGGACCATCTCTGGGGACTTTAAAAGAAAATGGGGGAACTTATTCAAATTCAGTCCAGCAATTGCTTTGAGCACTTCTTCACGTCGGACTCTGAGCCAGCCTGCGTGCCCCTCCAGAACACGGAGAGGGGGAACAAGACAAGGGTCTGCCCAGCCCCAGGCGGTCTTTCCTCAAGGAGAGCCGGTTTTATTCCATTGCAGGTAAGAATGAGGTTTGCCCATCAGTCGTGCAGAGCCGCTAGGGAGACAACTTTCTCATCAAAGCTTAAGAAAAACTAGATGAGTTTTTGAAAAGAATGGGAGGCAGCTGGGAGTTATTTGTTGATGTCGGTGACCTTGGTAATTCCAAATGAGATTCTCTTTCGCTTTCCAGCCCTTGGGTTAGGCTCCTTCTGTGGAGGGAGGCATCGTTCTCCTCCCATGCCTTGCCTGCGAGAATGCCGGGCTGACCATCCGGGGTCAAAGTCAAGCGTGTCCCCCCCACGGTCATTTTAATATACCTTTCTCTCCACGAAAGCAATCAAGACTCCTTGAGGAACAATGGCAAGACAGTGTCTAGTGCTCACGTAAATAAATAACCCAGTCTTCACGTGGCTGATTTTCCAAAGCTCCAGGAAAACAATTTGTGGTGAAAATTAGGTCAGAGCTACTGCTGAGAATTACAAGATGGTGGCATTTAAAAATTATTTATCAGTAAGCCTATAAATAATCTAAAAAACCCCAAGTGACTTGTCGTCCCGAGAAGGCAGACTGAGTTCCATGGGATGGCTCTAGTGAGCAGGGCCAGGCTGGCAGAGAATGGGCTTGAAGGGTGCAGGCCAGGCCTGGGAAGAGGCCTGTGGCAGACCTTGCAGGAAGGGGGCCCTCTCTGTGGGATATTTTGGGTAGAAGCTAGGATTTCTGTAAGGAGGTATTTACAGAGGGTGCTGGGCCCATTGAGTTTTGGTTGTGTCTTTCAATAGGAAGGACCCACATCCATATTATCTGCTCTAGAGTAGAGCCAGCCCCATGGTCCCTAGGAGGGTGCCTCTGGCACCGTGGGCCTGGGAGCAGAAATGGCCTTCACTGCCTATGCTCTAAACCCAGCCTACAGCTTTTTCCCAGGGCAGATGGAGAATCCGAGGCTCACCCCTTGCCTGTCACTGCTCCTTGGTGGGGCTCTGATCAGAGAAGGCCATTAGAACAAATTTGGGGTTCTGAGACCTGGCCTTCCCTCATTTAAAAAAGCCTGACAGCTTTCACCCTTTTTCCTGGCTCATAGTGACATGCCAATTTAGATGTCAGGCAGGTGCTGTTTCATCCAGAACCTGGCGTCAGCGTGTAAGGCTCTGCCCAAATTACACCTTAGTGACTCGTGGAAAGAGCAACTCAATCACCAGAAACACCAACTGATAGGCGACTAATTTAGCTGTATATTTAATGTATAGTCTGGACATCGCCAAATAGACTGCATTACGGCCGCGGCTCCTCTGCCTTCTTGTCATTGCTGTTATCATCACTATTATTATTATCACACCTTCTCTTCCTGGCTCATCAAATGAAAGCTGTCCCTCCCACCCGCCGAGGGTAGTCACTCCATCTGTGGTTCAGACCTCCCTGCCCTAATCCATCACCTCCAGGAGCATGATCCGCTCCTGCATCTTCAGCTCCTCCGTCCTGTGCATGATGCCTCATTTGTCATCGCTAAACTGAGTTCTTTCCCTGCTTTTTATTTGTTGAAAAGAAAGAACATCCAATAGGGAAAAAAAGGCAAGCAGGATTTATTCTATGGCTAGAAAAGGAGAAGGAGTGAGCACTTGCTCCCGAGTCACCTCCTCCTCTCCGAGCTGTGGGAAGCTGGGGAATTTTAAGGAGTTAGATAGGGGACGGGCGGTTTGTATGTGCTGGGAGGAACTTTAGACGTGCAGGCACAGATCATGAGCATGCCTCTTCCTAGGATGCACGTTCAGGAAACGGCGGCCATGTTCTTCTAGACGTAGGGATTTTGATATAATGACGTGTTAATGATCTGAAGGTCACAGGAGTTGCTGGTTCTGGTTTGCTCTGGTTTTGAGCAGGCCTTCTCCTCCTCTGATGGTGATGAAGGGCCCTGAAGTGCCCGGCCCATCTGATGTCCTTGTAAATGTAAATGAGCATAGCTAGAGATTAAGGGACTAAAATAGACTTTGAGAAACAATACTGAGCCTTCTCAGCTACCTACTGCTTAAGAAAATAAAGAGCTATTTCAGCTATTTTACCTTCTCAGCTATTTCTCCAGGACTGCCCTGGTAACATCTGCAAAAGCCTCCATGGTGGTGACAATGTCAGGGACAAGGAGGCTGAGATTCTGCTGTCTGGTGCTTAATGGTGACACTGATGGTGGTTTCCTCAACAGGCTAATTCTGCAGCATGGTTTTGGTATTGTTCCAGAAGCAGCCTTGAGTCTATTTCTCCAACTCACTTTCCAGCAGATTCCATTGTTTCAGTGAAGAACACCCACTTTTCCCAGCGACTTCTGCCCCTCAGCATATAATCAGGCACACATCTCAACTGCCGTAAACATTTTTCCTCAGCCCTGTACCTTCCTCCAACTAGCCTTCATGGCAGCCAAGCATCTTAAAAGCTTCAGTCGTTTCTGCTACCTCACCCTCTACTTGACTAACCCACCCTGCAGCAGTTAAGATTTCACTCTTACCAATCTATGGAAATCACTCTCACTGACCACTTTGTCATCAGATTCAGTGGGGAATTCTGGGATTTCTCAGTTCTTGTCATACTGGACTCATAGCATGGACTACTATAGAATCCCTCCTTCCTTCCAGCTGTATCCATCAGAAGGCAGTGCAAGCTGTAGAAAACTTCTTCTGTAGTTACTCTTCTTAGGGAATACCATCTAGTTGTCTGTCTTAGAAATACAGGGAATCATATGCCTACGAAGCCATTGGGAGAGCTGCAGGAGCAGAAGTAGGGATGCCACTGCCAGGATAGAGCTTCACAGTTACCACTGCAGGTGCAGTCAGAGCAAGAAAACTGCTGCTGTCATGACTGCCACCTTCACAGACACCCAGGCCCACAAAGCCAGTGCCTAGACAGAAGAATCTGGCCTCTGCCACACTGGCATGTATTAGAGCTTGCCTGTTGCCCAGCTCCAGGGCTGAAGGAAGGCCTTTGTCTCCCATCCACCTTCCAGGTATATCTTATTGGCAGAACCTAAGTTACATAGAATCTAGCTGCAAGGGAGTCAGAAAATACAGCTATTAATAGTCTTTTAGCCTTTGTAATACAGCATAACACAGCAGGGAGTGAGATACCAAGGGCCAGTTGATTAACTTAGGGTCACCTTGGTCCTGTGACTCCTTTCTCTTTCTTGGATCACCTCCTACCAATTAGACTATTCCTTCTCTGCCTCCTTTATGTAGTCTTATTCCTCAGCTTATTCCTTAAATTCAGTGTTGGCCAGGGATCTCCCTACATACCGCTTTCCTTTTTACCCCACTTACTCTCCTGATTGAATTATCATGGTTACACCTGTAATCCCAGCACTTTGTGCATATTGGTAGCTCCCAATGCATATCTCCAGCTCCCACACTGTTGTGGGCTCCTGCCCTGCAGTCCTGTCTACTGGCATATCCATGTGGTGATCCCACAGAAACCTCAAACTCCACATGTTCAAAACCAAACTCATTAACTTCTCCAAGCCTGTTTGCTTTTGTGTTTGCTCCCTTGATTAGTGACATCTGCCCAGTCATCCAAGTTAGAAGCTGGTGTCAACCTTGTCTCCTCTCTTTTACCCCCTACTTCCAAGTCAGTCACCAAGTTAGTTGGTTTGGCTTCTTTTGTACCTCTCGTATCGCTCCTTCCTCTCTGACTCCGTTATCACTGTTTTAATACAGCACTTTTTCCTCTCTGCTGGATAAGTAAAACCACCTTCTGGGCCGGGCGCGGTGGCTCAAGCCTGTAATCCCAGCACTTTGGGAGGCCGAGGAGGGTGGATCACGAGGTCGAGAGATCGAGACCATCCTGGGCAACATGGTGAAACCCCGTCTCTACTAAAAATACAAAAAACTAGCTGGGCGTGGTGGCGCGTGCCTGTAATCCCAGCTACTCAGGAGGCTGAGGCAGGAGAATTGCCTGAGCCCAGGAGGCGGAGGTTGCAGTGAGCCGAGACCGCGCCATTGCACTCCAGCCTGGGTAACAAGAGTGAAACTCCGTCTCAAAAAAAAAAAAAAACCACCTTCTAAAATCTTTTCACCTGAATGACCACCTCACTTTCTAGATAGTTTTCTTGCCTCAAGTCTATCACCCTCCCCTTCCTTCCACCTTACTCATTATCATCTTTGTGGTCTTTCTAATGGGAAAATCTAAATATGCATATTAGTCTTCTATGGAAAACCTCTTCCATTTCCCTGCACTTGTGGGATTAAGTCTAAACTTAACATGGTATTATGGGTTAAATTGTGTCCCTGAAAATATAAAGTCAAGAAGTAATGCCCAATATCTGTAAATGAGACCTTATTTAGAAACAGAGTATTTGCAGATATAATCAAATGAAGACCAAGTCATAGGAGATTAGGGTGGACTTAGTGCAACAATTGTCCTGATAAGAAAAGGGAGGCTGGGCATGGTGGTTCATACCTGTAATCCCAGCACTTTGAGAGGGTGAGGTGAGAGGATCACTTAAGCTCAGGAGTTTGGGACCAGTTGGGCAACTTAGTGAGACCCAGTGTCTATGAAAAAGAAAACAGAGGCATACACCTGTAGTTCCAGCTCCTTGGGAGGGTGTTGCTTGTTTACTGATGTCTTGCTTTTTCAATCATAAAGGGAGAAACCAGGCCTTATTTTAAAAAATATATCGTCCACATTGGTGAAGGGGATATCTTCATAGCTTTATACAGGTGTGATGGTTAATACTGTCAACTTGATTGGATTGAAGGATACAAAGTATTGATCCCGGATGAGGGTGTTGCCAAGGGAGATTAGCATTTGAGTCAGTGGGTTGGGGAGGGCAGGTCCACCCTGAAATCTGTTGGGCACAATCTAATTAGCCACCAGTGAATATAAAGCAGGCAGAAAATGTGAAAAAGTGAGACTGGCCTAGCCTCCCAGCTGACATCTTTCTCCCATTCTGGTTGCTTCCTGCCCTCGAACGTCAGACTCCACGTTCTTCAGTTTTGGGACTCGGATTGGCTCTCCTTCTCCTCAGCTTGCAGACAGCCTACTGTGGGACCTTGTGATCATGTAAGTTAATACTTAATGAACTCCCCTATATATATATATATATATCCTATTAGTTCGGTCCCTCTAGAGAACCCTGACTAACATAACAGGTGTGTAGGTGAAGACACATCGTGTTCTATTTGAAACTGATTGAGCTGATTCCTTGTCCAACTTGGTGTCCTCAACACAGTAGCCATATTTTCAATGTAAGAATAAGTGTTCAGGCAAGGAAGTTCTTTTTGATAATTTTGCATAGGGATTGTCTTTAAGGTATGCTAGGATCTACTAGAGGACTTTAAAAATGTTATTAATATCTGGGCCATGCCGCTAGAGATTCTGATTTGTCTGGAGTAGAACCCATGATTGAGGGCTTTTAGAAAACTCCTTGTATTAGCCTGATGTGCAGTAGGATTTCAATATGTAGACTGCATGTGCTATAGAAAGAATAATAGGCCAGGCATGGCTGCTCATGTCTGCAATCCCAACACTTTGGGAGGCTGAGGCAGGACGAAGTGCTTGAGGCCAGGAGATGGAGACAAGCCTGTGCAACATAATGAGACCCTCAACTCTAAAACAAAACAAAATGAAAAAAAACAAAACAACAAACACTCCAGCATGGTGGTTAATGCCTGTAGTCCCAGCTACTCAGGAGTCTGAGGCAGGAGGATCCCTTCAGGAGCCCAGGAGTTTGAGGCTGCAGTATGCCATGATCCATGCCACTGTACTCCAGCCTCAGTGGTAGAGTGAGACCCTGTCCCCCAAAAATAAATAAATAAAAAGAACAATAAATTAATTCTGCTCTGATCAAGATGGTTTGGCTTTGGGATACAAGCAGGAGTCTTATCACTACAAGGGGGTGGTGGCTCTTTTGCTGCAGAGATCAGAACTGAAGGCCCTCATACCCTTCTCAAGGACCTTCAGCCTTTGGCTCTGCTGAACTTGTGGCTGTAGCCTCACTAAGGCTAACAGTCCACCTGCCTTCACTTTATTGACTCTTCTAGAATTCTCTCTCACTTCCCTTTGTACTTTCCTACTCATCCGCTGGGATATCAGTTTTATTTCATTCATCTTTCTCTGTGTACTTTTAGGGTTCCCATCTGAATTTGCTTCCTGCTCATCATCTCTCAACTCTGGTTTTTTTTTCATTCTAGCCTTTACCCTCACTTTAACAGTTCAACTATCAGCCAAAAATATTTTGGGAGTTCCCCATGGAAGCCCTCTGATATTTCTGTTTGTCCCACAGGAAGCTGTTGCTGCTTTAAAATAACTTACTTATTTCTGACCCTTATAGTAGAATGTTTCTCTTTAAAGATAAATTCTAATTACATAAGGGAAATTCTTAAAGATGTGAGCATGAAGAATAAAGATAGAGCTTCACATTCTTCTAAAAGGAAGCATAAACACCACTGCTTTATCAGTGCCCTACCAAGAAATTTGGTACAGTGGTAAATCTATGGCTTTGGCCATCAGAAAGATCTAAAGTTAAATCATGACTCTACCACTTATTAGTTGTGTGATCTGGGACAAATTATTTGTGATTTATGAGAATCAGTTTTCTCATCTGTAAAGTCAGTGTGACAATATCTATTTCATAGGGTTTTAAATATTTAAAAAATTAAATACATGCAAAACAGGAGATTTGATTTTCTAGTCACACAGAGTAATTTGTATGAGACTTATCCTTCACCATAAACAATGATAAACTAGACAAAATATACGTGGCAATTACCTCCAGGCATTGGACAAACGGACTGTGATTCCTGAGAGTAGGGGAACACATGTGGGGTGATCTCTATATTCATCCTGGTTCTCTAACCAGGAGCACTTCCCATACTATGTTTCAGGGAGGTAGAACCCAAGCAGTCTTTCTGAGCAGGGGTGACAGACACTGGAATTGGTTCTTAAAGCAGCTGAAATTGATGTTGAGGGTATCGGAAAAGGGAAATGTGTTGGATGGAGACTTTGGAATTCTGTGTGGAATTCACCGTAGGTCTATGGCTAAGAGCTGGCATATAATACACATAGCAAGACTCTACAAGTTGAACTGAGAGCTACCGTATGTCTGAGAGCTAGAGTTACCATATGTGCCAGAGTGTTTGGAGATATGGAAATTCCAGCTAAGCCAGAATGGGGAGACCATACTTAGTGTCTCAGGCACTAAGAGGAGACTCAAGAGAGGCCACACATTGATTAACAACCATGCCCTAGTATAAGATTATGACTCAGGGCAAAACCAAACTAGACCTATCCTGTTATAGATTGAACATTTATGTCCTCTCTCCCACCGAAATTTATATGTTGAAATCCTACCTCCAGTATGATGATATTAGGAGGTAAGGACTTTAGGAGGTAATTAGCTCATGAAGACAGAGCCCACATGAATGCAAGTAGTGCCTTATAGAAAGAAACATGAGAGAGAGAATCTCTGTCTTTGCCATGTGAGTGTACAAGATGGTTGTCTGAAAACCAGAAAGAGTACCCTCATCAGTCACTAGACCTGCTGGTGCCCTGGTTTTGGATATTGCAGCCTCCAGAACTGTGGGAAATAAATGTTATTGAAGCTATTCAGTCTATGGTAGTTTTTTATAGGAGCCTGAATTGCCTAACGTACAACTTAACAGAATTAAACTGAACCTGACAAGATAAAAAAAGCCAACAGTTATTTAACTGCATACCAGAAAAAAATTCACTACCTTTTAGCAGAAAATGGCATAATACAGATTCTATATAACATTCCATTACAACGTCTAGTTACAATAAAAATTACTGGGCATGTGTATAAACAGGAAGATGTAACCCATAGTCAAGAAATGAAAACAACTCATTTAAACATACTGTTGAGATAACACAGATGTTGAAATGAACAAAGACTTGAAAGCAGCTATTATAGCTCTGCTCAAGAATTAAAGGAAAAAATGGTTGTAATAATTGAATAGATGGAGAATTTTTGCTGAGAAATGGAAACCAGAAGAAAGATCTGAATCTAAATTATAGTATCATAAGAAAAATATTTGAAATAAAAATTAACTGTGTGGGATCAATAGCTGACTGGAGACTGCAAAATAAAGTGTTGGCATATTTAAAGACATATTCATAAAATTATTTAATTTTAAGAACATAAAGAAAAGGGATTGAAAAGAAGACACAGAGTCTCAGTGAATCAGGAGATGACACTGAGTGATATAACATGCATGTGATGGGGGCTCCAGGAATGGAAAAGAGAGAAAGTGGATAAGAAAAAATATTTGAGGACTATTTGAAGAATTAATGGCTGAAAAGTTCTAAAATTTAGTGAAAAATCTCAACCTATAGATCCAAGAAGCTTAGTAGACCCCAATCAGGATTTAAAAAAAAAAAAACCCTAAAAAATTTAAGTATGTTAGAGTATAACTGAAAGAAAAAAAACCTGTCAACATGGAATTTTATACCCAATGACAATATTTTAAAAATCTGATGTTAAATAAAAACAGTTCACATAAAAGCTGAGAAAATTCATCACCAGGAGATCCGAATAAGAAATGTTATAGGAAGGTTTTCAGACTGAAGTAAAGTGGAACCAGAGAAGAATTTGGATTTATGGGAAGCAGTGAAGAAAACCTGAAATGGAAATTATATATGTAAATATAAAGACTATTTTTCTTCTCTTAATTTTTTAAAAAAATAACTCAGTGTTTAAAACAAAAAAGGATGTTGTATTATACAGTTTATAAAATACTTAGAAGTAAAACATATAACAATAATAGCACAAAGAATGGGGGTACATGGGAAGTGTCTTTCTAGTTCTAAGTTGTAAATTTTTACATTTCCATGAAGTGGTAAAATTTTAACTTTAAAGTAAACTGAGCTAAGTTAAGGATGAATATTATAATCTCTAGAGCAATCAAAAGGTAGATCTAAAAAGTCAATAGAAGAATTAAAATGAAATACTAAAAATAGGCAATTAACCTACAATGAAATGGGAAAGAAAGATCAGAGGAACAAAAACCAGACAGCAAAAGAGGAAACAAATAGCAAGATGATGGAATCAAAACCAACCCTATCAACAGCTGTATTAAGTGTAAATAGCTAATCATTTCAGTTAAGGAAAGATATCGTCAGACATAGTTCAACTATATGCTATATACAAAAGATGTACTTTAAATATAAAGACACAGAAATCAAATATAAAAGGATGAAAAAAGATATACCATAAAATGGCAAGCATAAAATTAAAATTAGAGTGGACTTGAAGGTAAGGAGTATCATTAGAGATGAAGAGAGGCATTGCATAATGATAATAAATATATATTCATTCAGAAATATGAAGAATGAAAGAGACAATATTATCTCAGACCCTAAAGACATTAAAGAATATTAAGGGAAATGTTATCAAACTCTTTATGCAGTAAACATGATAATTTAAAAAGAACTGGACAAATTCCATGAGAAACACAATTTATCAGAAATACAGAGCCTGGGTGTGGTGGCTCACACCTGTAATACCAACATTTTGAGAGGATGAGGCAGGCAGATCCCTTGAGGTCAAGAGTTCCAGCCCAGCCCAGCAATGTGGTGAAACCCCATCTCTACTAAAATATAATGATTAGCTGGGCATGGTGGCATGTGCCTGTAATCTCAGCTACTTAGGAGGCCGAGGCAGGAGTAACACTTGAACCTGGGAGGTGGAGGTTGCAGTGAGCAGAGATTGTGCCACTGCACTCTGGGTGACAGAGTGAGATTCCCTCTTGAAAAAAAAGGAAAGAAAGAGAAAGAAGAAAGAAAGAAAGAAAAGAAAGAAAGAAAAAGGAAAAGAAGGAAGGAAGGAAATTCTAAAGAAATGCATGTTTCCTGTGGGAACGGTGAATTTCCACATCTCCCTGAACCTTCTGGGCCTGCAGAAGTAGCCCGCTCAACCCTGATAAATGCTAGTACCTTCCTTGCTTAAACATAATGAAGAAGGCTCTGCCTTGCAATACAACGTATACTTCTCCCAGGATCTATTTCGACCTCCTCTCCAGGCTGTCAGATGCATAATGGGTTCAAGTGTCCTGCTAATCTGGCTGCATAAGGATTGGTTCTATTTAGAGAGGAAAGCCACTCACTGAAGGGGCTGCAGGTTCTCCATATTTACTGGTAGGAGATGAGTAGGTCTGTGTGGAACTAGATTCTGAGAAATGGTTCGAGGGTGGCAGAACATACACCTGGAAAGGGAAAGTTATTGATATATTAGCATTCTCTAGGGATCAGGACTTAACACCCTGACATGGGGCTAGTATTGCTTGTGGAAGCTTGGAAAAAGCGATGGTGCAAACAAAGTGAAGTAGAAATGTCAGAACTGCTGTGGTAGCCAAAAGATGTAGAGAAATGGGCATGAGAGAGTTAATATGCTATGCAAGGATGAAAAACCCACCAGCCAACCCCAGAGGACACCATGGTTACCAAAGAGACAGGGAGTGCTCCAGTGAGGGCCACTCCCCAGGCTGATGGTAGGCAATTCTGTTAAATAACTGGGCTCCTTGGCAGTAATGTGGGTAAGACCCTGAATAACAGAGGCCAGATGGCACAACGTTCTTAATGAGCATCGAAGTTGAATGCTGCCTCTTGGGCATGACACGCTGAGCCATGGAGATGAATAATGGAACATAGTGTCCCGTGGGCAAGAGAGACGGGCTGCCAAAAAGGGTATTGTTTAATTGAAGCAAGTTGAAGAAATCGAGGATAGATTACCATGAGGCTGAAGGCAGCTGCCCCAGTAAAACAGCATAATCCCTTGCCCTGTTTCCTCATTTGAACCAGTTTTCAGGCCTAGAGCCCATTGAAGGAGAGGCTGGGCTCCCAGGAAGAAGAACCCTGCCACACCACAGCAAGTGTGTATGATGAGTCTCCCACTCCTTCCCCTAGCGACCTATGGCCATTTACTTGGGTAATCGTACACCATGGAAAGGGGAGTAACCAGCTGTTTCAGGAACTGCTGGACACAGGTTTTGAGTCTTGAGTCATTGGTAGCATGACTGAAGCATCATTGTGGCCACCTTATGAGAGTGGGGACTCATGGAGGCTGGATAATGGAGACCTGGCTCAGATTTGTTTCATGGTTCTCTTATCAAATCCAAGCTCCCTCCTGGTGGTTACTTCTCTGGTTCCTAGACACATATGTGAACTGGATATACTTAGTAGTTTAAAGAATTCCCACATGCGAACCCAGAACTATGTTATAAAAGCTAATATAGGCTGGGGTGCGGTGGCTCATGCCTGCAATCCCTGCACTTTGGGAGGCCAAGGTTGGGGGATCGCCTGAGGTCAGGAGTTTGAGACCAGCCTGGGCAACATGGTGAAACCTCATCTCTACTAAAAATACAAAAATTAGCTGGGTGTGGTGATAGGTGTCTGTGGTCCTAGTACCTGAGAGGTTGAGGCAGGAGAATTGCTTGAACCTGGGAGGCAGAGGTTGCAGTGAGCCGAGATTGCACCATTGCACTCCAGCCTTGGTGACAAGAGCAAAACTCTGTCTCCAAAAAAAAAAAAAAAAAAAAGCTAATAGGGTGGGGAAGACCCAGAGGAAACCTCTGAATCTTCACTCTGTCTCCAAACACAGTAAACCAACAATAAATATTGTATCCAGGGTTGGATGATAGAGATAGTACTATTCTTAAAGATCTAAGGGCAGGGCACCGTGGCTCATACCTGTAATTCCAGCATATTGGAGAGGATCATTTGAGGCCTGGAGTTTGAATCCAGCCTAGGCAACATAGTGAACTACAAAAAAAAAAAGTTAAAAAATTAGCAGGTTGCCTGAAGTCCCAGCTACTCAGGAGACTGAGGCAAGAGGATCACTTGAGCCCAGGAGTTCAAGGCTGCAGCAAGCTATGATCATATTGTACTCTACCCTGGGTGGCAGAGTGAGACTCTGTTTCCAAAACAAATACATAAATAATAAAAAAAAAATCTAAGGATTGCACAAATGATTACCCCCTCATACACATGAGTACATATTGCTTACTTGACTGTCTCCTACAATCCCACATGGATCCCGGGAGTGGGCTTCCAACAATTCAGCTAGGTTGAAGCCCTAATTACAGTTACTGGGCTAGATGTAGTATCATTACTACTGTAGATGAACATGGCCTCTGGCTCATGGTATGTGGGAATTCACTTAGCAAATGTGTTGTCTTCTCTCTCTTTTAAGAAAGAATACCAGAAGCAGTTTGGATTAACATGTGACAGACAACAGCATGTATTTACAGTCTTTCTCTAGGTTTTATGCTAACTCATGCCCTCTGTCATAATATAGTCACATGGGACCCAGACTATCTGGACATTCTAGAAAACACTATATTGGTCTAGTATGCTGAGGAATTATGTTAATTGAACTGATGAGCAAGAAGTGACAAGTATGTAGTGGTCCTGGATAAGACACATGCACTCCAGAGGGTAAAAGGTAAACCCAGTAATGTTCAGAGGGGCACCTTGGCAATGAAATACTAGAGGTCCAGTGGACCCAGGCATGCTGGGATAGTCCTCTAAATTAAAGAACGATTATTTCTTCTTGTACCTTCCACTAGTAGAAAGGAAGCACAATGCCTGATTGGCTTTTTGGGTGTGTGGAGAAAGCATAGTTCACACTTGGGCCTAATGCTCTGACCCATTGACTGAAGGATGTGGAAAGTTTCCAGCTTTGAGTAGGTCCAGAGGAGAAAGGGCTCTGGGGCCTGGACTTGGCAGACCTTGCCCAATTTTGATGGTAAATGGATAAGGACAGTGGAAAGAGGCCATGGCCTGCGAAGGGGCAGTGACTAGGACTCAGACCCCATCAGAAGAAAGTGCTGGCTCACTCCACCAGGCAAGTCACTAGAACAGCAGACATGCTAGTCTAGGGTGAGGGAAATTTAGAATGGGTGGTAGAGGAAGGAAATAATGAATATCGCTTGTGGCCTGAGGCCACTTGCAGCAGCTGGGGCTGTAGTTTATCCTGGTAATATTCAGAATCCTGAAGGAGCTATTCCCAGAGGGGGCAAACTTACTATACAAGTCAAGTGAATACAAGCAGTGCAAGGACTGCACTATCGTGGAATCTGTGCTGGGTCACCCAGATGCCCCCCTCTGGGACAGAAGGGCTAATTTTCCTAGAGGCTAGGGGTGCTGGCTGCTGCTGGCTGCTGGCTGATCACTACCCAGGTGAAGCCCACCTGGGTAGAGGTGGGCTTAATGATGGATAGAGGTGATGTTTCAAAGGCCAGACCATCTGGCCTCAGCTGGTGACGTCTATGAAAGGCTCTCCCAGTTTCAGAGTTCCCTGTGGAACTGAGGCCTCTCTTGCAATTGTTTTATGGTTCAACATCGTCCCCTGCCCAGGTTGATTTCTCATTCCCTGATGGATGTTGTGTCCAAGATCATGCCCCAGTATGGTTCCTACACATGAGGGTTTTCTCAGATACTTGCCCTGAAGAACAGACCTACAACACTAGGAGATGAAGTATTTCGTTATCTCCATCTATCAGATTGGAAGCATTTGGAAGTCTGTTCCCCTGGCCATCAGACTGGAAGCATTTGGCAGTCTGTTGATAAATAGAGTCCAAGCCCATGTCATAGCTGGTCCAGAGTCTACTGACCCACCTGTGGTCCTTTCCCTGGTCCTTGGGTATATAATGTAAATGGATATATTAGTAGACAGAAGCCTCAGATTGGTTATTTTACTGTGGTTCTCTGACCCATAGGGAAGGCCAAGTAGAGACCTCTGAGATGGCCCCCATGCATTTCCGCATCTCCAGCTAAGATAGTAAGTCAAAAACAAAATCTCATTTTGATGGGATGGCAGAAATTAGTATTCCCCACTGCCCCGACCCCCACCACAGAGATTTGTAGGGATGGTTGTATTGACCTTATCCCTGGGCAAGTCATTTGCCTGACAACGGGCTGCTGTGAATTTAATCAAGTGGTAGATCCAAATTATAGTTGTGTATATATTGTATCTTTACTTGAACAAATCAGCCCAGCCTCTGTCTCTTAATATGTAGCTGTCAGTCTGGCAAATGCATGCTTCTCAATTCCTATCAAGAGGAAGGATCTGAAGCAGTTTGCATTTATCTGTAATGGACAGCAGGATACATTCTTTGCCATGTCCCAGACCTATGCTATTGCTATTGTCTGAATATTTGTATCAGCTTGAAATCCATATATTGAAATCCTAACCCCCCAGGTGATGATATTAGCAGGTGGGGCCTTTGGGAGATGATTATGACATGAGGGCAGAGTCCTCATGACTGGGATTAGTGCCCTTATGAAAGAGATCACAGAGAGCTAGCTAGCCCCCTTCCACCAGGTGAGGATGCAATGAGAATGTGCTGTCTATGAAGGATGAACCTTAACCAGACACCAAATCTTCTGGTGCTTTGATCTTGGATGTGTTAATTCAGATCTGGAGGAGCAGATGGCAAATACTTTGGAGGCCCTGTTAGGATACCCATACATTAGAAAATGGGAAATAGATCTCACAAATCCAGGGGCCTCTCAGATTAGTGAAATTTTAATGATCCAGTTGCCTGGGGAAAACTGATGCTCTATTCTGGTGTACCAGAATGTTCTGTGGTGCCTTTGACAAACATCATTGGGAGAGTTTGCAGGGAAGAATTCTAGGGTTCTAGAGCAAGACCATGCCATCTGTAGCACAGAACTATTCAGCATTTCTTGGCATGCTACTAAGCCTTGGTAGAGACTGAAGAACCGACCATGTGACAGCAAGTGGCCAGAGTCTTCCATCATATTTTGGGTATTTTCAGACAGGTGCAGCAGCAATCCATCATACCACAGAAATATTACATTTGTGACCTGGGCATCTCTGGAAAACACAGGTTATAAGAATAAATAGTCCATATCTATGTACATCTATCTTTTTTGCATCAGTGCCTGCACTATGGCCTCATTGATGCTTCCCTATGACCAGCTGATCAAGGAGGAAAAGTCTTGGACCTTATTCGTGGGTGGGTCAGCTCAATGAGTTGGTACAACTGATATGTTGCTGCAGTACAGCTCTGCTCAGTGATGGTTCTGAAAGACAGTAGTAGGGGAAATTCTCCCAGTGGGCAGAGCTTAGAATAGTGTGCCTGGCAACGAGTTTTGTTTGGCGGGAGAAGTCTGAGGTAAGTAAGGACACACTCAGATTGATAAGTAGCATTGAATAACTTAGCTGTTTGACCAGAGGCTTAGAAGCTCAGAGACAAGATGTTTAAATAAGAGGTGTGTGATATCTAGGGGAGTGTGAGGACCTTTGTTTTCTCATCAATGCCAAGAAGCAGCATCCTCTACACAGGAGCCACGGAACAACCAAGGGAGTAAGAAGATGTATTCAGTGGAAATCAGCGCAGGCCCTCTCCTTGGTCACGCCAGTTCTTGCGGAATGAGGCTGTGGAATGTTAGTAATGGAGGTGGAGACAGAAGCTATGCATGGGCCCAAGAACATGGGATTCATTGCAGGGCTGATCCAGCTCCTATCATTGCTGACCATCAGAACTGTTAGCAGCCAAGACTGGATATGGAATCATCCCAGATATGGAATCACCTCCTAGGAGATGAACCAGCTACCTGGTTGCAGGCTGATTACATTAGGACTTTTCCATCCTGGAAGGCATTCTGAGTCGTCCTGTGGGGATTATGTTAAACTCTA
The DNA here is from genome assembly GCF_048565385.1 of Saimiri boliviensis. Lineage (NCBI taxonomy): Eukaryota > Metazoa > Chordata > Mammalia > Primates > Cebidae > Saimiri > Saimiri boliviensis. The sequence continues at coordinate 76,049,098 of NC_133464.1, read as the reverse complement.
GGTATGGGTTTCCTTTCGTGCTTTTAGTGTCTCTGCTAGCATGACTCTATGAAGGTTCTCGGTCTTTGTGATTTGTCATCGTGGGATCCCACACTATACCACCTCAGACTAAATGATCTGCTTTACAGTGAAGGAATGTGACAATGGGCACATGAGCTTGCCTTCCACTGGTGCAGATGTGTATTACACATCATTCAGAAGTGGCTGGCCCAATAGAATGTTGGCATGGTTTCTTAAAGGTGCAGATTACTTGTTGACTTCAAGATGATACCCAGAAAGGATGGGATATCATCCTTCAAGATGCAGTGAATATTTTAAATCAATGACTATTATACATTTTTCTCATAGGTAGAATACATAGGTCTGGGAACCTGGTGACCTTGCCTTAAAAAAAAAAGTGGCACAAGTGGATCTGAGGCTGGACTGTGACAGCCTCTCTTAGTGCCCTGCTCACATATCTGGGCCCTAGCAGTGCATTTCAGTACATTCTGGATGATGTTCAACTCCCAGTATCTACTTCTCTGCACTGGAGAACTTTTCTTACAAGGACTTTTCCCCAAAAGCTTCTCTACCTGCTTTCCCAGCACTGGGGAATTAACAGCTCTCTGGGATCACCCTCAGCCAATGGCAGACAGGAGTGAATGTGTACATACGCCAGGTCCTTCATTAGTCGAGTAGGATGAGGCATGTAATTTACAGTTTCTTAGAGTTTTCCAGTGGGATTAATCGCTAGCTGCCCATTGTTTCAGTTGGTTTAATATGAACACTTTATTCGCTGCTTTATTCTCTCTGTATCACTTTCCTACTTCTCTGCAGTTTTTGCTTTTGACTTCCAAATAAGCTACTCATGCTCAAACCCTTGTTTCAGAGTCTGTGTCTGGAAGAATCCAGCTGAGATAGTTCCCTGCAATGTTACTACCTTTATTGTCCATTTGCATGGGTTTCTTACTCATATGTTCTATTTTTTAGCATGTCATTTTTTGAATTATGTTTCCAGGGGCAACAGACCCCTATAGTTCCTTTTTCTTCACTGAAGGCAATCTAGTCCCTGTCCCTTCAGGCTCCAGAACAAGTGGACAGATATCCCCTGGGGCTAACTAAAAAACAGAACTCTAGTATCTAAGGCAGTTTAACAAAAGCCATATGCAATTAGTAATAGAACTGGGAATAGACATGCCTTTTCAAAGACAACAGGGCTGGCATAAAGTTTACCAGGTTGGAATACAAATGACAACCTTAGGCCATCTTCTTGCCAACAGGATCTTAACATCCCTCAAAGATGATACCAATTATTTCTGAGTGACTGATTCCAAGTTGGCATTCCAGAATTTGGTTCTTTCTCTCCCTTTCTGGCTCCCTTTCTAGTCAACATACATGACACTGGAACTGGCCAATATGTTCTTGGTGATAATGCCAATGACTTTGCCAAGGGAATTGTCTCTGAAGGCTCTGGCTCCTTTGGCACAGCCCAGGAAGCTGTTGACTGTCCTGTCAGCCATCGTGATGAAGTCCCTGGTGAGAGCACCCATGTCCTCACCAGGGGCCTGTCTCTGAAGCTCTCAGAGCTGCCATTCCTGGGGTACAGGAGCAGTCCAACCAGAACTGCAGAGCGTGGCCCCCTTCCAGACTTCTGAAGCTACAGGACTGGTGCTTGAGCTTTCATTTCATTTCTCAAGAGTATCTCCTTTAGCTTCTGAGTCTCATCCCCAATTCCCTGACAGCCAGCGATTAAACAAAAGCATGCATATCACCCCAAGAACAAACAGCAAAAAATGACTCAACTCATTCTTAAAACATAAAATGAAAGTACTTTACATGCAGACAATATTTTTTTGTGAGCACAAAAGAGTGTTTCAGTCTCAAGAACCACAGCTGTGTCTCAAAAGCCTCTTCTACAATTATGGTCTTGGCTTGATATTTACATACCCAAATGACCCATTTGAGTGGTTTTCTGGAAACAGGATCTTCCAAAGTCTTCCTCTCTTTCCAACCCAAATTACTTAGAAATGGCAGTGCTTCGCCTCCAGCTTCCCCTCCACTCCACACAGATTTCCTTCATTTTTATAACTTTTTCAGTGATTTTTGGGCTGAGTTTTAAGGGACCAGGAGTATGTTCAAGGGATCATCTCAGGCAAATGTCCTAAAAATGGACCATTTCCCTTGCAGTGAGGGAGGTGGAAACTCCTATGGCCTTCCTGGACAGACTATACCATAGATGCTTACCAACCCAGAGCCACAGGTCTGGGCTTTTCTCCAGCACTTTCATGCAACTAACAGTCAGCTTTTAAGCACAGCCTCACGTCAGAGACCCTGGGTCCAGGCTGATGACAGATGGTCTTTCTGGCTCTAAGTGCAAGACTGTTCTCTGATACCTTGTAGAAAAGACGCTGGGATTTTGAGGATGACAGGGTCACTTCCACGAGTGTCCTGTGGGGAACAGCTCTGGGCGGCTCTTGCCAACCACCCCAGTAGGAAAGTGAGCATTGCAAACTTTCTGCAGGTGAGACAGACCTGTTAATCATTACCAAATGGCTGAACCATGTGTGAACAGCCAGGAAAGAGCAGTCATTTTCAATGTGAGTTTTAGAGCCTTCACCAAGTCCCTTGCCAACCCAGCGAATAGAAGGGAGGCTTGGGAAAGCTTACTCATCCTGCTTAGCCCAACTTTGTTCTGCCTCCTACTCAGTCATAAATTGCTGCACAGGCTGTGCTGGCTAAATTGACATTAAGAGTTATTAAAGGAATGAGTCTACAGTTCAGGAAATGTGCATCCACGGTAGGCTTCTGCAGTCTTAGGAAGAGCCAGGCCAGGGCAGGGGAAGCTGAGAGTTGCAGAGGTGAGGCCTCCCAGCTTGGAAAATTGGAAGAAATCCTGGTGCTCCTGGAAGCCCAGTGCCTCCTGTTAAAGGGGACACAGCCATAAAGAACCCCATGTTGACTTGTGCAGCCTTGTCTGTGATACTGACCGATGGTCTGTGGGTTTATGTCTGGTTTCCACACACAGGTTTGTGTATGTATGTCTTCCTCCAAAAATTATCATTTTAATTTTTTGGCCGCCTGGTGGTATTCATCTTGGAGCGTGAGAGGAGATTCCTCCCGTCTGTATATTGGCAGCTCTAGTTTCCTGTCTCCCATGGCCCACTGACCTCCCTACACCCAGAAGCAACATTTGCTCCTCTGTATTGCCCAGTTAACATGGAGCACACCCGATCTGTTGTTTCTCTTGCATCTGCTTCTTTCATTCTTGTGGTGTCACCTATGCATTTGTGTATAACTCGTTTTCCCTACCAGATTGTGACCTCCTGGAGTATGGAAAATATCTTGTCTTCTCACTGTGCTATGGAGACAGTAGGTGTTCCACAAAAATAGTTTGAATGAGTAATTATGGAGCTGCTTCTGGGGCTGGCATCTGGAGGAAGACATTTACTTGTTACTTTAATTTTCTGTACAGGGAGGGCAGATATACTTGTTAGAATTTATTGCAAAACAAGGTGAGGCTTGTCTATGACTTAGGCAGCCAAGTTGTAGTGCCCAGGTTTTGTTGAAAGGTTTACTTTGGCACTTTTCTGGATAACTGTGGTGGCCAGATGAGTGACCATTGGATAGTAGTAGGGAAGGTTTAATTACATCTTTGCTGTGTGCCAGAGAATTTTCTGCAGGCTATATGTGCATTAACACATTTAATCCTCACAACGGTTTGAGCTAAGTTCCCCATCACACCTATTTTGCAGATGAAGAAACTGAGTGAGATAGGCCAGGTGTGGTGGTAATCCAGCCCTTTGGGAGGCCAAGGCAGGCAGATTATTAGGTCAGGAGATTGAGACCAACCTGGCCAACATGGTGAAACCCTGTCTGTACTAAAAATAGAAAAATTAGGTTGGTGTGGTGGTGGTGTGTGCCTGTAATCCCAGCTACTCAGGAGGCTGAGGCACGAGAATCGCTTGAACCCAGGAGGTGGAGGTTGCAGTGAGCCAAGATCTCGCCACTGCACTCTAGCCAGGCAACAGAGCAAGACTCCATCAAGAAGAAAGAAAGAATGAAAAAGAAAGAAAGAGAAAAAAAGAAAATAAAGAAAGAAACTGAGATATGTAGAGATTAAGTACCCCACCGAAGATCACATAACTAGAAACTTATGGAGCTAGGATTTAAGCTCAGGCACTCATACTCCAGAAACTGTACTCTTAACCAGGATGCTGTAGGACCTCTCAAAAAACTTTAAACACACTGACCCACCCATCCATCCATCCACCTATCCATCAAATGTTTAAGACCCTTGGAAATAAATGGCTTATATATAATGACTATATTGTTAAATCTTCCACTCCACACCTCTTCTCAATGCCCTTCTTAGCTCTCAGACTTGGTAGAGGGCATCCACAGTGAATAAAACCTCTGGCTAGGATTTTGGAAGCAGTAAAGAACGCTGGAAATGATGACAGTAATTTGGAGTCCGCTGAGTTTATCCTGGAAAAATCAGGAGAAGGACTGGCTGGAAATTATATGATTTGGGATACATATGAAAATTCTAGGAATGATTTTCTCTGGCAGCACTCATATTGGGTAATGTTTGGGAGGAGTCTTCCCATGTCTTCTTTATTATGTTTCATATGTTAATTTGTATTTTTCTATATCATTCTTCCAAAAGTTATAAAGTATATTTTTGTCCGTTAGGTCTTTAGTAGAGTACTTGCCTCTTCTACGATTTGAATAGTATATGTTTGGTCTAACTGAACCTTCATGGGGCTGCTTAAAGTGGGAAAAGGGAAAACCTGCATCTGGTACAGTGCTAATCTCACTGGGACTCAGTTTCCTCCTCTGTAAAGTCATGGAAATACCAAGAGATGACCTCTAAGTTCTGTCTCAATTCTTAGTCTGGTCCTGAGTATTTTTAGCCACATTTCTGGAAGGCTCGCCTTCCAATACATTTTTCTTAACATGCGTATCAGAACTTTTCATCCTTGGCACTGGGTTTTTGGCATAACAACATCTTCCGACCATCCTTCTTATCTTGGGAAATAACACTCAGGAAAGGGAGTGATTTAATTTTTCATTTTAGACAAGTTAAAGGTGCTTTCTTCTGGTCTTAAAAGTCTTCTATTTATTTCTTTTCCTAACTATTGAGTGGGCAGGGTGTCCCAGTCAGCAAATAACCTTTAAAAGCAGAGGACTAACCTGCAGCTGCTTCCAGAGGCTGCTTGCAGGCATCACTTTGTAGATGAGCAAGTCTTTTAACAGGGATATATGCGGGTGCTGCCTGCTGGTCTGCTGGCACATGTCCCGGAATTCTGCTAATGTTGCTTTCATATTCAGGATTTGGATTTTTTGTCCTCATTGCCTTAACACCTCTTTGCTATTAAAAAAAATTCAATGTCAGTCAAAGATTAAAACAACCAGAGTCAAGGCCGTAACAGCTTAGTGACTTCAGTAATAATAATATGTGCTAACATCTGCTGGATACTTACTATTTGTGAGGTACTGTTTTAAATGCTTTGTATTCATAGGCTTGTTTGATTTTCTGTGAGGTAGACAGGATTATTCTTTTATAGTTCCTCAGCAAGTTACAGTTAAGTAACTTGGTTATGGTCACACAGCTAGTGGTTGTTTTCAGAACTTTGGCTCTTAATACTGGAGGTGGGGTGGGGATAGGCAGGATCCTGCTAAAGAATAAAATGCATCTCAGTAGACCTAGAAGACTGTATTTGTGGGAGATTTGCCCAGCTGGATTCTAATAGCTTTAAATCAGCATTTACTGGGGAGAAATGGAAAATATTTCTAATCCTGATGCTTCAGAATGGTGGGCATATGTAATATTTTCATTGCAAAAATATTTATGCAGTATCTGCTGTGTATCAGGAAGGCTGCTAGGTGCTTTAGAAGACTAAAAAGAGAGGATTTATCTGTGCTTCCATATATAGAAAAAAAAAGCCAAATGATCGGAAACATTTCTGGCCTCTGATTTTATACAAATGCACAGAGTATGGAAAATAATGAAACTTTGCAGATTTGGAAACACCTAGACAGTGGCCCAGCATGGTGGCTCACGCCTGTAATCCCAGCACTTTGGGAAGTCAAGGGGGTGGATCACTTGAGGTCAGGAGTTAAAGACCAGCCTGGCCAACATGGCAAAACCCTGTCTCTACTAAAAATACAAAAGTTGATGGGCATGGTGGCAGGTACGTGTAATTTCAGCTACTTGGGAGGCTGAAACATGAAAATTCCTTGAACCTGGGAGGCAGAGGTTGCAGTGAGTTGAGATTGTGGCACTGCATTCCAGCCCGGGTGACAAAGTGAGACTGTTTAAAACCAGACAAACAAACTAACAAAAAACCACCCAGACAAATATCATCTTCCTCGTGTGACCAAGATGGAGTGGGCTAGGACTGACAAGTAGCATGGGTGGGGTCCAAAGAAATAAATCTGGTAGGAGGCAAGTGACATTTGTCAGACCAAGAGATGTGGCGCGTTGGAGAGAGAAGAAAGCTGGACATGTTGGTCAAGGACATTAGCTGTCAGGAAACCATCTCTCACATAATTCAGAATGGGAGCCCTTGGCCAGAGACGTCAGAGGGAAGAACTGTAGATGGAAGGAAGTCTCTAACAAATTAAATAAAGACAATCAGACCCTCAGAACCCACAAAGAAGAGATCGGTGGCCATGGCCCAGGGGGCTCAGTTCATTTCCAGTATCTTGGCTGGGTTTTATAAAGGCCAAGTTGGGTAATAGAAGCTAATATGAATGCCCACCAGCTAAAACCCAGAACAACCTGAATGAAAATGGATAGCAAACACCACATTCAAACTGTAATTGTAGCAAGAAGAAAATGAAGGAAATGTGGTTTCCATTGCTTTCAGCAGATGATAAAATAGAAACATTACAGTCTAACTAATTGGTAGGATCCTTGCTATTATTGAAAAAAATTAATTTAAAAAATTTAAAATGGACACAATAATAACATATATTTATGGAATACAGTGTGATGTTTCAATGCATGTGTGACTGTATTACATCAAATCAGGATAATTACCATATGCACACTTAAGACACGATCATTTATTTTTGGTGGTAGCATACAAAATCTCTTCTACATATCTTGAAAGAATCCTGGCTCTTTGATGAACCGAAGCAGCATTAACTAATGAATTGATTGAAAAATAGAGGGAGAGCTTACAACACTCTTGGCCCTACCTTATTCAATATTTAAACTTTTAATTTTAAAGACAAAATATAAAATATGCATAAAAGAGGAAAGAATAGGCCTAATATTAATTACATTTAATATTAATTATTGTATTATTCATGTTATATTAATATAATAATCATGAATGTAATCAATGATATAAATTGTTATATCATGCCTAGAGTAATATGCATGTTAATAGTATAATGAGCTTCCATCTACCCGACACCCACATGCTTGAGTTAGCATGATTGTGCTACATTTGCTTCATTTGTCCATCATGTGTTCTCTGCTGAGGTATTTTAGAGCAAATCTCAGAAAGCCCATTATATTATCACTGTATGATCCAGGAGAAATTCAGGCAAACGGAACATTTAAAAAAATAACACAATAATTGCATCAAAAGTAACAATAATTCCTAGTACCTTCTGACATCTTGATTGTCTCAAAATGGCTTTTTAATGTTGGTTATTTAAACTAGGATCTAAATAAGATCGTCTTATTATATTTCGAAATTGCATCTACTGTCTCTTTAACCCAAGAGCAGTTTCCCTGTTTCCTCGTTTCCCTGCTGCATTTTTAAAAAAGGCCGGTTACTTGTTAAAGAACCCAAGATAGTTTTCCCACAGAATGCCCCTATTCTAGAATTTTTTGTTTGCTTTCTTGCAGTGTCATTTAACTTGTCCATCACATTTCCTGGAAGTGCCAGGGAACTTGATTAGATTCAGTTTAACATTTTATTTTTAGCAGCAAAACTTCAGAGGTGGGACTTCGCATTTCATATTACAGCACAGAGGAGGCACATGATGTATGCCTGTTCCACCTTTAGTGTCACTAGTGTTGATTAAGGATGACAGTCATTCTTTCCAGTATCAATTCCCCTATCGATAGGGCGACTATAGCAGTTTTCCTGGATCTGTCCCAGTTTATGACTTTTCTGCTGGTGTCTTGCTCAGTGTAATCATTTGTTTTAGATTTTTAAGTTTTAAATAGACTATTGTTATTAATAATTATAGGAACATCAGCTAAGATGATTTTCACTTGGTATTTCTAGCTTCCACCATACTCTCATCTAGACGTGGGGTATAAGCATGCAGTGAGTAAAATTCTTATTTCAACATGTGGTTAATGTAGTTGGCAACCAGCAATAACCCACTTACAGATGGAATGTTCTCTTTCAAAGACCGTCCAGGGTGTTTGTTGATAAAACAAAGTGTGCTCAGATACAACTAGCTGGAGACAGCTAATTCCATTCAATTTCAGATGGTGGCGGAAGATAGATTCAGTGTTAGTGCCCTCATCAGACACTCGGTTTACCACATAGTTGGACAGCGGCCTGTGCTATAGCCACCAGGCCGTTGGTCACTGCAGGCATTGGGAAATATGGGATTATAAGATAGGTGTACAGGAAATGTATATAGAAGTAGAGGCTGTGCTGTTCTGCCACAGAGAATAGGAAAAGTAGTCTAAACACTCTGGCATTATCATTTACTGTATGGTTAATGACTACAACTATTTATTTATTTATTTATTGAGATAGTGTCTCACTCTGTCACCCAGGCTGGAATGCAGTGCTGTAATCACGTCTCACCACAACCTCTGTCTCCCAGACTCAAGCAATCCTCCTACCTCAGCCTCCTGAGTAGCTGGGACTACATGCATGCATCATCATGCCTGGCTAATTTTTTGTGTTTTTTGTAGAGACGGGATCTCCCTATTGTGCCCAGGCTCTCCCTATCTTGTCCAGCTGGTCTCTAGCTCCTGGACTCAAGCAGTCTTCCTGCTTTGACCTCTCAAAGTGCTAGGATTAAAGGCATGAGCCACCACACCTGGCTTATTTGTTTTTGATAAACTCACTTGGTAGTAAAAATCTCCAAAAATGGTGGTCTGTTTAATCAAAGCTTAAGTAATACATTTTTACTTCTTAAAAAAGTTGATGAATGGGTAACTTGCCCCCAATGTTTGTGAGTATTTACCACCCATCATGGGGCCCATAATGATATTACTGACTGTTACTGGTGGGGGGTCTTGACTAGGAGTTGTCTGGATTTTTGGTGTATTGAACAAAGAATTGTACATAATGCACAAACCAAGCACTGAAAGACAAAGGCATAGATTTATTGAAGTGAAAGTGCACTCTACAGAACAGGAGCCTGCTGGAGCAAGAGGCTCAAAAGCCCCAGTTGCAAATCTTCTGGTGTTTAAGTATCCTCTAGAATTCCTATTGGTTGCTCCCTATTTAAATGGAGACTTGGCCTGCAACCAGTTGGAGGCTGAAGTGAAGGCTTGACCTGTGACCAATCAGAGGCTGAAGTGAAGTTATACCCTATGCAAATGAAGCCTTGGCCTCTGACCAATTGGAGGCTGAAGTGAAGTTACCTCCTGTGCAAACAAAGACTGGGGCAGCAACCAATCAAATGCTAAAGTGAAGGCTCTCTGTCTCTAGACCCTATTCTGTCTCACTGACCACATGAAAAGAAGAAGACAAAAATTGCATGAAGAAGCTTCAGCATCTGCTTCAAAAATTGGTAGTGATTTTAAGAAGACTGTGCCTAAAGATGGCAATTTAGCACCTGCAGTTGCAAAAGATGCTTTTACACATCACTTGGTTAATCATGACTTTTCATTTAGATCAAATAACTAGTCTTCTAAACTAATCTTGCTCATTTGAAATTCCAAATGTTCTAATTCATTTGTAGAAAGTGAAATGATAGCTCTCTATATTTTCACGACATTAGCAGAACTTTTGTAACAGGTAAATGAAGATTGATTCAGATCAATGTCCTTAGAGCCTTCAAATTGAAGTTAGTTAATTCCAATAATGTTTGTGTTTTTCATCTGTTTCATGGAATCAAAATAAAGCTTTTTGAAGTTCACTCTGTTAAAGGGAACATTATTGTAATAAAGTTATTGTAAATAGAGTTTGATATTAGAGATAAAATTATTTATATTTATGGAGATAATGACAAATACAAATTTTGGTGGGACCAAGTATTGTGGTCAAAGCAATGTTTTTACTAAAGTAAGAGTTTATGAGGTATAAATCTGTGAGTAATTGTTATATACACATGATTATAATTTCATTCAAACAAGCTACAACATTTTACTAACCAAAAGCAGAAGCTGTAGTTGTCAAAATTTACAAATATTTATACTTTATCACAGTTGCAGTAATTGAGCTACAACATTTTTGTGATAGTTTATTTTTATTTTTATTTTTTTAAAGATGGTGCTTTCTGTCTTCACTGCTAACTCTGAGCTGGAGTTTAGTTATGCTTGAGCCTTTGAAGAATGACTTTGTAAACTAACCTTTGTATTCTACAAGGGCATTGAATTTTCTATTATTGTTTCTGATAAATTTGAGTTATAGTTTGTTTAAAATCAGCTGGAAGTTTTTAATTATTGTAGTCAAAGGATGACACACCACAATCTTCAGCTTTTGAAGTTTTTGGTGAATTTTAATTATTGAGAGAAAAGCTTGCCTGGGAAGGCATTAGAATTCACCTCTATAAAAGGCTAGAGAAAAACAGAACAAATTAAACAATAAAAATTCAAACTATATTTAAAATTTGATTTTGAATTACTATAATTGCACTTTGGAATATATTAAATTGCAGGAAGAACTTTTTGATGAAATTTTTACTTTAATTGTAAATCTGTATTCTGTATTGAAAGAAGGTCTTTGATTTGTAGCCCCTACCTTTGGTGAAACCTTGAAAATAATCATAGAGACAATGTATTTCATGAGTTTTTTCTTGTAGAAATAGTTGTTGAAAAATAGGGGCAAATAGCAAATCTTTAAAAAATACTTGGGCTAAAATATTTATACATTTAAAAATGAACAATGCATTCTCTCTTTTTTTTTTTTGAGATGGAATCTTACTCTGTCACCCATGCTGGAGTGCAGTGGTGCCATCTTGGCTCACTGCAACCTTAGGTTCCCTGGTTCAAGCAATTCTCCTGCCTCAGTCTCCCAAGTAGCTGGGATTACAAGCATGTGCCTGGCTGACATAACATTCTTTACATCTAAGAATAGGGTGTCGGAGGAAGTGCTGAGAGGGGAGGCAAATTTACATTTCTAATGTGCCTCTTCATGTGAGGACAAAATGTTATCCTTTCCAAGACACTGAGTGTTTTTCCCAGGGTATTGTGTCATACTGGGGGCTCAGTGTTGGCCTTTGAGTTTGGGGAGCTGGCCTCTGATGTGGTGGCTAGCTCATACGTGGTGAAGGAAGACTGACCGTGCTGTCAAGCATGCATGGCCTCCATGGAGCAGGCCCTGGAGTGGCTGACTGACAGGCTTTGAATAGGCTCTCCTTTCTACCCGGCTACTAGGACACTCCTCTGTCAGAGGACATGTCCTCTGGCTGACATGTACATGAACTATAAACATCTTCATGTTCCATGCTCATTCTAAAAGAGCCACCTACATGAATCTACCCCAGAGTTTCTTGTCACTAATTTTCAATTCTTTCCAAGTCTGTGAGCAAGCAGCCAAGCCATTAGCTGTTGCCTGTGAGTCATTACAGATTTGTATCCCAGGCCATTTCTCCTTCCGCATGAAGTGGAAGACTAGATGTACTACTTGAAGTTCTGCCTACCACGATAATTTGCCTTTATCACTGCCTTTCAGGGCCATCTCTAAAAGCATAGTGCAAAAACCATCCACTTCTGGCTCATGCCTGCACACCATGAGGATTCATTTGTAGACAAGGACTGTGCTTTATCTTCCCCTGGTAACTGGGTACAGGGGACTCTCCCCGAGGTCACAGGTGTGGATAAGGGTGAGGTCATGGAGCAGCTGTTGCTGGAGTCATGGCAGTGAGAGGCAGCTGTTGGTACAGTTTGCCCATGCTTTCTGGACCTGGTTGGGCTGGTCTCCTATATACTAACTACTTCCAATTTGTAATGGAATGTTGCTGTGCATGTCTGATTTGATGGTTTGGTGAATTTAATTCATTATGGACGGTTGGGTTGTACAGCCAAGTTGGTATCTCCTGGTGAAGTGTGAAGCTTCTACCAGGGCCCAGTAGCCAGACATCGGCTGCTTTTAGGACGGAGAATAGTTGTCAGCAGAGGAGAGCATTTGGAGCTTGCCAGCCACTCCAGTGGAGCTCCACCAGCACTTTCCATGCCATTGGGTCTGTTGGTAATAAGGTTTAAGTGGCAGGGCAGCTTGCACCACAGCATGAACCTGCTGAAGAATCCTTTTTTGATTTCTGCTCCACTCAAAACTGTCAGCCTTATGATTTTCCTGGCAAATAAACTGTAATCACACATACCCATATAAGCCATCTATTGCCTCCCCAAACAAAAGAGGGCCACGAAGTATCATGCCTTTTTTGTGGTAGTTAGTGCAACATGCAGCAACTTGGCTCTTACTTTGGAGGGAAGTTCCCCCCCACCGCACTCCACTGGACACCTAAAAACGTCAATATTACAGGCCCACATGAAGTTCCACAGGGATTATCGCCTGACCTCTGGCATGCAGATGTTTTCTTAGGCATCTAAGATCCTTATATATATATATATATATATATGATCTGCTCGTAAGACCAAATAGCATAATGTCATCAATGTAATGGACTGGCGTGATGTTCTGTGACGTATCAAGTTCATCACAATTCCTCCAAGCTATATAGATGCAAAAGCTGACCTAGTTCTGAGAGTTAGGGGTCAGGGGTCAGGTAACAGTAAGTGTTTGTCTTGACAGTAAAGCTGCTACAAATGAAACTGCAGCTTCAGTTGTCATTATTGTCATTATCATCATCGGATTTTTTTCTATAGTCATTCTTCATAATCCATCTGATGTTTGTTCTAGGCAAAATTAGGGATGTGATGGGAACCAACATCGCTTTGTCTCTCCGGGCTTTGATGGTGGCACTGATTTCTCAAATCCCTCAAGGTATGTGTTTTGACTTTGCTTTTCTACCGTGGCTGAGAGTGGACACTAGGGAGAGGAGGATAGTTGCTGGGGTTTCCACTTGATTCTTCCTACCATAATTTAGCCTTCACTCAACAGGTTAGGAAACAAGTGTAGAGATTTTGCTAGTTACTCTGTTGTACCTATTTCTGCTGTACAATACATCTGGATTTGAGGATGGAGCTACCAGATAGGTCCACAGTCCCATCGGCCCTACGGTTACATGGACCTGGGCCACACCATTTCTAACACTGACTTTTTTTCTTTCTTTTTTTGAAAATTATACTTTAAGTACTGGGGTACATGTGCAGAATGTGCAGGTTTGTTACGTAGGTATACACGTGCCATGGTGGTTTGCTGTACATATCAACCTGTCATCTACATTAGGTATTTCTCCTAATACTATTCCTCCCCTAGCCCCCGACACCCCCTACAGGCCCTGGTGTGTGATGTTCCCCTCCCTGTGTCCATGTGTTCTCATTGTTCAACTCCTATTTATGAGTGAGAACATGTGGTATTTGGGTTTCTGTTTCTGTGTTAGTTTGCTGAGAACGATGATTTCCAGCTTCATTCATGTCCCTGCAAATTACATGAACTCATCCATTTTAATGGCTGCATAGTATTCCATGGTGTATGTGTGCCACATTTTCTTTATCCAGTCTATCCTTGAGGGGCATTTGGGTTGGTTCCAAGTCTTTGCTATTGTGAACAGTGCCACAATAAACATCCATGTTCATGTGTCTTTATAGCAGAATGATTTATAATCCTTTGGGTATATACCCCATAAAGGGATTACTGGATCAAATGGTATTTCTTTTCTAGATCCTTGAGGAATTCCACACTGTCTTCCAAAATGGTTAAACTATTTTACACTTCCACCAACAGTGTAAAAATGTTTCTGTTTCTCCACATCCTCTCCAGCATCTGTCCTTTCCTGATTTTTTAATGATCGCCATTCTAACTGGCATGAGATGGTATCTCAATGTGGTTTTGATTTGCATTTCTCTGATGACCAGTGACTTTCTTTAGGCCCTACTATAACAGGTGCCCCACAGTGGGATTTTGGATTTCTGTGTGGCCAGTGTGTATATAACCAGAGAAATCTAAGTAAGGTTTGTGGATTATATCAATGTTAATTTCTTGACTGTGCTATTGTGCTGCAGTTGTGTAAGATTTTGGCATTGGGAGCAGGAGACTTGTGTGTAGAACTTCTCTGTACACTTCTCTGTAATCTTCTGAACGTGCAATTATTTAAAAGAAAAGAAAATTTTAACAGATGTAAAAGTGTTTGCTTTGCTAGACTATTGAGAGGATTAGAGGAAAATGCATCTAGTATTATAATGTCTAGCACAGAGTAGGTTTTTAATCCATTATATTCACACATACACACACACACACCCCTGAATGCTTGACATTCCTAACCTCCCACCAGCTCAAACCTGAGTTTGTTGCCCATTGGCTGTATTACCCACGCCCCACACTGTATTCTTAGTTTCCCTCTTGAACCAGGGTACCACTGATAAAGCAGCTGTCTGAGACAATGCCTACATCATTGGCATCTATCCCGAGGAGCTCCCTGGCCTCTCTGGGATGTGATGGTAGCCACAGACTCACTCCACAGTGCCTGGACTGAGTGAGATCCAGTGAAGCAGCCCCTCCCATGGTGGTACAGGGTGGTGGTAGTGGTGACAGTGGGAAGAGTCAGGTTTAGAAATTGGGATGAGGATGCTGAGAAGAAGGCCAGGGGGCGATTGGAAACTCCACCCTGGCCGCACCTCACAGAACTGTGTCTCTGGCCACTCACGGGCAGTTCTGCCATGAAAGATGGGCCGCTGCTCATCTTCCTACTGACGCTCATTGAAGAGCTTGGACACGATGTCTAATACGTAATTAAAGTTAATCTTGTTGCCATTACCTTATTCATTACAGTGATTTTCTGGTGGCTTTTATGGATCATTGTAAAACCAGTTTTGAATGAAATATATCTCCTCACTTTTTCTGTCTTAATTTTTAAGAGTGCCTATATTCTTTGGTTGCTAAGTAACGTGCCTATAATGTGTTACCACAGCGGCTCTATCTGAATAATTTCAGTAATCACTTAGGAGATTGCTTTAATAGTATATCATCTTAAATGGGAACAAATGACTAATTCTAGGCTGTTTGGGGAAAACTGACTGAAGCATTTCCTCAAAGACAGGAGGTTTGTCAGCCAAGGAAGACAGAGCACATAACCTCTAACTCAGGGCAGTTCTTGTTGAGAAGTTTCCCCCTGCCTCCAGTGTCTCCAGATAGAACACACATTCTCCAGGAACTTCGAAAATTTCAAAGAACCCAAGGATACAGAAGAGGAATTAAAAAAAAAAGGAAATTTGAGAATATTTAGGAAGATTTTGCTGTCATGACTGGAAAAATTGCAGTTATTAACAACCATAAATGCAGAGGTGACATGCGGAAGTAAGGCAGTGTCGGTCTTGTGCAAGCCGGGCAGAAACACAGGCAGTGTTAACTATGGAGCTGTCATTATTGTAAACCCATGGGAGCCCCTGGATCTGAGACCAATCGGCAAGGCTGCAGATGCAGCTCTCCGAAGTTGAGTTTTCTTCTTCCTCCTAGATGAGCATCCTGGAACAGAAAGCCAGGAGCGCAGAAATGTGATCATCTGAGCCAGAGACCAACAGGACTAAGGCTGTGAATCTGAGCCCCAAACGCAGGCAAAGTGTGTGTTGCTCTCATGTTCAGACCCTACCCCAACCCTGAACGTGTCATGGAAGCCTACAGTCTGGGTTGGGTCTACAAATGGCACGAGATACCTTCAGGTTTCTCTTGTTCTGCAGGGATGTCTTCCTCAGCCTTCCCTTCTCACCCTTCTTGACTGGATGTTTTCCCTATGTCAGCACCAAACTTTCACCGTCTCCACGGTTTCACCTCATTCACTTTTCATCCAGTTGTCATCTAGATCCCCACCCTCCTTCCCAACTAAGGACTAAACTGCTCTTCCTAACGTCAATCTGATGTCCCTAATGCTGGCTTCTCCCGCCTACCTTCAACCCCCCACCTGATGGGCACCTCTCCTGCACCTGCTGTGGGGCACAGTCCTGCCCCTGCATCCTTCCTCTCCCTCTTTCTGTGACTCCATCTCCTACTTCTCCTTCTGTTTCTCTCCCTGTTTCTTCTTGGTCCCCTCACTGCCTGCCCTTTGTCGTTCCACTCAAGGATTGTCGGGGTTCTGGAGGATTCATTCTTTAGCCCTTCCTTTCTTTGCCTCTGTCTCGGCCACTCTCCTCCCTGAAACCCAGAGCATCTTATTCTTGATACTTTGTGCCGCATGTTGCACAGAGATGAACAAAACACAATTCCTGACCTCACGGCACACACTAGATCTAGAGGGAAAGACAGGCAGGGAAATAAGGAAAAGTAATAAAATGTTGGTGGTTCCATGGTACAAGTTTGGATGATATGGTGGGGGTAAAAAATTCATTCTTACATGAAGGGGAAGAACAGGCAGAGAACAATGCTCCATTGGAGGACTTACCATGTTGCATAATAATTAGAAGTGAAGGGTTGTCAGGTATAAGGCATGTATAATAATGCACACAGAAAATGAATAAACTCGTGTGTGCGTGTGTGTGTGTGTGTGTGTGTGCGCGCGTGCATTTCTGGGCTGGGGATGGGGTACTGGGGCAGGGGTTGGGGTAGCTGAGGCAGAATGGAGGAGGCATCTAAATGTCTTGGGAGAGTGCTGTTTCCCAATTCTGTGAAAATGCCTCTTTATTTTAACATTCTGTACAGCCATACGGGAACATTGCTGCTTTCCTCCTTGGACTGGGAATTCCACGAGGACAGACTACATCTTAAGATTATTTCCGTGACCCTAGCTCTTAGTATAGTACTGTTTATATTGAATGACTGTTAAACATTTTCTGAACTAAATAGAGTGTAATTAATGGCTTAGTAAAACCCTTTGCCTCTATTCAAAAAAGCAGTCCAACTCACAAGAGTACATTGGCAAATGAGTCATGTAGAATAGCTGGGGCTGTGATTACATGTAACCCCAAATCTTAGTGGCTTATTACACAAGGCTTATTTTCACCCATATAACTTGTCCATAGCAAGATATCTGGGGGCTCTGCTACATATCTCCTCTCTCAGGGACTCAGGCTGAATAATCACCTCTGATTATTTGGTGGTCCACACTGTAGAGCAGGCATCCCCAAACTTTTTGCACAAGGGGCCAGTTCACTGTCCCTCAGACTGTTGGAGGGCCGCCACATACTGTCCTCCTCTCACTGATCACCAATGAAAGAGGTGCCCCTTCCTGAAGTGCGGCGGGGGGCCGGATAAATGGCCTCAGGGCGCCACATGCGGCCCGTGGGCCGTAGTTTGGGGACGTCTGCTGTAGAGGGAAAAAAGATTGTGCACTAACTCTTAAAGCATATGCTGGAAAATGCAATGTCACTCTGCTTACATTTCATTGGCCAAAGCAAGCCTTATTTGATGTCGTATTTTCTTTTATGAAAGAGTCTTCGTAGGTGCAATATGATTGCTAGCTGTGGGCCCCATGCTCTGCTAGGATCTGTTAGGGAAACAGATAAGGGAGTGCCTCTACTCTTGGGAGAGGATCACACTATAGTGAGGAAGATAGGTATGTAAACAGATGTACTGTAATAGGTCTTGCAGGGGGAATGAGCTTTTAATGGACCGAGAAGAGATTTCCCTCCCTCCCTCCCTTCCTTCCTTCTTTTTTTTTTTTGTTAGGGAAAGGGTCCTTCTCTGTCA
Source organism: Saimiri boliviensis (assembly GCF_048565385.1). Lineage (NCBI taxonomy): Eukaryota > Metazoa > Chordata > Mammalia > Primates > Cebidae > Saimiri > Saimiri boliviensis. The sequence goes on along the minus strand of NC_133464.1, from coordinate 76,031,222 downwards.
CTGAGGCTGAAGTGCAGTGGTGCAATCGTAGCTCATTGCAACCTCTAACTCCTGGGCTCAAGCCATCTTTCTGCCTCAGCCTCTTGAGTAGGTAGGATACAGGCACATGCTACCATGCCTAGCTAATTTTTTAGTATTTTATTTTTTTAGAAACAGGATCTTACTATGTTGCCCAGGCTGCTCTTGAACTCCTGGGCTCAAGTGATCCTCCCTCCTTAGCCTCCCCAAGTGCTGGGATTACAGGTGTGAGCAGCCATACCCTGCCAAAGAGGGAGTTTCTTCCATAAACTCCACAGGGGTTCATGTTCATGCCAGCTTACCAGCCCCTCATATGGATAGCATATAGGCTTGAGGTCTGTGAACCTTTATATCCAACATATATTTTTACATTTGTACTATGAAGCATTGCTGGGACTATTTGTTATGTTTCACTGTCTCCTCTCACTCTCCAGTTAAGAACAAGGACACCAAGACAAACAGACACAATTTAATTAGGTAGCAATTGGTCTCTGTCTCCTTAGCGGCTAGCAGTGGTGGTAGAACATGGTACTTAATATGAGGATGTACTTGGCATATAATGAATGAATGAGGGGATGAACGAATGAATGGCCATCCTTATATTAAGTGCTGCTCTTGTAGCTTCTCATTTCTGGTTCTTCCAGAAGTCTTCCTTCAGCTCCTCTGTACACACGTCTTGGTTTGGACATAGATTTCATTGCCTGTTTTTCTGCTTTTCCTCTGTCTTTGTTCTTAGCATGTGGCTCGTGACAAGTGGCATTACTGTGGCCCTTGTCATTGCAGTTTCTATTTGTCTTCCAGAGTTTCTCCACCTCCCACCCTCTCTTGTCCCCTCTGAACTGAGGCATGATTTATGCTGCAGTGTTCATTCTAAGGAGCAGGAAGCTGCTGGAAAATCCATGCTGTTTCTTATGTTTGTTGTACTGAGTTGAACAGTGTTCCTCCAAAATTCATGTCCCACCAGGATCTCAGAATGTGACCTGATTTGGAGATTTGAAATCAAAATGTCAGAGACATCTGCACTCCCATGTTTTTGGCAGTACTCTTCACAATAGCCAAGATGAGAAATCAATGTAAGTGTCCATTAGTGGATGAACGGAAAAAGAAAATATGGTGGATATACATAATAGAATTGATAGTCAATCTTAAAGAAGAAGGAAATTCTATCACTTGTCACAACATGGATGGACTTGGAGAATCTTAGGCTAAATGAAATAAGCCAGGTAGAGAATGACAAATGCTGCATGTTCTTACTTATATATGGAATCTAAAACAGTTGAGCTTATAGAAGCAGAGAGGAGAATTTTGGTTCCCAGGGGCTGCAGGTTCAGGAGAATGTGCAGATGCTGGTCAAAGACTACAAAGTTTCATCTGGAGAGGAGGAATAAGTTTAACTATAGCATTGTGGCTATAGTTAATAATAATGTATATTTCAAATTGGCTAAAAGTAAATCTCCAATGTTCTTACCATGAAAAATGAATATCTGAGGTGATGAAAATGTTAACTAGCTTGACTTAATCATTCTACATTGTGTATGAGTATTATAACATCATATATTATAACATCATATTTTACTCCATTAGTGTATTGTGAAATTATTATTTGTCAGTTTACAAGGACTAAAAAAGAAATGTGACCTTACTGGAAATGGGGTCTTTGCAGATCAGATGTAATTAGTTAAATTAAGACGAAGTCATAGTAGAGGAGGACAGACTGTAATTCAATGGTTAGTGTCCTTATAGGAAGAGAAAACTGGACCACAGACAGACAGAAACACACACACACACACACACACACACACACACACACACACACACACACTCCACCACCACCAGCAGCCATCAGCAGCTAGGAAGGGTAATGGAAGCTGTCCTTGGAACCATTAGAGAAAGCCTGGCCCTGCTGACACCTTAATTTTAAAGTTCTATATCCTAGAACTGAGAGAGGGTATGTTTCTATGGTTTTTTTTTTTTTTTTTTTTGAGATAGAAAAAGGTTTAATTTGAATATGTTTTTTATTTTTATTTTTATTTTTTATTTTTTTTTATTGCATTTTAGGTTTTGGGGTACATGTGATGAACATGCAAGATTGTTGCATAGGTACACACATGGCAGTGTGCTTTGCTTCCTTCCGTCCCCTCACCTGTATCTGTCATTTCTCCCCATGCTATCTCTTCCCACCTCCCCACCCCCCCACCCCTCCCCCATTTCCCCCCAACGGATCCCAGTGTGTAGTGCTCCCCTCCCTGTGTCCATGTGTTCTCATTGTTCAACACCCGCCTATGAGCGAGAATATACGGTGTTTGATTTTCTGCTCTTGTGTCAGTTTGCTGAGAATAATGGTTTCCAGGTTCATCCATGTCCCTACAAAGGACGTGAACTCATCGTTTTTGATGGCTGCATAATATTCCATGGTGTATATGTACCACATTTTCCCTATCCAGTCTATCATCGTTGGGCATTTGGGTTGGTTCCAGGTCTTTGCTATTGTAAACAGTGCTGCAATGAACATTCGTGTGCATGTGTCCTTGTAGTAGAATGATTTATAATCCTTTGGATATATACCCAGTAATGGGATTGCTGGGTCAAATGGGATTTCTATTTTTAGGTCCTTGAGGAATTGCCACACTGTCTTCCACAATGGTTGAATTAATTTACATTCCCACCAACAGTGTAAAAGTGTTCCTATTTCTCCACATCCTCTCCAGCATCTGTTGTTTCCCGATTTTTTAATGATCGCCATTCTAACTGGTGTGAGATGGTATCTCAATGTGGTTTTGGTTTGCATTTCTCTGATGACCAGTGATGATGAGCATTTTTTCATATGTTTGTTGGCCTCCCATATGTCTTCTTTTGTAAAGTATCTGTTCATATCCTTTGCCCATTTTTGAATGGGCTTGTTTGTTTTTTTCTTGTAGATCTGCTTTAGTTCTTTGTAAATTCTGGATATCAGCCCCTTGTCAGATGGGTAGACTGCAAAAATTTTTTCCCATTCTGTTGGTTGCCGATTCACTCTACTGACTGTTTCTTTTGCTGTGCAGAAGCTGTGGAGTTTGATTAGGTCCCATTTGTCTATTTTGGCTTTTGTTGCCATTGCTTTTGGCGTTTTGGTCATGAAGTCCTTGCCTACACCTATGTCCTGAATGGTTTTGCCTAGATTTTCTTGTAAGGTTTTTATGGTATTAGGTCTGATGTTTAAGTCTTTAATCCATCTGGAGTTAATTTTGGTGTAAGGTATCAGGAAGGGGTCCTGTTTCTGCTTTCTGCACATGGCTAGCCAGTTTTCCCAACACCATTTATTAAACAGGGAATCCTTTCCCCATTGCTTGTTTTTGTCAGGTTTGTCGAAGATCAGATGGTTGTGGGTATGTTGTATTTCCTGTGAGGCCTCTGTTCTGTTCTATTGGTCTATATCTCTGTTTTGGTACCAGTACCATGCTGTTTTGATTACTGTAGCCTTGTAGTATAGTTTCAAGTCCGGTAGTGTGATGCCTCCTGCTTTGTTCTTTTTGCTTAGAATTGACTTGGCTATGCGGGCTCTCTTTTGGTTCCATATGAAGTTTAAGGTGTTTTTTTCCAGTTCTGTGAAGAAGGTCATTGGTAGCTTGATGGGAATAGCGTTGAATCTGTAAATTACTTTGGGCAGTATGGCCATTTTCACAATGTTGATTCTTCCTAACCATGAACATGGAATGTTTCTCCATCTGTTTGTATCCTCTCTTATTTCATTGAGCAATGGCTTGTAGTTCTCCTTGAAGAGGTCCTTTACGTTCCTTGTTAGTTGTATTCCTAGGTACTTTATTCTCTTTGTAGCAATTGTGAATGGCAGTTCGTTCTTGATTTGGCTCTCTTGAAGTCTATTACTGGTGTATAGGAATGCTTGTGATTTTTGCACGTTGATTTTGTATCCTGAGACTTTGCTGAAGTTGTTTATCAGTTTCAGGAGATTTTGGGCTGAGATGATGGGGTCTTCCAGATATACAATCATGTCATCTGCAAATAGAGACAATTTGATTTCCTCCTTTCCAATTTGGATACCCTTTATTTCTTTTTCTTGCCTGATTGCTCTGGCTAGAACTTCCAGTACTATATTGAATAGGAGTGGTGAGAGAGGGCATCCTTGTCTAGTGCCAGATTTCAAAGGGAATGCTTCCAGTTTTTGCCCATTCAGTATGATATTGGCTGTTGGCTTGTCGTAAATAGCTTTTATTGTTTTGAGATACGTTCCGTCAATACCTAGTTTATTGAGGGTTTTTAGCATAAAGGGTTGTTGAATTTTGTCAAAAGCCTTCTCTGCATCAATCGAGATAATCATGTGGTTTTTGTCTTTGGTTCTGTTTATGTGGTGGATTACGTTTATGGACTTGCGTATGTTGAACCAGCCTTGCATCCCCAGGATGAATCCTACTTGATCATGGTGGATGAGCTTTTTGATATGCTGTTGCAATCGGTTTGCCAGTATTTTATTGAAGATTTTTGCATCTATGTTCATCATGGATATTGGCCTGAAATTTTCTTTTCTTGTTGAGTCTCTGCCGGGTTTTGGTATCAGTATGATGTTTGTCTCGTAAAATGATTTGGGAAGGATTCCCTCTTTTTGGATTGTCTGGAATAGTTTCAGAAGGAATGGTATCAGCTCCTCCTTGTATGTCTGGTAGAATTCAGCTGTGAACCCATCTGGACCTGGGCTTTTTTTGGGTGGTAGGCTCTTTATTGCTGCCTCGACTTCAGACCATGTTATTGGTCTATTCAGGGTTTCGGCTTCTTCCAGGTTTAGGCTTGGGAGGTTGCAGGTGTCCAGGAATTTATCCATTTCTTCCAGGTTTACTAGTTTATGTGCATAGAGTTGTTTGTAATAATCTCTGATGATGGTTTGGATTTCTGTGGAATCTGTGGTGATATCCCCTTTATCGTTTTTTATTGCATCAATTTGGTTATTCTCTCTTTTCTTTTTTATTAATCTGGCTAGTGGTCTGTCTATTTTGTTGATCTTTTCAAAAAACCAGCTCCTGGATTTATTGATTTTTTGAAGAGTTTTTTGTGTCTCTATTTCCTTCAGTTCTGCTCTGATCTTAGTTATTTCCTGTCTTCTGCTAGGTTTTGAGTTTTTTTGATCTTGCTCCTCTAGCTCTTTCAATTTTGATGATAGGGTGTCAATTTTAGATCTCTCCTTTCTTCTCATGTGGGCACTCATTGCTATATATTTTCCTCTAGAGACTGCTTTAAATGTGTCCCAGAGATTCTGGTATGTTGTGTCTTCGTTCTCATTGGTTTCGAAGAACATCTTTATTTCTGCCTTCATTTCATTGTTTATCCAGTCAACATTCAAGAGCAAGTTGTTCAGTTTCCATGAAGCTGTGCAGTTCTGAGTTAGTTTCTGCATTCTGAGTTCTAACTCGATTGCACTGTGGTCTGAGAGACTGTTTGTTATGATTTCTGTTCTTTTGCATTTGCTGAGGAGTGATTTATTGCCAATTATGTGGTCAATTTTAGAGTAGGTGTGATGTGGTGCTGAGAATAATGTATATTCTGTGGATTTGGGGTGGAGAGTTCTGTAAATGTCTATTAGGTTTGCTTGTTTCAGGTCTGTATTCAGGTCCTGGATATCCTTGTTGATTTTCTGTCTAGTTGATCTGTCTAATATTGACAATGGGGTGTTAAAGTCTCCCACTATTATTGTGTGGGAGTCTAAGTCTCTTTGTAAGTCATTAAGAACTTGCCTTATGTATCTGGGTGCTCCTGTATTGGGTGCGTATATATTTAGGATCGTTAGCTCTTCTTGTTGCAGTGATCCTTTGTCTCTTTTGATCTTTGTTGCTTTAAAGTCTATTTTATCAGAGATGAGAATTGCTACTCCTGCCTTTTTTTGCTCTCCATTTGCTTGGTAGATCTTCCTCCATCCCTTTATTTTGAGCCTTTGTGTATCCTTGCATGTAAGATGGGTTTCCTGGATACAGCACACTGATGGGTTTTGGCTTTTTATCCAATTTGCCAGTCTGTGTCTTTTGATTGGGGCATTTAGTCCATTTACATTTAGGGATAGTATTGTTATGTGTGAATTTGATGCTGTCATTTTGATGCTACCTGGCTGTTTTGTTGGTTAGTTGATGCAGATTCTTGATTGTGTTGATGCTTTTTTACCATTTGGTGTGTTTTTGGAGTGGCTGGTACTGGTTGTTCCTTTACATGTGTAGAGCCTCTTTCAGGAGTTCTTGTAGAGCAGGTTTGGTGGTGATGAAATCTCTGAGTGCTTGCTTGTTCACAAAGGATTTTATTTTTCCTTCACTTATGAAGCTTAGTTTGGCTGGATAGGAGATTCTGGGTTGAAAGTTCTTTTCTTTTAGGATGTTGAATATTGGCCCCCAATCTCTTCTGGCTTGTAGGGTTTCTGCTGAGAGATCTGCTGTGAGTCTAATGAGCTTCCCTTTGTGGGTAACCCGACCTTTCTCTCTGGCTGCCTTTAGCATTTTCTCTTTCATTTCAACCCTGGTGAATCTGACGATTATGTGCCTTGGGGTTGCTCTTCTTGAGGAATATCTTTGTGGTGTTCTCTGTATTTCCTGGATTTGAATATTGGTCTGCCTTGCTAGGTTAGGGAAGTTTTCCTGGATAATATCCTGAAGAGTATTTTCCAGCTTGGATTCATTCTCTTCATCACATTCAGGTACACCTATCAGACGTAGATTAGGTCTTTTCACATAGTCCCACATTTCTTGAAGATTTTGTTCATTCCTTTTTGTGCTTTTTTCTCTGTTCTTGCCTTGTCTTTTTATTTCATTGAGTTGATCTTCGACCTCTGATATCCTTTCTTCTGTTTGGTCAATTCGGCTGTTGAAGCTTGTGCATGCTTCACGAAGTTCTCGTGTTGCGTTTTTCAGCTCCATCAATTCATTTATACTCCTCTCTATGCTGTCCATTCTCGTCAGCAGTTCGTCCAATCTTTTTTCAAGGTTCCTATTTTCTTTGCGATGGGTTAGAACATGTTCTTTTAGCTCATTGTAGTTTCTTACTACCCACCTTCTGAAGTCTGATTCTGTCATTTCATCACCCTCCTTCTCCATCCGGTCTGGTTCCCTTGCTGGTGAGGAGTTGTGATCCCTTTTAGGAGGAGAGGTGTTCTGGTTTCGGGAGTTTTCATCCTTTTTGCGCTGGTTTCTTCCCATTTTTGTGGGTTTATCCACCTGTTGTCTGTCTCTGTCCCAGGGAGTTGGAGCTTTATGAGTTTCCCTTGCACTACTGCCTTTTTTGATTTTTCTTTCAGGTCGGACCCGCCCAGCTAGCAGCAGGCCTAGACACTGCCTGCCTGCAGGGGCTTTGCTGAGCTGCTGTGGGCTCCGCCCAGCTGCCCTGAGCTCTTCCCTGTAGTCCTTTTTATAAGGGCATAGTTAGAACTGTCTTGGCAATGGTGGCCCCGCCTCTGTTATGGTGGACTCTCTCTGTTGTGGCAGGTTGCCTCGGCAACGGCAGCCTGCCTCCGTAGTGGTGGAGAGTCTCAGTAATGGCGGAAACCTCTCCCCCACGGAGCCGGACCATCCAGGTTCAGCTGTGCTTGGTTTGAAGGGCTCAACCCAGCGGGTTTCCAATTACTGTTTTTGTTTTCGTTGTTGTTGGGGGTGGAGGGGTGGGACCAACCGAGCCTGATCACCTGGCTCCCTGACTCAGAGTCTTTTCTTTTAAGTTGAACGACCCCGCGTTCTGGTCGCTTGTTGAAAAGGCGCCGGGATCTCCCGTGCTGCGACTCACGGAGTCGGCTCGAACTGCGGCGCCGGCTCGTGGCGGACTTTTTGCCTAGGAATCTCCTGGCCTGACTCGCTATTTCAGATGAATGGGCAGCTCTGCCGTCTCAGGGCTCTGCTCGCCAGCTAAGAGGGCTCCCAGACCATTGGCTTTTGTATGGAGAACGGCAGCAACAGGGCGTGGTCACAGCAGCTGCGCGGGCGGAATCAGCCCCGCGGGGGCCAAAACAGCCGCACCGGCTGGGACTGCGACGCTGGCGACCCCTCTGCCTGAGTATCTCCTGGTCTGTGGGCAATAAGAGTTCGTCTGGAAATGCGGCGTCCACTCACCCTCTGCACTTTCACTGGGAGCTGAAGTCCTGAGCTGTTCTTAGGCGGCCATCTTCCCAGCATTTCCCCGTTTCTATGGTTTTAAGCCACTCAGATTGTGGTAATTTTCTAAAGCAGCCCCAGGAGAGGACTCCATGTTGCTCTTGTCTGGTTTTGCACTAGTAAATGATTAAGCAGCTTCTTTTCCCCACCAGTCTTCCCAGTCCTGGCACCTGGGCAGTAGGTGCTCCAGCCTCCGAGCTTTTACAGACTGAGAGGGTGAGGTAAGCAGCTTTGCAGTAGTCCTCCCAAAGGTCCTCAATCCAAACACCCATTCCCTGAGGGCTCTGCCTCCTCATGATGGCCAAGTTATCTTTGTTGGGCTCATATAAGATCAGGTAAGAGCTCAAGGAGAGGCAAAGAAGAAATCTGTTTCTTAGGTTTCTAGAAGTCAGGGCCAAGAAGGAAGGCTCAAATGGGAATTCTCTCTTCCAGCTTTGCTCTCTGAGGTCCTGAGGAGGTGGTTAGTGAAATGGTCAGGGAAGCCATAATAAATGTCCTCTCTCTATAGGCTCTGTCATTCTCATGGCTCAGCTCTCCTCTCCTGTTCTCTAACATCCCCACCCCTCTCCCAGCTACCACAACTCCCCAAATGTAGAATTAGTTCACTCCTATGAACTAATGTCAATAGCTTCTAGGAGGATGAGTAGCAGCAGTAATGCCAATAGCTAATATTTATTATGAAGTACTTATTGTGTGTCATGCCATCTGTTTAAAGATTTACAAACAGCAACCCCATTTATCCTCACCAGCACTTCTATGAGATAGGTAATATTATCATACCAAGAGGAAACCAAGACCCAGAGAGGTCTCATAACTTGCCCAAGATCACAGAGCTAGCAAGTGGCAGAGGAAGAATTTGAACCTGGCTAGTCAGACTACAAAGCCCCTGTAACCTAATGACTACTGAATATTACAATTCAACAGACCTTCCATTGTGTCCATAAAAATTTCTAAGATATGACTATTTTTAATTTACAAAATGTCAATTTCGTATGGTTTAAACTAACCCATACCAAGCATCCTGAGCTGAATTCTGTACATAACAAGCACAAGATGGCTGGGATCATGTAATTCATGATCATCTTTTTCTTAGCCTAGCACCTTCACACATGTAGGTATCCTACAATGAGCATTGATTGTGGAGTAAGACAAACTTTGATCAGATCTGGGCTCTGTTACTTACTGACCATGTGCTTTTATGTACAAGCTATTTCTCTTCTTTGAACTTCCGTTGAACTTCCTCTCTCTTATCTGTAAAATGCGGGATATTACTTTTGATATCCCAAAGTAGCTGAAAGGATAAAATGAAATAATGTATTGAAAAGTGCCTGGAACACAATAAATATTATTGATAGAAAAGGGAAACATGCTGCACCCAACGTCCAGTAATTTACAGTCAAGAGGAGGAAACAGAGCTATTTGTAAATAATTATTCCACAATGCACAGCTGGCCCACCAGAAATTAAATTTGGGTTCTTCTCTCACTTGAGAGAAGTTGCCAGTTGCTTCTGGGGTGTATGCCAGTGGACAAATACATGGAAGCAGACCTCCCGGAAGAACTGATGGAGGTGCTACTGGAGGGTGAGCAGTCCCTTCATCCCAAGAGAAGTGTGTAACATAAGCCCTTGTTTCCTGAGTGGCAGAGGCAAAGCCACCTGAGCTAAGGAGTCCAGGGTTTCCTGGGAGGGAAAACAGTGATATTCCACTCAGAGACATTGGTAAACTGAGGGTAGCCCTGCAATTCAATGGACACATATCAAGAAAGGCAGGATCAGTGGGCTAGAGAGGAATAAGGATAACAGTCTGGTGGGCCCAAAACGTTTTTATTTAAATTATGTTATAATACTATATAAATAAAAATTGCTACAGGGAAGATTTGTCCTCAAAATTATCCTCAGAAAAGCATCACAAAATTTCATGTATTTCGGGGCATATACTCAATTATATCGTTTTGAACAACAACCATTTCTCTTCTTTGTTGAAAAGCACATTGGCCTGATATAACCTCCTTCAATTCTAGTTTTAGGCACAAATGAGTCATCTGATGGAATGAGACCTGAAGAGAGATTAAATAAATTTTACCAATTGATCCTAGGAGGAATGGCTTCAAAATAGCATATCTTCAGTATTGTTTCAAGTATGCCCTTTAAAGATCACTTACAGACCTGGCACAGTGGCTTATGCCTATAATTTCAGCACTTTGGGAGACCGAGGCAGGCAAATCACTTGAGGCCAGGAGTTCGAGACCAGCATGGCCAACATGGAAAAACTCCATCTCTATCAAAAATACAAAAATTAGTTAAGCTTGGTGATGCACACCTGTAGTCCCAGCTATTTGGGAGGCTGGGGCAGGGGAATTGCTTGAACCTGGGAGGCGGAGGTTGCAGTGAGCCCAGATCACACCATTGCACTCCAGCCTGGGTAACAGAGTAGGACTCTGTCTCAGAAAAAATAAAAAAGAAAATAACATCACTTAGTAGAGTGATATAGGATGTGGTTCCATTGTGAAGATCAAGAACATCAAGGTTATGCATTGTGTTACTCTATTATCAAAACTATGCATTGTGTTACTCTGTTTTCATGGTTGCTGTAACAAATTATTCCAAATGCAATGGCTTAAAACAACTCTGACTTATTATTCCCCAGTTATGGAGATTCGAAGTCCAAAAAGTGTGTCAGTGGGCTAAAATTAGGGTGTCCTGAGAGCTGCGTTCCCTCTGGAGATTCTATGGAAGAATTCGTTTTCTTGTCTGTCTTTTCAAGCTCCTAGAGGCTGCACGCTTGGCTCATGGCTGTCTCTTCCATCTTCAGAGTAGGTTGGGTCACTCTTGTATCACATTCCGGTGACCTGCCCTTCTGCAGTCTCTTCCACATTTAAGAACCCCTGTGATTGCATTAGATGTAACTGGATGATCCAGGATAATCTCCATTCTTTAGGGTCAGCTGATTAGCAGTCGTAATTCCATCTGCTACCTTAATTCCCCTATGCTATGCAACCTAACATATTCACAGGTTCTGGGGGTTAGGACATCCTTGGGGGGCCGATTATTTTTCCTATCACATGCACCTATAAGATTAAAAAAACAAAAATGAAAGCACCTCTCCTAAAGTAAGGTGAATGGCTACTTGAGGCCTGAGATAAATCCACCCCCTGACAGTGCCACATGTCAAGCAACACATATTACCAGGAAGTTAATCTACTCGGAAAATTCTTAGATGACTCATAAGCCGTTTGTTAGAAACTGACCCTAATGATCAAGAAATTGAAAAGTTTAGATAAAGTTGTTGCACAAATGAGAGATGAGAAAAAGTAATATTTTAAAAAGTATAAGTAGTTCATTAAATATGTTAAGCAGATATTTGACTATTTTTGCTACACCCCTAAGGGTTATGTATTTGAGTTAGCCAAAACACTTACTTTTTAGGTGTTTTTATTTAAAAGCAGGATCTTCTGATATTGGGATCACCTTATATTTGAGCATATGATACACATGTCTTTATTATAAAATTAATATATGATCTAAATAAAAATTCAAATGATCAGGAGGGTAGATGACAAAAAATAAAGCTTTCTATTTGTCTTCTGACCCTATCCACCATTCTATCCTCTGGAAGTAACCACGGTTAACAGTTTCTTATACATCCTTCCAGAAATATTCTCACCTTATAGGCCTAAATAATCTGACTTTTGTTTATGTCTCTTAACACTCTTCTCCTATTTCTATGCTCTAGGCACACTGCCTGGTTTTGTTCTAAAACATCTGAATAATTGCTGAAGTCCTCAGGGCCTTTACACTTTCTGCTTCTCTTCCTGGCTGGAACGTTTTACCCCAAAATCTTTGCATGCTCAGCTCCTCCTTGTCTTTTAGGGATCAGCTCAAAATCTCTTATTCAGTGGGACTTTTCCTATGTCTGTGTACTTTCTATCATATAATTCTGTTTGTATTAGTCAGTTCAGGCTGCTGTAACAAAATACTCAAGAGGAACTTGTTTTCTCACAGTTCTGGAGGCTGGGAAGTCCAAGGTCAAGGTGCCAGCCAATTTGGATCCCTGGTGAAGGTTCTTGTCCTGGCTTGTAGATGGCTGCCTTCTTGCTGTGTCCTCAAATGCCAGCAAGAATGGGCAAGCTGTTTTGTGTCTATTCTTATAAGGGCACTAATCACATCACAAGGACCCTCATCAAACCCCTATTGCCTCCCAAAGGCCCCACCTCCAAATATCATCACAGTGGGAGTTAGGGCTTTAATCTAGAATCTTGGGGGGACACAGTTCAGTCCATAGCACTGTTCTAGTCCTCATAAACTTATTACTAGTTGAAATTAGCGTCTATTTAATTGCTTGTTAATGACACACATCCTACTATTAGAACATAAACCCCGTCAGAGAAGACCTTGTCTGTCTTTCTCAACAGCCCCTGTCTTTGAGCTTCCGTGAGCTGTCCCTGAAGGGCACCAGTCCTTGAAACAAACTAGTGATTGATTTTACTGACCTATTTGCCAAAAAGACGATCTCACAATGTCTTGACTATTTATAGACTTTGATGTGCTTTCTCCATAACAGAGCAGAAGGAATTATACCAGGATTGATTAGGTGTGGAGAGTGCCCAGTGCTGGACACATTCAAGCACCAGCAGTGCTCTTCAGAGCTGCGTTGTTCAACTTTACAAAGCGAAGAGATTTGTGTGGCTCATGCCTCAAGGCACTGCTCATCTGGTCAATCATGTGAAAAATGAATGTTGAGGACCTTTCCCTGGCTGCAAGTCCACATGTTGATGATTAAACAAAGGCTCAGAGAGGATGAGGGTGAGTGACCAGCTTGAGGTCTCACCTTTAGGGACAGAAGGAATTGGGGTTTGAATCCAGGTCCCCTGGACTAAAGAGCATCCTCATGGCAGCCCCACTGCCTCTTCTCGTTTTAGTTGAACAGCTGTCTAAAGCCAGCCTCTGCTCAGATGGAGGCTCAGGTAGTTTGGCGTCAGAGGCCATCCTTTGCCATCAAAGGGCAATGGAACAGAAAAAAGTTCCAAATGTGTTCCCTGGGGTGGTATGTCTACTTATCCCCTGCATGACTTGGCGGAGGCAGCCTGTGTTTGGGGCTGAGAAGACCTTATTCCCTTTAGTAGTTGTGAACATGAGGTTTTGGCAAGAAAAACTGAACCAAGGAAGGAGGAGAGGAGTGACTAGAACCAGGATCATCAATCCAGCTGGTTCGTAGGGATCATCAGAGATCCACCTTCACTCTGAAGGTCTGCCTCAGTCAATTTCCACCATTTCTGTTGAAAACACAGACACACTACTAACATATTCATTGGTGAATACACTTTTCAAAATTGGCAAGTAAGCAAACGGCGAGCAGACTGCATTCAGTATCAATTTGTTTTTCGGTGAGTAAAGCCTACAAAGCAAGCAAAAGATGACTTCCCCATGACCGCTCTTCTCACTTGAAATGGACACTGAGAAAGGAATGAATCCAAGGCTTGGGTCATGCCTTGGTGCTTTGGGATGGCAGCACAGCCAAAGTGCCTTCAGATAAACAGAGACTGTGTCTGAAAAGCCTCCGTGGCCATTTGCAGTCAGGCACAGTCATGTAAGATTCCTAAGGCCTCTGGCAGGCTCCATGGTGGGGACACCAGCAGGACTGGCTCAGGCCCGAGTCTGGGAAAAGCCAGGCACTGAGGTCACACTCCTCCTACTGACTGTCCCTACACATGTGGGGAGGCAGAGCTTTACTGCTGGGTGAGAACTCTGCTCCTGGCTGCAGGGGCCATGGAGCACCCCACTTAGTGCTGACGGCACCCCACATCCCACATCCACTCGCTTTCCACCAAGGACTTCCATGGCCACCCCACTGTGAACAGAGATATAAGAAAAGAATGGTGATAGAGGTGGTGGGGATGAGTAGAGAAGGAAACGAAAGGGAAACACAGTGAGTGCAGTTGGGGAGGGAGATTGGGAGTGAATGCAAAACCGTGGAGCACACTGCGTCGGTTGCTTAGTGAGCCAGATTGCATCGTTGGTACCATGTCGTCACTTTTCTTTTTTTTTTTTTTCTTTGAGAGATGGAGTCTCACTGTGTCACCCAGCCTGGAATGTAGTGGTGATCATAGCTCACTGCAACCTCTAATTCCTGGGCTCAGGTGATCCTCCCACTTCAGCCTCCTGAGTAGCCTGGACTATGAGCACACACCACCATGCCCAGCTGATTTTTCTACTTTTTATAGAGACAGGGTTTTACCAGGCTAGTCTTAAACTTCTGGGCTCAAGAAATCCTTCCGCCTTGGCCTCCCAAAGTGCTGGGATTACAGGCATGAGCCACTACGGAGGGCTACAGCCTTGCTTTTCCGTGGACCCACACTCTGTGACTTTGCAGCTCCTGCCACTAGTAGGTCTCTCCAGCCCTGACTTTGGGTTTGGCCATCAACTAGCTTTGGCTGCTAGAATGAGACAGCCTGTGATGGTGTCCTGGTCATGAGTATAGACCGTAGGAGGCCCTGCATGATCCTGCTTGCATTCCTGTGTCTGGGCCGTTGCCATGAGAAGAATATCCTCAGTAGCCTGCTGGACCAGAAGGAGGAGGGACGTGTGGAGCAGAGCCTAGCTCTGTGTGGAAGTCCTGGTGATCTATAGTTCTCTGAACAAATTCAGCTGAGAGCAGCAGAACCACTCAACTGAGCTCAGCCAGATCAGCTGATCTCCATGTCCCAGAGAAATAATAAATGGGTACTGTTTTAAACCACTGAGTTTCGGAAGAGGTTTGTTGCGCATTGATAGTGTGAGAGTTGCAGATATAGGATGAAATCACTATTGTCAGATCCAGGCCAAATAGGGCCGGGATGGCCAGAAGGAGAGGAGACTCATGCTTACGAGTCTGGGATAAGAACTATTTCCAGGGACTTTCTAAAAACCTTTGGAGTTCTTCATGCATCTCCTGCTTTGACAAGGTTTATTACCAGACATTCTTTAGAACTGTGGTAATTCACATAACATGTTCTTGAAAGAACACTAGCCCAGCAATGACATCTCCACCAATGAATTGACAAGAACTCTGGCTTCAAACCTCTGGAACCAATGAACTCTGTTTCTAAGCAGCTTGTGTAAATCTGTCTTTTGCTAATAAAAGTCCCCTTACCCTTCCCTCACTCAATGCAGTGGTGGCTTGCCATTTCATGCATTCCAGATTATACTCTTTATTTCTATTCCTGACTTAATCCAACATATTTAGAGATAATTTTCTCTGGTGTCTTTTTTGTAGGTTGACAATAGTTAACTGATATACTTGCTTAACAGCCACACACCTTTCTTCCTTGTGACATAATCCTGTTTTTCTTGATGATGGCAACATTACCATTTGCCAGATAATTTCTTTCTTAGCCTTTCTTGCAGCTAGGGATGACCCCAGGATCTAGTTTTGGCCAAGGAGACATAAAAGGAAATCTTACTTCTGGAAAAGATTTTCCTCCCTATCCAAAAGCAAAGCCCCTTTCTGCCCATCCCTTTCTTTTCTGCTTGGGCACTGGTGTGACCATATAATGCTTGGACCTGTGGAAGCCCTTCAGTCACCATGAGGTCACAGGTTTGAGGATGAAGGATTTGCACACTGTGGGTGCCCAGACAGAAGGATGAGAAAAGCTTGGGTTCTTGATCACATCGTTGAGCAGCAGACAATCCCTGGGACCACTACGTCTAGCCTTTCACCTAGTAAACAGGAATTACTTTTATGGTTTTATTTATTTATTTTTATTTAAAAATATTTTTAAAAAGCATACAGCACCCAGTATTCTCAGGCTGTCTCCCATCCAAGTACTAACCAGCTCTGACCCTGTTTAGCTTCTGAGATCAGATGAGATCTGGCACATTCAGGGTGGTATGGCTGTAGACATCTTTATGGTTTTAACCACTGTCTGTCAGATTTTCTGTTGTGGCAGAAAAATGAATTCTTGAGTGGCAAGGGACATGATGAAGGTGGAGGAAGGAAGCGTGGGTGATAAGTTAGGATGCATGTCATAGTGCAGTGCAAAGAACATTGTACTGAGAATTAGGAGACCTTTTCCTAATTAGTAGTGTAACCCTGAATAATTTACACAACTCTCTTGGCTGCGATGTCCTCCTCTGAGAGAAGAATGCATGTACCTAGATGATCTAAAGGTTTTTACAACTCTAACACTGATTTTGAACCTACAGCCAGGGCTCCAGGTGCCACAGCTGGGCAAATACTCACAGAGGATTTTGGAGAACCATTAATTATGTTCCAGGAAAAGATTGAGAATAGTGGTTTTATAGCAAATGCTTAGCTCTGGGCTTGCAAATAATGAGTTTCTTTTTCGTTTCTGAGTTTGTGTCTCATGTGTGTGTTACCTGCCCTAGGGTACTTCCATGAGAGTGCTCATTAGATGCCTCATTTACAAAAAACAATTTGCATGCATGGGGCAAATGCTTCCTCTTCAGTAGCAGGTGTTGTGGGATGGAGAGAAACATGCTAGCTAATGCCTTGTCATCCAAATTCACAGAAATTTCTGGTATCCTGGGCAGGTTTAACACCATTCTAGGGAGAGAACGAAGGGAACACATCTGAATAAATTAGTCTGTTTAGTTTTTGGTTCTGCAGAATAGAGCCTTGGCAGGATCCCAGGGAAGCATCAGCAGGGGGAAAAAATCACGTTATTTTCTGTTCTAGCCAACAGCATTTTTCTGCCCAGTCTGTGCAAAATGAACTTGCTTAGCTTTGCAGCCTTCTCCAGCTGCTGCTGCTACTCTCTGGCCTTCTGGTCACACACGATCCTGGCTCATTTAGGTTTCTTTAATGCTATCATTTTTCTCCCATACCATTTTTTCTTTGATTTCTGTTTGCCCTTCATGACAATAATATTCATTCAGCTCTGTCTTTTTCTTCCCTTTCCTCCTACCTTCTGTTCTGTCTTCTTTATCACCCTCCCCTTTCTCCGTAATCTGCTACATTTTGCAAGCATTCTTTGACATTTGCACGTCCATGTTCCTAAAATCTACCAAGAATTCTGGGGACATGATTGCTCTCGAGTATCACAATTTTCTGATGTAATCATACAAAAGTATTTTTACCAACTACTATTTGCTGCTCAAAGAGAAGTTCAAAGCTAGGATTTTGTTATAGTTTTAAACTCTGTAAGCATGTTGGATAAAGTGGAATTTGGAAGAAGGGCAAATTCTAGAGCAGAACCAGGGCAGGGCAGTGGAGACTCCCTGAACATGTGAACTGCATTCATTCAAGGACACATTTTACATGTATCAAAGATGACTGCGAAATTCTAGAACACTGAGCTTAAGACCACAAAGGGAGACAAATCACTAAATGCACACCCTTGTCATAGATGGAGTTGTTTGTTTGTTTGTTTGTTTTGAGACAAAGTTTTACTCTTGTTGCTCAGGCTGCAATCTCTGCTTCCTGGGTTCAAGCAGTTTTCTTACCTCAGCCTCCTGAGCAGCTGGGATTACAGGCATGCACCACCACACCTGGATATTTTTGTATTTTTAGCAGAGACTGGGTTTCACCATGTTGGCCAGGCTGGTCCCGAACTCCTGACCTCAGGTGGATCTACCTGCCTCAGCTTCCCAAAGCGTTGGGATTACAGGCATGAGCCACTGCACCCGGCCCTAGATGGAGCTTTCATAGAGGAGGAGCAGATGGAGCTGTCAAAGCAAAAATTGCCCACTTTCAGCCACATTTGCTCTCGGTGGTATCAAAATCAATGTTGTGTCTCCTAACCAATTCTAAGCACTGAAGTGGACCCAAACATCAACCCCCTACTGGGCCCAACCAAAGACTCTTTCTCGACCAATGAATGACTGGATTTGTTTGAGCCAATCAGGTTCAGGCCTTTGGGTTCACTGGGGCTGCGTGCAATGCCGGTGTTCAAGCCTTAATTGCTGTGAGTCTTCACTTCCTAGATTGAAAATTCCCTAACTTTCTCCCTCTCTGCTAACTATTCAGTGAATTTCTTTATTAGAGTGTGCTTCCTTGCCTGGAAAGTTAATAAACTTGGTTTTGTGGATTTTATTTATTTTATACCTCTGGTGGCCTATGTTTTATTATTTTTTCAGAATGCAGGCTGTCAGGAGCCAGCTATCACTTAACATCTGGCAGCAACACATAAAAAATTCTGAACATTAAGAACAACTGAAAGAAACTCCCAAACCAAACCAAACCAAACAAAAAATATAAACCACAACAGCAGCAGCAACAACATAATAACAGCAAATCTCACTCGTCAGACTGCCTTGCTTAGAAATGTTACCCAAAATAACTTCCTGACTCATGTCATTTAAACTTGGAGTTGGTTTCAACTGGACTAAGCCAATTTCAATAGTGGTCTAGATTTGAATACTGCTGCTAGGTGTTTATGTGACCCCTTGTTTGGTTTAGCATTCAAAGTTTAGTAGACTAATAAAGAACCAAGGCCATAGGGCTGGGCCCAGTGTCTCATGCCTGTAATCCCAGCACTCTGGGAGGCGGAGGAGGGGGGATCACCTGAGGTCAAGAGTTAATGACCAGCCTACTCAACATGTGTTTTGTAAAAATACAAAAGATTAGCCAGGCATGGTGGTGGGTGCCTGTAATCCCAGCTATTCAGGAGGCTGAGGCAGAGAAGTGCTTGAACCTGAGAGGTGGGGAGGTTGCAGTGAGCCGAGATCGTGCCATTGCACTCCAGCCTGGGTGACGAGCAAAACTCCATCTCAAAAACCAAAAACAAACAAAAACCAAAACCAAGAACAAGGTTGTAAGGTTAACAAAAATCACTTGTTCATTAGTTTTCAATTATTCACCATGTCTGCAGCACAGTTTGGTAAATTTAGGTGGAAGCTGTGCATGTTTGACTTTTGTTCTATGAAACATAAATTTCCTCAGAAGAATACTCCCAGAATTTTAATTCATTTTGTTTTGTGGTATTATTAAAGGAACCCAGGAGATACTCAGTTGTAACTGGTGCTTCTGCAGCAGAATTTTCAAATCCTGGGAATTTTCTGAATTCTGTACACCATTCCTCGCTGAAAGAAACATCCGGCACTTTCTCCATAAGTATACTTTCCTCTTACATCAAGATGCTGTTTTGATTTGTTTTACCCCTCGCGGCAAATTATTAATGTACTTCATATTTGAGAAGGGAGTTTGTTGAAAATGTAGCAGAATCTATTTGATGTACATCTTGCTGTAGCCTTAAAATATTACAACCCAATCTTGCTTCTGCCTCTGGCTGTTCTGATCTTTAAAACATTTTGGTTTTTAAGATGAATTACATGATGCTTTGCATATCCTGAATAAGATTGGGACCCAATGTCTTTGATGGTGGCCTTCCCTCTTATTGCCAGCCTCAAGTAAGGTTTATTCACTCATTGCCTACTGTCCAGGGTTTTATCCTGGGAATATACAAAATGGTGTTTGGATATCTTGCCTCTGCCTTTTGGGAGTTCAACTTAAGCCATCTTCTTCTTCCCTCCCTCAAACATTTGTTAACAGGCAGAAAAATAAACATGAGAGGAATTCTTCAATAATTTAAGAGACAGGCCAGAACAAAGGCTCCTCCAAAGAACGAATGTTTAATGGCATGTTTCCAGAATGTAGGCTGCAGGAAAATGTGCACCTGGGGTGGTAGGAGATCCAAGGAAGGAGGTTAAATTATGGTTTATTTCTTATCCTTTTGTAGAACTCTTTCTGCAAGACATAGTTTCTTGGAGGATGTAGCAGTTATCAACTGCTGTATAACAAACTGCCCTAAAACTGAGTGGCTTAAAAAGCACAATGATTTATTATCTCTAATGATTCTTAGGGCTGGAAATCTGGGTGGTTCTGTTACTTGTCTTGCCTACACTCACTTACTTGGCTGTCGTCCCCTGGGAGTTTGGGGCTGAGGGTCTAAGATGATATCACTTACTGTCAGCAGATGGTGCTGACTGTGGGATGGGATGTCTCTGTTCTTTTTTGCATGGTCTCTTATCCTCTAATAGACCAGAATGGACTTCTTCACAGCATGGTGGTCTCAGGGTGCTAAGACTTAGGCTCTAAAACTTGCACGATGCTACTTCTGCTACATTCTATTGGTCCAAGTAGGTTTTAAGAACCTTCCAGATTTAAGAGGTGGAGAAATAGACTCCGTCTTTTAATGGAGGAACCAAAGGGACATAGACCCAGAAAGCCATAATTCACTGTCATTACTATGACAATCTGTCACAGCAGAACTGGGCTCAGATGAATGGGGATGAGGGGAGGGCTAGGAGATAGGAGGAGAAGAATTTAAGAGTTGAAGACAGACTACCTTTAGAATCTTTGTTCCTGTCTGCAATTATAGGATTCTCATGTGTCAGCAAAGGGTAGGTTGTCCCAGGTATTTGTTTCTGGGGAAACAGGCTCAAAGGGATGTACTGGTGAAGGAAAAATAATTAATGCTAGCAATTTTATTAATGTTTGGCACTTAGGGGAAAATATGAAAAATGGAAAAGCAGAACAAATAAGAATACCAAAGAGAGGTGGGGAGGTTATGTACTCAGATGCAAGTGCACTAACAGAAGATTTTATCAGGAAATTATATATACATTCTAGGCTATATGTACATATTTTAGCATACACATGAAATACTTGGTGCTGTAAGATAAAGTCAACTTTAGGGTTGAAGCTTGTAAAGGTGATTTTCCTTTTTATAGCCCTGCAATTTAGGTAGGCCATCACAGGGCAAAAGACATGTGGGTCCTTTTATTCAAGTCTCTTAGAGTCATAATCAAGAATTTCTTATACATAGTCAGGAAGTGTGTAACACTTTATTAAAGGAATTTAACCTAAAAACCATTATAAACTCATTTTTTCAAACGAGAATTTTAGAAAAAATTCTCATAGCACGTTTTATACCTTTCTCATCAATCTTTGACTTTTCCTTATTCATTTTCTCTGAATCTAAAATCAATAGTCTTTCCAAGTAGTTTCTGTCTTAGCAGCTACTATTATTTTTTGGTCATAGCCACAAGAACACTTCAGTCTTCCTCCCTCCCGAGGTTAGCGGACTTGATTAAAGACATAGCTTTAGTTTTCTTTCCAGCATGCCATGTCTCTATTTTCTTTATCATGCAGAAGTGAAAAAATGTCAAATAAAAGAGGAAAGATGTCACAGAGATCAGTTTTGTCTTCATCCACTGCTAGTTGATCCTTGCATTTATTTTTGTAGAACTTCCTCATCTTTTCTTCCTTTTAATTGACTTCTTTAACCAGAGCTAGTCTGGGCCTGAGTGAAACGCAGGCAGCTTACACTTTCTCCTTCCATTGCAATCAATAACCACTTCCTTACAAGGTGCTGCAGGGCGTCTGCCCTAGACTATCAATCTTTTCAGGTGTCATGACTTCAGGCTTCTATGGCAACCTTCTTGGTGGACCTACAACAATTTTTAACAGTTTGAAAATCAATCCTAAAGGTTTGAAAGGGTAACTCATACCACTTTTATTATATACATGTCTTCTTTATTCCTTGAGCCAGGACAACTCAAGTAAACAAGGAAATAAGCAAGAAAACAGAAATCA
Source organism: Saimiri boliviensis (assembly GCF_048565385.1). Classification (NCBI taxonomy): domain Eukaryota; kingdom Metazoa; phylum Chordata; class Mammalia; order Primates; family Cebidae; genus Saimiri; species Saimiri boliviensis. The sequence continues at coordinate 76,009,563 of NC_133464.1, read as the reverse complement.
CTCATTTGGAGATGAATACTTTTAAGTATATGTCTTAACTATGCCTCAAGCTGAGACATCTTTTTGAGAAGTGTTCTAGTTAGTTCTAAGTGAGCTTACCTAATTCTCTTTCCTCCACAACCCTCAAATAACACAAACAACGGCCCTCTTCATTCACCAACTCAAGCAACGGTGAATCTCCACTTGGTGTTGTGGTGTGGCGGGTCTATGTGGTGAGGGTTTTGTCTCAGTACTCTGTGTGAAGGTGTTAAAGATGATCCTGAGGTCCCAGTTCTCTGGAGGCAGTCTTGCGTGTAGTTAGCCTCTGCTGAATCTCAGTCCAGCAGTGCAAGGTCAAAACCCAAAATGTGCTCAATCTTGAGTTATTGAAGTTGGATGAAAAGTGAAGTCATTATCGGGCACGACATCTGGTGTTTCAGTCCCAAGGCCATAAGCAGAATGCTACAGTCTCTGAAGCTTAATGATTTTGTATTTCACGTAGCCGCTTAAGTTTTTTACAGCCTGAACTCAATTAACTTTCACAGCCCACTGTGGAGGTGGAGAGGGAAGTGCCATACATTTTTGCAGTAGATGTAATAGCCTGTCATTGATCACCCGTTTGCATGAACACCGAAACTTTGCCTGCACTTCCAGGAAGACAAAGAAGCCTCCTGAGGGTCTTGTCTGTGGATCAGGTGCCACAGGTCCTCTGCTCTAGACTATCAGTCTTTTCAGCTGGCCATTTGGAGGGCATTACAGGGCAAATCATATGTAGTTGAAACCCATGGCCTGTGCCTATGGGCAGAACTGCCTGTTGATGGGCAGAAAGGCCAGCTCTAGATAGCAAGCATGTGAACAACACCCCCTGGTGTTGGTGAGGGTGGATCAACAGGCACAGACATAAACTGTCAGGGCTGTAACAGGAGCAGCCTTTCCTATCGACAGTGCTCAGGCAACGGGGTATCAGTGTGGTGATATATCATCATTCTAATTGGCTGTTTGGGTTTCATCGTATGGGTGTGCTATAATTTATTTAATCAACATTTAAGTTGTTTTCAATTTTTCACCATTACGAAAATGCTTAATGACTTGTATATATTTCCCTGTCACTTTGACCCATTATGTCACTGGGGAGAAAGAATATCCCATGAATGGAATTGTTGATTCAAACTTTAAAATACTAACACATGGGGCAAGTGACCATCTAAAAAAGTTGTGTGCCAAAATTATAAATCAATTACCTATGTTTTCTTTTAGTATTTTAATTAAAATGCATATTTTTATGTCTAGATATTCTCTCCTTCTGAAATTTATTTGGGCATAGAGATTTGTCATTTCTATTTTGTCTAAATGACTAGTCAGTTTTTCCAACTCATTTTGTTGATAGTCCACTGTGATCATGGATCAGACTCTCACACACACATGAGTCTTTTTCTGAATTCTGGATTCTATGCTATTGAGCTCTCTGTTGTTAGATAACGTTTTAATGTTTATACTTGTATGCGTATAACATCTAATAGGACAAATGCTCTCTCATAATTTTGCCTGGCCATTTATGCATGCTTATTCATTCAGAAGAAATTTGAAATCAATTTTTTTCCATAACAAAGAAAAAAGTCCTAAATGATTTTTGATTTGGATTTGCATTAAATTTAGTTTTATTTCAAAAGAATTGTTATTTTTACAATATGTATTACATGTTAAAAAAGAGGACGTAGCCCTGGTGTGAGTCCGTCCTGAGTGGCTGTTCTTTTGAGCAGTCGTCGTTTGTCTCCGTCCGCCTTCTCTTCCACCTAAGTGCGTGTCGCCACCCGATGGAAGATTCGATGGACATGGACATGAGCCCCCTGAGGCCCCAGAACTATCTTTTCGGACCACCACCCCGCTGACTTGGCGGTAGTCATGCCCCAAAAAGGAGAGTCCCACTTGGGTTTTTGATCTCAATCAGCTTAATTGCAGAACCCTAGTCTTTGCGCCATTGAGACTTTGAAGTTGTGAACTAAAGGCCGACAAAGATTATCACTTTAAGGTGGATAATGATGAAAATGAGCACCAGTTATCTTTAAGAACGGTCAGTTTAGGGGCTGGTGCAAAGGATGAGTTGCACATTGTTGAAGCAGAGGCAATGAATTACGAAGGCAGTCCAATTAAAGTAACACTGGCGACTTTGAAAATGTCTGTGCAGCCAACGGTTTCCCTTGGGGGCTTTGAAATAACACCACCAGTGGTCTTACGATTAAAGTGTGGTTCAGGGCCAGTGCATATCAGTGGACAGCACTTAGTAGCTGTGGAGGAAGATGCAGAGTCAGAAGATGAGGAGGAGGAGGATGTGAAACTCTTAAGTATGTCTGGAAAGCGATCTGCCCCTGGAGGTGGTAGCAAGGTTCCACAGAAAAAAGTAAAACTTGCTGCTGATGAAGATGATGATGATGAAGATGATGATGATGATGATGAAGATGATGATGATGATGATTTCGATGATGAGGAAACTGAAGAAAAAGTGCCAGTGAAGAAATCTATACGCGATACTCCAGCCAAAAATGCACAAAAGTCAAATCAGAATGGAAAAGACTCAAAACCATCATCAACACCAAGATCAAAAGGACAAGAATCCTTCAAAAAACAGGAAAAAACTCCTAAAACACCAAAAGGACCTAGTTCTGTAGAGGACATTAAAGCAAAAATGCAAGCAAGTATAGAAAAAGGTGGTTCTCTTCCCAAAGTGGAAGCCAAGTTCATCAATTATGTGAAGAATTGCTTCCGGATGACTGACCAGGAGGCTATTCAAGATCTCTGGCAGTGGAGGAAGTCTCTTTAAGAAAATAGTTTAAACAATTTGTTAAAAATTTTCCGTCTTATTTCATTTCTGTAACAGTTGCTATCTGGCTGTCCTTTTTATAATGCAGAGTGAGAATTTTCCCTACCGTGTTTGATAAATGTTGTCCAGATACCATTGCCAAGAATGTGTTGTCCAAAATGCCTGTAGTTTTTAAAGATGGAACTCCACCCTTTGCTTGGTTTTAAGTATGTATGGAATGTTATGATAGGACACAGTAGTGGTGGTCAGACATGGAAATGGTGGGGAGACAAAAATATACATGTGAAATAAAACTCAGTATTTTAATAAAAAAAAAAAAAAAAAAAAAAAGAGGACGTAGTTTTCCCTGTAGTCAAACATCTTATGTTTCTCAACAGAATTTTACTGCTTTTTTCACATGTCATGCAGATGACTTATTAAACTTTATTCCTAGCAGTTATATACATATATGAAACAATATATATTATATTTATACATATGTGTTATAATTGTATTCCTAGGAGTTATGTGTATATATATATATGTTATATATATAAAATGATCTATATAAATAATATATAGATAACATATATAACTATATATACTATATATTTATTTATGTTGTTACTGCATGTATAACTATCTTCCTAAGAGTTATATATAATATATAAACTATTATATATAAAATATACAATATACAGGTAGCTCTATATATAGAATTTTATATATATAACTATATATAATATATATATATATAAAAAACTCTTGGGAACACAGTTATAACACATATATAATATTAATATCTATATAAGTTACACATATATTATATACTTGGTAGCGTTGGGGTTTCCAAGGCCGGTCTCAAACTCCTGAGCTCAAGCAATTTTCCTACCTTGGCCTCCTAAAGTGCTGCGATTACAGGCATGAGACACCATGCCTGGCCTGGAATTTTACTTTTTTTGATTTTATTATTCGAGTGATTCCTCCGGTCCCAGTTATAGGTCTCTAGCCTGCTCCACTGAAGTAAGCTAATCTGCTTTGCCCCTGGTTGTCCAGTCGTCTGGGAGCTCCACTTTGGACTTTGACTGACACCTGCAAGGGTCAGCGGAGTGAAGAGGCTGGGCCAGGCCCACTGCCTTTGCCTCTTCCTCCTTCAGTCCTTGTCCACCTCTGGTTCTAGTGTGTGGAGCAGGTGCTGTGTGTCCTAGTAAACAAAGAAGAATCAAACCAACCTCATAAAACTCCCCAGTAGTGACCAACCATGAAAATATGAGCTTATTCCAAGTACTTGGCACCTTGTACGTGGGGTCTTCTGCCACATGCCAGGTCAGATGTCCCATGGCCAAGGGCTCAGGAGCTGGGGCTGGCAGCTGGTAGCAGCACTGGCCTCTCACCCTGGCTGTGGCCCTGAGGCCTCGTATGCGGGAAGTCAGGCTAGTGTTCCATGTGAGAAGTGTCCAGGTTCTTCCCGGGGATGCTCTTCTGCCTGCGTATGTAAAGAGACAGATTTCTGGGGTGAGAAAGGCAGCCCCAGCTTTTAGAGGATTCAGGAAATCTCCCCAGGGCTCTGACCTGGAGAAAGAACAATCTCTAGAGAACAAGGGAGCTCGATCTTTTTTTAGTTCTGATTTCTATCCCAGTCATTAAAAATCAAGCTTTAAAAATACGACCTTATCCATTATGTTTTAATAATCATCACTGGGGCTTAAAGTGACTAATAATAAAAGGTTTATGTTTAAATATTAAACACTAATGGTTATGTTCTGCTCTTGAGAACTGGAGGCAGGCAGACAGTTGAAAATGGGTTCACAGTGTGTCCTGGGGTCTGGGCTGATGACTTAAGGTGACCCCTGAGAAACGGCACCTGTAATCGGAGGCTTGACTGTCCCCCGTCCACCCTTGCCTGGGTCCATGCCACAGTCCCAGGCTGTGTCCGTGTCCTGGCAGCAGGGTGGGGCTTCCTAAAAGGCTTTTGCACTTTTGTTTTCCAAAATCTATTGTTAATTCTTTCTTTTTTTTGATGCCACAAGACTACTTTGAGGCTCAGAAAGCCAAATCCTTGATCTCAATAATAGTAGCTATTATCTGGCATGAGCTGGCACTTTATATATATTATGCTATTTAAAGTTTACAAGAACCCCGAAGGGTACACAATATTTTTCCTATTTTAAGTATGAGAATTCTGAGGCTTAGAAATTTTAAATAGCTTTCCAAGGACACCAGCTTGTAAGCAGTAGAAGGAAGATTTGGAATCAGTTTTTATCTGATTCCAAGTAACACTCTTTCCATTGCCCATCTCACATAACCAGGTAAGAATTACATAATGGATGTAGCCCTCTTGAGACATGATTTTACTTTTACTGGACAAGCCTCTTTCCTTTTTTGAGAGAATCGTATTTCAAGGATGATTTCAGAGCATGAGCAACCAGGCATAGTGGCATAAACATAGTAGAAAACACACCGGACTTCATCATGTGCCAGCCACTGTTTTGAGTACTTTGTAAGTATTAAATCATCGGATCCTCACAACCATGCCATGATGTAGTGTTTCAGTATGTTCAGGCTACTATACCAAAATACTATAGACTGGTGATGGCTTATCAACAACAGAAATGTGTTGCTCGCATCTCTGGAGCCTGGGAAGTCCAACATCAAGGTGCTGGCAGATTTAGTGTCTGGCGAGGGCTTGCTTTCTGGTTCATAGATGGTGCCTTCTCACTGTGTCCTCACATGGTAAAAGGGGAAACAAGTTCTCTGGAGTTTCTTTTATGAGGGCATTAACCCTGGTTATGAGGCCTCTGCCCTCACGACCTAATCATGTTCCAAAGGTCCCATCTCCTAATACCATCCCCCTTGGAAGGTAGGATTGCAACAAAGGAAATTTTGGGAGACATAAACATTCAGACCATGGCATGCAGTTCCATTATTATCCCTCCATCCTTCAGTTGAGGCACAGAGATGTTAAGCAAGTTGTCTAATGTCTGATAACCAGCGAGTGGCTGAGCTGGGATTTGAACCCAGACAGGCTGGACCCAGAGTCCAGTGCTCTTAGCCCTGTATATAGGGCCTCTCTAACCAAGACAGAGGAGGCTACAGGAGGAGGCTTCATGTGGGGTGAGCACCAGTGACTAAGAGTTCTATTTGAGCATGCTGTATTTGAGGTAGACTTTTATGTATCCAAATGGAGCTATCAAGAAGGCATTCAGACCTCAGTTTAGCACACAGGTAGTACATAAAGCCTGAGATAAGATGGAACAGTCTCTAGAGAGTGTGTGTGTGGAGGAGAGAGACCCATGGCCCCTTCCACATCCTGACGTTAGGCTGAAGAGGGAGGGTTGGAAAAGGAATCAAGTGGTTCCTCCCTTTCTCTCATGCCTACATCCCAATCCTTAAGGAAGTCCTGTGGATTCCACCTTGACTCCCCCCACTTCTTATCACTGCCCAGCCATCCACCTGGCTCTCTCCTACTATCTGCAGAGTCCCCTCAAGTCTGCTCTGATTCCTCTCTGGCTGCCAATATCCTTCCTAAGCTCTTGCCACACTAGCCTTCTTGTTTGGAACATGCAGACACAGATGTAAGTTTTATCAAACTCAACCAGGGGCACCATCACTTATTTTCTTTAGAAACATTTTTTTCCCCAAGATGCCTAGAGTCTGCAAAATGAACTGTGATGAGAACATGGCATGCAGATCCAGCTCTTCTCTCTTCGACATGCATCATTAGCCCCAGTCACCTTTGACAACTATGAGCAGTGGGACACATTTGGCTTGCTTCCTAGGGATTTCAGGGCAGAGTAAAATTCGCTTCGATTGAATAGGTAGGAATCAAGGTCAGCCTCCAAAACAGGTTTTCTTGGAAAAATAGAAACTATAATTTACCCCATGAATCGTATTTTTAAAAATTAAATTCTACTTCAATAATAAGAAGTGGTAGAAGATGCTATTGTGTTTCCTCTTTTGCTTTGTTAAAGAATCAAGATTGAGGCCAGCTGTGTGTATAGGAGACAGCATAAGCAGAATCTCTTTCTATTCCTTCCCTATCAAACCCCTTGAGAGAAATAGGTATTTCTTCCTTGCTTCTTGATCTTTTCTCAGCCCTCTGCAATATCACTTTTTCCTCCCTGGCTTCGTATTGCCTGTCTTCATTCACTCTTATTCCTTGTTTACCACCCACTCCCGGGAGACCGTTCTGTGTCCCAAGAGCATAGCCAGGCTCCCGATGTGGAGTAGCCCTCCCTGTGCAACATACCCCAGTGGCCCAAGCTCTCTCACACTGCTCTGCCTTTGCTTAGGTCGCTCTCATTGCCTGGCATGTATTTATCTCATTTTGATACTTAAAAAACTTGTTTATGACCAGCTTAACTGTCCCTTCCTTGGAGAATATTTATCGACCACTCTCTGCCTCCTCCAGGAAGAGCTGAGTCTTCCCAAGGCTTTCCCCATAATACTATGAGGAGACTGCAGTGCAGGGGACCAGAATATGCCAACCTCGAAGGTACCACTTTGGCTTAAGAATTGTTTTGAGCTGAAGGCGGTTGAGAATCAGCAAATGGAGGAAAAGCTTTCTATCCTCCCTTTTTCTATCTGAAGGCAGACTATAAATTTCCCTTTGTGAAGTTGTTCCCCTTTCCTTTTCCTATATCCAGAGTTGAAAAACAACATCATCACTATAGACAGAAGGCTGGCACCAGGTTGGGTCTGCACAAACAAATGTTCCTAATATAACCCTGATCATCCATTAATTTTCTCTGTATATTTACCTTTCCACAATTTACCAACCCTAAAAGTCCCAATCCCTTTTCATTTGCTTTGTCATTTCTCCATAAATTTATTGCCTTTTTTAAAAGATAGTAATAAGCTTCACATTCTAACATTCCACTGAGTTGCTCATCGCTGTTCTCCAATAAGTACATCCACTGCATACATAAATAAATTCTGGTTTTTCCTCATGTTAATCTTTTATCAGTTTTATTTGTGAGTCCCAGTCACTCAATCAAAGAGGATAAATGGGGAGCTTCTTTCCTCCCTTATAGCAGGTACCGAGCTTACCTCAAAGTCATTGTGACATCATGTCTCTTTCTTTCATGACTATGCACTTTTGCGTTTTTGGTATTTAACACAGTGGTGCAGAGTAGGTACCAAGTCCATGGTTGCTGAATAAATGAATGAATGATTCACAGTGAGGCAAAATTCGTAATTTTGCTGGAAGGTTGTCATCCTGATTATAAAGAGTCACATGCATGTCACCTCACTACCCAGTTGCCACCCTGACTCTCCTTCCAACTCTTCATAGAAGATGGCCCAAGAATTTAAAAACTGACAAAAGTCCTGTTCCTGATTCTGTTACTGACTCACTCTAGCCCTTTAAATTATTCACTTCCTGTCTACAATGGTGTTTGTTGGCTTACAAAGCAAGGTGACCCTTGAGGGATGATAACAGCTAAGGGCTTACAAATGATTTCAGAATACCATGAACTGTGTAAATGTGAATGCTGTTATGAATCAATAAAGTGGGTGAGGGAATCGAAACTGCTCAGCTCTCTCTTGAATTGCTAACCGCTTTATCTGTCAAATTGAAAAAGTACTAAAACCACCCCAAGGGGAGAGTCTTGGTATTCACTCTTCCTCATGAGTAATTTCTTATTAAGAATAACAAATAAGACAAGAAGCCAGAATTCCAGACAGGAGGGTTGAGTGGGGGTGTGGGGGTGAGAGGTTAGGGGGCTTGGGGCTGTCTCTGGTGCACTAATTCCCACTTTTGGTGTGTTTATTTAAGTGTGTGTTTGCAAACAGAATGATGCATAAATTGTTAGTACCCAAAGGCAATTCCTGTGAAGGGAAGAGACTTTATAAATGTTGCAGCAACTGTTTTTTCCGAGGGGTGCTGAGGGGTCTTGAAGGGATCAAGAGCTTTTGTGGATGTTTCTCCCTTTATGTTCCCTGCTGTGAGGAGGGGTTTCTTGGAACTGCCCTAAGGGTTTGGGAGGCCCTCTCATTTTCTCCTCTAGTCAAGCCAGGGTGAGCCTCAGGTGCTGCTGGACCCCTGGCCTACCTACAATGGGTAGCTTATGATGGGAAATAATTAGCTAATTCAGTCCATGGCTGGAGGCGGGAGGCCATGCTGAAGGCCGGACAGCCTGGAGTGAGAACATGTAGGTTCCCAGCAGTCAGGCATCAGTTAATACCAGGACTAAATAAGGACAAGCTGTCTCTCAGGAAATGAGGGTCGCCTTTTAGATGATGATTGGGCTTCAGGCCTAAAAGTGAGGACCCTGGTGTGCTGGCTTGTCTCACGTGCTTCGTAACCATGGCCTGCATGCCACCCAATATTACTGGATGCAGATGGTGACCTGAGTCCTGAATTCCACCTCCCCACTTCCCTGTGAGGTGTTGAAGGGTCCTCTTTTGACTTAGGAGTGTCCTGACGGCCCTGTGGGGAGGAGGAGGGGCCTATGGGGGTGGCAGGCATGGTGGTACTAAGGGGCTTGGCACTCATTCTGCAGACGTCACTGGGAGAGGGAAGAGCAATTCTACCTGCGTGAAGACTGAGTGGCTGCAAGTTTTGGCCTCTGGCAATGTGCAGTGTTCAAGGAAGAGGTTTGCATCCCACCATGGGAAGGGCCAGCCTTACCCTCAGGCTGAGCCAAATGTCCCTTTCCAATGCCAAAAAGAAGACCAAAGAGCTGTGTTCTGAGATTTTTAAATTCAATTATTGATATACAGCTACATGCATATATAAAATATGAAAACATAGGGTATAATTGTTTACAATAATCGTGGGTGCGTTAGTATATTTTGTATGCATATGTTTAGTATGTGTGTGTGTGCATTCTCATATTCTCAAGATAATACACATATAACCCCTTCTCTAATCACATCTTTCCTGGAAAACTTGGAAATCACCCACTTTGTATCTAGTTTCAAAGACTCAAATAGGAGGAAAGAAATGTTTTTCGGGTTAAAGCAGCACAGATGAAGTTAAAACTGGAAAAGACCCATTGAGATTTTTATTCAATTTATACCTCATTGTAAAAAAGGAGAAGTATCTTGGGAAGCACTTAGAATCTGTTGAGTCTGGAGGCCCTGAGTGGGCACTGACCTGTCTGTTAGGGACATGTTTACTGATATACGAAGTGGAGTGGGGGCTGGGGACAATCAGATCCTAATGAACTCCAGGAGGCTCCCTGACCCTTTTGTATCCATTCCAGGGTCAAATGCTGATATATTTGTAGATTTCATTTTTGTGACTACATCCCAGAACATACTGTTGAGTTAAACCACCCTTGCTCTGGAAAGGCGTTACACACTTAGAGAAACAACTCCTCCAATAACAAACTGAAGCGCTGCAGAAAGATTGAAATCAGTCACTTTCAGAACACTGAGGGACCTCTGTGATTGGTGGCCTGTCAACATTGCCAGTTTGTTTACATAAATGTAAATTTTATGTTCTATGGGCATGATCCCAGAAGGTCGCCCCTGAAATGTAATCTGTTCCCCTATTTTCAAGGGTAACTCTTTGCTATGACAAAATAAGGATGGACTTAGCTTCTTGGATATTCCATCCGAGATTACAATGGTTTCCTTATTGATAAACCTCAGGCCTGAGCACCTCAGGTATATATTTCACAAGACCAGTATGATGATTGGTCCTGGCTATTTATTCATTAGCACATTACATTTTAAATAACCTTGTGAATAAATACATTAGGAGTTGCGTATGATTGTGGTGGTTGTGGACTCTTGTGTTAGAGTTGATGGACAGTAATCAGCCACGGGCTGGGTTGAGGGGCACCTTAGAGGCCCCTAGAGATGGATAGTTCTACAGAACCTGTTTGTAAGTACTGATGGATTAGCTGGGTCATCTTCTGACAGGTCAGGTTAAAAAAATTTTTTTTAAGAGACAGGATTTTTCTCTGTCACCGAGGCTGCAGGGCAGTGGTGCTATCACAGCTCACTGCAGCCTCGGCCTCCTGGGCTGAGCCGATCCTCCCACCTCAGCCTCTTGGGTAGCTAAGACTACAAGTGAATGCCACCACACTTGGCTAATTTTTAAATTTTTTTGTAGAGATGGGGCCTCACTATGTTGCCCAGGCTGGCCTTGAACTCCTAGCCTCAATGAATCTTCCTGCCTCAACCTTCCAAAGTGCTGGGATAACAGGTGTGAGCCACTGTGCCCAGCCTCAGACAATAAATTTTAGTGAGGTGAGATGGATGTATTCTCACATCTCTCTTTTAAAGTTTATAGTTTAATGATTTAAAAACATACACACACATGCACATGTATATCAGGGATGGAAAATAGGTGCCACCTTTTGTGGAAATGCCAGTTGATTGGTGAATACTACCTTGGGCTCTGCACTGAGAAGAATTATGAACCTGTGGGAAGGCCCTATGGGAAAAAATTGTGATAGTTGATTAGAGACATCCTCTAAGGGAATGGACATTCTTGGGGGTTGAGGGAGATTTTCTATACAAATATGAGGGCTTTTCTTGTAGGGGATGCTGAAGTAGTGTGGAAGAATGAACTATCACACTGACATTAAACTGGGTTTCCAACCTGTCAGGTACATTATTATTTGATTCCAGCTTGTTAAAATAACTGCAGTTTTTTAACTGCTCATTCAATGCATACTAACAGTTTCCTCAAAACATCTAAAGCTCAACTAGAATTTGTGTACTGAGTATAAACAAACAACTCAACTGAAGACAGGAAATGGGAAAGAAAAATAGTTCATTTTAAGCTAGTTATATACACAACAATTAACATTAAGTTAAATTCCTCTGTTACCCCTAAACTTACGTTAGCTATGTTTCCTGATTTCCCACTATTAACTCAAACATTGTTTTACCAACTTTGACCTCCATAAACACAGGAAACATGCATTTTAATAGGGTAAAGATGGGCTTTGTTGTAAAATAATTTTGTAAGAGATCCCTTATCTCTTTGTATTTGATAGCAGGGGAAGGAACCTGTGACTTATGAAGGAGGAAAGAGAAGAGTCAAATTTATGTGACTTGAGCCCTTTGCCTCAATCTGATTAGTTAGCAAATCGTTTTTTAAATTGTTTAGTTCACTAAGCCATTAATTCAGCTTCCTTATCAGCACAGAGCAAGGCTTTTTATAGCAAAGCACTGGAATAAACAAAAGCACTCTAACTCCATGTGATTTGCTTCTTTGTTTCTTTAAAGCTAACTCTGTTTAAATTGTGTTTGATTTCATATTTTCCTCTCTTGAAGAAGGGCTTATTTTATTTGCCCATAGGTTAAAACAAAACAAAACCAAAAAGAAAAAGATGTTTTCAGACAGTGATTGTATCGTATAGATATTGCATTCAGCTACTAGTCACAGATTGCCAACCAGAGTCACCTAACCAAACTAGAAGTTTATCTTCTCTGCCATAAGAGAAGGATGGATGATGGCAGGAGCCCAGTGGCACTGTGCAGTGCCACGGACCCAGGCTCCTTGAGACTTCTTGCTCTTCATGTTTGATTGCTGGCTTTCATCCTCAGACTCACCTCATGGTGCAGGGTGGAAAGAGCTTCAGCAGCCATCATGCCTCCGTTCCAGGGAGGAAGCAGAAGGAAGAAGGGCTGGGCTTCTTTTAAAAAAAACCTTTCCAAAAGTCACACTCCATCACTGGTCATGTTCTAGATGACTCTCACTGGCCTTTTGTTGATTTCACCCACCTCTGTGGCCCTCGGCCACTCAGTCGCCCCTGTGTGTACTCTGACCAGGCCTGACAGCACATCGGCTCCTGTCTGTACCCTGCATATCTTGTTCTAAGGATTCCTCATTGCTTCTGAGACCTGAGGAGCCGCAGAGTCCACGTGATACCGATGCAAGTATGATCCAGAAATGAGGAAGAGTTGTTGCATCACAGGTGGAGCTTTGGCAAAGGGGAGATGAGAGCGGTCAGCGTGAATGAGAAAAGCTCTTCTCCCCTCCAGCGCCCACCTGCAGCAGTCCGTTTGCCTTTTGGGAGAGGGCCTCATCAAATTAAATAGTCAGTTGCACTGTCCAGCTTACATATTCTCATATCAGCTATCTCTCCTCCCCTGCCTTACTTCCCCTGTCCCTCACCTCTACTCCCCTGGGATTGCATTTCCCAATAAATTAGTAGCACATATAGTTTTGTGTCAGGTTCTGTTTTCTTAGGAACCCAGGCTGAGGCAGGGCAGAACTTGGTGACATGGCCATATTCCACTGCTAAGGAGCCAAACAGTGAATTTTAGCTGCTAATACTGACATCTCTAATAAGATCAGATTTCTGTTGCTAAGGAAGGGTGGGGGAAGCCTCTGCTATAATGACACACAGTATACATCTCAACTGCAGGCCAAGTCAGCACTGAAAAATTCCATCAGCTGCATTTTGCTAAGCTGGAGATACTGGTGCCTTTGGGAATGCAGCACAGGAACAAAAGTGAGACAAATTGCACCAGCGGAGATTGTTTTTCCCTCTTGAGTCTAGAGGAGCCCACTATCTAGACGCAGCCTGCAGCTACAGTCCCCCATGGCATGGTGTAATTCAAGCTAAGCTGCTTCTAGAGAAGATAGTCTTAAGAGATCTTGGCTGCCGTGCCAATGAAGTTACTCAGGAGGCTGCTCAGCTGCCCCCAAAGGTCTATTATTTTTTTATCGGGACTGTGGAAAGTGGGAATGAATTGGTGCCAGTAGAAGTGAAGTAAGGTGGGGAGACTAGATGAAAATAGAAGTTCAAGACTTAAAAAGATTTAAGAAGCCTTACTCTAATGGGGCAGGGCCATCAGCACCAAGAAAGCAGCTGGTTAAGATGCAGTGAGCTGGGCATGGTGGCTCACGCTATAATCCCAGCACTTTGAGGGCCGAGGCAGGAGGTTGACTTGAGTCCAGGAGTTCAGTACCAGCCAGACCGGCATAGCAAGACCAAATCTCTACAATAATAAAAATGGAAAAAAAAAAAAAAAAAAAAAAAAGCTGGGCGTGATGGTATGTGCCTGTAGTCCCAGCTACTTGGGAGGCTAAGGAGGGGGATCACTTGAGCCCAGGAGTTAAAGGCTGTAGTGAGCTATCATGGTACCACTGCACTCCAGCTTGGGTCACAGAGTGAGACCCTGTCTCTCAGAAGAAACCAAAATAGTTGAACTTGGAGAAACAAAATGGGGTTACCCAGAGATCTTTAAGGATGGAAGATAAGAACAAGACCTCAGGAGTTTAATATGTGTGGAAATTTTTCTTGGTTGCATATACGTACAGGGGCTGGTACCTTAGGCTTGATTCTTTGTGTTCAGCTGTTTTTTCTTTCTAATTTTGAACATTATGCGCAAAATATAAAATCTCTGAAAAGTTTCATGCCTTAAACATATTATTGACCAGTTAATACCTAAATAGGGATTACTTGATACACTCTGAGAGCCACAGGACCCTTGGCTATAGAGTGTGGGGATACGGGGCTGGCATGTGGAAGAGAGCACCTGGGGCCTGAAGTGGACAAAAGCGTGGAGTCACCAGCAGAGGGCTGGCTGAAGTCCACAGCGTTTGGTTACCTTCCCTAAGCAGGTCATCAAAGGTCCAGAGTGTTAGAAATATCAGGAAGAGTACAAATAGTGCTATTATATCACAAAACATTAGTCAAAAATCGCAGTGCAACCCAGATTGTCTTAATAAATGAGCAAAGCCAGAACAAACTGTTCACAGCCTGATTTTATTAGATGCTTCTCAAAGTGCAGAGAGAAAGGACAAGATCAGATAGGATGCTTTAGGCTGCAAGTAACAGAAAATCCAGACTCAGTGCTCTTGAATAATATGGCCAGTTGCAAGGCTGGTTATTCAGAAGTTTGGCAGCATCTTCAGAGGCCCAATATTTTCTTTCCCTCCTTCTGTGTGGTTCTACCGCCTCAGTATGCCAGCTGGGCTCTCCTTTTGGTCCCAAGGTGGTTGCCATGGGCCCAGACAATGCAGCAGAAATGCAAAAATGTTTGGTTCTCCAAATATTTCTTCTCAAGTTCCGATTGTATCAGCAAGAAAACTTTTCCAGAATCCCTTTGGTCAACTTCCTCTCATGTCTCATTGGCCAGAACTGCCCTTGCCCAAGCCTTAGCCTGGGAGAGAAAAGGAGCTACCACAATTGGCTTAAACTTATCTTGATACACTGCTTAGGACTGGAGCTAGGGCCCATTTTCCCGAAAGCACTTAGCCATGAGGAGGAGGCTGGAAACCTGATGGAAATCTTAACCTTTCTGAGACTCAGTTCATCTGTAAGACTGAATTAATAGTTGTGTGTACTTCACAGACTGGTTGTGTTGAATAAATAAGATAATGGGTGCGAAGCGTGAACCACAGAGCAAACACTCAGTTAGTGGTTGCTATGATTACAGGAGTTTCATCTCCAGCATGTGTATCCGTCTTGTCACAGAAAGAAGATCCCAGTAAGGGGAGAATCATAGTTGCTGTGCCTGTGGCACTCAGGGAAGGTATTCTTTCTGTTTGATGCCGAAGCACTGGTCCTCACTCTTGTGTCTAAGCCGTAGTCTTTCTATCTCCCCTACGGGAATTCAGGGACATTTCACGATCCTGGCATTACAATTCTCTGTCAGCTTCTGCTGCAACAGATGAGACACAAGCTGCAAAATTTGGACAGTAAGTTAATGGAGGATTAAGCACGTACGTTCCCTGTGCACTGCTCAAGGGAAAACATATTCTCAGAGGTTTTGATCTCTGGGGTCTCAATAAGCTGCCTTGCAGGTAAGGACTCATTCCTTATGTTCTGACTGCATTCAAGGCAGGCCCTCAGGCTTAGGCCTGAGGCTCCTCAAGCCGCCTCCTGTTGCCACTCTGGCTTCCCCAAACTGGGACAGACAGTGAAACAGACATACACATCAGAGACACCAACCTACGTTTGAACACAGCCTCAGCTGCCTACCAGCTGTGTGACTGTGTGCAAGTCACTGAACATCTCTGCAGCTCAGCTTATTTTATTTTTTCATCTAAAAAGTAGTTTTAATACCTATTGTGCAAAGCTGTGAGGTTACAGATGATGCTTGTGAAGTAGCTATTGTGTAACATACATTCAATAAGTGATAGCTGCTATTATTACTAATTGGGTTCATCTTTGTAAATATGTATGCATATGTCTCATTTATTTTTAACAGCTTTATTATATTTATTATGTTATATGAAGTATAATTTACATACAGTAAAATATGTTCATTTTAAGTGTATGGTCTAAGAAGCTTTGGCTAATGCATATCCATGTAACCACCACCATGATCGACATATGGAACATTTCTATCACCCTATCATTGAGGGCAACCCTGACCTCCCTCTCCGGCCTCAGGTAGTCACTGATTTGCTTTCTGTCACAGGTTTCTTGCCTTTTCTTGAGTTACATAAAAATATACCCATACAGTCTTTTGGTCTGGCTTATTTCCCCTTGCATAATGCTTTTGGGATTTATTTAGCATTATATGTATATTAGTAGTTTGTTCCTTTGTATTTCTGAATAGAATTCCATTTGCCAGTTGATGGACATTTGAATTATTTCCAGCTTGGAGCTATAATTAATAGTGATGCTATAAACATTCACACATAATGTGTGCACATATGCTTTTATTTCTCTTGGGTGAATACCTTGAAATGGAATTTCTAGGTCATTCGGTATGTTTAATTTTATAGGAAACTATTAACTGTCTGCCAAAATGGCTGTAGCATTTTGCTCTTTCACCAACAGCTCATGAAATTTACATTGCTTTAAATTCTCCCCCGTATTTGATATTGCCATTTATTTTAATTTTAGCTATTCTAATGTGTAGCTGGAGGTGTCTCATGGTTTTAATTTTCATATCTCTGATAACTAGTGATGCTGAGCATCTTTTCATATACTCAGTGGCCATTACTATGACTTTTTTTGTGAAGTCTCCTTTCAGTTTCTTCAATTTTTAGTTGAGTTGCTCATCTACTTATTGTCATTTGTAGAATTCTTGAGCTATTCTGAGTTCAGATCCTTTGCCGATATGTTTTACAAAAATTTCTTTCCATTTTGTTGACTTGCATTTTCATTTTCTTAATGGTACCATTTAATAAACCCAAGTGTTTTATTTTGGTGAAGTCCAGAGTATTTCAATTTTTCTTCTGTGGTTTGTATTGTTGTGTGCATGTTATATCTAAGTAATCATTGCCTACCTCAAGGTAACAGAACTTGCCTGGGCTGGACGTGGTGGCTCATGCCTGTAATTCCAGCACTTTGGGAGGCCGAAGTGGAGGAATCACTTGAGGCCAGGAGTTCAAGACAAACCTGGACAAAATAGCAAGACTCTGTCTCTACAAAAAGTAAAAAAATAAAGATTAAAAAAAATAGCTGATGTGGTGGCATGCATCTGTAGTCCTACTTTGGAGTATGAGGCAGGAGGATTGCTTGACCCCGGGAGTTTGAGGCTACAGTGACATGTGATTGCACCACTGCATTCCATCCTGGGCAACAGAGTGAGTCTCTGTCTCTAAAATAAACAAATTAAAAATTATCAACAATAACAACACAAAAACAATATCCTGCTTTAGCTTTTACATTAGGTTTATGATCCAGTTCAAATTAATTTTTACTCATGGTGTGAGGTAAGAGTCAAGGTTCATTTTCCCCCATATGGATATCCAATTTTCTAGCATCACATATTAAAAAACCTATGCTTTCCCTGTTGAGTTACCTTAGCGTCTTTGTAAAGAAATTGACCATGTAAGTGTGGATCTATTTCTGGACTCTGTTTTTGTTCCATTGATTCATATGTGTACCTTTACACCAATATCATGCTGTCTTGATTAATGTAGCTTTATAGAAAGTTTGAGACCAGTAATTTCCTTTGTTCCTTTTCAAAATATTTTGGTTATTCTAGGTCTTTTGCACCCTCAAATAAATTTTAGAATCAGCTTATGACTTTCTACAGATAAGTCTGGTGGGATTTTGATTAGGACTGCATTGAATCTATAGGTCAATTTGAGGAGAAATGGCATCTTAACAAGACTGAATTTTCTAGTCTATAGCTATGGTGTATTTATCCATTTATATGTGTTTTCTTTAATTTGTCTCAGTAATATTTTGTAGTTATTAATATAAAGATATTGCATATGTTTGATCCAATTCATTCCTAAAACTTTCTTTGTTATTATAAATGAATCTTAAAATTTTTTTCTAGTTGTTCCTGGTATATAGAAATGTAATTGATTTTTTTTTTCCTTTGAGACAGAGTCTCACTCTGTTGCCCAGGCTAGCGTGCAGTGGCATGATCTTGGCTCACTGTAGTTTTGACCTCTCAGGCTTAAGGTATCCTCTCACCTCAGCCTCCCAAGTTGCTGTGACTACAAGCGTGTGTGATCATGCCCAGCTAATTTTTGTATTTTTTGTAGAGACAGGGTTTCACCATGTTGCCCAGGCTGGTCTTGAACTGCTAAGCTCAAGGGATCCACCTGGCTCAGCTTCCCAAAGTACTGGGATTACAGGTGTGAGCCACTGTGTCCGACCAGAAATGTAATTGATTTTTGCATAATGACCTGATTCCTGTGACCTTACTACATTCACTTATTAGTTCTGGTAGCATTTTTTATGTTCTTTGGGATTTTATATATACATGTTAATAATAGGTTATTTAATAAGAATATAGACAGGTTAATTTCTTCCTTTCCAAACTACCTGCCTTTATTTCCTTTTCTTGCCTATTGCGTTGACTAGGACTTTGAGTAAAATGTGGAATCGAAGCCGGGGGAGCAAAAATCCTTGCCTGGTTACTGATATTAAGTAGAAAACATGCAGTGTTTCACCGTTAAGTATGATAGCAGTTGTAGGATCTTCACAAATTCTGTTTATCAAGTTAGAAAACTTTCCCTCTCTTCCTAATTTGATTAGAGTTTTTTTTTTTAACCATGAATGACTGTTCAATTTTGTTAAATACAGTTTTTTTTTGCATCTATTGAGAAGATCGTAGCTTTTCCTACTTTACTGTATTAGTATGATGAATTATATTGATTTCCAGATGTTAAATTAACCATTCTTGACATAAAACTTACTTGAATTTAATGTATTATTCTTTGCATATGTTGCAGAATTTGATTTGCTAATACATTTAAAAATTTTTAATATCTGTATTTATGAGTCATATTGTCTTCTTTTGATATTTTTTAATGTTTTTTGTATTGGAACACTGGGTTTAGAAAATACGTTGGGAAGTGTGATAAGCTAAATAATAGCCCTACAGATTTGTCAATGCCCCAAGTCTCCAAAATCTCTAAATATTACCTTTATGGGTAAAAAGTTCTACAGATACGATCAAGTTACGGTTCTTGATATGAGATTATCTTGAATTAGCAAGGTTGTCCCTAAACACAGTCACAAGTGTCCTTATAAATTGGAGGCAGAGGGAAATTTCACACAGACAGAAGACGAGAAGGCACACAGAAGAGAAGGCAATGTGATCAAGGAGGCATAGCTTGTATTAATGAGGCCAGAAGCAGAGGAATGCCAGCAGCCACCAAAAGCTGGAAGAGGCAAGAGAAGGCTTTCCCCCGGACCTGCTGGAGGGAATGTGGCTCTGCCCACACGTTGATTTTTGCCCGGTGATGTTGATTTTGGACTTCAGGACTTCAGAACTGTGAAGGAATACATTTCCATTGTTTTATGCCACCTAGTTTGTGGTATTTTATTACAGCAATGTTAGAAAACTAATAGAAAAAGTGTTCCCTTCTTTATATTCTGAAAGATTTTGTGTAAGATTGGCATTATTTCTTTTTAAAAATATTTCTTAGAATTCACTTGTGAGGCTCTCTGGGCATGCATTTTTTAATGCAAAAGCTTTTAAACGACAATTTCAAGTTTTAAAAATTAATATAGGGCTATTCAAGTTTTCTATTTTGTCCTGAGTCTGTTTGGGTTATTTGTAACTTCCAAAGACTTTGTCCATTTCATTGATGTAGTTGTGTTTATTGGCATAAAGTGGTTTATAATAATTTGTGTGTTCTCTTTTTAATGTCTGTAGAATCTGTGGTAATGTCCTCTCCTTTATTCCTGATATTGGTAATTTGTGTGTTTTTCTTTTGCTATTAATCAATATAGCTAGATGTGTATCACTTTTATTGATCTTTTAAAAGAGCTAATTTTAGTTTCATTAATTTTCTCTAACTTTTGTCTAATTTTTATTTTACTTATCCTTGATACTTTTGCCTTTACTTATTTTGAACTTAATTAGTTCTTTTTCTAGCTTCTTGAAGAAAAGTCACAGATAAGTGATTTCAAATCTTTTTACGTTTCTAATATAAACATTTGAAACTATAAATTTTCCTCTTAACATTGCCTTAGGTAAATAACATAAATTTTAATTTCTTGCATTTTCAGCTTCATTTAGTTAGAAATACCTTCTGAGGTTTTTTTGTTTTTGTTTTTGTTTTTGTCATTTCTTTCTCTGACCCATGAGTTATTTAAAAATGTAATACTTAATTTCCAAATATCTGGGAATTAAAAAAATTTCTGTTATTGCACTCTAATTTTATTCTGTTGTGGGTCAATAAATATGTGCTTTATTAAAAATTTTTTATTGTAATTTAAAATTTTTTATTGTAATTTATTTTTAAAATATTAAAATTTTTTATTGTAATTTTTTACATAAAAAATTTTTATTGTAATTTATTTTTTGGCCTGGCATATAGTCTATCTTGATGAACGCTGTATGTGCACTTGACAATCCTACTGTTGTTAGGTAGAATGCCAATAAATGTCAATTGGATCAAGTTGGTTAGTAATTTGTTCGTCTTCTATAGTTTTACTGATATTCTGTCTACTTGTTCTATCAACTAGTAAAAGAGGGCTGTGAGACTCTTGAACTCTATTGTCTATTTCAGTTTCATCAGCTTTTGCTTTACATATTGTGGAGTTCTGTTATTAGGTGTATGTAAGGTTATAATTGTTATATCTTAAAATTTCCCTATCTCTGGAAAGCTTTCTTATATTAAAGTGTACTTTGTCTAATATTAATAGAGCCTCTCCATCATTCTTATGCTTACTGTTTACATGCTATATCTTTTCATTATTTTACTTTCAATCTCTGTGTGTCTTTGTATTTGAACTGCTTCTATGATAGACAGCATATAGCTGGAGCTTACCTTTTACTCAGTCTGAAAATCTCTGCCTTTTGATTGTTTAATTCATTACATTCAATATAATTAATAATAAGATTGAATTTAGGTCAACCGTTTTATTATTTGTTTTCAATTTGCATTGCCTCTTTCTTGTTTTTTGTTTCCTTCTTCCGTGTCTTTTTTGTTCATGAAATATGTTTAGTTGCATTTTACTTCATCGATTGATTTTTTAGGTATATTTCTTTGCATTAATTTTTGGTGCTTGCTCTATGGTTTACAACATGCATCGTTTACTTATCACAGTTTGCTTGTTTGCTTAAAGTTAATACAGGAAACTTGCATCAGTAGATGGGTCCATATACATTTGCATTTTCATATTTGCTTTTAGTTTTTATTTGGTGAAATGCTACTCATTTATTTTGATGTATGTTAGTTGCATAACAGAATGGTTGACCCCTTTTATATGTGAACTTACTGCTAAATGCTGAAGTATTTTCCAAGAGAAAATTTGAGAAGGTAATTAGAACGAGGGGGCCATGTGATAGGACATCATGCATGCAGACCTACAAAAGGCAGAGGAGGTTCAGAGAGGTTTCGGCTATTGGAGAATGAGAGAGGAATGTTTTCACTGAAGTATGACAGATCCAAGGTTCAACTCATGAGCTGTACCTCACAAAAGACGTGCGTTTTGAAAGATAAAGAGAATTGGTGGGGAGGAGGGTGGGCAAGATTTGGAAACATGGTTGAGGCACTTTTTATAACTAGAAAATCTACAAACATTGTGCTAATATGAAATAAATATATTTTACTGCAACTTTGACTATTTTATACCTGAGGGTGAGTTAGAGAAAATCTAACAGTGAAAATGCATAGAGACATTTATAGAAAGAAATAGAATGAAATGAAATAAATATGCAAAAAAGAATAATTGGAACTGGAATTTGCCATGATTAAGAAACGATTAACCCCACTTTACAGATGAAAAAAGGACTTTATATTTTTGCATAATCTGTAAGCTTAGGGTGAATCAACACATACTTGTTGTGTGATAAAAGATTTTTTCCCCGGTAAAACACTAGCAAGTATGATGTGCTCTACCCTGGGTTTATTACGTTTGTTCCTAAGGCATGTCTTAACTTTTGCACTCATTCTGCTACTCAAAAAGCACCTTTAATTACCTGGCAGATGTGTCAGTGGCAAAGGAAAACATGAAGTCCTGAGCAGCTCATTAGATGAGCCCTAAGATAGAATTGGTTACATTTAATTTCATTCTCTCACATTTCTCTGTAAAGGGCTTGTTGCAATATGGAATTATGAACTGGGAGGTTGTCTTATCTTGGGAAAATTTAATATTTCATCTAGTCCTTTAATGTATTTTCCAAGGTATTTAAAGAGCTGAGTAAAAATTAGGATGATTGGTATTAGAATGATGAAAAACGTTTTAAGCACTTTAAACCATTGGGTAAATTCAGGAAGATATGGTTAAGAAGATTGGGTATGCTGCCACATGGTATGGTCAAGGTTGAAATAAACATGGTGACATTCCACAGTGCAATGACTGACAACCAAGTGCAATTAGCTGCCTCGTGTAGCCAGGTCCCCCAGGACTCATCAGTGGCACTGATGGGGGTCATATCAATGCTGATAGATCAGCTAGTACCCTCCCCTACTGACAGCACCTCCTGCCTGGGCCAAGTTCCCTCAGGCAGGTTTCAGTGTTCCTGGGGTTTCATGTGCGTATTCCTGAGTGACCACTCCCCATAGCTTTGCCATGTCTCCCTTCTCTTCCATGTTGAAGCCTGAGGAAGAAGTGTGGGGAAGGGGGAAAATGTCCTCTTCCAGTTTGTCTTATGCTCTGCGAGCCATGGGGAACACAGGCTGCTTGTGCTCTCAATGATAGAGGCTGCAAGGAAGCCTCTCTCTTATGCTTCTAGCTGCCTTGCTGTTCTTGGAATGCAGTCCATGAAGGTGGACATGGGACAGTCCATAGGACAAACACTGCCGGACTCAGAATAGCCATTCTCCTCTGGTTCTGAGGCCTGATTACCTGGTCAAGTGGATGCTTCTGGTGGCTTGCTTTCTTAAAGGGGAATTTCTTTTCTCTCTTTTTTTTACTTAGAAAAAAATTTTATTTTTTACTTCTTTATTATACTTTAAGATGTAGGGTACATGTGCAGCATGTGCAGGTTTTTACATGGGTACACACGTGCTGTGGTGGTTTGCTGCATCCATCACCCTGTCATCTACATTGGGTATTTCTCCTAATGCTATTTCTCACTTATCCCCTAAATCCCTAGCCTTTATTCCTCCCCTAGCCCCACACCCCTTGACAGATCCCTGTGTGTGATGTTCCTCTCCCTGTGTCCTTATGTTCTCATTGTTCAACACCTATTTATGAGTGAAAAAGTGGTTTTTGGTTTTCTGGTTGTCAGTTTGCTGAGAATGATGGTTTCCAGCTTTATTCATGTCCGTGCAAAAGTTATGAACTCATCTTTTTCTATGGCTGCATAGTATTCCATGGTGCATATGTGCCACATTTTCTTTATCCAGTCTATCCTTGATGGACATTTGGGTTGGTTCCAAGTCTTTGCAATTGTAAACAGTGCCACAATAAACATACATGTGCATGTGTCTTTATAGTAGAATGATTTATAATCCTTTGTGTATATACCTAGTAATGGGATTGCTGGGTCAAATGGTATTTCTATTTCTAGATCTTTGAGGAATCGCCACACCATCTTCCACAATGGTTGCACTAATTTACACTCCCACCAACAGTGTAAAAGCTTTCCTATTTCTCCACATTTTCTCCAGCATCTGTTGTCTCTTCATTTTTTAATGATCACCATTCTAACTGGTGTGAGATGGTATCTCAATGTAGTTTTGATTTGCATTTCTCTAATGGCCAGTGATGATGAGCTTTTTTTCATTTGTTGACTGCATAAATGTTTTCTTTTGAGAAGTGTCTGTTCATATCCTTCTCCCACTTTTTGACGGGGTTGTTTTTTTCTTGTAAATTTGTTTAAGTTCTTTGTAGATTCTGGATATCAGCCCTTTGTCAGATGAGTAGATTGCAAAAATTTTTCCCATTTTGTTGGTTGCTGGTTCACTCTAATGATTGTTTCTTTTGCTGTACAGAAGCTCTTTAGTTTAATTAGATCCCATTTGTCTATTTTGGCTTTTGTTGCCATTGCTTTTGGTGTTTTAGTCATGAAGTCCTTGCCAATGCCTATGTCCTGAATGGTATTGCCTAGGTTTTCTTCTAGGGTTTTTATAGTGTTAGGTCTTACATTTAATCTTTAATCCATCTGGAGTTAATTTTTGTATAAGGTGTAAGAAAGGGAACCAGTTTCATATACAACCATTTGATCTTTGACAAACCTGACAAAAATAAGCAATGGGGAAAGGAATCTCTATTTAATAAATGGTGTTGGGAAAACTGGCTAGTCTTAATGGGGATTTTCTGCAGTTAGGCTCCCTGTTCTGTGAAGGCAGAGGCCATAGTTGTCTTGTTTAGCTTTATCTCACTGCAGAGTGGGCAAACAATAAATACTTGTTGTCTCTCTTCCTGGGACTCTTAAGTGTTTTGGAAAATAGTTTTTCCTGGGGATGGCCCCACAAGTTTGCTGGAATTGCCTGTTGTTCATCTTGGGCTCAAGCAGAAACCCTCACTGAATTTAAAATGTCTCATAATATATTCTGGTAGTTACTTTATGCTCAATTGTTTTATTCCTAGAGAGCTTTGAAATTGTGATAACCTTTATTGCTCAGGTTGTTACCGTTTCAACTCACATTTTTCCTGACCTCTGGTTAGTTTTTTAAAAAATATAGACTAAGGTGAGCATGTCAACATTTTAATCATGATGAAATAATTGCCCCTTGCCTTGCCACTAACAGATTATATGACCTTGGGCTAGGGTTGCTAGAGAAAACACTGACCACCCATTTAATATAAATTTCTGGTGAGTAATGAATAATATTTGGTATAATTATGTCCCATACATTTTGGCAGTGGAGTGTAGTGCTAAACTTAAGCTAAAAATTATTTTTGGTCTGGAATTCAAATTCATTGGATTTTCCTGTTTTTCTTTCTTTTTTTTTTCTGGACAAATCATTTTACTTTTCTGTGTTTCTGCTTCTTCATCTACAAAATGGAGTGTCAGTCTTGTGTACCTTGTTAATCTAAAGCTCAAATGACATTAAAGTGTATTAATATTCTTTCATAAGAATTTCCAATGAAAATGTAAGACATTGTTAGTCATACAATAAATGTTTATTGGGTATCTGTACTCGCTCTGGCTGATGTCAGCACACATTTGCTCTAGTGAATTAGAAACAAGTAGAAGACAGGTTTTGCTCTGTGGCCTTTCAGACACTACAGAAGATAAGCAAACACAGTGTAAGGTAATAAGAACTGTAGCATAATGCTAGGAAAGACTAGACAGGCAACACTCCAGGAGGATGCTGAGGACTGAGTCCTGAGTTGGACCTGAAGGGCTTAGCGGATTGTGGACTTCTTGCTGGGAATCCTCACCAATTCTGTGTGTGCTCCTCTGAAGAATGACAGAAACAGAGGAACATTATAAAGTCCACAAACAAGGCTGCAAAACAATGAGGAAATTTGCCTCTGGAGCGTAACTTCAGATTCATGTTCCAAGTTCCAAAGCAAGTTAATTTGTTTCCATTTTGAATTTTAATTTCAGCTTGGAAAACGAGCTAACATGATGTTCTTTACAAATGAGAAAATCCTCGAGTCCCCCATATAATCCATCTTTTAAGTACATATTCAAAATGGAAGATTATGCTTTTTTCATGCATTCATACATTCATTCATTCATTCATTCATCATTTAATAAATGTGTATTGAGCACCTGCTATGTGCCAAGCAGGTGCTAGGTGTATCGGGTATTTTTTATTGTTTCAGTAGATTTTGGGGGGAACAGGTGGTGTTTGGTTACATGAATAAGTTCTTCAGTGGTGATTTCTGAGATTTTGATGCACCCATCTCCAGAGCAGTTTTTTGTCCCTCACTCCCCTCCCACCTTTTCTCCCAAACCCCTGAAGTCCATTGTATCGTTCTTATGCCTTTGCATCCTCATAGCTTAGCTCCCACTTATGAGTGAGAACATGTGATGTTTGGTTTTCCATTCCTGAGTTACCTCACTTAGAATAACGGTCTCCGATTACATCAAGGTTGCTGCAATGCCATTATTTCACTCTTTTTTATGGCTGAGTAGCATTCCACGGTATCTATCTATCTATGTATCTATCTATCTATCACAGTTTATTTAACCACTTTCTGATTGATGGGCATTTGGGCTGGTTCCATATTTTTGTGATCGTGAATTGTGCTGCTATAAACATACATTTGCAAGTTCTTTTTCATATAATGACATCTTTTCCTCTGGGTAGATACCCAGTAGTGGAATTGCTGGATCAAATGTTCTACTTTTGGTTCTTTAAGGACTCTCCACACTGTTTTCCATAGTGGTTATACTAGTTTGCATTCCCACCAGCAGTATAAAAGTGTTCTTTATAGGGTATTTAAAGATAAAAATGGGACAATCTCATTAAGGAGCTCACTTCACATGCTTCTATAAATGGATCTTGAGGTCATGTGTGGAGATTCTAGTAGGACAGCTAAGCTTTGAGTGTGCCCTTGACCTGGAAACCCTCTTTCTTTCTCTGAGAGGAATTACTTTTCTCAGTGAACTTGATATTTCAGTAGGATCACATGATCTAAATAGCTGATCAATTCTGGTCTTTAAGAAAGTGCAGTTCACTCCAGCCTGGGCAACAGAATGAGACCCCGTCTCTAAAAAAAGAAAGAAAGAAAAATTGACTGATGTTATAGTCAGACAACCATCATTTTTCAAAACCAAAATGAAACAAAATAAAGTCTGATGCAGAAGACAAGTATGTCATGAACATAGCTAATAGAGTAGGATAAAGAGATTGTGCAGATGCGATAGAAGCAGAGGAGAGAGTGCCTGTGCGGGATTTCAGGTTAGCTTCTCAGAGTGGGTGGCCCTGGGCTTTAAAAGAGCAGGGAGCTCAGGAGGGTGTGAATTGTGGGAAAACATTCCTGGCAGGATGAACATCTTGTGTCTCTAAATAGCATTTCTCATATTCTGCCTCATGGCTTCCTGCCTTCCTTCCGCAGTTCCACCACCAGATTGTGGGCTCTTCCAGGCCCAGCAGGGCGGTGTCTTAATTATTTTTGCATCCTCATCATCTAGCATGGTGTCATTCAAGTTGCAGTTTTCACTCAATGGACTAAAATTGCACTGATTACCTTTTTGAATAGAATTCACAGCGGCAAGGTAGTATATATGCAGAATATGCTCTACTTGTTATTTACAGGCACTGTAAAGTCAAAGACTTTGGTTCAGATGTTGGCTGACCGCTCACTGGGTTGTACAGTCTTGAGCAAGATACCCTCCCTGAAACTTTTCCTTAGATGAAAAATGAGAAAAATAATATCTACTTCATATGTTGAAGATTGAGTGAAATTGTGTGTAAAATGTGACTGGCATAATTGCTGGCATCTAATTCCATATTAATTCCCCATACTCACCCACAGTATGCTCCTTAAGCTGACTTAGAATTTAGTTGTTACATTTTTGGAAGAAAAACTTAAGGACCTGAAATAAAGCCCACTACAGAATAAAAATTCTGCTCATGGGAAATATAACTATGTTTACAGCTTATTACACATTGTTATGTACCCACATATTGCAAATAGATCATATTTAGATGATTCCCCTGGTGGGGATTCTTTGGTTGGCTGGCGGTTATGTGAGAGTCCCAGATATGTTCTGCTGAGGCCGCATCTGGAGATTGGGAGGACATTTGCAAGACACCATGAACATTTGAAATGTCAAATTTTAAAAGTAGAGAATATATATTTTGATGCAGAATAATTATTAATAAAGAATAATAACTCATGAGAAGTGTTTAAGAAAATAATTTTAGGGAAAGAAAACTAAATATTTCCTCCACAAATCTCTGTGAATCAGGAAGAGCTGATCATTATTTGATTTAGGGACATGGGCAGGGATTGGCACTGTGTCACAGGGTACCTGCATTCCTCAGCAGCAGGGTTTGAGTCTCTGCTTTGTTAGATGAAGCAGTTTCAGTGCAAATTGGTTTCTAAAAACATTTTCAACAATTTGAAACTGGTGTGCTTCCAAATATAGACCCAGACTTGAGAAAGGTGGGCTATTTTGGGGAATGGTCAGTTTCTGGAAGAATAGCTGAGGACTTAGTTTAAGCATTTGGATAATATTAAAGGATGTAAAAGGCCCCATTTCACTGGCCTATTTACCCAGTTCAGTATCACGTTTGAGATGGGGAGTCATTCTATATCCAGGTTCCCAATCTTCTATGTTTTCCAACTGCCTGTCTCTTCTAGGGATGAAGAGAGAAAACTGAGATTCAGGAGGGCTGCGTTTGATGGACAGCGTTGTCCACTTTCTATCCTGGTTTAGCAGGTTGCAAGAGTAAACCTCAGATGGGGTTGAAAGATGGAGGAATGTCTTTGTTGTCTCTCATGAGGGCAATGACCAGGACAGAGGGTTTAAGTGGCTTGATTTGCATGAGAGAGTTAACATTCCTGGGAAACATCTTCTAAGTAAGGAGCCGGTTAGGGGTGGAGGCCCTGTGAAACTGAAGACAGCCTTGCCCCTCTGAAGAATATCACAGCCTAACTCCCAACCTCTCCAGCTGCATCTCCTCGCACATCCTCCGCCTCGCAACACATGCAATATACCAGCCACATTGAGCTGATAATGATGGTACCATGACCCCAGGAGGATCTCACAGAGTTGCAGAAGTGAAGTAGGCTCCAAACACTATTTGTTCCTGCATATGCTATTCATTTTGTTTGGAATATACTTCACCTCATTATTGGCTGGAAAGCTCCTATCTGTCTTTCAAGACCTTCAGCAAATGTCACTTCTGCTATAAAGTTTCCTGCAGCACCCCAAGGCAGTAGTCAATTCTTTGGGCTCTTATGGTACATTTGCTATCTCAATTACAGCATGTTTTGCAAGTTACCTGCTTATGTGTCTGCTTCCCTGCAGCACACATTTTTAGCTGCCTGTTAAAAACCTTTCCCTTTCCCCTTCCTCCCTCCCTCCCTCCCCCTTCCTTTTTTCTTTCTTTCTTTCCTTTCCTTCCTTCCTTCCTTCCTTCTTTCCTTCCTTCCTTCCTCTTTCTCTCTTTTTAGATTGGACGGAGATTTTGGTAGATTCTTTGAAACCAGTAAGCTTCTAGTAGTTGTTGAGGGGCTCTGTGTGCATGTTAGGGCATGTCTTTATTGCTCAGCTAGGCACTTTAAATTTCTATCTTAGATTTCACTTCCTGGTTATGCAAAACCTCAGAGTTAACCAGAAGTGTGAGAGCTTAGGTCCTTCTCAGGTCTGAGAACACAGCCCTTGGCATATGCACAGACTTACACATGCACATGACCTTCCAGGAATCTACCAGAGTTTTTTTTAAAGCCTCCTGTGGACATCTAATTCTCCAGTTTTTTCCGCTAAGCATTTTGCTTAGCCTGTTGGTTCCTCTCCTGAGATCCACTGCCTCAAGCAGCCAAGGTAGTCAACAGTTTCCTCTAATTGTTTTCAACAGCTTCCCCATGGAAAAGGCTATTCTGCACTAGGTCAGCTCTGAGTGAGATTAAAAAAAAAAAAAAAAGATAGCCTTAGGAGTGATCTTCCAGTGAACCACCAGACAGATCAAACAGTGATAGTTTTCTGGCAATGGTGGTTTGAAGGAGTTCCATCCAACCCCATTTTGCCCCCTCCCTTGGCTGCCAGGTTGCTGGTTTTCAAGACTAATGCACAGCTTGGGAATCCCCACCCCTTCTTTCTTACTAATGGAATCTTGATGTTGCTCAGATAAGCAGCTTCAAGGAAGGCTGAGTTTTCATGTCAGCTCCTGGGGGGTAAATCCTTATGAGCCCAGGGCAATCATGGCAATTCTGGTTTGCCTGCCGGTAACTGATTTCAGGTTGAGAGTAAGAGGCACTTCTGGCTGATGACGGGAAGTTGGCTGTGATGGTGCTGCTCAAACTTGATTGTGCATATACATCACCTGGGAGTCTGGGACAAGGCAGACTGCAATTGTGTAAGTCAAGGGTGGGCCTGAGGGTCTGTATGTCTCCCCAGGGGGAGACAGAACCAGACGCTGCCAGTGTGAGGTCTACACTTTCAGGGAGCTAGAGGATTTCTAGGTTAAGTCTCTTTCCTTTAAAAAAGGGACATAAGAGAAAAACAGGTCCTCTAAATGTCTCCAAAATCAGCCACGTGAAGTGTGTTAACTGGAGCTGCAGCATCTTGTAGCCACTAAGGAAGCAGCCAACATGCTAGGATGGCAGAATGGAAGGACGCAGAGAGCCCCGGCCAAGAGCTAATACTGTTAAATTATTGAATTCAACAACCCCAGAACTGCCAATTTTCAGTACATTTTACTGTGTGAGATGATTAGTGTCCTTATGGTTTAAATCATTTTGATGTGAGTCTTCTGTTGTTTGCAGCCAGAAGTATCTGGAGCATCCCTTGTGGGATGTGGGCTCCTTAAACTCAGGCATCCTGTGTTGCTAATCTTGGAATTCCCAGAACCAAGTATAGAGAACCTGGTACATGGTAGATGCTGCATACATGTTTACTGAATGAATGAATGAAGGCCTTGTGGAGTCAAGGAGATTGTCATTAATAGCTTGGTCCACAGGCTCTGAGTTCATAGAGCAAGCCCTGAGATGTACATATCTGGATTTGAGGCCTGTTGACTGTTGAATCCCACTTCTGCAACACATTCCATGTGAGATTTGGGTGATACTGATTAGTCTAAGTATTGTGAAACGTTAAATGTTTGTATTGCGTCTCCCAGAAAGCCTGACACCTCCTTCAGGTGGGTTTAGGTTAGTGTTTTTCAAACTGTAGATTGTAACCCATTGGTGCCTTGTAAAATTAATTTAGTGGGTTGCAACCGGCATTTTAAATCAACAGAACAGACCAGGAAAGAAAGTATCAGAGTGCATCCTAAGTACTAAGGATAAGGCATTGTTTTATGAAATGTTTATTTCCATTAGGTATGTGTATGTATCTACTGGGTCATGATGTGAAGTGTATTTCTTACTCTGGGTTATGGTCATAAACTTTGGAAAAACGTCAGCCTGGACCAAAGGGCCAGTGTCCTTCTGAGGAATTATGCTTGTGCCACACTCCCAAAGCCACTCCTCCCCCGATTCCTTCCCTGTCCAGTCTCTAAGCCCCACACTGAGTGGCCTGGCCTAGGAACTGTTCCTTTTTTGAACTTTCCTGACTCTCCGACAAAACAGGACTTTGCGGTCTCTTCATTCACTCTTCATTCAGCCGTTTCCTGTATTTGGCAGTGAGGCTTCTGAGAGGCTCTCTGTGTCCCTGTGGGTGGATCGGCCTCTCGTCAGCTGGCTGGCTTCAGGCCAGACCACACAGATCACAACCAGGAACTGCTTGGCCCCTGGGCCCAGCTGTCTTCTCTGCCCCAGCAGAGACCTTGGCCAGAGCCAGCATTTAGGGGTAAAGGGGCTTTAACTAGTTAGTGACCTGCAATTTTGAGCCACATCTTGCTTTGCCTGCTTCTGGTTTGAGGCTAGATCTTGCTTTGCTTGCTTCTGTAGCCCTGAGGAAGAGGAACATTTAAGGACACTCTGTAGGCTGTTGTGGAGACTCAACAGCCATGCTTACCCTCTAGGGAGAGGATGTAGAAACCCACCCCCATCTCTTTCCCTCCCTGTATCTCCTGAGTCCTACTTATAATCCCAGTCTCTCCTGGGTCTGCAAATCAGCAGATGTCAGAGGTGCTAGAGAGAGGCATTCTTACCTCTCCTTCTTCCTATGCCGTTTCCTTCTGCATACAAACCCCGTTTCAGCCAAGGCCAGTCTTCTGCAATTTCCCACCTCTAGGCCCTTTCTTAGGCTGTGTTCTTCATCTGAAATAGCTGCTCCTCATCCAGTTTCTACATGTGGAAATCCCATCCATTTGCCAAGGTAGAGCTCCCATGTCACCATGCCTTGAAAATGTCCCCCATTTTCCTTGCTGGATTTAATTGTGTTTCCCTCTGGGTCCTTCAGGGTTTTGTTGGTGCTCATCACATTTTGCCTCACACTGTGGTTATTCAGGTTCCTGGCTGGGCTCCTCTGTGTGATCCTGAGCGCCTAGCAGCTGTGTTTTCTTCATCTTTTCTTAGCAAACTGCTAGGAACATAGCAGGTACTATACATATTGAAGGAATGATGTGCTGTTATTTTGTGGTTAAATAGGGCCAGTGGCATATATGATCCATTAATTTCCAAAAACGGTGCCAAGACCATTCAACGAGGGAAAGCATGGTGTTTTCAACAAATGGTGTTGGAAAATGAATCTCCATATGCAAAAGAATGAAGCTGGACCCTTATATTATAACATATACAAAAATTACTTCAAAGTAAATCCAAGGTCTAAACATAAGAGCTGAAACTGTAGAAAATGTAGAAGGGAAAAAGCTTCACAACACTGGATTTGATGATGATTTTTTTGGATGTGACACCAAAGGCACAGGCAGAAAAAGAGAAAACAGATAAAGTAGACTTCATCAAAATCAAAACCTTTGTACATCAAAGGACACTATCAAGAGAGTAAAATGACAACCCACAGAATGGGAGAAAATATTTATAAATCATGTATCTGATAAGGAATTAATAACTGGGATACATAAGGAACTCGTACAATCTGCCGAGATGCAGGAGGTTGCTAAGTCCCCTAGATATTCTCTCAGCTTGTGATTCTAGAGGGCCCTGGGGCTCCCAGACTTCCCAGATATCACAGTTAGGGGAGAGACCGGTGCTCCATAATGTCTGTTTCTGGCTCTTATAGTCGGCCAAAGGAGGCGTCTGGGACCTCTGTGTTAGTGAGAACACGAACTTGTAGGCTACTTGGGCTGGTGTGAGGTGCTCCAGGGTATTGCGGTATCGGAGGAGACAGTGCGTCAGGGCAAGAGCTTCCCACAGGGTGTCTGCTGCTCTGTGAGGCCTGTGCCCCAGGAAAAGTAGTCTGCTGGGGACATCCTGAGAAATGCTGGAAAGGCCAGCTCTCCTGAGAGCAGCCCAGAGTCCATGATCTGTGAGTGATGGCCTTTCTTGAGCAAAGACCTGGCTCTGGATCCCAGTCCTTGAACCCGGTAGAGGATCCAAAGTCTTGAAAAAACAACTACCTTTCCCTTTGAAAGAGGAATTCAATTTAGCCCAAATGAAATAAATTTCCGGTCGCTGTTCTTGTTTTTAGCCTGTGGCTTCTGGTTGAACCGCGGTTTCTGCATTGCCTTCACTTAGCTCTCTTATTCTTAACTTGGGCTCTCCTCTTCACCTCTGCTCTGGGCACAATGCAACTTCATACAGATTCCTTTATCTTTCAAAGGTCCTTCCAAGATCTCAAGACCCTCTTTATCGGGTTGTGGCCTAATGAGATGGCTGTCACACACCCATGGTATCTGGCTGACCATATGGGAGTGTGTTAAAACCAGAGACTTTGGGAGGCCGAGGTGGGTGGATCACTTGGGGTCAGGAGTTTGAGACCAGCCTAATCAACATGGTGAAACCCCATCTCTACTAAAAATACAAAAATTAGCTGGGCTTGGTGGCGGGAGCCTGTAGTCCCAGCTACTCAGGAGGCTGAGGTGGAAGAATCGCTTGAACCCACCTAGGAGGCAGAGGTTGCAATGAGCTGAGATCGTGCCATTGCACTCCAGCCTCGGTGACAGAGCATGACTCCATCTCGAAAACAACAGCAATAACAAACAGAGACTTCTAGGCCCCATCACCCCTCATCCTGGGGTGGGACCCAGAGTGCTGTATTTTTTTTTTTAAACAACTTTATTGAGATAAAAGTCACATGGGATCTGTATTTTTAAAATAGCATCTCTCGTGATTCTGATGAGCAGCCAGGTTTGGGAGCCACTGGCTTAAGGGGGAAGTCAACCAGACCAGGCACAGTTTCAGGGGATACAGAGGAAACAAGTTCAACAACAAAACAATCCCACTCTCATTCAATCTACGTTCCATATAGGTATATGATAGTCTATTCGTAGATAAGATCATTTCAGATGCTGAAAGATGCTATAGATAAAACAGGGTTATGTGAAATTGATTGACTAGGGAGGATGCTTTAGCGGGAATCCAGGAAGATTCTCTGAGCAAGCAGAGAGTGGAATGGTGAGAAGAGGCAGCCATGTGAGGGGACAGGAAGAGGGTTCTAGGCAGAGGGATATCCAATGCAGAGGCCCTGGAAGAGGGTGAGGCTGGCAGGTTTGAGGGCTGCAAGCAGGCCAGGTGTCTGGAGCTTAGTGTGGGTGGGAGCTGGAGGCAGATGAATTACAGAGGAGGCAGCAGGCCGGTCATGCGGGCCCTCTAGGTCTAGGTCAGGTTAAGACAGTTTGAATTTCATGATAACTGTAATTATCATGTTAAGCAGAGAAGTGACATGGTCTTATTTATAAAAATCATGTGGCTGCTATGTGAAGATAGATTAGGGGCATGGGGAGCAGGGGCTGCTGCAGAAATCCAGTTGCAAGATAATAAAGATTGGGTTAGGGTCATGCCCTTGGAGATGGGGAGAACTGGGAACTCTTATCGGATTTGGGATCCACATTGCAGAGAGAGCTGGTGAATCTATTAATGGATTGGATATTGAATATGAGGGAAAGGGAGGAATCAAGGATAATGCCTAGGCTTTTGGACTGATCAGCTAGACAGAGAGTGGTGCCAGTTCTCAAGATAGATAAGGCTTGGGGTGGGGAGAGATGGCAGAAGTAGGGGAGAACGTGAATACATTTGGTTGTGTTCATTTTGAGATGCTCATTGGACTTCCTAAGACAATATGTTAAATAGGC
Organism: Saimiri boliviensis; assembly: GCF_048565385.1. Taxonomy (NCBI): domain Eukaryota; kingdom Metazoa; phylum Chordata; class Mammalia; order Primates; family Cebidae; genus Saimiri; species Saimiri boliviensis. The sequence goes on along the minus strand of NC_133464.1, from coordinate 75,974,785 downwards.
AGTTGGGTGTAAATTCTGGATCTGATGGAAGAGTTCAGGGCTGGAAACACACATTCAAGAGTCAACAGAGTGCATGATCTCCTGAGGGGAGAATATGGATTGAGATGAAGATCAGAAAGCTGGTGTCAGTGGGACATTTAGAGGTTTGGCATAGGAGGGTGTGATCATGCGGGAGATGGAGAATGATGTGTGGGAGGTGGGAGAGAAGCAGATGAATGTGCAGCCTAGAGAAGGAGGCATTCAAGAAAGAGACAGTGGTTGACCTCACTGAATGCCACTGAGAGAGCAAGTAAGAATGGACAGTGAATTGACTGATGGCTTTAGCAAGATGTAGGCCTTAACTGGCTTTAATAAGAGTTGCTTTAGTGGTAAGGACAAACGCATAACAGGAATAGAATGAAACGAGAGCCCGTGTCCTAGTTCTTGGAGGACAGGTCCTCTTCCCCACTCCAAGAGTTTGACTGGCAAAACTGAATCTGTGCCCATTAAACAACAATTCTCTGCTCCCTTCTTCCCCAGCCCTTGGCAACCACCATTCTTTCTGTTTCTGTGAATTTGACTACTCTAGATACCTCAGATCAGGGGACTCATACAGTATTTATGTTTTTGTGGCTGGCTTCAGTTAGCATAGTATCCTCAAGGTTCATCCATGTTGTAGCATGTGTCATGATTTACTTCCTTTATAAGGCTGAATATTTATAAGTCTAATACTTATTAGGCTTTCAATGTATGTTTTATGTTTTGTTTCCCTCTCTACCACCCCACAGTTTCAAACAGATAGTTGTACCTTTTGTTATTTCTCCTTGCAGGAATAAAAAGAAGAACCAGTTGAAAATAATTGCATCTACATTAAAAAAAAAAAAAAGACTGGATAAAGAAAATATGGCACATACACACCATGCAATAATATGCAGTCATAAAAAAAGGATGCATTTATGTCCTTTGCGGGGACATGGATGAAGCTAGAAATCATTCTTAGCAATCTAACACAAGAACAGAAAACCAAACACTGCATGTTCTCACTCATAAGTGGGAGTTGAACAATGAGAACACATGGACACAGGAGGGGAACATCACATACCGGGGTCTGTCGGGGGTGGGGGGCTAGGAGAGGGATAGCATTAGGAGAAATGCATCATGTAGATGACAAGTTGATGGGTGCAGCAAACCACCATGGTGCGTGTGTACCTATGTAACAAACCTGCACGTTCTGCACAGGTACCCCAGAACTTAAAGTATAATAATAAAAAGAAAAACTGAGTCACTGAAGACATAACTCAAGATTGTTGGAGGTAAGACATCGTGGGGACAGTTAGGAAAGGATAGACGATACCTCCAGGACAGGAAGGGACACATCAGAGGGTGGAGGAGTGGCATGGGCCTCAGAGGAAATGGCTCATGGGGGCTCAATGTCTATGGGTTCCATGACGCAGATTCTGTGCCTCACTTGTTGGATGAAAAAGCACGAGCTTTAAGGGACCACATGAGCTGGGATCAGAGAATGCAGTAGCAGCTGCTATGGACTGGAGGTAAAGAACCTTTTCTCCATTTCACAGGTACTTCCCGAGCCTCTTGCATCTAGGGCTCTCAAGACTGATACTGAATTTTCTTCCAATCCATTGGGATGAGGCCTCAATTCAGAATTATGCTGCTCTAAATAGAGTACTATGTATTTTACACCTGAGTCTGTGGCGTGAAATTCATTTTCACTGTGCTCTGCAGTTTCCTTCTAAAGCATTGTAATTAACTTCCATGCATCATAGCATAGAGGTTTATAGAACAGTGGGATAATAGATGTGAAAACACTTCGAAAGGTTATAAACACCGAATAAATGGAAGGGAGAAACAGCGCTGCCGCACTTAGAATGAAAATCACCATCCCATTAACTCGGAAAGCTCCAGTACATCTGAGACCTGGTGAAACTAGAGAAAGCCACTCTTTTTTTTTTTTTTTGAGACGGAGTTTCACTCTTGTTACCCAGGCTGGAGTGCAATGGCGTGATCTCGGCTCACCGCAACCTCCGCCTCCTGGGTTCAGGCAATTCTCCTGCCTCAACCTCATGAGTAGCTGGGATTACAGGCATGCGCCACCATGCCCAGCTAATGTTTTGTATTTTTAGTAGAGACAGGGTTTCACCCTGTTGACCAGGATGGTCTCAATCTCTTGACCTTGTGATCCACCCGCCTCGGCCTCCCAAAGTGCTGGGATTACAGGCTTGAGCCACCGCACCCGGCGAAAGCCACTCTTTTTAATAGTGTGTGATCAACAATATGAGCTTGAATATGTTAACATCTTTCGTCATCAGAAGTTCCAGGAGAGTAAGAACTAGTATGAGCTGAGCTAAATGTTCAATATTATTAATAGATTGCTACTTTTGTGTTCCAATTTATGTTACACAGAAAGGACATGAAAAAACAAAGGAGGAAGAAACTTTTTTTTTCTCTACCTCCTTCCTGAAATTCTACCTTGCATCCCAACAATGTAAATACTGCTGGAAAGGGTAGCCTAGGGTGAGAGTAAGCCATTATCAGCCATTAATATTTACACTTGGCTCTTTCATAGGAGCTGAGATCTGCTGGAAAGTGTGGTAAACCTGTGAGCAGTTAGAGAAAGCTCCCTGCTAGGGAAAAGCACTTTCCCTCTCCCTCAAATTATTTAGGGTGATAAGAATAAACTTGAGTGACTTTGACATTTGGTCCACAGCATTCCAATCAGTACCAGACCAATCCACCTTTGACGCAGATGGTAATTTGATAATTTCTACAAGAAATGGTTGAGATTCCTGCCCTACACTCCACAGTTCAGGCTTTAATCTCAATATAGTTTAATCTTTAGAGGATCGTTTGTTTTTTGCCGCAAGGCATTCTTCAGGCAGCCAGGCTCACTTGAGCACAGGCAAGCCTGCACGTCGCCGCACCCAATCCAAATGGAAAACAAAGTCCAGAGGAAACGTTAATCAGGTGTGAATCTTACAGATGAGAAAATTGTGAGGGGCAGCAGGATAGCAGAGGAAAAGCATCTGTCTAGTGTTTGAGGAAAAGCATCACCAAGCCCAGGAGGATGGGTTGCCTAGCAACTCCCAGTCACTTCAGACCAGCGCTAGGCAACAAGATGCAGTCTGTCAGCCACATCTGATTGGCATTTTCTCCTGGTTTTTAGAAGACATGTAGGTATTTCAGCAGCATCTAATTATCTTGATTTCATTCACTTCACTGTTTGCGTCGGGCATCTAGTCTCCCCTCATCCCTCCCTCCCTGTGATATTCAAATGCTCTTCACACACTGGGAGGAACCTAAACCTTGGAGGGCAATTTCATCCGTTTCAGGGAAGAGGAATATGAAAAGGTGTCGCTTTTGTTACATTAGGTGTTTCCCACTTGGCATTGCACCAGCTCTCCATGATCATTTTCAGAGCTCCTTAAAGACGTACAAATTGTTAGAGGCACAAAGAGAAATGAACTGACAAATGCCTAGGAAACCAGGACCTTATATTTCATGATGACAGTGGGCCATTCTACTGCCTTCTTGCTTCCCCAGCGGAAGGAGAGATGAGCACATGGGGATACGGGCTCATATGATTTCTGCGGTCCAGCAATCAATAGTGTCTGTTGAGCCGATTGAGCACTTTCTGTGTATTCATCTTTGTTTGTTTGTTTTTGCTTTTAAAATTCTCACAGTAACCCTATTGCTAGTTTCATTTCGCAGTTGAGGAAAACGTCTCAGGAAGCCCAAGTCTCTAAGACCTACAGTTCCTTAATGGCTCTAGGTGTCCTTTGGTGTCTTTCCAGAGGTTGTACATGACATGGTCTGTGGTCATTGGGAAGACTCTAATCTGGTTGGGAAACTTGGTAATGATTTTGAATTACTGGATTTTTTAAAAAATTCAAGAAAATATGGAATTTAGAGGGACTCAGGAGAGGGGAGGTCTACAGTTGTCATCTTGCAGGGGATGAGTCTGTAAAAAGGCTTAAAGAAACTGAGGAGAGGATGCCATGCTCCACTGAATATTCTTCCAGTAAAACCACTAAAAAGCAGTGGCATCTTCGGATCTTCAAGCCAGTCTTTAACTTTCCAAGGGCAGTGCAAAAAGTGGAGGCAAACGTGAACCTAGACTGTACTCTGCCCGGTTTTGGTTGAACTTCAGACTCACAGTTTCACAAGCCCTTATGTGCATGGGTTTCCAGGCACCCCTCCACTCCATTTAGGCCCTGACTGCCATGTAAACATGCACCATTCAGAGACTGGTTTGAAAATGAGATAAATGTCAATCTTTCCTGGCATGGTAGTTCCTCATTCTCCAAGTAGGAACTAGAAAACAAACAGAAAATCAAGTTGCCCAGAGAACAGAAAGGGGCGGGGAGTGGGAGGACAAATCAAGAGGATTGGTTCAAGGTTAGAGTGAATAAGGTGATAACTTACCAGCATGTGACCTATCGCTTTACTTTTAGAATAGCTCTTTCTAAGGTTTATTGCTTTTGGAAAAAAAAGTTTTAGGATATTATTATTATTATTATTTTGAGATGGAGTCTTAATCTGTTGCTCAGGCTGGTTCAAGTGATCCTCTGTCTCAGCCTCCAGAGTAGCTGGGACTACAGGTGCATGCCACCATGCCAAGCTAATTTTTTGTGTTTTTAGTAGAGATGGAGTTTTACTGTGTTAGCCAGGATGGTCTCGATTCCTGACCTCATGATCTGCCTGCCTCAGCCTCCCAAAGTGTTGGGATTACAGGTGTGAGCCACCGTGCCTGGCCAAGATATTATTATATTTGAATGTTCTAATGCCTGGGCAACATCCCCCTGCCCGCACACACCCCCATGGCTTTGTTAAGCTATTGAGTCTCAGATCACCCATAAAGGGTATAAAGCAGGGCAATAATTCTTAAACTTTAATGAACATATACATCATGCCAAAAAGCAGATCCTTAAGTGAGGCGAAGCTCAAGATTCTGTTTTCCTAACAGACTTCTGGTCCAGAAATCATATTGAGTAGAAAGGCTTTAGGGGCTTACTGATTAGAATCAGAAATTGGGTTAGAGGACCCCACAGGTCCTTCCTCTTTTTAAGATTTTTTTTATGATTAGAGTGTTGTTTAAACTCAAACCATCAAAGGTAGCAAAAATTGGCAGACTCACTGAATCTCAGCATTGGAGGTAACTGTTCTCTGGAAAGCTCCCTGCTGATGTAACCTACTCTTTTTTCCCCAGTAGCAGGGAGGTTTGAAGTGATGCTTGACACCATGGTATAGAACCTCTTGGAATCCTTGCCACAATTCTTTGAAGTAACTATTATTACTTTTCTTTTCAAAGTGGGGAAGCTGATAGAAATGGCCATGAAGTATCAACATGAACTGAAGAACAGTAAACAATGATTAATAGCAATGTCTGCTGGGCTGCTCCAGGGGTCTTTATTGCATTTTATCTAACAGCCTCATTAATGGTCTAGAAGAGGTAGATGCTAACAGAACTTTAATTAAATTCATGGTGGATATTAAATTGGAAGTGATTGTGAGTCTCAGGAAAGGCAGAAATGCAACCTTAGAGTACATGATGAGCAGAAGAGAAAATGAAATCCAACATTAATAGGTAGAGAGAAATGCCTTCTGCACATGGCTTGCATGAAAGAAATAAGGGTTTCAGAGGTTGGCTTGCGATGTGCCAGACATTATCCTGGGTGTTTTGGAGACATTGACTCTTTTGTTCTTTCCAATAATGTGACGAGGTGGATGCTATTGTAATTCTAACCTTAGGTAGGTAGGGAGACCGAGGCTGGTACACTGGTAGCAAGTGGTCTCGAAACTTAACAAAATAAATACTGCTGAGTCTTTTGGTCTTATATTTCTTTTCCTGTAGAGTTACACGAGAGTTGTAAAACTATGCTTTAAAAATGCTTCTAGTTATTTGGCTTAAGTGGAAATGAGTATTTTTTGTCTGTTAGCCGCAGGACAACCTATTTCAAGAAACGCTTTTTGAAAGAGATGTTTATAGCATCCATTTCGTGACCATGGTGAGAGGCCTTGGCTGTCAGAAAGCACATGCCGTGTGGGTAGAGGCCTGATCCGTTGGTTTACTCTACATCTCCAGTTTCTAGAAGAGTGCCCAGCACATGGTAGACATTCAAGAAATAATTATTAAATGCATGTCAATTAGCCCACGTTGATTTAGCATCCATAGCTTTAACTTAGTATTCAGAAAGCATTAGGTAGTTGGTTTAATGGCACAGACAAAAGGCTGTGGGTGCTGGGTGCGGACACGTTTCTGCTCCATGTACTTAGAAGTTTCACCTTGGCCCTACTGCCATTTCTAATGTGTAGCCTGGGCAAGGAATTCATCAAGCTTTTCTTGCCCATAAGGAGGGATCATGGTTGTGCCCTTCCTTGCCTTCATGGTTGGGAAAATCAAATAAGAAGATTGAGAAGGCATAATGTCAGCTGTAAGCCACAATACTAATTTTTGTTATTATCATACAATTAGAACCTCACATTGTGTTTATCAAATTTGATATCATCCTCAGGGGGAAACAATTAAACTAGTTTAACCACACAAATAAATTCACTGTAACACTATGCTAGTCCAAGAGAGTACAGCTCATCACTTCAGAGCAGATGGCAACAGACTACATTTGATTTGCTGGGTGAACTTCAGAATCTTTGGTGAATGGACCCAGGAACGTTGTTATGAAAAATGCCTCCATGTGATTGTGATGTTCTGCCAGGTTTGAGAATAATGACAAGGTGAAGAGAAAACTTGCTTCCTAAGGAGAAAGGGGAGGGCTGGGAGAACAAATGGCTGGAAGGCAAGTAAATGGTCAAAGGATGCCAAAGGGTGGGGAATACTGGGCAACCTTGACTTTGGGCAGGAAAGAGGTAATAGGAAATGGTTTCAAAGTCAAGGTCAGAGGCTATGCCTTGCGTGGGGAATGCAGGGGCTCCCATCACCCAGTTCAGGGTGGAGTGCTCAGGGTGGAGTGCTCCCATCACCCAGTTTAGGGTGGAGTGCTTTGTCTCTGTACCAGGAGACAAAGCAGAGTCAGTATTTGCTAGTTCTGGTAATTGAAGATCATGTTGCAAAAAGGGATGTTTCTAGGGTTGGCTTTCATGCCACTGACTGAGCTCCCTCCTTCATGTAGAATTGCATTAGTTCCCCTTTTCTTTGTACCTTCTGACCCATCCATTTCCCCATATGCCCAGCAGTGGGTGTAAATTGCAGTCATCTATTGATTCAACAATTACTGGTTGAGTGCCTGCTCTCTGCCAACCCCTATGTGAGGCCCAGAGGACTATATTCCCAGAGAATGAAACAGAAAAGTCCATGCCCTCTTAGAGACCACAATGACATGGGGAGACAGAGATGAATGGAATAAATAAATGCATGTAAAATTTAAAAAAAACCAAAACTCTGTGTGTGAGGGAAATGTGTGGGGCTGATGAGAGCTTTCAGTAGAAGGGTGTGCTGCAGTGAAGGTGTCCACAGTGGTGTTCCTGAAGGAGTGGCATTTGTGTTTGGTACCCGAGGGTGGTGGAAACTGACTAGGTGATGGGAATGGAGGAAGGAGTAATTCACAGTGCTCAGGGGTGTGGGATCTGTCACGGGAAGACAGGCGTGGCTGGAGGACAGAGATGGTGGCCTGGCAGATGTCCGGGTTGGGGCCTCTGTCTTAAGGGAAATGGGAGACCTGGAAGTTTCTAAGGAAGTGTGGCAGTGCGCATAGGAGGTATATGAGGAAGAGAGAGAGAAAGAGCGAGAACTAGTCTGTTCCGGCTGACGTAATAAAATACTATAGACTGGGTGGCTTAAAAGTCAGGAGGCTGGAAGTCCAAGATCAAGGTGTCAGCAGTATGGGCTCTCCCAAGGCCTTGCTCCTTGGCTGGCAGAGGACTGTCTTCTCTCTGCCTGGCGCTTTCTCCATGTAGTTTCTCTGTGCATGCACCAACACCCCCCTACCCAAGTGTCTCTTTCTCCTTGTATAAGACATCTGTGAGATTGGATTAAGGCCCACACTATGCCCTTATTTTAATCTAACCACCTCTTTCAAGGCCTTATTTTTAAATTCACTCATACTCTGAGGTACTAGACTACAACATACACATTTTTTTTTTTTTTTTTTTTTTTGGTGGGGAACAGGTATACAATTTAGCTCAGAACAGAGGTGTAAACAGGTTGCTTTTTAAAAAATGTGTTATTTCCATAGGTTATTGGGGAACAGGTGGTGTTTGGTTACATGAGCAAGGTCTTTAGTGGTGATTTGGGAGATTTTGGTGCACCCATCATTACCCAAGTAGTATGCAATGCACCCAATTTGTAGTCTTTGATCCCTTACACCCTTCCCACCCTTTTCCCCTGAGTCCCCGAAGTCTGGCCTCACTCCCTTCCCACCCTGTCCCCCTGAGTTCCTAAAGTCTGGCATCTCTGGCCCCAAGTGGAGGATAAATGGAAGCAAGCACCCAGCTGAAGCTCCCAAGGTGGCCCAGGCTCAGTTCATGTTATGTGCTCTGGAATATGCTGTATCCAGGCAGTGCCTCAACCCTCCGTCCTGTCTCCCATGACGACTATTGCCTTGATGTGCAGAACATTCTAATGCTAAGAAAATCTGAACACTGCTTTATCAGCTATACCTATTTATGTATTTATTATTTATTTTCACTGTCAGTTGGAGGTAATTTTTAATGTTTAAGTACAAAAAGTGATCACGGGCTTTATTATCATTTTTATTAGTTAACACAAAAAGGTCTAATAGACAAAATGTGCAGAGGAACGTGCTCCTGTTCCTGTCCTTCATGGCCCTCATCCTGTGGCTAAAGCTGCTTGCAGCTGGCCTCCTTCTGGTCCAGCATACATAAGGACTCACAGTGGCTGCTTCACACTACGATTGTAATGCATTTTATATATTTCATAGTGTATGCATGCTCTTTTCTCTTCTTTTTTAAAAGCAGTTGTTAATGGTCAGGGGTACCACCCTTCCACTAGCATCAGTTGCTACCTCACAATCAGATGGTGAGGGAATCTTCCAGGTAGGAGCAACTGATTAAAAGGCAGGGGGGCGTGGCTAGGAATAACCACTGCACGGCTGCACTCTGGCATCAGAGTGAGGACAGAAAGGATGTCAGGAGAGTGTGGAGAGCACAGTGGCAAGCTGAAGTCTCTTTATGAGACAATGTCAGGAGAATTTTCTCACACTGTCTCACAAATCAAGGTACCCAAGTTAAAAAAAAAAATCAAAATAATCAGGAATTCAAACACTCTTGCATTTAAAACTTCTCCCAGTGAGACAGGTCTAATATACCAGTCAGCATCTAGATCTTTCCAGGAAGTGAAGGCGGGCGCTTGGCATTCCTCTGCTGCTGCAGCTGCTGCAGCTGCTGCGGCTGCTGCGGTTGCCCCATTTGCAACTTCTCAGTCTCAGAGATGACAGCAAGAATCAGAATCTCATGAAGAAAGCTGTTCCGATCCACAAGGCTGCCCTGGGACACCTGTACCTTTTTTGTGCCACAAAGAGGGTAGAGATGGAAGTGGCTCTGACCTTGGACTGGCCTAGCTCTGGAACATTTTCAGGCCCCATAGCCTCTCCGACAGGATCTTATCTGGCTCCTCGTGGCTTCTAGCCCCTCATCCAGCTCCTCCTCAGTCTTTTGAGAGCGATTTATCCACGAACAGGGGTGCCTCAGCTCTGGCATAGCAGCCATGGCTGTGAGGAGCTAGACTTTAAAAAATAAGTAAATTGGCCAGGCCCTGTAATCCCAGCACTTTGGGAAGCCGAGGTGGGCGGATCACCTGAGGTCAGGAGTTTGAGACCTGCCTACCCAACATGGTGAAACCCTGTCTTTACTAAACACACACACACACACACACACACACACACACACACACACACACACGCTGGTTGTGGTTGCGGGCGCCTATAATCCCAGTTACTTGAGAGGCTGAGGCAGGAGAATTGCTTGAACCCAGGTGACAGAGGTTGCAGTGAGCCGAAATTGTGCCATTGCACTCCAGCCCAGGTGACAGTCTCAATAAATAAATAAATAATAATAAAAAATTAGCAAATTGGGCCCTAGAAAATTTTGCATTGGGACAGTACTTCCAAATTTGAGTTTTCAAACAAACAACAAAAGAACCCAAGACAAACAAATAAAAAACCAGTCACCTAAAGACAACAGGGAACCATTTCCATAACTTAACTTTGAAAACACCCAATGAATAAAATAATTTTATTTCATTGCATTTTTCTTTGGCTGAAGCATTACTTAAAATAAGTGAACACATATTTGCTGTCCTTTAAAACGTGCTTCTCTGACTTACTATGTTTTAGATAATGAAAAATGAAAGTTCTATTACTTAGCTATTGAAAGTTCATTTTATAGTTCTAGTCCTTGATAGTGTAAGAAAAACGAGAACAAATCAGAGTAAATAAAAATCATCTACCCATTGAAATGATTAGCACCGTCAACAATTCATTATAAGGAAATGCCTTCTAAAGCTTTAAAAGGTGGCAATATTGAAGAACCTCATTGAGAAAATAAGCCGGGCCTGCAATGGGAGGAATGAGGGATATCAGAATCGTTGTTAGTCATTCAACGTGTATTTTGTACTCACTGTACATGGTAACATTTCTCAAATATGATTGGTGGATCAACTTGCTTGCAAATCACCTGGGAAATGTGTTACACATGCACATTCTTGGGCCTTATTCTACACCAACTCCACATACCTGGACAAGTGATCTGGAAATCAACAACTATAACCCATCTCAGATCACTGCAGGTGATTCTTAAATCCAGCTAAGTTTGAGGACCACTGTCATTGACAAATGTGTTCTGTGCTATGTGAGGGGAAAAGGGGGAAATCACTTCCATGTGTCTGCCCTGAAGGATTTATGATTGGCTTAGGAAGCTTACATAGAAATATGAAACCTTAAGAAAACACACCACAGCCTAGAATTAGTGACTTCAAAAGACCACTGTGGTGCTTTAGCTTAATCCTTTTGTTTTAAAGGTGAGCAACTCGCACCAAGGAGAGCTCAGGTCACACACTTAGGGTGAGCCCTGGGGTTTGAATCCAGCCTTGAGTTCAGCATTTGGTCTCCACTATGGTGATACGTAAACCACTACCCTTAAATTGCTTCAATTCCATCCAGATGCAGTGCATAGTTCTTACAAAGAGGGCCAGATCAGCTTTCTACTGAAGACGCTTGACTTTTGTTTTTCAGGGATCACATAATCTTCTCTCTTTTTCAAGTTTGAAATAAAACCATGCAAGCATTCTAGAAAGTATGGGCCTGGGAAAAGCTCCTCATCTGTGCTGGCTGTTGACTAGAGCATCAACTAGAAAACAACAACAACAGTAACAACAAAACCCCAAAACCAGAAAAACTAAGGTCATCCAGGTTGGGCATGTGGTCTGTTGTGCTTCACTGGTTCCTGGAATTCTGAAGCAGTCTCCTATAATTAATTTTTAACTTACGTAGGTCTGTTTGTTAAAATAAAATTTGCTTCTTGCTGAGGAAAAAAATTGAAGGGATAGGATATTATTTTATCCTGAAAGCTTGAGGGAGTTTAATATCATCAAGAATGAAAAGCGTTTTATATAACTTAGAACAAAAGAAGAAACAAGTTCACTAGCTCATGAGGGATTTGGGCTCTAAAGAATCAAGCACTTCCAGAAGCTGAGGGTTGTGACACGTTAGAAACTGCTGGCAAGAGCAGAGCATCGCCAGCTCCTCATCCAGGGGATTTGGGCAGACAAATGGACTATCAGCTCTCTTGCAGTTCTCTTGGGTTTTTTTGTCCAGGACTATGATTTCCACCATCCCCTACATTCGAAAGTCCTTTGGATCCTAATCCTCAGTCCTTACCACGATGATGATCCTCCTCTTGCCTGCTGGTCTCTTGGAATAAGGAGCCCAAAGTGCCTGGGTGGCAGCTGCCCGTGAAAGTTCAGTGGGACTCTTGCTGTGTGCAGCAGTAGAAGTTTCTCCTTTTGAGAGTCAGAACCTGTTACCCTACAGAGCTCAGAAGCGCAGGGACTGGAGGCAAAATGCCACATGGTGTTTTAAAATTTCCAGTTGCCATGCAGATATCTCCACTTGGATATCCCCCATCTTTCAGCCTCAGCTGGACAAAAATCCAAAACCAAGCTCATCTTTTCCCCACCTCCCACTTTCTCCATTTAACTGGACCATCCTGGTTAAAAAGCATTGCTTATCCATGACACCACCAACACTGGAAGTTCCTGAATCATCTTTGACAACATCTTCTCTGCTCACAACTTATTCATTAACAACCCTTTTAGACTTATCATGTGAATACCTTTCAGGGAAAGTGCTGAGTGGGTGTTAAAGTCTTCTGGAGTTAGCATCACAGGCACCTGAGTGCTGCCTTTAGTCCTCTGGGCTAGGCTGAGGTGTGCAGGGTGGTGCAGGTTGGCTCAGCTGGCAGCTGGCCCACCTGGGGCTGGGGGTACCATTGCAGGTTGGGTTTCCCCTGGGGAAGCAGATCCTGAGATGGAGATTTGTGTGCAGGAAATGGATTAGGGAGCATTCTTTGGATGGATGGCTGTGGGCGAAGGCAAGGAAGCAGGATCGGGAAGAGGGAGAATTGGGGCAGCAATGAAGTCACAGCAAGATCTCAGCCCACCCCATGGGGAGCACTAAAGCCGGGATGGCCTTTCTGAGTTGTCCCCCAGGTGGATCTGTCATTGGATGTAGGCTTCCCTGGAAAGGGGTGTGATCTTGGGTTAGGCAGCTTTCTTGGCCAAAGTCATTCTTGAAGATGGTGACAGCTAAGAGCTATTATCAGACAATCTTCCTAATATCTAGGTGAATGAATCCTTCCATTCTCAGGCAGGGGCTCTTGGTAGGCAGTATAGTCTCCATGACAGCTCATATTTTGCCTCTCTTGGAGCCTTTTCCTTCATCTGGGTCCTGGGAAGAGGTCCTTCAGCTCTCTGGTGCACCTCTTCTCCTGGGGAAAACATAGAACAGGATGTTGGTGGAGTGAGCCATAGTCGCCACTGCTATAGTTGGACTTGAGGCTGCAACTGCCTCATCATCTCCCACCTCTGTTTCTCATTCTAGATTCCCCTCTGCCTGTGCTTACTTGGTGGAGCGACTCACGCCCTCATCCCTGAGCTTTGCAAGCACTTGTTTGCATTCACTTCTAAGGCCGTGGGTGTTGTACTTGTCCATTTACTGTACAATTGGCCAGGACTGGGGATGCCCAGGTGGTTCACCTGGGTGTCAAACATAGTTCTTCTTGCTCCTATTTGCAACAGCAATTCGACTTCCTCCTGATGATCAAGGTCTATTGCTTTTGTCAGAATGGAGATCTTCTTCTTGCCTGCTGGTCCCTTGGCATAAAGAGCCCAGAGTGCCCAGTGGCAGCCATAGCTGAAAGTTCAGTGGGCTTCTCGCTGTGTCCATCAGTAATTGTGACCCCCTTTAAGAACCAGAAACAGTTAATCTATGGATCTCAGAGATGCAGGGACCAGAGGCAAAAGTTTTTTGCAAGATGATAAGTTGGGCCATTCCTGGTCCCACCTGTTGTTTCCTGGACCCATTTGTCATATGCCGTGCACTGGCTTAGCATACAAACTGTGTGTTGCAGGGTGCCTCCCGTCCATGCAGGGCATCACATTCTCATTGACTCCTCAGCTGTGCTTTCAGCAGATATTTCTGTTCATCTGTTAGGCCAGTAGCTTCAGGGTGGGCTGGTGGGATGTGAGATACCAGTGGGTGTCATGGTCATGGGGCTGCTGTCTCATCTTCTTTGCTGTAAAGTAAGGCTCTTGTTCCTATGTGGGTGCTATGTTATGTGGGATGTGAGAATGTGGTTCAAACACTCTGGAGCCTTCAGGTAGTAGTGCTGGCTAAGGCCCTACAAGCAAGAAAGGCAAGCCCATATCAGAATGTCATCAGCTGTGCTGAAATGAATTGCCACCACTTCCAACATAAAAGGGGCCCCAAATAGTCATTTTGCCACCAAGGGGCTGGTTGCTTTCATTGAGGGAAGTTGCCATATTGGAACCTGGTGTTGATTTGTGTTGTGGGCAGGGTTTCCTTCAGCATGGGCAGTAGCCAGATCAGACTTGGTGAGTGGAAGGCCATGCTGTTGGGGCCATGCCTGGCCTCCTTCCCTGCCCTTTGGCTACCTCATTTATGTGACTGTTGGGTTAGCACAATAAAGAAATACTTAGAACTTTCCTCAGTTTAAATTTCAAATACGGTAAATATTTATAAATATAGTCAAAACTCTTGGAGTCCACAATCATTTTTTTTTAGTGTGTAAAGGGGTCCTGAGACTAAAATATTTGAGAAGCACTGTTCCAGGTCAGTCACTGTGCTACTGATTGGTCAGAACTACCAGGTATTATGTCCATCCCTCACCGTGGGCTGGAGGTGAGGAAAGGCCAGGCCTCTTTGAAATTCTGCAGCCAACGAATGGGGCACGAGTGGCTCGTCAAAGAAAACCCAGGAGCTATTGTCAGCAAAGCAGGGTTGAATATTACGACAAAAACAAAGAAACCACAAAATCAAACAACAGGTGTCTACCACGTTAAGGCTCTTAGTTTCATTGTTTGTTGAACCTTCAGGGCTTGGTATCATGTAGAATAAATACTGTTTGTTTAATAATTGAATGAATGCATAAACAAAAGCTGGGGAGTGACGCAGATAAGTGCTTGAGGGCCCTCTGACTCCATATTCTGAAGGGCGTGTGTGTATGTGTCTGTGTGTCTGTGTGTGTGGACATTAAATAGGTAGGTGATTGTGACTACAGAGTTGGCATTTGTGAAGCCCCCACAGCTGAAGGGTCAGACCAAGGCCTAACCTGGAAAGCTGGGCAGTGGAGGCAGCAGGAGTGGCGGGCAGTTCGCACCCCCGCTGCCCTGGCAGGACCCTGGGAAACCAGGTGGAGCTCTGAAGAGGAGGGCCACAAGTTCACAGGTAAGAGACAATTGATTATGCTACTTAGAAATGACATGGCAAGTCTGTGGACAGCGAATTACTGGTATGCATGTTTGATCAGGTATACCGTCTGTGTATCTGAATATGAGAGATACCCAGTTAGGGACGAATTTAGAGGAGCTCAGAAAAGAGGGCAACTAACAGCTCTTCAGGTCTGGGTGGAGGCCAGACAGCTATGGGGCCTGGGGGAGTGACGGAAGTACTTTTAACAAATAACTGTGGCCAGGTGTGGTGGCTCATGCCTGTAATCCCAGAACTTTAGGAGGCCGAAGTGGGAGGATCACCTGCGGTCAGTTTGAGACCAGCATGGCCAAAATGCTGAAACCCCGTCTCTACTAAAAATATAAAAATTAGCCGAGCATGGTGGCACACAGTAGTCCTAGCTACTACTAGGAAGGCTGAAGCAGGAGAATTGCTTGAACCTGGGAGGCGGAGGTTTCAGTGAGCCAAGATCGCACCACTGCACTCCGGCTTGGGCGACAGAGCAAAATTCCCTCTCAAAAATCACACAAACAAACAAACAAACAAACAAACAAAAATTGCATTGTGGGTTCCCAGAGTAGAGAGATTGCTGAAGAGAGTCAGAGCATTCTGCTGGGCCAAGAAGGCTGACGTGGGATTGCTGCTCATATCCCATACAGGGTGCCCTATGCTTCCTGGCTCACTGGTGCTGCTGCTGAAACTCCAAGCAGGCCCGGCACAACACGTGTGCATATTTTCCTTCTTTCTGTGAGAGAAGATCACATGATTTCCGGGTTTTCAGGTGTCTAAAATTTAAGTGTATGAAACTGAGTATTGCTAGCAGCCTAACCAGATGTGAAATTCTACTAGGGATTTCCCTGCCCAACAGAGATGGACCAACTCCAGCCAAGTGTAGAATGGCCCATGTTATAGCAGAACCCAGGAGAGGGCAGGAAGGGGAGGTCTCCTGGGCTGCTCTGTGATGGAATGTGATGTCTGCATTCTGCATGGCTTCCCAATCTGGGGAGGAGTGGAGCTTGATAACTGGAATGTGCAGTGAGATGAAGATGTGATTTCTTGCCCTGATCTGTCCTCAGACAACAGGCATTTATCAGTTGAGATGATGAGGACATACATACCCAGCCTCACAGAGTGAAGGCTATTCAGGAGACCAGCACGTTGGTGAGAGGGATAACTGCTTGGGAGACAAGGTCTTTAAATTGGAATTTAGATGAGAAATATTTCCTCTATATGCTGAAGTCATCTGCCCAGGGAAAGAAAGTCTTTCTTTAGAACAATGAGTGGACAGCTTTTTGCTTGAAGGTGCCCATCTGTTTATTTTGAAAGGTAGTAAAAGTTCACAATCTATAGCACAGATGTTTAGGGGTGAGGAAGTTGGATAGCAATGGAACAGAATTACATGAGCATGAGGCTGATGGCAGGAACGGCACAGCAACAGGACACAGAGACTGAACAACAACAAAAAAACAGATGCAGGCTGTGAGGCATGCACTTGTTAGCTGTGATAGGATAGAACAGACATCAGGGTGTGGGGAGGGAAATGGGTTAAGAAATCAAAATAGGGCTGCTGTGTGGGATGTGAAGAAATAAATGAGCAGCAATTGATGACAGAAACAAGAGCTGATATGGCCAATGGCTTCCTCTGGACGGATGAGTCTTCTGTGACTTCACATTTGATTCTTCCTTGTGAATGCGTTTGAGAGTGCTCTGTGAACAGTTATTTATAGTCACTGCGAAGCAAAAGAGAGCTTCTAGGGCCCCTGGGGTGTTTCTGGTTGGGGCTTACTCTTTGTGGGCATTTTCAGCCCACAAACACTCATTCTGCTATTAAAATCTAGTTAAGGGAGTGCAGACACAGGTAAGAAGATAACTGCAAATACAAGACAGGAGTGGTAGATGCCAAATGAGAGGTCTAACTGATAGATTCTGAGGGATTCCATGGTGGGAAGAGACCACTGGGGGCAATTCAGCTCAACAGAGGAATCCAAAATAGGCTTCCAGATGCAGAGGGAAATTGCACAAAAAGAGACCTCAGAAGACAGCTCTGGTTGCAGATTAAAGCATGGATGAAGGGAGGAGGGACTAGAAATTGGGAGATGCCTGCAAAATACCTGACAGAAGGCAGAGAGGGCTTGTCTTCTAGTGGTGACCGTCGGGTTGCAAACTAAGAAACAGATGGAAAAGTCCACAGAACTTGGTGGCTGATGGCATATGAAGGTCAGGAAAGAAGGAGGAATCAAAGATGGCTGTAAGCCTAGGAGACAGAGATGGAAATGTGTTTCTTGGCAGGAATAGATGCTGGCTTTGAAAATAAAGCAATGAACTTGAGATGTGGCAAGTTCAGGATGACAGGAGGTATTCCATGAGGAACATATGGCAGGCATTAGGTGGCGGGTTCTGGTGGCAGTTCAGAGCTGAGTGGTGGACTTGGGAGTCATCTACACAGCAGATATTGTAACCAAAAATTGAGAGCTGATGTGTTCTCTGAGGGAGGTGCTGTGGAGAGAGACATGGCTAGGAACATTCGAGGGGTGTGCCTACAGCAAGCCTCAAAGCAAAGACGCACCAAGGAATAAAGACAAAAAAGGCACCCGGAAAGAGTGAGGCAGAGAACTGGAGTAGTATGTTACGAAAAACCAAGGCAGGAGAGTTTCAAGCAGGAGGAAGTGGGCAATGTAGTGAATTGCTACACACAGACTCAGGAGAACCAGGACAAAATATTTCTTAACTTTCCAGGTACAGTATTTACTTTATTTTTCATTTATGTTTTAATTTTAGAGCATAATTGAGAGGAAGGCATAGAGATTTCTCATATACCTGTATACCTGCCCCACACCTGCACAGCCTCCCCATTATCAACGTCCCCCACCAGAGTGGTACATTTGTCCCAATTGATGAACCTACATTGGCACATCATCACGCAAAGTCCATAGTTGACATTTGGATCCACTCTTGTTGTACATTTTGTGGTTTTTTTTTTTTTTTAAGACAGGGTCTTTGTCACCCAGGCTGGAGTGCAGTGGTGTGATAATAGCTCACTGTAACCTCAAACTCCCTGGATCAAGATCTCTTCCTCTTTCAGCTTCCTGAGAGTAGATAGGACTGCAGGCACGCACCACCGTGCCTGGATAATGTTTAAAAATGTTTTGTAGAGATAGGTCTTACTGTGTTGCCCAGGCTGGCCTTGAACTCCTGGCGTTAAACCATACTCCTGCTGAGGATGGTTTTTGACAAGTGTATAATGACATATATCCACCATTACAGTATCATACACAGTAATTTCCCTGCCTTCAAGATCCTCTGTGCTTTACCTATTCATTCTTCCCCCTTAATCCCTGGAAACCAATGATTATTTTATTTTATTTTTTACCGTATCTATAGTTTTGCCTTTCCCAGAATGTCATATAGTTGGAATATGTAGCCTTTTCAGACTGGCTTCTTTCACTTAGTAATATATGTTATGTTTAAAATTTCTCCATGTCTTTTCTTGGCTTGATAGCTCATTTCTTTTTCGTACTGAATAATATTCCATTGTCTGGATGGACCACAGCTTATGTATCCGTCCATTCACTCGCTGAAAGACATGTTGGTTGCCTCCCAAGGAAATTATGAATAAAGCTGCTGTAACTAATCCATGTCCAGTGTAAAATTTTTTTATTGTGGTAAAATACACATAACATAAAATTTACCATTTTAACCGTTTTAAAGTACACAGTTTAGTGGTATTAAGCACATTCTTGTGCAATGATCACTGCCATCAGTCTCCAGAAATCTTTTCATTTTGTAAAACCGAAACTCTGTATCTATTAAACGTCAACTCCCCATTCCTTACTCCTTCCAGCCCTGTGCAATTACCATCCTTTCTGTCTCTGTGATTTTGACTACTGCAAGTACCTCATGTAAGTGGAATCAGACAGTATTTGCTGTTTTGTGATTGGCTTATTTCCCTCAGCATAATGTCCTTAAGGATTTTCTTGTTGTGGCATGTATCAAAATGTCCTGCCTTTTAAGGCTGAGTAATATTTCATTGTATGTTTTTTTATCCATAAACACTTTTTGCTTATTCATTAATACATCAACAGACACTTGTGTGACTTCCACTTTTTAGCTATTGTGAATAATGTTGCTATGAACACGAGAGTGCACAAATACTTCTTTTTCTCCTTTTTTTTTTCTTTTTTTCTTTTTTGCATAACTTATTCCTTGACAAGAGACTCTGCTTTCAATACTTCGGGTGTATTTACCCGTAAGTGAAATTGCTGGAACTCATGGTATTCCGTGTGCAGGTTTTTGTGCAGACACAAGTTTTGAAATCATTTGGAAAAATGCCAGGGAGTACAACTGCTTGATAATGTGTTGAGTACATTTTGCAATAAGCAACTGCCCAACTGTGTTCTGAAGTGGCTGTACCATTTTGCATTGCCACCTAAAATGAATGAGAGTTGTTGTTGCCCCACAGCCTCACCTGTATTTGTCGTTGTCAGTGGTTTGGATTTTCACCATGTATGCAGTGTTATCTTGTTGTTTTAATCTGCAATTCCCTAATGGCATAAGATGTTGAGCATCTTTTCATATGCTTATTTGCCATCTGTACAGCTTTGGTGAGGTGTCTGTTGAGATCTTTCGTCCATTTTTAAGTTAGATTGTTTGTTTTCTTGTTGTCAGAATTTTAAGAGTTCTGATATTTTGGATCATGGTTTTTAAAAAAATCATATATGCCTTTTGCAAATATTTTCTCTTAGTCTGTCACTTGTCTTCTCATTCTTTTGACTGTCTTTCACAGCACAGAAGATTTTAATTTTAATGAAGTCTGGATCATTAATTATTTTCTTCATAGAACATACCTTTGGTGTTGTATCCAAAGAGTTATTGCCATATTCAAAGACCATCTATATTTTCTCCTATGTTATCTTTGAAGTTTTATAGTTTTAAAATTTACATTTATGTCAGTGACCCATTTTGAGTTAATTGTTGTGAAGAGTATAAGGTCTGTGTCTAGATTTATTTTTTGCATGTGGATGTCCAGTTATTCCAGTACCATTAGTTGAAAAGACTATATTTTTTCCATTGTATGGCCTTTACTCCTTTGTCAAAGATCAGTTAACTCTCTTTGTGTAAGCATATTTCTGGGATCTTAATTCTTTTTGATTAATTTATTTGTCTATCTTTTTGCCAGCACCATACTGTCTTGATTATTGTCTTGATTATTTTACAGAAAGTCCTAAAGTTAGGTAATGTCAGTCCTCTGAATTTGTTCTACTCTTTCAGTATTGTGTTGGCTATTCTGGGTCTTTTGCTTCCCATATAAACTTTAGAATTAATTTGTCAATATCCACAAAATAACTTGCTGGGATATTGATTGGTATTATATTGAATCTATAGATCAAGTTGGGAAAAAACTGACATCTTGATGACATGGTGTCTTCTTATCCATGAATATGAAATATTTCTCCATTTATTTAGTTGTTCTTTCATTTCTTTCATTAGCATTTTATAAGTTTTCTCATATAGATCTTGAACATATTTAGATTCATACCTAAGTATTTCAGTATATGTTTCATTTTTGTGGGTGCTAATGTAAATGGTATTGCATTTTAAATTTCAAATTCTACTATTTTATTGTATTTTAATTTCAATTTCCACTTTGTAGGCAAGCAACTGACTTATATCATAACCTTGTATCCTGCAACCTTGCTATAAGTGTTTAGTTTTTTAAATTATTTCAGATTTTCTACATAGATAATCATGTCATCCATGAACAAAGATAGTTTTATTTCTTCCTTTACAAGTAGTATACCTTTTACTTTCTTTGTATGGTGTTGAAAAGGAATGATGAGAAGAGACATTCTTGCCTTACTTCTGATTTTAGCAGGAAAGCTCTAGTTTCTCATCATTGAGCATAAGATTGGCTGTTGGTTTTTTGTAAATGCTCCTAATCAGGTTGAGAAAGTTCCCCTCTATTCCTAGTTTGCTTAGAGTTTTAATTATGAGTGGATGTTGGATTTTTTTTAAATGCTTTTTCTGCATCTATTGATATAAAGTATGAAATACATATGTACATGTATTTATTAATTTAATAATATATTACTGATAGAACAGCCATATGATTCATCTTCTTTTTAGCCTGTTGATTTGATGGATTACATTAATTTTCAAATGTTGAGCCGACCTTGCATACTTGGAATAAATCCCATTTGGTTATGATGTATAATTTTTTCAATGCATTGTTGGATTCAATTTACCAATAATTTATTGAGGACTTCTGCATTATGTCCATGAGAGATATTAGTCTGTAGTTTTTTTTCTTACAATGTCTGGCTGGTTTTCGTATTGGGGTAATTCTGGCCTCACAGAATGAGTTAGGAAATACTACTTGTGCTTTTGTATTCTGAAAGACATTGTGGAGAATTGATATACATTCTTCCTTAAATGCCTTAAATATTTGGTAGAATTCATCAGTGAGCCTATCTGGGCCTGCTGCTGCCTATTTTAGAAGATTGTTAATTATTTATTTAATTTCTTTAGTAAATATTGGCTTATCCAGATTGTCTATTTCTTCTTGTGTGAATTTTGACAAATTGTCTTCTAGGAATTGGTTCATTTAATCTAGGTTACCAAATTTGTGGGCGTAAAGCTATTCATAATATTCCTTTTTTATTCTTTTAATGTCCATGGAGTCTGTAATGACGTCTCCTATTTCATTTCTGTTATTAGTAATTTGTATCCTCTCTCTCACTATTTTTTTAAAATAGTCTGGCCAAAGGCTTATCAATTTTACTGATCTTTTCAAAGAATCAGCTTTTGGTTTTGTTAACTTTCTTTCTTTTTTTCTTTTTCCTTCCTTCCTTCCTTCCTTCTCTCTCTCTCTGTCTTTCTCTCTCTCTTTCTTTCTTTCTTTCTTCTTTCTTTCTTCCTTCCTTCCTTCCTTCTTTCTTTTCTTTTCTTTCTTTTCTTTTCTTTCTTTTCTTTTCTTTCTTTTCTTTTCGAGACAGAGTCTTGTTCTGTCACCCAGGCTGGAGTGCAGTGGCTGATCTCAGCTAACTGCAACCTCCACCTCCTGGGTTCAAGCTATTCTCCTGCATCAGCCTCCTGAGTAGCTGGGACTACAGGCGTGCACCACCACACCAGGCTAATTTTTGTATTATTAGTGGAGACAGGGTTTCACCATATTGGCCAGCCTGGTCTTGTCCTGACCTCATTATCTGACCACCTTGGCCTCCTAAAGTGCTGGGATTACAGGCGTGAGCCACTGTACCTGGCTAGTTTTGTTAATTTTCTCTATTGATTTCCTGTTTTCAATTTCATTGATTTCTACTTTAATTGTATTATTATTTTTCCTTGTGCTTGATTTAGATTTAATTTGCTCTTCTTTTTCTTGTTTCCTATGGTGGCAGCTTATATTATTGATGTCAGATATTCTTTTTTAATGTATGTGTTCAATGCTATACATTTCCTACTAAACACTACTCTTGCTGCATCTCACACATTTTGAAAAGTTGCATTTTTATTTTAATTTAGTTCAAATATTTTAGGCTAGGCGTGGTGGCTCATGCCTGTAATCCCAGCACTTCAGGAGGCCTAGGTGAGTGGATCACTTGAGGTCAGGAGTTTGAGACCAGCCGGGCCAACGTAGGGTAACCCCATATCTACTAAGAATACAAAAAATTAGCTGGCTGTGGTGGCGTGCACCTATAGTTCCAGCTACTTGGGAGGCTGGGGCACAAGAATCACTTGAACCCAGGATATGAAGGTTTCAGTGAGCTGAGATCACACCACTGTGCTCCAGTCTGGGCAGCAGAGTGAGACCATGTCCAAATAAATAAATACATAAATAAATCAAATATTTTAAAGCTAATATTGAGATTTCTTTTTTAATTCAGGTGGTTTTAAGAAGTGTGTTATTTGCTCTCTAAGTATTTTAAGATTTTTAAGCTATCTTTTATTGATTTCTAGTTTGATTGTCACTGTGGTATGAGAACAGACATTATATAATTTCTAATTTTTAAATTTGTTAAGGTGGTTTTTTTTTTTTTTATGGCCTAGACCACATTCTAGGCCATGAAAAACACCTTAACAAATTTAAAAATCAGGAGGCTGTTTCATCTACATGAAAATCTGTTGTTTAGTGTAACCACGTTCACACATTATCTTAGCTAGATCTTCTGGATAACTTGCTTCAGCTTCTACATCAGCACCTGCTGATCCACTTTCCACTTTTTTTCCATGCTTTTTTTTTTTTTTTTTAGAAAAGGTTCTTGAAGGAAGTGAAAAGTGCTCCTCCAGGGAACACACACAAATAAGAAAGTACAACAGCTGTACTGCTGATATGGAGAAAGTTCAAGTGGTCTGCATAGAGGGTCAAACCAGCCACAACATTCCCTTAAGTCAAGACCTAATCCAGAGCAAGACCCCAACTCTTCAATTCTGTGAAGGCTGAGGGAGGTGGGGAAGCCGCAGAAGAAAAGTTGGAAGCTAGCAGACATTGGTTCATGAGGAAAGAAGCCACCTTCATAACGTAAAAGTGCAAGGTTGGCCAGGTGTGATGGCTTGTCCCAGCTACTCCAGAGTCTGAGGTGGGAGGATCACTTGAGCCAGCAGTTTGAGACCAGCCTGGGCAACATAATGAGACCCCCCCCTTTTTTTTTTTGGTTAGCCAGGAATGTTGGTGCACACCTGTAGTCCCAGCTACTCAGGAGGCTAAGGCAGGAGGATAACTTTGAGCCTAGGGGTTCGAGGTGGTGAGCAGGTAGAAATCAGTAGGTTCTGGAAGAAGATTCCAGATCCCCTGCTCATTTATCTTGGTGGTGTTCCCTGCCATAAACCCTGGGCAGAAGACACAAAAGAAAGAAGGGAATAGTGAAAGGAAGATAAAGCAAAGGTCTTAAGAAATGCCAACAGCCAAAAATGGTGTCTTATCATATGGCCTGTTCACAGTGAGCTAGGACTGATAAGAGAAGCATTTTTTTAAACCAACATTTTTTTCTTTATTGTAACAAAATGGGTTACATAAGAACATTGAGAGGTTATTTCTCTGTAATGGAAACTTGGGATACTATCTACTAGTGTTCAAAGTCAGACATGACACTTTTAAAATTTAGGTATATAAGTAGCATTCTATATGTTGCTGTCAAAGGATAAAATTACAACAAATTTAAAGATTTCAATTGTCTTCATTGCAATTCTACAATCAGGCAGTACTTCATCCCATAAAATAGAATGAGTTCTGATGAGCTGAGCAGAGATTGGCTTTATTAACAGCGGAGAGCTAAAGAAAGCAGAAGCAAAGAACAAAGAATAAAAGAATACATTAGTCCTTTCAAAGTTATTTTTCTTGGAAGGCAGGGACAGGGGGACGGAAGAATAGAAAAGTAACTGATTAGTTAACATCAGGCTACTTCAAGCTTCCTTTTATTGTGTAAGGGTAAAGCAGAGAAACCACATAATCATGCTGATTGAAGCTGTAAACTGGCCTGTTTGGGAAATTCTCTCTCTCATTCTCTCTCTTGCTCTCAATCTTCCTTTCTCAGAAGGTCAGGAAGGTCAGTTAACGACTTAGTTTGGGTTTGATGACATGGTACTTTAGCCAGGGTGACTCCATTTTGATGTAGTCTGGTCTACTGTGGCCTAGGGCAGGAGTTTAGTCTGAGATGGTGGCCTCCTGCATTTTTATTTCACATTGCAAATATAGATAATGCAGACTGGCTTATTCTGATGCATGGGCAGTCACTTAAGCTTTACGTTTATGTAGTAATTGTGATATTTGTTGGAAATAGAGGAATGGTATCACATGTTGCAGTTTTTCTCAAATGGGAGTCAGAGTCCTCCAGGAAAGGGGTGGGAGACTGCCCTTCTGAGCTGGGCAGAGGTTCGTGCACAGCTCCCCACAGGAGCACTCCCAGTGCACTCTCAGCCTTCTCCCATGGTCTTGGGCAACCGCCACTTGCCCTTCCTGATAGCTGGTCAGTAGTCATCTTCCCAGAGAGCCTTAGGGGAGTGATAATGGTGGTGAGAAAGGTATGTTAGTATGTACGCCAGCCGGCAGGCGAGGCAGACTCTCTGTGGCTATCATGAGCCTCTCAAGGGGAAATTAAGTGGCCACAGCAGGGAGAAGGGTTTTGTCACATACTCCCACCTTGTTAACTACCACAAGGTTTGTTGATTGCCATAGGCTTTCTTCCTACAGTTAGGCAGAAACTCCTTCTTTTCTCTCTCTCTTTTTTTTTTGAGATGGAGTCTGGCTCTGTCGCCCAAGCTGGAGGGCAGTGGTATGATCTCAGCTCATTGCAACCTTCTCCTGGGTTCAAATGATTCTCCTGCCTCAACCTCCCGATTAGCTGGGATTACTCAGAAGGCATGCTACCATGCCAGCCCAATTTTTTGTATTTTGGGCCATGTTGGCCAGGCTGGTCTCAAACTCCTGGCCTCAAGTGATCTGCCCACCTTGGCCTCCCAAAGTTAGGGGATTACAGGCATGAGCCACTGTGCGTGGCTCCTACAGTTAGGCAGAAACTTCTTCTAGGAAAACATTGCCTAACTGACACCCCTACCTCAGGGGTCCTGCCAACAGCACCGATTGGGTGGGAGAACGCCCTTACCAATATTCTTTCCTGATAAGCAGCTACATGGTTCCAGCAGCTTACCAACTGTGCACAAAGTGTCTTTGTGTGCTGTAGTTCACTTTCTGACACAAATGAGCAGAATTCCACCTCATTTTAATGTTAAAAGCCTGCCCCAAAATGAACATGAAATATATGTTACATATATGTTAACTCACTATGCATACTTTACTTCCTCCATAAATATTCATAGGCATTCCCCAAACCTGATAAATATGCATGTAAGACAGACCCTGGAAGGCTTAAATGTCACTGTTTTCTTCTCTTTGGAGAAGTGTTTTTGATTTCCCTGGAAGGTACGTTTCCCCAGTCTGCAGGTTACTACTCAGAAAATAAACTTTTCTCCTTTTTCCTTCCTCCATTGACCTCATGGTCATTTGTTAATAGGTAGATACAGTGGTTAGGACTGTGAGCTCCTGTTCTGGTTAAAATTAGCCATTCCCACTTTGTTCTTTTCTTGTGTTTTGTGATCTTGATTATACTACTTACAGCCTGTATTTCCCTATCTCCTTAGGTGGTGAGATTTAGGAGTGCAAAGTTCTAATTTGCCTTCCCATCTCCTACAGGCTCAGCACATGCCTGTTACAGATTGGGTGCACCACAAGCATTTGATGGAATTGAAATGAAATAAATTATGCTAAAAAGAAATGGCTGTTCCATGGGTGAAGCAGCACTGAATAATGGTGATGTAGGTTTTCCAGTAAGACCAATGCAGTCTCCAGAATTTCCACACTGTCTGGGTTTAAGAGGGGCTGTCTATTCGGGAGAGTGAACAGAGGCATTTGTCTTACAGCTTCATTTGTACAGAAATCCTTTGTTTTGGCTAAATCTAACAGTCTCCTGAAAGTAATTTTTAACACTATGTTTGCTACAGACAGCTAAGGATTAAAATAACTTCTCCAACCTGTTTTCACGTATGAAAAATAGGTGATAATGAAGTAATAATACTGGCCCCATTAGGGTGTGGTGAGGCTCACTGGGATAGTGCGTGTTAGGTATTCTTTGGCCTGCCACACTGAGCAGTCAATAAAAACTATTATTATTATTACTATGATATTTTAAGTTGTTTATATTCGTAACATGTTAGAATGTTAGAAGGGAGCTCGGAAACAGCAAAAATACAGGCTTTGGAGACCAGAAACCTGAGTGGGAATCCCGTCTTCACCCCTTCCTAGCAGGATGACCCTGGGTACATTGCTTATCCAACACCTTGGTACGTGAGAACCACCTGGACTTGCTAAAATCATATTCCAGGATGCTAGCCTAGATATTCTGATTAAGTGGTTTTATGGTGAGGCCCAGAGAACTTCATTTTACAAGTTTTCCTGGTGATTCTGATTCATGAAGTCTATGAACCATAGTTTGTGAAATGTTGACTTAATCTCTTGAAATCTCAGGGTTTTTTTTTTTTTCCTCCCCCTGGTTCATGGTTTTGAATGGAAAATATCTGGCCCCAAATCTGGCTTATTGCAGAGAATCTGGCTTTCTGTGCTCAGAAGCTTTGGCTGTCTTCCTTCTAGATACAGTCTCTTTAACTGTTTCATACAAACATGTGGAGGCAGTGTCACAGAAGAGACCAAAGTCTGTGTTAGAAGTTGATAGAATTCAGGTAGCAAATCAAAGATCACCAAACATTAAAGGGTAAAACGTGTCTGTGAAATACATCAGATGTATTTTGCAGAATATACTTCTGTAATAGAATGGGCTTCCCCTGCCCCTTGCAAATCAGCCACGTATGGAAATAAAAAAATTCCACACTGATGAGCACATTTCCCTGATTTCAAATGCCAGAAACCATGTGAACAGTGAGCAAGGAAGGCTGCACCATCACCATCAGCAGGTAACAGTTTCATAACAAATTCTACAGATTTGACTTCTTGCCTGCCTCTGATTCATTAACGGAATGTTAGGAGAAAATTAACAGAGTCCGATGACCTCAGAGGACTTTTGAGGGGAAGGCTGAGTCCATGCTGGACTGAGTCAGCTACAAAGAAAGTGGAACTTCATTTTGCCCACAGCCTGCAGCTTTTAGAGTTCCTGTTTGCTGTGCGTGTGCTCGATCCATCCATCCCTCTCTCTTAGCTGATGTTTGCTGCTGCTGTTGCTACCGAATGGGAACTTCGAAGCCCTGCTTCCTATAATAAGCTAGATGAGCTCATTCGTTAATGTTTTTCCTTCCTGTTATACTTTTCAGTATGTCAGGCTGCTACTTAACATTGAATTGTCACAATCTGTGACATTATATAATGATATAATTTCTTTGCTGTATAATTGGTAAAGAACTTTGTGATGATTCCGATGGGAGGGGGATACAAACTATCAAGAAACATAAGGCAGTGAGTATATAAATGCAAAAATAGCCAATTCCATCAACTCTCCCCAGAATGAGTCGGGCAAAAAACATGAAGTTTCCTTTTTGGCTTTTTTTTCTTCTGCACAAGGAAAATATTTTAAACTGAATTTCCCCCCTTTTCATCCATTGTTTGTGGACACAGGATATAGAGCAGCAGGGGAGAAGAGAAAAAATCTGCTGAAAGCTTGTTCTGTTTAACAGATTAGATTCAAATTTGTTTTTAAGAAGAATGAATTTGTAATGTTTTATTCAGGCACAGCTATGGCAATATAATCAGAGTTGAAATCTGCCTTAAAGAAAGAATTTTTGTAATTATAAACTCCCAAGTAAAGCTCTGAAACAGACTCTGATTCGCCTATCTATGGGTAGCTTTTCTTAGTTTTAATTTATCCATACACTCACTCATTCATTCAACAAGCACTGGCTGCTGCCCTCTGTGATAGACACTGGGAAGAGGGAGGTAAAATAATTTGTGCCCTCTGATAGGAGTACTCTGATACTCCTCTTAGTAGTTTCCATGGAACCCCCAGTGTACTCCATCACAGCATGTTTTCTATTCTATTGAAACTACTTATTCAACAAATATTTTTATTTTTTATATATTTTAAAATTTCAGTAGCTTTGCGGGTACAAGTGGTTTTTAATTACATGGATGAATTGTGTAGTGGTGAAGTCTGAAAGTTTAGTGCCCCCGTCACAGGAGTAGTGTATATTGTACCCAATATGTAGCTGTTTACCCCTCCCGCACGAGTCTTCAGTGTTCGTTGTATCACTCTGTAATGCCTCCACACACCCAGAGCTAGCTCCCACTTATTATAAGTGAGAACATACAATGTCTGAACAAATATTTGTCAAGCATTTCCTCTGTGGCAAGCACAGGACTGCATGGTCCCGTCTACCCCATAGAGCTGTTGTGAGGATTAAGGAGTAAGGATCGAAGTGCTTGACACCACACCTGGGCTTAGAAGGTATTTAACAGGTGTCTGATGAATGACTTCATGGCCAGCAGGAAACTGTTGCTAGGAAGAGATTTGCTAGTGACCCTGTCATCATGAACTTCAGTAGGATGAGGTGGTGGAGAAGGATCAAGGCTTCTGCCGTCTTCTGGCAGCAGTAATTCTGCACCTTTCCCGCAGTCACATTTTTTGAACTTCTGGTCTACCTACTTCTGCTTAGGTTTCCCTTTTTGGCATCAGCCACTCTGTGACTCCCTCCCTCCCTCCTTCCTTCCTTACCTCCCTCCCTCCCTCCCTCCCTCCCTCCCTGCCTCCCTCCCTGCCTCCTTTCTCTTTCTTTCTGTCTCCCTTTTTTCTCTCTTTCTCTTTGTGTCATTCTGCACAGACCGTGGTCATAGAACTTGAGCAATTTTACTCACCAAATGTGCTCAAGATGATAGAAGATTTGGCTGCTCAGGAGGACCCATCAGGGGTCCCAAATCATTGGCCTCTGAATCAGAGCCGTGGGCCAGGCTCAGTCCCTACAGGTTGGGCCAACCTGAGAATGACAAGAATGGCCTCTCTATGATAACTTGAAGTATATAGATACACACAGATGCCTTGCTGTAGATTTCTATACACAAATCTTATTCAAAGGAGGTTTCGATATTCTAAATTATGGGAAAAAATGCTGATTCTTCTAACAGGAATCCCAGAATATAGAACGAGTGACTGGAATATGTGAAGCGAAAGAAATGAGGGGTTATTGATTCTTGGAAGAAAAGTACAACTCGGAGAATTGGGCTATCATTTCCTTAGCACTCATTAGGATGTTTTGATTATATAGGATTGTGGATGAAGGAAATGATGTATCTTCTACAACTTTATGCAAATTGTATAAAGGGAAAGGGCCTTCTTGACTGCCTTTCAAAGAATTCATCTCTAAGCATATCTTTTGCCCTTGGCCCGAGGGTTGTGTCTCTCACAGGTCTGAGGACTGTGTTCGTTCTTGCTCTCCATAAATCCTCAGAGCCTCATCCAGTGCCCGTTGCCCAAAAAGTAACCAATACCCATCTATTGATGTAAAATAATCCAGTGTTTCCATTGTGTAGAAGTCATTCTGAAATGCTGCATTTTATAGCTCAAATTCTCTAAATGGAATTCTTGAACAAATGATAAAATAAAAAGTCAAAGAAAACATAGATAGCAAACCAGAGCATGGCATTAAGGCATAACTTCCCAAATGGGATTTTAAACCATTGATATGAATGACAATAACATACTTTGGTTTTAGGTAATAACTGTTTGAGGAACTCAGAAGTGACAGGATGACACCCCTAGGGGCTCAAGGCTAGCTGCTATTACGATGGTATAGACCAAGCTCGTTCAACCCATGGCCCGTGAGCTGCATGCAGCCCAGGATGGCTTCCAGTGTGGCCCAACACAAATTCCTAACTGTCTTAAAACATTATGAGCTTTTTAAAATTTGAGACAAAGTCTCACTCTGTCACCTAGGCTGGAGTGCAGTGGCACGACTCAGCTCACTGCAACCTCTGCCCCTCCACCTCCCAGGTTCAAGTGATTCTCCTGCCTCAGCCTCCCAAGTAGCTGGGATTACAGGCATACACCACCATGCCCAGCTAATTTTTGTATTTTTAGTAGAGATGGGATTTTGCCATGTTAGCCAGACTGGTCTTGAACTCCTGACCTCAGATGATCCACCTGCTTTGGCCTCCCAAAGTGCTGGGATGACAGGCATGAACCACCCTGCACTGTCAGCATTATGAGATTTTCTTACAATATTTTTTTAGTTCATCTGCTATTATTAGTGTTAGTGTATTTTATGTGTGGCCCAACAAAATTCTTTTTCTTCCAGTGTGGCCCAGGGAAGCCAAAAGATTGGACACCCCTGGTCTAGACATCCATTGTAATAAGTGGGTTCAGCCTTTTGGATGGGAAATTGGAAGACATAATTTATCAGGGAGATATGAGCAAAACAGAATAAAACAAAACAAACCCTGATTTCAGCTTACTGAGAACAATTTTCTAGTCTTAGCATCAGCAAATTAAATTATCACACTCAAGCCATTTGATTAATCCCTGGATATACGGAATCCAAGTAGGTGAACTCAGCAGCTTTAGTTTACAGATAGACTCAAATCACTCTCTAGGTCTGATTAATTAGATGACAATCAATTTTAAATCAGATCAAATTATGCAGGAATGAAAAAGAAGGTGATTGAATAGCTCACCTAAAGGAATAGTCACATTCTAGAGGACCAGAAGGAAATTTAATTAAGCCTCTAAGAAATCAGGATATGAAAAAGTTTGGTTTTTTTTTGTTGTTGTTGTTTGAGCCAGAGTCTTGCTCTGTTGCCCAGGCTGGAGTGCAGTGGCGTGATCTCGGCTCACTGCAACCTCTGTCTCCCAGGGTCAAGCAATTCTCCTGCCTCAGCCTCCCGAGTAGCTGGGATTACAGGCACCTGCCACCACGCCTGGCTAATTTTTGTATTTTTAGTTAAGACGGGATTTCACCACATTGGTCAGGCTGTCTTGAACTCCTGACCTCAGGTGAAGTGGAAAATAAAAATCTCAGAATTGTATCAGTCAGTCATTTACTGGATTCCATCCATAAACCATTGATAAGAGAGAGGTAACATGCATTTTGCCTGACATGATTTTCTTTCCCACCTGCTACATAACATTTTTCATAATATTATGTTATTACTAGAAGATTCCTAACCAGTAGTTTCTTGTGTTAAGAATCCTGACACTTCAGATAGCAAGAAAGTTTGTCTTAGGGAACTGATAAAGTATGTCTGTAAGCAGGCAGCTGAATTGGACACAACTGAAGGATGTGGTTCTCGGATTTGCTATGGCTAATTATGATAGTATTTGGAGCACAAGGACAATTATTTCTTGGCTTCTGGTGTTTGCTTCATTGTATAAACAGGCCACTGAGAGACCAACCCCATCTTTTCTTTGTATCTGCTGAAGCATGCATGCATGCACATGGCTATTGTCTCTGGTGCCAGTGAACCCAAACACAAGAATAAGATTTCTGAATCTTGCCAAGATTTTTAATGGAACTACAGTACTTACAAAATAAGACTATATAAGGCAGCTATGCTATTATGTTGTGTTAACTTTTAAAAGTTTAGTATCAATCTCTAATGCTTTCCTTTTGGGCTAGTTACTGTTGAAATGTATAGCATGCATGGACAGAAGTAAATGCCTCCAGGGCATCTTTCTCTAGAGGGTACAACTCTGGACTGTCAGACCTGGGTCCAGAATCTTGAGCGCAACAATCATCAGGGTTGACCTGTCCTCATCTTCCCCTGACCGTGCTGGGAGAGTCTCTACTTGAGATTTCACGAGGGCACCAATAGAATTCATTGAGGATGATTAAAATCATATCACGGATTAGAATGAATACTATATAGTTATTTTACAAATAACTCTAGTATGCTTCAATGAAACATAGCCCCTCAACGTGGGGGCCTTATGGAGCCCAGTTTCAAAATTTTTAGATATTTAACTTTGGGGAAGTAATACAGCTAGCAGCTTCTCTGTATGGGCAGGAATGAGGGTTCCCTGGGAGCATATCTTTTTTTTAAATCCTGCTAAAATAGACAAAAATTCCCATTTTAGCCATTTTTGACTGCACTATTTAGTGGTATTAAGTGTGTTCATCATGTTGTGCCACCATCACCACCATCCATTTCCAGAACTTTTCATCATTCCAAACCGAAACTCTGTACCCATTAAATGCTAATGCCCCATTTCTTACCCTCTGCCTCCAGGCCCTGGTAACCACCATTCTGTTTTCTGTCTCTGTGAATTTGACCACTCTAGGTACTTCACATAATAGAATTATAGAATATTTACCCTTTTGTGTCTCGCTTATGTCGCATAGCATAATGTCTTCAAGGTTCATCCATGTCGTAACATGGGTCAAAATTTCCTTTTCTTTAAGGCAGGAATAATAATTGCATCCTGAGTATACGCCAAATTCTGTATAGCCATTCATCCACTGATGGACACTGTTATGAATAGTAATGCTGCTGGGAACACTGGTGTACAAGTATCTCTTAGAGACCTTGCTTTCAATTCTTTTGTGTATATACCCAGAAGTGAAAAGACTGGATCATACAGTAAATCTATGTTTAATTTTTTGAGGATGTACTATACTGTTTTCTACAGTCGCTGTGGCATTTTATATTTGGAGCATCTCTCTCTCTCTTTTTTTTTTTTTGAGGCAGAGTTTTACTCTGTCGCTCAGTTTGGAGTGCAGTGGCACAATCTTGGCTCACTGCAACCTCCTTCTCCCAGGTTCAAGCAGTTCTTGTGCCTCAGCTTCCCAAGTAGCTGGGATTACAAGAGTGTGCTACCACGCTGGCTATTTTCTTTTTTTTAATTTTTATTTTTAGTAGAGATGGGATTTCACCACGTTGACCAGGCTGGTCTCAAAACTCCTGACCTCAAATGATCCGCCTGCCTCTGCCTCCCAAAGTGCTGGGATTACAGGCATGAGTGATCATGCCCCATCTGTAGCATATCTTTCTGATGCAACCTCTTTTTTGTTTTAAAAATGTGAGGCAAGCAGGACTTCTGTCCTGGGGAAAAGACACTGGACATTTTATTGGTCTCAGCAGTGCCTTTTCTCTGGTGTTCAGTGCAGGGAAGAGGCAGATGAATTGGCATGGGAAGTTTGAGCCTTGTCAATGTGAAGAGGTCCGTATCTTTCAAACTGGTAACTCATCAGTGCATTACCATTTGTGTTATCCATTGGTGTTTTCACAGACGGTTAGTTGCCCCACTGGAGAGGAGGAACACTAAGACACTGCCTGCCCTACACCGTGAAACACCCTCTGTGGCTGTGGAGCCCCAGAGAGTAACTGTAAAATATTCCTGCCTCTCCTCCTGTGCATATAAAAGGGCTAGTATAATAAACATAATAAGCAATTTCTTAATAGAAAATAGTATGCCAACATCAATTCCATTTCAGTGGAAGAAATGCTTTGCCACTCATGACAGCAATGCTTTGCTATGGAAAACCATAGGACGCCTCGCACTGTATTCAGAATCCTATTAAAACAGAGGATGCCACTGTGGAAAAACATTAGGGAAGAGATTTCTATTCATATGTAGATATTCTTTTAAAATTGAGAACCTTATCTGGGCATGGTGATGCATGCCTGTAGTCCTAGCTACTCGGGAGGCTGAGGCAGGAGAATTGCTTGAACCTGGGAGGTGGAGGTTGCAGTAAGCTGAGATCACGCCACTGTACTCCAGCCTATGTGACAGAGTAATACTCGGTCATAAAAAAGAACATACACACACATCATGTTGTACATCTAAAATATACAATTTTTATTTTATGTATTTATGTTTTTTGTAGAATCAGGGTTTTGCCATGTTGCTGAAATTGCAGGCATGAGCCACCAGGCCTGGCCTACAACATCTTCGATTACTATTATTACAAAAATAATTTTCACCTCACAGACCACGCCCCCAAAAATCTCAATCTCTGGAACTCTCTGGGCTACTCGTTGAGAACTGCTGCCATAAGGATACTGAAAGAACTTTGAGGAATGAGGGGGTTCACAAACATTGAACTATGAAAGAGAAAAAACAACGTTCAGATCTCTCTCTAGTCCAATTCTCTTATTTTACAAATGAGGAACCGAGAGCCCGGAGAGAAGTAGGCTTTACCATCGTACATGTTAGTATCAGAAACAGCCCTGAGGACTTCTGAGTTGATTCCTACTGTCCTTTGTATTATACTTTTCTTCCTCTTTTGTCAAAAATAGATTTAGAAAATTCTATATTTTCCTTCTTTAAAACTGAACAATGGCATTAATACATACTTTTTGTGGAGACAAGGAGTTTATCTTTCCCAATGGAGAGTTGAGTTTTATGGTCTTTCCTGAATCATGTTTTGCATCCAAATTGTGTACTTCCGTTCCAAAGCAATGATGTATTCTAATCTGTAAACACAGAACCAAAATAAAGTCGAAGGTGAACTGGAAGTTTAACAGGCTAGTTGTTCTCAAAGACCAAAATAGATCTCTGAATTTTTTTCTGCACCCCCCCCCCAAAAAAAAGACTACTTCTAACTGGCAATAATAAAACAATATTTAAAAACACAAATAAGCACCTCATTACATTTAAATAAAACAGAACATAGTAACGACTCACAAATCTTAGCCAAACTAGCTTTAATTAGTGATGTATCAAAATTAGAGTATTGTAAAATGAACTTCTCATAAAATAGTCCTACCATATGGACATCAAATATACTATTATAGCAATGTCCAATCACATATCTAATTGGAAAATAAAAGTAAGTCAAAATGTAAGCATAATTCTACATTGAAAATAACTCAGAATAAAAATTTTAATGTAAACAGTCATGATTTCCTACATGATAGAATAAATTACTTGATTACTGTTACTACGATTATTTACTAGATACTTGATAAACAAAGTTGTCTTTGATTAAATTTCTTTTATAAATACCACTAAGTTTTCTTTCCAAACTGTATCCATGCTTTTTCCCTACTTGTGAAAGACCTATTCACTAAAGTTATAACTGGGGAGAAAAGAATTTCTACTGATAATCTCATTCCTGCCAAAAATGAAATGAGAACCAATGAAATGAACGAATAAATGTTTTATGTTGAGCACTACCTGATGACACGGAAATCAATGTACACATTTTGTCAGGGGTGGGGGATCTCTATGGATTCACACCTCGTTTGTCATTGGTACTTTGATAAAAATAAACTAGCTCGTTCTACTTCAAAAAAAATACTATAAAAATAAAATTGAGAACCATTTTATCTCCCGTAAATGAAGATGCTCATCACCCACCAACCCCTTGCACAGCCTCTAGAGTTCCATAATGTAGTTTTCTACATGAGTGATTAGTTTCTTTGTCTATGCAGATTTGGGGGAATTGTCATTTTCTGCCTATGAAATAAAAGGAAATTTGACTCAGATGATTAAAAATACGTTCTTGCCTCTCTAATTACAAAGATTAAAAGCATTGGACCTCATCCGAAAAATAAACTTAGAGTATAAAATACATGTTTGTCCTGATGGTTAGTGAGTTTCAGAGTGCACATTTCACCTACCCCAAACCTCACTGAATGGAGCCTTGCAGGGACTGGGCGCTGACACTCACACGTGCTGCGTGTCCTGCGTTGTCTATTGCGTCTGCAAGGACAATGACGCTAAACTCCAGAGCCAGGCACTCATGAACATCAAGAGGGACTTGGCTTGAGCTTTAAGTGGCACAAATGTAAAACAGTGAAGGTATTTTTTGGTGTTTATGTTTGTGTTTCATTGTACTCAGATGAGCAAGAAAACACTTCCATAGGTCTTGGTGAATGAAATGATCAAGGAAAAAAATGTGTCCCCCATGTGATCAAAAGCAGAGGAAACTGCTAGCTAAATTTAGGATGCGATATAGCGTAACAACACTAAAAATAGTTTTTTTTATCAGTTCAGTTACCTTGGATCATTGAAGGACTCTATATAGTTATTGGATTATCTAGGTTCCGGAGATGGTTAATTTTATGTGTCTACTTAGAGGGTACTTTTTGAATGAGATTATCATTTAATTCAGTGAACGTTAGGTCCAGCAGGGTGCCCTTCATAGTAGGGGTGAGACTCATTCAACCAGCTACGGTCCTGAATAGAACAAGACCTGCCTCTCCCAGGCAGAGGGACTTCTCCAGCAGGCTGCCTTTGGACTTTCTGTGCACCACCAGCTCTCCTGGATCTCCAGTGTGTTTGACCCACACTGCAGATGGTGGGCTTGTCAGCTTCCATAATTATGTGAGCCTATTCCTTATAATAAATTTCTCTCTCTCTGGCTCACTCTGCGTGTGTGTGTGTGTGTGTGTGCGCGCGCGCGTGTGTATACACACACATATACATCCTGGTTCTGTTTCTCTGGAGACTCGTGACTAAGAGAGCTCCTTTCTTAGATTTACATTTCCTTTCTTTGCTGAATTCCTACATTTCAGAAGGTGAACTCAGATTAGTGTTTTGGTTTCTTTTTTTTCTAGTGAGAAATTAAGACAATTTATTCTATAGAGCTATTAAAAAATAGATGTCATCTTATCTATCAGTTGGGCTTCCAGCAAGAAAGGGAATTCTATTCAAAAAAGTTTAACCCAAAAGTGACTATTTACAGAAGTGTAGGCAGGATGAAGGAACTTAACCCGGCATGGTGAGATCCTCAAGGAGCTAGCATCAGCAGGATGTTGTTACCACCTGGAGGCCTGAAGCAGTGAGGAGAGAAAACCATTTGATTGGCGCCCAGGAGGCCTGGAGTCCTGGAGGGACCACCTGACAGGGGCTGTCACTGAAGCAGGAGGTATCCATAGTCAGAGTATGACTGAAACAAGGAGCTGTGGAAGAAAAACCTAATCTTTTTCTCATCCCACGCTCTGACCTTCCATTGGCTGAACCCATGTTATGGCCAAGAGCAGGGAAGTTGCTGTGCAGAGAGGCCAGCCTCCTGGGCACACAGAGGCCAGAAGGACTGGATCTGTGGATGAAAACAGAATGGCTAACACTCATGAGAGAAGTCCCAGAGATTTTGCTAGGCATTAAGAACAGTCACCGTTCACCTCCAGCGAACCTCCCCAGCTTTGAAGACTGTGTGGACACAGAGCCTGGATGACACCGGCTGCCTGGCCCACGTGGCTTCGACATGGCGTCCTCTCACTCCAGCCCCACCTCCAAGCAGCAGTTGAACAGCACCAGACTGAGCATGACCTCCTAGGCCGTCACAGACCTGTGACCACTGGGCATCTTTTTTTCTGTTGTTTTATTTAAGGTGGTGACACATACAGACGTGGAAACCGAACAAAAGCCTCTCTGAAGTGATTTTGAAGGCTGCAAAAATTGATAAAAATCAGTCAACTTTTCCTAAAGTTTTTAGGAAGAATGCATATAAGTAAAAATTCCAGTCTTCTAGTCAAACAATGAAGCCTATTTTATTTGTCAGAAGAATTTTTTACAGTAGCCATCCAGTGTTTTTAAATGATTTGTATCAGGATCGCCCACTAGATCTGCAACTGGATGACCTGGAAAACCAATTTGATGAGAACGGAACAGAAAAAAGGGGCAAGAAGAAGGAAAGGTGGAGAGGCCACAGGGTGAGGGCAGTGAGGAGCATTTAAGGAGGCGCTCAGTTTCAGGGTTGTGCAGGTGTAGAGTTGGCACTGAGAATGCCAGTGCCTCCTTAAATTATGCACCATAGGTATGGATACCTCCCCAGCCTCTCCCTGGTCCTGCCCCTGCTGGTTTGTCCCCTTCTAAAGAAAGCACCACCCAACACTGTGCACCAGCACCTTCTTTCTCAATCCTGGAAGGTTGCCATTTTATAGAGGCTTTGATGTGATTTCACTCACAAATGTAAAGAAACTTATAAACAATGAGATAAATTTTCTAGAACAGCCATGGGTGATAAGACCAGTAGATAGGCATCTGGCCTCTTGGCAGAGCATGGGGGAGGACCTAGAAAAGGCATTAAAAAGTTGAGTCTGATTCTGAGGCACCAAGCATTTAACTGCTAACAAAGCAAGCAGCCAGGGTGAGCATGTGCAAAGGAGTGAAATCCTGATTATTATTATTTTTTTTTACTAGACTTTAAGTTCTGGGGTACATGTGCTGAACGTGCAGCTTTGTTACATAGGTATATGTGTGCCATGGTGGTTTGCTGCACCTGTCAATCCATTATCTACATTAGGCATTTCTCCTAATGCTCTCCCTCCCTGAGCCCACCATCCCCCGACAGGTCCTGGTGTATGATATTCCCCTCCCTGTGTCCATGTGTTTTCATTGTTCAACTCCCGCTTATGAGTGAGAACATGTGGTGCTTGGTTTTCTCTTCTTGTGTTAGTTTCTTGAGAATGATGGTTTGCAGCTTCATCGATGTGCCTGCAAAGGACATGAACTCATTCTTTTTTATGGCTGCATAGTATTCCATGTGTGGTGTATATGGGCCACATTTTCTTTATCCAGTCTATCACTGGTGGGCATTTGGGTTGGTTCCAAGTCTTTGCTATTGTGAACAGTACCGAAGTAAACATATGTGTTCATGTCTTTATAGTAGAACGATGTATAATCCTTTGGGTATATACCCAGTAATGGGATTGCTGGGTCAAATGGTATTCTTTACGAAGAAGCTCCACTATTAGAAATGCTTCCATTCATGCATTCCATTGCGTAAAATCATCTTATCTTTTAAAAAAGACACTCCTTAAGTTGCAGAAGGGTGGGTGGTACAGTTAAATTGTTAACTTCATCTGATGAGCTAGTAGTTGAGGTCATTTCCTCTTAAAGAGGTGGTGGGAACTGATGAAGCTACATTTCATAGTCTTCACAATAGTTTTTTCCTAAGGTCAAGTACTGAATTCCGGTACCCCCAACTACGAGCTTGTGTATTGAAGGTGAGACTCCGTTGGCTCAGTTCATTACTCAATGTAGGATTCCATCTGTAGAGTAGAAAAAGGCCGAAGCAATCATGAAGGAATATTTAGATTAAACAATGCTGAATGTATCTATTCAATCTCATTGGTTATTCCCAATTATGCAGTACAAATAACGTACTGTAAAGACGTTTGCGAAAGCATTTCTAAGAGAGTTGCTACAATGTTAGCTTTTTGACTTCAGTTTGAGTTTGACCCATTCTTACAGATTTTTAGGTAGCTGGTCTTGCACACACGGTGGTGAGATGTATTGCTCCTTCACTTACAGAGGAATATGTGGTCCCACAGTTTGGCAACAGATGGCTGAAGTTGACAAAACCATTAAGAAAACATACTCAGTGTGTTAAAACAAAGTTCACTGCTAACGTTGGACCCTTTCTTTCATGTTTTGATTCATAAGGTAACAGTGCTCTGATCTGGAAAAAGAAAACATTGAAAATCATTTAAAAAGCACTAATGCCCCATTTAGCTGTTCAGAACAGTTTCTTTTCTTTTGGATTAAAAGGAAGTAAGTCATGCTTACTTCTAAGGGAATGGTTACATGTGCAACCTTGAGGAACAAACTCACCGACGTGAATGGCATCACGCTGCATCACTGTGAATAAAACAGAATTGTTTTCATAATATCTTGTGGTTTAAAATTTGTTAGACAAAATGGTATTGATGAAGAGCGTGGAAAAGTATTAAGAAGTAGCTATTATTTGCATGAAAGCTCTTCAGCTATTTCTGCAAGCAAATCTCAAGTTCTGTATAACACTCTCCAAATGTAAAGGGAAAATTTACATTAGGATGTCTCTTGACATTTGTGTGTGTGTGTGTGTGTGTGTGTGTGTGTGTGTGAGGAAGCAGCATGGAGAAGAAAACAGTTCTGGGTAAATGAAATGATCAATAAAATTATACACACACATTTTGTATATATATATGTATATATACATATATATACATATATATATGTATATATATAAATATTAGATACCACTCTCATGCTTAATTAGAATGTCTCAGGAATTATAAAAATAGGAAATCTAGGTAGAAAATCTAGGTACAAAATAATTTCCTGACATTGACGTCACAACCAATTCATTTGCTTATTTACATTTAATTAAGTGAAGTAAGTCTTTGAAAAAATGTTTTTAAAAAACCCCCTTTGTTCTATGCCTGCACTGGTTTGAGCCTGCAGTGAGATGGTCAGAAGGCCCCGGGTGAGATGCTCCTGCTGCGGCTCACAGAAGAACGCGTGCATGTCTGTCATGGTCTCTGTTCGACACCTCCCCCAGCTCCCTTGTGATTGCAAGTGTTTCTATCATGATAGAGATGGTGCAGAGCAGGGCATGCTACAACCTCGGAGTCCTGACCGAGAAGCACGGGGCAGTGCTAGCAACGCTTCCAGGAAGAGCTTCCTCTAGGTACCTCAGGCCCCCGTGGCAGGCTGTGCTTCCAGAAATCGAATTCTGACAGCATTTAGCTGGGGATTCCAGGGGAGGAAAGGATCTCATCACCTGTGAGTTTCTTTAACATGAAAGTGACTCTCACCATCCAGAGTAAGGAAATAGAAGGCCACTATAAAGTGACACAGAAGTGTGACAACAGGGAGAGGAAAGCAACAAAAATAATTCCAGAGAAACTGAGATTCTTCCATATGGCATCCAGTCTTTCTAAAAGTTTAGAGATGCTATAATTTCTGTGTCATGCATAAATAACCTTCAGGTCCTTAAAGATTATACAAGAGTCAGTGTAGTGAACTGTGGTCCGTGTCTCTCTTAGTTTTTCTTGTCTTCTAATAATATCATTAAGTAACTCTGAAACATCTTTACTGAGAAGGAGAGCACAGTGACCCTAATTTGAATCATTTAGGCATATCATAAGGCAGTTATGCTATTTAGGTCATGTGAAATAATTTCATATGAGATATGAGAAACATATACTCAAATTACCTACAGCAATGATAAGAAAGGCATGCATTGTATGCTTAATCTATGTCAGACAGTCTTAGGTGCAACAATTATTTTAACTAGTTTAATTAAAGAGAAGGAACAAGCATCACAGAAAATACAAGTTTTACTGTTTGCAAAGTTTATGTGTATCTTATTAGATTTAATAACTCCAGATAAAATAGTACATCTAGAATTATTAAATCTAATAAGGTAAACATAAACTATTCATAGTCCTGTAGATCCCAGGTGACACAAAGGGGTAAGATATTTGTAATGTCTAAACCGGACAAGAGATTGGTATCTGGAATATACCAAGGAGCTGCTGCATATCGACAACAAGATACCCCACCAGAAAAATGGGCAATGTAAAGGAGAGAGAGTTTACCACATTGAGACACCATCTCACGCCAGTTAGAATGGCGATCATTAAAAAATCTGGAGACAACAGATGCTGGAGAGGATGTGGAGAAAAAGGAGCAATTTTACATTTGGTGGGAGTGTAAATTAGTTCAACCATTGTGGAAGACAGTGTGATGATTCCTCAAGGATCTAGAAATAGAAATTCCATTTGACCCAGCAATCCCATTACTAGGTATATACCCAAATAATTATAAATTGTTCTATTATAAAGACACATGCACACATGTGTTCATTGTGGAACTGTTCACAATAGCAAAGACATGGAACCAACCCAAATGCCCATTGATGATAGACTGAACAGGGAAAATGTGGCACATATATAACATGGTATATTGTGCAGCTGTAAAAAACGATGAGTTTGTGTCCTTTGTAGGGACATGGATGAATCTGGAAACCATCATTCTTAGCAAACTGACACAAGAACAGAAAACCAAACACCGCATGTTCTCACTCATAGGTGGGTGTTGAACAATGAGAAACATGGGCGTAGGGAGGGGAACATCACATACTGGGGTAGGTTGGGGGTAGGGGGCTAGGGGAGGGAGAGCGGGGGGGCAGGGAGTCTGGGGAGAGATAATGCTGGGAGAAATACTTGATGTAGTAGGTGATGGGGGAGATGGAGACTGCAAACCACCATGGCATGTGTGTACCTATGCAACAACCCTGCAGATGTGTGCATGTACCCAGAGCTTAAAGTACAATTAAAAAAAAAAAAAGAGAGGCAGTTTACAGAAAACACTCTGTGTGAATAAGCATATGAAGAGATGCTCAAAAAGCATTATTAGTAAGAGAAATGCAATTCAATGATGAAATATCCCTTTGTACCCATTAACTTGGCCATAGAGAGCTGGCTGATGCCTTCTGTCAGAGAGGGTGTGAGGTTTGGTGCCCTTTTGCCTGCTGGTGGGAGAATAGATTGGGACAGACATCTGGGAGGTAGTGACACCACTCAGTCCAGCTAAGTGGAGCCATTCCACCCTAGGATGGTCCTTGCGGCATTCTTGCTGTAAGCTCATAAGGGAACATGTGCGAGGGTGTTGGCTGCATGCAGTCGGTGGCAACAGGTTGTGGAGACAATCTGATGTTCACCATCAGGATGGGTAGAAGGTGGGAGAGCAGCCATGGAGAACCACGCCATGGTTAGAAGCAGCAGATTCAATTTCCATATAGCAACATGAGTCGACCTTAGAATTATAGTGTTGCCCTAAAAACGGTGAGAAGCGGTTTGAGGTATGTATCATATTTCCATGTATATGAATTAAAAATAAATCCGCACAAAACAACAAATGCACATTTCAAAGGAATTCGTGCCAAGAATTTTTAAAAGCGCACTGACTATTTGATGAGGGGAGGGGAAAGAGACTGCAAGGATAAAA
The DNA here is from genome assembly GCF_048565385.1 of Saimiri boliviensis. Taxonomy (NCBI): domain Eukaryota; kingdom Metazoa; phylum Chordata; class Mammalia; order Primates; family Cebidae; genus Saimiri; species Saimiri boliviensis. The sequence goes on along the minus strand of NC_133464.1, from coordinate 75,931,704 downwards.
AGGAATAAACAAGTAAATGGAACAAAGGGGAAAAATACCTGCGGTGTCTCGATTCAATTCCTTTTAATAAACATTTCTTAAGGCTTTACTTTTTCCAGACACTTTATTTGAATATGTTCTTTCTGGTGGTATATGAGCATGAATTTGATTTATGAACACAAGATAATCAGACTTTATAACTTTATAGACAGAAAATTACATGTGCCACAAGAACAGGGAGAAAAATAAAAATTAATTGCTGGAGAAAAGTATTTTCTAAGTGCTCAGATGATAGGATAAGCTGATATATAATAAATGAGATTGTATCTTCGATGTAGCTTTTATCTCATGTAATGCTGGAAACCATTAAAAACCAAGAAATAGAATTAAAAATAAGCTGTAACATAATGTGATGGATTTGGAGAAGATTAAATGTTATTTAATTATTTGAATAGTTAGTCTTCTATGGAAAATAAAACTTTAGAGGCATACTTAGTTATTTGTCTTTATTAATCCCTAGTTACCATGAACTCCACATGTTCTAATAAAATTCATTCTTAGGCCCTCCCCCTGGCCAAATCACTCATTAAACAAATATTTATTAAACACCAACCACGTGCCAGATACTGGGGTTTAATGGTGATTTTACACCATAGCTTCTGAATTTATATCTTTACTTTGGACTTCTCTGAATTCCAAACTCATAGCACAGTTATTACTGCCTGACTGTTTCGAAGGTATCTGAAACCCAACACGTTCAGAACCGAACTCATGAGTCATCCCTTAAACTATTGTTCTTCTTTCCATTTTATCTTCTCTAACAATGCCCCACCATCCATCTGCTTGGCACAAGCCAGACACTAAGTGGTCATCTTTGACATCTCTCTCTGCCACTTCTCTTAGCCGGTCACTTCCCAAACTCTTGTTGGTTTTATTTTTTATATATTTCTCAAATTCATCACTTTCTCCTATTTTCAGCAACCATCCCAGTTGGAGCTACTGTCATTATCTCTTCTTTCTTTTTTTACTTTTCTTTCTTTCTTTTTTTTTTTTTTTTTGAGACAATCTTGCTCTGTCACCCAGACTAGAGTGCAGTGACATGATCTCAGCTCACTGCAACCTCCACCTCCCAGGCTCAAGAGATGCTCCTGCTTCAGCCTCCTGAGTAGCTAAGATTACAGGTGCATGCCACCGTGCCTGGCTGCTTTTTTTTTGTATTTTTAGTAGAGACGGAGTTTCACTATCATGGCCAGGCTGGTACTGAACTCCTGACCTTAAGCAATTCACCTGCCTCGGCCTACCAAAGTGCTGGAATAATAGACATGGGCCACTGCATCTGGCCATCTATTTCTTGACAGTACTGTCTGGTTTGCCCAGCGCTCCTCCTCATTCTCTACGCTGAAGTCAACGCTGTTCATGCCATTCCTTGTTCCTCTTCCCCTCTTAAAAATCAATGTCTCTTAAGTTGAAAAAATAAGATCTTTAAGCTGGCCCATGATGCATTCATGATATGCTTCTCCCCATCTTCCTCGTCTCATCTCATTCCACCCTCTCTCTTACTCTTTTGCCCTTCAACACTGGTCTGTGAGTCTCTTGTATGTATCACGCTGCCTCCTGCCACAGGATCTTTGCACATGCTATTTTCCTAGCATCATCAGGATGCTCTCTCTCTTCTGTCTTTTGTTTTCTCTTTTTTTGCGTAGTTCATCCATTTGCTCATAAATATTTATTGAGGATCAGGCACTAATATAAGTGCTGGAGATTCAGTGACAAAATAAACTCTCTTTATTCTTGAAGGTTTCACTTTGGTGGGTTGGTCTTAGACTCTGGTGGATTAACTCTGATTCAGCTCAACGTTCCAGTTTCTGAGGAGTCCAATCCCCCAAACCAGATCAGATGTCCTTGTTACAAGTTCTCAGATCCCATGTGCTCTTTCATAGTACTTATCACAGCTTGAACTTATTCATTTACTTGAGGGTTTATTTCAATGTCTGACTCACCCATTGGTCAGTAGATTTCGCTAGGGCACAGACACTTCTGGGTTTGGTCATCACAGTATCTTTGGGTCTGTGACGGTGCCAGGTACATAGAAGATGTTTGACATAATAAATATTTACTGACTGAATGAAATGTAAATAGAAGAATCGCCACTGCCCTAAGGCTATCCAGGGAAGGTGACAGATGGATATACAAATGGCACGTCAGAGGAATGATGCTAAGAAGTGCTGTGTACATGAAAGCTGGAGCAACATGTAAAGTCCCTTGTTTCTTTCTTTGTTTTTTAAACCAGGAAGACAAGTGCATTTATATGCCAAGAGTGAACAGCCGGTGGAGAGACAAAACATATAGGAGGGAAAGACAATGCTGGGGGGCAGCTTCCCTGGAGAGAGGGCAAGAAAGAGGTCTAGAGCCATGTGGAGGGAAAGCTGTGTGGCTGGCAGTGGGCGAGGAGCTCTGCCTAGTGGCTTTGACACCTTTGTGGAGTCTTAGGCTAGATCTTTACTGCCCAGTATGGTAGCTGCTCACCCCATGTGACTACTGAGCATTTTAAACGTGGCCAGTTTGCAGGAGACATGCTCCAGGTGCAAAATGCACATCATGTTTTAAAGACTTGTGCAAACAATGTAATACATCTCATTAATAATTGTATGTATTAATTACTTGTTGAAGTGGTGGTGCAATCTATTTTCATTTTTCTAGGCAGTGAGTTATGTTCCATCAAGTCACTGTGAACACTGAATTAATGAATATTTACCCATCACTCCAAGAAAAAATACAAGGCTAGATTCCTACAGCAAGCCTCTGTCACAACATTTTCATCAACTGATCAATGTGTAACCTTGCTTTTTTGTGTTTCTATTTAAAGACACCTTATTTAATCTACCTTGTCGATTTATTAATATTGAACTCACATCCAACAGCACTATAATCCATGCCTGAATCAAGTGTCTCCAACACACGTATTTCCTCCATAAGACACATCACAGCTTTCTTGTGCTTAGGAACCTTCACGGCTTAGGAATCCCAGACAGCACTTCAGCACTATGCTTGGAGACTAAAAAGGAGGACAAAAATGTGGAAAACATGGCACTCCATAGACTCTAAAAAGGATGCTTGCTTACACTATGAGAATTGAAACAAGAGGCAGAGTGCCACCTTGCTGGACCTCAGCTGGGAGCATGCATGTTGGGAGACTCAAGCTTTTCACCACCCTGCATGTCAGCGAATGAACACAGAAGTGCTGCAGGTATTGATTTTGTGGTTACAAACACATTTTTGTGAGTAGGTGAATTTGCAAATACAGAACCAGTGGACAATGAGTATTGACTGTCTTGGGTTAAATAGAACATATTATTAGAAGTAATTTCACCTATTTCTTATTACATTTTTAAAATGCAGCTACTAGTATTGATTTTGTGGTTACAAACACATTTTTGTGAGTAGGTGAATTTGCAAATACAGAACCAGTGGACAATGAGTATTGACTGTCTTGGGTTAAATAGAACATATTATTAGAAGTAATTTCACCTATTTCTTATTACATTTTTAAAATGCAGCTACTAGTAAGTTTAAAGTTATATATGTGGCTCACTTTATACTCCTTTTGGACTTCCCTGGTCTAGATTATTGAGAGAGAAAATCAGAAATGGGTCAGACAGCCTTAAAGGGATGAGGAGGGTGGTACTCCCTTAGACCGGAACATGCGAGTACTTGCTTGGACCTGGCAACACTTCACTGCCCTTTGAAGCGAGTTCCTCAGAAATGTCTGAGGCCACCCTTCTCATGCCTGGGAACAGCTGAGGCTGCAGTGCTCTCCGGGTGGGGCTCATGAGCCCTCATTGGACTCCTGTGGGTCCCAAGGTTCTCCCCTTTGAGGCACACTCCAACCCTCAATCCCATTCCCCACACAAGGGATTCAACAGGTGACCAAGGAGCTCTGGGACTGAGGCCCATGGGGTTATCCTGGGGTACTATCAGGAAAGCAGCCCCTCAAGAGGATCCCCTCTGCCATCTGCCATGATATTTTTTTTCTTGGATCATGTGGGATTGGGCCATCAGAATGATGCTGATATGCTAATTTGAGGTGACACACTCACATTGGACCCAGGATCAGGACTTTTCACCAGTACTGACGGGACAAGAAACAAGTACAGATAAATAAGTGCCTTTTCTCTACCCATTGTTCTAAGTCTTCACTGATAAATCATTATCCTCACATGAGCCCATGCATTTTATAATACACTAAAAATCATATTGTTTATATAGACAAGGTCCCGGAAGAAAAATCAGTTGTCTGATAGGCAGCCGTGGATGAAGTTGTGGAATGGCCATGGTGGGAGATAGAAGTGACCGGTCAGATATACACAAAATGACTGCCAGCAAGGTGGACAGTTTAGAGACAGAAACTGGGGGCTCTGGCTGGATTTACAGAACTTTAGAACATTCGAGAATTAAGGAGTCAGGGAAAATGTATTATTCTTATCCTACAAACTATCTTCTAAATGTCAAGTCAATTAGGAACAGCTAATAACTGACTCCCAAGTCTACCTCATTGCCCTAGGCCAAGGTCATTCCAGCTGTGCACCTAGAATCCTTCTGGGCACCTCTGGCAGTGGGAAGGGGCTGGGGTCTGTGCTCTGCCCATCCCCTCAGGTGTACTTCAGTGATTCAGGAATTAACAGATAAGGCTCCTCTTGAGAAAAAGTTGTCTTCACCTAAAGTCAAGTTTGAAAGGCATTGCCCTAGGTCCTGTAAATAAAAATCAAGGAGGCTGAGAAGAAAAGGACTCCCAGGAGGGCTGGGGCTGGAGGGCCAGTGGAGTTGGGCTGAGCTCAGCAAAGTGCCTCTTCTAGGGCATGCTGGCCCAGATTAGGAATGACCTCTGAATTAGGTGACTATGTCAAGTGCCTCCTACATGGGAAAGCACTCTAGCTTGAAAACATTCTAGATTCTCACTCCCATTAATTTCTTGGAGATTCCCTCTTAATGTTGCTGGATGCATATTTTATAGATGTGAGATTACTGCATGCAGGAGATGGTATTTATATCAGATTTGATGAGCAAGAAAGAAAATTAAAATATGAAATTATCTGTTTCCCTTAGATGGCTACTTTAAAATGCAGATCAATATGTTCTTCCAGTTTCCCGAGATTATTTCTTCCCTTGGACAGATCTGTTCTTTCTTACCCCATTCCTTTTTTGTTTTGCAGTATAACACAATTTAAGGAAATACACTTGGAATCTAAGCTGCCAGGATTTTTGTACATACAGAGTAGTCATATTCATAGTTTTTATTCTTTTTTGGGTGTTTGTAGAAAAATGCTTTTGCTAAAATGAATTTTAAATTTCTTTATACATTTCAGTAAGTGGCTTTCCATAAAATTGTCCAAATAGTGAATGTGACAGAGTATATACTGTAAAAAATGTCCCATTTCTTATCAGATTTAAAGTAAATATCTCTATTGTCTCATCAAGTACAATTGTGTTCTTTCTTGTACTACAGGAAATTCCTCTCTCTACTGCACATAATTTTATGTACATGTATCTTTGGAAACCGTTATTTTCTATCTTTTAAAGTAAACTCACATATCCTTGCCGAATTATTATTATTTAATATATACATCACAGCCTCGATTTCTTGGTGCCTGTTTTTTTAGGGGAACATAAAACAAATGTAACTCATACTCACCTTATTTGAACACATTATCTTTAATTTAAAAGTCCCATTAAAGTTAGTTTTGCCACTTTTTTTCATGAACTCTGATTATTCTAAAATTCAACTTGTCTCCCCTTGCCTTTGATGCTTCAGTCACTCCTGTAGATAGAGTGCTCCCGCCAAATGCAATGAGAATAAGTTGCTCATTAATGCATGCAACACTAACAGTTTTTCCATACTGATACTCTGTATTCTCTTTGTAACACGGTCTGATGTCTCATTAAGTTCCTGGTCAACATTCTCTATTCAGCAGAAGTTTTCATTAGGCTGCCTGTGTTGATTCCTGTGGCTTTCCCTATGAGGTTTTGGTTAATTCCAAAGCTATTGGTACACATAAATGGCTTACATGGTTTTTTTTTTTCACCCCTGAAATAAACTTTCTTGACTTTGTGAATCTTGAATTTCATCAGGCAACATGCCAATCAAGCGTCAGTTACATTTTGTGTTCTCCACTCTTAACGATCTAAAACAATGATGCAACCCTGGCAGATTCTGGTACCTTCTAGAACTTAACTGAGATGTTAAGTTCTAGCATTTTATGTGTATCAACCTTGCAATCCAATGACCACCACCTTCACCCTATGATTTTTTTCATTCTGTTCCCAATAGCAGCTGCTTGGCTGTCTTGCAAACTTGTTACAGATGTTTTCACTTAATTTTTTTTCAGATAATAAAATTAATTATCCAGAAAATTTGGAAAATATCACAAGAACAAAGAAAAAATTAAAATAATGTATTATCTTACCAAACAGAGAAAAGTACTGTGGTTTCAGTGATGGAGCCCATTGAGGGCAGACATAGGCATCTCCCTGTTGGCCATTATCAGCCCTTCACATGCCTTCACCAGCAGTGGGCAAGGTCTTGGAAGCAGGAGCAGGAGAACATGCTGGAAGCCATGCAGTAACTACACCTTAGAGATATGAGAATACATGAAGGTCCGTTTTGGAAGGACTCTTACAGGGGAGTCCCAGATTCTGCATCTGTAGGATGGAAGCAAGAACAGAAACTTTATCATAGAAATACTGATATGACAGCATAACTAGACTGGTGACATCTGCAATGTTCCAGTTATCTGTTTCTTCATCTCACATGTCCTCTATTATAATTTGGTTATATTTTGTGTATGCTACTTTGTAACCTGATCTTTTTCCATTAATAGCAATATTCTCCCATACTAGTACCTTATTTTAAAAGGCTTAAGTTTATAAATAAATTTTCAGAAAAAAGGGAGTCTGTTCTGTCAGTAGCCTTTCCGGACATAGATGACTTTGCATCACCAAAATTTAGTATAGAGGGAAGATAAAACAGGAAGAGGAGAGGATACCTGCATACCTCTTTATTTGAAAGTAACTGACATTCATAATGAATGAACATACGGTGACTGAGCTCCCATTCCTTAGAAGTAGTGTAGGAAAAGCAAAAAATTAACAACAGATTTTGTCTTAAGAAACTACAAATTGGGCCAGGCGTGGTGGCTTATACCTGTAATCCCAGCACTTTGGGAGGCCAAGGCGGGCAGATCATGAGGTCAAGAGATCAAGACCATTCTGGCCAACATAGTGAAACCCTGTCTCTACTAAAAGTACAAAAATTGGCTGGGCATGGTGGCGCGTGCCTGTAGGCTCAGCTACTCGGGAGGCTGAGGCAGGAGCATTGCTTGAACCCAGGAGATGGGGATTTCAGTGAGCCGGGATTGCACCATTGCACTCCAGCCTGGTGCCTGGCAACAGAACAAGACTCTGTCAAAAAAAAAAAAAAAAAAGAGAGAGAGAGAGAAATTACAAATCTAGCTTGGGATACAAAATTTGAATTTATAAAAAATTAAATAATACAAGAGCTAAATTGTATTAAATAGTAGCATAAAATATTTCACAGGAAAGTGCGTGCTAGTAAGTGCTAAGTCATGAAATAATCACTGCTGGAAAGAACCTTGGGTATCACGTTGCCCAAACTTCTCATTTGCACCTCTAGGTTGGCACACATTGTCTGCTGTCTCGTTCTCAATCCATTACCACCAGCACCCCCAGTCCTTTGAGGGTAAGGGCTCTGGCTGGGCATTGCCACAGGTCAGGGTAAAACCCATTTTAAGCACACTACAGTAAAGTCTGTAGAAGTCCCTATTTATCAATTCAAATAATGTCATCAGGAAAGTCCTATGACACTTTGAAGATGTTTTCAGCTTAGGTAACTGCGAAGAGAGAGATCTCAATAATGAACCTAGGGAAGCCAGAAGGATAAACAGATTTTGGAGTAAGATGATGACTTGCAGCTGTATTAGTTCCTAGGCCTGCCATAACAAAGCAAAATAAATGGGATGGCTTAAACAATGGAAGTTTACACTCTCACAGTTTTAGAGACTGGAATTCTGAAATCAAGGTGTCAGGAGGCCCTGTTCCCTCTGAGGTTCTGGGTAGAATCCTTTGTTGCCTTTGCCTGGTGTCCAGTGGCTCTTGGCAGTCATTGGCGGTCCTTGGCTTGCAGCTGCATGGCTCCAATCTCTGCTTCCATCATCACATGGTTTTTTTCCCCGTGTCTGTCTCTTCTCCTCTCCTTATAAAGACAGCAGCCATATTGGATGAAGGGCCTAACTACTCCAGTATGACCTCGTCTTAACAAATTACAACTGCAATGATCCTATTTCCAAATATGATCACACTCCAGGGTACTAAGGGTTAAAACTTGAATCCATTTTTTTGGAGAACAAAATCCAATCCATTACTATATTTTGTCTTTCATCATCTTTAAATCTCCTGACAATAGAGTATCCTGTTAAATTTCCCCTTCAGCCCTGTAAGGCTGCTATTACTATCTCCATTTTGCAGGTGAGGCTCAGAGAGATTGAATAACTTTCTAGGGTTACACAGGTAGTTAAACAATCGAGCCAGAAGGCAAAGCAGTCTGCCAAGCACACGAGATCCTCATAACACATACTAGTCCATTTATTCAGTAGCTACCATGTGTCAGACACCCTACAAGAGGCAGGAAAGAGGAATAGAAAGTGTTTGAGTGAGTGAGAGGTTGCAATTTTAGGTTGGGAATATTGTGTCCCTCCCCCAAGTAAGGTTAGGAACAGATTACCAGAGGGCAGGGGCAGAGTGGGAGGGACAGGACTGCAGCCACCAGGAGAGATGGCATGGTGGCTTGGACCAGGGTAGTGGCAGGGGAAGTGGTGATAAGTCTTGGATTCTGGATATTTTTTGAATGTGGAGTCAAAAAGATTTCATGAGTGATTGCATATGTGGTCTAAGTGAAAAGACAGGGATGACTGGAAGACTTCTGGCCTGAGCTACTGGAAGGAGAGAGCTGCCACCATCTGGGTTGGGGATAAAATGGGCTTTGAAGGAACTCTCAGGAGCTCAGTTTGGGACGTGTTAAAATGGAGATGGGAGAGAGGAATCAAGTACATCCATCCATGTGGCCAGCCAGTGTTCTGTTGCTTCAAAGAGGCTCATAGAGGTGAAACCATCAGCAGTGGAGAAGGCTGCCTAGCTGCCTTTGAGAGGCTAAATTGGGTTTTGAAGAAGAAGATGGGGTTGTCCTTTGCATCACTGGTAAAGCTTATACTTTGGGCTTCACTTTATCTCCATCTAACACCTTTCTCACTTGCCAGACACATAGCAGGTATTTCATAAATATTTGCTGAATGAATAATGGGTTTTACAGAAAGAGAACTAAAAGATGTAGCAGGGAGAACCCATTTCCACAAAAATAAAAACAAAGTGTGGTGGCATGCACCTGTAGTTTCAGCTACCCAGGAAGATGAAGCAGGAGAACTTCTTGAGCACAGGAATTGGAGGTTATAGTAAACCAGGAATTGGGCTGCTGCACTCCAGCCTGGGAAACTAAGCAAGATCCAGTCTCTAATAAAAAAATAATAATGATAATTAGCCAGGTGTGGTGGCATGTGCCTGTGGTCCCAGCTACTACACACCACTGCACTCCAGCCCAGGTGACAGACTTGGCTGCATTTAGAAAACAGTCAGCAGCAAGCTTTATATAATTTTAAATTGTCATAACAGTCTTTTATGCTGCGCACACCTTGCACTCGTTCAATTTAACAAATATTTATTAGGACTAATTAGTTTCTTTTTTCATATACCTCATATCTCTGCTATGTTCATTTAAGTATTTAAAGCCACTTGCAAAAACCTACTAATTTAATAATTAGATTCCAAGTGGGATCCATAGCAGAGACTAGAACATCTAGGCTAAAAAACTCTGGCAAGGCCGGGCACGGTGGCTCACGCCTATAATCCCAGCATTTTGGGAGGCTGAGGCGGGTGGATCATGAGGTCAAGGGATGGAGACCATCCTGGTCAACATGGTGAAACCCTGTCGCTACTTAAAAAAATACAAAAATTACCTGGGCATCGTGGCACACACCTGCAGTCCCAGCTACTCGGGAGGCTGAGGCAGGAGAATTGCTTGAACTCAGGGGGCAGAGGTTGCAGTGAGCCGAGATTGCGCCAGTGCACTCCAGCCTGGGTAACAAGAGTAAAACTCCATCTCAAAAAAAAAAAAAAAAAAAAAAAAAAAAAAAAAAAAAAAATCTGGCAAATAAGTGTGAGTCACCTGGACTTGACATAGCGGAGAAAATATAGGTAAATGTTAATGTCATGTTGGAAAGTGAGCATGCTGAGTAGTTTCTTTTAAAATGAAGTTGTCAAACACAGAGGTCTTAATTATATAGTAACAAATATCTGGAAGAAAAGTTGAGTCAAATATGAAACTTTTACAAATAACCAGTTTTAATATAAGGTAGGCAAAATGAATTAAAAGGCTCTCAGGGCCGCCATCTGGAATCGAATTGTGAAACAGTGATGACAAATCTAAGTGGAGATGTTCATAGAAGACTTCAATTGTCAACACCCAAGCAATTAACTAACCTTTTATAACTTTTTGGTAAAGTTTTGAAAACTTTTAATAATTGTTAAGTTCATTTTAAAATAAATGACTTATTTTTTAAAAGTACACACTCAATTCTTTAATCAGTTCCCTTTGTTCCCTTGATTCTGATTTGATTTCCTTATAACCAGGCAGAATGAATGTGTGATCCCTATGACCCTCTGCGGGGGCAGGTAGGCATTCTGGTCTGTAATCCTCAACATGACCCTCTGTTACTTCTGTTTCCACAAGTTTCCTTTCCCCACCAATTTCTTCTGGGGGAAATTCTGCATCTAGACACTTTCCCTGGGTCATAAACCTATGGACTTTCAGGACTGGCTTCTAACAAGCAAAGCTTCTGGAACAAGGACATCCCTTTCTTCTATTGCCCACTCGCTTTTCATTCCATCTATCTCGGTTGCATTGCATGTTGTGTTTGCGTAGGCTTGCTTATGTTTTCTTCTTCTCTTCTTTTACAGACAGGGTCTCCCTCTGTCGCCTAGGAAGGAGGGCAGTGGTGTGGAGTAGCTGGGACCACAGGCAAATGCCATCATGCCTGGCCAATTATTATTATTATTATTATTATTATTATTATTTTAGAGACAAGGTTTTGCTTTGTCGCCCAGGCTGGAGTGCAGCAGCCCAATTAGAGCCCACTGTAATGCCAAACTTTTGGGCTTGAACAGTTCTCCTGCTTCAGCCTCCCATGTAGCTAAGACTATAGGTACGTGCCACGACACCAGGCTATTTTTTTTTTTTTTTTTTGAGACAGAGTCTCGCTCTGTCACCAGGTGCCAGGCTGGAGTGCAGTGGCACAATCTCAGCTCACTGCAACCTCCGCCTCCCGGGTTCAATCAATTCTCCTGCCTCAGCCTCCCGAGTAGCTTGGACTATAGGTGCACACTACCATGCCCAGCTAATTTTTGTATTTTTAGTAGAGACGGGGTTTCACTATGTTGACCAGGATGGTCTCAATCTCTTGACCTCGTGATCTGCCCGCCAAGGCCTTCCAAAGTGCTGGGATTATAAGCATGAGCCACCACACTTGGCCCCAGGCTAATTTTTTAATTTAATTTTTGTTAGAAATAGGGGTCTCACTTTGTTACCCAGGCTGGTATCAAACTCCTGGCTTCATGTGATCTTCCCACCCTGGCCTCCCAAAGTGTTGGGATTTCAGGTGTGAGCCACCACACACGGCTTGTGTTTTCTGTCTTGTTGAGGACATAGCTTGCTTTCTCAATGAGATGATAAGCTGCACGTGCTTCTTATTTGTGAACATCTTCTCTAGTCCTCACAGAACACAATGGAGTACTGTAAGGAGCTCCCTTGCTGGACAAGATGGGATGTTACCACTAACTTGGCCATCCCGGTGGCAAATGGAGAGAAAGGAGAAGCCCCCCATGGTCTGTTAGCCAAGCTTTCTCCAAGGGGGCTTCTGTAGCTAAAGCAAGAGGTCAGCTAATGGAAGCAGTCCCCCTTCCTCATGTTGTACAACATGACCCAGGAGAGGATGCAGCTGACGAAACACCAAGAACAATAGGATCTAATAGCTGCTGTGGCCAAAGCAGTTGAGAAAGTCTGCTTAGTGCAATGCCCTGCTCTCACTTCCTGCCAGTATTCCATTATGGAGGAAATACAGTATTAAGTTTCTTGAGGTATTCCTCATTTTTATCAACTTTCTGAAAGATAATTTTAAGAAGTCATTGGAATGATTTTTTTTAAACTATTTTACATTCTTGAAAATGAACAGAACTTTTAAGGAAGGAAGGGTTTTACCTGTTGTATCTCCCAGGATCCTCTCTGAGAGGGCCCAGCAGCCTCTCAGTCTAGGTCTAGCGCCAATTCTTGGCCCCAGCATGAATACTGCTGGCACGTCTGGCCAGAGGTTGGTTGGACTGATGCTCAGCGGTTCATTCATTGCCTTGCAATGCTTCTCCAATCACTGCCCTAACTTTTCATGAGAAAGCTGTGAAGCCCTGGAGAGACAAAACCCAGACACAGAATGAAAGACCATTGCTTTTCCCCCACTTAACTGAATTTTTAAGTGGATGCATAATAGATGCATATAACCACAGGGTATATGTGTTAATTTAATATATTAATATAATTTGTAAAGATCAAATCAGTGTACTTGGGATATCTATCACCTTAATTTTTTTTTTTTTTTTTTTTTTTTTTTTTTTTTTTGAGACAGAGTTTCAATCTTGTCGCCTAGGCTGGAGAGTAATGGCACAATCTTGGCTCACTGCAACCTCTGTCTCCTGGGTTCAAGCAATTCTCCTGCCTCAACCTCCTGAGTAGCTGGGATTACAGAAGTCTGCCACTATGCCTGGCCAATTTTTGTATTTTTGGTAGAGTTGGGGTTTCACCATGTTGGTCAGGCTGCTTTTGAACTCCTAACTTCAGGTGATCTGCCCACCTTGGCCTCCCAAAGTGCTGGGATTACAGGCATGAGCCACTGTGCCCGGCCAAATATTTATCTGTTCTTTATGTTAGAACCATTTGAATTCTTTTCTTCTAGCTATTTTAAAATGTGCAATAGATTGCTGTAGACTATATTCACCCTACTGATCTAACACTAGGTCTTATTTCTTCTGTCAAACCATATATATTTGTACCTGTCAATCAACTTTCCATCTCCCCTCCTCTACCAAAAGGCAGCTGTTTCATCAGCAGCTCACAGTACTATATTCTTAGCTTATTATAAATTCCATTAGGACTTGCTTGCAACACGTAATTTTATACCCCTCAGTGACAATTATCCACATCTTGTATATATTTCCTTGAAAACTGGTGTCTCACAAGTAGTGATGGTTTACTTGCAGAAATCTGGTGATACAGTTAGAGGTAGGACTTGGGTAGGCATCAGGATCTTTGGTTGTGTTGGCACAGAGATTTGTTCCAGTTTCCCAAGTCATTCATTCTATAAATATTTAGGTGCCTATTATGTGGCAGGCACCACCGGGGAAGGGACAGGAGTCAGCATTGAGCATTTCAGTCTCTCTCATGGAACCTAGATTCTGCCAGGATGAGACGGACAACACACAGAGAAACAAACGGAAGTACACTGAGTCCTCACTTAACATTGTTGACAGGTTCTTGAAAACCTCTACTTTAAGGGAAATGACGACATAAATCGAAACCAATTTTACCACAGGCTAATTGATGTAAGCAAGAATTAAGTTCCTACAGTACATTTCCGATCAGGAACTTCCAAATAGATATAAAAACACTTCTATATTTCACACTGAAATGAATACAAGCCTTACATACAGTTAAGAAAGATTATCAATCATAAATAGGATATTTACCTCACTTTTAGTGAATCAGTGTGTGATGGCGGTTGAAGTGGTCGTAGACGAAATCAAGGAATAAATGTTTGCAAACCGAAAATTGTGAGGAGTACCTTGTGCCACTACACAGTTCAAAAGTAATCACGGCTCTGGTGGGCTCATGGAGTACTTTTGCACTGCACTGTTTATTGTGGTACGTTAGTACAATTGCTGTAGACTCTGTGAATTTTTATTTTATGAGTTTCAGTTATGTTTACTTATTTTCCTACCTGCTTATTCCATTTCAGAGTCACCAGTGGCCAAAGCCTTTCCTGGCAGCTCAGGGTGCAAGACAGGACCCAGCCCTGGACAGGATGCAGTCCCATTGCAGGGCACATTCACTTTACATGAACCATTTAGACACAGTGATTACTCTCATGGAACATCTTTGAGATGTGGAAGGAACCCAGAGTACCAAAAGAAAATGCACACAGATATGGGAGAACATGCCACCTTCACACAGTCAGTGGCCCTGGCTGGGTATCAATGTTTTTGTTTTTCTCATCAACATTATTACAAAACAACATTGAGATAAATGACATTATTGCAGACCTGCTTTATAATAGAATGTCAAGTATAACGCAAGGTAAAGAAAACCAAGTCACCTTAAGTGGGTAGATAGTGATGAGGTAAGGGATGCTGTTTGAGGTTTTGTGGTCAGGGAAGGACTCTTTTTGCAGTGACACTTAAGACTTGAATGTAGTAAAGAAACAATCTGTGTAGATATTTACAGGTGAGCATTTTTGGGCAGAGGGCCAGCAACTACAGATGACCTGGGTCAAGGGCATGCCTGATCTGCTTAAGGAAGGTTCTGGAGGCTCACATGGCATGAGAGAGGAATGACAGGAGATGAAGTCTAAGAGTATGGCAGGGTCTAGATCTCATAGGACCTTGCAGATCACAACTAGGAATCAGAATTTCTTATGATGAAAAGCCACTGGGAATACTGAACAGGACAATAATTAATTTGATGTTTTTAAAGGATCATTGTGGCTGTTGCTTGAGGAACCAAAGAGCCAGAATGGAAGTAGAGGAGATCCATGAGTTGGTTGCATAGTAGAACATAGCTAAGGGCGGCTGGGAGAAGGGTGATGCAAAATATGTTTTCTCATAAAGAAAGAGAGAGCAGTCAGCTATGTTAAATGTTACTGAGAGATTAATAAAATTGAAGACTCAGATTAACCACTGGATTTAGTAATACAGAGATTATTCATGATCTCCACAGGTGACTTTAGGAAGCTGACTGAAAGCGTGGTTGGGATGGTTTCAAGAGAGAATGAGGTTGTCTCTTTGGGAGATGGCCTGATTAGATACAGGAGAAACTCACTGGGGAAAGTGAAGTCCTTGGTAATCTTTCAGTTCTTAGTTTGGGTGATAGGGTCACGTGAATTCATTGGATTAGTGTATGTTACATCTTACATATATAATTCACATACAGTTGACCCTTGAACAACATGGGTCTACTTACTTGCAAATTTTCTTCTGCCTCTACCACCCTGAGACAGCAAGACCCAACTTCCTTTTCCTCCTCCTCTCAGCCTACTCAACATGAAGACGAGGATGAAGACCTTTATGATGATCCATGTCTACTTCATGAATAGTCAATCTATTTTCTATTCCTTATGGTTTTCTTAATAACATTTTCTTTTCTCTAGTTACTTTATCGTAAAAATATAGTACTTAATACATACAATGTACAACATATGTGTTAATCCACCACTGTTTATGATACTGGCAAGGCTTCCAGTCAACAGCAGGCTATTAGCAATTCAGTTTTTAGGGAGTTAAGAATTAAATGTAGATTTTTGACTGCACGAGGGGTTGGTGTCCCTAGTTCTTACATTGTTCAAGGGTCAATTGTATTCCTTTCAACAAATCAAATATTGCATGTAAAGATATTTTAAATGTAATAGAGAAAAATAATGGAAAGAGGAATTGGAGACAGAGAACATAGATCATTTTGTCAAGGAGATTCACTGCTAAGACAGCCGCAGCTGGAGGTGATGTAGGGGATGTGGTGTCACTCCCACACAGTACCCCCAGGTTTGTATGTGTGTATACTGATGGAAATGATCTTCCAGCAGAGAGGGAAAGAGTGATGATGGAACAGAGAGACAGATCATTTCAAGAGGGGAGCTCTTGGTTACCAAGAGGAAATGGGATGGAGAATCCAGCCACAAGAACAGCTGTGGCTCTATCTAGGGGTTGACCCTAGATAGGGGCAGGGCAGTTTCCTAAGATAAAAGGCAGGCTACAGAAACACTGCTGCATGAAGGTGAGTAGATTTGTGGTGGCAGGTTGTGGAATTTATTCTCCAACCACTTTTGTCTTCTCAATGAAGTACGCAACAAGGTCAGCATCGAAAGCAGGGGTGGGAGAGGAAGAATTGGGAGTTTGAGAAAAGAGAAGGTGTGCATTAGGGAGTGGGAGAGAGGACACAGGAATCATGCAGGGTGGCTTGGGTTGTGCTGACGGCCCATCTGTGGCTTGTGGTAATGAATTTAAGGGAGACCATCAGCATGGTGGTGTTGTCTCAAGCCCTGGGCAGCTGTTCGGGGGTAGAAGAGGAGTAGGTAGAGTTGAATTTAACCAGGACTAGGGTTTTGCCAGGCTAGTATTTGGAAGGGAGAGTGGTAAGTTCATTGAGAATAAATGCAACAGAGCGATTCTAGTGGCAGATAAGGGAATCTAAGCTTTTTAATGAGAGAATGAGGTCATAAGCAGGGCTGGGATGATGGGCAGTGGCATGGCAGCAGGGTCAAGGGATTATCAGTCCTAGTGGGGTTGCAGAAGTGTTTCCAGGGAAGTGCTAGAGGAAATACAATGAAAAAGTGGCAGTGGTGATTAGATAGTAGAATGCATGAAGCTGAGATTCTAGAAGCAATGCAGTTGCTAATGACGACAAAGTGCAGGGTATGACATGGGAGTCTGTGGCAAAAGCAGGTTGGAGGCCAGGATCACCAGAGATGAGTTGAGGGGTCAGAGTGCTGGTGACAGAATGAATACCGAGATCATCACATGATGTGACAGAAGTAGTGGGAGAGGTAAGGGCCATGCCAGGTGCTAAAGTCTTCGGTTACTGAGGAGGAGTTTATGCGGTTGTAAAAGGGGGCGAGCAGCAGATTTTACCATTCTTTAAAGTCCTGGAGGTTGCTGGGAAGATAGAGAAATCACTGCCTGGAAGAGGCAATGAGAAAGAAGGAGGACTCCTGCCCGACCTCTGTTTCCTATTATTATATTTTATTTTTCAAGGTAGAGTCTCGCTCTGTCACCCAGGCTGAAGTGCACTGGTGCAATCTCTGCTCACTGCAGCCTCTGCTTCCTTGGTTATAGCAATTCTCCTCTCTCAGCCTCCCGAGTAGCTGGGACTGCAGGCGTGTGCCATCCATACCTGGCTAATTTTTGTATTTTTTTTTTGAGACGGAGTTTCGCTCTTGTTACCCAGGCTGGAGTGCAATGGCACAGTCTCGGCTCACCGCAACCTCCGCCTCCTGGGTACAGGTAATTCTCCTGCCTCAGCCTCCTGAGTAGCTGGGATTATAGGCATGTGCCACCATGCCCAGCTAATGTTTTGTATTTTTAGTAGAGACGGGGTTTCACCACATTGACCAGGATGGTCTTGATCTCTTGACCTCGTGATCCACCCGCCTCGGCCTCCCAAAGTGCTGGGATTACAGGCTTGAGCCACCGTGCCGGGCCAATTTTTTTTTAAATAAAGGTGGGGTTTTGCCATGTTGGCCAGGCTGGTCTTAAACTCATGGCCTCAAGTGATCCTCCTCCTTTGGCCTCCCAATGTGTAGGGATTATAGGTGTGAGCCACCATGCCTGGTCCCGACCTCTTCTTTCCTTTAGTGTTCCCTGTATATTTTCCTTGTCATTTCTCTGTTTGAGTGCCTACTTTCACATTTTGCTATTATGCTTTGAGATACGTTTATATTTTGAAACTCAACTTCTGCCCTTGGAGAAGTGACTAAATGAGTCGTATATGAGTAAAAGTGTTATCCTGATGCTAATTCTCCATCCATGACCTAGGAAGTGGCATTCTGCTACTGGGGAAGACTTCTCAGTGGAGCTGGGAGTGAAGATATCTGAGAAGTTGGTTTCTCTCCTCACTCTTGGGATAGCAGATTGGGCCAGATGGAATAGGGGCTTCAATGCCAGGATAAAGACTCTCACCTTGATATAAGGAAGTTCCTTAAGGTCTTTTCAAGCAAGATCGCAAAAAAGTTTTCAGAGGGTTCACCAGCAGACTGGAGTCGGGCAAGAATGAAGGCAGAAAGCCATGTGGGAGGCTCTGGCAATAGTCAGAGAGCTTGAACCCAAGAATAGAGGTGTGCAAGGAAGGAAGGGACAAATGTAAGAGGTGTTTCGCGAAAAGAGCCAACATGATCCCATCATTGCATGTGGTGGGGAGGGGAGCAGAGGAATGAAAGATGGCGCCCTGGTGTTAGGCTTGGAAGTGGGAGAATATTGACACCACTGTAAGAAAGAGGGAGATGAACAGGAAAGCTAAATTTGGAGGCAAATTTAATAATTTTTAAACATTTTAATAATTTTTAATATATTTAAATATTGTATTAAAGATTTCTAATTTTTGGATAATTTAAAAATTTTAAACATTAATGTCAAAATATTTAATTTATTCATATTTTATTAATTCTTTATTGTTGAAAAACATTTTTATTCATAAAAGCAACACAAAAGCATGTGTTCTTACATTACAAAATACAGGGAAATTAGACAAAACATCATTAGAGGTAGAATCTTGGTATATAAAATCTTGGTATATATACTTCTAACTATGTATGTACGTGTGTGTGTGTGTGTGTGTGTGTGTGTGTGTGTGTGTTAAAGCATAAATTGGATACGTTTTTTTTTAACCTAAAATTGCATAATCTGCTTTTTTAAAAAACACTATGTTGTAAATCTTCTTCTTGGTCATTCCTAGCCTACCACAATGTCGTTTTGAACAACCACAGAGTAGTTTATCATGTGCATGATTTGTTATACCGACCCTCCCTTATTGGAGATTTAGGTTATTCTGGTTCATTTTCTCCATTCAATTCTTATGCAATAGCTAGTTTTGTAGCTAAATGTTCACATTCAAGATCCTTTCTCTTTTTTAAACTGAAATTATGATTTTGAGATAATTATAGATACACACGCAGTTGTTAAGAGATAAAAGAGAGATCTCTTGTTCCCTTTGCCCAGTTCCTCTTTGATGGTGATGTCTTGCATGATTGCTGTACATCACAACCCAGGTGCTGACACTGGCCCAGTCAAGATACAGGCCATTTCCAGAAATGACACTGCTATTTAATATTTGAAGATTTTCAATCCATATTGCCCAGTTGCTCTTGAGATAGGCTGTACCAGCTGTCCTCCCAGGAATGTCCTGGGGAGGCTGCCGACTCTCCCACACCCATCCTCCCCCTTTCCTCAGGTGATAGCACCCCCAAGCGTATCTGCCACCCCGAGGAAAGGGGAGCTGGGCACTGAGCTGGGCCATCGCTTCTCCAGTTGCAGATTAATTTCCCAGCCACTCTCACAGCTAGGTGTGGCCACATGACATTGTGTTGGTTGGCCGAATGCTTAGGAAGGGACATGTGCTGCTTCTAGGTTCTTCTCTTAGGGACATTACTTTGGCCATTCTCTTTCCCCTGGTTGATGCCTGAGAAATGACCACAGCTGGAGGGGCCTTGGAAACACATGCTGGGGGTGGCAGAACCACCACAAACCTTGGGTTGCCCTTCCCTGAACCAACGTGTGAGTGAGAAATAAACCTCGATGCTATTTAGGTCCCTGGATTGTTGCTGTTGTTAATATAAGCAGCATATCTTTTCTTCTAAACTGTAACTGATGCTTTGCCAGTTTAAGGCCTACTGGGGACTAAATGTTTGTGTGTCCCCTCCTGACTCTGCCACCACCTTCCAGATTCATGTGTTGAAACCCTAATCCTCAATATGATGTTATTTGGAGGTGGGGCATTTGGGAGGTAGTGAGGTCTGAGAGTGGAACCTCATAATAGGATTGGTGCCCTAATCAGAGGACACAGGAAAGAGCCATTTCTCTCTTGTGTGCTCTCTGTCTGTCTGTCTGTCTGTCTGTCTGTCTGTCTCTATCTCTCTGTCTCTGTCTCTCTCTGCCATGTGAGGACACAGTGAGAAGGAAGCTAACTATAAGGCCAAAAATGTTATCTTTTGTGTTTTTGAATGGCAAAAAGGTATCTTACGTTATTTACATGTTTAATGGTTGTGGAAATACCTTGAACTTCTTAAGTGGGACGTTAGCAAGCAGCTCTGTTATACTTTCGGGCTTAACTCTATGCTCCTGGTTGAACTGGGTGTCATCCTTCCCTCCTCTTTGTCACCCCCACCTCTAATGTATCGGGAAGTCCTTTGGTTCTACTTTCCAAACAGATCCGGAATTGGGCCTCTTCTCTTCACTTCCATGGCCACTGCCGTGTTCCCCACCCCCACCTCCTATCCCCACCTGCAATAGAGCAGACAAAGGAAATCTTTAGAAAGGACCTGAGCTCAGAGCATTCCTCTGCACAGCCCTCCAGCATTCTCTTCTGGCCTCGACAGCCTCCTTGCCCATCCTCAAGGTGTCAGGCAACTGAATGGAGGCCCCACGCATCTGCTGCCCCTCTGTCTTGGTGGTTCACCCTCTCACCTCCTTCAGGTCTCTGCTCCCTTCTCAATGAAGCCCATGCTGGCTGCCTGCTTCAAATTGCACCTTCTCCCCCTTAGCCCTCAATAGTCCTCTCTGTCCTGGCTTCACTTTCCCCTATAGCACATATCACCTCCAACATACTAAATAGTAAATAATCCACTTAATAGGTCCATTGTTTATTTTTGTCCCCTTTTCACTAGAATGTAAATGACATGAGAGTAGGGACTTCGTTTATTTTGTTCACTGTTCCATGCCAAATGCTCAGTACTATGCCAGGCACAAAGCAGATGTAATTAGTTTCCTGTAAGCACTATAACATTTACCAGGAACTTCGTGTCCAAAACAACTCAAATCTATTGTCTTACAGTTCTAGAGGTCGGAAACCTGAATATCAGCTTCGCTGGGTCAAAATCCCTGGGAAGGGCTGCATTTCTTCTTGAAGCTCTTGGGAAAAGGTGGTCCTCCTGCTTTTTCCACCTTTTGAGTCTGCTTGGCTCACTGTGACCTCTGCTATTGTGATCACACCTTTGTCTCTAGCTCTGACTCTTCTGCCCCTTTCTTTCTCTTGTAAGGACCTCTGTGATTACATTGGACTCACTCAGACAATGCAGAACAATCTCCATTCCTCCAGATCCTTAACTCAGTCACAACTGCAAAGTCCCTTTTCTCCCTTTTGCCGTATCTACAGATTCCAGAGGGTGGACATGTTTTAGGATATAATAGGGCATTAATCTGCCCACTATAATAGGTGATCAGTAAATATTTGTTGAATGAATGAAGGAACAAACCCTTTGTTTCTACCCGTTGGAATAGTAAATAAATTTCAGGCTTTGTCCTGCTTACTGTATATTTAATTCTAGTTCAGGCCAGACTGTCTTCGCACCTGGCAGTCTGTGGTTAATTGTCCCTAGAGGATGTGGGCTGTATAACACCCTCTACCCCAATCTGATGGCACAGCTCCAGGTCAGCTCTCCTACACGGTTCCTTGTAACCTCTCCCTCCATGGGGCTTCCGTCGGCTTGCTGCGCAGCATGTGCTAATAACAGCTCCCACTACACTCCCTATTTCTGCTTTTCAGGCGTCTCAAATTTCAAAACACCTTACAGGCTGTGCCACTATATTACCCTCTCAGCACTGATCATTAATATCCACTAACACGGCCGGGCGTGGTGGCTCACGCCTGTAATCCCAGCATTTTGGGAGGCCGAGGCGGGTGGATCGTGAGGTCAAGAGATCAAGACCATCCTGGTTAACAAGGTAAAACCCCGTCTCTATTAAAAACACAAAAATTAGCTGGGCCTGGTGGAACGTGCCTGTAGTCCCAGCTACTCGGGAGGCTGAGGCAGGAGAATTGCTTGAACCCAGGAGGCGGAGGTTGCGATGAGCCAAGATCGTGCCATTGCACCCCAGCCTGGATAACAAGAGCGAAACTCTGTCTCAAAAAAAAAAAAAAATACCCGCTAACACCATCTCCAGGGGGAACCTTCCCCAAGGGTGCTGTGTAGGCCTTAGATCCTTGCAGTCCTGGGAAGCAGGGCTGGGTGTCAGTGCTTCAGGGTTCATAAGTTGGAAGAGTGGGAATTGGAAGAATGGTTTTTATAAGAAGAAGCTTGATCTATTGTAGTTGTTACAGCATCTAAAGAGAGATGGCACTCATTCATTTATGTATTCTTCCAGTATTCACTGAGCACTTTTCAGAGTGAAGGACTGGCAAGTGCTTCTTTCAAACCACATGAAATACGCCTCTGAGCTCGGTGCTCACTATGGCTCCTGGGGACAGAGCTAAGACCCTCTAGTGGGTGGTACCATGAAGCAGATTCTATAGAAGGAATCGTATGTGGTCTGTTGTAACTGTCCAACAATGGTACGGACTCTTTACCAGGCAGCAGTTTCCCCGTTATGGGAAATGTTTAGGCACAGGCGGAAGGGATTTAGAGAAGACTCCTACATGGGTGGGAGTTCAGATCATACGACTCCTGAGTTTTCTTCTAGGTCTAAGATGTTGTTTTTCATTAAGTTGGGGTACCACGCTGGATAGAGCCATGTGGTTAGTACATTGGTCACTGTTAGACACAAATAAAAGAAGCCACCCTGGCTGCCCTAGCAGAAAAGGAATTTGTTTATTAACAGATATTAGGTTTCTCATAGAATGGTTGGGATGCTTTTCAAAACACAATAGGGGCTGAGCTTCCAGGAACAGGAAGCCACTCCCTCTTGTTGCTGCCAAGTGCTGGATGCCATCGTTACCGAGAGGGGCTGGAAGTGCACTGGAGACGTTTATTAAACCCGGCTTCTCTGTCCCCTTCCTTCCTTGGCTCTGTGACTTGCATCTACTCCTCAGCTCTATTCTTCCTTTTTGACATTGCTTTTTTAAGAATATGGGTTCCAGTTTGGAGTTTCCCTATACATTACTCTAAATACTTTTCCTCTGGGAGATAAACAGAGTTGGAAAATAAAAGTTAGTGAGACCAGTGATTGTTTCCATGCAGATAGCATCAGTCTTTGTTGACATCTGCCCCTCTGGCACTAAACTCAGTTAATCCCAATGTGATTATCTGGCCCACATTTTTCTTTCTATTTCTTTTTCTCCTTAGGGGTAAGGGGCGATGAGTTAGTATTTATAAAGTAAAAATTAAAAGAGGAAGACGCAAATTCTCCCCTCAATTTCCATACCTCAGAGATAAACTTTCCCTGTATCTTCAACTAGGAGATTTGTTGTTGAAAATATAAACTTGTAACGTAATTTATTGAATTTTTCCCTATGGACAGACATTGGAGATTTCTCTGTTGTTTGTTATTACAAACAGTGATGCAGTGGGCATTTGTGTGCAAATATCCTTAGGCATTTGCCACTACTGTTGTAGAAGAGTTCTTGAAGGAGGATTTCTGACACATAATTCATGTGCATGTGTATTTTCTCCAGATAATGATAAATTACTCTCCACCGAAGTTGTCAGATTAACATTTTCACCGCTAGTATATAAAGGCACATTTTTCTGTACTCTAAATGTTAACATTTTTTTTCCATTTTTAGATAAAAAATGCTTTCTCTGTAAAAATGTTTCTTTCATTCTTTATCATTTGGGTAGCTCTTTTTTGCTTGTGTCTGCTAGACATTTTTGTTTTTTTGTTTGTGACGTGCCTGTTCATATCTTTTGATGATTTTCACACTGACTGGATTGTCTTTCATCTTTTAATTACAGGAATTCTTTATAGGTTTTGCATACTAAACCTGCACAAATATTTTCTTCCCTGTCTGTCACTTGCATTTAATTCTATTAACAGTGTCTTTAATTACAGTTAACCTTGTCCATCTTTTCCTTTATGTTTTCTGGTTTTGCTTCATGTTGGGAAAGGCTTTCTTTACTGTAAGATTATAAAAATATAAATGTGGTGCTTCTTCAAGGATCTAGAAATAGAAATTCCATTTGACCGAACAATCCTGTTACTGGGTATATACCCAAAGGATTATAAATTGTTCTGTATAAGGACACATGCACATGTATGTTCATAGTGACACTGTTTATAATAGCAAAGACCTGGAACTAACCCAAATGCCCATCAACGATAGACTGAACAAGGAAAATGTGGCACATATACACCATGGAATACTGTGCAGCCATAAAAAACAATGAGTTCGTGTCCTTTGTAGAGTCATGGATGAATCTGGAAACCATCATTCTCAGCAAACTGACACAAGAACAGAAAATCAAACACCACATGTTCTCACTCATAGGTGGGTGTTGAATAATGAGAACACATGGAGGGGAGCATCACACACCGGGATGTGTTGGCGGGGGCAAGGGAGGGACAGCGGGGTGGGTTGGGGAGGTCGGGAGGGATAACATGGGGAGAAATGCCAGATATAGGTTAAGGGGGTATGGAGGCAGCAAACCACATTGCCATGTGTGTACCTATGCAACAATCCTGCGTGACCTGCACATGTACCCCAGAACCTAAAGCACAGCAGCAACAACAAAATTCTCCTTCGTTTTTCTAAAACTTAATAAATTTAAAAATTTTTGTCACTTATTAGAAATATGTTGTTAGTATGATGTGAATTTGGAATTTAACTCTTTTTTTTCTGAAGGAATGATCATTATCTCCAGTCTTAAAAAAAAAAATCAGCCTTTCCCCACATTTTAGCTTATGCTAAATTAACATATGTATCTTGATTGTTTTTGTATATCCTAATATATTTTCCTGCTTTTTCACTATTCTCATTTCAGGAATAGATTGCTTTGATTATATTGGTGTGCTCTCCTCCTTCATTCTTCTTTCCACTATTTTCTGAACTACTTTTGCATAATTTTCATTTCTTTTATCACTAATGACGCTGAATATTTTTCATATTTATACTTTGTCTGTTTGATCTCATGTTGATTCTTTGATGGTGTGCTTTGCGAACATAAATGCGTTGACTTCGAGATGCAGCCTTGAAATTTTCCAGCAGAGACACCAGGCGGGTCCTGAGGGTGTGGGATGAGGTTGTGCCTGGAAAGATTTAAATGTGTGAATCACTCTCACAATTGAAACTAGGAGTAGCTGAGTTCTCAGAAGAAGGGTGCCAGGAGAGAAATGAATGAAGGGCCAAGGTTTAGGAGATGAGGATAGTAGACAAGAGGAAGAAGAAACTCCTCACCAAGCCAGAATCAATAAGATGCATAGGTTAGGAAGGAAACTGTAAAGATGGAAACGCTGGGCCACATCGGAGGTTCTTGCTGAAAAAATAAGATCTTCAGCATCTCGCTTTAGAGAGAGATGACAAAAATGGCACAGGCACAATATCAATACCGTAGGGCTGAGGATTTGTAGGCAGCTCTGCTGACACTTGGTCAGGGGTTCAGACCCTAACACTCAAGTGTTATTAGTCACATTTGCAGAGGGATATGTTTTGTGTTATTTTCTATGCTAGTGATACATTCCAACTAATTAACTCACATGCCATTCCAACCAGTGGCCCTGATGACTCAGGACACCAATTTTAAGCCTGTGGTCAGCAAGAGTGGCAATCTGTGAGAATGGGCTGAGTGGATGCTAATTGGGCCATCCAAATTCTGAACCATTGACCTTAGTCCGTAATCAACAGATTACGGACTAAGAGATGGACTGCATTCAAAGAAACAGCAAATTTGCCTTTGTATTATGTGAAATGGAGGCAGCAAACCACATTGCCATGTGTGTACATATGCAACAATCCTGCATGTTCTGCAAAAAAGTATAGCTGTTTTGTTGTCTAAGTTAGAAATAGGTTCCAGAATTGTGGATTTTAAACAGCAGCATGTAGACAACCTGAAATATTGTATCAGGTATTTGAAATAAATATGGTTTATATAGACAGTTACTTCAGCAAGGCATGCTGTGCAGCTTCAATCCTGCTGCTCAGTGGTGCTTCAATAAGGTTTTGTTGACTGTTCAGGAAATTCACCATAGGCTCTTTTGCTTTCTTCATACTCACCCAGCTTGTTTATTTTCAGCAGTTGATTTAATCTTTCATTCCACGAGAAAATGTAAATCATTAGTTTTAAGTTTCCCATCATTGCCTGAACGCCTGTCAGCCTCTCACCTCAAAATATATTTGCCTATACCTTCATTTCTGCTGCTGAATCTGCCTGTAGTTCTCCCCACCTCTCTTCATTTCTCCTCATCGGAAGATACGATCCTTTTGCACTTTGAACAGAGACTTACTGACATGTACTTCCTTTAACTTACACCCAAGTTAAAAAGCCAAACAATGTTGAAAAGTTAATTCAAAAATAATTGATTCTTTGGTTTTAACCCTTTCAACTCTTTTAGCAATTTTTTTCATTCATTTGACATTTCACCTTTACATTTTAGAACAGAAGGCATACATCATGTTCTCTTGAATCGTTTATGCAACTGCCCAAAAGAGTTATAATAACAAGTCTCTATTACATTCATATTAAGCATAAGTATGTAAATTTCATTCATAGATGAGCCAAATAGTGTATTATAATAAATCCTTTATCACACAACTTTGCCCCTCTCCCCAAGAAGTGCTTACCTAATTTTTTTTAAAACATATTTTTGAGTCTGTTCAGATGTTTGCATTGTCTCTTCAGACTGAGTTCTTTCTTTTTTGGCCATTTTACATGCTTTGTAATTTTTGGCTGAAGGTTAGACATGATGTTTCAGATAGAAGGAACTTGGTAGACAAGCTTTTAGTGTGAGGCTTTATGTTTATCTGGCTAGGCATTAGGTTGTGTTTGTTTATTATAGCTGTGGTATCAGAGGCTACAGTTTCCTTTAGTGTCCTTGTTTTTGTCTCTCCTGTTGTTTTTTTGGGCTTCCCTAGAGACTTCTTCTTAAATAGTATCTGAAGCATTAGCTGTATTTCCCTGTTATTATACAGAAGCCCTACTGATGTGGTGGTTAGGTGGGGAGTGATAAGGTGTGGGAAATGGGAATCATTCTGTAGTCCTATGATTGGCTCTCAGTCTTTTAGTGAGTCTGAATTTGGCATTTCTCTTTCTCCCTCTTGGAGGCTAGAGGGAGCTGGACTTGGGTATTTACTTTGTTCAACTCTTATTTTTAAGGCCTTCATATCCTCTTTTCTTGTCTTAATATCTCAGATCTTGATTCTTTCTGGAGGGATGCTAGGTAAATCATCTTGCTTCTCATTCATACCTCCCTTAGCTAACTCACTTACCAGCAACTCATATTCACTTTCTTTCCATATGGTAACCCTTCTCAGTTTCATTGAAAATAGATGTGTCTGTTATTCTCCTCATTAAGTTTGGGGAAATTTTTGAGAGATGCAGGAAATAGAAACAGCTTGACTCCAGCAATTTAATGCTCCATGTCCCTGATGAGCAAATTACCAGCTTCTAGACAGAAGACTTGTGTCAGGACATAGTTAGTTGGTGTCCAAATCAGCGTCAGGCTATGGAGATAGGAGTATTACTTAGGAGGACATGACAGGGGATGGCAGGTGCAGGATCCAAGCCCTTGGCTTCCTGTTCCACTTGGAAGAGATGCAACCACCCAGGACAGTCAGATTTCCTAGGATGCAGAAGGAACAAGAGTTCAGTGTAGTGACTCCATAGTCTGCTTTAGCTCCAGGGAGCTCTGCAGAATTGTATCTTCCCGAGAACCTATTTTCAATTGTCTTAATGTCTTTTTGGACCTCCTTTGTGTTGCCTTTTTCCAGGCTTTTTGTCCACCATCCCTGATATACTGGCTTATGTTCCCTTCTGCACCATGACAGCATTCCAGCTGCATCCTCTTGTTTTTCTGGTCTTCTCACTGGTTCCAGGTTTAATATCTTGGGACCCTAAAAGTCTACAATCAGCTCCTTTAGATCACAGCTGGTGCTAGTTAGGATATTTTGCTTCATCTTTCCGTTGAAACTCCCAATTCTCATTGTCCTTAATCTTGGAATACGTGCAGTGTTCCCCATCTTGAAAAAATTTTCTCTGAACTCTGCTAACCCCACAAGTGACATTCTTTCTCACGCCTTCCACTGGCAAACTTCTCCGAGAAGTGTACATTTGTGGCCTTTGTTTTCTTGCCATCCACAGACTCTCATTAATGACTTACATTGTAATCTGGCTTTAGTCCCCATTACAATTAAAAATCTGTCTCTAAAGTCATCAGATGAACTAATTTCTAGTTCAGTTGTCTTTTTTCAACAAGTTTTATCATCTTCCCTTTTAAAAATTATCATCCCTTAAGTTTGAAAAACACTTTATCCTGGGACTTCTGGAATTCCTCTGTGGGTTCACTTTGTTTGGACTCCTCTACCCCACCCATCCCACTCAGTGGAGACATGCGCCAAGGCTCAGCCCTTGGATTTTAGTTGTTTTCTTTTTTAACACCCTCATCTTATCCACTAGCCTCGTATCAACATTTTTGGTCCAAATCTCCAGGCTGTAACTGCCTCCTGGCTTCAGTTCTATAGTTGCATTATATGGTTAATATCTTCACTTATATCTTTAAGTGACACTTCAAATTCAACTATTTAACATTGAATTTATCTTTTGCTCGAATTAGTTATACTTGTGAATGTACTTAAATATATCTATGGTCTTATAATTTTTATTTTTGAATAAGCTCAAATCATTAAAATCATCTTTTAGTCTTCCATCTTTTCTTCTCTCTCACGTTCCATCAGCCTTTTTTTGAATTGCCTTATATCTTTCTCTTCCTTTTCTTTACAACTTTCACCATGCTAGGCAAAAGCCTTTCTTAACTCATTGTCATTGAGTTATTGTAGGTCATTGTAATGGCTTACAAAGTGGTGTTTCAGGTTCTAGCTTCTTATCTTTTAATTAATCCTGCATGTCACTGCCAAGTCAATAGATTGGTTAATTCATATTTTCTCTGTCTTAAAATAAGTTGAGGCATACTGCAATTTGCCATTGTAACTTTATTGCTTAAAAACCCTCGGTGGGTCCTGAGTTGAGTTGGGTTCTTACAGATTTGGACTTCAAATCTTGGAATGTAAATCACTTCCGCATTTCTCTTGCTTGCACATAAAAAGAATGAGGATAGCAGTGGGTGGATGCAGCTCCCTGATGGCTCCCTATTCCTTCATGAAGGTGTGCCTGGTATTTGGTAGTTCTGGAAACCTCTGTGGAATGAGGAATTTGCTAGATTAGAGAAGTACAGAGCTTTAGTGTCACTTCCTTCTTAATTCTTTTGGGCTGTTGTCAGAGGTGTACTGGAAGAAGTGGGGAATGTTGGCACGTAAGCTGTTCCACAGTAACATAGTTTTGTGTTCTGCTTATTGTTGTATGATCAGTTCTTTCTGAGGTTTTTCAGTAGAGTAGGCTCAGGCCATGGCCTACCATAGTCCCATGTAGGATGTCAGTTATGGTGCTATTGTGACCACTTCCCCTTCCTGTGCTCAGGGCAAACATTATTAATCAATCACAGGCTCTTTACCTAAGCCAGGTTGTAGCTTTAGAATCCTCAACATTTTGTTTTGGCCCTGAGGAAGGGCAATCCAACCCTTACCAATGGGCTCACTCATCCACTCATTCATTCCACAAATACGTATAGAGCACCTACAGTGGATGGGTACTGTCTCCTAGGTACTGGAGATATCTCAAAGAAAAAGTCATATATCCATTGTTATGGAGTTTATATTCTTATGGGGGATAAAGGAAATAAGCAAGTACATGAACGAGATTATCTGAGACAGCTATAAGGTCTATGAGAAAACTAAAACAGGGTACTGTAGCTGAGAAGGACTTGGGTAACTACTTTGGACACAGAGATCAGAGAAGGTCAAGGATATATGCTTTTTGTTCTGGGAGCTGACTGAGGAGAGGGAGGTGGTTCCATGAAGAGCATTCCAGAGATGGGGCGAGGAAAATCAAAGCTGCTAAAGCTGGGAATAAGTTTGGCTTGTTCCAAGGACAACTAGGAGGCCAGTGTGGCTGGAGCAGAGTAACGAGTAGGGAGATGGGTAGAAGAGGAGGAAAAGCACAGCTGAGGAAACAATAGATTGAAGAAAAAAAAATAGATTGAAGAGACAGCATACAGAATTTTAAACCCACACCTGATAAGGGGTTCATATCTAAGATATATAAGCAACTCAAACAGCTCAAAAGCAAGAAAGCAAGTCACCCAATTAAAGAATGGGCAAAGGGTCTGAGTAGATATTTCTCAAAAGGAGACA
Source organism: Saimiri boliviensis (assembly GCF_048565385.1). Lineage (NCBI taxonomy): Eukaryota > Metazoa > Chordata > Mammalia > Primates > Cebidae > Saimiri > Saimiri boliviensis. Next base: position 75,901,472 of record NC_133464.1, on the reverse strand, counting down.
TACAAATGGCCAAATCTGTGAAAAAAATGCTCAACAACACTAATCATCAGAGAAATGCGTATTAAAACCACAATGAGATATCACTTCATCCTAGTTACAATGGCTGCTATAAAAAGATGAAAGATAACAAGTGTTGTCAAGATAGAGAAAAAAGAAAACTCTTGTATGCCATTGGTGGGAATGTAAATTAATACAGCCATTATGAAAAACAATATAGAGGTTTGTCCTAAAATATAAAAATAGAACCACCATGGCTGTGCATGGTGGCTCATGCTTGTAATCCTGGCACTTTGGGAGGTCGAGGCAAACAGATTGTTTGAACCCAGGAGTTTGAGACTAGCCTAGGCAACATGGCAAAACCCTATCTCTACAAAAATTAGAAAAATTAGCCAGGTATGGTGGTACATGCCTGTAGTCCCAGCTATTTGGGAGACTGAGGTGGGAGGATTGCTTGACCCCAGGGACTTGAGGCTGCAGTGAGTCTAGATTTTGCCGTTGCACTTCCCCACCTGGAGGAGAGAGTAAAACCATGTCTCAAAAAAAAAAAAAAGTCACCATATGACTCAGCATTCCTATTATGGTATATATCCAAAGGAAATGAAATCAGTATGTCGAAGGAATACGTGCACTGCCATGTTTACTGTATTCACAATAGCCAAGATAATGATTCAATCTGAGTATCCATGAACAAACACATGGATAAAGAAAATGTGGTATATATCCACCATGGAATACTAGTGAGTCTTAACAAAAAAAAGTAACTTCTGTTATTTGTGATGACATGGACTAACCTGGAAGACATTACTTTAAGTGAAATAAGCCAGGCACAGAAAGACAAATACTGCATGATCTCAGTTATGTGTGAAGTCTGAGAAGGTTGAACTCATAGAAGCAGAGAGGAGAATGATGGTTCCTGAAAGATGAGACAGGGGTGTGGAGGGGTGGGGAGATATTGCTCGAAGGATGCAAAGTTTCAGTCGGATGGAGGAATAAGTCAAGAGATCTATGGTGCCACATGGTGACTGTAGTTAATAACAGTATATTGTATTTTTGAAATTCCTAAGAGAGTAGATTTCAAGTATTGTTATCATTATTATTTTTGAGACGGAGTCTTACTCTGCCACCCAAGTTGGAGTGCAGTGGTGCAATCTTGGCTCACTGCAACATCCGCCTCCTGGGTTCAAGTGATTCTCCTGCCTCAGCCTCTCTCGAGTAGATGGGATTCCAGGCGCCCGCCACCACATTGACTAATTTTTGTATTTTTAGTAGACCTGGGGGTTTTGCCATGTTGGCCTGGCTGGTCTCAAAATCTTGACCTAAGGTGATCTACCCGCCTTGGCCTCCTAAAGTGCTGGGATTACAGGGATTGCAGACATGAGCCACCGTGCTTGGCTAGATTTTAAGTATTCTTACCACAAAAAAGATAAGTATGTGAGGTAATACATATATTTATTAGCTCAATGTAGCTACACCACAAATCTGTACATACTTTAAAACAATATACTGTACATGAAAATATACATAATTTTTTTGTCAGCTAAAAATTAATTAGTTTAAAAAAGAGGAAGGTAGGGAATACTTGTCTATTTTGTTAACTGGACAAAGGAAACTCTATTTTCATTTACTCATTAAACAAATATTTGTTTTGTGCTCAGCATGATTCTAGGTGCTGGGTCCATTATTTCCTTGCACAAAAAAACCCTTTCCTTTCACCACAAATACACTGTGCACATTTTATTTTCTTCGGTGCTTTGCACCTCTTGATTCCTCCCCTCCAGGTCTTTGTGCATGTTTTACTCTTTAAACCCCAGATATTGTCATATTTCTCTGTGAAAATTTTCCAACCAACTCAAAGTAGGGTAATTTCTTTTTCCCCTGAGTTTCTCTAACAATTATTCTATGAGTCGTTTATTAAAACAACATAATCAAACAACTCTATTTATTTTCATCTTTCTTTATCCTTTCTTCAATTCAATGTTGTCTTTGAGGGTAGAAGTTGTCCTCTATGTTTTGAAGTCTCCACATAGCTCATCGTTGCCTGGTCCATAGTTGTAGCTCAGTGAAATAAAAACCTGCCTATAGAAGGTGAATGCCTGTGACCAGTGACCTGAGGGCTTGTGAGATTGGTATTGTGTTTGGGTGCTGGGAATCAGCACACCTCCTTCTGCTCCATTGATGTTAAAAGGCTGCCATAGTCCTAGGAACAGGATAGGAAGGAGAACAGATGCGAAGGCACTGGATGAAGAAATGTGGTGAATGGAGGAAAAGATGATCAGATTTTTGACCACTTTTAGTGCTGAAATTGTCACCAAAATCAAAGCCCAGTAAGTAAATTTAAAATGTCTTTTTCTTTGATGCATCAATAACTTCACCTTCATATTCAAAGCACAGCAAATAATCTCTTATTTGCATTTGAAAGCCATGTTTCAGATGTTTGAAGGTGGTTGTAAAAAATAAAAAACAAAATAAAGCTAAAATAAATAAGAAGCAGCGCTAGGCTGGGCATGGTGGCTCATGCCTGTAATCCCAGCACTTTGGGAGGCTGAGGCGGGTGGATCACCTGAGGGGTCAGGAGTCCAAAACCAGCCTGGCCAACATGGCAAAACCCCTGTCTCTACTAAAAATACAAAATTAGCAGGGTGTGGTGGCACGCCCCTATAATCCCAGCTACTTGGAGGAGAGACAGGAGAATCCTTGAACCAGGAGGTGGAGTTTGCAGTGAGCAGAGATCAGGCCACTGCACTCCAGCCTGGGTGACAGAGTGAGACTCCATCTCAAAAAGAAGAAGAAGAAAAAAAAAAAAAAAAAAGCAGCAGCACTAGCAGTCACTTGTGGAACCCAGAACTTAATAACCATGAACAAAATCTTAATAAACAGAAAGTTCTGGAAATAAAGTTTAATCATAATGCAATCTTTATTGTTGGATTAAATGAGCAATCATCTGGGAACATCTCTGCGAATGCTTAAAGCTTTGAGATGCATGTGGCTATGTGATAGATGAATTTCAACCTGAAACATTTAGTTAACTTGGTCCTGCTTTTTAATCACTGCTTTAAAGTAAGAAAAAAATGCTGTTGGTCAAATAAAAATAGCAATAGATAAAATCTGCCTTGAGCAAACAGACCACACGTCAATGAATGAATACTTAGCCTAAGCGATTTTCCATGAGACCCATGAAGCATTTCTAATTGAAACTTAACAAGCTACAACCCAACAAACACTCCAATCTTCGGTTCTAGAATGGCAATGTGACACTCCATGTAGATGTAGCTTTTTAAATTAAGCTGGAAGAGAGTGTGACATGAAGTTGTGTGCTGTAATTTAAAAAAATTGCTACAGTGTCATGGTTTGCTATTTTGTATTTATTGAAAAAATGCAAATGCTACATTTAACAGAATGGCAGTAAGTCTGTTTCAGTCTGAAGACTTCATCTTACTAATCATGATAATTAATATATGCTAGCTGCAGTTGGGAATATTTAATAAAACACTGGAATAATTTTGTGCTTATACCTCAGAGGAATTAATAAAAGTACCTTCATCTGCAACATGTAGAACTTTGTTGACTTTAAACTTGTATGAAATAGTGCAGGGAAGACAGATCACTGGGGGAAAATGGATGAACCTTCATGAGGATCTTAGCCATTCAACACACGTGTAGGAATGAGGAAACTGAGGCACGACTTACTGGATAAGGAGGCAGGAATGTTAGCAAGATCTTTCACTCGTCTGGGTTTTCTATCTTTGAGTCAACTTTGATCAAGTTTTCATTGGACTTCACAAGCCTCTGAGGCAGCATGGCAGACAGGAAAGACATCCCTGTTTTATAGACTTAGGAAATTTGGGTTTAGAGAAGTTTCCGTCCCAAATCTCAAAGGTGGAGCCCAGACCTTCTCCGTCTCCACCAACTGTATCTCGGGTATTCACAATCCTATCTAACCACATCCAAATGGACAACGTGGCTCTGCAATTTCTGTAGAAAGGGCTCTTTGGCAACAGGAAAAACGTCATGGCTCTATTGTGTTGTAAAGGATGGGAATGGGTGTTCCGGTGAAATCTCCCCTCCCCTTTCCCTCCACAGCTCAGATGGCAAATGCGGGACCCAGGGACTTCTGGCTCCAGAGCAGGGCTGTGCGTACAGCTTTGCACAGATTACCTGCTAAGTCAGAGCGGAAGGCTAAAACAGATGCCAAAGGATAATAAAGGTGAATGAGATTTACTCAAAATTGGAAACTTGGTGTTTGTTTTTTCAGAAGAACAATCAAAACTGGGATTTGAAGTTCACCAGGGAATTCTGAGAGATCTAGTCAAAGATCGAGTGTTGGTTTGAAATGATTAAAAGGTAACAGTAGAAGGGAGAGTAAAGCCCCAGTCCCAACGCAACGCATACATCCACTTTGTCTTCCTCGAAGGAGGGGCGCGGGTGGGCGCGTCTCCGGACGAGCAGCTCACCTAAGGGGAAATCCCCTTCTCTCAGCACACCGCCAAGTTCCGCCTCGGCTGTCCCACCTGGCCGTCCTTCTAGGATTTCGGCCAGTTCCTAATCAGCTCCAGCAATGTCCAGCCGGAGCTTCTCTGGGGCTCTGAGTGGGAAAAAAGTGAGAGCAGGTGCTTCCCCACCTGCGCGCTCCTCCAGGGCCAGGCAGGATTCCTCGACCAAGTCCCGGAAAGTGGGTCAGCGCCTTTCCTACCCGAGGAAGCCGCTTCAGGGCTGCTCTCGGAGGGCGAGCTCTGGCAAAGAGAATGAACCTGCGCGTCCCCGAAACGTCCTGCGCGGCTGCCGGGAGCCGGGAGGAACAGGTGCCTTTCCCCGACGTCCGCCGGCGACGCCGGCCGCGCCCCTCCCGGGGACTCCTCGCCCTCTGCCCCCCGCCCCAGTGCCAGGGCGGAGGCAGGCCGGGCTCGCAGGTAATTATTGCCAGCGGAGCCCGCAGGGGAGCGGGGGTGGGCGCGCCGGCGGGGGGCGGGCGGGAGCGGCAGGGCGCTGGCATAAAGGGGCGCGGCGCGGGGCCCAGGCGCCCGGCACCCGCGCAGCATGCCCGCCAGCGCCCCGCCGCGCCGCCCGCGGCCACCGCCGCTGTTGCTGTCGCTGCTGCTGCTGCTGGTCCTGGGCGGCTGCCGCCTGCGCGCGGAGCCCGGCGACGGCGCGCAGACTTGGGCCCGCTTCTCGCGCCCTCCCTCCCCCGAGACCGCGGGCGTTCTCCAGGACACCTTCCCCGACGGCTTTTTCTGGGCCGTGGGCAGCGCCGCCTACCAGACCGAGGGCGGCTGGCGGCAGCACGGCAAGGGTGCGTCCATTTGGGACACGTTCACCCACAACCTCCTGGCGCCCCCGGGAGGACCCCAGGTCGCCAATCTGTCGTCGTCGGGCGCCCCGCCGCCGCTCCCGCCCCCCACCGGGGACGTGGCCAGCGACGGCTACAACAACGTCTTCCGCGACACGGAGGCGCTGCGCGAGCTCGGGGTCACTCACTACCGCTTCTCCATCTCGTGGGCGCGGGTGTTCCCCAATGGCAGCGCGGGCGCCCCCAACCGCGAGGGGCTGCGCTACTACCGGCGCCTGCTGGAGCGGCTGCGGGAACTGGGCGTGCAGCCGGTGGTCACCCTGTACCACTGGGACCTGCCCCAGCGCCTGCAGGACGCCTATGGCGGCTGGGCCAACCATGCCCTCATCGACCACTTCAGGGATTACGCGGAGCTCTGCTTCCGCCACTTCGGCAGCCAGGTCAAGTACTGGATCACCATCGACAACCCCTACGTGGTGGCCTGGCACGGCTACGCCACCGGGCGCCTGGCCCCCGGAATCCGGGGCAGCCCGCGGCTCGGGTACCTGGTGGCGCACAACCTCCTCCTGGTGAGTGCGAGGGTCCAGGCAGAGGGCCACGCAGGGGAGACAGAGGGCCTCTGGAGGAGTCAGGGGGAAGTGGGGGAACTGAGTCTCCCCAAGACCAGGCTTCACTTGGACACGTGTGTGTGGTCACCAGCTATGGCTTCCTTTGGAAGGCATAGAATTAGGAAAGAAATCCCTCAGGGGGCACACGAGTGAGTGCCCCTTGGAGTCCATCTGTGGAAAGAAAGTGGGGATCAGTTTCCCCAGTGAGGAAAGGAAACTCATTTCTCTGGGTGTAGAGGAATTCCTAGAGGTGAGGGCAGGGAGGATTTGCCAATGGTTAACTACAGGGAGAGGATAAGCAGTTTTTTCTTAAGCCACATGGATAGCATTACTCTCTGTGGAGATGTCACAAGTTCAGTGTTAGTCCAATAAGATCTGTCTTGCTTGTGGTACAAATTCACACTGTTGTGAAAGTGGAAACCACAACCCCCCCTCCCCCCCGAGAGTCAGATTGAAACTGTGTTTGGAGGTCCCTTCTGTGGTGGGGTAGGGAACTGCATCCCCCCGATCTTAATCACCAGGGGTGTGAAGACCACTTTATACAATCTCAAACAAAGCTAGTCACAGAAACACAGAAACAGCTGCAGGGTGATAGAAATTGTATTCTACCACATCTGTATTTTCCACAGTGCTCTCTGCAGTTGAAAGGGTTCCTCACTTATGACACTTTTAGCCTGATAAAATTAATTGCAACACCCATGTGCAAAAGATTTTATTAATTTTGACAGCAGGAAATATTGATATGCCATGATAAAGTTGTCTCAAGTATTTCTTCCTCCTTTTTTCTCCTTAGTGTTCAAATTTAAGTACCAATGTTTTGGGGATTCATTTATAATCCTATCAGTCATTAGTACACTTTGTGCAGAGTTTTGTATCACAATAAAATATGTACATGTATAAACATTTTAATAAAAGTGTTTAAATGTACAACTTTTGGTACCCAATTTTGATGACTTGTGTGCCTACTGGAAGACCTATTTTTAAATTTAGAATTCAGCCACATATTCTGAACAAAGTCAGTATGGAAATCATTTCTAAACATGTTTAATTAAAACCATAGATAATGTGGGCAGAGCACTACTGGGTTATTAAGGTGACTTAGTGCTCTGAGCTGCTGGTACTGTTGTCATAATGGCTAAATGAGATTTTATGGCAGTTCCACAAAACCTATTTGCCGATTCTGGTCATAAAAGAAGGTGAATTTCTTTGGAAAAGACCTTGTGATTTTTGTGATTTCACACTCAGGTATATCTTTTCATAAAGGTGCTTTAAAGCAGTGATTCTTACACTTTTTCAATCCTTTTAAGGAATTGAAAAAATCCTAAAGACCACCAGTTTATAGTTGGTGATAGAAAAGCTATGGGAAGAACTGTCTCACTTTTTGAGGAAAACATAAGCAAGTTATCAGTTCATACTGGAAGCAAGTAACAGATAAATGGATCAGCTGGAGGATCTAATAGATCATGCCCCTGAAATCTTTACTTTAGATTTAAATCCTACAAGTTGTATTTTTAGAGTCCCTAGGGTAAACTCCGTGAAACAGAAGTAGTCAATTGTTATTGCAGTGACTTATAGGATCATTTTATTATAAGATTAAGAATTGCATGCTCTCTGGAGCTCTGGCATTTTAAATAATCAACATTCTTTAGATCATTGTGGCCGCTCACGGCCCTCTGATTCACTTCTCAGTTATATTTTTCAATTCTTACGCTAAAAATTTGCCAAACACTAACTGTCCTTCCTAGAAATGCCGTGGACTTTGTATTTAGAAGAAATTAGTAACAGGTGAATGCTTGATTTTGCTGATGCTGCAAAGAAACAGTTGGTGTAAAACATTAATTTTGCTTTCAGATTTTTTTGAGTTTGGTGTTTAGTCATTCTTGTATCTTATTTAGAAGTGAGTATTATCAAAGAAAGTATCTTGAATTAATTTTGTTGTATGAGATACTTTCATTCTGTTTTCAGTGACCTTTCTTGGTGTGTGTATGGGGGTGGGGGAAAGGGGGATAGAAAAGTTTGAGCTTACCTGAAGAAGGTAAAACATATTCTGCAGATTTTGATAACAGGGCATTTTAGCTGGGGCTTACATATTGCTGCTGCACAGATTTAGGGGCTAATTGTGTTCCAGGATCTGATGTTGGTGAAGGATAAAGACTGGCTAGCACCCTTCCCTCACTTCTGTGCTTCCACTAATTTACAAATGGGCTAAGGAGATCCCCTGGGATGATGGGAAGCTTGGGCTCCCCAGAGAGTAAAGAATCATTGATGGCCTGGAGGACAGGAGGCAGAACAAACAAGGAGCAGGACAAATAATGGGGGCCCTGCTCAGAATGGAGGTCTTAGTGTTCTTTGTGGGTTCCTCGTACTGGAGTGAGCCTTGGCAAAAATGGTGGTGGTGGCGGTGTGTGTGTGAGAGAGAGAGACAGAGACAGAGAGGGAGAAAGAGGAGAGAGGGGAAGAGAGAGAGAGAGAGAGAGAGAGAGAGAGAGAGAGAGAGAGAGAGAGAGAGAGACTCCTGCAGAAAGCTTGGAGCTCAGGCTGCTTTGCTCATTTGAGTGTAAACCAGGAGGACACACCTTTTCTCTCTGACTTGAAGACCAACTGTTCAGCCTTCATAGCTCTTGAAAGAAAGTTCCTGCTGTCCCCTGAAATCAGCAGTAGGGCCTGTAGTTGGGGAGTTCAGCCCCAACAGTTCCTCTGAGTCTTCATTCTATATATGGGTTCTAAGAGGATTGGAACAAAGTTGGAAATACACGTGTTCCCATTCCCCACTTTTGACTCCCCTTACCACCTGAGATTCTTGCAAACATTTGTGCAAGGGACCTGTGAAAAAGGAAACTTCTTTCACATAAGGAAGTAGGGCTAGGAGATTCTGATGTGGGCATCGTTGAACATTAGCGTCAGTGTGCAGGTCTCAGCTGACCTGTCTGCAGCGTTTGTTGAAGCCATCACTTCTCTCTTGAACCCTTCCTCAACTTGGCTTTCAGGCTCTGACTCTCCCTTGCTTTTCTTCTCAGTTTCTGGGGATTCCCTGTTAGTCTCCTTTGCTTGTTCCTTCTTACCTTGCCTGTAAATAGTGGAGGGCCCAGGGCTCTGTCTAGATTCACTCCAGGCCATCCCTTTGAATACCCCTGAATCTTGATGACTGGAGATTTTGAGTCTCCAGCCAGGTTTCCCCGAGCATCAGACTTACATAGACAACTCCCTTCTCTACGTGGCTGTCTAATGGGCATACCACATCAAATACATCCCAAACCAAACTCCTGCTTCCCCATCGCTATTATAGTGACTTTACTCTTCCAGTTGTTGGACCCCAAATCTTAACGACGCCCCTTATTCATATCTTGTTTCTAATCTAAAAAATCCTACAGCTCTACCTACTGAACGTATCCAGAGTCAAACCACTTCTCCCTTTATCTATGGCTACAACGGAGGTGCAAGTCACCATCCAAGCTTGCCTAGGTAATGGGAAGAGCCTCACAGCTGGGATGTTTGCTTCTGCCTTGATGGATGCTCTCCAGGGTGACACTACCTGTGAACAAGACAGAGTCCTTGCTTGTTTAAATCCCACCTGTTCTTCCAGAACCAACTCGCAGGCTCCATTGGGCTCCCAGGTCTGAATGCCATTTTTTCCTTCTATGGCATCCTGCACAGGACTTTGCTTGGCTCAGATTCCTCCTACCATACTCTTCCCTTTATTTAACCATCTGTCTCCTTTTTACCCCTTCACTAGCTGGGCAGTTCCTTAAGTGAGGAAATCCTGTTTGCTTCATCTGTATCTCTGAAAATGGCATCTTGCCCTCTCTCGGTGCTCAGTAGGTGGCTTCTGGTTTACTGAATAGCCTAATTTCACCTTTATAAACTCATGCTACTAGAATTTTCTCTCCTTGTCAGTCTTTCTAGCCACTTTCCAGTGGAACAGCAAATACCAAATCCTAATCAAATAAAAAAATTGGTAAATATAATGTGGCATACTCTGATATCTGCAGTGAAAATTTAAGGTTCATCATCAAATGTATGATTTCACTGGAAAATGTCCAGTTAAAAACTATCTGTAGTCACCATGCAGCATTATGAAGAAGTTTTCAGAAAAATGGCAGGTGGTGAAGTCTTGCAGTTAATTTTAGGAGTATCTATTGGAAGGGGCTTTGTTAGCTGGTTGAATTTTTATTCCCCAAATAATTAGCTGGAGCAATTTGTCTACTGTATATATGCTCAAATTACATATACTATGCACTTTTGAGAAACACTTTACAAGTTTTCCTTTCATTAAAATGTGTTTGGAGCAGGGCACAGTAGCTCATGCTTGTAATCCCAGCACTTTGGGAGGCTGAGGTAGGTGGATCACCTGAGGTCAGGAGTTCAAGACCAGCCTGGCCAACATGGTGAAACCCCATCTCTACTAAAAATACAAAAAATTAGCCAGGCATGGTGGCGGGCACTGTAATCCTAGCTACTAAGGAGTCTGAGGCAGGAGAATCCCTTGAACCCGGGAGGTGGAGGTTGCAGTGAGCCAAGATTGTGTCACTGCACTCCAGCCTGGGCAATAAGAGTGAAATTCTATCTAAAAAAAAAAAATGTATTTTGTATATAACTAGAATGATCAACTGAATTGAAAGTTAATATAAATTTTTAAATACTACTGAATTCAATAGTGCATTTAGTCAGAAATAGTTAAAATATCTCCCAAACAGCTTGAATCACTCCTTTTTGAATACATTGGTTTTTGAAGGTTACAGTCAAGTCTAAGAAAACAATTTTAAAATAGGAAAAGAATTAATTAAATAATTTCAAAATCATTAGCAATGTTTTAACAATGCCAATTATTCTGAGTTGAAGAAAAGAAGGAAACTGTAAACCACTAGGCATTCAAATAACATCAATGTGCACTTCTTAGGTGCAAAATGAATGAACGTTCAATTGTGCCAGCTGAACATGCAGTCAGTTATGCCTTTTGCATGTAGAAGCCTTCTGAATTATCTTATATTCTCAAAAATATCATTGCTCTAAACCAGGCATCCCCAAACTACGGCCCGCGGGCCGCATGCGGCCCCCGGAGGCCATTTATCCGGCCCCCCACCGCACTTCAGGAAGGGGCACCTCTTTCATTGGTAGTCAGTGAGAGGAGCACAGTATGTGGCGGCCCTCCAGTGGTCTGAGGGACAGTGAACTGGCCCCCTGTGTAAAAAGTTTGGGGACGCCTGCTCTAAACTAGAATTTTATTATAATTAATTTGTGCAAAAGATGTATTTCTTTCAATGAATGTTATCTTTTTAAGGCATAAAGAAAATTTTAGATGTAGGAGGAGAATAGAATACATGCTTATTGGGAGGATGAGAAATAATAGGTGAGTAAAAACATACACCTTTATTGAATTGTCCGAGATCCACATTTTCTCCAGAAATGCAGAGTTATACTTGAAATCTATATTTAAACAGATAAGCAGAATGTGCCTTTTATATGCCCTATTTGGATATATTCTGAGTACAAAGATAATCTGAAGGATGTCTTTTTCCCCTCTTTATCTTGGGCTAAACTCTTATTTACCCTTCAGAGACTTGACTCAAATATTTTCATTTTGCAATAACCATAGGTAGAATGGGTCATTGACTCAGTTGTGGCTCTCTAAGAGCACAGCCTACCTATCATATTTATTTAAAAATTTACAGTGCTAAGCACAGAGGAAAGAAATACAATTTTTAATAAAGGCATATGTGGAGAGGTAAAATAAATGTTTCTGGTTTCAACGTGTCTATTTTCTTTCTTGTAAATTGAATATTGCACTTGCAGTCTGCTCTTACACAGTATCTGGGAAGGTGTTTTAAAGAGTGAGGAAGAACAGTGAAGATTTTCCTAGGCCGATATGTATGTGACCTTTGTTGATTTCCAGAGCAAATAATATCCCAATTTCATCCAGTGGACAGGGAAAAAGAGGAAGAGGGAAAAGGTGGCCTCTCAAGTGTCTGACATAGAAGCTGCACCTATCACTGTCCCTTGGGCAGAACTCAGTCACATGGTCAAAAGGAGTCTGCAAATAATTGTCCCCTGAGGAGTCATATGCTCAGTGGATGATTCTATTATGTTGAAATCAGATGGGAACAGATCATTTAGGATAACCAGCAAGCTCTACCACATTGCCTAACTCCCAGGCATATTGTAAGAATTAAAAGCACCTGATATATGTCAACATGTTTTGAAAAAAAATACAAAAAGCTCTAGAAAGGTGAGTTATAAATTTATCATTAATAATAATAACAGTAATAATAGCAAAATACTTGAGAAATGGTCCTCTTGAGCTATTTAGAAGGATTTAAACAAATGTGTTAGAAGGAATAAACAAATTGAAGCCTCATTTAACTTCTTAATTTGCATCTTCTTTGAAATTAGTTGAATAGCATTTGACCAAAAACTATCAAGTCATTATTGAAATAACCTATTTTACATAAAATGTATTATTGAGTACCTTTCTGGATCCAGCTTGGTGTTTAAAGGATATATACTAAAGTTTATGACTGATACAACTTGATATATTGACTAAACCAAAGATAAATATTGAGTGAGCTTTTGTGGCCCCAGTTTCAATAGATTTTTTTATCATTAACATTTTTTGTTTGAAGTAAAGATATCACGTCATCCACAAACTGGTATCATTGTGTCTTGATAAAATACTCAAACCGAAAGCACTGATGAACATTAATTTTCAATATAACGGTTAAACTAGTGTTAAATCCATGCCTATAAGTGCACTTTTATTTGATAATTAGAATGTGGGAATCAGAAGGAACTTGGAAAATCCCAGGTTACACTTCTCCTCAGGATGAACTCCTTACAGTGGCTCTCCTGGGGTGAGATAGCTTTTTTGTTGTTGTTTGTTTGAGACAGAGTCTCATGTTGTCACCCAGGCTGGAGTACAGTAGCACAGTCTCTGCTCACTGCAACCTCTGCATCCTGGGTTCAAGTGATTCTCCTGCCACAGCCTCCCAAGTAGCTGGAATTACAGGCGCCTGCCACCACGCCTGGCTAATTCTTGTATTTTTAGTAGTGATGGGGTTTCACCAGGTTGGCCAGGATGGTCTTGAACCCCTGACCTCAGCTGATCCATCCACCTTGGCCTCTCAAAGTGCTGGGATTACAGGCATAAGCCACTGCACTCGGCCATCTAGCTTTTGCTTGCCCCTTTGAAGCAGGAGGAACTCAGTTCCTCTCAAGATGCCCGTTTGAGTTCCTCTTTCATGATGAACCTGTTGCTGCACAGGACTCCTTCCTCACTGTCTCTTTGCCTTCTTAAATTTCAAAGAATCAAACAAGTCACTTTTTGACAAGACATCTTTCACATGTTTGGAAACACCAGTATGTTTCGTTCTTCCTAGTATTTTCTCCTTCATGCTAACATCTGCTCCAAGAAGACATGGAGAATCACCCATTGAGCACACGACTCTTCAGGGGACTAAATTCTCCAAGAAGACATTTAGTCAGGGACATTTCTTTTCTTTTCTTTTCTTTTCTTTTCTTTTCTTTTCTTTTCTTTTTTTTTGAGACAGAGTCTCACCCTGTCACCCAGGCTGGAGTACAATGGTGCAATCTTGGATCACTGCTACCTCTGCCTCCTGGGTTCAAGGAATTCTCCTGCCTCAGCCTCCTGAGTAGCTGGGATTATAGGTTTGTGCCACCATGCCCAGCTAATTTTTTTATCTTTTGTATAGATGGGGTTTCACCATGTTGGCTAGGCTGGTCTTGAACCCCTGACCTCATGATCCACCCACCTCAGCCTCCCAAAGTGCTGGGACTACAGGCGTGAGCCACTGTGCCTGGTCCTAAAGTCAGGGATATTTCTTGAGAGCTTATCCTGTGGCAGGCAGGTACGGTGTTGAATTCCAAGAATATGAATGTAACCTTTGAACAGGCGCCTCTGTCTTCTGACGTTTAGGATAAGGTGGAGGAGAGGAGAGGGACTAGTTGACACATCTCCCCAGTGGGGAGAGTTTAGGGTTGTCTGTGGCACCTGCCTCTATCTCATCATCCATCACCATTGTCTTGCTGATGGGTGTAGAGGACTGAGGATGAGGGGTTGGAGGTCTCCCAGTGCTGGACCCTGTCGAGAGTCCAGAGACCTGGCTTCTGAGGGGAGGCATATTTGTAGGGGTCTTTTTGTGAGGGTCCAGAGGATGGCTGCAAAGTCGCCGGGGAGGATGCGGGCATGGGAGGCAAGCCTATTGCCTCTGAGTCCTTTCAAAGCCTCTTGGGGATGCTGCTCCTCCTCCCCGCCTGTCCCCTCTTCTCTTTGGATTTCTCATCACATGGTCCTCTTCCTTCAGTCTTTTCCTCTATTCAGAGTCCCAAGTTCTTCCGCAGTGACCTGTGTCCCCTTGTTCCCTGTCAGGGCTTTATGCCAGTCCTGCACAGGTGGGGGGACAGTGGTGGTGGCCTCTCACTCTGGGCTAAGCTACTTTCTCCCTGAAACTGTCTGCAGTCAAACACAGCTCATTGCATGGACAACTAGAACATAGTTCTGTGGTTGCAGCATGAATGCAGCCATGGGCAATGTGTTAAGGAATGGGCACAACTGTGTTTCAGTAAAACTTTATTTACAAAAATAGGTTGTGGGCCCTGCTGCTGGGCACACAAATTGAGAAGGGCATGGTGCCCTTCTAGGAAACATCCCTTGCAAAGTCAGTGCAGATGAGACAGTAGGGCCATTCCCACCAAGCATGAGGTCCTTTGGAATGGCTAATGTGTTAGGTGGGAAAGGATGAGAAGCTGGAGAAGAAAGCCTGGGAATTTCCAAGGCCTCTCTTTAACATTTGCCATGCAGAACCAAGCAGAGTAGACATTAGTGATTACATTTCTTGTTAGACACTGAATTTTGTCCATGCCCTCCAAGACTGTGTTAACAATTTTGGCTGTCACCTCACTGTGGACTCAAATTAGTTTGCAGTCAGCTAAAACCTCTCAGGTTTCCCCCCAGCCACCTTGTGAATTGCTGTGAAGCCAGACATCCCTGTCATCTCCTTTTGTAGTTTATTTTTGAACTTTTAATCTCATTAAATTTCATCTTTAATGTGCAAAGATAAGAGGAGGTTTACCGCAGATGGTGGTTTATTCTTTAAACCTGGACATCACCTAAATGTATCAAGGTAATCAGCTAGAGGAATATTGGTACACTTATACCATGGAATACTAACTGGTTATTAAAATGTTGATGGATGATTATTAAAAAGCAGCCCATGGTATGTCTCTGCTGTATGAATAAGTGTGTAAAGAATACCGTACACTTCAGGGGCTGGACTGGGCTCTCTCTGGCCTCTGTCCTTCCTCCCCACAATGCCTTCTCCCTTGCATTATCCCTTCTCCGGCAGGCATACTCAAGACTGGATTTGCCCAGCCAAACCGCACTCACTCACAGCAGCAAGAGGAAAAAAAATAAATTCTTATTAGTTCAGTTCCCTAAATTGGGGATGGTCTATTTCACAGCGTTAGGTAACTGACATAAAAAGAAAGGAAATAATGAAATAATTCCAGAAAATTTTCTGCAGCAGAAGGCCATGCATATTCATATCGAATGGGAGGAACCGGGGGACTCACACCTCTGTAGTATTGCAGGGTCCTGCCTCCTAGGGACCTGGGCACCTTTTCAGGCAGTGAGTTATAGCTTGGAAAATTGGCTAAGTCGGGGAACTGTGCAAGGGGTCATCACTTTTTATGTGGCCATGCTCTATGAACCATCTTTACAACTCCCTGGCTTCTGGCAGTTAAGCACCACTCACTATCTGGCCTCTGTAACTTCAAGATCTCTCCATTCCTGTGGGTGGCAGCAAGCCCAGCTCTGTGACACCTCTGCTACCAGCAGCCTGGCCTGAATGTCTCGGTGATCTTGGGGTCCCCATGAGCATATTTCTGATGGCATAGTGAATACTCTGTCTCCCTATTTGCAACTTCTGGGAAACGCTGTCCTCTGGTGGGTTGTTTGACCTCACATAATATACTGGTTCTCGCATGCCAGCTTCTCTCTGCTTCTTGATTCTTTTATCAGCTGTCAGGGCAACATTGCCAGGCATTTCCACCTGTTCAGAATTGGCCATCCCTTTTTACGGGCTTCTCAGAGCCGTCTTAACAGTAACTTTACCGTGTCGCCTGGGGTCCTTGCTAGATCATGAAAACACACTTTGGGAGAAAGTGTTTCCTGGTTAATGAATTCTTTCTTGTCCTGTCTTAAATTCCAGCTCCTTGGTCAAGGACCCCAGCGCTACTCCTCAGGCTTCTGCAGTGCATGCTCAATCTTGAAGCAGCGTTAGGATATAAGACCTTTTCTCCTCTATCAGGCCCAGCTGTCTCCAGGTGGGTTATGTTGGGGTTTAACCCTAGTTAGCGACCTGTCAGCTTTTTAGGGGCGAGACCTCTTCAGCCTAAGGAAGTGCTGTCTCATATTAGGGAAGAATGGGCCACCTCTGTAAGCTCCAGATATTCCAAGGTTTCTCCAACCAGGGCCTTGACCTTGGCATAACTGAGCTGCCATGGCTGAGCATTTAAACATCCCTAAATCTCTGCAACTCTATTAGGTCCTAGGCCTGATGCTAAGTTTCTCTACTCTTTCACTGCAGGAGAGAAGGCCTTTTATATTAAGCCTTTAACTCTTATTCACCCTCAGTTTCTCATTATCTCTCTGTGGAATCTCAATGCAATACACCAGAAAGCATTCAATTCCTTCTTCTCATAGGCACTAGAATGCCTAATCATTGCACCTACAATGGCATTCTCCACCAGGATATTTCCCCAGGTTACTGCTATTGAAATATTTAGCAACTGGGGCCCCATTTGTGCAAGGGGACTATCTGCCCCTACATAATACTCAGAATGGCATCCTCTTTGCCTTCCAGAAAGCGAATGAGCTGGTTCCCCAACCCCACTTGTGTTAGTTGGAGTCCTGAAAGAAGTAAATGTCAAGATAGGATTAGATTTATAAGAAATTTATTGGGGAAAGATTTGTGAAGGATAAAGGGGAAGGAGCTAGAGGAGGCAGTGAGCCTTTGGATCATGATGTGTGTCCAACAACTATGAAGGAGAGTGGGCAGGAAGACGGATGGGCTGGGAAGAGTTTCAGTTGGTACTGTGGGTCTCAGAATAACCCAGAGAGGCTGATGGGGACTTCTTGAGCCAACTCTGCCCATAGGAAGAGTCCACGTCTTGCTGAAATGGGTCTGCATTAATTCCCCTGCCATGTTTAGTCATCTGGAAGTAGCAGATGAGAAGCATGACCTCAGGATCAGCTGTAATGGTGGATCCAAAGGGGTAGAAACTGATGCCCTCAGTCAACTGTGCTCCTTACAGCAGGAACATTGAGCAGTGCATTTCTTGGCCATCACAAAGACTAGTGAGGAGCATCCTTCAGGTGAAGGGAATGAAAATTATTTCCAGCCTGGAATTTGATACTTATCTAAACTATCAATCATTCATGAGAGTCAAAGTCCCCCCAAAAAATCTTCCATAAACCCTTTCTCAGGAAGTTATTGGAGAACAACTGCCACATAAAATGATGAAGACCAGGAGGAAGACGTGGGATCCATGAAACAGCAGGTCTAACCCAGGAAAGTGATGATGAACTGTAGATCTGTGATGTCAGATGTGCAGCAGACTAAGATCAGCCAGCACAGAATGGGGAGATTCCAGAAGTGTGTCCCTCCAAAATATTGGAGGCTAATGTGACTTCCCTGGGGAAGTTTCTGCCGAGAGGCTATTCGAAATTATGGGAAGAATTAGTCACAGTCCCAAAGAAAACAGAGCAAGTGAAAAAGCAATGCAATTACAAATTTCAAAGAAAACAAAAATAAGAAAGAAAACATAGTCTTAGTTACTACATTACAATGCCCAGCTGTGAATGATATTCATGTTGGGAGAATAGTGTCAATACTGAATGTTGGTTAAACCCAAAACTATTGTATAATTAAATTGGCTGTGTAAGAGCTAAGCCCTCATCTAGTATAATAGGAAGTCAGCGGATACTTTCTGAAGTGTGGAAGTGTGGGGATGTAAATTCCAAATAAAAAGTCCTAAGAGTCGAAAGTGGTTGCCTCTAGGGAGAAGGACTGGGGGATTGTAGGACAATGTAGGAAGGGAACTGTGATTTTTCCTGTAAGTTGTTTTGACATTTTAAACCATGAACATATATCACATGTATTTTTAATTTACAAAAGACATAAATATTTTTTCCACACTTTAAATATTAATTTTGCTAGTTATAGCACATATGTATAGCATTCCAATCTGTAGAGCTCTTTTGGATTCAAGTTTTGGAGAATTTCCCAGTTTTTAGATTAATGCCTTTATGAGTTTTCATCCCTTTGATGATAACACGTTAAAAGAAATCGGCTTATGAATAAACCTTTTGGGATATTGTTAGTCACCTTCTCCCAAGTGAATCTCTCCTATAAATCAATGTGTCAAACATTCACCAGTATTTGATACTTAAAAGGCAACCAGTAAGTTTTGTTGAACCAATGAATACTCTTAAAATATATTTTTTTCAAGTAGCAACAGTACTATCTTACATGCACTCTACTTTTCTTCTTGACCCTAAGAATGTCACAAAAATGTTTAGCAACTGTCAAAATTATTACTTACAGAGATGACTGTTGTGTTCCCAGATATGTTATATGTCTTAGTTCATTTTGTACAGCTATAAGAGTAGCTGAATCTAGATAATGAATTTTAAAAAACCAGAAATTTATTTCCTCACAGTTCTGTTGGCTGGGAAGACCAAGAGCAAGGCTCTGGCATCTGGTCAGGTATTTCTTTGCTGCTTTCTCCCGTGGAAGGTGAGAAGGCAAGAGAGAGACAAAAGGTGGTTGACTCATCCTTCTGTAAGTAACCCATTCCTGAGATAAAGAACCCACTTCTGTGATAACAGCATTAATTCATTGATGAGAGCAGAGACCTCATAGCCTAATCACCTCTTAAAGGTCTCAGTACTATTACAATAGCAATTAAATTTCAACATGAATTTTGAAGGGGGCAAGCATTCAAACCATAGCTCTATAGAATACAATAAAAGTTACCTGAGACAAGTTTGGCAAACTTATTCTAGGAATCTGTGCTGCCTCCTAGTTATCTTCACTTTCATAGTATTGATGCATTTTTGTTAACCATTACCTAATTTTGCTCATAAATCTATTATTTCTGAAATTCACATTGTCTTCCCTTTTAAAATTAAGAAAATTTTCATTCTTCAAGCATCTTATTTTCTATAATCTTTCGAAGTAACTGATGGCTGTTCTGTGATTTTAAGTGCAAATTCTTTTGCTAGACCACAGTTGGAGATGATGAATTTGGAATGGCATGCAGACCCCCGAAATCAGGAGTCTTGTCTCCTGCAATAATCAGGAACCCAGGTTTTAAAAGGAGCAGGTTCAACAGAAGAGCAAAGGGTAACAATCAAAACTGCTGGTGAAAGACATTTGAGGAAAGCTATCAACATGAAACAGAATAAAATAAACAGAAATGCCAACCAGAGAAAATAAATTATGCAGGAAATTAAACACGTACACAAACTGAAACGGGAACCATCAGAGCATATACAAATTCTGGAACATCAATAACACAATTGTTGAAACAAAATATTTAGTAAAATGTTTGAAAAGTAAGGTAAAAGAAATGCTGTAAAAGTAGTACAAGATGATAAAGAAATAGAAAAATATTTTTAAAAGGGAAAAAGATTTAAAGGGTCTTCATAAAGATCCAATATCGGACTAATAGAGGCTCTAGAAAGAGAGAATAAGGTAATAGAGGTCAAGAAATTATTAAATAATATAATAAAATGCCCCAAAACTGAAGAACATGAACTTTTAACTTTAAAGAGCCTACTGAGTTTCTGGCTCAATGAATGTACAGATATGTAAGGATATCAGAAAGCTCACCTTCAATGTCATGTTTCCTAAGACGCTAATGGAAGGTACGCACCAGCAAAATTGTAGTAAATAAATAGGAAGAAATAGGATCTAGAAAAAGTGTGGTTTCAATCCATAAGAAATAAAGAAAACTCCTAGGATGAGACAGCTCTTGACAGCATCTAGTCCAGACTAGACTTGGAGGCTGGAAGGTTGTATGTAGCAGGGAAGGAAGTGCTCTGGGTGAAAAAGTAGATTCAACAGCATAGATACTATGGTAGAAAACATGATAATCACCAACTCATTGAAAAAAATCACATATGGAAAATTATGCAAGCTTAATAATGAGGTCATTATTAATTCAAGGGAAAATTAAAAGCTGTCCAGAAAAGGGAAATGTTATAGTGCCCTACTTGGCTCTGAAAAGAACATTTCCATAGGAAACTTCATGTAAATACTAACAACGATTTAAATAAGAACAGATATTTGGGAAAGTAAGGGAAGAAAATGGGGCATGTAAAAGAGCTAACTCCTCATTATCCCAATGAATTATTAAATTTCACAGTAGCAGACTATTTAGAAATATGATGGTTATTACAAGAAGAAAGAGCTAAAAGGTTGCCAGTGGGGAGCAGGAGTGGGGGTTAGAGACGGGATTGGGGAAGATGCTTACAGTTTTCATGATAAGTGTTTAGTACTATTTGATTTTAAACTATAAATGCATTTATTTAATTTAAAGTAATTTTAAAAAACCCACACCACTGGATAATGCTTGATAATTTCTAGAGTGCTTTTCTTGTATTTGGAGACAGGTAAATTGATCAAAAGGCCCAGAGAGTTACCCTGACTTTCCTGTGGCTACCAAGGGTCAGAGCTGGGACCAAAACTCAGGTTTTCTGAACCCCTATTCCCAGCGTACATTCCAGGACTCCAGGCTGCCTCCTATACTGCATAGGTTTCATCCGGGGTTGTGCTACCAAATGTCTCCACATTGGCATCGGAAATGGAGAAGAATGTTAGTCTGCTAGTCCCGACTTGCCACTAACGTCTTTAACCTTCATTAACATCCGAGAGGGTCATCATTACTAATTAAAACAAAAAACAAAAACAAAAACAAAAACACTAACCATTACTGTTTCTGTTCCCATACTATTTCTGTGTAATACCCGCAGACTTAATGGCTTTAAATAACCATTTTATTTTGTTTACAAACTTACAGGTCAGGATTAGGGAAAGGCTCACCCATGCAGTTTTCCTCTGGTCTGCAGCCATCTGAAGTTTGGACGGGGTGGGGCGTGCAAGATGGCTCAAACATGTGATTGGCAGTTGAGGCTGGCTGTGGACCAGAGCATCTCTGTTGGCCTCACTTACATAGTGGTCTCAGATTAGTAGCCTTTGCACATGGAAGACAGCTTCTCTCCCGGCATGCATCCCAAGAGAACTAGGAGAAGAAAGTGGTATGGACTTTTTCTTCCTTTTTTTTCACTTATCCTTGATATCATGTAGCTTCATTTCTACCTGAGCAGTCACATGCTCCCAGATTCAAAGGGGAGGGGCCACAGATCCGCCAATGGGAGGAATGGTCACGTTACATCGTAAAAGATCATGGGGGAGCTATCCAGCTGCTTTCTTTAGAAAATAGGTTTTGCCACAGCATCACTGGCTTTCCAGCTCGCAATAATCTGCCTGGAATGCCTTTTTCTGTCTCCCGAGGATCCACATCTTTCAATGAAAGGTTTAGAAAACTTCCTTGATTTCCCTCAGGAAGAAGGAATCTCTCCTTCCTCTGAATCGCCATTGCAAAAAAAAAAAAAAATGCATCTTCTGGCGTTTTAACTTTCAGACTTATACCGTAATTATTTTGTGTACCTATGGCTTGACCCCACACATGCCCAGCATAATAACTTGCCTATTGAGTAAACACTTGCTTAATAATCATTTCGTGATAACTCAGATGGCAGTCCTGAAAAAGTGCATTTCACTCCAGATCTCTCTTTTTACTTCCTTCACAATTCTCGTTTCTGAAAAAGGAAAGAAACCAGAGGATCTCTTATGAGGAGTTACAGCGTAACCTATGCGTGGCTATTTCCTGCGTTTATTGCTATTCAGTGAGAAATACGGGAGACAGGAGAGTGAAAAACTATGTCATTTACAATTTGATTGAAAAGCTTTTTTTCCTTTTCCTTTCACGTTTAAGCCCTGCAGTTCAAAAAATTTCCCTTTTGTCATAGAGGATCAAGCAGCGGTTACCGCTTCAGATCCCTATTCTGGAAACACCCTCACAGGTGTTTCATACATTTCGTCTCAATTCGGACTCCTGCCCCGCTGCGCCACGCCATCCAGGCACACTGAAGATCTTGCATCTGTGCCTTGGGGCATTATTTTTTCTCACTCTTACTGCCCGGAAGGTTCTTCCCAACCTGCCCTACCCCCAGAGCAGCAGAACCAGCTCCCTCACTTTCTTTTTCTTTTCTTTTCTTTTCTTTCTTTCTTTTTTTTTTTTGAGACGGAGTTTCGCTCTTGTTACCCAGGCTGGAGTGCAATGGCGCAATCTCGGCTCACCGCAACCTCCGCCTCCTGGGTTCAGGCAATTCTCCTGCCTCAGCCTCCTGAGTAGCTGGGATTACAGGCACGCGCCACCATGCCCAGCTGATTTTTCTGTTTTTAGTAGAGACGGGGTTTCACCATGTTGACCAGGATGGTCTCGATTTCTTGACCTCGTGATCCATCCGCCTCGGCCTCCCAAAGTGCTGGGATTAGAGGCTTGAGCCACCTTTTAAGTCTATGGTCACAAGCTACTTTCTCAAATGAGGCACACCCTAACCACCCCCATTTGGCGACTTCCTGTCTTATCTACTTCCTCCGACCCACTTCTATAAGCAGCAGAGAAGACTACTCCCAGGCCTCCAGGAGACAGGAAGTCACCAAATTGACAGGTACTGTGGATGAAACTGTGCAATAATGAATTTATTGGGCTTGGATTTTTAGCTTCTGAATAGAAGAACCAATAAGAGCGTTTTTTGTTTTTTGTTTTTTTGTTTTTAGATATAAACAAACACAAACCCTCTAGTATAAAAGCAATTGAAAAAAAAATAAGATAAACACACACCCTCAGATTGCCTTCTTTTGAAAAGGCAATCTGAGATTCCTTATGAAATCCCCAGACAGAAGCTATTTCTTTGGATTTAATATGCTCTACCCTGTAGAGCCAAGAGGCTTATACAGTGTTAATTAACACCCCTTGACAAACATTTGTAAATGAATCTGGCCAAAGCTCAAGGAAACCAGGTTTTTCTGTGTGATAAAATATAATCTTTGGAGATTATTTATGATCACAAAGGGAGACTGTAACAGAAAATTTTCCTAGACTTGGAAATGAGGCAGGATTATTGGTGTCCATCTGAGCCGAGGCCTCTGGCAGGCCTGCCTGGTTAATCCCATTCTCC
Source organism: Saimiri boliviensis (assembly GCF_048565385.1). Classification (NCBI taxonomy): domain Eukaryota; kingdom Metazoa; phylum Chordata; class Mammalia; order Primates; family Cebidae; genus Saimiri; species Saimiri boliviensis. The sequence continues at coordinate 75,878,257 of NC_133464.1, read as the reverse complement.
GATCCTGATTCTCTGGGGGTGCAGAAGGCAGTGCACCTTTGTTCAATTTGCTACTTACCATGAATTAGGGCATTTTAAATTCTGTAAGGTTAGTTGTTAACTTGTAGAAAACTGATAGTGATGGGAAGGATTCTTGCCTAGTAGGGACACAAACGGATTTTGTCCTGTAGAGATGTAAATGAAAAGATTAAAACCACAACACATTTATTGAAAGGAAAGTAAAGACTCTTATGAGTGCCCCCCAATAAATAAAATAAAATAAAATGCATCTCTTCTCCATGATGCATTTTATCATGATAAGGCTCCCGTGTCTCACTCTATTTTTTTCATAGCATTTACTGCCTTAGGACATTCTTTGTAATTTACATTTATTATGTTTGTTGTTGGTGGTTCTCCTCCTGCTAAAATGGAATCTCTGTGAGGGCAGAGGTTTTTGTTTGATTTGTTCCCTGTTATACCCCAAAGTACAGTCATACCAGGCACACAATCGGCACTCAGTAAATACTTCTGGAATGAAAATACCCCTCCATTTAGACCAGTGACTCCCAAACTTTTTTGTCTTTAACCCATAGAATGGTGAAACAAAATTTCACAGAAAAAAAAAACAACATTATTACATGCAGTGCACTCTGATATTTCCTAATCTCTTCTATTTTGATTTCCAAAATTGCTGAGGCTACTCGTAAGTTGATTTCACAAGTGAAATCTGTATTATGGAAAACTGATTTAAGACCATGTAGAACCTGCTACCACAAAAAAGCAAATGGAAAAGAAGAGGGAAGAGCAGGCATATGACTTTCTTTCCACTACTCCATAAAGCGTGTTTCATTTTCCTGTAATTGTATCCTGTTCAATGATGTAGAAATCCTCACACACTCACATGACACTTTTTCTTTGGGTGAAAAGTGTTCTCTACTGCAAGGCGAATTGAGTTATTTCAAAAGCAAAGAACTGTAAATGAGCCTGTTAAAGTCTCAAGGAGAGTCTACTGGCATCTGCGGTTGGTAATTTAAAGCAAGAGAATTTGGTGAGGCAGAGGTAGAATGTTTAGAAAGTAAAGGTGACCATTATGGAAGAAAAACACTTGCCTCAGTTTTGTTGATATTGGAGAGTAGCTGTTTCATGAGGGTGTTGTGGAATTACTGGCAATTATACTAATAGATGTTTACCGAAAAGATCCTGTTTGACTGATGAACCATGGGATACTTTTGCTGACCTTGTGGAAAACATCACTTATCTGAGTGCCTTATCATCTTGTCTCTTTTTCTCATCTAGCCTGTGCTTCCCTACCTGTTCTCTCGTGGTTCTCATTTTGTTGCTATTAGAAAAACAGAGATACAAAATCCAGGAATTGGAACCCTTCTGTGTCTCCAGTAATAATTCTTGTGATTAATGGATTAAATGGATTCTGGTCACATGCTGAATATTTTGTTTGTTAACACAAAGCATCAATGACTTGGCATGATTTTTCACAGCGGCATGATTTAGTATTAAACAGAATGATTTAACTGGTGTTGATTAGTTCTGTACAGATAAATTAATGAAGCAAGAAACTCAATTTCTGATTTATTGATGTATTTACCCAGTGTGAGTTATGAAATCTTTTTTATTTCATTTGAAGGAAGTTTTATTTAAATACAAATAAATAAGCCCCTTATTGCCACCAACTTTGGAAAAATTTAGAGAAAATAATCGTAAATAAAAAAACTCCAAAATTGTAGCATTGTTTTTAAAAACAACCTTGGCCTTTAAAAAGCCAACAAAGATTTTTGAACCTGTAGATCTATCCAGAAAGCAACAAATATCTTCACTTTTCCAGACTCATTTTTTAGTCTAGCTATGGACTATACATGAGGTGTCAACTTTAACACTTTCTTTTTAATGCCTAGGTCTAGTCAGTTACAATGTGATGTAGACTAATTGAATTAAATTAGTCTACATCACATTGTTTGGCTTAATTATTTGTATTTTACAATTTTTTGGGAGCGTTCAGATGATTTGATGAAATGCAATTTGGTCAAAAACATTTTGGTGGAGAATCAACTAGACCATTTGGTGAAATAAATCCCAGTTACTAGACTTCCCAGTATTAATAATTTTGGTATGTCAGAAATTTTTGAAGCATTTCTAACAAATGTTTTCAGAAAATATATGGTTAAAATCCAAGAAATTGTTCTTCCATGTTTGTGAGATTTTGGAGTGACTGAAAGGTATAATAATAGGAGATTAGGAAATCAGTAAGTAGTCACTGAACAGTGACTGATTGAACTAGTGAGAACAATCTATGCCATCCATCCTGTGGGGAGGGGAAAGGAAGACATAACTAAACAAGCAGGGCAGACATCATCAACTTAGAAAAACAGTACAGTAAATAATTTGAACTAGGAAATTCTTCAAACTTGAAAATTCCAGTTTAAAAAATTTATGTTTTCTTATTCAAAAAGCAATACACATTTTGTTGCACAAAAGTCCAAAAATCAGAGAAGCAGAAGAACATAATAAATGCCCATAGTCCCAGTCAGAAGAGTATAACTGCTATCTCTGTACAAATCCTTTAAAATCCTGTCTTATGTCTATTTATTTTATATCTGTACATATGATTCTAACATTAGCTAATACTGTACATAGTCTATCTGTAGCTAACTATAATTAATCCATAATTTAATAAGCTATATTTCTCAGTAGTGATAATTTATTGCTCATAAAATTAACAATCTGTAATTTATCAACACTGATCATTTGTTGCTAATAATTCATTTAATTTAATGTCTTATTCCTGAGTTATTTTAACTGATCCCTATTTTTAGCCGCTTAGGGTGTTTCAACTAATTTAAGAATTATAACTGGCTCATAGTAGTTACTAAATGAATATTTGACTGAAAGGATAAATGAATGAATAATTCCACATTACTGGATGTTCAGGTTGTTTCCATTCAACTTTATTGTTATTGGAGAGTATAATACGATCTTGAGGAAGAGCCACCAATTTAGGAAGAACTATGAAGAAGCACGGGATTTACTCCCACATGGGGGTTGGATGCTTGGGAAAGGAATGCCTAAATGCATCTGGGGAGCCAAACAAGACTTCGCAGGGGAGATGGGAATTGAGCCAAATTTGGAAGAAGTGAAAATTTTTCAGTTAATAACTGGGGAAGATAGTACTAAGAGCAAGTGGGGTTCATTGGGAACTGCTTCTTTAAAAAGGCAAGTCCCAAACAGAAGGCAGGAAGGGATATGGATAGTAAGGAAAAGTAGAATGCAACTTCAGGGTTGGTGGGTTGTCATCCAGTGTAGGTACAGCCCGCGGTGAGGAGTAACCAGAAATTGACCTGGCTGTAGCAAAACAGCTGGGCTGGGAAGTGATGCTGTTACATTGATATGAGACTCTGCTGGTCTTCCTATTACTTTGTAGAAGGCTGTAAGGCTTGGTGCTCAGAACTAGAAATGCAACTTATTTGATTTGCTAAGAAGTCCAGAGCAGGTGGAGGTACCCAGCTGCTGCCTGTTCACATATATTCGTCTAGCTACGTGTCAGGGAAGGCAGATGTGAGTCCCCGTGCATCAGTTAAATGCTGAGCAACGTTTAAGGAACTGCACACAGAGACTACTGGCTATTTTTGTGGATAAAGTTGTAGATAGTTATTTGGGGGAGATTATTTGTGCGTTCTGTTAGGTGGTTGTTTTGTGAGAGGCTGTTTGAAATTCTATCTTAAGGAACTGGAGCTTATAAACCATGGAGCTGTGCTGATAGAAATAAGAGGAATCATTTGGTCTACAAACACAAACATCGGGCTAGTTGGCATGCTTGTGTAAACACCACACAGTAGCAGTGACTTTTAAGGTAGTCCTGAGACATGTACTCCCAATATCCTTCTTGAAGTTGAGGTAATAGGCTGCCAGAAAGAAAGAAAAATAAATCTCTAGTGCTTTCTAAAATATTTTCTTTCCTTTGACGTTTTTGAAAGCATGTACCTTTAATTCAGAACTAAAGTAACATCTGGAGGGCCCTTTTCTTGGGCGAGGAGAAGACACAAATGAGCTATTTGAATTATTTTCTACTTATGGGCTGTATTTCATTTCTTCCACCATTAGTCTCAGTCCATTTAATTAAGATTATTTGTAGGATTAAATTAATCCTTTAAGAATTATTCCATTTCAATTTTTTAAAAAATCTAAGGAATGATAGATATCAAAAAGCAGCCCATTCAGTATTACCCCTGAAGCATATTTGGGTGATTGGCGGTGCCTTCCATGTCTCCTCCAACTTCAGCTTCATATACTCAGCCGCCTACCAGGTATCTTCATTGAAAGCCAGACCCATGACCTAAACAGAACTTCCCTTCCCTTCACTTCCCTAACTCCTTATTTGTTGTTTTCTTTGAGTTTCTTGATTCCTCTTACCTCCGCCACATGCCACATGTTCTATCCAATTCATCAGCAAGTTCTACTGATTCTGCCTTCAATGATAGCCTCAATCTAGCCACTCGTTACTCAATCTTTTGGTCCAAACCACCATTATCTTTTGCCTGGACCATTGTAATAGCTGTCTAGCTGGTCTCCTGGCTGACCCTTTGCCCTCCTAGATGCTATTCTCCACATAGTAGCCATTAATTTTTAGAAATTTACCAATCATTACCCAGACACAAAGAGTACATTTACATAGTTGTTTAGTTGTTTGATTCCATCTACATAAAGTCCTAAAATCAGTCTATGGTGATGGGAATCACAACAGTGGTCTCCTGTGGAGGTTGAGAATCGATTAGGAGTCACGAGGAAACAAGGAGTAATATTCCATTGTATTAACAGACCACACTGTTCATACATTCTCCTGTAAATGGACATTTATGCGGTTTTTGTTTTTTGCTATTGTGATTAAGCTATTAGGTTGGTGCCAAAGTAATTGCCGTGTTTTTGCCATTGCTTTTTAAATGGCAAAAACACGGCAATTACTTTGGTACCAACCTGATACTATAAGTATCTTTGAACTTACCGATCAAACATTACTACAACACTTGAATAACAAACACTTACAAAGCACTTACAATTCTAAGTGCTTTTCACATATTGACTTAGTTAATCCTCACAAGGATGTAACCATAAGGTGCTATTATTATCCCTACTTTACAGATGAGGAAATAGAGGCACAGACTTTAGGTAATGTGCCAAAGGTCCCACAGCTAATAAGGGAGCAGAATTAGAAAAGCCTGACTCATTCTATGCTCTCAACCACTTGCTCAACTCTGCCTGGAATGCCCTTCCTGTACCCTCTAACGCCCCCAGCCCACCCTCCCGGCTCCCTGCGTCTTCTACACACCCCCAGCCCAGGTCCCAGTCTTTTTTTAGCACTCTTCACTTTTTCTGTTACAGATCCCCAGATGATGCTTCCTTGCAGAAGACTTGCCTATTGAAACTGCCTTCCCATCCCCATCCCTGTTACCTTCTATGCTTTTCTGCTTTATTTTCATTTGTTACCTCTTCCTCCCGAAAATGTAAGCTTCATGAGAACAGAATCATATTTGGAATCCCTTAGAAAAGTGCCTAATGTAATATTTGTTGAATGAATATGATTCCTATAATTAAAAGCTAAATAATTGTGATTTTTAAAAAGTAACAGATTACTATAGTAGTTTCAAAGATAAATTTGTTTCAGAGAAAATCAGTGTTCTCTCAGCACATAAATTACAGGTAATTATATTTCTATACCTGAATGACTCCAATGACTAAGATATTCATCTACTATATATTTATTAATCTATAGATCTTTAAAGCTGATGCACATATTTTATAAACCATTTGATGAATTTTGGTGACTACATATATCTGTATGTGTATGGATATCTGTAACAAATATTCAAGTAAAAATACAGAATATTCCCATCACCCCAGAAAGTTTCCTGGTGACTTCTAATCAATTCTCAATCTCCACAGGAGACCACTGCTGTGATTCCCATCACCATAGACTGATTTTGGGACTTTATGTAAATGGAATCAGACATCTCTGTGAATGTACTCTGTCTGGGTTCTTTCACTCTAAACAATCTTTTTGAGATTAATTCATGTTACTGCATATAACAGTAGTTCACTGTTTGCATTAATGAGTAATATTCCATTGTATAAACAGGCCACTCTGTTTATACATTCCCGTATAAGTGGACATTTGTGTTGTTTTCAGTTTTCTGCTATTGTGATTTAAGCTACTATTTAAGTTTTGCTTTTGTCGCCCAGGCTGGAGTGCGGTGGCAGCAATCTCGGCTTACTGCAGCTTCTGCCACTTGGATTCAAGTGATTCTCCTGCCTCAGCCTTCTGAATAGCTGGGATTATAGGCATGTGCCACCACACTTGGCTAAGTTTTGTATATTTAGTAGAGATGGGGTTTCACCATGTTCATCAGGGTGATCTTGAGCTCCTGAACTCAGGTGATCCACCTGCCTCAGGCTCCCAAAGTGCTGGGATTACAGGCATGAGCCACCATGCTCGGCCAGTACCTTTGAAGACATCTTTTTTGTAAGTTTTATCTTGATATTGTACAAGTCTTTTGGGAGGCTTAATGTTGTCATTTCTCTTGATAAATACCTAGGTATGAACTTGCTACAATATAGAGAAAATCTGTGTTTAATTTTATAAGAAATTGTCAAGTAGTTTTTCAAAGTGGTGGTATTTATATTCCCACCTTGCAAGAATGTGTTGGTAGAATTTTTTTTTTCTTTCTTTTTTTTTTTCTTGAGGCAGTGTCTCACTCTATTGCCCAGGCTGGAGTACAGTGGTGTGATCTTGGCTTACTTCAACCTCCTCCTTTCAGGTTCAAGCAATTTTCATGCCTCAGCTTCCTCAACAGCTGGCTCTATAGAGGTGTGACACCACATCCAGCTCATTTTTGTATTTTTAGTAAAGACAGGGTTTCACCATGTTGCCCAGGCTGGTCTTGAACTCCTGGCTTCAAGTGCTCCACCGGTCTCCACCTCCCAAAGTGCTGGGATTACAGGCATGAGCCACTGCACACTGCCTGTTGTTAGTATTCTTAACTGCAGGCATCTTAGTAGGTGTGATTGCTCATTGGGGTTTTAATTTGCATTTTCCTGATAATGTTGATGTTGAGGACATTTCTATGAACATTGGTGAAGATTTTCTTTTGAAATATCTGTTCAAATGGTGGGAAGGGGAGTGATTTCTCTTTTACTACTGATAGGTATGTAGGCTTATATATTTACTTTGGGTATAATTATTTTGTCATCTATATACTAATCATAAACAAAAAAATTGATAAATTGGACTACATCAAAATTAAAACCTGCTCATCAAATGTTAACAAAATGTAAAGGCAAATCACATACTGAGGGGAGATGTTTTATACATATGTATATTTATATAGTGCTTTCTGTGTTTTAAGAAATATTTTCCTGATCCAAGATCAAGAGACTAATCTCTTACATTTTGCTCTATATGTTTTATAGTTTTAGCTTTAGATCTATGATCTGTCTCAAATTTTCATGCAAGATTGGGGTCTAATTTTTTTCATACACGTTTCCAGTTGTCAAGGACCATTTGTTGAAATGTCTTTCCTGTTGTCACATCATTGCTTTGATGTATTCATTAAAAATCAATTGGCCATGGGTTTATTTTGGAATTTTCTGTTCTGCTCCTTTGATTTATTTGTCTATACTTATGCCAATATCACACTAAATTAAATAATTATAACTTTATAACAAGTCTTGAGATCAGGTAGTGTGAATGATTCAACTGTGTATTTCCTTTTTCCAGTCATTTTAGCTGTTCTGTATTCTTGTTTATTACATATATTTTAGAATCAACTTACCCATTTCTACAGAATATTTGTTGGGATTCTGGATGAGATGATGTTGATTCAATAGGTCAATTTCAGGAAATCTGATAACAATATTGAGTCTTCCAATCCATAAAAATGGTATGTCATTCTTTATTTAGATCTTCTTTAATTTCTGTTAGCAATGTGTTATAATTGTAGCAATTTGCCCATCTTTTGTTAAATTATTTCTAAGTATTTTATGGTTTTGGTATCACTGTAAGTGGCATTGTATTTGAAATTTATTTTCCATTTATTTTCTGTTCATAGATAAATGCAATTGATTTTTTTTTTTTTTTTTGAGACAGGGGCTCACTTTGTTACCCAGGCCGGAGTGCAGTGGCATGGTCAGAGCTCCCTGCAGCCTTGAACTCCTGGGCTTAAGTGATTCTCTCGCCTCAGCCTCCCAAGTAGCTGGAACTGCAGGTGTGAGCCACTGCTCCTGGACAAATGCAACTCATTTTTCTACTAACATTGTATTCGGCCAACTTGCTAAATTTATTTGCTAGCTTTAATAGTTTTTCTGTTTTTTTGTTTTGTTTTTTAAATCCCCTAGGATTTCTACACAGACAATCATGTTTTAAATGAACAACGAAGTTTTTTTTTTTTCCTTTTCAATCAACATGCCTTTTATTTTTTTGTTTGCCTTGCTGCACTGGCTAGGACCTTCAGTACAATGCAAGTAGAAATGGTGAGAGTGGTTAAATGTACTCCTATGTAGATTTTATTTTTTTTGAATCTATTATAAATAGAATTGTTTTCTTAATTTGCTTTTTAGACTGTTCATTGTTATTGTACAGAAATACAACTGAGTTCTGTGTGTTGCTCTTGTACTTTGTAATTTTGTTGAAATTGTTTATTTTCTGCAATAGATTTTTGTGGGTTCTTTGGATTTTCCATATGGATGGTTTTTTTCTTCCTAATTGCTCTGGCAAGAACTTGCAGTACAGTGTTACACAGAGACAATGAAAGCGGCATCTTCCTGTCGATCTTAATCTTAGGGGGAAAGCTCTCAGCCTTTCACTGTAATGTTGGCTGTGGGTTTTTCATAAATATTTTTAAAAATCATGTTAAGGAAGTTCCTTTCTAGTCCAAGTTTTTGAGTATTTTTATTATGAAAGACTTTCAGATTTTCCTCAAATGCTTTTTCTGCATTACTTGAGATAATCATATGGGTTTTCTTCCCCCTTACTCTATTGATGTGATGCATTACACCGATTGATATTTATATTTTGACTCATCCTTGCATCCTGGAATAAATACTACTTGACTGTGCTATATAATTCTTAGAATATACTACCAGGTTTGTTTTGCTAGTATTTTTTGGTGTTCTTTTGCATCTATATTCATAAAGGATATTGGTCCATAGCTGTCATTTTCTTGTGATGGCTTTATCTGGCTTTGGTATCAAGATAATGCTGGCCACATAGGCTAAGTTAGAGTGTTCTTTCCTCTCCTATTTTTTGAAGAGCTTGAAAAGAGTCAGTGTTAATTCTTTAAATGTTTGGCACAATTCACTCTTCAACCCACTCGTCCTGGGCTTTTCTCAGCTTGAGAGTTTTTGATTACTGATTCAATCTCTTTTACACATAGATTAGATTTTACATTGTTTCCTTAGCCACTTTTGATAATATGTGTGCTTCCAGGAATTTTTCCAGTTCATCTCTGTTATCTCATTTGTTGGCATCCAAATGTTCATAATGTTCTCTTATAATTCTTTTTTATTACAGAAATAGATATATAGAAAAGGTCAGTAGAAATGTTCCCATTTTCTTTTATGATTTTATTTATTTGTTTCTTTTCTCTTTTTTTCCTTAGTCAGTCTTGCTAAAGGTTGGTCAGTTTTGTTGATGTTTTTCAAAGAACTAATTTTGGACTTTGTTGATTCTATAATTTTCTACTCTGTATTTTGTTTATATCCATTCTAATTTTTATTATTTATTCTGTTAGCTGTGAGTTTAGTTGGCTCTTCTTTTTTATTTTCTTAAGGTGGACGGCTAAGTTATTGAGATACGTCTTGTTTTTTTGATGTGGGCATTTATAGCTGTAGAATTTCCTCTGAGCATTGCTTTTGCTGCAATTTATAAGTATTCGTATGTTGTATATTCAGCTAGTTTTTAATTATACATCTTTAAATTTTCACTTATCTACCTTGTGATTTCTCCTTTGACTCATTGCTTGTTTGAGTGTGTTGTTTAATTTCCACATATTTGTGAATTTTCTAGCTTTCCTTTTGTTTTTGATTGCTAGTTTCATTTCATTGTGGTAAGAAAAAATACTTTTTTATGATCTCAGTAGTTTAAAATTTATTAAGACTTATTTTCCGGTCTAACATATGATCTATCCAGGAACATGTATTATGTGCACTTGAGAAAATGTATATTCTGCTTTTGTTAGATGGGTAGCATGTTCTGTTAGTATATATGTCTGTTAGCTCTAATTAGATTATGGGGATGTTCAAAGCCTCCATTTTGTTATTAATAGCCATGCCTGCTTTGTAATGCTTCCCATTTGCATGGTATGCCTTTTTTGATTCTTTTTCTTTTACACCATCACTTTATATTTATAGTATGTTACTTACACACAGAATGTAACTGAAACTTACTCTTCCAAAGTCTACTTTCATAGCATCTGTCTTGTACTTGGAGCATTTAGTCCATGTTTATTTGAATATTTATAGCTATGATTGGTTTATGTTTACAGTCCTGCTATTTGTTTTCTTTTCGTCCCATTTGTTTTTTGTTGTTTATTTCTGCATGTTTAGTAATTCATTTTTCTTAATTTATTGGCTTTTTGGAGAAATCTTTTAATATTTTCTGTGAGTTTTAGGATTACATTTTTTATTCTTATTGTATGGTCTATTTAGAATGAATATCATTAATCCCATTCAGAAATTTGTTTATTTGTTTCACTTTTCAGTTCTAGAATGTTCATGTTTTCTTCAGTTGTTGTTTCTCTGTTGTTACTCTCCATTTGTTCATTATATTTATTTTTTCTTTGAAATCCTTGAACATACTTATAATAGCTATGTTAAAGTCCTCTGCTAATCCCAGTATCTGGGACATCTTGGCTTCTGTTGATTTTGAATACTTTTTTTTTTTTTTTCTTAGTTAAGGGTTTCATTTTCCCACTTTTTCATACATCTAGTAGATTTTTATTATGCTCTGTATGCTATGAATGAAACATTATAGGGAGTCTGGTCAATATTGTCTCGCTTTAAAGGGTGTTGTATTTAGCTCTGCTAAGAAGTTAAATTACCAGATTTACTTGATGTGGATTTAGTCTTTGTTAGAGCTGGTTTATTCCAGCTTTATTTTTACTTCTCAGGTAATGACCTTCCTGAGGTTCAGCTGGATACCTAAAGTTCTCAGCTGCATTTTTCTACTCTGGCTATTTTGAAATGCAGTATTTTCCAGCCCTACCCAACCTTTGGTATTCATCTCCCAGACCTGTGGCTGCTTCTCTTTGCTGAGCCTCACAAAATCTTGTCCTGTGCATGGACAGCCAAGGATCCTGGGGAAATCTCATGCAGACTTCGGGGCCCTTCTTCTGTGTAGATTTCTTCTCTCCAGTATGTTGACCTGTTTCAGGGTCCTCATCTTTGCTTTCTGCCTTTTCAGCTCAGTGATCCTGCTGTGTACTAGGTGGGCTTCATTTTCCTCAACCATACCTAGAACATGACCCAAGGCGGAAAGCTGGAGTGGACCTGAGGTTCACTACCTGTTTCCTTCCACCCACCATTTTAAAGCAGCTTATATGTGTGAAACTTTATGTTGAGTTCTGCGAGGGATCCAGATAGGCAAATGACAGCAAGCTTACAATTTAGCCAAAGAGAAAATGTCTGTATGTTTTGTGGAATTCAGACTATTTTCCTTGACTTCCAAAATTTGGGGCTACTGGCTAATTTGTAGGAAGGCTTTCCAGATCCATTTTTCTTCTAGATTTTTTTCAGACTCCATATTTCAAAATCTAAATAAAAAGTAGGAAGGAAGCAAGGAGGGCATCACATACCAGAAACACTTATACCCCAAAGTGGATGATTAGCACACTATGAAATAATACAGTATTATTCTCAGAGGCCTGCCATATGAAATTCCTTCTAATTTATTTTTTTAATGGTATGTGCCTGAAATTTCTCTTTCATGATCTTGGAAGCAAAATAAGAACTAGCATAGCTAATGAGAGAGTTTTCCTGCTTCAGCCCAGAAAAATGTTGCTTCTGTCCTAGACCCTTTGATCTGATTCTTACTGCCAGCCTTCATTCCTCCAGATCTGTTTATTGAACACTGGCTCTGTTGAAGAGACTTTGCTTGAATATGAGGTTAGAGAGATAAAAGACTCAACCAATGCCTTCAAAACACCTACAATCCAGACACTTAAATAAATGCAATAAAGTATGGTTAAGGTCTTGGATAGAGGACATTCATGGAAACACATACAATAGACGTTTAATCAATGCTGGGGAGAGGGAAGATGCCAAGGAAGGCTTCCTAGAGGTGGCAACATCTAAGTTGAGTTTCAAAGTCGGGGTGAGGGTGAAGGAACTGGGAATAGGTAAAACATACCTTGGAGAGCTGTACCTACAAAAACATGGAAGTCTAGAGAGTCTTAGAACTTCAAGTGGGGTTCAATGTGCCTGGGACTTGGATTTCAGGCAGAGACCATAGGGCAAGTTAGAGAACAGGTAGCCAGGGTTAAATGAAGCAGAGACTTTTGATAAACATCAAGCAGGGCTGCCATCCCACTGCTATGAACCATTTCCTTTTTTTGAATTTTATTTTATTTTTTAGCTCTAGAGCAATACACGTTTTGGTAGGAAATGAAAAAATATATAGATGGGTAAAATGCAGCAAATTATACCACCTACAATCCTGCCATAAACTTATTTTAACAAGTTATAAATCCCTCCAGATCAAAATGCTACTAAACTCTACTAGCTGTTTTACAACCCTTTTTTGTTTGGTTAGTATTTTAGGAACGTTTTTACATGTTGATAGATATTCTTTTCAATTATTTATAATGCCTGAATAATGGTATTTCTTTAGTCATACTGTCATGTATTAAAACATTCATACATTATAAATATATTTGAATATTAAACATTTCAATTGTTTTCAATGTTTGACTATTAAAAATTGAATTAAGATAAATGTTCTTGGCCATACAGTTAATGACTTCACTGAGTACTTGTCAATAACTTGATTAAATCCCAGTCTAAAGACAACAAGCCTGTAAGATTAACATACCTGGAATAATCAGAAAGCATTGCATGACCGTATGTAACCATCTCCCTATTAATCATCCTTAGTTGTTGCAACACCCTAAATAGTGACTTTCCCACACTCTGACTCATAATATTTAATCTGTCAAATCTACCATCTGCAAAGGGAGTGAACTGTCTCACGAAGGGGCGGTGAAGCTGGTTCACTTCAGTTTAACAGACAATGGGGGCCTCCGTGTGCCAGGGAGGGAGGGCGGGAACTCCACAGGGAGCTCAGTTTAGGGAGGGATGCACCTTATTATCTGCAGTAAATGATGTGAGAGAGGTATGTGTGAGACTCTTGTGCCCAGAGGAGGGACGAAGCATAGTGTGGGGGGCCATGGGGTTGCAGGGATTTCTTAGAGAAGGTGCCATGCCTGGGCTGACCACCAAGTTGACATGCTGTAAAGAGCAATCCAATAAGATTCAACACGGTTTTGGCATGAGGCAAGCAATTAATCCAAATGATATCTAAAATGCTTTCTAATGCTGCAGATTTATCCCTGTGTAAAATAATCAACCACCTAAAAGACATTCTCACTTGTACTATGTCATTTAATCCTCACAGTGTTCCTATGGGACAATAGATGTCATTCCCACTTGTACAGAGCAGTAGGTGAGGCTCACACTGGTCAGAGTTAGGGGAGTCGGGAATCTAAGCCTAAGTCTCTTCTACTCCACACCCCAAGTTTTGTCAGGAAGAATTTGTAGGTAGAGGAAACAACCCCTGCTCAGGAATTCAGCCTCTACCTACAAATTCTTCCTTTTGGTTTGCTCATCCTTTAGAGAGAGAAGGGATAAGAAGGGATAAGAAGGGATAAGCATTCACGGAGACCCTACTAGTGCAACTCTGCATTAGCAGTTTTACATAAATTACCTCATTCAATCCTCACAACAGTCCTGTGAGGCACAGGAAAGTTGAGTTTACCTGCCCAGATTAAGAAATGTGGCCAAGTCAAGAGTGATGAAGGCCAGGTACAGTGGCTCATGCCTGTAATCTCAGCACTTCGGGAGGCTGAGGTGGGAAGCTGAGGATCACTTGAGCCCAGCAGTCCGAGACCAGCCAGGACAACACAGCAAGATTTTGTCTAAAAAATTAAAAAATTAACCAGATGTGGTGGCATGCGCCTGTAGTCCCAGTTACCTGGGAGGTTGAAGTGGGAGGATTGCTTGAGCCTGGGAGGTAGAAGCTACAGTGAGCTGTGATCACACCACTGCACTCCAGCCAGGGTAACAGTGAGACCCTGTCTTAAAACAAGCAAACAAAAAAGAGTGAGGGAGCAGGAACTTTATCTGCCATCAGAGACCATATGTGTCTTTCCTTATGGCCCAGGTCATTTATCATGTCCTTGCTAAGCCTCTTCCTCTGAGCCTTGTTAAAGTCCTCAAGGTTAGAAGAGTAGTCTGTAATTATAAAAAATTCAATTGTGTGACTTCAGCTACCTGCAAACCTGACTGAGATTGATAAATTCTTCGTTTGCTTTCACTCTTGCATTCCCTGTTCAGCGCTTATTCTACAGAAAGTGCCTGATAGATTTAGGACGTGATTGTTCCCAGGCCTCGAATGGGGTCAAATTAGGAAAGTCCCCTGGTTTTGGGTCTCAAGAGGTTATCTGCTGAGTACTAGCCTGGACTGCTCGGTGGATTTTATGTTTAACTGTTGTGTTTCTGTTTTCTGAGACAGTACCCTTCTCTGTCAACTGGGCTGGAGTTCAGTGGCGTGAGCATGGCTTACTGCAGCCTCGATCTCCTGGGCTCAAGTGATCCACCTGCTCCAGCCTCCCTTGTAGCCGGGACTACAGGCACACACCACCATGCCTGGTTAAGTGTTTGATTTTTTGGTAGAAATGGGGTCTCACTGTTGTGCAGGCTAGTTGTGAACTCCTGGTCTCAAGGGATCCTCCCAATGTGCTGGGATTTCAGGCATGAGCCATCGTGCCCAGCCTCTGTTTAACTGTTAACATCTTGAGGTTTCCTTTCAATAAAGAAGAGAGGGCTGGGGAGGTACGATGAGGAAGATGGAGAAGGGTGGGAGACATCACAAAACTAGCAGAAGTGTGGCATGATTAAGTCTCTGGTTTCTTAGATCATATAAGCAAGTGCTGCTATTCTTTGGATCAACATTTGATTCTCCATTTCCTTCTTGGAATACAGATAGCTGCTTCAGGTCGTGAAAAAATACATTCAGTGAAATGAAACAGTAGATGTTCACTAAAAAACTAAAAAGAAAAGTTAGCCATAAACGATCTTATTCCACTGACATGTTTGGCTGAACCCATAAGAATGTTGAGGAGGCATTCTTGGATGCCTGTACTGAAACGAACCACGAGAGGAATATTTAGGATATGTTGAAGAGGCTATTCGGCTTAACGAACAAAGGAGTTTCTGTAGGACCAGGGAGTGGAATGAAAATTGGCATGATCATTTTGGAGAATTTACAGAGTCGAACAGATAATCAGAATGGAGTTTTCAAAGAGGATATGTTAGGGAATAAAGGCTGATAAATAACACTTGTATTTGTAGGAAAATAGGGAGAGTAAATCAAGGAATTTCAAAGGGAAAGGGAAACTCACTTCAAGTAGGGGAGGAAAAAACCCTGTAATTTTCACTCTTCTTTGTAAGTAAAAAGAAAACAAATGAAAATAAGGTATCAGACGTTAGTAAGAAGTTACGGGAGTATAAAGTTGGTTTTATGGACGCAAAGCCCTTTTCATTGCTGTACGAAACTCCTGGCTGCATGCTGACTATGGACATCTGATCTCCTCACAGCTGTGTTCTGCTGTTTTTTGCTCTTGGCTTGTATCTTGCGCCCTGGGTCTGTGGGACACCAGCACTGTGCCAGAGTTCTGGAGGGTAGGCCAAGGTTAGATGCTGGAGTGGGTTATTTAATTTGTTGTGCTGATTCTTCTTAGGGAACAATGAAGATTGCTTGTTAGAATTGTAGCTGTGAGAGATGACTATGAAATATTAAGTTGACTCCAACAGCCTGAGTCATTTTGAAAACTCCCAAGCTCAGGATAAAAAATATAATCGTATTTAGAAATTCCTGATGTGATCACCAATGTGGCATGGGTTCTTTTCACAAAACCTGAAAATTAAAAAGTACATAATCCAAAGTCAATTAAATAGTAAGATATTATATCAAATTCTTTTATTTCATTAGCTTTTCAAACTGTGGATAACTACAACCTCAACCCAAGGATTTTACGTTTTTTCCACTGACTGCTAAAAGCCAATGGAAGTAACTCTAGTTCTGGTAGCAGCTTACTGTGGGGTGACCTACCTTTGAAATAATTTACTGGTTCTAGCTGATTTTTACATTGCTAGTCATTAAGTTAGGCTTGATGAGAAACGTATGTAAATTGAGTTGGGGATTCAAGTATTATATTGCATTTCTCCTCACAACTAGAGATAAATTTGCCATCATTTTTCTCTTCATAGGCTCATGCCAAAATCTGGCATCTCTACAATGCCTCTTTCCGTCCCACTCAGGGAGGCCAGGTGTCCATTGCCCTAAGCTCTCACTGGATCATTCCTCAAAGAATGACCAACCATAACATCAAAGAATGTCAAAAATCTCTGGACTTTGTACTAGGCTGGTTTGCCAAACCCATATTTATTGATGGTGACTATCCCGAGAGCATGAAGAATAACCTTTCATCTCTTCTGCCTAATTTTACTGCATCTGAGAAAAAATTAATCAATGGAACTGCTGACTTTTTTGCTCTTTCCTTTGGACCGACCTTGAGTTATCAACTTTTGGACCCTCACATGAAGTTCCGCCAATTGGAATCTCCCAGCCTGAGGCACCTGCTTTCCTGGATTGATCTTGAATATAATCATCCTCAAATATTTATTGTGGAAAATGGCTGGTTTGTCTCAGGGACCACCAAGAGAGATGATGCCAAATATATGTATTACCTCAAAAAGTTCATCATGGAAACCTTGAAAGGTATGATTGTGGGTAAAGTTCTCATTTCCTGCCAAAATCTTCTGGAAAAAAATCTCTAAGATTATCTAAAATAAACAATGTGAATTTATATTTTTAAATCCTAATGAAGACATGTATTTTGGCAATAGTAGGAATGCATTCGTGTAACACCTTTCTCATTTGGAATCTTGGGGAACTTGAATTAATTTTTAAACACCCACTTATAAATGAGAAACTGGGTTATAATATTTGTAATTACTTAACTTTCAGAGTTACTAATCTAGATTTTTAGATTAAATCAAACATAAAATAAATCCCAGGATATGTAGCTCTCTGCGCATGCTTTCCAAGTCTTGTTATTTTGGTTGAATGAAACACTCTTTAAAGAAGAAGGAATGTCCATGTTTCCTAAAGAAAATAGCATAAATAGATCATGCATTTAAAGCCTTTATTTATGGCGTCAGGTGCAATGCTGGGTGTCTAGGATAGAAAGTGGTACAAGACGTCTCTCCAAGGTTGTAGAACATCTATTATATATAAGGAACTATTCTGTCAAGGGGCTCAGGAATCCAGAAAACATATGGAAGATAAACCTATTTTGAGGGCATTTATTTGTAGAGTTATTTGGGTTTGATTAGAGTCTTTTGTCAAGAAGAAAAATCATTGATTTACCGAACAAGAAACCCTACCTTTTATTTATTTAAGGAGAATGCTCAGATGCTCTTAAATCATGATGCAAGTGCCCAGCAAAGGGTCATGTTGCTCTTGTTCCCTCTTCCCTTTACAGCCATCAAGCTGGATGGGGTGGATGTCATCGGGTACACTGCATGGTCACTCATGGATGGTTTTGAGTGGCACAGAGGTTACAGCATCAGGCGTGGACTCTTCTATGTCGATTTTCTAAGCCACAACAAGACGTTGTTGCCAAAGTCTTCAGCCTTGTTCTACCAAAAGCTGATAGAGAAAAATGGCTTTCCTCCTTTACCTGAGGATCAGCCCCTAGAAGGGACATTTCCCTGTGACTTTGCTTGGGGAATTGTTGACAACTACATTCAAGTAAGTCAGCTGTCAAAACCAATCAGCAGTCTCACCAAGCTCTATCTCTAGTAAGTAGTGCTTCCTTCCTAGGCTGATTGTCATGGCACACTGTCCACTTTTGGAGCCAAAAGCGATTCCTTATGAGCACGCACACTAGGGGCACAGTTTGGAATGCTGCACCCTTCTCTCCAAAAGTCTTCCAGTCCTCATCTTGTTTAAGTTAGATCAGATTTTTAAAGGGAAATCAATTTAAAACGTATGCATGTTTAAGATCCGACTGAGACAGTAAAAAGATAAAACACTCTTTTTTCATACTGTGGTTTTTGATCCTTTTTAAAGCAGTTGAATTTTTTCATGAACAGAATCTAACACAGAACTCCAAAGCCTGCGAATTTCAGTGGTGCTGCTGAAACTGAGGCAGGAACATTAGGGGAGAGTCCTCCAGAGGCACAGCTGTAGACCCCACACACGAGCAGAAATACCCGCCAAAACTAAACCCTGGATCCAATGATTCACTGGTCATAATGTCTTTTTTAGCATCAGTCATTGAAATGGTATGAAGTTTCTTCAAAATGATCCACCAATATGTATTGAGCATCTACTCCTGTTGTAAGCCCTTAATATTCTTTTAAATGTCCCAAATTTTGAAGGGACATGTTTTCCAGCGTTTGACTGGATACGCTAGTAAGCACTTATTGGATGTCTAGCGTGTCCCAAGCCTTGTGTTAGTTGCTGGGGTCTCTTGGTTAAGGGGAGTGCAGTAGAGGGTACACTGAGAAGTGTAAGGGCAACCTTTGCTTTCAAAGGAGCAAAGGAGTCCAATGAGAGGAAATGATGCATGCACAAATGGTACCATGGAGTGAACGGGGCATGGTGGTAAGTAACCGGGGCGGGGCTGGGGGATTGCTGCTGATAGAGTCCCAAGTGTGAAAATGGCTCTCAAGACAGAGACAGAGTTCAGTGTTCATAGACAAGTAGTTGGCTTTGGCATGTTGGGTTATGGTAGCAAGTTCGTTGGTTCTGCAGATCACAGCTTGAAAGGAAACACTTGGAAGAATGTGAAACGGGTTGTTATTTTCTTGTAAATGTCAAATTGAAATCTTTTATTTATAAGGAAATAAATTAACACTATCCTTAATACATTTTTTGCTGGCTGGGATTCTTCTGTTTTAGACCATCCAGTTCATTTTACAGGCAGTCTCCCACCTAAACCCTCGCCTTCCATTTAAAAGATGACTGGATATGTCATCTTTTATGCTAGGATATGTGAGCCCAGGAGAAAGGCTTCTGAGCTACCCTCCTGCTCAGTGTATGGTTTTCTGCCCTGCTCCATCTCTCTCCTCCCCTAGCCTCCTGCTATTTGGAATCTTCTTATCCCAATTTCCCTCCTCAGAGTGGATTCCACTGTGGGGTTCAGAGAGGATCTGAGCTGGGAGAAGTGAGGCTGGTGAGGAAGAAGGGGAGGAGGAGAAAGGGAAGAAGCCCTCCGCAGCCCTCCTTCCTCCTCCTCTTTACTGGGGTTGGGGATAGATTGATGGTCCCTGGTCCTTGTTCTATCTCTTGACCTTCTGCCTGCTCCCTGCTGAGCACTGTGCCCTGTTGTTGAAGGGCTGATGCTTCGCACAGATTTCTGATAGCAGCCTGAGCCTGCAGGTTCAGTCCTTCGTATGTGACGCAATCTCCCAGCCAGCATTGCTGTGCAGACCGTGGGAACCAATGCAGAACAAGAGTGGGAGTCTCGGCAGGAGCCCTACTTCTCCTGCTCTGTTCCTCACCCAGGGGCTGTGTGCTGGCTTTGGGAACTGGTAAGTAGTGAGAAAGTCTTAAGGGCACATCCTACTTCCTTGAGGGAGAAGACGAAATGCTGGTCAGAAGCAATAAACATAGCAGTGGAGATAGGAGAGAATTCCTTTTTCTACAACACTCTAGAAGCTATTGTTTTAGAATCTGACCTAAGATCAGCCACTAATTGGCCCCAGAGGTCTCTCTCTGTCAGGGCACACTGTCCTTTCTCCTCATCAGCTTGGGGACCACACCCATCCTCCTGGCAGGGTCCTCTCCTGTGCAGAACCCAACAAACACAAAATTAAGTTACTCTCAAATCCACAGCAGATGGGAACTTCTCTGGAAGCTTCTCTGGAAGCTCTCTGGTGGGGAAAGGCTGCAATTGCTATTTTCTTCTGGTTTTCATCTCAGGCTTGGTATTACATTGACAATGCTCTTCTCAAGCTAACTCCCTAACCGACACAATCAAAGGAAGTACTTTGTATGTTGGTTCTGAGATGTGTGTGTTTTCACCTACAAGCAGTACTCTACAGCTTTAAGACATTAAAGTCCTGAGAAGTGATTTTTAAAACACTTAACTTCATCTTTTCCCTCCTGGCTAGTATTTCAAACTCTTATTAGAGTTTGAGGCATACATTTCACCTGAACAACTTGAAAAATAATATCCTAAGAAGCACACAAACTGTCTGAAGCCTGACCTGAGGCTCATTCACATAGATGAGATTTTCACTTTACTTGCACCCATTTTCTCAGCTGAGAGGTTTGTTTTCCCATAACCACAGATGCTTATAGTTAACATAAATATAGAACTCACTATGGAGGACATAGAGTCTCTTTAACATGGTACCTGTTAGGAGAAAGTTTCTCCCATAACATTCTAAATACATGCTTTAATATCCATTCCTTCTGAAAGGTCCAACTCCACTATTTTGTTTTTTAGTAAAATCTACGTTAACAAATTAATGGAGATAATGGTAGAATTTTGCCTCAAATGTCCTATATTTTCGAAAAATATTTTTTCCCCAGAAAGGATACCGTAGTCTTTCATATTTGTTCTCAGATGGACTGAATAAAAGCTGTTATTTTGGAACAATCGTGGTAGAAAAGTTAGGAACTTAGTCAACTCAGAGCGCATAAAAATAATCAAAAAAATTCCTGCAAACTCTGAACACTTCAAAAGAGCATGCAAATAGTCTCTCCTTGGAAGCTGAGGAAACATGATTTGTGGGGTGCATCACAGTGGAAAAATACTTCTGACAGTATTCCCACAGCATCAGGGGAAGTGCATGCGTGGGTGTTCTGCAAGGGACAGTTCTCCAGAAAAGGCGATTTCCCTTTGACATGCTGTTTTTAATGACTTTTCTTTGTAAACACACTTACCTCTCCAGAGAAATAGCAGTGCATTTGCAACAGGCCTATAAAATGCAGCAAAATATCTGCCACAGTTTCTGACCTCTGCTTTTGTACAGAGCATGAGACCAAGGAACCTGTTCTAACAGGATTATTTCAGAGGGAAACACGGGCTTAGGGGGCAGATCTTCCAGCTGGATTTTTCAGTTTGCGTTCCTTCCACAGCTGACATGCGAGGGAATGATTTTGTGATTTTAATTTTATAATGTGTCCACTTTTCCTAAATACTTATTTTTATTTGGCAGGCTTTTTATAGCATATGATTGAGAACTATAATTGTCATCATTGTTACAGAAGAATAATTTAGAAATTTTTTTAAACTATGTTAAAAAATTTCACTAGGGGTGGAAGACAGTATTGTTCTTTCCTTCCAAAGTATCTCTCAGACTTCCTTTTTTTTTAGATAAGCTCTCGCTCTTGTTGCCCAGGCTGGAGTGCAGTGGCACGATCTTGGCTCATGGCAACCTCCACCTCCCGGGTTCAAGTGATTCTCCTGCCTCAGCCTCCTGAGTAGCTGGGATTACAGGTGTGCGCCACCATGCCCAGCTAATTTTTATATTTTCGGTAGAGACAGTGTTTCACCATATTGGTCAGGCTGGTCTCAAACTCCTGACCTTGTGATCTGCCCTCCTCGGCCTTCTAAAGTGCTGGGCTTACAGGTGTGAGCCACCATGCCCACCTTCTCTCTTGTACTTACTACCATCCGTCAGATTGAATTTGTTAAATTCTGTCACTGACCTCAAAGCCAACAAAAAGCAAGAGTTATGTCTATTTAACATCTCCTCTACCTTTAGCAAACCTCAATTTAGGGTGTAATTTTAAGCACAATTTAATTATAAATATCTTTTCATATTTTTAGTTAACTTACTCAGTTTTTAAAATTTATTTATTTATTTTTGAGACAAGTTCTTGCTCCATCACTGAGGCTGATGTCGTTGCGTGATTATGACTCACTGCAGCCTTGACCTCCCAGACTTAGGTGCTCCTCCCACCTCAACCTCCTGGGCGACTGGGACTACAGGCCCATGCCACCATGCCTGGCTAAGATGGGGTTTTGACATGTTCCCCTATCTGGCCTCAAACTCCTATCCTCAAATGATCCTCCTGCCTGGGCCTCCCAAAGTGCTGGGATTATAGGCATGAGCCACCACACCTGGCCAACTCACTCACATTTTAAGCTTTTTCTTTTTGAAAAAAATTTGAAAGTCTCATACCATTAGTGATTTCTTACATTAAAAGAAAAACACCCAAATATACTCTGCTTGCATAATACTGACCAGCAGTGTGCAAGACTCATTAGCATTTATCATCTGAAGTGACCCAATCCAGACTTTTGGGGGTAACATCAAAGAAACAGTTCAAGATTTGTAACTGCGGGTAAAGTGAGTGTCATATCAGAAAGTGGGATATTGTCTTTCCCAGAAGCTGACAATTTATGAAAAATAGTTTACATTCTCAGCTAGACAGGCTTCTGTTTTTGCTCATATTCCTGGCTAGTTTTGCTGAAATAATTGCATTGAATTACTTCCTCAGGATCATCCAGGTGATGCTAACGTTTACTCTGCCCTTCACAGGTAGATACCACTCTGTCTCAGTTTACCGACCCGAATGTGTACCTGTGGGATGTCCACCGCAGCAAAAGGCTGATTAAAGTGGACGGGGCTGTGACCAAGAAGAGGAAATCCTATTGTGCTGACTTTGCTGCCATCCGGCCCCAGATCGCATTACTGCAGGAAATGCACGTTACCCATTTTCGCTTCTCCTTGGACTGGGCCCTGATCCTGCCTCTGGGTAACCAGTCGCAGGTGAACCACACCATCCTGCACTACTATCGCTGCATGGTCAGTGAACTCGTCCGTGCCAACATCACCCCGGTGGTGGCCCTGTGGCAGCCTGCAGTCCCAAACCAAGGACTCCCACGCCCCCTGGCCAAGCAGGGTGGCTGGGAGAACCCCTACACTGCTCTGGCCTTTGCGGAGTATGCCCGACTGTGCTTTCAAGAGCTTGGCCGGCACGTCAAGCTTTGGATAACGATGAATGAGCCACAGACAAGGGACATGACATTCAGTGCTGGCCACAACCTTCTGAAGGCCCATGCCCTGGCTTGGCATATGTACGATGAAAAGTTTAGGCACGCTCAGAATGGGAAAATATCCATAGCCTTGCAGGCTGATTGGCTAGAACCTGCCTGCCCTTTCTCCCAAAAGGACAAAGAAGCGGCCGAGAGAGTTTTGGAATTTGACATTGGCTGGCTGGCCGAGCCCATTTTCGGCTCTGGAGACTATCCATGGGTGATGAGGGACTGGCTGAACCAAAGAAACAATTTTCATCTTCCATATTTCACTGAAGATGAGAAAAAGCTAATCCAGGGTACCTTTGACTTCTTGGCTTTAAGCCATTACACCACCATCCTTGCAGACTCGGGAAAGGAAGATCCAACAAAATACAGCAATTACCTAGAAGTGCAAGAGATGACCGACACCACGTGGCTCAACTCCCCCAGTCAGGTGGCGGTAGTGCCCTGGGGGCTGCGCAAAGTGCTGAACTGGCTGAAGCTGAAGTACGGAGACATCCCCATGTATGTAATAGCCAACGGAATCGACGACGGGCTGTACGCCGAGCACGACCAGCTGAGGGTGTATTATTTGCAGAATTACATAAATGAAGCTCTCAAAGGTAAGGAGCTCCAGCCGCGGCAGTCTCTTGAAGGTTATGTCAACAGAGGGCATGACACCTGTTTAAATCTCCAACATCAACACACACTGTCACCGTCGTTGGAATGGAGGGTTACCCACGTTGTGCCTCACTGAAACAGTCCAAGAGATATCTAGCATTTTCCTAAGGATAAAGGAGTGCAGCTAAAAGTAGAAGACCAGAAATCCCTATCTCCTATGCTGGATCTATACAAGCATAGATTCTCTTGTCTTCTGTCTCAGCTGGCCCCACAGCAGTCTTAACTGGTTCATGTACATAAAGCAGTGTGTAAAGATTTAACACCACCAGGCACTGTGGTCACACCAGAAATCCCAGCATTTTGGGAGGGCAAGGTGGGAGGATTGCTTGAGCCTAGGAGTTTGAGAACAGCCTGGGCAACACAGTGAGACCTTGGCTCTATTAAAAATCACAAAAATTAGCTGAGTATGGTGACATGTGCCTGCAATTCCAGCTACTTGAAAGGCTGAGGCAGGAGGATTGCTTGAGCTTGGGAGGTCCAGCTGCAGTGAGCCATGATCACATCACTGCACTCCAGCCTGGGTGAAGAGCAAAACCCTATTTCCAAAAAAAAAAAAAAAAAAAAAAAAAAGGCCGGGCATGGTGGCTGATGCTTGTAATCCCAGCACTTTGGGAGGCTGAGGCAGGCAGATCAGTTGAGGTCAGGAGTTCAAGACCAGCCTGGCCAACATGGTGAAACCCCATCTCTACTAAAAAGACAAAAATTAGCCAGGTGTAGTGGCTCACGCCTGTAATCCCAGCTACTCATGAGGCTGACGCAGTAGAATCCCTTGAACTCAGGAGGTGGAGGTTGCAGTGAGCCAAGATTGTGCCGTTGCACTCTAGCCTGGGTGACAGAGCAAGACTCCAGCTCAAAAAATAAATAAATAAATAAAATAAATAAGATTTAACCCAAGTACATCACAGTAGGTTGAAATATGTAAAACACCCAGTTATCAGCGAGGTCCAGTTTTCTTCTCTCTGTGCAGTAAATTAATTACTGCGACACAGGTTTTGCAAAAGAGAAAAGATTTATTTGCAAGGGCACCAAGTGAGGGGGTGGGAGAATAACTTCCAAGCCCGCCTCTCTGAAGATAAGGCTTAGGAATATATATGGCTTAGGCAATGGGTGGTCTAAGGCATCGTGAAGAGTGATTGGCAGGGGGGAAAAATGAAGTAAGAAGTTGGACACATGTACAGAAAATGCCGGTGTTAGCATGATCAGGGGATAGAGTTCTGGGCCCCTGATGTCGAAAGACCACCTCTCAGGCACTTGTGCAGACCCACTGGAAGAGTCAGTGGCCTTAACTAGTTTGAACCGGACAAGAGCTGCCCTAAGTTCCTGGAAAACAACTGAAGTGACCATTGCCATAGTGACCTATGAACGTCATCTATGAAGTAGCCAGTGAAAGTTAAGTTTCAGCATACAGTGGGACAGTCTTCAGCTTCATGGAAAAAGGAAAATAAAAAAAACCAAATGCACAAAAAGCAAGTGACCAGAAGCACCCAGGACAGGTGGACCTGATCCAGGTAATCCTTGGGTTTCGGTCCTGCCAGATGCAACTCAATATTTGTCTTGATAATTTGCCTGTTTGGCTTTACATAAAAGAAGGCTTTTCTGATGAAATCTAATAGAGTCTGAAGTTGTAGTAAATGGTATCGGAAACCTCCAGCAGGATGGCTACGTAAAAATGATGTGTCGTGTGCAAAATATGTAGTAACTACACTCCTGTCCTTTTGTTTTTCCAGCCTACGTACTGGATGGCATCAATCTGTGCGGATATTTTGCTTACTCGTTTAACGATCGCACAGCTCCGAAGTTTGGCCTCTATCGTTATGCTGCAGATCAGTTTGAGCCCAAACCATCCATGAAACATTACAGGAAAATTATCGACAACAACGGTTTCCCAGGCCTAGAAACTCTGGAAAAATTTTGTCCAGAAGAATTCACTGTGTGTACTGAGTGCAGTTTTTTTCACACCCGAAAGTCTTTACTGGGTTTCATAGCTTTCCTATTTTTTGCTTTTATTATTTCTCTCTCCCTTATATTTTACTACTCGAAGAAAGGTAGAAGAAGTTACAAATAGTTCTGAGCATTTTCCTGTTCATTCGTTTTGAAATAATTATGCAGACACATCAGCTGTTAACCATTTGCACCTCTAAGTGTTGTGCAACTGTCAATTTCATACATCTGACTTCTAGAAAACGTTTTTATGGCTTATGACAGAGATTTTGAACTGGGCATAGGTGATTGTAAAATATTGAATAATGTGAATAGTGCCTGAGCTTTTTCTCTTTTTGGGTGAATAAAAAACTGACAGGCACTGTAATTTCTGTAACACACTGACAAAAGCATAACAAATAGGAACCGCACTAATGTAACATTTGTACAGAAATTCGAATGACAGGATTAGCAATGTTTTCATCGGCACCCACTTCTAAATTTAATGTGTTTCTGGAAGTAAATTGCAAGAGTTCAAATAGAAAGTTATGTTCCAAGTAACAATTTCTCAACTGCTGTAATAATGCCTAGTGGCTTCCCCTTTGTCAAATGAAGTTTCCTTTGAAAAAGAAGATGGCAGATACAGGAGGAATGACAGCGGGCCCTAGCCTGGAATGTTCCTTTCAAAAGCAATGCTTCTATCAAATACTAGTATTAATTTATGGATCTGGTTAATTACATACTTAGAGAGCAAATTGTGGAAATGTATATTTTATATGATTTTTGAGGCCCTCTCTAAACCCTGGGCTCCTGATAGCTTTGTCTCACTGGCACTTTGTTGAGGGCCTTGCACACAGGCCACTTTTGATAAATGTCTGCAGAAAAATACACATGAAATCCAGAGATATTGGGATCTTCAGGAGGCATAAAGCAATTGTGAAATGCAATATACTGCAGTGGCTCTAGGTGGAGGAAAGGAGGAAAAAGCGCTTATTATGTGCAACATTGTGATTAATTTGATTATATACCATTTTTGAGTAGACCTTGGAATGAATGACATGACCTTTCCCTAGAGAATAAGGATGAAATAATCACTAATTCTATGAAGAGTGATGCTACTTTCTATTCTTTAGATGTACTGTAACTTCTTTGAATGGATAGTTTTACAAATTCTTAATAGATTCAAAAGCAATCTGGTCTGAATAACACTGGATTTGTTTTTGTGATCTCTGAGGTCCATTTTCTGTTTTTGCTGCTACTTCTGTGGAAGTAGCTTTGAACTAGTTTTACTTTGAATTTTGACACTGAAACATGCTAGTGATTTCTAGAAAGGGCTAATTAGGTCTCATCCTTTAATACCCCTTAAATAAGTCTTGCTGATTTTCAGACAGGGAAGTCTGTGTATTACACTGGAGTTGTTTTATAGATAAGTCAATATTGCATCAGGCAAGATAAACCAATGTCATAACAGGCATTACTAACCTCACTGACACAGGGTCATAGTGTATAATAATATACTGTACTGTATAATATATCATCTTTAGAGGTGGTATGAATTTTTTCATGAAAGATAAGCTTCTGGTGACATTCCTTTTAAACTAGACTTACTAAAATTGGATGCTAAAGAATCAAGTTTATTATGTGTATATATTTTTCTGATTATAAGAGTAATATATGTTCATTGTAAAAACTTTTAAAACAGAAACTATATGCAAAGAAAAAATAAAAATTATCTATAATCTTAGAACCCAGAAATAATAGCCACTATTAACATTTCCTATGTCTTTTATTTTACATAGATCATATTGTATAGGTAGTATCTTTATTAATTTTTGTTATGAAACTTCCCTTTGTCATTATTAGTCATCAAAAGCATGATTTTTAATAGTTGTTGAGTATTCCACAATAAGAATGCATCACAACTTATTTAGCCATTCCCGTTTGTTAGTTTCTTATTAATTACTGTTGATGAATATTGTTTAAAAATAATTTTGTTGCTACAACATTTAATTTCCTTGAATGTAAAGCCAAGCAATTCTGCTCTTTGATAAAGCATCATATTAATAATAAATCTGCCTGCAACTTCTTGCCTTCCTTCATAATCCTATGAGTGGTTGCTAGCTAATTATTTTTTTAATTAAAAAAACTTGAGTTGACTAAACCACTTAAGATGTGATGGGAGCAGTGGAGAAATGGGTGTGGCTGGAAGATGGTAGGGGCGGGAGGGCGACCCAGGCTAGGCCACGCGTGCAGCGGAGAGAATTTCAGAGGTGAGACAGCGAAATACACAAGAGCTGAAAAGGACAACACAAGTGGAAGCAGCGAAGAGAAGCGACCTCTGAGAACCATCCAGCTACCTTCCAATGCTCACCTCATGCTGACTCTGGGTCGGGTACAGCCTCGCAGGTGGCTGAGGTGAACGAGAAGAGGGAAGGTTCCTCTAGGATCAGCCCGGGACCGCGAGCGCACCCATCCCTCCTCCACCGCGTCTCAGAGACTAGAGTGGAAACACTCTAGTCTTCTTCTCTGATCTTTCCTCTCGTTAATTCTGGTGTACAGATAATCTAGAGACCATTCTCCAGAATGCCTGCATCTCTTCTTCCATCGTGGGCCAATTCTACAGGGGCGGTAAGTGGCCGACTTGTGGTTCCCCGAGGTCTCTGGGCTGTTTGTTGTACGTTGCATTGCCAGCTCATTCCTTTAATCTCAGGTGGACCTTTGTCCCCTTTCATTTTGGCCTGGTTTGGAAGGACATTTTTCCAGTTTCATTAGGGACCCATCATTTTATCTTTGACTTCCACAGTCAATAATTAGAACCTAGCTGGGTCCTGTGGCTTATGTCTGTAATCCCCACACTTTAGGAGGCCAAGATGGGAGGATCACTTGAGGCCAGAAATTTGAGACCAGCCTGGGCAAAATAGTGAGACTCGTCTCAAAAAAAATTTTTTTTTTTTTTTTAAATTAGCTGTGCCTCGTGGTGTGCACCTGTAATCCCAGCTACTCGGTGGGGGTGAGGGGTAGGGACTGGGGTGGGAGGATCACTTGAACCTAGGAGGTTGAGGCTGCAGTGAGGTATGTTCATGACATTGCATTCCAACCTGTGCAACAAGCAAAGAGTTCTGTCTCTAGAATAATAACAAGAAGAATCTATTAGAGCCTTGGAAGCTTACCTTTACATTATTTATAACAGTGCTGTTCAACAGAGCTACAATACAAGCAAGTCACAGATTTCATTTTAAATTTTCTAGTAGACACATTAAAAAATAAAAAGGCATAGAAGAGGCAAATTTTAATAATATATTTTCTTCTTTCCAGTATATCAAAAATATTATAATTTCAACATATAACCGATGTAAACATTATTGAGACATTTTACACATTTATTGGTACTAATTTTGGTACTGAGTAATTAGATTGTTCTATAGCATCTCCATCTAATATTTAATATTGAGTAATCCTGCTGGAAATTTGCACCTGGAAGGGAACATGTTAATTTGGAGGATGCTGGCCATCCTCGACTGGGGGACCTCAGTTCTAGAGGGGAAGGCAGAGGCCATGTCTTGTATATTATTTTCAGTGTTTAGCACAGTATCTTATACGTAATATTGTTCAACAAATGTTGATTAATTGAATACGTGTAGGAATAAATGATAAGCAGAATTAGCTCCCTGCCATCACCTGGGCCCAGAGACTGGTTTAACAGAGATCAACTGTCAGCCAGAAATGGAGATATGTTAGATGCCACACAGCTCCATCCTATATGTTCAGAGGAAGGAATGGTAACCTGTCTTACTGGATAGTGAGGCAGTAAAACTTAACTGCTATCCTAAGTTACTGCCTCCAGACAAATCACTAAGTGAAAGTTTGTAACTTTTTGTCTTCATTATCCACATGTCTTTCAACTAGTCAGTAATCTTTCTGTCTCAGGCTGAGTTCTTTATCTGTAAACAGAAACAGTGTTTTAGAGGAATCGTTTATGTCATCTCCAAATACTTAGTTTCCTAGAATGTGTAGCCTCTCCCCTCAGACCCATTGCATTTTTCCGTTTTTATAACCACTAACTATTGTTGGAGTTTTGTCGGTTGCAGGACATTTCCTGGAATGTTTTTGTTTCATATCTTTGGGTAAACGCCCATTGTCTGACACCAAGGAGAAAGAGGTCAAGAAAACCCACAGGGAACCTTGAGCGAAGGGCAGAAATGCCACCTCTAATGACGGGGGCTGGGCGCAGTGGCTCATGCCTGTAATCCCAGCACTTTGGGAGGCTGAGACAGGTAGATCATGAGGTCAAGAGATGGAGACCATCCCGGCCAACGTGGTGAAGCACCATCACTACTAAAAATACAAAATTAACTGGGCGTGGTGGCTCATGCCTGTAATCCCAGTTACGTACTTGGGAGGCTAAGGTAAAAGAGTCACTTGAACCAGGGAGTCGGAGGTTGCGGTGAGCTGAGATCACACCACTACACTCCAGTCTGGTGACAGAGCAAGATTTCATCTAAAAAAAAAAGTGGTGACAGGACACCTACAATATGGCGAAACCTTGTTTTACACGATTTCAGAAAAGATTTGGTCACTACTACTCAGGCCCCCTCAACCGCTGCTTTTTTTTTTTTTTTTTTTACCCAGAGGGTTAGAGAGGAAAACAATGTCAATCTACATATTAATTGAGATAAAAAGACAGAGAAAAAAGAGCAAAACCAGGCTCAAAATGACCTGAAAGTTGGGTTGTTTTGGGTAATGCAATCCTTGGTGAGCCTCAGTTTCCTCATCTTTGGAATGGGAGTGTCTATCTTAGCACAGGGCTGAACATAGGAAATACTCAATACCCTGGGTGTATCTTCCTCAGACATTTTTTTTTTTCCCTAGACTCATACAACTTACTCTTAATTTGCATGTGATTTCTTGTTAATCAGATA
This sequence comes from Saimiri boliviensis, assembly GCF_048565385.1. NCBI lineage: Eukaryota > Metazoa > Chordata > Mammalia > Primates > Cebidae > Saimiri > Saimiri boliviensis. The sequence continues at coordinate 75,847,440 of NC_133464.1, read as the reverse complement.
TTTAGAGCTAAATAATGTAAAACCAGGGACTATTACAGTCAAAATGATTGATCCTTAAGTCTTCTAGTTATTTTATTTGTGACTTCGAATATACATTTTCATAGAATGCCCTTGTAAAACTAAATTTAGAAAAATGAAGTCCCACATTTACTTAATAATTCCAAATTATCTTCTTGGATTCAAATTGTACAAATGTTGGATTGATAGAATTCTGAAGATAATTTGGCAGAAGATATTTCTGTATCAGTATGTTGTACCATCTGCTCTTTTGAAACAATCTAATGACACAGACAAAACATTAAAATGTGTCTATTTGTTATTTAGTTGGTAAATAATTGAAGGCGCATTCATTAATTTTTATGGGATTCAAAAGTTTTTGGTGGACTTTCTGATTTTATTATAATTTTTCAATATGTTTATTTTATGGTAAAATGGATCAATGTTAAGTGACCTAATTTATTTTGTATACATTATCTTCAATGGAAACATTACCCCTTAATAAATTGCTGGAATAGACTGACCTTTTTTCTGTTTAAAATCTCAATTGATCAGTTTGTAAAATCCAATTTCCTTTCGCTATTACAGCAGTTGTTGCCTGATTATGGTCATGACCATAAATTTTGCCTGAGGCATTTCCATTGTTTTTGCACGTGAATCAAAGCTTTGGCTAATTTATATCCAAGTGGTTAGATGGCAAATTCTACAGTGTTTCAAGGTCACAGTATTGTATTTAAAACATAAAGGGTTTTATAACCATATTTTTTCCTTTTTAGTTTATGAGTATGGTGAGTCTCTGGTAAGTAGCCCCAAGGCTTCAAAATGCAGCATTTCAATCAACAGGGGGCAGTAGTGGTAAGCTGGAGAGGACACAGCAGAGATCTAATTAGAGGGAGATGGAGTGGTCAGGGGGAGATACTCTATTAGTAAAAGACAGGATGAGATTGAACCAGCTTTTATTCCAAATTGGTACCATTTTAAATGTCCTTATTTTAACTGTGCCTGTTATGGGCCTAACAGCCCACCAAAAAAACACAGAGTGGGGTTACTCCGACCATCAGGTTGACAAGATGAGCTGCAAGATTCCAGCAGTGTTCACTCAGAGAGGAAGGAGATGAGGGAAACCAGAAATTAGGTGATGGGCTTGCAGCCTTGGAGAGCCGCAGAGCGGAGCAGAACCTCTGAATCTACATGCTCTGGGGTGTGCTGTTTAAATGCAGGTGACCAGACCTTTTCCCCTCACAGCCCACACTTTAGAAAGTGCCTTTGGGGGAAGACAGTGGGCAGCACCCGTGGCTTGGCAAGGGATCAGCCCCAAGAGATTCTGAACACCCAGTTCATGGAGAACCACGGGGCTGTGTGAAAGGGCACAATCAAGGGCAGATCCAGTGAGTTTAAGAAGGCGAGAAAGATCCGTGCCCAGGCAATTGATCTAGAAACAGGAATGTCGGAATTCAAGAGCTTAGAAGTGAGGCATTTCCAGTGTGCATCAAGAGGACTGTGTTGAAGGAGAAGCCACCGTTGGAGGGGAAGCTGAGGGAGTGTTCCTCTAGGATAGGACAAACGTCGTGTACAAACAGGCTGAGAAGGCTGGGATGCTTTCAGGGCTCATGGGAGTGAGCCCAGGGGAGTGAGGAAGGAAAACAAAGGACACAGGAGAGGTGTCGGCAAGGAATTCACGTGTGTACAGAAGGTCAGAACATGCCTAGGACGAGGAAGTGGAGGAGAAGAGTAAGGCAGGGATATGACAGTTTCCAAGCACAGGAACAGAGGCCCCGGGTCCAGCTTTGCGAGCGGCAGGCTCTTACATTGTGGAGGTAGCCCCAAACCAGATAGGGATCTTTCATTTTCTAGTTCTACTTGCAAATTTGCTTTATAACCCAGAGCAAGTTATAACCTAACCCACCAGGCCTCATGATTTTCTTGTCTATACAAAGAGGGAGTTAATCAGGACCAGTGGTTTTCTATTTTGGATACACATCAGAATCACCTGGGATTTAAAAAATTCCTCAGACTAATTACATCAGTGTCTCTGGGGGGCAATGGCTCTAGCTCCCAGGTGATTGCAATGGGCAGCTGAAATTGAGAACCAGTGGCCTAATCAGTGTGTCTCCAACTTTAACATACATATGAGTCACCCGGAGATCTTAATCAAATGCCAATTCTGGTTCTGTAGGTCTAGAATGGTCCCAAGGGTTTGCCTTTCTAACGACCTCCCAAGAGTGCCCATGATGCTGCTGTTCCGTGGACCACGGTTTGAGTAGGAAGGGGATAACGGCCCTCAGTGGTTGATTGGGGGATATAATTTATTCTAATATGGATAACAAGAGACAGAGATAAAAGAACTATTAGTGTGTTTTATTGAAATGGTATCACAGAAAGCATCAGAATGCAGCAAGTGCCATGAATGGCAAGCAGGCTGTCACAATTAAAACCTTAAGTGACAATGTCCCAACAAATTCTCGCTTTAAGTGCATAATCATTGTTTGAAACAGACCTTTTTCTTTCTTCAACTTCTATTTAATATTTTAAGTTCTGGGGTACACGTGCAGGGTGTGTAGGGTTGTTACACAGGTAAACGTGTGCTGTGGTGGTTTGCTGCCCAGATCAACCCATCACTTAGGTATGAAGCCCAGCCTCCATTAGCTATTCTTCCCGATGCTCCCCTCCCCCTGCCCCCGCCCCACCCAGTGTGTGTTGCTTCCCCCATGTGTCCATATCATTCAGCTCCCACTTATAAGTGAGAACATGTGGTGTTCAGTTTTCTGTAAAACAGACCTTTGGAGTGCAGATGACTACAATTTAAAATTTTTAAAACAGACTTCAAAGTCAAAATGACTATACTTTTTAAAATTGGAAATAACTTTAATATAAAAAGTCATAAAAAAAGACAAAACGATCTGCTTTTTAAAAATTATTTTTAACATGTGAAAAGAGTAACTAAATTAAGAGCCTCATGCTGAAAACATCCTATATGCTCAAACATCTTCTGGTGATGTATATTCAATAAGAGATAACAAAAATGAAAAACAGCAGATGTATCATAACTACATGATATTATGTGCATGTTTACTGATAACACAGACAAGGTGTGAATTAGGAGACAAATGTTTTCAATTTATTGGAAATTTTTATCATTAAAAATATATTTTAAAATATATGTTGAGTGAAGACGAAACAAAGCTAGTCTTGAAGGGAGATTGCTGCGTTGGGCAGGTTGAAGTCTGAAAAAATTAAGAGTTCTGGAACACTCTTCTGAGGCTGTCATAGGCCTGCTCTTTCTCACCTGGAAGCGTTGTGAGACCTGGGTTTCATTGCCATTTCTTTTCTGTGTTTGGTGCATCCATTTGTAATGCACCCACCTTCCAGGGCTATTTGAAAGCTCTACGGTGCTAATGTCATATGAGAAAGTAGTTTGTCAATGTAAAAGCATTGTCTAGATGTAAATTATTAACTGGCTCTCTCACACTGAATCCACTTCTGTGACCTTTAAAGAAATAGAGAAAGAAGAAGAATCAATGAAATGCTGTCATGCTTATGAAGCAAACCGGGGCTCTTACCAACCCAATTGCAACAGAATCGCAGAATAGAATGTCTGTTGTCTGTTGCCTCTCCAGCCCTTGACAGTGAAGCACAAATCGACACTGTGCCAAGCCAGGTTCATCACTCACATCACGTGATGGCCACTGGATCTAGTTTTCTTCAGCATAAACCTAGAAGCCTGGATGACATCATTGTCGACATTGTGATTTTTTGAAAGTGAAGTGGAAATTGTACATGTTTGAGGCACGTGCAGATGACAAGGCCTTTAAGAATATTGTGTTAACCAAGAAATTCAAACTTCTATTCAAAATATTTTGGAAGATGAGTGACATGAGTGTTTTATTTCCAGATACAGGTTCCATGATGTCATAGTAAAACTACCTTGTAAACTGTGATCATGGTGGATGTCTCCTGTTGGATGTCTATCCAGCCTTCAACCAGATCGATCCCAAAGGTAATATTCATTTTCTTTCCCTTCTAATTAGTTCTTCCTTTCTGTTTCCCTAATTTACCTCAATCAATCCTTGGAGACATTCAGGCCTGAAGTTCTATGGATTCTTTCCACTGTGGTATTTGCGGCGTCCACCCTTCCTCTGGGCACTTGCTGCTTGTCCTCTTTGCACCCTTTGCATACACTTTTCCAATAATCCCTAACTGGTTTGAAAAAAACGGCAAAGTTATCTGCTTTTTTCTTATTATTTTTAACACGTTAGAAAAGTAACCGAATCAAGAGCCTTACGGTAAGCGCCATTTTGATTAGGCCCCTTTCCTCTTCCATGGCTTTCATGAGCATCTTTGCATCCTACTCTCTGCTGGTATTTGTTCTCAGTCGCCTCCTCTCATGTCCCCTGGCCTGGTCATCCTCAAACTTCACTAAACATTAGAGGTAGCACCTACCACCTCCTATGGGACTTACGTGATTGTTTAATCCCTTCCATTCCATTATAAAGCGCTCGAAGGCAGGATCTTCTTTGCCTTGTTACTCCCCAGGACACATATTAACTGCCTAATAAACATTTCTTGTATGAATAAATGCCTAGTGAAAAGGGCATAGAAACTTACTACAGGTGGTTCTTTAAAAGGAGTTAACTGTTTTTCCGGTTACCTCGGGCACAACTGAAAGCTATTATCTGGCCTTTTGCCAATCACACTTCTCTTTAACAACATTCATGATGATAATTGGTGTTCATGGTGATTACCCTAGGGCTATACAAAACCGTAAAATGCCTTCTCATTTTTAAAAAAAGAAACTGAAGATGTTTGTTTCTCGTTAAAAGATTCATTATATATTATCATAGATTATCAATTTTCAAGGAATTAAAATACAATAAAATCACAGTAATATCACACTGTACATTAATCTTCCTTTGATGATTAGTTCATTCAACAAATAATTAGCACCCACTTAATATGTGCAAGTTAATAGAGTTATTAAGCAGGATATCCTACTCCAGTCAATTTATGTATATTCAAAATGACTTTTTCATTGATTGTGCTAGATAATACTGGTTTACTGTAATTGGCATACAGTGTTATATTTAATCACTTTTTCCAATATATTAAGCAAAAATATGGCTCTTTAAAATAGTTTTTTTTATAGAGCAATTACTAAGAAGTCACTTATGAAGAAAAGTTCTATAAATCAAATCTGGTTCTTCGTTATTTCTTCAAAGATACCTGAGAACCGGTTGGCTGCCTGATCTCTTGGAACATTTGGTGCCTCCTTCTGGACCCTGAGTGATGGGATGGCCACTGCTCTTCTCCCCACGTCGGCTCAGTCTGGGGCAGAGTCATTCTAGCAATGCAGATTCTGCCTAGGCACTTGAAGCAGTGGCTGTCAATCTTGGCTGCGCTTTGGAATCACTCGGGGAATTTTAAAAAACACTGATGGTAGGGATTCTAATGTAATTGGTCTGAGACGTGGTCCTGCATCTCTTTCACGGTTCGGGTCTCACTGGATGAGACTGCCGGACTCTCCCAGGTGACCCTGACTCCTGGGAGCCCAGTGACACATCCTCTGTCCTCTGTCTTCCTGTAACTCAGAAGAAGTAGAAACTTCCTGCTGTTGCTAGTCTTAGAATTTCTTTACCATCCCTGGTTGGCTTCTCAGCAAATCCGTCACCCACCCATAACCAATTCTGTGTAGAACATTCCCTCTGTGGTTTGAATCTCAACATGGTTTTTCTTTTCTTTCTTCAGTTTTTCATCAGATCTTAATATGGCTAGTGGAGAAGACAACAGAAAGCGGGATAAGCACTCTATGGGACACCTTGGACAGCCAGGCCTTGTCCTGGGTGGGGGGCAGAACTGGCTCAGGCCTGTGAAGGCAGGGGAATGGGTGCGACACAAGCTTCATGACCATGTCTAGAGGTCACTCCTTTAGAGGCAGAGACACCTGCAGGTAGTCTATGACACAAGTCTCATGGGAGAATTTAACAACATGTTACAACTTCATCACTTTTGATGATTTGAATTCCTAGTAATAGGTCACAAGTATATTTTATAAAGTCTGTCAAGGAATAAATTCATTTTTGACATACCTGTTTATTGGCATATAGGGTTGATGAATTAACCTGAATCAACCTTTTAGTCCATGCTAGCAAATCAACCTTTTAGTCCATGCTAGCAAAGCTGATGAAAATTCAATGTGAATTTCTTTTTAAATTCTGAATTCCTTTTTATAGAACCCTCCTGTTGGCTTATACTTCAAATCCATGACCAAATATTATATAAGGTAGGTTTGAAAAGGCTCATCTTACTTAAAACAAAACACTCAAAAAATGTCTGTTCTTTGTCTTGTATGGGTAAGAGGAGGTGCTCTGTTCTGTATTACTTATCTGTGTTGTTTCACTAGCGCTCTGCTGACAGCTGACAGGTAAACAAGAGGAAGCAATTCCAGTAATCAAATGAAAGCTGCACGTATTTGTTGGTGATATATACATGGATACCCAGGGCCTTCTTTCACGTAAGCACAGGGTAGATCACACGCAGACCCAGAGTCTTTTCTTCACACGCATACCTACCTACCTACACACGCGCGTGCACGCACACACACACACACACACACACACCCTCCCTCAGCTGATCTTGCAGCAGCCTTCACCAAGCTGTGCTTTTTTAATGGTCTTGCTGAATTGGGTTCCCATTTCTGCTGTTTTGCAGACCCCTTCAGAAAGCAGTAGTAAACATCCTCTACATCTAATAGAAAAGAATTATGCAAGTCGAAGCTAGAATTTTTGTCTTCTTAGGAAGACCACTTACATCACCACCATAAGCTAAGAGACTGAACCACATTTATTTGGAACTGGAGTGTAATAAACACTTATCAAGCCTTATCTTTAAAGATATTCTATTATCTTCATTTTAAAGACGAGAAAACAGGCATACAGAGGTGAATAACACACTGTTTTAGTGTGTGCTGCTATAACAGAAGACCACAGACTGAGTAACTTAAGAACAGAAATTTATTTCTCACAGTACTGGAGGCTGGAAGTGTAAGATCAAGGTGGTGGCATCTGATGAGGGCCATACATGGTATACTCATGTGGTAGAAGGTATCGGGCAAAGAGAATGAACTAGCAGAATGCTGCGTGAAGCTTCTTTTATAAAGGCTTTAATCCCATTAATGAGGAAGAAGTGCTCACAGCCCAATCACCTATTAAAGGCCCCACCTCTTAATCCTATCACATTGGCAACACCTGAATTTTGGAAGCGATCCATTCAAACCAGTGCCAAAGGCTTACAGCAGGAAAGGTGAAGTCGAAATAGGATTTGCATAGGCAGGATTGCTCCAGAACTTGCACTCTGAATTATGCTATGAACTGCATTTATGGCCATGATGATTTCAAATGGCTAGAGAAGTCTGGTGTTTCTCTATGCCTGAGCTAATAACTCCTGGAGAAAATTAAGCACCCAGAAAGACCCAGAGACTAATTTAAGTCATCAGTGACTATTCAAAGCTATGTTCATATTGGTTTCCTAGGAAAGACAGCCAACTGATTTACAAAGAGAAGAGAGACAATTGCTGGCTTAGAAATCTGTACAAAACCTTTACCATTTCTAGGAGAAGATACTGTAACTGAAGATTTATAAGGCAAATTACTTATGACCTTGGCATTAAACACTTCAATTCAATCCACTAGTGGCTAGTGGCTGGGAAGGTATAAATTACCATTGCTCTATGCCCGGGCTCCCAGGCAGGACTGGCTTCATGGCTATGTCACCTGTGCAATTGCATGGCTTAATGTTCTTTTGTGACTGTCTTGAAATTCTTAACATGATTTCGTTTTTGAACTTGTGTTTTGTGATGATGCCTGTGGGCCAGTGTAACGTGTGCATAGGCAGAGGGGATAGGCCAGGCAATAGTGTACACGTGGATGGGTGTGGTGAGCTGTCGTAGCCCAGGGCAGGTGGGCAGTGTGCATACGTGGTGGTTGGCTGGGTCTCATTTGCATGCCTCAGGGAAGTCCAATATATGGTGGGTGTCTGAGGGGGTGGCCAGCCCGGCATCTGTAACAGTTCCAACAGCAGAGGTGGCAATGGCAGTTCCACAAGCTCTAGGAAAATTACAGGAAAATTCAATATTAAAATAACATCGTATTGGCCAGGCACAGTGGCTCATGCCTGTAATCCCAGCATTTTGGGAGCTGAGGGGGGCAGATCACTTGAGGCCAGGAGTTCAAGACCAGCCTGGCCAACTTGGTGAAACTTCTTCTCTATTGAAAATACAAAAAGTAATTGGGAATGGTGACACATGCCTGTAATCCCAGATACTTGAGAGGCTGAGGGAGGAGAATCGTTTGAACCTGGGGGGCAGAGGTTGCAGTGAGCCAAGATCACACCACTGCACTCCAGCCTGGGCAACAGAGTGAGACCCAGGTTCAAAAAAACAAAACAGAAAAAAAACAACAACACAAAATGAGCATTATTTAACATAGTATAAATTCACATTTAAATAAAGTTAACTTCAGACTTACATAAAACTGAATTTGTACAGACATAAGTCTTTTTGAAAAATTGTTCTGTAATAATCTAGATGTAACAAAATTTACATTTTGATATAATTTATCAGAAATTTATCCCAACATAATATCTTGAAATAATCCCAATAATGTTTTCACAACCAATAGCATACTCTTAATAGCTCCAGTAACAGTTACATACCTAGAAAGAGGCCAGGCGCGGTGGCTCAAGCCTGTAATCCCAGCACTTTGGGAGGCCTAGGTGGGTGAATCACGAGGTCAAGAGATCGAGACCATTCTGGCCAAAACGGTGAAACCCCATCTCTCCTAAAAAATATAAAAATTAGCCGGGCGTGGTGGTGCTCGCCTGCAGTCCCAGCTACTCAGGAGGCTGAGGCAGGAGAATTGCCTGAACCCAGGAGGCGGAGGTTGCAGTGAGCTGAGATTGTGCCACAGCACTCCAGCCTGGCACCTGGCAACAGAGTGAGACTGTGTCTCAAAAAAAAAAAAAAAAGAGGCTTCTCAAAATTAAAAATTATCCAAAAATTGTTTGTAATCTTGCATTTGCAAAATTGGTACTGCTTTTAATTATACATATCTATTAAAAATAAAGTTGCTGAATGTATAGATGTTGACAATCTAATACGTTTCTAGACAAGTACGCTAGAAAAAACTCATAATCAAGATACCATATTTATAGAATACAGTCACTTATTACATTGCATAACATTGTAACACCAAAATATTATTTTGCAAATCTGTATGTTTATGTTGCTATTTATGTATCACTATTACTGCTATTACTTTCTTGGAAACACGATTTTTTTCTTTCTTTCTTTTTTTTTTTTTTTGACAGAGTTTCACTCTGTAGCCCAGGCTGGAGTGCCATGGCACAGTCTCAGCTCACTGCAACCTCTGCCTCCCAGGTTCAAGTGATTCTCCTGCCTCAGTTTCTTGAATAGCTAGGATTACAGGCATGCGCCACCACACATGGCTAATTTTTATATTTTTAGAAGAGACAGGGTTTTACCATGTTGGCCAGCTGGTCTTGAACTCCTAACTTCAGGTAATCCACCTGCCTCAGCCTCCCAAAGTGCTAGGATTACAGGTGTGAGCCACTGTGCCCAGCCTGGAACAAGATATTTAAAAAGGAAAAATGCTTATATTTTATTACATTTTATAGCACTTTTTTCCTGCTTTTTTTTTTTTTTAAAGAGGTCGTCATTTTCTTTTTGCATTGGGCCCTGCAAATTATTTATCCAGCCCTGCTCCCAGAAGGAAATTATATTACTAGAAGAAAGGAGACCATGGTTCTCTAGCAAGAGTTCATGGCTTCCTTTTCACCCTGATGAAGAATACAGACACGCAGCAGAGAAAACAGTCAGCTCAGGGTCGGGTTGAGCATGTGTCCTGAATCGAGGGATCAGGTGCTGCCTCCCGGCGTCTGGCCAGTCTGTGCCTTGATTTAGAAACAATCTGAGCTTGTTTTTTGGTTGCCAGAGTAGCACATGAGGTGTTGGATAGCACTAAAGACGAAGGAAAGCTGAAGAGCAGTTTTTTCTTTTCCTCAGTCCTTACTCTTGTAGAAAGTGCTGGTATGTTTTATAAGTGTTTTTATTTTCATCCTCTTGTCTTTCTCTAGAATTGGAACTGGTCTAGTAGAAAGAGGGGCATGAGAGACAGCCTGGTGTTCGCCATGCTGGAGGTGATCCCAGAGTTGCCTTATGTGACAATGACCTTTACAAACGACTCAAGCCTTTCATTCTTCACTGTCTCCAGATGTGGTTGTGAAGTGTACAATGACAGCTGATGCGTTTTGGTGACACTGCTTTGACTCATGCTAAGGAACCAGCAGATTTACCTACCATTGCTTTTGTGTCACTAGGGCAAATGTCAGCACTGTGAAAAAGGCAAATAACATGCTAGTATTAAGAAAGTAGTTTTGGGCCGGGCGCGGTGGCTCAAGCCTGTGATCCCAGCACTTTGGGAGGCCGAGGCGGGTGGATCACGAGGTCAAGAGATCGAGACCAACCTGGTCAACATGGTGAAACCCCGTCTCTACTAAAAATACAAAAAATTAGCTGGGCGTGGTGGCGCGTGCCTGCAATCCCGGCTACTCAGGAGGCTGAGGCAGGAGAATTGCCTGAACCCAGGAGGCGGAGGTTGCGGTGAGCCGAGATTGCGCCATTGCACTCCAGCCTGGGTAACAAGAGCGAAACTCTGTCTCAAAAAAAAAAAAAAAAAAAAAAAAAAAAGAGGAGCTCCGTGTTCATGAGCGTGCCGTTTATCAGGTTGTGTTCGTGCCACAGAAAGGAAGAGACCGCTGTACAGCCATTTTGCCAGGCAGTTTAATATATCTGCCAATGATTATACCAGCTTCGTTAGGTAAAAGTCCTTTAATGAATCACACAAGTGCAATCTATACAATTGAACTTCTGAATTGCTACGTTTCCCTTCATTCCTGGAGTTTTAGCACATTAAGAAGGGAAGCAGGGATCTGTGCCTGTAAAAGGCCTTGTGTGATCACTTGATACTGAGAATGCCAATAAAACTAAAACCAAATCTTCCAGACTTTTCGCGGGCCATCTAACTCGCTTGGGAGCTAAGGCGAGGCTGCAGAGAGTGCTACTACTCTTCTCCAGGCTACTTTACCTTCAGTCAGCCTTTTCCCCCAATTTTCTCCCTCCTGTTGGGCCATCCTCTGCTTGGATTCCTTAACAGAAGTCTTATGATCTTTGAAGACCAACCGTCTCTCCTCACTGATACATCACATGCTTCTCCACTGTTACATTAACTAATCGTTAAAGCAAGTGTAGCTTTTAAATGACCCTTGATGCAGACCTTTGAGTGCAAAGTCAGTGCTCTCCAAGCTAATGAGAGGGTAGGAGAGGTCCTAGGGCTCGTTCTTTTTCTTCACACGGAGGGCTGCAGTCTTTTCTTCTACAAACGCTCTCATACCAAACTCCTGTCACGCTTCCTCCTTGCCTGCCTTTATATCGAGATGAACTTCCTTGTGATATTGGGAAGAGAAAATGATTCATTGAGTCCCTTTGATAGTCACCTAATGTAGAAGAGTGGAGGTTCAAGATGAAAGGTTTGAGAAGAAACCTTTCATAGTTTGTCCTCTAAAATAAAAACTGTCTTTTTGAGGTTTCGGGCTTCTCAGAATCTACACTTAGCATGCTGCTCAGAACAGTTCTGTTCCTGTAGAGATGGGTGATTATGGGAAAGTCATTTCTGGGAGAATGGCCACATTAAACCGTAACAGGAATAGACTCCCTGGCGAATGTTGCCACTTTGTGTGACCTCCTTCTTCATCTAAATTTCAGAGATGTTAACGCACCAATAAGAAGAATGGCTGCCACAATTTTAATTTGCATGAGAATGCTCTGAGCACATGTTCTTTGCAAATAGCTGGATTTTCAGGTTGTGGTTTCCACCAGGACTCATGTTCATGAGTCCCTCTGCTGGGGCGTGGCGTGTGCCCTGGGATATCCATTCTTGAGGACTCTGCCTTCCTTATGAGCTCCTTTTTTTTGAGAATGTCCAATCATGCAAATGTTCAGTATAGTTGGGAAGAGACAGCCTTTAAAACTACTTTTGGCCTGGCTGAGGTATTGCCTGATGACGCGGAGGGAGGCACTGGGGTGGAGGTGGGGCTGGAAGAACGCTTTCTGTGACCTGGGAGCCCCATCTGTGGGGCCCGTGTTTAGTTCATCCTTTTACCCAGTCCTCCCCGCCCCACCTAGACCTGCTGCGTTGCTCTGAGGTCCAGAAACAGTTTCTGAGCCCGCATGCACATTTTCTTTCTATGAGCCTCCCAGTGTGGGAGCAAAATCGTCATGAGATGGTTGCCCAGTGAGCACAGAACAGAATTAAATGAGGCAAGGGTGAGATGTCTGTGGCCTCTGTCTCGCCAGAGAACCAGGCTCCGGAAGCCCATGACCCACGTCCTCTCTTTCCCGGCGGGCCTCAGGTGGGCATTTCCAGCCTTCACCTCTTGCCCTTTCCTGCGGTTCCCAGACTGACCAGCTGCCCCTGCGGCAGAACATTCTTTGCGGTTTTATGGAACCAACTTCCCGTCATTCTGAACTGGGAGCCGTCCTGTCGTTTCTTTTTTCTTAAAAGAAAAAAAAAAAAGAAAGAAAGAAAGAAAAGAAAAAGAAAGAAGAAGAAGAAGAAGAAAAAAAAAAGAATGAAGGAGAGGAAGAAAGAGGAAGAGGAAGAAGGAGAGAGAACAGGAGTGTTGCTTTATTGCCCAGGCTAGAATGCAGTCTAAAAATGGGTACTGGAAACCTCTTTTATGCCAATCATTGTGCTTAATAATGGAGACAGGGAGAAATGAGGGAAGAAAATAACAAACAAGCAGCCAACCAATATTTCATTTAAACCTGTGAAATGCTATGCGATTACTGAGGAATGATTTACTTCACTTTTAGAGTAGGTGTGATGTGGTACTGATAAGAGTGTATATTTTGTGTATTTGAAGTGGAGAGTTCTATAAATGTTTATTAAGTTTAGTTGTTCTGGATCTGAGTTCAAGTCTTGGATATGCTTGTTAATTTTCTGTCTCGTTGATCTGTTTAGTATTGATGTTAAAGTCTCCCACTATTATTGTGTGGGAGTCTAAGTCTCTTTATAAGTCTTATGTATCTGGGTGCTCCTGTATTGGGTATGTATATATTTAAGATCATGAGCTCTTCTTGTTGCGTTGATCCTTTTACCATTATGCAATGTCCTTCTTTGCCTCTTTTGATCTTTGTTGCTTTAAAGTCTATTTTATCAGAGGCAAGAATTGCAACTCCTGCTTTTTATTTATTTATTTATTTATTTATTTTTGCTCTCCATTTGGTTGGTAAATTTTTCTCCATCCTTTTGTCTTGAGTCTTTGTGTATCCTTGCATGTGAGATGGGTCTGGATACAGCACATTGATGGGTTTTGGCTGCGTCTTTTGATTGAGGGATTTCATCGATTTAAATTTAGGATTAATAATAATATATGTGAGTTTAATAGTGCTATTTGATGCTAGCTGGCTGTTTTGCCCATTAGTTGATGTAAATTCTTCATTATGTTGATGCTCTTTACTTTTTGGTATATTTTTGGAATGGCTGATACTGGTTGTTCCTTTCCACGTGTAGTGCGTCTTTCAGAAGCTTTTGTAAAGCAGGCCTGGTGGTGATGAAATCTCTGAGTACTTGCTTGTTCACAAAAGATTTTATTTTTCCTTCACCTATGAAGCTTAGTTTGGCTGGATATGAAATTCTGGGTTGAAGGTTCTTTTCTTTAAGGATGTTGAATATTGGCCCCCACTCTCTTCTGGCTTGTAGGGTTTCTGCTGAGAGATTTGCTGTGAGTCTGATAAGCTTCCTTTTGTGGGTAACCTGACCTTTCTCTCTGGCTGCCCTTAGTATTTTTTCCTTCATTTCAACTCTGGTGAATCTGACGATTATGTGCCTTGGGGTTGGTCTTTTTGAGGAATATCTTTGTGGTGTTCTCTGTATTACCTGGAGTTGAATATTGGCCTGCCTTGCTAGGTTGGGGAAGTTTTCCTGAATAATACCCTGAAGAGTATTTTCCAGCTTGGATTCATTCTCTTCGTCACATTCAGGTACACCTATCAAACGTAGATTAGGTCTTTTCACATAGTCCCATATTTCTTGGAGACTTTGCTCATTTATTTTTATCGTTTTTTCTCTAATCTTGTCTTCTCATTTTATTTCATTAAGTTGGTCTTCGACCTCTGATATCCTTTCTTCTTTTTGATCAATTCTGCTGTTAAAACTTGTGCATACTTCACGAAGTTCTCGTGTTGTGTTTTTCAGCTTCATTAATTCACTTATATTCCTCTCTAAATTGTCTGTTCTCGTTAGGATTTCATCAAACCATTTTTCAAAGTTCTTAGTTTCTTTGCATTGGGTTAGAACAAGTTCTTTTAACTCACAGAAGTTTCTTATCATCCATCTTCTGAAGCCTACTTCTGTTAATGGAACACACTTGTTCTCCATCAGGCTTTGCTCCCTTGCTGATGAGGAACTGTGATCCCCTGTAGAGGGAGAGGTGTTCTGATTTTGGGTATTCTCAGCCTTTTTAGGCTGGTTTCTTCCCTTCGTTATAATATCCATCTGTCGTCTTTGTGATTACTGACTTTCTAATTAGATTTCTGAGTGGACGTCCAACTTGTTGATTCCCAGCACTGGAATCTGAGCAACCCACTGTGCCATAGCCGGCATTAAGATTGATGGTGCTTTTCTGCCTGGGAATCTCCGGACTGGCTTCCTTCTTGAGTCCGTCCTTCAATGAGCTGAACAGGAAACTCTGCCTTCCCAGAGTTCCAAGCGTCAGCCAAAAGGGGACCCAGTCCTGTTTACTCTGCCCCAAGAACTACCTCGCTGGCCACAAGAGTCACACTGGCGACGCGTGGGGCTCCTCCACTGGGAATCTCCTGGTCCATGAGCAACAAAAATTCATCTGAAAGTGTAGCGTCCTCTCGTTCTCTGCGCTTTCACTAGGAGCTACAATCCCGAGCTGCTAGTGATCAGCCGTCTTGGATCTCTCTCGTCCTGTCATTTCAAGGTAACTGCACTTTTTTACTCAGCCCCGTGTGTGCCTCTCAAAGATTTACTGCCTTTGCATGCTTACGTATGAGGGGTGCCCTAGTGTCCCCAACCCCTACTCCAGTCAGTACCAGAATGCACTCACTTTCTTCTCTTTTCTTCCCCTTGGTTAAGTATATTGATGGTCAGATCACATTGAAGGTGTGTTCATTTAGCACATTCTCTTCTTCATCCACAGGGGGAATCTATAAAAATAAGGTAGAGCACAAATAAGCATAAAGCCAGACCCAAGTGGATTTCAGGTTTAAAAAATATACCAGTCGGTAAAAAGCCACAGATTTTCCACATGCTCACAGCTTCCTCCAGGAGTGAGGGGATGGTCCTTGGCTGGGTACCACAAAGAGGGTGGAAGCATCTGCCTGGGGCACGAGCAGGAAGGGTTCATTATTGCATCACCTGAGATCACTTAAAAATGTAAGAACTCCAACTAAACTTTGAACTGCCTTTTATTATCGCCATGAGCTGGCAATTCTGAATAATTTAGTGATAAATTATTCTTCCCCAGTAAAATATTTTATTGGCCTAAGTTGCAATGAACTGCCACAGTCACTGCTGAGTTGTGATAGAATACATGTAAACTTCAAATAAGCATATTATATTATTGATTATTTAATAAACATTTCAGGAGACAACAAGGAGCTTACTTTGGAGAACCATCTCCTTACAGTCGGTCTTCAACACAAGCAGATTCAGCTGTACGAGTTTGTTTCAAGAGTCAAGACTCGGAGTAAGTCAGAATTTGGAATTATTCTATTTTGGGTGGCATAATTCAATTCCAGTTTCCAGTTTTTAAAACTGTCACTTTGAAATAAACAGGGACAACATAGTGATTGTAAAGAGGAAGAAGCAGAACTTGAGTTAATTGAATTCTATCATTTAATGTGATCACTTGGAACTTTTATTTTTGCTGAAAGTTTAGAACTGTGAATGATATTGAGAAGCCACTTCACACTCCTGAGAGGCTCTAATCCAGAAGACTGACAATAACACAAGTTGGGGTGGATCTGGGGAAACTGGAATCCTCACACATTGCTGGAGGGAGTGTAAAATAATGCAGCCACTTTGGAAAATAGTTGGGCGCTTTAAAAAGTTAAGCAGAAATGTACCATATGGTCCAGTCATTCTACTCCTAGGTATCCAACCAAGAGAAATGAGAACCCACCCTTAGAATCACTCTCAGTGATTTCTGCCGCATTCTGTTGTTAAAGCAAGTCACTAGATATAGCCCACACTTAAGGGAAGGAAAACTAAGCCCCACCTCTTGAAAGGAAGATCATCAAATAACTTTTGGACGTATTTTTAAAATGCCACATCCTCTTAACCATTAAGTTTTGTTCTACATTCAAAGAATGTAGGACATTCGAATGTAGAAAGAGGAATGCAGAGCATATAGGGGGAAAAGCCCCTCACAAAACCATCAGATCTCATGAGAACTTACTTGCTATCCCAAGAACAGTACAGGGGAATCACCCCCATGATTCAATCACCTCCCACAGGGTCTCTCCTCCAACACAGGGGGGATTACAACTGGGATTACAATTCAAGATGAGATTTGGGTGGGGACACAGAGCCAGACCATATCAGCATGGAGTTGTTGCTGTCTGCTCACTTTTTCCTTAATGGGGATTTTGTTCCAAATTTTTAAGACTAGAGGACTTAAAAATACAAACTTTGAGATTTATGGGAAAGATTAGCTAGGTAATGATCCGAGGCAGGAAGACAAAGAGCAGATAACATTCAGGGCCTCAACAGATTCCCCTAATGTGTACAAACATACTAGGTCTGAAGTTCTGGTTTACCACCTTTATCCCACACTGAGCCACAAGCTTCCATTTGGAAAATTCCTTGGTGAAGTGCCATGCCTGCTTGCTGTTGTGGGATTTTCTTATTGTCCAGCAGTATGCAAGTATTTCTCAGCCCTGGCTCTCTCGGAAGAGGGGTCTGATCTCCCTTGTTGTGGGATTGTGACCTTAACGCTGTCCTGAGATTTACAGCCCCGGAGAGGCTCTCCTCCTGATTTGCATAGCTCCTGTTGTCACTTTGAGCAGTTTAGTTCCAGTCTCTGCAGAACATCTTGACTATGGGATGTGGGAACAGGACGAGCTGTTTGTTTTCTATTCCCAATGCCTTGAATAAAAATCACAGTGTTTTTCTATCTTCTCAGAGGAGGAAGGCCCCTCTCCCATTCCCCTTCACTTCTACCAAGCGGCAGCTGTTGCTATGTGTACTATTGTTTAAAATCCCTTCGTTTTATGCGAAAGTATCCTGCTTGATGTCTGCTTTGCAATAATCTGAGCCCTGAACAGTACTCTAGTATGAGGAGTAGAGGACTTGAGGACTTAAAAATAAGAACTTTGAGATTTATGGGGAAGATTAGGACAGCCACACAGCCTTCGGAAAAGTAAGCAATGCAGTCGAACAATGGCTGCATTTTGTTTGCAATGCCGCATAGCTGGTTTGATGTTTGCATTGCGCTGGCTGACGTCTTAGGTGTTGTGTGCATACCCGTAGTGGGCTTATACTGGAATCCCTGAAAACTGGCAGAAAACTAAATAAAAATGTGCCCTCCTTTGCCACTTCCAATTTCTTCCGAGTTGAGCATTCTGTTTTATGTGGTTCTAGAGGAGAAACACAGTTCTGGAGCCTGTGTTTCTTTCATGTACCACCCCAGGCTCAGCCTCACCGACAGGCTCCAGCAGGGCCCAGTGATGAATGATGGTATATCCCGTTAGTGGCTGCTCTTTAGAGAACATATTTAATTTCAGATGACTGGATAGTGTATTTCTCCCAAGTACTTTTGAATTGCCATCTTTAGGGAAGACAGGACTTTTTATCTGTGGCTTCTAACTACTCATTGTAGGATTGATTGTAGGCGTGTTGCCTTTTATCTTTACCTGTAGATGAGCTAGCAGCAGAGAAAATGGAGGACCACAAGGAAAACCAAGCAATATCACAAAAATCCAGTTGTCCTATACTTTTGTCCAGTGTACCCTGGCTGGGTGCTTCCTCATACAACATCTTCAACTCGGGTCCGTTTAGAGATGTGTTCCCTTCTCACTGGGCTCTCACCTCAGGCAGATAATGTGGATGTCCTCTGGGGTCTTCCTTGGTCAGGACGTTTCTGGCAAAATTATGCATTATGGTATTCACTCAAAGTGGATACCAAACACTGTCTTGGGAATTTCTTCAGTAAATGCTTGATGGGCTTGGAAACCTGAAAAACAAAGGATTAGGGATTTTTCTAGAAGAAAAGGTGGGATTTGGATAGTTTTAAGGGAGTATGAGATGAGGAACAAGGTGAAGAAAGGGTTGTCAGCAAGGCTACCAGGAATAGCTCTTCTGAATTCAAGACAAATCTCTCCTCCCCAGACAGTCCTGGAAATGTGCAGCTCCCCACCCTCCCAGGAGTGGGGACAGGTGCAGGCAGAAACCCTCTGCCCAGAAGACAAGATCAGATCAACTCTCAGATTTAGGCTTTTGTATGCGGTCATATAATTCCAGGCTCTTCCTTGTTCCAAAAATAGCTCCCACCTACCTGCTGATGCTTGAAATCCATGTAACTGGAGACAAAGCCTCTGATTCCCAATAACGAGATAAAAGGCTTAATTATGCAAATACGTAGTGGAGTAGTTCTGTCTGAAACTCATTCATATTAAAATGTCATCAGTCAGCCTTTCAGCAGGTGGGACGACTGAGACACCCAGAGACAGGGTTCTGGAACAGGGTGGTACGAAAGAGAAACTCGCTTCACCTTGCTGGGAGGATAAGGTCCCAGAAAGGGAAGGCGGAGAAGCCACGTGCACTACCCACTTTCGCAGGGCTGCTGGCGGCTGGCTTTCCAACTATGCCCGTAGGAAACCACAGGGTGGTGTTTCCTTTAAGATAATTAGATTTAGGAAAATGAATCCACGCAAGTCCATTGTGTGATTACCGGCTGGAATCAGAGGATCCAGCCGCACCCTATAGATAAGCAGATGGAAGTAGCTCTTCTGCCAAGGTGAATTGATAGATTTTTTCCTCCTGTCGTATTATGTTTCTCACATTATGAAGATGTGGGGGGACTCTGCCTCAGAGTGAAGTGAGCTTGGGATCACTGGGGCCCTTGCTTCCAGATGAAGATGTTGACTCCTTCCCAGCATGGAGGAGGGGCTGATAGAGGGAATGGCAGGGCAGGCTGGATAGATAAGAGCCTCCAAGGCCAAGTTTGGGTGAATGGGTTTGAAGAGGGGCCAACTTTATTAGCAGCTTTAAGTTATGCCCCACTTCTACTTCTTACCAGTGGGGATTTAACATACCTACCTTAACTCGGACCGGCTCCATAGAGCGATGCCAAGGGGAGAGCCAGGTCTCCTCTCAAAGCCTGGTTGGTGTTGAGAGAGCAGAAGGGAGGTATGTCCAGCAGGCAGTGAGCTGACAGGGTCACTGGCAGCAGGGGCGTCAGTGAGGGGGTGGGTGATGAGGACCTTACAGCTGAGCCGTAGGGCCTGCTCCTGGGCACATGAGAAATGCTCATCTCTAGAACTCTGAATTATCTGGGGGCCAGTGGGACATGCTAATTTCTGGAAATCAGGACAACCAAGGACTTGCCCCATTATCATTAGGCATAAAAATGAACGTAGTGGCCTGGGAGAGGTGGCTTTCTCAATCTGCGCGTCCCTTGCTGGTCCCGTTTTCTGACTGCCTGGGGAGATGTGGCCATCCTTCATCAGCACGGACGGTTCTCAGAGGACTCATGTGTTTAAGTTGCTGAACCTCTTTTTCTTCACAAGATATAGGTGATCAGCAAATTGATTAACGGATAATTCACCAGTGTAGTTTTAGCAATTTGAGTGGAATGGAAGGAAATGAAAGCCCTGACAGGGTGCTGTTTGGAATGGAATCTCCATAGGGTGTTTCCTGACCATCTTACCCCAAACTGCAAATCTCCCAATGCCCATCTCTTTCCTTTTGTTTTGGTTTTCCTGTAGAACTTACCTGGTCAATTATTTATTTATTTTTCTTTTGGGCTGCTTTCTCCACTGGATCATAAGCTCCACGAGGACAGGGAATTTTGTCTGTTTTATTCATTGTTTTATACACTGAATGCCTAAGATAAGTATCTAGCACAAAATGAGTGCTTCATACATATTTACTGAATGCATGAAGGAAACAAATGGTCCTATTTGTCGTAAACAGGTGTTCAGCACGTGCTAGTTTCAGAAACAGTCACAGTTAATTTTTTAGACCAGCTATGTGTTAGTCCATTCTTGTGTTGTCATAAAGAAATACCTGAGATGGGGTAATTTCTAAAGAAAATAAGTTGGTGGGGCGCAGTGGCTCACACCTGGGAGGCTGAGGTGGGTGGATCACCTGAGGTCAGGAGTTTGAGACCAGCCCAACCAACATGGTGAAACCCTGTCTCTACTAAAAATACAAAATTAGCTGGGCATGGTGGCATGTGCCTGTAATCCCAGCTACTCAAGAGGCTGAGGCAGGAGAATTGCTTGAACCCAGGAGGCAGTGGTTGCAGCGAACTGAGATCGTGCCATTGCACTCCAGACTGGGCAACAAGAGCAACTCTGTCTCAAAAAAAAAAAAAAAAAAAAAAGAAGTTGGATTGGCTAATGGTGGTGAGGGCCGCACGAAGCGTCCAATCATGGAGTGGTGTATCACATGGCAAGAGTGGAAGCAAGAGAGAGGGAGCAAAACAGAGAGACAGAGGAGGTGCCACACACTTTTAAACAACCAGATCTCATGTGAAGTCAGAGTGAGAGCTCACTCATTACTGTGAGGAGTGCACCAAGCTACTCATGAGAGAGCTGCCCCATGACCAAAACACTTGTCCTCACGCCCTACTTCCAACCCTGGGGATTACATTTCAACATGAGATCTGGAGGGGACGGACAAATATCCAAACCATATCAAGCTATTTCTCCATCTTTTATACAATGGGGAGGGTCAAAGTAGTGAAAACACAAAACACAAGTAATTTTGTTAGCTTTAGAGTACCCTTCATGTTGTCCTGGCTTATGGTTCCTTTCTACGGCTTCTATCATTTTAAAACAAATTTTTATTAGTGCATAATAACTGTACCTCTTTATGGGGTATAGGAGATTTTTTGTTTTTTTTTTTTTTTTTTTTGACAGAGTCTTGCTGTGTCGCTCAAGCTGGAGCACACTGGCATGATCTCTGCTCACTGCAACCTCTGCCTCCCAGGTTCAAGCAATTCTCCTGTCTAAGCCTCCCAAGTAGCTGGGATTACAGGTGCTGACCGCCACACCTGGCTAAGTTGTATATTTTTAGTAGAGATAGGGTTTCACCATGTTGGCCAGGCTGGTCTCGAACTCCTGACTTCAAGTGATCTGCCCGTCTTGGCCTCCCAAAGTGTTGGGATTACAGGCGTGAGCCACCGCAACCAGCCTATAGGTGATATTTTAAAACCTTTATACAATGCATAATGATCAAATAAGGGTAATTAGCACATCCATCACTTCAAACATTTATCTCTTCTTTGTGTTGTAGATAGTCTAAGCCTTCTCTTCCAGCAATTTTGAAATGTACTATAAAGTCTTGTTAACCTACTGTGCTATTGAATGCCAGAACTTATTCATTCTATCTACCTGTATTTTTGTACTCATTAACCAACCTCTCTTTGTTTCTCCCTCCCTCCACACCCTTCCCAGCCTCTGGCAACCACCATTCTACTCTCTACTTCCATGAGATCCACTTTTTAGCTCCCACATATGATTAAGGACATGTGATACTTGTCTTCCTATCATCAGGGAAATGCAAATCAAAACCGCAGTGAGATATCATCTCATCCCAGTGAAAATGGCTATTATCAAAAAGAAAATAACAAATCCTGTCAAGGATGCTGAGAAAGAGGAATGCTCATACACTGTTAGTAGGGATGTAAATTAGTCCAGCAATCATCGCAAAAAATATGGAGGTTCCTCAGAAAACTAAAAATATCCCTACCATATGATCTATCAATCTCTGGGTATATATCCAAAGGAAATAAAATCAGCATATTGAGCAGACATCTGCACCCCCATGGTTATTGCAGCACTATTCACAATATCCAAGATATGGAACCAACCCAAGTGTCTGTCAATGGATGACTAGATAAAGAAAATGTATATGCAGGCAATGGAATCCTATTCAGGCACAAAAAGAGTGAAATCCTGTATTTGAAACTTCTATCTTTGTTATGTCCAGTTTAACAAACTGGTTCATTTTGACAAACACTTAAAGAATGATGCAGCAGAAAGTGTCCTAACGGATGGAATTTCAAAGTTAATTAAGGCATGATCTATGCCCTTAAGAGGCTGTAGCCTGGTGAGACAGTTAGGCTATCAGGTCAATGTAGTCACTGGGGACATGAAGGAGTAGCTGGGCATCACTGGACCATTAAGTACGTGGTCAGGAGAGGCAGGAATGACACCACTTAGGTGAGTAAAGTGATATACCCCCAGCCTTTGGCACTGATCACTCCCTTGTGTTTCAGACCTTATATTAGTTAGGGTTCTTTAGATTAACAGAACAAATAGGCCATAAATGTGGAGATTTATTATGAGAAATTAGCTGACATGATTATGGAGACTGAGAAGTCCCATGACCTGCTGGAGACCCAAGAAAGATTGGGTTGTAATTTGGTCTGAGTCTGGAAGCCTGAGGAAAACTTGTGATGTAGATCCCAGTCTGAGGGCAGGAGAAGATGGAAATAGACTTCCTGGCTCAGGTAGTAAGTGAGAATAAAAGGGCAAATTTCTCTTTCCTCTGCCTTTGTTCTATAGGGCCCTCAGTGGTTTGGATGTTGCCCAATCACATTGGGAAGACAGTAATTTACAGTTGAACCTTGAACAGCATGGGAGTTGGAGGCATCCACACCCCTGCACAGTTGAAAATTTGCATGTAGACTTCTCCAAAATTGAACTACTAACAGCCTACCATTGACCGGAAGCTTTACCAATAACATAAATAGACAATTAACACGTTTTGTATTATATATATTATACACCGTATTCTTAAAGTAAGCTAGAGAAAAGAAAATGTTAAGAAGATTACAAGAAATAGAAAATATATATACTATTCATGTAGTGGAAATGGATCATCAAAAAGGTCTTCATCCTCGCCATCTTCACGTTGAGTAGGCTGAGGAGGAGAAGGGGTTGGTCTTGCTGTCTCAGGGGTGGTGGAGAAGTGGAGAAGGTGGAAGAGGAGGTAAGAGAGGTGGGCACACGCAGTGTAACTTTATGAACATACGTAATCATTTGTTTGATTTTTTTTTTTTTTGCTTTTCCACGTCTCTAAAAATGTTTCTGTATGGTGTCAGTCTTTCTTCTACCATTTGCTTTAGTTTTAGTGCCCGTTTCATAGAAGGGTCCATCTTGTAAAAAGTCAAAAGCAGTCTTAAATAAGCAGAACTCTCTGCCAGATTGTCTGCATGAATTTGTTTTCTGTTGCTGCTTCTGTGTCTTCTTCCTCACCATCTGGCTTGCAAGTACTCCTCTCCATCAAGTCATCTTCTGTCAGTTCCTCTCATGTGGTGTCTGTTAGCTCTTGAACTAATCCAAGATTCTGAAACCCTTCATCCTCCACCTTTTTGTTTTCAATTTTAATAATATCTTTCATGATTTCCTTGATTGGTTCCATCATAAATCCTGTGAAATCATGCACAACATCTGGACACAGTTTTCTCCAGCGGGAATTTACTGTTTTGAGCTTGACGTCTCTCATGGCTTTTTCTGGAACAACAAACACATCTTCAATGGTGTAATACTTCCAGATTTTCATGATGTTCTTTCTATAGGGGTTTTCTTATACAGCATTGATGATCCTTTCCACAGAGTACAATGTTTAAGGAGCCTTAAGGGTCCTTATGACCCCCTGGTCTAGAGGCTGAATTAGAGACATTGTGTTTGGGGGCAAGTAGACAAATTTTGATGCCTTCAGTGTTGAACTCATAGGGTTCTGTGTGGCCAGGGGCATTGTCTAATATTGAAATAACTTTAAATGGCTATCTCTTACTGGTAAGGTACTTCTGATTTCAGGACAAAGCATTGGTGGTACCAATTCAGTAAAAGGGTTCTTGACTAAGCCTTGTTTACAACCAAAATGCTGGCAGCTAATGTTTAACATTTCTCTTCAAGGTTTGAAGTTAGCAGATTTATAGACATGAGAAATGCTGGTCATAAACCCAAGTACATTTGACAAAACAATACTTCGCCTATCCCTTCCTGCATTAAATTCTGGTGCTTATTTCCCTTTTTTAATAAAATTAGTAAATATCCTTTGTGGCATTTTTTCTCCTTAGTAGAGCACGTTCATCTGCATTAAAAACCTGTTCAGGCAGATAGCCTTTCTTCTCAATGATTTTCTTAATGACATCTGTTGTCTCTTGGTCAGCAAAAGCTGCTTATCCTACTATCATGACATTTTTTTAAGCGAAACCTTTTTCTAAAATTATCAAACCATCCTTTGCTGCCATTAAATTCTCCAGGTTTAGATCCTTTGCCTTAATTTTGTTTTAAGTTATCATATAATGACTTTGCTTTTCTTCAAATTATATTAAACCCTGTAGGTATGTCTTTCTTGTAGCAATCCTGCACCCACATAAAAGCTACACTTTCAATACATAATTAAAAGATATTTCACTAAAAGTGCTAAGATGTTCATGCCTGCTGGTATCGCTGCAGCCACAGCTTCATAAATTCCCTTTTCTTTTTCTTTCTTTGCTTTTTTATATTTTTATAATGGTCCTTTCCCTGGGTTCATTTATCTTCAAATGATGGGCAACCACAGCTGTAGACCGTAATTTATGGTCTGCAAGATATTAAACTTTTTCTTGTAATGTCATGACTTTTTTCTGCTTCTTGGGAGCACTTCCAGCATCACTAGTGGTAACTCGTATGGGTCCCCTGGTGTTAGTCAAGGTTTGCAATATCACATAGTGAAAAACACTTCAGAACTGCAAGCGATTGCTTTTTATTGTGATATGCAATTTACCGGAGAGACAAACTACTCACGGGTAGACGAGGAACATCAATCAGCACTTGAAGCAGTTGCTTGGAACACTGGAGCTCACTGAAATAGCAACAAGAGGTGGCTATGAATTTATCACAGTAGTACAGTATGTGCTAAAGTGAATTTTATGCAGCTGTGATTTAATATTGCATGTTTAAGTTCACATTTCTGTCACGTGGGAATGGCGCCATGGAAGTTCGTGTTTGTACTTATAACCTTTAATAATACATTTTTACATATTTTATGTTAGAAAATGATATAGACTAGTTTCTACATATATTTTATGCATTCATGAATACCTAACTTTTTAAATATTTCTAGGCTACATGGTTTATCTGTGAGTTTTTTCAAATTGTCACAAATCTTCAAAAAATTTTAAAATATATTTGTTGAAGAAAATCCACATATAAGTGAACCTGTACATTTCAAACCTGTGTTGCTCAAGGATCAACTATACTTTACTGACTCTGTCTACTCACATGCTAATCTCATCTGGAAACACCCTCACAGATATACTCTGAAACCACGTTTAACCTGGGCACCCCATAATCTACTAAAGTTGACACAAAATTAACCATCACAGACCTATGTGCCCAGATACTGCTGGGCATCTCCACCTGATGGTTCACAGTCACCCCAAGCATTGTGTGATCAGCGCTCATTTGGCCATCCTTTCTAACCTGGCTCTCTCTCTGCCCTGCTGCCTGCTCCCTGAATCTGCTTCTGCTCTTCTTTGTCCCTATATCAGTTAAATCATGTACCACAAAGTTTTTCCAAGCTAAAAGATCCAGAGTCATTTTGAGATAATTTCTTTCCCTCACCCTTTTAAAACAAGTTAGTACATAGATCTTATTAGTTCTATTATAGCTCTGAAATATGTTTTAAAAGCTATCAAATTCTTTGCCCATGGCATTTTTCACCTAGACTGTTAGAACAGTCCTTTAATTGGATTCAAAGATTACTCTGCTCTTCCTTCATCATGCCAGTCCATCCTCAACATAACCGCTAGTCATTCAGGTTACCAACCCAAAGCATCTCCTTTTTACCCTCGAGGGCTTGCGCTAGCCAGGAAAGGACAGACTAGTCTGGTCTATGGGAAGTATTTTTGTCCCATGTCTTGGCCATTGCTGGAGTTGTGAGCAGAGGCAAACTGACAGCTCAAGCCTAGCTTATGCAGATTAAAGACTTCCTCTGGCAGTGAGGAATGGCTCAGGCTTAGCACTCGCTCATCACTGGGATAAGCCTACCTCCTATGACCACCAGTGGGCATGATAACAAGAGAGGGAGGCATGAACCTGGCAGCCCTGCCTTTCCTGCTGATTTGGGGTTTGTCCTTGGGGATTGCACCAGTAATCTCATCTTATCAGCTCTTGGCGTCTTAGGATCGTGTAACACCTACACTGATTCTCTCTGGTTCTCTCTGGGTCATGCGTGGTGTCAAAGGTGTTATTTGGTTTTAAAAGTATCTTCTCTGAGTTAATCAGATGAATGCAAAGTTTTCCTAAATATTCTACATTAAGTGGGGGAAAGGAATGGGTTATAAAATAAAAAGAAAGGCAAGTTATCATGGATTAGTTTCAGCTCAGAAAAGACAGGTGGTGAGACACCTTTAATACATCTAATGTAAAAACAAAACAGGTGAAGAACATTGGCAAAGATGGGTGTAACTTTACAACCTTGCCCCTGTGCCTAGCAATGTTCCAAGTCTATCTTACGTCCAAGTCTGTTTTGCTGTTAATACTTCAAATCTGTTTTAATGGGCTCCGAGTCCATTTTAAATCTCTTTCAGCCAAACTAGTGCAAGTTCACTTCTCTGCCTCTTGGGTCTAGTTTGCCCAACAGATAAAAGTCCAAGGCCTTCCAACTTGGACTTCCAGCAGAGGACACAACGTCCTGTCCTCTGACTCTCGTGGGCTCTGCAGAATTCAGAGTGACCTGTCACTGGGTGGTGTATGTACAGATCCTCCTCATTATTTGTGGATTCTACATTTGTGAATTCACCGACTCATTAACACTTATTTGTAACCCCCCAGATGAATACTTGCAGTGATTTCATGGTTATTTTTGGACATTTTCAGAGCATCAGCAAATGGGAGTCGCTGACGTGAATGCACATTCCCAGCTGAGGTCAGTGTGCTCACTGCCTTCTTCTTTTGGCTCATATACTATAAATGTGCCCTTTTTACAGTCTATTAATTGCCATTTTTTCCCAAATTTTTGTGCTTTGGGGTGGTAATTTCACTTTTCTAATGGCCCCCAGATGTTGCACTAAAGTGCTGTCTAATGTTCCTAAGTACAAGAAGGCTGGGGGTATACCTCATGGAGAAAACATGTGTGTTAGATGAGTTTTGTTCATGCCTGAGTTACAGGGCTGTTGGTGTGAGTTCAATGTTAATAAATCAACAATATAGTACATCCAGAAAAGGAAGCTCACCAATATGCACATGAAGCTGTTCTGGAAAGTGCTGAAGTGACATTTATAGTGCATGAAGAAGCTATGGAAAAGACAGAAAGGCAGCTAAATTTATGAATTTATAAAATGACAACTGATTTTTAAAGTGTAGTAAAGAGAACACTGTCGAGAGGCTGAAAGCCCAAGAAATTTATAGTTCTGTTACCTAACATCAGAGAAATGTTAAATCCTTCCCTAGGGTTTTATTATAAAGAAATAGTTTGGCTGGGTGTGGTGGCTCACACCTGTCATCCTAGCACTTTGGGAGGCCGAGGTGGGCGGATCACAAGGTCAAGAGATCGAGACCATCCTGGCCAACATGGTGAAACCCCGTCTCTACTAAAAAAAAATACAAAAATTAGCTGGACGTGGTGGTGTGTGCCTGTAGTCCCAGCTACTCAGGAGGTTGAGGCAGGAGAACTGCTTGAACCTGGGAGGCAGAGGTTGCAGTGAGCTGAGATCGCGCCACTGCACTCCAGCCTGGTGCTTGGTGACAGAGCAAGACTCTGTCTCAAAAAAAAAAAAAAAGTTTTATTATAAAGGTTTTTATTATAAAGAAATATTGTTTTATTATAAAGAAATACTGCAGATAACTAGGGTTTTATAATAAAGAAAGACTGCAGATAACTAACTTATAAGAAATATATATTAAAGAAGGTGCCTTAAACAAACCCAATAAAACAAGGTTACGTAGTGATGGGTTGACGCAAATGTTGTGACCTGAGGCTCACAGGAACCTAACCCTGTATTTCCCCTAGGAGCAATGGTTCAGTATTCACTAATTCAGTGTTCACAACAACTTTATAGAAAGGAACTACCACAAATAATGAAAATTGACTGTTCATCAGTTTCTGCTTCACATCATGTCTTCTTTGTATCAACACCTCTACCTACTAGTGTCTCACTGCTATTCACTGTTGAATAAACTTGTGCTAAGTGAATAAAGTCTTACTTATGTAGGCAAGTTTTCTATGGAGATACAGTATTACGGGGAATTTTGAGCCTCAGCTGTGCAACAGAAGGATATAAGCTAGGTGACGTCTAGGAGGCTGATAGGTGGGATTATTAGAATAAAAGTAAACACTGACTTTAAGAAAACCTATGAAGGATATAGTCTGCCTATGGAATGTCAAAAATTGTACATCATCTGTTGTTCTAACTGCATGACTGTAACATACCAACGTTGCAAGGGCAGGTGTTTATTTCTTCACTCCTTGTGCAGTCAGCACACATTGATTTTGCTTTTGTGTCAGAATGTGACACTCCATTTGGTTGGGGTCTGTTTTATACCTTTACATTTATCTTCCTGAGAAGGAACCATATGGCTAGGTTTTCTGTGACCAAATATCAAAGACACAGATAGAACAGTTTTATATCTAAGAATTTCATGAAGTGTTTGGAATAATGTAAACAATTTTTTCCTTATTTATTTATTTATTTATTTATTTTTATTGCATTTTAGGTTTTGGGGTACATGTGATGAACATGCAAGATTGTTGCATAGGTACACACTTGGCAGTGTGGTTTGCTGCCTTCCGTCCCCTCACCTGTATCTGTCATTTCTCCCCATGCTATCTCTTCCCACCTCCCCACCCCCCGCCCATCCCCCATTTCCCCCCAACGGACCCCAGTGTGTAGTGCTCCCCTCCCTGTGTCCATGTGTTCTCATTGTTCAACATCCACCTATGAGTGAGAATATACGGTGTTTGATTTTCTGCTCTTGTGTCAGTTTGCTGAGAATGATGGTTTCCAGGTTCATCCATGTCCCTACAAAGGACGTGAACTCATCGTTTTTGATGGCTGCATAATATTCCATGGTGTATATGTACCACATTTTCCCTATCCAGTCTATCATCGTTGGGCATTTGGGTTGGTTCCAGGTCTTTGCTATTGTAAACAGTGCTGCAATGAACATTCGTGTGCACGTGTCCTTGTAGTAGAATGATTTATAATCCTTTGGGTATATACCCAGTAATGGGATTGCTGGGTCAAATGGGATTTCTATTTTTAGGTCCTTGGGGAATCGCCACACTGTCTTCCACAATGGTTGAATTAATTTACATTCCCACCAACAGTGTAAAAGTGTTCCTATTTCTCCACATCCTCTCCAGCATCTGTTGTTTCCCGATTTTTTAATGATCCCCATTCTAATTGGTGTGAGATGGTATCTCAATGTGGTTTTGATTTGCATTTCTCTGATGACCAGTGATGATAAGCATTTTTTCATATGTTTGTTGGCCTCCCGTATGTCTTCTTTTGTAAAGTATCTGTTCATATCCTTCGCCCATTTTTGAATGGGCTTGTTTGTTTTTTTCTTGTAGATCTGCTTTAGTTCTTTGTAAATTCTGGGTATCAGCCCCTTGTCAGATGGGTAGGCTGCAAAAATTTTTTCCCATTCTGTTGGTTGCCGATTCACTCTACTGACTGTTTCTTTTGCCGTGCAGAAGCTGTGGAGTTTGATTAGGTCCCATTTGTCTATTTTGGCTTTTGTTGCCATTGCTTTTGGCGTTTTGGTCATGAAGTCCTTGCCTACACCTATGTCCTGAATGGTTTTGCCTAGATTTTCTTCTAAGGTTTTTATGGTATTAGGTCTGATGTTTAAGTCTTTAATCCATCTGGAGTTAATTTTGGTGTAAGGTGTCAGGAAGGGGTCCTGTTTCTGCTTTCTGCACATGGCTAGCCAGTTTTCCCAACACCATTTATTAAACAGGGAGTCCTTTCCGCATTGCTTTTGTCAGGTTTGTCGAAGATCAGATGGTTGTGGGTGTGTTGTATTTCCTGTGAGGCCTCTGTTCTATTCCATTGGTCTATATCTCTGTTTTGGTACCAGTACCATGCTGTTTTGATTACTGTAGCCTTGTAGTATAGTTTGAAGTCCGGTAGTGTGATGCCTCCTGCTTTGTTCTTTTTGCTTAGAATTGACTTGGCTATGCGGGCTCTCTTTTGGTTCCATATGAAGTTTAAGTTGGTTTTTTCCAGTTCCGTGAAGAAGGTCATTGGTAGCTTGATGGGAATAGTGTTGAATCTGTAAATTACTTTGGGCAGTATGGCCATTTTCACGATGTTGATTCTTCCTAACCATGAACATGGAATGTTTCTCCATCTGTTTGTATCCTCTCTTATTTCGTTGAGCAATGGCTTGTAGTTCTCCTTGAAGAGGTCCTTTACGTTCCTTGTTAGTTGTATTCCTAGGTACTTTATTCTCTTTGTAGCAATTGTGAATGGCAGTTCGTTCTTGATTTGGCTCTCTTGAAGTCTATTACTGGTGTATAGGAATGCTTGTGATTTTTGCACGTTGATTTTGTATCCTGAGACTTTGCTGAAGTTGTTTATCAGTTTCAGGAGATTTTGGGCTGAGATGATGGGGTCTTCCAGATATACAATCATGTCATCTGCAAATAGAGACAATTTGATTTCCTCCTTTCCAATTTGGATACCCTTTATTTCTTTTTCTTGCCTGATTGCTCTGGCTAGAACTTCCAGTACTATATTGAATAGGAGTGGTGAGAGAGGGCACCCTTGTCTAGTGCCAGATTTCAAAGGGAATGCTTCCAGTTTTTGCCCATTCAGTATGATATTGGCTGTTGGTTTGTTGTAAATAGCTTTTATTGTTTTGAGATACGTTCCGTCAATACCTAGTTTATTGAGGGTTTTTAGCATAAAGGGTTGTTGAATTTTGTCAAAAGCCTTCTCTGCATCAATTGAGATAATCATGTGGTTTTTGTCTTTGGTTCTGTTTATGTGGTGAATGACGTTTATGGACTTGCGTATGTTGAACCAGCCTTGCATCCCCGGGATGAATCCTACTTGATCATGGTGGATGAGCTTTTTGATATGCTGTTGCAATCGGTTTGCCAGTATTTTATTGAAGATTTTTGCATCTATGTTCATCATGGATATTGGCCTGAAATTTTCTTTTCTTGTTGAGTCTCTGCCGGGTTTTGGTATCAGGATGATGTTTGTCTCGTAAAATGATTTGGGAAGAATTCCCTCTTTTTGGATTGTCTGGAATAGTTTCAGAAGGAATGGTATCAGCTCCTCTTTGTATGTCTGGTAGAATTCAGCTGTGAACCCATCTGGACCTGGGCTTTTTTTGGGTGGTAGGCTCTTTATTGCTGCCTCGACTTCAGACCATGTTATTGGTCTATTCAGGGTTTCGGCTTCTTCCAGGTTTAGGCTTGGGAGGTTGCAGGTGTCCAGGAATTTATCCATTTCTTCCAGGTTTACTAGTTTATGTGCATAGAGTTGTTTGTAATAATCTCTGATGATGGTTTGGATTTCTGTGGAATCTGTGGTGATATCCCCTTTATCGTTTTTTATTGCATCAATTTGGTTATTCTCTCTTTTCTTTTTTATTAATCTGGCTAGTGGTCTGTCTATTTTGTTGATCTTTTAAAAAAACCAGCTCCTGGATTTATTGATTTTTTGAAGAGTTTTTTGTGTCTCTATTTCCTTCAGTTCTGCTCTGATCTTAGTTATTTCCTGTCTTCTGCTAGGTTTTGAGTTTTTTTGATCTTGCTCCTCTAGCTCTTTCAATTTTGATGATAGGGTGTCAATTTTAGATCTCTCCTTTCTTCTCATGTGGGCACTCATTGCTATATATTTTCCTCTAGAGACTGCTTTAAATGTGTCCCAGAGATTCTGGTATGTTGTGTCTTCGTTCTCATTGGTTTCGAAGAACATCTTTATTTCTGCCTTCATTTCATTGTTTATCCAGTCAACATTCAAGAGCAAGTTGTTCAGTTTCCTTGAAGCTGTGCGGTTCTGAGTTAGTTTCTGCATTCTGAGTTCTAACTCGATTGCACTGTGGTCTGAGAGACTGTTTGTTGTGATTTCTGTTCTTTTGCATTTGCTGAGGAGTGATTTATTGCCAATTATGTGGTCAATTTTAGAGTAGGTGTGATGTGGTGCTGAGAAGAATGTATATTCTGTGGATTTGGGGTGGAGAGTTCTGTAAATGTCTATTAGGTTTGCTTGTTCCAGGTCTGTATTCAGGTCCTGGATATCCTTGTTGATTTTCTGTCTGGATGATCTGTCTGATATTGACAATGGGGTGTTAGAGTCTCCCACTATTATTGTGTGGGAGTCTAAGTCTCTTTGTAAGTCATTAAGAACTTGCCTTATGTATCTGGGTGCTCCTGTATTGGGTGCGTATATATTTAGGATCGTTAGCTCTTCTTGTTGCAGTGATCCTTTTACCATTATGTAATGTCCTTCTTTGTCTCTTTTGATCTTTGTTGCTTTAAAGTCTATTTTATCAGAGATGAGAATTGCAACTCCTGCCTTTTTTTGCACTCCATTTGCTTGGTAGATCTTCCTCCATCCCTTTATTTTGAGCCTTTGTGTATCCTTGCATGTAAGATGGGTTTCCTGGATACAGCACACTGATGGGTTTTGGCTTTTTATCCAATTTGCCAGTCTGTGTCTTTTGATTGGGGCATTTAGTCCATTGACATTTAGGGATAGTATTGTTATGTGTGAATTTGATACTGTCATTTTGATGCTACCTGGCTGTTTTGTTGGTTAGTTGATGCAGATTCTTGATTGTGTTGATGCTTTTTTACCATTTGGTGTGTTTTTGGAGTGGCTGGTACTGGTTGTTCCTTTATATGTGTAGAGCCTCTTTCAGGAGTTCTTGTAGAGCAGGTTTGGTGGTGATGAAATCTCTGAGTGCTTGCTTGTTCACAAAGGATTTTATTTTTCCTTCACTTATGAAGCTGAGTTTGGCTGGATAGGAGATTCTGGGTTGAAAGTTCTTTTCTTTAAGGATGTTGAATATTGGCCCCCAATCTCTTGTGGCTTGTAGGGTTTCTGCTGAGAGATCTGCTGTGAGTCTAATGGGCTTCCCTTTGTGGGTAACCCGACCTTTCTCTCTGGCTGCCCTTAGCATTTTCTCTTTCGTTTCAACCCTGGTGAATCTGACGATTATGTGCCTTGGGGTTGCTCTTCTTGAGGAATATTTTTGTGGTGTTCTCTGTATTTCCTGGATTTGAATATTGGTCTGCCTTGCTAGGTTGGGGAAGTTTTCCTGGATAATATCCTGAAGAGTATTTTCCAGCTTAGATTCATTCTCTTCATCACATTCAGGTACACCTATCAGACGTAGATTAGGTCTTTTCACATAGTCCCACATTTCTTGAAGATTTTGTTCATTCCTTTTTGTGCTTTTTTCTCTGTTCTTGCCTTCTCTTTTTATTTCATTTAGTTGATCTTCGACCTCTGATATCCTTTCTTCTGCTTGGTCAATTCGGCTGTTGAAGCTTGTGCATGCTTCACGAAGTTCTCGTGTTGCATTTTTCAGCTCCATCAATTCATTTATACTCCTCTCTATGCTGTCCATTCTCGTCAGCAGTTCGTCCAATCTTTTTTCAAGGTTCCTATTTTCTTTGCGTTGGGTTAGAACATGTTCTTTTAGCTCATTGTAGTTTCTTACTACCCACCTTCTGAAGTCTGATTCTGTCATTTCATCACCCTCCTTCTCCATCCGGTCTGGTTCCCTTGCTGGTGAGGAGTTGTGATCCCTTTTAGGAGGAGAGGTGTTCTGGTTTCGGGAGTTTTCATCCTTTTTGCTCTGGGTTCTTCCCATTTTTGTGAGTTTATCCACCTGTTGTCTGTCTCTGTCCCAGGGAGTTGGAGCTTTATGAGTTTCCGTTGCACTACTGCCTTTTTTGATTTTTCTTTCATATCGGACCAGCCCAGCTAGCAGCACGCCTAGCCACTGCCTGCCCGCAGGGGCTTTGCTGAGCTGCTGTGGGCTCCGCCCAGCTGCCCTGAGCTCTTCCCTGTAGTCCTTTTTATATGGGCGTAGTTAGAACTGTCTGGGCAATGGTGGCCCCGCCTCTGTTATGGCGGACTCTCTCTGTTGTGGCAGGTTGCCTCGGCAACGGCGGGTTGCCTCGGCAACGGCAGCCTGCCTCCGTAGCGGTGGAGAGTCTCAGTAATGGCGGAAGCCCCTCCCCCACGGAGCCGGACCGTCCCGGTTCAGCTGTGCTTGGTTTGAAGGGCTCAACCCAGAGGGTTTCCAATTACTGTTTTTGTTTTCGTTGTTGTTGGGGGTGGAGGGGTGGGACCAACCGAGCCTGATCACCTGGCTCCCTGACTCAGAGTCTTTTCTTTTAAGTTGAACGACCCCGCGTTCAGGTCGCTTGTTGAAAAGGCGCCGGGATCTCCCGTGCTGCGACTCACGGAGTCGGCTCGAACCGCGGCGCCGGCTCCTGGCGGATTTTTTGCCTAGGAATCTCCTGGCCTGGCTCGCTATTTCAGATGAATGGGCTATTCTGCCGTCTCAAGGCTCTGCTCGCCAGCTAAGAGGGCTCCCGGACCAGTGGCTTTTGTACGGAGAACCGCAGCAACAGGGAGTGGTCACAGCAGCCGCGCGGGCGGAATCAGCCCCGCGGGGGCCAAAACAGCCGCACCGGCTGGGACTGCGACGCTGGCGACCCCTCTGCCTGGGTATCTCCTGGTCTGTGGGCAATAAGAGTTCGTCTGGAAATGCGGCGTCCACTCACCCTCTGCACTTTCACTGGGAGCTGAAGTCCTGAGCTCTTCTTAGGCGGCCATCTTCCCAGCATTCCCCCAATTTTTTCCTTTTAAAAATTATTTTTAGTTGACAAATAATATTTGCAATTGTATATATTTGTGGGGTACATAATTGTATGTGTTGACACATAAATAGTAATGAGATAAAGGTAATTAGCAGGAATCATGTTTGAATTCATATGATCCATACTCTCAGGACATCTGTAGCCTGTGGTTGCTAGAATGACCATCACATTCTTTTCTTTCATGTAGAAGAGAAAAAGTGCTATTGAATTCCTCCTTTGCCTACTATGAAAGCAAAACTTTCAAGTAACAGGGCAAGGTGTACATGAGATGAGCAGAGAGCAGAGTTGGGACAATTTTGTAGGGCCATTTGGTCTTCTGGGCTTCTGTGGCTTTGGAAACCTGTGCCTGAGAATGTCTGACAGCCCCTGCTTTCTTAAGGGTTATCTCTGCTGATATTTAGAAGTGAAGCCCAGAGTTCAAGGGTAGAAGGGAAGAGAGTCGAGTTGTTTATGGCAACTTTTCATGGTCTAGTAATGCAGCTGTAAGTCCCTTCATCAAATCTTGATTTCTTGTCTACTTAACCAAAATAAAATGTAGCTAAAGAGTTTACTAAATCTCTGACAAAAAAATGTGAGTATGTTTTTATAAATTCCAGATTTAAGGACAATTAAATTTAAGAAAACTCCCCCCACCCATCACTTTAATTCCTTAGACCCAGATTAAGGCACCCAGCCTGACAGTGAATGTCTATTGACAACATCCTTGTATTTGAAGACAGAATTGACTATAGATGGTACCAGGAAGTCAAGGTCATGGACAGCTATCTTGAGAGAAATCTTCCTCATGAAGCAAGTTTTCCATTTAAAGATGAAGCATGAAAATCAACAGCTATTTTATAGAAAATAGGAAATATTTAATATATATAAATTTATTTGCCCTGGCAATTATTTATTTACAATTGATGATTGATGCCAACAATTGAGGTAAAAATATACATGAGGTATAAATATAATATTTAAATGCAATATCATACTTTATTTCCATTGGCAAGATAACAATGAGTAAAATACTGTGGTATTTGACAAATAAGCTCGATGCATTGTTTTTACGCCTTTCTTTCCCTTTTCCTTTTTTTAAAAAGATGCACTGTGTTGTTACACAGCAGTGGTGTGATTACTTTGTGCACAAAAACAAAAAAGGTAATTTGAAGAGAGAGAGAGTCAGAAATACAATCGCATTTGTTTTTATTCTGTTTTAGGGATCTTCTAGTTCTTTGTTTCTGAGTGTGGTTTTAGGCCAGCAGCATAGGCATCCCTGAGACTCCTTACAAATGCAGAATCTCAGGCCCGCCCAGACTATCTGGAGCAGAGGCTGCAGTTTCACTAGATCCCCAGGCAATTCATGTGCATGTGAAAGGTGGACAAGCACCTCTCTGGGTGATCCAAAGCCACTCATTCCCGTGTGCTTATTATGTTTTCCAAACACGTTGGATCCTGTCTCTGGAGCAGGACCAGTGTTTAGCTAGATTAAACTTCCCTAGAGATTGTCTTAATGCATATAAAATAATCTGGCATACATGGCTACATTTAAGATGTTATGGCAGAAGTGGCTTTGTTTTGCTCACAAAGCATTGCCCAAATGGCAAATTACGGATTTGCTGTTACCTTCTTCAGATGATATGGGAATAAAAAATTCCTAGGTCATCATTCAAACTATGATTTTCCTTGCACCATACCAAACTCATAGAAAGCGTTTTTATTCCTCTCAATAAAATAATAGCACATTGCTAACAGAAACATTATATAAATGCATATGATACAAAAAACCTAAAACTCATTTGCTTTTCTTTTCTTCCTCCAACACAAGTTGCTAAGTCATATCAATCTCTATTATAAATGACCAAAGAAAATCTCTCTCCCTGAAATCAAACACACAATAAGTTATCTTTCTCTCCAGAGCTGCTGAATTACAATAAGAAACACATTAGATCCATTAGCAGGTGGCTAAGGGGAGTCAATGTGCTTAGTCTGTACAATAATAAATAAGGTTGGGTCAAATGCATAGGTAGCTTGGACTGGCTAGTGAAGAAACAGAGAAGAATTAATAAACCCGATTATACTTTCTAAAACTAATCAAAGAATATAGTTTTGGTCTTATGTTAGTTAAAAACCCTGTCTTTCAGATTGCAAAAGTTTAATGAATTACATTTTAAGAGCATCCTACACATAGCAAAATATGAATTCCCTGAAACTGTAATGATCTAGGATTTGAACGGAATGGCCATCATCTCCCTTCGTGTTGTGGTGTCCAGAGTTGAATTCAGTGCAATAAGAAAATACCAATTAACTGTGACCAAATAGGCCACTGGTCAAATAGAACGACAACTTAACAACATTATGAAATGAATGTATAAAAGCTTGAGATAACACAGGGGCTCCCTTTGGCTGTGAATAAGTAAAGGCTATGGTATTCATCTTGACTTGGGGTCTGTAGTGGTGGGCGTGGGAGTGGGAGGTATTGCTTCTGTTTCCGTCATTCTCACTGACTCCAGTGGTCCATAGCTCACTGAAATTGCATCTCATTGGGCCAAGTGGCAACTCCTCATCTAGCCTTAAATTTGGTAATGACTTCTCACCCCCTGCTTTGCTTTGAGGAGGAGTATTCTTTCCCTGCTTTATCCCAGAACTCCACTCTCAGTTTTTGAATAACAGAAACAAAGCATCAACACGTAAGTCCCCTTTAATGTCATTTTCCTTTGGTTAGCTAATCTTTGGTTAGGCGTCAGGGCATGTTCACACCTTGGTGTTAGCAGCAGGTTCCGCACAGCTTACAGGACAGTAGAGAGATGGGGCCCAGTGCCACTTGGAAAGAACTATGTGAGGAAGGGACTCACTGAGTCAGACACCATCCTTTTCAAAACACACAATTCTATATAAAATTGGTATTTTACATATGTACAGTAAAGATGGAGATATACACACATATGTACATATGCTATACATACATTTATTTACAGTTAAGTATACGCTTCTTAGAAGCCTTTAAATAGCAAATTAGGCAATGCACAAGGAAGAATCCATTTAATTTTAAGCAACATAGATAAGTGTTCTCACTTTAAAATTATATTAGTAGGGATGTAGCCATCTCCAGGAAGGCTAGGAAAGTTCTTGGAAATTCTTGCATCTCCAGCATTCCAGCTTCTTAACGTTTCCATTTTTAGGCATTAACCACATCCGTCAGTTCCTCTTTCTCTTGCTTTCTCACGTGCACACTCTCTACCATACGTGTTACTTTAGTTTCCTCTTCCCTGAGTTGGATGTCACACTGGGGAAAACTCAGATTTTAGTTTCTGGGCCCTCAGCAATGAGGGGCCGGAAAGAGTTTCTAATCCTGGCAACTTCTGCTGCACACAGATGTCCAAAGCCTTTGCTGTACCATTCTGGGGAGTGACCTCTGTGGGGAAAGAAATCAGAAAGGGAGTGGGAAAGTTATTTTTCCAAATCACAGCAATTAGTCGTGGTGGACAGGGCTGCCCTTGGGCCCCGATGACCAGTGCATCTGCAGACAACTCGGGCTGCCACCTCCAGGGGCTCAGGAACTTATTATGTCATCAGGGGCCTTGAACACGTCCTGGCTGCCAAGTATTCATGCTGTCTTTTCAGTACTCATCAGGTGCTTTAAAATGATACCAACACCTCAGGGTAAAGTGAAAAGATTCAGATGAAATCCAGAATTTACTGTGAAAATTCCGTTATGCCTATCCAGACCAAGAACTGGGTTTAGCATCATGAATGCCTTGAGGGGATTGGATTTAAGTTAATTTCTTCTCAAAGAACTATCAGAGGGAGCAGCATAAGGGGACAGGCATAAAAGAAACACACGGTCAGGGGCGGTGGCTCATGTCTGTAGTCCTAGCACTTAGGGAGGCCAAGGCAGGCGGATCACTTGAGGCCAGGAGTTTGAGACCAGCCCGACCAACACGGCAAGGCTCTGTCTCTTCAAAAACACAAAAATTAGCTGAGTATGATGGTGGGAACCTGTAGTCTCAGCTACTGGGGAGGCTGAGGAGGAAGGATCACTTGAGCCCGGGAGGAGGAGGTTGCAGTGAGCCCTCATGGCACCACTACACTCCAGCCTGGGCGACAGAATGAGACCCTATCTCAAAAAGAAACATAAGAGAAGAAAGCTCTGATTTACTGAGTATCTCCATGTGTCAGGCTCTGTTACTGGTGTGTGATTCATGGGAGAAAAAGAAGTATCAGCGGGCATAAAACAGAAAATAAAGAAAGGCAAAGGGCTGCAGGAGAAGTGTCAGAATTTCAGCAAAGGGGGAAAGACAGAGGGGAGAAAACAATGAAATAAGAAACCAAATCAGGGTGACATCCCTGCTGGATGTGCCACTGGGGGAGCTGGCACTTACTTCAGGTCTATCCTGCAGATGTGAGTCAGTCTCGACTTGCCGGAGCCACACGGTTCTATCAAGTACTGTGAGTCCATCACCACCGCTCGCACGCCACCCAGGAGATGGGCTTCCTCATGCTCCACAGAGAGGGACACCAGGGTACACGTTCCTTTGGGCAAATCAGTCTTCCAGGTCCTTTAGCAAAACAATCCACAGATCAGAGTCATTCATGACTGAGGGAGGAAGAAAAACCTGAACACAGAGCTAAGGTTTGTACTGATGTTTTCCTGCCAACAACCTGGGCTCAGATTCCAATGCTAGTCTCTTGGATTAAGTGATAGTTTTCATGAGCTTGTGTCAAGTTTATACGGAGGATTTCAAAGCAAGGATTTCAGCTCTGGTACTTTGAGGCCAGACATGGTCTTGCAACTTTCCCATCTGCATTCGGAAGCCCCAGCCCTGCTCGGCTACAGAGGCTCCTGCCTATTCTCGAAGAGGTGGTTTTTACAGTTTAGGAATTAGAACTCATTGATTCGATTCATTCAGCAGACATCAATTAAGCACAGAGACATGCCAGGCTCTGAGAAGCCACCAAGGACATAAAGATATACACAGCCCAGGAGGAAAAACGGACAACTCTAAGCAGAATGCTAAAAGCACTGGAGCAAGCACACTGACAAGGCTATGCACGGAGAGCTCTGGGATTACATGGAGCGGGGCTGCAGGAGGAACACGGAGAAGGCGTCCTGGGAGACGTGAACTGGTACACTTAGCTTGAAGGAAACGAAACATATGTGGGCCTGCTTATTGTCCTCAAATATGTGAGCGGCTCTTGAGTGGGAGAAAAAAATGAATAGAGTTGATTTGGCTCCACAAGGCAGAGATAGGAAGGCGTATTTCTGTGCAGGAGAGAAGCACTGTCTAACAACGTGCACTGTTCACAGAAGAAATGGGCTGCCCTGGGAGGCAGTGAGTTCCCTGTTCCTTGAGCTATTCAAGCAGGTTGTGGATGGGAGTCAGGAGCTGTGCCAACATCTGTGTACCTCTAACTTCCCTTTCTACCCTAGAGATCTATAATAATAGATTGTATTATTAGAATTCCTGGCTGAGTGCAGTGGCTCATGCCTGTAATCCCAGCACTTTGGGAGGCTGAGGCGGGCAGATCGCAAGACCATCCTGGCTAACATGGTGAAACCCCTTCTCTACTAAAAATACAAAAATAATTAGCCGGGTGTGGTGGCATGCACTGTAATCCCAGCTACTTGGGAGGCTGAGGCAGGAGAATCGCTTGAACCCGGGAGGCAGAGGTTGCAGTGAACTGAGACTGTGTCATTGCACTCCAGCCTGGGCCACAAAGTGAGACTCCATTAAAAAAAAAAAAAAAGAATTATTATTATTTACTCCACAAATTGTATTCCCTTACTAAGTCATCTCCTCCATGACTTCACCCTGTCCTTCCACACCAGGAAGAGAAATGATGATACATGTGTGACAAGAACTTGGGCATAAGCACACCCCACACAAATGCTCAGCAACTTCCACGCTGTGACCACTCTTTTCATGAACGATGACGTGATAAATCGTGAAGACTGAAAGCTGTAGTGATTTGCATGGATAAATGGGAAAATCTACAGCAACTCTCAGCGGAAGCTTCCAAAGAGCTAGCTAGCAATGGGTGTGACATGAGAGACAAAGGTGGCGATCCTGAAAAGTGACCAGCCTCATGTATGCTAGCCTAGATGGGAAGATGCTCTGAAGACATGCTGCATGTCAGCCTCATGCCTCCTCACCACACCTGTCACTTTCTACCTCCTTGTATCCAACACATAAGGAATTCCTGTTGGCAGGAACCAGATCTGGTTCATTGCTAACTCGTGGAGGGCTGCAACTCTTCTCCTTCGGGGCCTCAAGGCCTCACGGTCCACCCCCACTTCTTCAAGTCTTGAATCAAAATTAGTACAGTGAGACCACCCCTGCCCATTCTATTTAAAATTCCATCCCTTCCTATCTCCCTATCTTATTCCTCCCAGGATAAGTAAGCCCATCTCCCTCTCTTACTTTTTATGAACTTTCTCTTCCCAGTGAAATATAAACCCCAAGAGAGCAGGAGAATGGTTTGCTGCATTCACTTGTCATACCCAGAGCCTATTACAGTGCCTGGCATGTGGCCGTGATGGAACGCAGCACTAACACATAGCAGGCTGGTGTGGTTGCCGGATGGATGGAAGGAGGGAGGTTCCACACACAGATTCAGGCCCTCAGCCTCCTCTGGAGGGAGTGGGGAGGCACGCTACGGCGTGAGCCCATCCCTACGGCCGCCATCCTGCAACAACTCTTCAACTTGCCGCTTGTGCAGTGAAAGCCTGAAGTTTAATTCCACCAGATGACTAATGTCCTAATAACTTTGCTAATATGCCACCCTTATAAACTGTCTGCATTCTCCACCAGGACCTCAAGGAAGCAGAGATAAATACATATATTTAGGGGATAGTCACCTTTCAAAGTCAAGGTTCCAAGGGCCAATTCTAAAGTCATAAAGAGCTCATGTGAAAAGTAACCTTTAGCTTGCCATCAAAACTGGTTTCATAAAGGAAGTGTTTTAAATATGCATTTGGGAGTTTCACAATAGGTTCCTTTTACATTGCTGATCTGTGACATGAGACGGGGTTTGCCAAGATTTTTCCATAAAAAAAGATATATTGATCTAATTACCTTTTATTCAGGTTCTTTAGTACCCTCGATTTCTGTTCTTGTAGACGCAATACTGCATTTCTACTGTGTAAACTTTCTATCATTGGTTGAGCATCCCCTTCCAGACCCCGAGAGCAGGTGTCTGAAACTCAACCCTTACATCAATCAGAAGCAATATTTCCTTGGCAGACACGGAATCAGCAAGTGTTTCTGGATCTCCAGGGCAGTGCCGAGGTTTCTGAGCGTGGTAACTGTCTGGTAGAGGACCCTTGGATCCCCTCTTGCTCCCACCCAGGCCCCGGCCACGTGGAAAATACCTAACCTCACCACGTGGATATCCTTTGTCTCACACTGCCCAGCGTCCTAGCCCCAAGCACAAACGACCCTAGGTAACTCAGCAACTTTCTGCCCAGCAACCCATCAGACCAATCACCGACCACCTTATCAGCCCTTCGCTGACTTCCCGCCTGATGGTCAAACTGACCAATCACCATCTGTCGCATCAGCTCCTTCACTCCCCGGTTCCCCCACCTCTATAAAAATCACGGAACAAAGAAAACCGGCGCGAGACTGCTGACCCTCCCCTGCTGTACGGGTCCAGTCAGTCCACCCGGGGATTTTTCCAATAAAGCCTGAACATCCTACTCATTCGGCTCCATCTGGCTCAATTGGTTTAATTCCTGGGGTCTCAGCAAACAAGTGGTCCAGGCAGGCCGGACAAGTGGTGCCGAAACCCGGGAGGTGTGGAGGGGACGGCCGGACAGGCCAGGCCGCGGCCTCCCTCTTGCCTCTCATGTCCGCCTGCCCCCGCCTGATCCGATCAACTGACGCAGGACTCCGGACAAGGTAAGATTTTTGCCTGCCTTGTCCCTCTTCTCCAGTGGCTGCGGTGATTACCTTTCCGGTGCTCCCGGACTCCCTGCCCTAGACTCGGCCGAGCCGGGGTAGTCCTCCGCCTGGCTCCTGGAGCCATCCTCCGAGGCTAGCAGACAGACGGGGACGCCTCTCTGACTGTTAACCTCACCACTCCGGAAATCTGTCCGGAGATCCGTAGGGTCTGCAACGAGAAGGGGACGCCCTCCCCTTGCTTCCTCCCTATCCCTCACCGGCAGGATCGTCACCCGGCCATGGGGAACACGGAGCCTAAAGTGGACCCAAACACCCCTTTAGGGTGTTTACTTCTAAACTTCTCTAGACTGGGATATAAACAAACCTTGCGCAAGAAAAAACTCATTTTCTTGTCCCAGGTTGCTTGGCCCCAATATAAACTTGATAACCAGTCTCATTGGCCTCCGACTGGCACTTTCGATTCCAATGTGCTCCGGGATCTAGACAATTTCTGTCGCCAAAACAACAAAGATGGCGAGGTCCCCTATGTTCAGGCTTTTTGGGATCTCCGTTCCCGTCCCGATCTTTGCTCCTCCTGTTCTACCCGCCAAATCCTTCTAGCCCGTGCCCCTTGTAAGCCTTCCTCTACTGCTTCACCTCCTCCTTATTCCTCACCAGAGGAATTGCCTGAACATCTGTCCCCTCCCGCCAACCTTGGCTATCAGTCGCCGCCAGCCGCTCGCTCCTCCCCCACCCCCTCTGCACCGCCTGCTTCAGAGGCCTCACCTCCCCTCACCTCCCCGGTGGCGGCCCATACCCGCTCTCATCAATCCACTCTCCTAGCCCCTCTCCGAGAAGTAGCGGGCTCAAAGAGCCTAGTTCAAGTTCATGTCCCCTTCTCTCTCCAAGATCTATCACAAATCGAGCGGCGACTCGGTTCGTTCTCAGCAAATCCCTCTACATATATTAAGGAATTTCAATACCTCACTCAAGCATACAGCCTCACTTAGCATGATATCCGCGTCATCTGCACCTCTACCCTCACGGCTGAAGAACATGAGCGTATCCTTGCTGCAGCCAGATACCAGGCAGACAAGGACCACGCGGTAAATAACCAAATCCCTTTAGGTCCCGAAGTATTTCCAAATGAAGACCCTCAGTAGGACTATCAGGCTAGCCGTAGGTCTGACATCCCCCGAAGGGATCGCATGCTTCGGTACCTTCTCAGGGGCATGGATGTTGTCTCCAACAAAGTTGTCAACTATGACAAACTGCGGGAAATTACTCAACTTCCCGATGAAAACCCTGCTCTTTTCCTTACCCGCCTGCAAGAAGCGTTAGTCCATTACACCCAGCTAGACCCCGCCTCCCAAAATGGGGCCACTGTCCTGGCTTCCCACTTTATCTCCCAATCAGCCCCTGATATCCGAAAAAAAAAAACTAAAAAGGTGGAGGATGGTCTGGAAACCCCTATACAGGACCTGGTGAAAATGGCCTTTAAAGTATTTAACGCAAGGGAAGACGCAGCCGAGGCTGCCCGCCAAGCCCGAATGAAACAGAAGGTCACTTTACAAACCCAGGCTTTAGTAGCGGCCCTGCGGCCGGCAGGAAACCGGGGCCCACAAAATACTGCTCGCACCCCTCCAGGTGCTTGTTTTAAATGTGGGAAGGAAGGACACTGGTCCAAGGCCTGTCCCCAACCTCGTCCACCCACCAAGCCCTGCCCCATCTGTCAACTCACGGGACACTTGAAGTCGGACTGCCC
This sequence comes from Saimiri boliviensis, assembly GCF_048565385.1. NCBI lineage: Eukaryota > Metazoa > Chordata > Mammalia > Primates > Cebidae > Saimiri > Saimiri boliviensis. The sequence goes on along the minus strand of NC_133464.1, from coordinate 75,802,636 downwards.
CAGTGCATCCAAGGCCTCGGCCGCCCCAGCAGAGGCACTGGACCACGCAAGGCAACTCTGGATGATCCGGTCCCCGACCTGGACGCACGGGGGTCGGATCCTTCCGGAGGTTTCTGTCCCGAGTTGCTGGGGCTCTTAGACGACTAGAGAGGCCCTGGCTCCCCAACCCCGGTTACCCTTGCCGAGCCCAGGGTTGTGTTCAAGGTAGCGGGTAAAAGTGTCTCCTTCTTAGTCGACATGGGGGCTACCTACTCTGTGCTTCCCTCCTACTCAGGACAAACTCTTCCTTCCCAGGTCTCTGTTGTGGGAATTGACGGGTCTCCATCCACACCGCGCAAAACCCCTCCACTCACATGCTCTTTTAACTCCTCCATTTTCACGCACTCCTTCCTAGTCATCCCCTCATGCCCCGTGCCCCTTTTAGGACGGGACATTCTAACCAAGCTGCAGGCAACTATCATCTTCCCACATACTAATGCCAGTACCTTCCTTCTTTCCCTGGTTACCAACCCGCCGGCCCCCCACCAGGCGGTCCAACTCCTTCCTAGCGTTTGTCCACAGGTATGGGATACCAGTACTCCCTCCGTGGCCTCCCATCATCAGCCTGTTCGCATTCGCTTAAAGGACCCCTCCTCTTTCCCTGCTCGCCCCCAGTTTCCCATCTCAAAAACCCACCGGTGGGGCCTCCGCCCCATCATAGAAGCATTAAAAAAACACGGTCTACTAATTCCTATCAACTCCCCTTGTAATACTCCCATCCTGCCAGTTAAAAGGCCCTCTGGTCAGTACAGGCTAGTCCAAGACCTCCGCCTTATCAACACAGCTGTCATACCTGTACACCCGGTGGTCCCAAACCCGTACACCATTCTCTCACATATCCCTCCTACAACCACCCACTTCACAGTATTAGACCTAAAAGATGCGTTCTTTACCATCCCCTTACATCCTGATTCCTATTTCCTGTTCACTTTCACATGGGAGGACCCTGCCTCTAACACTTCTCAACAACTCACCTGGACTGTCCTACCTCAGGGATTCCGAGACAGTCCCCACCTGTTCAGCCAGGCTTTAGCCACTGACTTACAAAATTGTAACATTGCCCCATCCTGCCTGCTTCAATATGTAGATGACCTTTTAATCTGCTCTCCATCTCACTATGAATGCCTTTCAGCTACCACCACCCTGCTAAACTTCCTGGGCAACAAAGGGTACCGAGTATCGCCTGCCAAGGCACAGATAGCCACCCCCTCTGTCACGTATTTAGGGCTACAAATTACCCCTAAGCATCGGGCAATTACTACTGATAAATTACAAGCCCTAAAAACTCTTCAACCTCTTACCTCAGCAAGTGAAATCCTTTCTTTCCTGGGTTTAGTAGGATTCTTCCGACACTGGGTGCCCAACTTCGCTCTCTTAGCCAAACCACTCTACCAAGCAGCAAAGCAGACCCCCGTAGGACCCCTAACCTCCCAGGGAACTGTTAACCAGGCCTTTAATGCTCTCCTAAAAGCCTTATCCACAACTACCAGTCTAGCTCTACCTAACCCAAACAAGCCCTTCCACCTATATACAGACGAGAAGCAGCACACAGCAGTAGGTGTCCTTACTCAGCCAATAGGATCCACTCTCCTACCAATAGCTTATCTGTCCAGACAATTAGACCCCACTGTACAGGGATGGCAGCCATGCCTACGGGCCCTCGCAGCAGCAGTCAACCTCACTACTGAGGCCCTAAAACTCAACCTGCACCAACCCCTCCAAGTTTTCTCCCCACACCGGCTCACTGACCTACTCACTCACCAAGCTTTAACTCATCTCGGGCCCTCCTGACTTCAACTTCTACACGTACTATTCATCGAAAACCCTGCAATCACTCTTTCACATTGCTCCCCTTTAAATCCGGCTACCCTCCTTCCTCTCCCCTCGGAGCCTTCAACACAGCACTCCTGCTCCAAAATTCTTGACCTCAGTCAGTCCCCGCGCCCAAATTTGGCTGACCAGCCCATTCCAGCAGCCTCAGTCACTCTCTACGTTGACGGTAGTTCAGCCCTCACCACCCCAGGACCCCGAAAAGCTGCCTATGCCATTGTTACAGACACTGACGTCATTGAAGCTCAGCCTCTGCCCCCAGGAACTACCTCTCAACAAGCTGAGTTAATTGCCCTTACTCGGGCATTAATCTAGGCAACCGGAAAAGTAGTCAACATTTACACAGACTCCAAATATGTCTTCCTAATCGCTCACTCCCACTGCATGATATGGAAAGAACGGGGCTTCCTTACCACTAAAGGCACCCCCATTCTCAATGGAAAACTCATCTCTCAGCTTATTCAGGCAATCCAACTTCCCAGCAAGGTAGCTATCATCCATTGCAGGGGACACCAATCCTCACGTACTCCTGTAGCTAAGGGAAATGCCTTTGCTGACTCCGTTGCAAAAACAACAGCCAAAAAAAAGGCCCCTCCCACCACTCTCTATTTCCTTTCCAAAACATACGACCCCCAATACTCTCCCACGGAGTTAGCCAACCTTCAATCTTTACCCAATGTTCAATTCAGGGACAGCTGGACTTTTAAGCACAATCTCCTTATACTCCCTGAAAAACAAAGATACCAAATAATTCAAGACATTCACAACTCACTCCACATTGGACCCAAAGCCTTGTACCACTTCCTCAGTCCACTTTTTTGCCCCCACAACCTCCTCAACACCATACAGAAAGTCCAGTCCTCCTGTACTATCTGTGCAAAAGCCAACCCCCAACGTTCCTGTCATCCTCGGCGTCAACTTCATCAACTACGTGGGTTTCTGCCTGGCCAAGATTGGCAGATTAACTTTACCCACATGCCAAAACACAAACAATACCGCTATCTACTAACCATTGTTGACACTTTTTCAGGCTAAATTAAAGCTTACCCCACAGCCTCCGAGTCGGCGGGAACAGTAGCCACTCATCTTATCCAAGACATCATCCCCCGGTTTGGACTCCCAGCCACCGTACAGTCGGATAACGGCCCAACCTTCATCTCTAAAGTTACTAACGCTGTTTCCACTTCCTTAGGAATCCAGTGGAAATTACACGCTGCCTATCATCCCCAGTCTTCTGGTAAGGTAGAACGGGCCAATGGCCTCATCAAGGAGCATTTAACCAAACTTATACTCGAACTCCGCCAGTCCTGGGTTACACTGCTCCCCATCGCCCTTGCCAGGTTAAGAGCAAGTCCTCGAGGCCCAGCACAGCTTAGCCCGTTTGAGCTACTGTATGGTCGCCCCTTCTTACTTTCAATTCCTCCATCACCCGAAGCCACTCCTTTAAGTAACTACCTCCCATACTTCACTCTCCTTCAAAATCTCCTTAGGGAACACGCCAACGCCTCTCTTCCACAGCCCACTCAACCATCCGAAACCACCCAAAAGGTATCTCCGGGTGACTCAGTCCTTATTAAATCCCTCTCCCCAAAGCCTCTCGCCCCCAAGTGGGAGGGACCCTACACAGTCATCCTCACCACGCCATCAGCCATAAAAGTTGCTGAACTTCAATCGTGGGTCCACCTGTCACGGGTAAAATGAGCACCACCACCCTCACCCTTCTGGAAAGCAATCCCTACAGGCCCCCTGTCCATCAAGTTAACTAAATTCTAATTTTTCTAAAATACTAGTCCTGGCAGTCTTCCTGACCGTTCTGCTTCCAGGAACTCGTGCTGGTTTTAACCTTCCTACAGCAACGCTTCCGAGAGCTGACCCGAGTCACCCTCAACCAAATGCTCCTCCAGCCGCTCAATGCAATCGACCAGACCAAGGAGAGCCCCCGCTAGCCAGCCTAACTCCTTATCTCCTTCCCCTCGTCGCCCAAAGTCAGCAGGAAGCAGCCAGAAAGAAAACCGTTGCCCCTTTTCCTCTTTAAGGAGTTGGGAATGTCTGGTAGAGGACCCTTGGATCCCCTCTTGCTCCCACCCAGGCCCCGGCCACGTGGAAAATACCTAACCTCACCACGTGGACATCCTTTGTCTCACACTGCCCAGCGTCCTAGCCCCAAGCACAAACGACCCTGGGTGACTCAGCAACTTTCTGCCCAGCAACCGATCAGACCAATCACTGACCACCTCATCAGCCCTTCGCTGACTTCCCGCCTGATGGTCAAACTGACCAATCACCATCTGTCGCATCAGCTCCTTCACTCCCCGGTTCCCCCACCTCTATAAAAATCACGGAACAAAGAAAACCGGCGCGAGACTGCTGACCCTCCCCTGCTGTACGGGTCCAGTCAGTCCACCCGGGGATTTTTCCAATAAAGCCTGAACATCCTACTCATTCGGCTCCATCTGGCTCAATTGGCTTAATTCCTGGGGTCTCAGCAAACAAGTGGTCCAGGCAGGCCGGACAGTAACCAGCTATAAACATCTGAAGTTATACAGATGACTTCTGATGTCATACCTACTCCAGTCCTGACAGTTACACGCACTTTCCCTTGGGGGAGAAAAGCAAGATCAGAAGAAAAGCCAGTGAGATGCATCTGCATAATTTGGCAGAAAGCGCTACTGGACAAACAGCAGCTTTTCTGAGCCGTCTGTTCTGAGGAAATGAATAATATTTATGGCCTAAAAAACTGTGTCCTCCACAAGGAGAGGGGCCGTCAGAGTGCCCTGGCAGAGCTGTAGTCTGGATGAAAAGATGCAGGAAGTCCGGCATTAAAATGGAAAACTCAGCTGTCACTGAGGGAAATAAGAGCCGGCTTGGTGTTTCCCGTGGAGGCTGGACTTCAGTGGGAGATCCCAGGAGGTGCTCACATCTGCAGCTCGCATCCCGCCTTTGGAACAGAACATCATAAACCCTGAGTCAGGCTCACCTGAGAACCACGAAGTCTCTGGAAGGATGGGGGGCCATGCTGTTCAACACGTACTGGTAGATTTCCGTTTGTCGGTCTAGACTCTCCACAACCTTCCACTGCACAAAGTCCTCGTCCCACAGGTGCCGCTCTCTCAGCACACGGTTCAGGACCACCGAGGGGGGCGCTTCCACCTCCACAGAAGCCTTCCACAGCTTCAGTGGGTTCCCGTCGCCCACCTTGGGAAAGACAACATCAGACGCTGAAGAGGCTGTCTGGGATATGGGTCCAACATTTTTTGTTTGGGCTTTGGGTTTTCCTACCATACTTTGCTGGGTGTTCAAAAACCATCACTGATTATGTAAATTGAAGGTGATGCTACATACCTCAGATTTAGCATTTTAGGCCTTGAGCCGAAAAGAATAATAATGCGGTGGCTCACGCCTATAATCCCAGCACTTTGGGAGGCTGAGGTGGGCAGATCACGAGGTCAGGAGATTGAGACCATCTTGGCCAACATGGTAAAACCCCGTCTCTACTAAAAATACAAAAATTAGCTGGGTGTGGTGGCATGTGCCTGTAATCCCATCTACTCGGGAGGCTGAGGCATGAGAGTCAGTTGAACCCTGGAGGTGGAGGCTGCAGTGGGCCGAGATTGTGCCATTGTACTCCAGCCTGGTGACAGAGCAAGACTCAGTCTCAAAAACAAACAAAAAATAATGATTATGATAAAAATGCTAATCACCAACAAGCATGGCAATTACTATGTGCCAGGCACTGTTCTAAGTCATTGGTTTTTAAATTAGCCTTCCTCCGACAGTGGTATTCTTACAACGTCCATTTTGCTGATGGGAAAACCGAGGCACAGAGGGGTGTGTGACTTGCCCAATATTACACAACTAAGGGGTAGAGACAGGACTGGGATCCAGCCATCTGGCTCTATAGTCTGCCCTCTGATTATAGGCAACAGGTCTCTGGACTGAGTCTTTGAGTGGTACATGTGCCTTGACTGTGCCAAGCCCTGTGGACACTGCAGCCATTTTTCAATGCAAGAACAAATGTCTGATTGTTAGCTGTGGCTTTCTGGGGGTGATCTTTCTCCATGCCCTGAGATTACCTTTTTGAAAGCAAGGTCGGTATTGTCGGTGCTGGAGCACGTGACCCATCCCTTGAACTTCTCCTTGGCTTCTTTCTGGAGGCCCTGGATGAGATGGTTCAGGTAAGTGTGGAAAGTTGCCCCACTCTCCTCCAGCTGTGTCCCCAATTCTTTCAGGGTAGGCACGTGGATCTCAGCCTCCACATATGAGTTACGAGACTGGGCCACCAACTCGTGTGGAACCTAGACCAATGGATGCATGAAAGGGCAACACACTGAGCCAAAGAAACGCCGAGACTCAGAGAGAGCAAAGCCATTTCACCCACAACCTGGCTTGGAGCCATGGGCCCAGGGCCCCAGGGCCGGAGATGTTTTTCTAAGATCACTGCCAAGGCCAGGAGGGGCCTTTCTAAAGTCAGGAAATACACATGTTTCTGAGGCTGTATTTATAACTCAAAACATTGCAAAGACTTCCTCTTCATTCTTTCCATTTCCCTTTTATTTTACCTTCAATGTCTTTTTATTCAATTTGGCAAAATGTGGGCTCAAACTTTACCCACTGTGAATAAGACTTAAAACGGATAGACTTGTGAAGGGAAACATCAAACATGACTTGGGCATAGCTTGACTTTTTTAGCACACTTTTCCCATTGACAAATGCCAATTCTATCACAAAAGTATGCCACAAGTCTGGTTCACTTACTTCTTTTACATGCCTGTGGCTGTATTCACAAGCTGTCATTAGTTCTTAGCAACAAAGATTGCTCAGTATCACAAACACACTCACACAGAAGTTTAACCTAATCAAATCCCAGGGTGAAATCAAACAGAACGTAATTGGCTGACTGGCCTTGAACCTGACAATGGCAGGTGATGCAGCTGTTTGCAGGAAAACCATCAGTACAGTAACCCCGAGTGTCTTTATCAAAGCCTCAATTGTATAGCTAGCTCCTCATCTTTTTTGGAAGCAAAGACCCATGTTATAGCATATACTATTGTCATTATAAAATCAGGAACAAACAGATAGAAACTGTAAATGTAGCAACAATCCCAGGCGTCTTATCTAGTTCCAAGAGCTACAAGGGAGGCGGAGGTTCGAGCCTTTTGCTCACCTCAAAAAGTCTGTCGCATTCCATGATCATGTGCGCAAGCCCCTGAGCTGCTGCCAGATTCTCGTTGAGGTCCTTTTGATCTGGCTTCCCGGTGGCATATTTCTTCTGTATGACTCTGTAATTGAATGTGAGTGTGCTAGAGGATCCCACACCAAAGAGCTTGTCACAATACCAGACTCATCCCTTTGGTTTTCTGTTTATACCCAGATGCTCTCCAGATCCCATGCGTTGGCATTTCCAAATAAAAACAATGATCACATATCTTAGATATTCTGAATCAAACTAACAGTCTGACAGTTCACAAGGAAAAATCTTGGAAAACTAAAAGGGCAGGAAGAATGGTGGGGGAAGAAATTAGTCTGTTTTTCCAAAGTTTGAAACCCCTTAACTGCAAGCTCCTGTGCTCTGGTCTTAAAGATAGCCTTTTAAACTAAAGATTGTAAAATACTACTTTGTGAATGTTTTCCTCCTCACTCACACAGACAAAACAAAACTCAGGCTTTCTGGATCACAACTGGCATTCTTCAATGCTAGCTCAATAATTCTATGAATCTGAGCCCTGTGAATTAGGGTGCCTCACAAGATTTTCTGATTATGAAGAGTGTTTGACAAATCCTGAAGTTGAAATGTAGCATGAGACACATTTTATCTATCTATAATCTATTATCTATCTCTATTATCTATTTCTCTCATTGTCATATGTCATTATCTATGTATCATCTGTCAATCTATCATCTATCTATCTATGTATCTACCTACCTACCTATCATCTGTCTATCAATATATCCATTCATGTCTATCTATTTATCTATCTGTCCATCCATCCATCCATCCACCCAACCTGTCTTATGAACTGTGGGGAATGCCTGCTTTGGGATTACTGCTGTTGCTGAGAAAAAGAAAAACCCACCGTGGAGAGCTTTCTTTCTTCAATAAATTAAGATGAAAGAGGGAGGGGGCCAGACACACTGCCAGGTTCATGGGCGTCATCTGATTCTCTTCCACTAAGTTGACGACATCATTCAGGAAACACAAGAGCGTCTGCAGGACCTCCCTGTTCTCATCGGCCAGTAGCAGGATGGTGGCCTGCACAGCCTGCAGCCGCTGCTCTTTGGGGACATCTGAGGAAAAGTAGATGCCAGGTCATTGGAGGAGCAGTCACAGAAAGAGCCAGCTGGGAGGCATTGCATAAGCTCTACCTTCCTGGTGTGAAGGCATACTCAGAGTCATCATCAACAACCAGAACAGCAGGGAAAGTACAAAGCAGTCAGTAATTGCTGAGGGCTCACAGCGCATGGGAGGCAGAGCTGAGTCCCAACCCTTGCAGTTGAACTCTGGGACCGGCAGTCTTGATGGCCAAGCTGGGTTTAGAAAGGGTCACCACCATCCTGGCTTTTTATATTCTGAGCAATAAATCTGCTTTCAGAAGGCTTCTGGGTGACGTTGGTGATTAGGGCTCTGTCAACCTGGTGCCCCTCTTGCCCATCCTCCCTGCCAGACAGCTTGGGAAGCCCCTCTTAGGATGCCCAGGGCCCCATAGGACACGGTTGGAAAACCACTGTGTTAGGGGAACAGTAGCCTCCCCTTGCCTTTCTCCACCCCTGGCAGCCAGGCCATAATGCCAGTGCCGTGCAATTCACCGGATGGGCTTGAGCTGGTGGGCTCTCTGACCTCATTCCTAGAGGGCCAGCTTCTCGAGGGGAAGCCTGGCGTATCTTCATTTTTCCCTACAAATCCCCCAGGGCTTGCTTTGCAGGATGCCTGCTACGGACTTCATGTGGAGACCCAGTGTCACCTGTTCCATAATCTTGGGCTTTATGGAAATTGAGGCTGTGCTTGCAGAAGAAGAACCAGGCTGCCTAAGGTTACAGGGAATGTCTGGCCCTTCTCAGTCCCATTCCCCTTGAGGTGGTCCCTGTGGTGGTGGGTGCTGATTATGCAGGCTTAATGGGGTATTGGTTCCACCAAGATGAGGTGAACGAAATGGAAAATCACACCAAATGAGTGCTCGTGCTGCCTTCACCCATGGCTGTGTTTATCTAGTGATTACTTTAGTCCTCTCATTGCAAAAGACACTGTCGGAAGCTTGCTTCCGTCAACACTATCGTCTTTCTTAAAATGCCATGTTCTGGAGCAGAGGTCTCCACACTAGGGTCACTGCACTCTCAAGGGGCGAGGAGGTGTGCTCCTGACAGTCTCTTGAGGTGTGAGAAGAAAATCATTAGCACTCCCACGTTTGTTTATCTTTTCTTTCATCCATTAAAAATATTGAGTGGGTGTGTTTGATAATGTGATAGTACATTACAGTATATCCAGTATGTTTATATTACTAAACACAAATACACATTCCGATATTTGCTACTGGCAGGAGTACACGAGAAGAACACACTCAGAGCTGGCTGCTGGAGAGGGGCTGGGGTGTGACCTTCTGCGCGGGTCCTGGCTGACCCCAGGGTTTGTGGTCCTGGGGGCTACCGATGCTGGATTCACTCACATTCTCACGTGGGAGGCATGATGTCACGCCCCAAGGCTGGCCACACTCTGGCCCTGATCAGCAAATCCAGTCTGAAACCCGTCCCCACTCCCACCACGGCCATTGTGTACTGGCACCAGACATACCTGGGGTTCACAGAGAAGAGCCATTTTGTTAAAATTATAGCAAACCCATTTTCTTACTCTTGCTTGGGGTGGAGCAGAAACAGATGGTTCTAATGATCTCAAGCTTGTGAGAGGTGTTACAAATTCTGCTTGAGCTGCTGAATTGTTTTAAATATGCTGCTCTATTGTAAGGTGTCCAGTGTGTATACACTGTTTAACTTTAGGTTCTTAAGCTTCTTTTCCATGCCAACATTTTTTCTCAGCCATCATTTTTGAAGGGTCACCTGCCATCTCTATATGTTGTCTCAATTTCGTTTCTATTCACTTGTTTTTTAATCCCTCAAAAATACTTCCTGTCCATCATCATTATTTACTAAAAATGCTTGCAAAGGTCAACTATGAATACCTAAATTCAGCATTCGTTGTGGATCGTCTACTCTTTTAGCTTTCTGTTATACGCCACGCTGCTGCAGGTCCTGTCCCTTTCCTGGCTCTAAGGGACTGATTCTAGGTGTGAATTTCTAAGTGTGGAGAATTTGCAATCACGTGGGGGTTACTGGCACCTCAAATTCAGAATCCTGTGGATTCTGAACCCTTCTCCCCTCCGATTTCCACATTCTTTCAATCATCAAGCCTTAAAGCCTATGGTTGTCTTTGACCCCTCCATCCTTCTCCCTCCTCTAGATGGGTAGGATTCAGATATTTTCACCGCTCCTCCAACATTCCAATTTATTTAACCATTTGACAAAAGCCCAAGAAGTGGCATAGCTGAAAACAGAACTTCTCTGGATAGCTGGAGGAGGAACTGTCCCTCTCTGCCACAGCAGCAGTTCAGAAACTTTGACTCTAGGGTGTACGCATGGAAGGTCTTTTCTCCCGCCTCCCTGCTGGAAGTTCCTGCAGGTAATCCAGAGCCTTGATTAGTGTGCTGACTCCCTGAGCCTCCATGCTCATCCAGGCCAGTGCCTCTTGTGCACCACTTCTAGATTCCTGGGGCAACGACACAGTGCTGTGCACTTTCTCCCTGCAGCAGATACAAGGCTGGCCACCTACTCGACTCAGTGCCCGTTCTTCCCTTCCTCCTCATTAAGAAAACACATGTTCTGCTCAGGTGTGAGCTGCACTATACTTAGGGAAATGGGTTCCCCAATTAGACCCAGGGATGAACCAAGTGGGCCTAAATCAAAACTGGCAATCCAGGTCTTCTTTCCACTGTTGGGTTTCGGGGGAAAATTATAAACCATTTCTGCCTCAGGGGACCAAGGAAAATGCCAAGAGCTTCTGCAAGATGTATGTCCCTGAGAAAACCAGACACATGCCAAGGAGAAGCGCTGTTACTCTCTTCTTGCCTCAGAATGTGATTTTGTGAAGATGTGATACTTTTAAGTGGTGACAATCATATTGTTGACATTAAAGGCAAAGCTAAGAGAAGCTGACTTTAGACCTGGCATCACTGAGCTGTGGGATACCCAACTCTGGAATTACGTGAGATAATAAAATATACTTATTATATAAATGACTGTTCATTGGATATCTGTTCTGTCTTTACAGCTGAGAGCATTGTAACTGGTAAGTCCCTCAACAACACCTGAGGGTTCCCCAATACTTAATGAATCAAGCATAAGCTCTTGCCCTAATACTCAATGTCCCTCCAACGTATGGCTCCAGTGTTGTTTTTCAGTGTCATTTGGTGTCACTCTGTACGTGTGCCATACATGCAAGCCAGATGAATACTCTGGGCTTTCCTGACATCTGCTTATGTTATCTGCAGAGCAAGTACCCAAAACGTGTTCCTCACATGTCTCAGCCTTCAGTTGTCACTTCCTCCATGAAGCCCTCATTCTTCATCTCTCCCTCCTTGAACTTTTCTTTGTAACCTTTCTATGGAACTTCTCCAACTTAGTTGTGTTGGAGTTATTTATGTTCATGCCTCATCTCCCTTAATTGTAAGATCCTTAAGAGAGTGAGTCTCCCATACATATGCTCCGCCATGCTCAGCACAGTGCCTGGTACAGAAGCCACACTCTGTAAATGTTTGCTCAGCTAAAGCAAAGCCTGCTTTGATCTGGCTTCTTGCTTGTGACTCAGAAAGGGCCAAAGACATTTATTTCTTGAAAGTAATGTGGCTTTAGCCTTAGACTAGTATCAAACTTAACCCAAGAACTGATTAAATGTAAAGACTCATATCTGATACTGATACTTCTAAACCATAAGGGAGGCTTCACTGAAAATGCAGTTTAACCTCTCACAGCAACAATATCAAGAACTCCCTGTTTGGGCTCTAGCAACTTGAATCATTAATTTAACTTAACCTACTCGCTTTGGAAAACTAATATTTACTTAGTGGGTTGCCACCTTAATCTGTTTTCACAAGTGGTTCTGATTACAATCCTTCCTGAGTTTGCAGTATCATGGGCTCCTTAAACACATTTTGTACAGAATTCTCTATAGCACAGATATTCTTCAAATTGGATCAAGTCCATATCAAGGTCCATTTCAGGCATATTTTGCTGAAGACTTAAAACTCAAAGTCCACGGGCCAAATGGCTTTCTTTCCCCCATGAACTGGGATCTGGTCATCAAAATAATTCATAATGTTAACACTGTCATATCTAGCAAAGAGTCACAAGTTTAATTTCTTTCTCTTTTTTTTTGAGATGGACTCTCTCTCTGTCACTCAGGCTGGAGTGCAGTGGTGTGATCTCTGCTCACTGCAACCTCCACCTTTTGGGTTTGAGTGATTCTCCAGTCTCAGCCTCCTGAGTAGCTGGAATTTCAGGCACCTGCCACCATGTTCAGCTAATTTTTGTATTTTTTAGTAGAGATGGGGTTTCACCATGTTGGCCAAGTGAGTCTTGAACTCCTGACCTCAGACAATCTGACTGCCTCGGCCTCCCGAAGTGCTGGGATTACAGGCGTGAGCTACCACGCCGGGCCCGTGTTTATTTCTAACATTCCCATTGCAACCACCTATAGTAGAATATGCTTCTTAATCCACAATTTTCAGTGATTAATTATGCAGGCTTTGCTGAGAATTTAACATCATTTTTAAAACTCCAAGTGAAAATATAAACCAGTTTATTTAAGCTTAAGCCTTGATTTGGTTTGCTTACTTTTCACCAATGAAAATACATTTTGCTAAAACACATTTCCATTTATTTCTAGTCATTTTAATTCATGTCACTTTGAATTTCCTATATCTCAAAAAAATTCTTCCTTTTAAAAAAATTGAAGAAGTTCTGATAAATACCTATATACGAAACAACTTCGATTGTGTCCCCTTTCCATTTTAATTTTTTTGTAAATGTATTGAAAGTTTGTTTTAGATTTTACACAGAACTCTATTGAGAAGGAATATTTTGAGGTCAAAAAGATATATATATATATATATATATATATATATATATATATATTTTTTTTTTTTTTTTTTTTTTTTTTTTTTTTTTTTTTTTAGACAGAGTTTCGCTCTTGTTACCCAGGCTGGAGTGCAATGGCGTGATCTCGGCTCACCGCAACCTCTGCCTCCTGGGTTCAGGCAATTCTCCTGCCTCAGCCTCCTGAGTAGCTGGGATTACAGGCACGCGCCACCATGCCCAGCTAATTTTTTGTATTTTTAGTCGAGACAGGGTTTCACCATGTTGACCAGGATGGTCTCGATCTCTTGATCTTATGATCCACCCGCCTCAGCCTCCCAAAGTGCTGGGGTTACAGGTGTGAGCCACCGCGCCCGGCCAAAAAGGTATTTTTAAACGCATAAAGAAATGGCCTGCAGATTTCCAAATCAAACTTTGAGCAAAAGTTACTTCTGGAGAGGAGAGCAGGATTACGTACATCTTTATGGATTCATGTATTATTCACATAATTCAAACTCAATCTATAGGGAATTGTTTTTGTTAAAGCGGAAGGATGCTCACGAGAACACCAAGCTCATTATTTCCACTTACACTGATAGATGTGGAGGAAGGTCTCGCTGAGCTTGTTGGTGAAAAGAGGTTCAGGGAGGTCCCGGAAGAACTGTTTCACCATATCCGCCACATCATAAGCAGACTGGTCTTCATAGCTGACGTTCTCAGGGAAGTTCTCATTTATTTGGCGTAGGGCATGGATTCGAGACTTCACTCCCGACTTGCGAAAAAGACCCACCTGAAACAAGCCATAGGGATATGTCAGCCAGGCCACACTTGGGTGTGAGGAGGAGGAGGAGGCATGGGATGGGAACTGGATGAGCTGGAACTGCCTGCCAATTAGCACACGATGAACTACCAATGTAGCTACTTTTAGGCAGTAGTTGAACACTGTCTTCCTCGCCTATGAGATGAAGATAAGAATAAAACCTCACCTCACAGGATGACTGCGGAGAGCAAGTGAGGAAACAGATGTGCATGCGCTTTGTGACCTGTTACATCTTATCACAGTGCAGATGTTATTATTTTATTCATTTATTCAACAAGTAACCGCTGTGTATCAGGCATGCTTGGAGTTGCTAGGTGTCATCAGTGAGCAGAGCAGATAAAATTTCCTACCCTCTAGGGTTTACATTGCCATGGGGGTTTTGAGAAACTTTGGTCAATGGGAGGTTTGGTGAAACACTGTGGGTGATGAATGAAAGGATCCCAGATAAACAGTCATATCCAGTGTCCCTGCAGCGGAGAGTTTTATGAGCAATATGTTCATGAAACAGAATAATATCCTAAGTACACATTTTCATTTAAGGGATTTCTTTACTTTCCCAGCTTTGAAATTCTTGGCACTTACTTTTCTACCTGTTTGTTTTTATGCTATAAGCTATGGCTCTAGTGAGAATGACTCCTGGGTGGCTTTTTTCTCGGACCTCAAGATACTGCCATATCATGACTTATTTATCTCACAGCCTAGACTCCTCCCCGGCTTGTTGAATAAATGGAGCATTAAGGCATCAAGAACAGAGTGGCCCTAATGAGAATGAGTGAGGCAGAGGAAAGCCCTGCAAGAACGAAGATCCTGCAATGGTTGGGCACGCTAGCTCTAGGCAGGCCCCCTAGAGGAACTTCCTTTTGCTAGACTTAGCCTCTATTCAAAAAGGAACTGACCTTTCTGGGAGCCCTGGCTTATAGTGAAATAATATGTCTGCTATATTTTTAAATGCCTATAGGGAGTTGATTTTCTTCAACCCTCAATTTCCATAGCCCTCATTCCCCAGTGGCTCACGGGTTGGCCTGCTTCTGCAAAGCAAGGTAGAACCTTCCTGAGTGGCTGGACAGGTGGACAGTGGCCATTAGCATCAACCACTGCTCTTTCTCCCTATACCTGGAAGAATGCCTGATACAGGTCATCTTACTGGCCGCTCTGTGCACCAGGTCAACCTCCACCCAAGTTCGGATTTCTGACAAAGGCTTTCTTGATTGCTGCAACAAATGGAGAGCAGCTCTCATTCTTGCAAATTGCAGTAACAGCAAAAGAAGACTTTTGAGCCATGAGAGCATACTCAGGTTTTTGTATATGTCAACTGAATGGATCACAGGGGAAATTATACACTGCTACTCTTTGTGGTCATAAAACCAGAATTCTTCATAATATTTCTTTGCATTCCAAGGCTTATCACTCGAATCCCACACATCAGGATATTCAGGCTGATAATATTGTCACTTAAAATATGAATTACTTTTTTATTCTTAAAGGTTGGAGTGCCTAGAAAATGCACAATTTTGTCATACTTGGATGACTCGCCACAAAGAATCTAAACAACATTCATCTTCCTTCAACTGGCAACGACTCCAGATTTCATCAAAGGGCATGGTAAGAAAGTATATACTGTCAAAATAAAAAAAAAAAAAAAAACAGAACATTTCAAGATGTCAAGGGAGTGATTATTGGGGGGAGATCCACTTTGGACGCATTTACATCTTCTGTTTTTCTGATTCTGGAAGGAGGCCCAGGACGGTGCATAACACAGGGCTGTGCTGTGTTAGAGTTCTCAGAATCGGGATGCCCTGAAGGTAATTACTTCAGTGTGACTCACAAATATTTATCCTCACATGACTAGGTATTATTCCATTTGAGAAGAATTCCTGTTTTTTCTTAACAGCACAGGAATATTGACCAGGATCTATAAAAAGAAGAAAGCAGACAGTGTTTCTGTTTAAACTGTCGAGCACGTTCCTCTTTCATCCACCGTGTCCTGCGGGCTGATTCTGGCCACACACTCCTGCGCGTGCGCACACACATCCCAGAGATGCTATCTTCATATTGTTTGGTTCCCAAGCTGCTTTCTTGTTTCGGCAAATATTGTTATTTTAATTATTTTAGACATGTCTGGGGCTCTCCAGCTGCAGGCTCTGAGGTGACTGCTCTGACTTGAGATCTCAGGATTTCCAGAGAGTTGTCAGGGATTTATTTGTGCTGCCTCAAATTCTGACAATAACCTTCCTGCCCTGCCCTTGTCTTCTAGGGGACATGGGAAATACAGACAGACATATAATAGATATATACACACACATGTTTTCGTTTCTGTGGATTTTTGTTGGATGTATAGCAGGAACATTTTCTTTCATAAACCTAGTAAAGAAAAGGTGGTCTCAAGTCAGATTCTGGATGTAGTAGCTGATGATGGCAAAAGGGAAAGATGGAAACAACCCATCTTCAAAGCTTTTGATGAACTGATGATTAAGCTAACCCTGGAACCGTTCTATTTCCTGACCTTTTTTTTGTTTTTGTTTTTGAGATGGAGTCTCACTCTGTCACCCGGGCTGGAGTGCAGTGGCACAATCTCACCACAAGCTCTGCCTCCAGGGTCAAGTGATTTTCCTGCCTCAGCCTGAGAAGTAGTTGGGATTACAGGTCTCGCCACCACACCCTGCTAATTTTTGTATTTTTTAGTAGAGACAGGGTTTCACCACGTTGGCCAGGCTGGTCTCGAACTCCTGACCTCAAGTGTCTCCTGGGTGACAGAGCCAGACCCACCTTGGCCTCCCAAAGTGCTGGCATTACAGGTGTGAGCCACTGGCCTATTTCCTGACTTTTTGTTTGTGTTTTGTGAGACCATGAATTTCCTGTCATTTAAGCCATTGTGGAATGGGGCTTCTAGTGGTTGTTGTGAAAAGCCTGGAGCACAGTGAGTAGAAGATAGTCTTTCTAAGGCACAGAGAAATCTTGAGACCAGAGGAGAGCTCCCCTCTCGATCCTCACAGAACAACATGGTGATGGCAACCAGTGGTTTCCAATAATCATTTCTCCTTCTGAAAGTTTTGGCTGGGCACAGTGGCTCACGCCAGCAATCCCAGCACTTTGGGAGGCCAAGGTGGGCGGGGGGGGTGGGTGGCGGGCGGCAGGGAACACCTGATCTCAGGAGTTCGAGATTAGCCTGACCAACATGGCAAAACCCCATCTCTACTAAAAAATACAAAATACAAAATTAGCCAGGCATGGTGGTGGGTACCTGTAATCCCAGCTACTCGTGAGGCTAAGGTGGGAGAATCTCTTGAACCTGGGAGGTGGAGGTTGCAGTGAGCTGAGATTGAGCCACTGTACTCCAGCCTGGGTGACAGAGCCAGACTCCTTATCAAAAAAAAAAAAAAAAAAAAAAAAAAAAAAAAAAAAAAAAAAAGGTTCCAAAGCAAGGATTGATCTGAATTTTTGACAGGAGATTGTTTTCCACATTAAAAAAATAGAGGACTGAAGAAACCCATTGTTCATCCTTCTTCTTCTTTCCTCTTCCTCCTCCTCCTCCTCCCCCCCACCCCTCCTTCTTTTTCCTCTCTTATTTGAGACAGAGTCTCCCTCTGTCTTCCAGGCTGGAGTGCAGTGGGATGATCTCAGTTCACTGCATCTTCCACCTCCTGGGTTCAAGTGATTCTCCCACCTCAGCCTCCCGAGTAGCTAGGATTACAGGTGCGCACCACCATGCCCAGCTGATTTTTGTATTTTTTTTTTTTTTTTTTTTTTTTAGTAGAGATGGGGTTTCACCAATGTTGGCCAGGCTGATCTTCTGATCTTGAACTCCTGACCTCAAGTGATCTGCCTGCCTCAGCCTCCCAAACTGTTGGGATTACAGGTGTGAGCCAGCGCACCTGCCCCATTGCTCATCCTTCTAAGCACAGCAGATGGGCAGGCAACAGCCCCAGCTCCCTCAGCTTCCTTATGAGGAAGATCCCAGGAAGGCATGTTTTTCTTTTGCCTTTGTGTCTGTCACTCATGGCAGGCAGCCTGGGCAGTCACGCAGGGTCTCATACACTTGGTTTAACGCTCTGCTGTCTTGGTTTTGAAATTCTCAATGATTTATGAACAAGGGATCTCACATTTTCTCTTTCCACTGGTCCCATCAATGACATAACAGGTCCTGCTGTCATCTACTGTTAAAGATCAGCCCAGACACTCTCTTGAGAAAGGGGAGGATGACCGTCAGCAATGCAGAGTTCATTTTATAAGCATCTTTCTTGTATGTGATCTCTTGGTCCTTTTGAAGATAAAAGGGTGAGTGATGAGTGTCCCCTTGGTCTAGTTTTCCTGTTGCCTCTCTCTTTTGTCTTTCACCTAAAAACCTAGCTATGAAAAGTGAGGACTCAGCTGGGCACGGTGGTTCAGGCCTGGAATCCCAGCACTTAGGGAGGTCGAGACAGGTGGATCACCTGGGGTCAGGAGTTCGAGACCGGGCTGGCCAACATGGTGAAACCCCATCTCTACTAAAAATACAAACATTATCTGGGTGTGGTGGTGCTTACCTGTAATCCCAGCTACTTGGGAGGCTGAGACAGGAGAATCACTTGAACCCGGGAGGAGAAGTTTGCAGTAAGCCAAGATGGGGCCACTGCATTCCAGCCTGGGTGACAGAGCAAGAGTACATCTCAAAAAAAAAAAAAAAAAGAAAAGAAAAAGAAAAAAGAAAAAAGCGAGGACTCAAGGATAATTTCACTGGCTAGCCCCAGAGCACTGCTCACTTTATCTGAGGCAGGCGACAGGCAAAGTGACGAACAGGCAGTGGGGCGGGGACCCTTGTACTGAGCACTAAGAATCTTCCCAGCATAATTAGGCTTTTAAAACTCACTGCTCTCTGAGGAGGAGAGGCTGAGCATGAGTGCTGCATTAGAATTCAAATTCCATCTGAATAATATTAAATCTCCCTCTTGGCATCCTGTTTATGCTAATCTTTTTCAGGACTTAATGATGTTTATCAGGACTTCCATTTCCTCTTCTTTAGAAATGTGCTCAGCTAATGAAGGAAGGTTGGTTTTCTTCAGAAAGAGACAGATTCATCAGAAGAGTATGCGGCAGATTCTTATTTTGAGCATTGCAGGTTTAGCCTCTCACTGCAGTGACTTCATATTCATCAGGAACCAGGTATAAGCCACCCTTCTGTGCACAGTTGATTTAGGGCAGAAATAAAAGCTCAGACAACAAAGCAAGGCTCCTCTCATACACTACTATGTCTGAATACAAATGGTTCATAATTGAAGGCTAAACTTCCTCATCTCGCCCACAGCCAGCTGCAAGGGCAAACACGAACACTGTTGCATCAGAGAAACTGCTGTGCATGCGGAGTGTGGAAGGCAAAAGGTGGGCGATGTTGCAGACTCTGTGGGACCTGGGTCAGTGGTAGTGAGTGCTTATATGCGGGGTGAGTGCTTAGCATGGGAGAAGGGCTGAGGCGCTGCAGGAAGCCTCCTCCTTGAGACTCCGTATGGGGTGGTGCTTCCTGTTAAAATGGGCATAGAGATGCGATATTTGCGGATGTCATGGTCTTCTGCAACTTTGAGGCTGAGATCGCAAGGCCTTGTGCAGACTGGAATCTTTTCAATTCCACGGAGGTGCTGTTGGCGAATAAAGAACGTTTGTTTGGTGTTGCTCTCCTTCCTTTTCACTCTTCCCCCACTTGCTTTTCTTATTGATTCACTTTTACCAGCTCTTGCTTGCTCTGAAATCTCTGGAACAGCCAGGTTTTGATTCCTTGTGTTTCTCTCATTCTCCCCTTTCCTTCCTATTACTACCTTCCTTTTTCCCAGGAGTCAGAGGGGTGGCCTCTGCGTGCTTTCCAGACTATGTGACAAGGAAAGGGAGAGATGTTCTGAGGTTGGAAGCCCTGGCAGGACTGGGTGTCATAGGGTGGTGACTGGCTGTGGTGAAAGTCCCTTCAATGTCCTACAGATTCTCCCATGTGACTGAGGCAAGAGACGTGTGGCTCTATTCATTTTTATTACATTTAGAATCTGTATTTATGTCTTGAAATGAGTCTTCTGCCTCCAGGGCTTTGCCGGCACCCTGTTTTTCATCTTGCCATATTCTCCCAGATTTAAAAAACTGACCTGAGATGGATGCAGGGGTGGAAGATGTTTTGGTGCCCTGCGTCTTTCTCTCTCTTGATATGACTTTTGCTTCCAAAGGGAGACTGACCCCACTAACAGTAGTGATAATGGCACTACACATTATTCAGAAGCTACAGGGGGCAGGAATGGTTTATAGTCTACACTAAATACTCTGTGGTGAATAGAATAGTGGAATTACAATTCATTTATTTATACCTGCTCTTGTTCAAGAAAGAATTCAAGGGGATTTACAGTAATCTATAAAATATAATAAGATACAATTAAATCAAAGATAAAAGATAAGAAAATTACAGCAAAAGGAAAACAAAGACAGAAAAGGTTGGACGAAACTAGGAATAAGGTTGATGCATAAAATTCATGCCAAAAAATTACATGTATTTACTCCAGACAGAACACATATTGGGCTCCAGGCTTTTTAACAGCCATTACAGTGAGGAAAAGACACCCACATGAATGAGTTTGGTGTGCACAGTATTAAAAAACAGACCACTTGTCCAAAAGAAACACAATGCTTTCAGGTGCTGCAGCCAGAGAAGGAAGCTTTTTTCTTCCCGTCTCACAGAAAGCACGTTACATGACTTAATGACCAATATCAACTACAAAATCCTGATAGTGAATTAATTCATCAGGGAGTTGCATAGGGCTGCTCCTCAATGCTAGACATGGCATCACCTCAAAGTCCACTGGGGAAAAGCAATTATAATAAGCAGCAGCAGAGTGCAGTGGTAAGGAACCTGGACTCCAGAGTTAGATTTGCAAGCAAGCGTGGCTCCACCACAGTGAACCCAGGGATAACACCATTCAAGGGTGGATATGGGAGTAAATGAGGCAATCAATGCAAACACTTAGTACAATTTCTTGAAACATGCCAGGTGGTCAAGAGAGGTTATTTTTGTTGAACTTAGGACACAGATAAGCTGCACTTCCTTTAGCCATTCCTGAACACTGTTTTCTCTTAATAGAGCTTTTGCTGATAAGCATTAGCTGGCCGTGCTTTTGGAGCAAAATATTCTCTGTGCTTGGTACAGGGCAAAGCCAAAGTTTCTAAGAGCACCAAGGAGGTGAGTTTGATACATATCTTACAGAAATTGAGATGCTTGGAAAAACATGTCTCTGAACAAAACACAATCTTGGGTCTGCACCCACCAACCAACAACAAACGTACAATTGAGGCCACAAAGCTCTATGCCAAGTGACATGCTGCAATACTTCTAGCATTGGAGTAGAGACTAGAGTGGGCTTTCCTAAATATTCACCAGATCCCACCTCTCTAAACATTTTTCTCAGTAAAACACCTTTAGAACACGATCTTGGAATAATGTGTATTCTTAGTAAAACCTCTACAACTTAAAAAAAAAAATTAAAATGCATGTGTAAGTAACCAGATTCATTGGCTGACTCTGTTAGGATGGGATTCACAAGTCAATTCATGTTGGAGCATCTGCCAAAGAAGAGAACCCTCCAAAAGTAGCCTGTCACCCTTATTTTTGGGGAATAAGAGGCAAGCTGATAAGTACATCTCTCAAAACTAAATGGCCATCATCACAACAACGACAGCAGCCATCCCACCCTCTGTGATGACATCCAAATATAGAAAAATGTTATGTGCAGATTCTCTAAATTAAAAGTGAGGAGGAACAAAGGTGATCACACATTCAGTTCAATCAAAGATGACTTCAAATGAAAAAGTTACTTCTATTTTTCTGCACTGAAAATTGATATCTGATTTACCAAGAGACCAGCCTGATTCTAAGCATGGTCTCAGTATCGGAGTCTCTACAAGCATCACCAGCCAGGATCTTTGAGTTCATGTAGCTGAGCTCATTCCTGTCCATAAGCCCAAGGTCCAGGGTAAATCAATAAAAGGTACAAATAATCTTAGGTTGGTACAGATTCTCTGCATGACATCAAAAATTATGATAAACAGAGACTGTTACAGCACCTGAAAGCTGCCTGGAAATATACCCACTATTCAGGGTTGCAATTTATCAATTAAGGACACAACTTTTATTTTGGACAGAATGTCTAAGAAGCTAATGGGTATTAATTTGGAGGAGCAAAGGCTTTGGTTTATAAACTGCAGGATGGATTGCACTCTGGACTTAATCATAGCCCACCATTACGGTGGGCCCCAAAAGTCCTGGAGGCAGAAATTGATCTCTGAATATTTTGGATAGCTTGAGTTTTGAATCAACTCTATAAAATGTAGGGACATTTGACTTAGCTGATACTTTTGTTCATATTTTACTTGGACATTTAAAAAAAGATGTAAATAAATCTATCTTTGGTTTAAGTTTTCCTGGTCATGATGCTGCTTCAAAAGAAAAAAAAAAAAAAGAACCAATAAAAGGAGGCATAAAACCTAATTCTTTTTCAAAAATAATATAACAGAGATAAAAGAATGCTGTGAAATCAATGGTGGCACTGAAACAATAGTTAAACAGGAAATGCAGTACATAGCTTAACTCCAGATTTTAGGGATTGCAAATTAGGCATTGCAGGAACAAACTGTTAACATCAGCTTTCCGCAGTCACTCCAGGTCATCATTTAAGTTGCCAATGAGGAAACATCCTCAGATAGGATGTAGCTTGTTCAAATTAAACATTGCCACATAGAGGTCACAATGCCTTTTATTTTTGGTGAGGCATATCTTGCCTGATACTGGGCAGGTCTGACTCAGTCTGGCATCGCATCAATCCAATCCCATGGTGGGGGGTGGGTTACAGCCCTACCTGATCGAGGCAGTTGCTGCGTAGATATCTCAGGGCTTGCTGAATACTCTGAGGCAGGGGCTGTCCCGTTCTTTGGACGTGCACTATGAGAGGAACGCCAAAGACAGCCTTGTCTTTGTAGTCGGGAACTTTCATCCTCTTCATGAACTTTGGAACTGACCTAGAATTTACAGAAACCAGGTCATGCAAGCCTCCTGGGGCATACTGTGGGGAGAGGCTCTGGAAGCAAGCATGAGGGAAGCCAAGCTTTTGTTGGAATACCCAACAGACACGGGGCGAATTCAGCATTCTCTCTGCATTCATCACATGACCCGCCGTGCTCTGTACGGCCTCTGCCTGTGTGCTCTCTCTAACTACCAAACAGCATGAGTCATGTTAGCAGAATGTATTTGTAGCTCTGTTTTCAGGTCAAGTGGACAACTTTCCAATTTAATTGTGATAGACTCGTCTCTCAAGTGCTGAACACTTAAAAGTCCCCAACAAATCAAAACAAATTTAAAAATTACAAGAGGAAGAAAAAAATCTGGCTGGGGTTGGAGGAAAAGGAAGAGAGAAGAGAAGAACATTGCTTGGCTCTGTCCTCACCATTCTAGAGCCAGCTGCAGTTTTTAAAGGACATTTTAATACACAAGCATATATTGATTTGACCATGCAGTTTATAACCTTCTAAACTATTTTATAAAAGCACCATTGACTTTTAAAAAATACGTAATATAAAACACAGGATAATTACTGACACATTTTGTATGATTTCAAATCCAGCAAATCATCCATAATAGGTCCACATTCGAGTTCTAACATATGCTTCTGTCAATTCCTTATTACAAGGTTTACTGCATATTCTTGTTTCTATTTGCCAATGAAATAAAAGCAGAAATGTACTTGAAGAATTAAATGCTCTTTGAATGAATCAATGCTCCAAGCAGTGAGCTTTGCATCAGACCAGAAGGAACAAGTGACAGCTGTTTCTGTACAAACTGCCAGGATTATTTTATGGCAAGTTTATTTTTATTTCCTCTGTTCACAATTAATCACCCTTTACTTGTCTTTTTTTCTTTCTTGGAGCCCAACTGCCTTTCCTGGAAACCAACTGAGAGCTACAAATAGAGCAACGTTTCCTGTGAGCTCCAGCGCCTCAGGCTTTACGTCCAGGAGATCATCAGTGAAGACAATGAATGGGTTCTTCAGAAATCACAAAGTAAACATGGGAGCCCTGCAATCACACACTTAGCTCTAGAGCCTGCAATGCCCTCCTGGCGAACGTGCTACGCACCATGTCCAGCCGTGCTTGTTGGACATGGAGTGCTTCTCCATGATGGCCGTGAGGCGGAGCAGCGAGAAGCGCTGGAGCAGGCTCAGCTGGCCGGCTGTCTGGCTGCTGATGTGGGGTGATGCTGGAGCCGGCCGGGGCTGGTGAGACAGCTGGAAACTGTTCCATCGGAGTCGCCTTTACCAGAGAGACCATCAGAGAAGCCAGTCACAAAGTGGACTTGGTGGCAGGAAACACGGACATCACCAATGTATACACAGCTAATCAAGACAGTGTCCGAGCCAAGAAAATCACAAAGCAAATGGAACGGAAGACACTAGTGTGCAGAATTAACATAGGACGTGATTGTTCCAAGTCGGATAAATCTGGAAAAAGTCTTACTATCTGTTTTATTAGGAGGTTTAAATAAGTGATAGAAGAGAGGTTATGTTTGCTTATTCCAAATTTGTTCCCAAAGTGTTGAGAGAAGCTGAGACTGTGTGTGTGTGTGTGTGTGTGTGTGTGTGTGTGTGTGTATGTGTGAGTGAGAGAGAGAGAGAGAGAGAAACAAAGAAAGAGCAAAGAGAAACAGGGAGATGTAGACAGAAGCAGAGAAAGCCAACAGAGAGATAGAAAAGAGAGAGACATATAGATGGAGAGACAGAGAGATAGGACAGAAAGAGACAGAGAGAGGCAGAGGATGGACAGATAGACAGAGATGAAAGATGAAGACAGAGAAAGAGACAGAGAGGCAGAGACAGAGACAAACAGAGAAAGGAAGGACAGAGATGAGAGACAGAACGACATAGACAAAGAGAAAAATAGAGATATAGACAGGGAAACACACAGAGAAACAGCAAGAGAGAGATAGAGAGTCAGGGGGAGCTGTGAAATGTCTGGAGCTGTAGAATATTTTCTCATTGTCTTCCATGTCTCAACACATTCACTCTTGCTCAGTATTGAGATGCAGCCTGAAATGAGCGGCACAGATGGTGATGTATCACGGAGCCCCAAGACACACCCCTGCCTAAACCAGAAACCCAGCAGCACACACAGTGGTATCATTTTCACTAGTTTGGGCCTCCCAGGGCCATTTTTCTAGGGTGCTTCTGAAACTGTCTTTATAAGTCAGCTTTTATGCACTTTGTAATTGGCCCTTTAAAGCAAAAACAAACGCACAGTGGATACATCTTAGACTGCAGAAATTTCTTTTAGGAGCAAAAGAAAGTCTAAAATATGGGGAAGATACATTTTGATGAACGTATCACAGGAAGGTCAGGGGAAGAGGCTATGCCTGGGAACGGGGTCTTGGTTACCCAGGATTCCCTGCATATGGTGCCTGGTATAACGCTTTGCATGTAAGAAACTCAAAATATTTTTTTTGGATCAAACTAAGGTCGAAATAAAGGATAGGCAGAAAATGAATATAAGTTAACATGGATTCAATCACCACGATATCTGCACAGAAGTCATACTTCTGTTCAAATAATTCCGAATCACATATATCACTTAGAGTCAGGCATTTAGTAAATACTCTATATGTTTGTTAAAAAAAAATAAACAGAACACAATTACTAGGAAATGGATGAAAAATCATTTCACAAGTGCATGCCACCTACCTGTTTGGCCTGGTGAGAGAGGCCCCTACACCAGAATCCCTCCTGTCTCTGACCCCTGGAGCCTCAGATTCATTAAGAGATGTTACATCTCTTTCCACATCACTGGGTGTCGTCCGACCTTCTGAGACAGAGTTACCTTCAAAATCTAAGGTGATCTGATTAGGAGGCGGAAAGGGCGATAGGCCAGGTTCCCCAACCAACGTATCATGAGATTGCAGTTCAGGCAAGACATCTTTGGACCAGTCATCCACTACCTCCCGGATCCCGTTGACATGCTGCAGAATGTCATCCAAGTGAGGGAGGAAGTCATCTTTCTCCAAGTCCAAAAGATCTCCTGTGCTGGCATACAGATGGGAGTCAGGGACATTGTCATAGATACTGACTCGGCTGGCTCTGTGGCAGGATGCCATGAGCCTGGGCTCCCTGGCACCAGGAACCTGCTGTCTGCCCAGGGAGATGCTACCGGTCCTCCAGTTAACCCCATTGCTACTGTCTGTGGGAGAGAGGCTTTCAATAGAAAGCGCCTTGGGGAATGTTCCTGGTTTGTGATCCTTGGGAATATGCACCACCAAGTTCTCTTGGGAGTGAAACTCATGCGTACGGCTTTGGTCCGCTGCGTCCTGCAGTGCTGTCCCCGCCAGCACATCCAGGTCCTCCAAGTACATGCCCCCGCGCTTGTTGGCCTCGTGGCAGTTGCGCTGCTTCAGGCCGGGTGTGCTCACCCCGCTGCTGCTGCGCTCCGACGGGCTGCTCTCGCCACTCGACTTGCCGGAGCACGGGAGCCCCTTTCTGCAGGCAGGTGGCGGTGAATTCTGGAGATCTCCATTTGGTATCTGGATGCACTGCATTGCCTTAAAGGACTCTGGCTCCTGCTGCAACACGGGCCCGCTGATCACCAGGCCACCTGTCCGCCCTGACCCCTTATGCCTCCCGTGGGCTCCCTTCCCTCGGAGTGTTTCCATGCGTTTCAAAAATGATTTGGCCCTGGCCCTGGTGGGCTTCTCATTCTTGGGATGAAAGGGGTGGCTGAGGACGTCCCTGGGGGACTGCGGGAGGCTGCTGCTGACCAGTGGGGCATCCAGCATGACCGGGCTGTCGGTACGGCACTGGCCCGGCTGGCTGCGGCCGTCGCTGCCCCCGCTGCTTTCACTGTGAATGGAGCAGACCTCAGGCTCGCTCAGGTCTGTGAGGACGCTCTCACTGCTGGTCGTGTTCCTCATCCCTGTGCCTCCCGGTGACCCATTTCTGTCTCCTCGAGGGAGCAGGGTGTAGAGGTCGTCCACACGAGACCACCTGCGACTGGTTCTCTGGAAAGTCCATTTGTTGCTGATACAGAGATCTTCCTCATCGGAGTCGTCGCCCTGCGGAACACCAAGGAAGACGCTCGTTAGCAGACAGCATGGCTGAGCCAGGAACTCTGGGCGTGCTGAGGGCAGCCCTGCGCGGTCCTCCACCTCCCTTCCCTCTGTCCTCCCACGCACAGGTGTTGTGGGCTGCATGGGCACCACTCAGCTTTCCCTCACTTTCACTGTCTTGTACGTACCCGTCCTCCTGGTGGTCAGAGGACTCTTCTCAATTTGCCAACCTTCCTTCCTTCCCATTTTTATAGCGGTGTTGAATGCTTCCTTCCTTCCTAAGAAGTTTCCCTGACTGATTACAAAGAGGGTATAATTACATCAGACTAGACGGTCTAAATATAAAGCACCTGCAGTCTTCTTTTTCACACAGAAACTCAACTCTGCCATAAAAGGCACTTACTTCTTTCCAGAAACCTCTTCACTGAGCCCCAGGGAACATATTTCAAGCTTGCCTCTTCTCAGTCTCAGCGTCGGTATATCTCAAGGCTAACACTCCCTATTTTAGTCCCCTGTACTTGATTCTTACTGTGTTTTTCCCGGCTGAGGTAACAGCAAAATGACCCACTGAAATTCTTTAAGTAGGAAGGAGAGAGCCATTCTGGAGATCACTATTTGAAGCATCCAATGCGGCTACTTTGCATGAGCAGTCCTTTTCTGTTGAAGCAACTCGGAGTCGGAACGCCGCTAGCAGAGCTCACGCCTCTGTGTGGCCGCGGTGGGTCCCCACAGCTTGGCACTGTCTTACACTCTGCGCCTCGCACGTTGACTCTAGCTGTCTTGTTTCTGCCTGAATCTGCAGCCCCTGAGAGAGCAGAGTCTGCATTCCCTAAGGCTGGAGATGGCCTTGTTTAGCTTTGCATAGCCTTGGGCCCAGCACAGACCTTGACCTAGAGCATATGGGTTCCTTCTGAAATGAACTGAATCATCAGATCCTGCCTCATCCTCACCAAGCATATCACCAAGACCTAATTCTGAACTGATTTTCCAGTCTGTTCCCTCATTCGTAATTTCACTCTCATTCCCTCAGCGTAGGCCCTTGCCACCTCTCCCTGGATCTGTGATAGTGAAAATGTGAGAGAAGCCCTGTCTCCAGCATCTTCCCCATCTCAACAGCTTTCCACAGTGTAGTCCAAATAGAATCATATGATTTCTTGTTTTTATAGCTTAGAAGCTTCCTTCTTGAGAGCCTCCACTCTCAGCTGTTACAGGTAAGGTCATCAAGAGCCAGGCTGGCTGCAGTGAGCTGAGCTGTGAGGGCACCACTGCACCACAGCAGCAAAGTGAGAACCTGTCTTCAAAAAAAAAAAAAAAAAAAAAAAAAAAAAGAGGACCTGTGTTTCTTTGTTTCAACCATATAAACATATTTATTCATATGTCTAGCCTCTCCAATGCCAAGGAAATAATAGTTGCTTATTTTTTGGTGAATTGAATGAAATTTATTTTATTCTACTTGGGTGTTCAGTTTTAAGACCTGGTTCCAAGTGTCAGTGATACCAGTTCAGAGCTAGGTGACTGTCCACAAGCTACTTACCCTCACTTAAGTAACTTTCTGTCACTTATAATATGAGATTAAAGCAGGTCTTGCCTCATAGGCTTGCTGAAGGGATTAAATAAGGTAGTGCATTCAGCAGTCCCTCACTGAAACTTATCTGCTTATTTGTATCTTTCAATGTTTGTTTAGTTGCTTATCAATCTTTTTACTTATCCAGCATCCACCTTAACCTTGCAGTATATTGTTTTTAAGGAAACGTCAGAAGACCCACAGTTAATCATTGCAGGGATCTTCCCATTCTTGTTCATTCCTTCAAAACCTAGTTTCTATGTAGGTTGGACTAAATAACAAACTTGAACATTCAAGTTTAAAGTGAAAGCAAGTACAAAGCCAACGTACTGATAAGAATCTATAGCTTAGAAGTCAGGTCCGGTGGCTGATATGGTTTGGTTGTGTTCCCACCAAAATCTAATCTTGAATTATAGCTCCCATAATTCCCACGTGTTGACATGTTATGGGAGGGGCCTGGTAGAAGATAACTGAATCATGGCGATGGTTTCCACTGTATTGTTCTTGTGGTATTAAGTCTCACGAAATCCGATGGTTTTATAAGGGGAAACCCCTGTTGCTTGGCTCTCATTCTCTCTTGTCTGCTGCCATGTAAGATGTTCCTTTCACATTTTATCATGATTGTGAGGCCTCCTTGGCTACATGGAACTGAGAGTCCATTAAATTTTGTTTTCTTTATAAATTACCCAGTCTCAGGTATGTGTTTATCAGCAGCATGAAAAATGGACTAACACAGTGGCTCACATCTGTAATCTTAGTTATTTGGGAGTCAGAGGTGGAAGGGTCTCTTGAGCCCAGGAGTTTGAGTCCAGCCTGGGCAACATATCAAGACCCTGTTTCTTAAAAAAAAAAGAAAAGAAAAGAAAGAAAAAGAAACAAAAAAAAGAATTCTACAGCCTTGAGATCACAGTGGAAAATTACCTTTGATTTTTTAAAAGGTATATAAAGCTCTGGTGAAAGAGTTTAGAAAGTTGTAATTGTACAAGTGGAAAAAGGGCAAGACTCCAGAATGATGACTCAAAATATACTTTATTACTAGTACTTTCTACTCCCTGTTTTCCTGTGATTGATATAACAAAAACTGACATCTGAGGGTCTTTTATACACAAGGCACCATGAAAGGCTGAACGTTGAACTTACTGGATTTTTGTATTGCATTTTAGGAAGACAGTGAGAAACTGATATTAAATAAGGACTGTGAAAAAGCCCTTTTAGCAAACAGTTTTTGAGAAGGCAAAAAAAGGATATGACTTTAAAGAAAATATAGGTATTTAAAAATAGAAACTACAACATTTAGCGTTGGCCCCAACTACCTCTCTCAAACCTGGTTATGATGCCAGCACACCACATACTAGTTGGATAGGGATTCCTTTATTTAGGTTAAGAACACATGCCAAGCTGGGCACGGTGGCCTGGGAAGGGAAAGCCTGGCCCTGTCTGCTGGTGTCTAAGAGCTTATTATACTCACTTTGGCCAACAAGAAGATATTTACAGCCCAACTAAGGTATGTGAAAAAGCGGCACACTCCTGGGAGAAAAGGCAAACAACTTAGGGAAATTTTTGCAGTCTTTAGGTTGCTTAAACGAAAGCAAACAAACAAAAACCAAAGCAATAAAAAACAAAATGCAACAAAGAAAAAAATGACCAATCTTCTTTGGCACCCTGTGACTACAATGACATAGTATGTTCCAAAGGGTATTGAAACGGTGTGTCTGTTTCTTCCACTAATGATGGATCTTTCAAACTATTTGACAGTGACATGTAACAAAAAATATATTTTTCCATCACAACTCAGGGCACGTATACTGACTACACTAAAGCAAAAAAAAAAAAAAAAAAAAAAAAAGCTTAAGTAATTATCCTTATTTGTATTCTAATACTCTTTAGTCTGTTTTTGTTTGTTTGTTTGTTTGTTTTGTTTTAATGTTGTTTGTGATCCACCAAATTCACTTGACAACCTACAGAGGGGCCATGATCTGCAGTATGAAAAACACATTGCAGTAGAGTTTAAGGTTTTTGTACACACTCGGGACTCACAGAGCATCAGGCACATGGCAGACTCTCCAGTGTATTTATGGAAGTGTACTGATTGTTTAAAAGAGATTATCAGATTTCCTCTGATAATTTTTTGAGTTTGATAATTTTAACAATGAATAGCCTGTGATTATTTAGAAATACAAAATGGAAATCTCTAGGAGTAGATGTGCTTATAAAGAAAAAGACACATCAAACTAATTTTATTCTCCTGTCTCAGTGGTTTAGTAGACCATGGACATACCAGGGACAGGGAACATCGGAATTTCAGCAAGGAAACTGAAAAAAGTTCTCATGTTGTGGACAATATGGCTTACTAGCTAGATGCTACACAGCAATGTCCAATCTTTTGGCTTCCCTGGGCCATATCGGAAGAAGAACTGTCTTGGGCCACACATAAAATACACTAACACTAATGATAGCCAATGAGCTTAAAAAAATTACAAAAAAGCTCATAATATTTTAAGAAAGCTTATGAATTTGTGTTGGAGCACATCCAGAACTGTCCTGGGCCACATGTAGCCCATGGGCTGAGGGCTGGACAAGCTTGCTACTGAGAGTTTTGTTAGTTAACTGGTTGAGTAACTCCTCCAAAGCGTGTGACTAAACGACTGTAAATAACCGAAGGAAGAATGTCTCAAGGTTATGACCATATTAAGAGTAACTTGAATGGGTCAGAACTTGTGTTTTTAAACTGTATGGATGGTATAAGTCTATTTTCTAATGGTTCTTTGAGACTCAGTTTTCTCAGTTATAAAATAGAAACAATAATAATGCACACATAGGATGATTTATCAACAGAACCAAATGGGACCATATGTGAAAATACCATATAAACCCCAGATAGATGAAACTAGTTATTGTTGTTAAAGAGAGCAATATTGAGAAGTGTATAGAGCTTAACAGAAGTGAAGGATGACCTGTTAATAGGATGAAATTTCATATTTTAAAATATAATGGCTCTAACTTCAAAAATCAACTATAGGAGGTACAGAATGAAACGAACATAGTTCAGCAGACCTTCCTATTTATTCATAGACTTGAGAGTTCTGGCAGATATAACTTAATGTGACTTAGCCATGTAATATGGCTACTGAACAAAGGCACCAACCTTAGGATGCATGACCAGAGCACAGATCCCAAGACTCAAAAGGTCAGCCCCTACTGCATTCTGCACTGGTCACTTACATCAGGAACAATGGGTTCTTTCCATATGCCACATTTTAAGGGTTTCATTTCTAGAGAAGAGTAGTCAGAATGGCCAAGGATCTAAGAACCACAACCTCCTGGGATGGATAATTAAAAGAACTAATAGTTTGATTTAGAAATGAGGAACTCTAGACAGTGCTACTCAGAGTGTGGTCAGGGGGATGCCAGTCTCCAGACTTGATCTTTAATGAGATAGCTACAGAAATTGAGAGTAAGCATTAAAACCATTTGTCACCATTTGACAAGGCTGTGCCCTGCAAGCTCATAATCAGTGGATTTGTCTTACTAAATAGAGGAGAGACCAGTTTGGCTGTAGGCAGCCAAACGGTGAGCCCTATGAGTGAGAGCTGTATGCTGCTGGTGTGTGGTCAATCTGATATACAATATGTGCCGATTCAAGGTTAGTTTGCTTACCATACCCCAAAGTGTATAATGTACAGGATCCATTTGTCTTGTAGGTAATCTAAATTTATAACTTTGCAATTATAAGAACTGCCTAAAGATGAAGGACTGAAGATGAATTTTGGAAATATGGCATCACTTAACATCACTTTGAATAAAAGGTGAAATGGAATACCCTAAAGTTGTAGGTGAAATGGAATAGCCCAGACTTTCAACTTGCCTTAAAACCCTCTATCTTCCCTGGTTTCTCTATGATGATTGGTACTCAAACAAAAGAATTTTAGATATTCCCCGTGAGTAGCATTGTTATCAATCCTACCTAACTTAGATAACAAACAAGAAACTCATTGTCACATTAAAAATCTTATGGCTAGGTGCAGTAGCACATGTCTGTAATCCCAGCATTTTGGGAGGCCCAGGCGGGCAGATCAACTGAGATCAGGAGTTTGAGACCAGTTGGCCAACATGGTGAAACCCATCTCTACTAAAAATATAAAAATTTGCTACGTGTGGTGGTACATGCCTGTAGTCCCAGCCACTTGGGAGGCTGAGGCAGGAGAACCGCTTGAACTTGGGAGGCATAGGTTGCAGTGAGCTGTTATTGTGCCACTGTACTCCAGCCTGGGTCAGAGTAAGACTCTACCTCAAAAAAATACACATATCTTATACACTTTAGTCAAAGTATTTGTTCAAAGTGTGCATATAGGCATTTAATTTGAGGGATTTCTATTTTAAAGTAAACTTTTTGTTCAGTTATGACAGATGAACAACAAAAATGGTACGAGCACAATTGTGATTCTTTGTATTAATCACATATATGCACACTTTCAATAAAAATCTGAACAGTTTTTGTAATCCTTGTCTATTGACAGCAGCAGGAGACTGTCAAATGCCTAGGCAGATAGGTGCAGGTTCCTGGTGAAACCCCACCTTCAAGCCAAAGGCAGTTTGAAGGCAGAAAGCCAAGCTACAAATCCACAGACTGGATTGAGAACCTCTCTTCCCATTTGGCATGCTTTCCTCTGATTGATCCCTCCCTCACCTAATTTACATATACCTACCTTTCTCTAATTAGTTTTTTTACACTGTCATGCCCACCTTTGATTGGTGTCTTTGTTTTAGCTTTTTTGCACACTCACAAACCCATTAGCATGCATTCCCCCATTCTGAGGTTATAAAAGCCCAGACCCCGCCACACTGCGGGAGAAAACCACCTGACTTTGGGACCACCCTTGCATCCTGTCTCTGTTGAGAGCTGTTCTGTCACTCAGTAAAATTCTTCTCCACCCTCTTCACCCTTTAATTGTCAGCATAACCTCATTCTTCTTTGATGCGGGACAAGAACCTGGGAGACACTCAACAGTGGGGGGTGGGGTGAAAGGAGCTGTAAGCTGTAGCTCTCCTGTCCTTCAGTGGTTCCAGGAAGCAGTGGCAGAAGTTTACGGCTGGCAAAGAGGGGCTGAGAAGAATCCTGCATCCCTATTCCCTGTTATATGTGTTTTGATTATATTTATCAGCATGCACGTTTGTGTCAGTTGAGCCTAACAATAAACCATTAAGACTTGTTTCTGTAATTTTTAAAAGTTCGTATTTCTAATAATTCATTTGTATTCAATTTTACGAAAGTATCTTCGTCTGCGGCAGACTGGAAAAAAATAAAGTAAGAAAACCAGTCATTCACCACAGACAGTTGGGAAACTCTTCTAGATTGAGCATGGGTCAGAAAATGTTTTCTGTATAGGGCCACATCATAAATATTTTAGGTGTATCGGCCATAAGGTCTCTCCCTCACCTAATGAGCTCTGCCATTGTTGTGAAATGAATGGGCATAGCTATTGATCCAATAAAACTTTATTTATGAAAGCAGGAGCAGCAGTTTGCTGATTCCCGTTCTGAAGGACAGAGCCAAAGGGCTGCTGAGTGAATGGGGAAATCCATATTCTGTGCTTCTCCAGAGAAAAAAGCTAGGCTCAGATGGGCTAGTTTAGAAGGAATCAGCTACTAGCTTATCACATGGAAGGCCTTTCTAGTCTGTAGAATAAAACAAAATGCCTTGCCATGTGAAAAGCTCATCATGCTGAGAAGCTTGTAATAAACAGTGGCTCAGCAAATTGTGAGTGAGAGGGATGCTCTAAGAGGCAAATCCTGCGGTGAGTGAGGGGGAGGTTGGAAAACAAGACCGAAGATCCTTTCTACTCAAAGGCCCTACAGTTTTAGGACATTCACATGTAATTATCTGCAATTCAAGGCTGTTAATACTTTCTGGCCAAGGGAATGATGGACTAAATAAGGTTGTTTTTCTCTCATTTGACTGCTCTTTGGAGTTGCCAGGAGGTGTCTCATTTGATGGGAGATGTGGGGGGTTGCAAGGCAGTGCGGATTGTGGGGGTGGGGGCCGGGCCCCTTGTCGACACTGCAGTGCCTCTGAAATGCTGATTGCATCCAGGCCAGGAGGTGCTGGCTGCGAGGTGGCAATTAATCATGGTTTCTGTGTTGCTTTCCGCCTTTGGTCATGATTTCTGAGAGCCTTATTAAAACTGTAACTTCAACCAGAAGCTTCTTTGGAAGCTGCTCTTTCTCTCTTGAGACATATTCTTAGGGAAGAGGAAAGGTAAGAGTCCTATGTGGATATATGTCCTTCTCTTTCCTCATTTAATAAACAGCCTAATTGGAGTCTTCAGTCTCCAGCTTTTACTTTGAATAGAAGCTGAATCACATGAACACCTTAATCAGGAGATTTTAATGTCATTATAGAGCAAGTGTGAATTTTGTAGGTAATAACGAGGAAGAAACATTTCCCTGAGAAAAGCTGCTTTGTGTGCGTCTTGGTGTTTTTAATTTAGATGAGTCTCCACTGTTTGGCCTTTTTTTTTTTTTTTTCTAAAAATGAGAACATTCTTCAGTGAAATTATATATTCCTCAGAAACAGATGCCAACCAGACATTCCATAAAGAAGGCCTTTTTTAAAAAAATGGAATTTGGCCATATCTTTACACTGGAAACAGGAACCCACACGAATCCACAGCTGCAAAAGGGAACTCATCCATAGTCACATAGAAATTTAGACTCAACTGGAGCTACGTGGCTGGGCCTGCCTGTTTGGAAGCAGGAATGCGCCACTAGGAATGCCACAGGAGTGGAGAGCCAGAGCCACAGGTGGCAGAAGCACTGGTGTCCTGTCTCCTGAAATGCTCTTGGCTGGGTTATTAGTCTTCCAGTGAGGTGTGCAGCTAAGATCAACAATGCTCTTCTCCACTTGACTCTATATAGAGGCAGGGAAGGTCATCTCAAAGCCTTACAGGATAACTTTTCTCTTGTGCCAAACGGTTAGAAACTCTGTTGTGGGAGGGTAGGGATGACGTCATTTCTCCTGGTGCTTTGGAAGTGGCATTTCATGTATCAGAAAGAGGTCTGCCTCACCAGGCATGCAAAGGCCTTCCTCATCGCCACCTACTTGTGGACTTTTTGCTTCCTTCCTTGTGTCAGCCCACCGAAACCTACAGAATTAAACAATATTGCCATGAAGACAATAAATAAATTGTGGACTTGAGTACAGATGGCATGAACATACCTCTTATAAAAACAATACGCAGTGAGCTGAATGTACTGCCGAGGAAACATGAGACTCTTGTAGATTTCAGGCCAAGGGCTAGAGGCTCACCCAGGCTCCAGTTTGTCTCTGAATATATCTGAAAGGTGAGAAGGGGCAGTCCAGTGCCAGATTACCTGGATTCAAGTCCTGCCTTTGCTATTTCTGTGTGGCTTTGGGCAAGTGCCAAGCCCTTCAATTTCTGCATCTGTGACATAGAGTTCAGGACAAGGAATAGTGCCTGGCGGGGAGGAAGCCATGTGTCAGCTTTTGCTAACCTCGCAAACTGATGAGCCAGCACCTGTAACCCTTTCCCAGGCCGGACAGCTCCAAAAGAAAATGAGTGTGACCCCAGACAGTTCAGCTGTTTGGCGATGACTTTTTGCAGAATTAAATAAGTCTGGGACTCTGCAGATTGGAGATGGTGTGTCTATTTCTATTTCTTGGACGGCTTAACATGGGGACATATCCAGAGGAAATGCTTCTTATTTTTCTTCCAAATAAATAAATTCCGAAGTTGGCTGAAGCTTTTCTTGGGGTGCTCAACTCTCAAGTCTCCTTTCTTATTTCTGATCATTCGGCCTAGTCTTAGCTCCTATTCATTTTTTCCCCTACTTTTTTCACAGTAAAATAAAGGAGTAAATAAAGCCTATAGCTTGTGTAGAAGGAAGATCAGAGAAGTGGGTGTCATAACACAGCATCTCCTGAGTGGTTGCTTCAACCTGGCCACGGATTCTGGTCATCACTGAGATTCATAAGTAGGTGGAGACCACATGTCAGCATTATTTATTGGAAAATTCAGGCCATGACTCTCCAATTTAAGATGTGAAAAGCAGTATTTTATTCAAGCGCATGCATTCTGAGGCTTATAGCTAAGTAGGGGCTTTCAGGGTGCGTGCCACTAGATCCGATATAAAGACGGCATTAAGGTCAGAATTCCGAAGTGACCGATTTACAGAGGAGCTTTTGTGAAGGTAAGGCGCAAAGAGCTGAACAAATGTTATTCAAGCCCATCTCGCCTGTGGGTTTTGAAAAGCTGGTGATGGTAAAAATCCAATCACTCCACTGTGTGAAAAACAACTCATGTCATTAGTTGTTTGGCATTTTCTTTTGGGATGCAGTACAGCTAGTGGTCGGTATAGGCAGCCGTATAGACCGGCCATTTGAGGATCCACACTTGAGACACACAGGCATGGCTGTGTTCACTTTCATAGGAACCATGTGTTCCAATCAAAACAACATCTGACCCTCATGCTTCAAATAGTATGTATGCTTCTCAAGGAGTCTATTCAGCCAGACAGCTGTTGGGAGATTTATTCCCACATTTTTAATTTGTCTTTGGCCCGGACAAACTGCTCGTGTTTTGATATTTCTCTAGATATTGTTTTTCACTGTTTTACCTCCTTAGCTTAAATCTTTGGTTTCCAGCTCAAATCTCAAATTGTTTTTAAGGTGAGGTCCACCAAAATTCATTTGATTTTTTTTTTGGGGGGGGTGTTATTTTAGAGCAGAAATTCAGGTTAAAGTTATTTTTAAAGATTAGGTTACTTAGAAGCAACTTAAAATTCTTTGGCTTTAATGATTTCTCTGTGTAAACCAGGATAAAGAACACTTTCTTTTGATTCAAAGATGTTTTCTCTGATCCTTCAAAATAGATGGAGGCTTGACTTGCTACATAGTGGAGATGGTAAATGAAAAAAGTAGTAGAGGATCCTAATTGTGAATTTCCTAAAAAGAATCAATTCAGTAAGAAAGAGGGGCAGTACAGCATGGTGGCTAGGAGCCTCAATTTTGGAGTCAGACATCCCTGAGGTGGAAACCCTGCTCCGCTGCTAGCTGCAAGATTGTGGGCAATGACCTAGCTTGTTCAAGATTTACTTTCCTTACATAGAAAGCAGAGAAGCCCCATCTCAACAGATTAAATGAGATAATGTGTGGTAAGTACATAACCTAGCTCACAGAAAACAGTACATATTCAAAAAAGTACAGCTTTATTTCAAAACTGACATCTCTAGTCTTGTCCATAAAGAGGAAGCAGCACATACCAAGTCCTGTGACAGGGAGGGAGCATAGTGACTTTTCAAACCAAACCGAATTCCTTGTGGCTAGCAAAGAGTGCAGTGGAGAGAATGGTGAAAGATGAGCCAAGTTCAGGATCTTGTCACACTGTCCCCTGGCTCCCTCATACATTAGCAACGGAATCTGCCTGATAGTGGATGCATCTTGACACGTACATGAAATAAAACACTACTGTGAAAAATGAGCCAGAAGATACTTGCCGTGGACCCCCAGATCCTTTCTGAACTTCTAATCTACTCATTGCTGTGAAGCGTTTGAGTCTAATAAGGGGTTGACATTTACAACGGACACTTCTAAAAGATCACCATAAAGCATTGAGATATTTGACATCTTTATGCAAACCCTCTAATAAAAAAAGAAAGCAACATGAAATGGCGAAACAAACAGATTTCAGCCTGAGTTTATAATAGACTTAGGTGGTTATGATAAAATGAAAGGGGATATGGAGAATCCACATGGATGGTCAGGCATTTCAAAATTTTGCTTAGGTTCATGTTTTTTATTGTTTGTTTGTTTTTAGAGACATGGTCTCACTCTGTTGCCCAGGCTGGAGTGCAGTGGCACAGTCATGGCTCACTGCAGCCTCAACCTTCTGGGTTCAAGAGATGGCCCCAACTCAGCCTCTTGATAGCTGGGACGACAGACATAAGCCACCATGCCCAGCTAATTTATTATTATTATTTTTTTTTGTAGACAAATGGGTCTCTCTGTGTTGCTCAGATTGGTCTAAAATGCCTGTGCTCAAGTGATTCTCCTGCCTTGGCCTCTGAAAGTGCTGGGTTTACAGGTGCAAACCACTGCGTCTAGCCTTCACGTTGTTTTTAATCTATGAATGCAAGCTGCATTCATTGGCATAGCCACGTTCTTATTAAGATGTGGGCACCTACCTTTTTCCTTTGGAAGTTCACATCAAGTTTCATTGAGGCACACTTGTTCAACGTATTTAGTCGTCTAAAATGAAAGAAAAATGTGATGATTACTTTCATTAATGAATTTAAATCTCTCTAGTTTGATAATCCTCCTTTGTTTCCAGTAAAGCTGAAACTGCAGGAACAACCAATTATGTGCCCAGACAGCACTGCCCCCACAGAACACGTGCTTTAAAATAGTTCTCATTTGTGCTCCAGCCTCCTGACTGTAAGGACTCTACCGCCAAGCCTACCAATCCCTGCCTCTTCCCTAATCTAAACCCAGCCCTTTGCTGCCTTCTCTTTCCACTGTCCTTGGAATCCGTGGTCAATCGTTTTAGCCACACTTTCACCAGCCCCTCAAATTGTTGGCCACCTTGACCTTGCATCGTCTCTCCTGTTAATCTCCAAATATGGATCAACCAACCATGTGTCTTTTCTACTGATCTCAGGCGGTTGGATATAGGTGGAAAATAACTCACATTACAGTGCTTAATTATACATGCTTTAGACTGACTATGCTGCTCCAAAATACAGATGTTGAAGTCCTAATGCTCAATGTGATTGATTTGGAGTAAAGACATGATTAAGGGTTAATGAGGTCACCAGGGAGGAGCTCTGATCCCAGAAGACTCATGTCCTTGTAAGAAGAGATACCAGACAGCTCCCCCTCTCTCTCTGCATGTGAGGACACAGTGAGAAGGCACACATCTGCAGGTCACAGGACCCTTACTAGGAGCCAAACCCTGCCAGCACCTTGATCTTGAACTTTCCAGCCTCCAGAACTGTGAGAAAATGAATTTCTGTTGTTTAAGCCACTCATTCGTGGTGTTTCCTCATGGCAGTCTGCGCTAATAAATACATTTTGATTTTCACCCTCAGCTAGGCTCTCGAAGATGTTACTCTGCATTTCTTTCATTTTTTTTCTCCTCTGGTTGGCTCCCAATCGCAGACCACCAAAAAGACTCAGTGTCTCAACACATGACATAGCCACCATTGCCAGTGAGAAAATATAAGCTATTAGATAAGAATTCTTTTAATAATCTTTTTCGCCCTAAATTGTATCTATGAGCTTATTCATCCCACTAGTCTTCTGGTTCACAGGAAAAGATAGTCCTATTCTCTATCAAAGCCAACTCCTCAACCTTGTTTTCATTTCACATCCACTACTTCATCTGGGACGTTGTCACCTTTTCCTTTGGAAGTTCACATCAAGTTTCACTGAGGCACACTTATTCAATGTATTTAGTCCAGTGTACCCTCTGACTACACATTCATTAGTGTCAGATACACCAGGCAATGCTGGGTCAGAAGCCGACCATCTCGTCTGAGACCATCTTTGGCAGGTTCTCAGCCTGTCTCTTTGGTCTAATCCATGTGTGTTAGTATGTCTACCTAAGAGTGGTATGTGAAGTGAAAAAAAAAAAAAAAAAAAAAGGTCGATACTGCACATTTGGTGGCTCTGTAACAGGGTTGTTTAGGGAAACATTGCCTGTTACTTATAAAATGAACTTACCCAGCAAACTTGTTCTTCCATTATGGTTTGGAAGCACAAACAAAACACTCTGTTCTGCTTTCCTGCGAAAAAGTTTTGATCTATGACATACACAAAAGACATCAAAGGAATCATCTTCTATACACCACAGACTCAAATGTGCCTTATACTTTCTGACACAAGCAGGAAGCTTATTTACTATTTCCTAAAGCTGAAGACTCTAAGTAGATTTGACTTTGTAGCTTTGGGTCCTTTAATTGCCCCTAAACTCAGATGTT
This sequence comes from Saimiri boliviensis, assembly GCF_048565385.1. Taxonomy (NCBI): domain Eukaryota; kingdom Metazoa; phylum Chordata; class Mammalia; order Primates; family Cebidae; genus Saimiri; species Saimiri boliviensis. The sequence continues at coordinate 75,762,196 of NC_133464.1, read as the reverse complement.
CGCCTGTACCTTACAAATTGCTTCTCTACTTGACAGAAAGTAGTTGCAAAACATGAATTTGATAAAGGATTCATATTCAGAACACCTAAAGAACTCTTAAACACAGTGACAAGTCAAACAACCTGAATTTTTTATTTTTTTTGAGCTGGAGTTTTACTCTTTTTGCCCAGGCTGGAGTGCAATGGCACCATCTCAGCTCACTGCCACCTCCGCCTCCTGGGTTCAAGTGATTCTTCTACCTCTGCCTCCCAAGTAGCTGGGATTACAGGCATGCACCACCATGCCTGGCTCATTTTTTGTATTTTTAGTAGAGTTGGGGTTTCACCATGTTGGTCAGCTGGTCTCAAACTCCAGACCTCAGGTGATCCACCTGTCTTGGCCTCCCAAAGAACTGGGATTACAGGCATAAGCCACCACACCCAGCCACAACCTGATTTTTCAAATGGGCAGAATATTCGAATAGACACTTTTAAGAGAAGATATACAAGTGACAAATATGCATATGAAAAGATGTTCAACATCATTAGTCATGAAAGAAATGGAAATTAAAATAATGAGACACTGCTACACAACAGAATGCCTAAGTTAAAAATGCTGACAAAAGTATTAGTAAGGATTCAGAACTACTGAAACTTTCAAAGGGGTACAGTCTCTTTGAAAAACAGTTTGGCAGTTGCTTATAAAATTAGGTATATTTTTAGCACTTGATCTAGTAATTCCAGTCTCAGCTACTTATACGAGATAAAAGAAATCATATGTCCATAAAAAGATTTGCAGTTTTTATAAATCTTTTTTTGGCCATGAAGGGGTTTGTACTTGAATGTTCATAGCAGCTTTATTCATAAGATAGCCAAAAAGTAGAAATGGCCCAAATGTCTGTCAGCTGGTAAATGGACATAAAAATTGTGGTATATCCATACAATGGAATACTCAACAATTGAAGGTACTAATAACTGATACATACAATACGATGCATGAATCTCAGAGTTATTATGCTAAGTAAAAGAAGCCAGATACAAACAGCATATACTACAGGACTCCACTTATAAAATAAATTTCAGGAACAACAAAACTGTACTGACAGAAAACAGAGGAGTGATTGCCAAATGCCAGCACTGGGGGACTTTTTGAGGTCACAAAAATGTTCTGGGTCATGGGTGGGCATGGTGGCTCACGTCTGTAATCCCAGAACTTTGGGAGGCCGAGGTGGGCAGATTGCTTGAGCCTAGGAACCTCGAGACCAACCTGGCAACATGGAGAGACCCTGTCTGTACAAAAAATATAAAAATTAGCTGGGTGTGGTGGCACAAGCCTGTAGTCCCAGCTACAAGGGAGGTTGAGGTGAGAGGATTGAGCCTGGGAGGTCCTGACTGCAGTGAGCAGAAACCATGCCACTGTACTCCAGCCTGGATGACACAGTAGGATCCTGTAGCTGAAAAAAACAAAAACCAAAAAAAAAAAAAACCCAAAAACATTTTATGTCATGCTTGTGGTGATAGTTACATAACTATACATTTAGCAAAATTCATCAAATTGTATACTTCGGTGATTTTTTGGCATGTAAATTATATTTAAATAAAGCTGAATAAAAAAATAACGCAAGTGAGTGACATCAGTGAAAAAGGTAGAGTACAAACCTCCAAAACCCCACCTCTTCATAAAATCAACAAAAGTACTGGCAATTATTGTCAAAATCAACTTTTTAAGAAAGCTGTAAATTGATATAGGTTTGCAACAAACTAAGTAACACTAACTGTCTATTTAAGAAAAACAGTAAAACATATGTAAGGACAGTGAGCTTTGTGACACTCAAACCCGCCTTTTTCCCCAGCTTTGCGGGAGCTTTGAAAATCAACAGCATCACCATCAGAGTAGGGAAGAAAGAGTTTGCACTTCCCCAAAACTCCACTGCCAAAGAATTGTCATTATCTGGAAATGTCATTGTCTGGAAATTCCCTGAAACCCCCCATTCACAGGGCTTATCTTTATTTAACTGGACTCAAATAATCACTGAAACTAGCTTATACCCAGGGCGCCTGTCAAAGACAGTCAGTAGTAATTAGCTAACATGGCAGATGCCTGAAATGGTAGTAACAGTTGAGCCAAACAAGATGCTAACCAAAAAGCTTAAAAAGAATAGCTGGAGGAACGAGATGTCCATGATGGTGGTGGAGGCGGGGGGGAAAAGTCCAGTGTATTCCTATGAATCTAGAAGGCCAAGTACATGGGCAGAACTGTGTGTACACCCAGGAAAGACCTGAGCTGGCCCTAATCTTCTACCTTTAGCTGACCTCAATGATCTGCACAAACAGGAAATCAAGACAAAAGCAAAGTTATCAATTCCCTGCTGGAATGTTGAAGCCATACTGTAACATGCACAAAGAGTCCCTTCAGTAAAGGCTGGGAGATGGACTGGTTGAAGGTATCTAAGAAAACCTCTGTCCAATCATTTGCTGATTACTAAATTAACTGAGTAATACTTCAGTGGATACAACAAGGGATACAGATTTTAGAGAATTAGTTTAGGATATTCATTAAACAGATAGCAACAATAACAACCCTGGGAAGAGAAGATCTGATTTCAAGCGTTTAAATATTACCATATTTAAAATGTTCAGTATTAAACAAACAAAATATCAAAACGGTGGATATCAGCAAATTGATTCGAAAGTTTATATGAAGAAGCAAAAGACACAGAATAACCAACACAATAATGAAGGAGCAAAACTGGAGGAGGACTGACACTATCCAAATTCAAGACTACTATGAAGCCACAGTGATCATGATAATGTGGTATTGGTGAAAGAATAGACAAAGAGATAGATAAATGGAACAGAATGAGGAGCCCAAAACAGACCCACACAGAGTCAACTTATGTTTATAAAGGAGCAAAGGCAATACAATGGATAAAAGATAATCTTTCAACAAATGATGTTGCAACAAGTGGATATTCACATGCAAAAAAAAAAAAAAATTAGCCTAGACACAGACTGATGTGTAAACACAAAACTATGCAACTCCAAAAAGACAACACAGGAGAAAATCTAGATGACTTTGAATAAGGTGATAATTTTTTAGATTCAACACCACAGGCATGGTCCATGAAAGAAATAATTGATAAACCAGACTTCATTAAAATTCAAAACTTCTGGTCAGAGAAAGACACTTTCAAGAGAATGAGAAGACAAGCTATATGTAAAGAAAACATATTTGAAAAAGATATATCTGATAAAGGATTGTTAGCTAAAATATACAAAGAACCCTTAAAACTCAACAATATAGAAACAAACAGCCCAATTAAAAAATGGGTAAAAGATCTGAACAGACACCTCACTAGAGGAGATGAACATATGGCAAACAAGCCTTTAAAAAGGTGCTCGACGTCACATGTCGTTAGGGAATTGCCAATGAAAACATCTGTGAGATACCACCACACAGCTCTGGCAAAAATCTAAAACAATGACAACACTAAATGCTGGTGGGAATGCGGAGCAACAGAAACTCTCATTCATTGCTGGTGGGAATGAAAAATGGTATGGCCACTTTGGAAGATGGTGGGCAGTATCCTACTGCCAAACACTTTTATCACATACTCGAGAAACTGCACTTCTAGGCATTTACTCAAATGGAGGAAAACTTACATCCACATGAGTGTAGTAGCTCTATTCATAATTTTCAAAACTTGAAAGCAACCAAGATGTCAGGTGAATGGATAAATGAACTGTGGTCCATGTAGGCAATAAAAACTTATTCGTCAGTAAAAAGAGGTGAGCTATCAAGCCATGAAAAGACATGGAAGAAACTTGAGTGCATATTACTAAGAGAAAGAAGCCAATATGAGAAGGCTATATAGTCTTTGATTCCAATTATATGGCATTCTAGAAGAAGCAAAACTATGGAGACAGAGAAAAGACCAGTGGTTGGCAGGGGAAGGCGAGAGGAAGAGTGGAAAGGTGGAACACAGAGGCTTTGTAGGGCGATGCAGCTACTCTCTACGATACTGTAAAGGTGGATGCATTTGCCAAAACTCACAGAATATCTAACACCAAGTGTGAACTCGAATGTACACTATGGAGAATTTGGGTGATAATGATGTGTCAATGTAGGTTCATTGATTCTAACAAACGTACCAGTCTGGTGGGGGATGTTGATAGTGAGTAGGTGTGGGGCTGTGCCTGTGTGGGAACAGGCTATGTATGAAAACTCTCTGTAGATTTTGTTCAGTTTCGTTGTAAACCTAAAACTTATCGAGGAAACAAAGTCTATTTTAGAAAATGTAGTCTTTTTAAAAAATGCATTTACAACAATTTCATTGCTTTGAATTTGAAATTACTGATGTATTATCATGTGTCTTTTGTTCTTAGTCTACTTAACTCATTAGTTGCCAATCCTACTAACAAAGTCATCATCATCGAAGATATCTTAGACATTATAGGTAGATTTCAAACAACTATCCAAATCTTCCTTCTGAATCTTGCCATAACCCAAAGGGGAAAATAGTCTACGGTTGTCTGAAGCTATGTACATATTCCCAGCATGGTATAGCACTGGCCTGTGATTTAGCGTATACAAGGTAAAATAAACAATGGCTAGACTCTGTGAGAGTACAAATCGGATGAAACATATCCCTGACAGATGTAAACGCCTCTTTAAGATCTGGCTGCCTCAAGTAAAAGAATATGTCACAGCTGAAGTATTCATCACACTTTATCAAAACCAATGCAAAATTCTCGTGTGAGGGAAGCCAATCTGCATTTAGGACAAATATTTAGCCCCGGTATTTGCTTGCCTTTAACTTAGTCATAAGTAATGCAAAATCCTTCAGCTAATCTGAGTTGGTCTAATACTGTTTTTTTTTGAAAAACTCTTCCTGCATGGATGAAAATTTCAATTACAAAATGTGTTTGCAGCATGAATAGCGTGTCCTCCACTGGATTAGAGCCTTGATTGAGGCAGGGACCATAATTTATTCTTATTCTAATCCCCATAAATCCTAGAAGGAAGTTTTATACAAGATAGGCTCTGTAGGCTTTTCTTTTTTAACTGAACATGCTTTGTTTATACAGGTCCAATCAGTGATTGACTTTAAGTAGTTACAATTGACCTTGTACAGTCAGAATAGAATTATTCTCCACCACTGAGTATGAAGGCTATGAGTTGCATCTTATTTGCATTCCTAATACCCAGTACAGGCCCTGGCTCAGAGCCAATCCATTCAGCAAATGTTTGCTAAGGAAACATTAGATCCTGGACAACGCTAGGGACCATTTGGACTGACACTTTTATTTTCAGATGAGGAGATAAAGCCTCTGAGGGGACCATGTGTTCAAGGCAGCCACACATTAGTGAGCAGCCAAGCTAGAACTTCTTCCTGTCCAGTGATTATCTGCTTATGTCTACTCAAGAAAAATTTTAGGAGGGCCTGGGAAATGAGAGCTTATGTCTCACACCTAGCACAGGCTGTTCAATAAATGGTTGTTTCCATCCCCTCTCTACTTTTTCCAAGGGAAGAGAAAGTCCATGGTGCATGACGAAGCCTGTCCTCTTCATGTTTTGAGCAAACCAGATTTACGTGTTAACCTAAACACAGCAATCTGATGCTTTCAGAAGACAATAATACTGCTGCCACAACCTGTTAATTTTTACTGTTGTTTTCAGAATCCTTGAGAAGGGCTAATTTGTTAGTAATGGGAAATAGTCAGTAGTCTCACTTTAAGAGTGAAACGTGTGGTTCTAATGGGAAGGTCAACAAAAAGAGAAGAAGCCAAGATTCGTTCATCTGACAGTGCACTATGCACGAGGAACAGGCTAGGTGCTAGGAATACAGTGTTTAAAAGGATACGGTCACTGCCCTTGAGAATCTCATGGTCCCAGGTGGGATAGAAACATGATTAATAAGAGAAGAAGCTACTCACTTTCTGAGAGGATGGCACCCCACCTCACAGAGGAGGGAATATTTGAGCATGTCTATGATGGATTAAGAGAAATTTGCTGCCTAAGTGAGGAGAATTACAGGCAATATATACATATATATGCACAAAATAACACGTTATAATCCAGGAATTATATATGAGAAGAGGTGTTAGTCTGTTTTCATGGCTATGAAGGAATACCTGAGACCAGGTTAATTTATTAAGAAAAGAAGTTGACTTTGACTCATGGTTCTGCAGGCTGTTCCACCTCAGAGAGCAATGTGAATGACTGATGGACAGCCTTGATGCCTCCAGCCAGACGCCAAGCTGGTCCATTATTCAAGATAACCATCTCCATCATGACCTGCAGGCTGTACAAGCAGCATGGTGTTGGCCTCTGCTTCTGGTGAGGCCTCAGGAATCTTACCATCACAGCAGAAGGTCAAGAGGAAACAGGCATACCACGTGGTGAGAGCAGGCGGGAGAGACAGAAAAGGAGAAGGTTCCGGGCTCTCTTAAACAACCAGATCTCATGTGAACTAACTGGGGGAGAATTCAACACAGAAGATGACAGTAAACCTTTCATGAGGGATCTGCCTCCATGAGCCAACACCTCCCACCGGGGGCCCCACCTCTAACACTGGGATTTGTATTTCAATGTGAGATCTGGAGGGGACAGACATTCAACCAATATAGAAGGATAAGCCTAGAGAAACAGGAAGGGGCTACAGCAGGCATCCCCAAACTTTTTACACAGGGGGCCAGTTCACTGTCCCTCAGACCGTTGTAGGGTCGCCACATACTGTGCTTCTCTCACTGACCACCAATGAAAGAGGTGCCCCTTCCTGAAGTGCAGCGGGGGTGGGTGGGGGTGGGGTTGGGGGGAGGGGCGGGGGGCGGATAAATGGCCTCAGGGGGCCGCATGCGGCCATGGTTTGGGGACGCCTGGGCTACAGGATCCAAATGAAGATGTTAGGAGCAATTCAGGCGAAATGGGGAGCTATTGAAGGATTTAGACAGGAGAGTAATATAGATTTGCACGTCAGAAATGTAACTGGCAGCAGGATGGAGAACAAACTAAAGAAAAACAATTAGAAGATGGTTCTAACGGTCTGGGGGAGAGGTGGCAGGGAGATGCAGAAAGGGAGTGAGAGTGGGATGGAGACTCGGCCAGTGGTTGATGTGGAAGCTGCAGAGAGGAAGGAAGAGATGACTCCCAGATTTCAGACTTTCCTGTACATGCCATCAAACACAGAAAACAGAGAAACAGGGAAGTCCACAGGGAGCTAGGTTATGGGGAAGATTGTGAGCTCCTGTTTGGATATGTTAAGTTTTAGGGGCCCTGTCACATTCAGATCCACTTGGGAGGGGTCCGCATATGGATGAGATACACAGAAGATACATAATAACTAAAGCCAGTCATCCGGGGGAATTTAGAACTCTGGAGAATTCCAGTGGTTAAGACATGGGCCAAGGAAGGGAGGCAGGCTCAGGGAAGGCACAGTGATAGAGGCAGGCATCGACAACAGCTAGCTGAGGACGGTGTCCTAGGAACCTGGAATTGGGATAGAATGGGAGTGGTTCACATATTTCTTCACATTTTTTTTTTCTTTTTTTCTTCTTCTCTTCTTAAAACCCATGCTACTACCTTGCTGACACTATACCTGCTAACCCTGACATTTTGGTCATACAAAAAAAAATAGCCATTCTTCTGTGCTCTTATCAAGTTTTATCACCCCTTTTACTTAAGGAATTCCAGGAACTGGCCTTAGGAATCCAAACGCTGAACCAAGGTTACAGCGTTCCACCTCAGAAAGGAATGCTGAACAACTGATGTCCAGCCTTGATGCCTCCAGCCAGACCCCCAGCTGGCCCATTACTCAAGACAACCATCTCCATCATGACCTCCATCCCACTCATCACGGGCTTTGCCCAGCCCAGCCCACATACCTCCTTCCATGTCAATTCCCACACTCTGTCCAGTAAAAGATACCTCCTAGCTCTTTTTGGGGAACTAGCTGGAGGATCTTTGGGCTTCTTCTGCTGCCCTCCTTGTGCTCAAGTATAAGCCTTGAAATAAAGCCCTAGTCTGGGAAATCTGCCTGGCCCTGTGTTAATTTCCGTATTATCTGGGGAGCCGAAGAGCCTGTGGCTGGTAACAGAACAAGCATTACAAAAAGGTGGGCGGGCCCAGAGTACAGTGGCTCAAGCCTGTAATCCCAGCCAAGGTGGTCAGATCACAAGGTCAGGAGATCAAGACCATCCTGGCTAACATGGTGAAACCCCATCTCTACTAAAAATACAGAAAATTAGCTGGGCATGGTGGCAGGTGCTTGTAGTCCCAGTTACTTGGGAGGCTGAGGCAGAATTGCTCGAACCGGAAGGCGGAGGTTGTAGTGGGCAGAGACTGCACCACTGCACTCCAGCCTGGGTGACAGAGCAAGACTCTGTCTCAAAAAAAAAAAAAAAAAAAAGAGGGAGTAATTGGGTAGCTGTATCAAATCTCTGAGTAAGTGATAAAGCCTAAAAACACTTTTTGGATTTAGCAGTTCATGAGGGCAGTATGAGGAAAGGCATGGACATTCTTTTAAAATTTCTAGCTAAGAGGGAGACTGATTTAGGTAATTTAGACGAGAAAGTGAAGAATTTATTACCACATAGTCTTCTCTAACATGAATTTGAGAACTGACAGGTTGTTTTCTTCCAGGTTCCAGTTCAATTCAACAAATGTTTATTGAAGTCCTGCTCAGTCCAAGGCCATGTGACCCGTGTGACACCAAGCACCCACAATATACTGCTAAGAGGCAGTCCCCACTACTGAGCACTGGGAAACTGGTAGAAAGTCCCCTGCATGCTCAGCAGGCCTTAATGGAAGTAAGGCGGTGGTCAGCAGAAAATCGGGCTGTGCACAGGCTGCCTGGGCACACAGCAGAAGGAGCCAGAGAGGGATGCCCAGAGCCTGGGAGGATGGCCAGGAGCGCAGGAACGGAGGGGCCGGGCAGAGGGACCAGAGAAAGGCCAGGCAGCTGCATGCCGGGAGCGGGGCTGAGCAGCCTGTGTGCCCTGAGCATTGCAGAGTGGCTGGGAGGTGCCCGGGCCAGACCGGCAGGGGGAAACAGAAGCCTGGGGAGACACCCAGTGGCCCTCTGCCTACTGATGTATAGAAAAACAATAGCGTTCTCTCCTTCCCTGTGGTTTAGAGTCCTATCTGACATCTAAACTGCCAGACTTTAGATCAGTCGGTCGGGGTCGGGAAGTCTCTCATGCTGATTTAATGACCGGCTTCTTGTGATACTTCTAAGATTCCTGCCAAAGGCTTGAGAGAAATAACAATCAGGGGTATGATGAGTTCATCTCTTACAGGCAGTTCCGATTAAGGCCTAGCAGCCTGAACTTCTCACCCAGGCCCCTATGTGTGTCCTAGCCCCGCCTGCTGGGGAGTGTCCCGGGTGGGGCCCTCCAAGACATCCAGGAACCTAAGTCACTGCGGATGTGTTCCTAACCCAGGGATCAAAGGCAAATCAGGGAGCAGCGCCTCCCCCTCGGGCTGGAGCCGCAGGGCATGGGAAAGGTCTCCAGGCTGGTGGACTTTTGGAAAAGGGAGATTCTGGAGAGCAGAGGTGGATACGCCACCATGCCAAAGAGACAATTCTGGTATGTAACTCTGTGAGGGTGGGGCCTTTCAACAATCACAGGCCATCCACCGGGAGGGTATCAGACATGGGGGTAGGGAGCAAAAAGAAAGAGGACAGTCAGAAGTCAGTGTGGTCTCACGGTGGCAGGATGGGGCCAGGGAAGGCCACACCTCTGCTCCACTTTTCCCTCTGATGTTCTGTCGAGTGGACAGGCTGCAGCAGGACTACTGACCTCTGTTCCAGCCCACAGACCCAAAAACAGCTGCCCACGGACATGAGGTGAGGTGCAGGAGAAAAGAAGTTAAATGTTGAGGGTTCTAGCTAAACAAAGAAAATTAAGTGCATGCACGTCGTCTAGGGACACAAAATCTATGTGGAACTGTGTGAGTTTCGTTTAAGCTTGTGCAAGAAATAAATGTAAATAAGCTATGTGCTTTAACCATCAGGACTTCAAGAACAGCTCTCTTGGCCATTCAATAAAGAATGAGGGCCAAAATGGCCCAGGGGAAAGAACTTAAGAAACAACAAAAAAAGTCCAGGTTTTCTTGGAATTCTTTAGTTTGTGGAATTTCAGACCAATTTTATATTCACATGTGCCTGTACTGGAAAAGTGAGTGGGGTGTCCTTAGCTTTTTACTATAACTGTTTACAACAGTTGCATCAGATCCAGCTAATTTTTCTAGGGAGAACCGGTCCAGGTTCGAGTGACGGTCATGACTAGAGATTTCTGAGAGAGGGTCAAGCACTGAGGGCCGAGCGGAGCAGTGTGGCGGGAACTGGATGCTCAGGAGCGCACCGTCACTGACACTGAGAGGACTTCTTCCCTTCCCCTTCCCCCACCTGCCTGAAGAGAGGATTCCCCGGTGTCCACTCTTGGTCCTCTCTTCACTGTCCCTGCTGTCCCTGAGTGACCTCATGCATTCTCAGGGCCTTCTTCCTCATAGGATGGTGCCCTAGGCAGGCACCCTACTGCACACCGGACACTGGCACCTAACCCACCCAACACCTCAGCCCACCCCATCTTCCCTCCAGACTTGTCCCTCCTCAGGGAAGGGCATCTCTACCACCCAGCTGCTCACACCAGGAGGACTCTGCTTACCCTCAATTCTGAACAACAGCAATGACAACACCAAAATACCTGTTATTCATAGGCTGTTAGGAAAATTAATCGAGATCAACATAAAAAGCTTAGCACACAACCTCATGCATAATGAACACTCACCATTAGCATCTGGCAAGGCATTTTTTAAAACATTCCTACTGTTTTTAGTAACGCAATACAAACACCTAAAATATATAGAGAGAAGTGAATAACAAGAATATAAGGTCTCTCTCTTCCTTGCAATCTCCTGCCTAATTTTGTAGCTTCTTGCACATTCTTTCTGAAAGCTTAGGCATATTAAAGTCATCCCAAGTACCTGGTTGAAAAAGGTCACAAAAGAGGCCATTTAAAACATATATAAAATCTTTTTTTTATACAAAATAATATATACTAGGGAGATCCCCTATCTTTGACCTCATTATGTCTGTTCCTGACTGTACCTCAAGCCTGTCCCTAAACACTATAGACTAGTGAGGCAGACAGTTAGCCAGAGAAAAGACGTGGTTACTTGCAGGAGGTCAAAAGCAATACAGATTGGGCCAAACAGGTAAGTACAGGAACCTGCTTCCTAGTGAAAAGGAAAGGTTACAACAGGCTGTACCAATAAAGACAGACTGCAGCCATCCTGCTTTAGGCACAGATGAGAATGTAACAAAGAAGAAACTGGCCACAACTAGTTAAATCCAAGATATACATGCTGCAATTAATTAGTATATGTTTAAAAACACAAATGGTGCAAATAAATGACTGTCCACCCCTGGCTACGTTACACCCCTCATTACCGTAACATTTCCATGGGGAAGAGCTTCTCATTCCTACCATGCACCTAACACTTCTGGATTAAGTATATTTAGTCAATATAAGGGTGGCACCCCATTCTGAGAACTGCCCGTCAATTTCCTGGAAAACCCATTCCCTTAGTATAGAATATTCCATTCCTTCGTTATGCTTATCCATCTAGTACTCGAGCCCTGGCCATGCTGGGCATGGCCCTTTCTTCTGAGCATGTCCCCGTTCCTCTTGAGTGTATTCTTGCTTTTGCTCTGCAATAAATCTGCTACACTTTCACTTTTGTCTTGCTTTCATATTCTTTTGTGTGGCGAAGACAAGAACATGAAATGGCTCCACTGGCAACACTAGGATTGCAGTAGGGTTCCTGGTGTGGGGTCGGGAAGGGGGAAGATGCCTTTCCTACACATTAGTTTTGTTTCTTTCTTTCTTTCTTTTTTTTTTTTTTAAACTAAAAGTTCAAATGAGCCCATCCAAATGTCATATGTTCTTGTCTGGGTAATTCCTACCACCATTTATTAGCTGTTAGTGGGCAAATTATTTCACCCCTGTTTCTCAGTTCCCTCCTCTGAAAGGGTGAATGATGTTTAGAGCCTATCTTTATAGACAAGAACTCTGAAGAGCTTAAAATAAAAAGGAGCTTATCTTACAGCATTACAATGAGAATTTAATTAGTAAATATTTGTAACGTGCTTACATGCAGTGCCTGGTACGTAATGAGCACTTTGTAAGTGTTTTAAAGAAATAAAAGAATGATTTAGTGGGATCTGTATTCATTATTCATCTGTATTCAAGATTTTAAAGGTGGAAATGACTGTGATGATCATGTAACGCCCATCTCCTTCTCCCAATGACTTGCCCAAGGACTCAGTTAATTGTCACATATTATTTATTATGACATAATAATATGAAATGTAATACTGTACATTTGCTGTGATAAATATTCTCAAAGGAAAAGTATTTAAAATATATTATCAGTATTCATAAAGACTTTAATTAATATTATCAATGTTTTTTAATATACTCAAATCAAGTATGGGCCTTTGTGTGTATACATAAATGTAGACACCATTTTTGTCAACACTGCCTTCCAATCCCTAGCCCCATGTGAAAATCACTGTTATATTAGCCTTTTAAATACTAAAGGCAGTGATAGATATACTGTATAATCCTAACCAATTCCTTAACTCTATCAAACACTACTGAACAAGGTGAATGTCCTTGTTTTGCACATGCTACAATTAATTAGTATTTATTAGAAACACAAATTATGCAGACGGCTTACTGGCCTAACATTAAATTAGAAATTCAGAGATGGCCAGGCACAATGGCTCAGGCCTGTAAATCCTAGCACTTTGAGGCCAACGCGGGCAGATCGCTTGAGGTCAGGAATTCGAAACCAGCCTGGCCAACATGGTAAAATCCCATCCCCATTAAAAATACAAAAAAAAAATTAGCTGGGTGTTGTGGCAGGCGCCTGTAATCCCAGCTATCTGAGAGGCTGAGGCAGGAGAATTGCTTGATCTTGGGGGGCGGAGGTTACAGTGAGCTGAGATTGCGCCACTGCACTCTAGCCTGGGTGACAGAGCAAAACACTGTCTTGAAAAACAATAGAAGAAATTGAGAGATCATCTTGAGCATCAAGGCTGTATATCAGTAGCTTGAGAAAATACTGCAAACCAAAATGCAAATTTAATATATTACCTCTCCTTTAAAATAGTTCATTCAGGAGCTTTGGTTTGCTGCAATTTGTCCTAAAGGTTACAAGCTCTGTAAATATTTTAACACCTTGGCTATCCCTATATTCTGATAAAATCACAGTTTCAATGAGCTCACCTAGGTACTTAGATTTGCAAGAAGCTTCTCATGACTCACAGGAGAAAATATTTTTCAATTAATAATTCAACAAAAACATCAGAATACCTTTATAACTGTGATTGTTACAATAATAAAAAGTGCACTTTCCTGACTTGCAGGGACAAACATTTACGGAGCGCCTACTATGCAGCCTTGCTGGAGCAAGGACATGGTTGTCATTCTGGAGGTCACACCTTCCACAAAGACAGCAAATCTGTCTAGTTTCTAGGGCCTAAAATGAGAGCTAGAGAGACAGAAAGTTAGCGAGCAAGAGAAAGCTACCCATTTACATATTCCGAACCTCAGAACCAGGCCTTGGTTCTCCCTACCAGACACAGCCTTAGTACAGTAAGTATTTTCAAACCAATCAAGAAAGGCAACACTGTTTAACAACTCTTCAAGAGTGAATCGGGACCTAGGGCAGTCACTGTCTATCTACACAGGAGAGATGCTTGCAGCAAACCAAAGGTGAGTGAAATTCTTGCCGTGGCTAACACTTGCGGGAGCTGTTGGCTCTCCTGTCTTCGTTTGTCTACCTGGCAGAAGCTGCCTGCCCTCCGGCTGTGACTCACTTTAGATCTGTATTTGCTCAGCATTTCAAGTACGTACGTGAAATGTGGAGCCCACAAAGCTTTAAAAATAAAACACGGGACCAGCTCCATCTCTGTGTCTTCGGTTCACAAGGAAGAAAACAAATAAAATCAAAACCCCTTACTGCTCTCTTGGCATCCATCATGACTTACCACGTGAGTGGCTGAGTGACTAATTAACCACTCATCAATCTCAAATTTTAAAAGCGCTGCCATTCCCCTTGGACTGGAGATCTTCCTTCTGCCTGCTTTCTGATATTTGCAAAGCGGCAAATCTGTGTCTTGGTGGATCTCAAGAGGAAGGGAAAGAAACTCCACACTTCTTTGTAGCCAAGCCACCTCCATCTGTCTACCTCCTCTGCTTCTTCCTTTGAACCACCCCGGGTATGACTACTCCTTTGGCCTCTGTTCCACCCACAGCTCCTACGCCCTGAGAATCTCAGTTCGCACACCTCCAGCCAAATGTTTTTCTTGCTTCATAATATTTTTGGAGACATAGCTGTTGTAAGAATTATTCCAGTTATAACAACCTCCTGCCTCTCTAACCATTTTTACACAAGCCAGACCCTTATCAGGAGCGCTGCGGTGTCTAGCATTGCAACCGTATTCCACAGTGATGTGGTAATGCCTTTGGGAGTATGTATGTACGAATCCTGCTACAGGCTATATCATAGCAGGTCATGTGCTCTACAAGAGAAGACTTCCTGGTTTTTCTGGATGACACTAATATTATTATTCTGAACTTTCTATCTCTAAATGACTTCACATTAATTGTACTGGCTCATCCCTGTGATATGTCTGAAAGAGTTTTTCTGTTGTTAAAGCATAGACTTGGATGGAAAAGCCCATAACGTAGTCAAGGCATCTCAGATCATATGCAATAGCAAGTAGATAAGGATTCGCCACCCACATGTTTGAGATTCAAAACTTGGCCCACTAAGCCACCTATATCATCCTATTAATACAACTGCACAATCAGAGACACAATCTTTGTCCTTGCAAGCCTGATTTTAAAACATGTAATAGAATTTTTATTCTTGGTTTAAAATGTAATCTTTCATTAACATTTTAGACATAAAATCTTCAGGAAACAACTACAAAGCTACCAGAACTCATGAGTGAGTTTTAGAAAGATTGAAGGATACAAAGACAATATACAAAAAATTATCTACTAGCAATGGGCCACTGAAGACAAACAAAAAAACCCTGTATCATTTATAATTAACACCACAAACATGAAATTCTTAGATATTATAAATGTGAACTGCTCATATGCTGAAAACTACAAATCACTCTTGAAAAAAACCAAAGGAGACCTAAATAGAGACATATATTATGTTTATTAATAGAAAGACTGAATAGCGTCGAGACATCAATTCTCTAAAAACTGACACAGGGGATTCCACAAATCCAAACTAAAACCCCTTTAGGATTTTTAAAATAAATATCGATAGCTGTTTGTAAATTTTTATGGAAAGTCAGAGGCACCAGAATAGCCAAAGCAATCCTGACAAAGAGCAAAGTTAAAGAACTCAAACTATTGCATTCCAAGACTTACCTAGGTAATCAAGACAGTGTCACATTAATGAAAGGACAGACACATAGATAAATGGGGCAGAACAGATAATCCAGAAATAGGCTTATATATATATATATGGTCAAAGGCAATTCAATAAGGACAGTATAGTATTTTCAACATCTATCCAAAATGATTGGACATTGACATGCAAAGTAAATCTTGACTCATACCTTGTACTTTCTAAAAAAAAGAACTAAAAATGGATCGTAGACCTAAATATAAAACACAACATATTAAATTTCCACAAGAAAACATAGGGTAAAATGGTTGTGACCTTATGTTAGGCAAAGATTTTTTAGATATGACATTAAAAGCATAAATAAAAATAGGTAAGTTGAACTTCAGCAAAATTAAAAACTTCTGTTCTGTGAAAGATACTGTTAAGAGATTGAAAATACAAGCTCCAGCCTGGCAGAAAATATTTACAAAACACATTTCTGACAAAGGACTCATATCCATATCAAAACTCTTAAAACTCAATAATAAACAATTGTTTTTCTTAAAAGTTTTCTTAAAACGCAAGAAAAACAATACAATTGAAACTGATCAAAAGAGTTGAATAGATATTTGATAAAAGAAGACGTATGAATGGTAAATAAGCATATGATTATATGTTCAACATTATTAGTCATTAAGAAAGTACAAATGAGTTAATACCAGACACCTATTAAGATGTCTAAAAGCAAAACAAAACCGGACAATATTAAGTCCTAACAAAGATGTGGAGCAGTAAGGACTCTCATACATTGTCAATGGGAGTACAAGATGCTATTTCACTTGGGAAAAATTTGGTGGTTTATTGTAAAGTTAAAATAAACTTATCTTGTAGACCCCACGATCCCATTCCTAGGATTTTACATAAAAGAAATGAAAACTTAAATACTCATACAAAAACTTGAATATGAATATTCAGAGTGGGTTTATAACCACCCAAACTGGCAACAACACAAATATTCTTCAGTTGGCAAATGGATAAACAAAACATAGAACATCCATCCATTCAATAGAAGACTATTTGGAAAGAGAAAGCAATGAACTATTAAAATACATAACAACATAAATAAATTCTTTATTATTTTACAACAAGTGAAAGAAACCATACTAAGGAGGCTACATGCTGCTTGATTTCATTTGTATGATACTCTGGCAAAACTATAGGTACAAAAAACAAATCGGTGGTTGCCAAGGTTTGGGACTAGGGGTAGAAGTTGTTGACGAGGAATGGGGAAATTTTGGGAGTGACGAAACTGCTTTATATCTGTTTTTGTTGTTGCTGTTGTTTTTGATACAGAATTCTCCTCTATTACCCAGGCTGGAGTGCAGTGGCACAATCTAGGCTCACTGCAACATCTGCCTCTTGGTCTGGCATTGAGTGCCTGTGGCTTTTCCAGGTGCAGAGTGCAAGCTGTCAGTGGATCTACCATTCGGGGAGCTGGAGGACAGTGGCCCACTTCTCACAGCTCTACTAGACAATGCCCAGTAAGGACTCTGTGGGGGATCTAACCCCACATTTCTCTTCTGCATTTCCCTAGCAGAGATTTTCCAGGAGGCCCCCACCCCTGAAGCAAACTTTTGACTGGGCCTCCAAGGGTTTCCATGTATCTTCTGAAATCCATGTGGAGGTTCCCAAACCTCAATTCTTGACTTCTGTGCACCCACAGGCTCAACACCATGTAGAAGCTGCCAAGGTTTGGGGTTTGCATCCTCTGAAACCATAAGCCAAGCTGTAACTTGGCCCCTTCCTTTTAGCAACAGCTGGAACAGCCAAGACACAGGGCACTAAATCCCTAGGCTGCACACAGCACGAGGATTCTGGGCCCAGCCCACAAAATCATTTTTCCCCCTAGGCTTCTGAGTCTATGATGGGAGGGGCTGCCATGAAGACCGATGACATGCCCTGGAGATATTTTTCCCAATTGTCTTGGGGATTAACATTTGGCTCCTTGTTACTTATGCAAATTTCTTCAGCCACCTTGAATTTCTCCTAAAAAAATGGGGTTTTCTTTTCTACTGAATCGTCAGGCTGCAAATTTTCTGAAATGTTATGCTCTGTTTCCCTTTTCAAACAGAGTGCCTTTAATAGCATCCAAGTCACCTCTTGAATGCTTTGTTTGCTGCTTAAAAATTTCTCCTGTCAGTTGCCCTAAATTATGTCTCTCAAGTTCAAAGTTCCATAAATCTCTGGGGCAGGGGCATATTGCCACCAGTCTCTTTGCTAAATATACAAGAGTCACCTTTGCTCCAGTTCTCGACAAGTTCCTCCGCTCCATCTGAGACCACCTCCGCCTAGACCTTAGTGTTCATATCACTATCAGCATTTTTGTCAAAGCCATTCAACAAATTTCCGGGAGGTTCTAAACTTTCCCACATTTTCCTGTCTTCTTCTGAGCTCTCCAAACCGTTCCAACCTCTGCCTGATACCCAGTTCCAAAGTTGCTTCCACATTTTCAAGTATCTTTTCAGTAATACCCCATTCCTGGTACCGATTTACTGTATTAGTCTGTTTTTATACTGCTGATAAAGACATACCCCAGACTTACAGTTGTAAGAGCTGTAATTAGACTTACAGTTCCACATGGCTGGGAAGGCCTCAGAATCATGGCAGGAGGTAAAAGGCCCTTCTTCTGTAATCCCAGCACTTTGGGAGGCCGAGGCGGGTGGATCACGAGGTCAAGAGATCGAGACCATCCTGGTCAACATGGTGAAACCCCATCTCTACTAAAAATACAAAAAAATTAGCTGGGCATGGTGGCGCACGCCTGTAGTCCCAGCTACTAGGGAGGCTGAGGCAGGAGAATTGCTTGAACCCAGGGGGCGGAGGTTGCGGTGAGCCGAGATCGTGCCATTGCACTCCAGCCTGGGTAACAAGAGCGAAACCCCGTCTCAAAAAAAAAAAAAAAAAAAAAAAAAAAAAAAAAAAAAAAAAGGCCCTTCTTACATGGTGGCATTAAGAGAGAATGAGGAAGATGCAAAGGCAGAACCCCCTGATAAAACCATCAAATCTTGTGAGACTTACTCACTACCATGAGGACAGTATGAAGGAAACTGCCCCCATGATTCAAATGATCTCCCATTGGGTCCTTTCCATAACATGTGGGAATTATGGGAGTACAATTCAAGATGAGGTTTGGGTGGGAACACAGAGCCAAACCATATCGCTATGTTATACCTTGGCTGGGCTTGGTGGCTCACACCTGTAATTTCAGCACTTTGGGAGGCTGAGGGGAGCGGATCACTTTAATCCAAGAGGAGTTTGGGACCAGCCTGGCCAACATGGTGAAACTTGGTCTCTACTAAAAATACGAAAATTAGCCAGGTGCGCTGGTGCACACTTGTAATCCCAGCTACTCCAGAGACTAAGGCAGGAGAATCACTTGAACCCAGAAGACAAAGGTTTTAGTGAACTGAGATCACACCACTGCATTCCAGCCGGGGCGACAGAGCCAGACTCTGCTTCAAATACTGTGTGTGTATATATATGTATATATATATATACATATATATACACACACACATACACACACACATATATACATATATATACATATGATATATACATACATATATACATACATGTATGTATATATATGTATATATACACATACATATATACACACATGTGTGTATATATATGTATATACATGGTGGCATATATATATACACATACTATATATGTATGTTCATATATATGTGTTCTGCTTCAAATATATGTGTGTGTATACACACACACACATACACATGTTATACCTCAATGTAAACATACATTTCAAAACTTCAATTGGAAAAAAATAATAGATAATTTTTCAAATATTTTTAAAAAGGCAACTAGCAAAAATAATACAGGGTTAAAACAGAGAGAAAACTCAGGGTGAAATGCTGACTGGCTGCACAGCTCTGAGTGGAGTGAATGCTCATGAGGAGGAATCTGCTCCTGCTTGGTGTGTGCCTTAGACATGCAGAAGAGGAAACACTGCTTTTCCAATTCATTGCCTTTACAGAATCACAACCAAATCATCCATTCACATCATAAGCTCTTAAATGGCATTTTGTTTGTTTTCCATCCAAAGAGCTTACTCCTGTAATTTATGATTTGAAGAGTTCTTTGCTCATTTACCCATGTAAGCACACCCATAGTATTACATTCTTGAACATTCAGATGTCATTTCGTAGCACAAACTTATTTTCTCTTCATATAGAAAACACAGAGTGACTGGTTTGTAACACAAAAATATGTCTAAAGATTTGGCAGGCCTAAGATTAGGTAACTTACATGCTATTTAATGTGTTGATCTCTCCTGACTTCGTAAGTTTTGCTAATCACGACTTTCTCTTTAAACTGCTACCTTATCTGTATCAAATGCAGAATATACTAGAAAGGGCACTGGATTTGGCATCACGAGTACTGGGTTTTATGGTCACCTTAACCCTACAATAGCTGTATGGCCCATCTCCTGTAACTAATCCTTATCTTCAGCTCTTACCTATCTTCAGGCTTTAATTATAAAACTTCAAATTTCTACAGACTCACCACCTCTCAGACAGCATTTAATTTTTCAGGAATATAGCTTCTTCTGGATCTTTTATTATTACCCAAATTATAATTGTTATTTGTTCATGTATTCATGCCTCAGTTCTTCAACTGAGCTTCTTGAAGAAGATTATACGTTGTTTTAAGGGGAAGAAACTACCCATATATACATCTTTGTCTCCTTACACTATCACAAAATAATAGCTTAAATAGGCCAGTGTGCTGCTACAATTACTTGAGCTTACATATACCAGTGTGAGGAGATAATCACTTGACTTTGCAAAAAATACAGCCAAGTTTGACATACTTGTAGTTTTTCAGAGCCTTCCCTGACCACACATGCTGAGCCTGCTCCTGTTGTTTCCCTCCACTGACCCATCCGTGCCTCCCATCACCGTTTACATCCTCATTTTGTTTTAGCTTGTTCATGGCATTTACACACTCCGAAATAACCTTTCCCCCTCCTTCTTTCTTTTTCTGACTCTCTCCTTCTCTTTCCTTTCTCTGTCTTTTTCCTAATCTCTTATCCAAAGGCCCCTCCTAGGATTTAAGCTCTGTGAAAACGCAAACTGATCATGCTCATTAAGAGTAGTGCATTGAGAACCTGCACCCGGGTCTGGCACATGGGAGGCACTCAATGAATACTTGCCGAGTAGTTGAACTTGCCTTTCAGTATAGTGATGCCTGTTGCAGATGATCAGTGGAAAAAAACAAAAATACTTCGCGTGATTTACCTGCAAAGAGGTTCTACAAGGTCCTTTTCAAGAAAGTCATGATCATTCTTGACAGCCACAATGTTGATGGGAAACTGTGAATCTGAGAGAGAGAAAAAAAGATGTTGATGTACTTTGCTTTATCTGAATGGGCACCAACATATTCAGACCTTCAAGGTCTGTAAAAACTACTGATTTTAATAGCAGTGACTGCCCATCATCATTGTTGGTAATGTTTAAGAGAGCAAACAATTTTTATCACTATAAATGCTTTTAGGGGTATGATATAAGTGCGAAATATGAGGATAGTCAAGGGCTTGACCTTGGATGGGTTTGAACACTAAGTGCCTGCATTTCTCTGACTCATCCTTTTCACAGTCATAGGCAGATGTGGCCTCAGAGAAGAGCTTTTGCACTTTCACCATTCACCTAACACGTAGGTCACTGGAGTCTAGCTCGGTGATTTCATTAAATACTTTGTTTGGCAGATTTTTTTTTTTCCCTTCAAAAAGGAAAGTTCCAAAAATACCCAAAGTTCTATTATCTCAATTTTTTTTTTCCTTTGGTAGCAAAATCTTGAGTCACTCTGAAGTATCAGCAAAATACTCAGACTGATGCTATCCAAAAAGAAGAATTTGAACACCACAACTTATCTCCAACAGACAATTCGTGCCAGCTTTGAAGGTCACAGGCAATATTTAGAACAAGGTGTTAATTCTGGGTACCTCGCTGATGGAGGTAGCAATCTGCAGCTCATTAGAATAGAGGGCGTAGCCAAATGTAGCAACACTGGGTCATTATCATTGTCTTGCCACTTTTGTCTTTATCTCATATTATACTTTGTGCTGTCTACACCTTGCCAATCTTAGTGTGAGTTGGAAACAGAAATAATTCCCCTTCTGGTGAAAAAAAAAATCATGGGAGTGATGGTTCCAGAATGAAGCTGTCTTGCTTGGCTAGTGAGGGAGGGAGGGAGACACTTGTGATTCTTTTTACGGGAGGCTGCCTCTTGCCAGTTGTGCTCCTTCGTAGGGTCTGGTTTGAGGCTTCTCTCTCCTCCTGGGCTCTGGCACCCTCTTCCTTGGCCTGTCCCTTTGGGCTCATGGTAGTGACAGCTCTGCCACTAAAAGCCCTGGACCCTTGCACTGTGCACTGTTCCTTGTGGCCCCCTGTCCTGCCTGTACCTTTGTAATGAACACCGTTAGAAATAAATCCCCTGCAAATGGCCTTGAGCCTGCCATCTGCTCACTGTTGGGGTCCTGACTAGTTCATTACTATATAAGGACAATCCAAGAAGAAGTTACAAGATTGGCTTATAATTTTAGATTATAAGGGACGTGAGTATGTCTATTAACCGTCAAAGAATCAATGAAAGGGCCAGGTGATGGCTCACACCTATAATTATAGCACTTTGGGAGGCTAAGGTGGGCAGATCACTTGAGGTCAGGAGTTTGAGACCAGCCTGACCAACATGATGAAACCCTGTCTCTACTAAAAATACAAAAATTAGCCAGGCGTGATGGCACATGCTTGAAATCCCAGCTACTTAAGTGGCTGAGGTAGGAGAATTGCTTGAACTCAGGAGGTGAAGGTTGTAGTGAGCAGAGATTGCACCACTGCCCTCCAGCCTGGTTGGCAGAGCCAGACTCTCTCTCTTAAATAAATAAATAAATGAATCAATGAATGAATGAATGAATGGAAGTTTAATGATAGCAATAAAACACCTTACCTAAAATTCAGAAGAATAACATCTGATTCATATTATATCTTAACATTTTTCATGTAGAGTAAATAGAATTAAAGAGAAATCTCTGGACAATTAATTTTGTGACTTCTAGGAAGTTTATTAACAGTAAATTCATTGTGATTTCAAGGAAACTGAGAGTAGCAAAGGAAAAACAGGAGAAAAGGAAGAAAGTGCAGAAAAGCTGCTGATGGCAGAATACTGGAAGGAAAGAACGGAGTTGGGGTTTGTGGTAAAGAGATATAAATTAGTATCGGGAAGCAGAGGGTAAAGTGGGCCTGGGAAGCAATACTCATTTCTAAATTGGTATCAGGATAACCCCAAATGCTGAGGGAAAAAGAAAGCGAAGCAAAATGGGCGAGAAAAAAATCTGGAAGTCAAAACACACCACAGGATACGTGTGGTTCATTTTGGATTTATTCTCTGCGCGAGGGCGAAGGGAAGGCTGACGTACCCTCGTATAACTGAGCGTATTGCGGGAACCCGGCAGCACGGAGCCAGTCACATGCTTCTTTCGCCTCAATTTCTGAAAAACACAAGAGAGAGAAAATTGTGAGTCCCATAGCCGCACCCTAGTACTCTGCCTTCTGGAGACACTGGTGAGCTTTGTGCAAGTTACTACAAAACAAAATTGTTCCAGGTAAGTCTGCATAAGTAGGCCTATCCAGGAGGGGCTGGAAAATGAGCAGGTAATACAAAGGTCTTTGTTATGTGTCTACTAAGATTATCTTCAATGTAGATCCATAAGTATGTGGATAATAACAAAACCACAGATAACAGAACACAAAGGCTGAGTCTCAGGGAGGGAAAAATGTCTTATTTTTACACCAGGGAACCAGGGCACTTGGGGAAAAGAGGAGATTCTTCTTCACAATTCTTTTTTTTTTTTTTTTTTTAATGGATTTTTAAGCTTCAAAGATAAGGCTAAAAACGTTTATTCAACATTCCTTTATTCTTTCACTCTTGAGACAGTGAAAAAAGACTACAACTGGATTGTCTATGAAAATGGGTTTTCTCATGAAAAAAGGTATTACAAAAATCCAGTATATTATTGTTTTTAAAATTTCACTAATGGCCTTAATTCCTCATGCATTATAACGAGATGCTCATTCATCAAGCACACTGGAATGGTTTCAAGCTTCAGAGTGCAGTATAGAAGAGAAAAGTTGATCATCTGGAATTCAGACTTGAGTTTGATGGGCCTGCTGGAATGCCTGAGGGCCAAGCCCTGGAGGTTGATATGTCCCTTGGGTGACCATTTTTGGTGTGGATGCACCAACAGCCCACCGGACCACTGCCTGGGGAAGCTGTGGAGTGAGATGGAAGGAGTCTACAGTATGTGAACCAGGTCACTTTTTGACCCTGTGAATCCTGGATCATTTCCCAACCACAACTCTGTTAGACAAATATGAATCCAAGAGAAAAAGAAGTTCATCTGTTGAAAATCCAGTTTCTCCAAACAAAATTAAACAGCCTATCATCACAAGTCTTTACCAAGGCCCCTTCCTCTGCTGTTAGGATGGGTGTCCATCAGGTCATTGTGTTCCCATTTACTATGATGCTCATTTTTCCCCATAGCCAAAGCTGGAGTGTACAGGGCATTCTTGGGATTGCTGCACAGAAATGATCTATACTACCATCACCCTGGGTCTGCGACTGTACCTTAACATTGAAAGCTCAGTGTCTGTGCAGCAAGATGTTTGATGTGCCAAAGCTATTTGGTATATGTTAGGAAAATAGACCAAAGGTCAGATCTTACTTAGGCATTACCAGGAAGAGCAAAACCCTACTGCCTGTCCCACGGATCTGGTTACTTCTAGATTGAACTTTGTCATTAAATCCAGGGAAACAGAGCTTGTGGCAGCTCCTGCCCTGGAGCGCCTGCCTCTTTTGACAACCCGTAATGTACTGTTACTCCAGGGACTGACGATTTCAAAAGCTTGAGATTTATCTCTGATGTGAGGGTTTTCCATGTAAGTTTGACCAGCATGTTCCTACCACGTACTCATTCCCAC
Source organism: Saimiri boliviensis (assembly GCF_048565385.1). Taxonomy (NCBI): domain Eukaryota; kingdom Metazoa; phylum Chordata; class Mammalia; order Primates; family Cebidae; genus Saimiri; species Saimiri boliviensis. Next base: position 75,737,732 of record NC_133464.1, on the reverse strand, counting down.
CATGGACACATGGTTCAGAAACATTCAGGGAACCAAGCTGGACACAAAAGCTTTGGAAAGCATTTCTATCAGAAAGGAAGTCTCTGAGATCTCCAACTGCTGTTCAAAACACAGCTTCACTGAATTGTGCTGCATGGGCTAACTTGGGCTTTCCCCTGGGAAGGTACAAAAGGCAATTCTTGCACTGCTCGAAAGTTCTTGTTAGTACCCAATTGAGAGTCTGTATTTGAAGGCTTCTACTTTGATAACCACACAAGTATTTCAGAGGAAACAGGAAATGCACTTTCTATTTGTAACGCATGGAAAATGTGGTGAGTTGCTACTGAGTCATGGATAAAGTGCCGCCTAATAGATTTTCAAGCTTCAGATTTGCCTCCCGCTTCCATATAATACAGTCAGTAGTAAAGAGAAAACACCTAATTTCTAGACATGCTCTAAACCTAATTATGAGTCAGCAAGTCTTGGAGAGAAGCACAGAATACTGCATTTTATCTTGGCACCACATGAATTTTATGCCTTTTCTTGCTTTATTATTACCTTTACTACAATCAAAATGTGGTGTTCAGCAAGAAAGTCCCAGAGAGCCAGGCCATAAAGAACAAATGGGGAAGACCCACAAGACAGGGGCTCTGCAGCCTAGAAAGCTCAAAGGCAGAGAGTTGGAAGTGATCTATGGAAGAGTTCACACCCCTCTAGCCCAGAGAATGTGGTGAGCTCAGATCCTGAAGATGAAGAGGACAGCATGGTGGAGAAGAAGTGGGCAGCTAGGAATCCTTCTAGAAAACTCCCTTGGGAACATCACATGTTTTCACTAACTTGTGGGATCTAAAAATCAAAATAATTGAACTCATGGAGACAGAGAGTAGAAGGATGGTTCCCAGAGGCTGGGAAGGGGAGTCGGGGCTGGAGGGGAGTTGGGGATAGTTAACGGGTACAAACAAATTAGAAAGAATAAATAAGGCCTACCATTTGATAGCACAACAGTCAATAATAACTTAACTGTACATTTAAAAATAACTACAAGTGTATAATTGGATTGTTTGTAATACAAAGATAAATGCCCGAGGGAATGAATAGCCCATTCTTCATGATGTAGTTAGTTCACATTGCACACCTGTATCAAAATATCTCATGTACCCATAAATATATACACTTACTATGCTCCCACAAAAATTAGAAATTTAAAAATTTTAAAAACAACACTTTTTTGGAACTTAAAATTCTGGTTAGACAGTGGGATGGGGCTGAAGCTAGCCAGGGAAATTTTATTTAAAAGGCTCCTCAGATAGCAACTACGTTTTATTTTTTTATGACACCAACATGGATAATGAACTGAAATCCCATTCGGATACAAACATGAATAACCAAATCTTAACCACAGATCCCAGATGAATCAATCATTTAAATAAGCTGATTAAAAAAGAAGACCAAGACGAATGGGCAGGCACTTAAGCTTTTAGATCTTGGGGTCAAATAACAACAAAACAGCAATTAGTAAATATCATAAATTGGAAGCAGCCGAATCCCAGCCATGGCGGGTGGCTCATGTGGCATCACCTCCTATACCCAGCTTGCCATTCTATTTGCCCAAATGTCTCTCAAACACACTCTTTTCATATTCCCTCTACCCTAGCTGCAGTTCCAACATCTTGAAACCTCAATTTAAGGGCAAAACCAACTCTTTTACCAGATAGTAACAAAACAAAATAATCTGGCATAATTAACCCCTATCAAATCTGAGTTTCCCTATCCAATTGAGGTGGGGGGATAAAAGTCTTACAATTTTTATTAATTCTCTATGGTCCCTGCTAATACCAATCAGCCAAATGCTAATGCTTTTCCCTAGGCCCTTCCACTAGCCAAAATGGCTGGAGAATGAAAAAGGAATCATTATCACCAGTGCCATCATTTCATAAAGATCTACCTCATAAAAGGTAAATGACATTTGAGGAGAAAAGTGTGAAAATCTCTTTTATTATTGTGCTCTTACTAGCCAGCATATTACGTAAGAGCATTAGGAACTATTAAAATCACATTTTGACAGTTTTATTTGTTCTCCATTTGCTACCTTTACCTGTCCCTGTAGCAGCTCCAGGGCTGCAAGGCAAAGCATCAGCTCACTGCAGTTCTCTCATGGAAAACCTGAGTGTGGAGTGGAACCAGAGAATGGCCCTGGACAGAAGGGTCCACCAATCTCTGTGGAGGTTACTGTGTTATTTTGCTGGGGAAAATCCAATCCATTCGGCTTAGTGTCATGAAAGGATTTCAATGGAATTTTTGTAATTATTCTATGTAATAATTATTTCATTTTACTCTCTAGCAGTTGTCTATTTTGGCCTCTTCAACATCCTCTGCACGTCTTCTGATAATGAAAATTCTTTCTGCAAGGAGCCTCTTCTATATAGTTTATGTAGGGTTGAAACTCCTTGCCTCCAACTACACACCCTAGCCCTGTCACCAACACCCACATAGGGTAGCCTGATTCTTAAGAGCACACCATCCCTGTTAGTCTAAAGAGATTGAGGAGCCTTGGGACCTTAAACCAATAGTCATTTAGGGGCTGAAATCACCTGGTTGAAAAGGGAGATATATCCAGTGTTTCCACTGGTAGCTTGGTCTAGCAAACCTTTTCACTGGTTTACTCGGTAAGTTCAGTGGATGGTGTAGTGCTATGCATGCTCTTCAGCTATATATCTGTGATTTCACTTAAGGCAAAGTCACTGGCTTTGCCTCAGTTGCCTTATACATGCTTAGAGCATGGTGTGACCGCTATCCTCAGACAGACCCAGCAGAGGGAAGCGCTCGTTAGCCCCTGGGGAGGCACCCACTACCAAGGGCATGAGAACAAAGGCACCGGAGAAGCAAACCATGGCAGACGTGGGTTTTCACAACATATCATTGTGTTTCTTAATTGTACATGCCCAGTGTTGAAAACTTACTAATATAGAAAGTTGCAATGAATGAAAAAAGGCAACTCTTGCCTTGTTATGAACACCCAATTTTACATACGTTATTTGTCAAAACAGTACTTTGGTAATATCTTTGGTTGACTGCTCTTTTTCACATAAGAATACACTGCAAATATTTTCTCATATAATAATAGTTTGTAAAAGATGGAAAATTTGTTTCGAGAATGATGCCTATTTTTTAAATATTTGATTTTTGAATACTGCCAACTGCATTTCCCTGCATGGAGATTATAACATCAAGGTAGCCAAGAGAAAAGAGTGCAGTAGGACCTCACCAATGTAGACTGATCAGGGAGAAGGCTGGAAGTCTATGAGAGTTTACAAGCTGCTTCTTTAATGCAGCGTCTTCGCTACAGTCTGTGGACAAGGCTCTGTAGGGCCTCAGTCAAGAGTCAGGAAATATAGTGAGCAGGGCAAATTTGCTGCCCAGTTTTGCAGGCCTCGTCTCACATTTACAATCTCATTGTATTTTTAAGCTGGTGTGTCTAGCGTGTTTCTAGTGTGCTTGGGAACAGTGTGTTCTCTTAGCTAAGCATTTTAAGTACATACATGTTGTTTTACATTTTTCTCAGCATAGCAAATACTTTTTCCATAGCTCACTGAAAGGTATTGGGTATCCTTTCTAAATGACCAAAAATTCAAATTAGAGCCAAATTAAAATTTATTATCACCAGAAATTTAGCTGGCTAGAAAGAATCTTTTCTATTGTGGAAAGTCTATGAAATCATTATATATGAGCACATGTATTTATGTTGTTCTTACAAATCTCCTAGAACTTCCACAGACAAACTGGCTCCAATTTAAGGAAGGTCTTCTTTCTTAAGTGTTCATTAAAAGTACTCAAGAAAGTAGGGAAAAGAAAGAGTGTGATTGTCATGGGATTTAAGAAAGTTGGCTTGAGAAGAGTGTGTTGTCTTTTCCTTTAAACTGGCCTATCTGGTGGGCGCCCTGTTTCTAAAAGACTACAGGTACCAGCATAGCAGGATGACTCAACCACTGCAAGATGCCTGCAGTAGATTGCAATTATCACTATTAAAGTGTATCAAAGGTGTTAACATTTCAAAGGGCTTGTGGTTGTTGGCTTAGAATAATTTACATGGCTAAGATACCTTCATTAGTAACCTTACTACTTCAGGAGAATGACTCCTTTGTCTTAAGACAGAATTTCTCTAGTAAAGTCCATATTTATTGAAGGTGTATTTCTTTGGCCACACATTAGGCCAGTTTTGTTAAAATCAATGCCAAGGTGTCCATCCCATCCATACATAGATACAAATGATGCAATCATTAGCATTACATAGAACAATACAATATCATCATAATCCTGCCAGGAGGGCTTTATAACCTTAATCACAGATACAGGAAGGATTGTCAAATTTTTAGTAGTAACAGACATTGATTTACATCCTATGGCATGACATCAGGATATATCTTTCTGTACCTTTGAAATTGTATATTAAGTTATTTTGATACGTAAAAGACCTTAATAAGCATTAAATGTATACCAAATATAATTTTTTTCCTAACACTCATAACATTTTCTTTCCATGATTTTCTAAGTTACTAAGAGGAACTAAAATACAGGTTATTTGGAATGAATTTGAGATTATTAATCACTGAATATTCAAAATAGTGGATCCACTTATAAACACCCACTTTATCTCTCCATAATTTGAGGCAATCTTTTCCTTGATGTGCAATAAAATAGCTGACTATCAGCAAGCATATAACGATAGGAAGAGGAAAACCGGAAGGCCCACAGAGAGTGGTGACCTACCTGGACTGAGTCAAGACAGAGACTCTCAGCTCTGTTTACGTAGACTTTCCCAAATGTAAGAATCAAAGACACATTGAGACATAAAATTTCTTCACCAATTCTACAGGTAAGCCTTGTTTCCTAGGCCTTCAAATATCTTCTGGAAGCTGGATTCATGGCAAATCTAGTCACTTAAAATAATTCCTATTAGAGTGAAAGAAGATTGAGCAAATTCTGAACCTCAGTAGTGGGTTTATTCCTAGTCACTCAAGGGTTATTTTTCATGGGGAAACCATAGATATTATGACAAATGACATATGTCATCTATGTAAATCAAATACATAATACATATTTACGGTTTATTTTTAAATAGCCTTAAATGTATAATTAATATGTATATATACTGTACAGTCACACACACTTATGCATTTTTTTTCTTTGCATGCTCCCAGTAGTCCCCCGCCCTTTCCAGCTGCCATGTGATGTGCAGCGCTCCTCCAGCTAGGAGGCATACACTCCCCACCTCACTAATGTCATGCTTAGCCAGATGACCCACTTTGGCCAATGAAATATGAACAGATGTAACATATGCTAGTTTCAGAAACACACCTCAAGAGCCATCCCCTAACTCAACCAGCTTTTCTGCTCTTTTCCCCTTACCATAAGGCTACGAGATAGTAATTCTTCCGCCCAGGTGTTGGAATGACAACACTGGGGACAGAGACACAGTAGACCAGCTGCTGACGTGTAATATAAGCAATAAATACACTTGTTTTATGCCACTACAACTTTAGGGGCAATGTGTTCAAGTGGCATAATCTCGCATAAGCTAATGTAACACAGCTGCCATCTATTTATTCTATAGATGAGGCATACGGAAGACACTAAGGACCTTTATCTCAACCTGAAACTGTTGTCGGATGCTGTTAGCATGGCGCAGAGATGAACACACTCAGTCTCAGTAACCATTTCTGCTCCGAATTCTGCTCCCCCGCCTGCAGTGCATGATTTATATGAATTCCAAAAAATGTCATCAACAGCCACATGTGTGAATGTGTGCTCATATACACATTTGCTCCACAGAAAATCAAAAGTTCCTTTGCAAGTGAATGAGGAAACTTATCAGAAATATATTTTTCGTGCCTGTATTCCCAACGGTATTTAAAAAGAAAAAAATGTTTACAATCCCCTAACCCCAGTCAATCTCAAAGAAAGCAGCAAATATATGCTCTCCCAACCAAATAGTTTCTGACCAGATTGTTTTGACTCAAGTTTTCCATGAAGCAGAGTAGTTCTTTATTCTCCTCTTTCACTTGGTACAGATTGTTCCAATCAGGCGCTTGTGGTATTTCTCAGGGAGGCTGCATGCATACATCCCCAGCTTTTTGAAGTTGTGGAGCCACTGCCTACCACTAAATCCCAAGAGATTCTTCAAGATGGAGTCAGTTAAGCAACTGAAATGCAAGGCAGGGAGCACAGAGTTGACTCAGACAATTAGAGCATCATCATTTGCAAGCATTGGCCAGAGCACCTCCATGTTGACCCACCAAGCCAGGAGAGTCTTCAGTAACCCTTCTTGGGACAAGTGCATCAGATTCTGCAGATTGTCTCTCTCTCTCTAATTCAGTTTTTCCAGCTTCTATTGGAAAGGTGGCGAACAAGAGTCCAGGTTGCTGGCTTAATACTGGCTCTTAGAACAGAGCTCCGATTGCCACAAAGTTGGCCAAATGACTGCTGTCAGAAGGGCCTGTGGGTGCTCACTCTCTGTCATGCTGATGATTTCCTGCCTGGAGAAGAGCAACTGCTTTGGGCAAATCTCACCACCACTAGGAAGTCAGATTTCTTAGCTTTTGACAGGTACTCGTCCACATTGCTTCAAGATTTTTTTTTTTTTAATGTTTAACAAATGCATGTTTTTAGGGACATAAACTCCTCCTATATCTTTTTTCAGACATTTCTGAATGTCTATGCTTGTAAGAGGTTATCTGCTATTTGATTTGCTCAACTCTTTTATAGCTCTCGGTACTCCAATTACCCAAGAAGATTTTGTGATACCAGAGAGAAATTTGTCATGTAGGCGAAAGAAGGAGCACAGATTCCTTTAGGATAAAGTCAATCCAAGACTCCTGCAGGCCCTTTTCAATTTCTTTGCTCCTTGTAGGGTTGACATGGCAAGATATATATGGCTTGGCCAAAGCTTCTGACTCCCTCTGCAAGGCTTTCTGCATGCAACTTCTCAGCAACTGTCCCATCTGGATCAATCAAAACTAGTTTTTGCTTAATTCAATTCCAGGAAGAGATTTCCACAACTCAAGTATAATTCTATTATCTGAGTATATACAAAAACTTGATATTGTATGTCTTTTCTTAAAAAATTCCTTGGCAGTGGCTCAGAGTGTAAATAAACTATTTACTGAGAATTTTTCAATGTGTCTTTGCCAGTTTTCTGGAACTCTTTCTACTTGTCTGCTGAACGTAGGCAATGGCATTGGCAGTGTGAATGACTTTCTAAACATGCATCACTCATTCCAGAAATAAGGGTTACATTCGAGAAATGGAATTGCTACTAGGTTTACAGCTATCAATTGATTCATTTTCCCCCATGCTCTTCAAGGCCAAATGCTGAGCTTAAAAGTTGCTCTCTAAGGTACTGGGATTTTTATTTGCAGTTCGTTAATAGATATTAACAATATATATTCCTTGTAGAAGGAAATTTAAAATGAGTTCAGGTATTTGAAATAGCTTTACTTGACTTTCAAATACCTGAAAGGAGCAAAGGAATTGAAAAGGGCCTGCAGGAGTCTTGGAGTGACTTTATCCTAAAGGAATCTGGGCTCCTTCTTTCACCTACATGACAAATTTTCCTTCGACTTTCAAATACCTGAAAGTCAAGTAAAGCTATTTCAAATACCTGAACTCATTTTAATTTCCTTTAAAATGGGATGGAAGAGATGAAGCTCTCCACTGAAGACTTGAGAAACTTAATTCCTATGCTGCAACTTCTTTTTTCCATCAGACACAGTGATGCATTAATGACTTGTGTCATGTACAGTCTAATCACACGGCACACTGAGATTAAAGTTAATTGAGGCATCCCGTAAACATGTCACAGATGTAATCCAAAAGGTCAAAAAAGTCACATAAACTATTAAAATGTTTTAAAAGTTTAATAGATTAGAAGTTTAAAAACTCTGGAATATTTAAAATGGTGTAGTAGATAACTTCACATTTTAAAAGAACACTTTAGACCTTTATAATTATCTTCGTAAAATCTTAATTGGGGATCTTCAAATTTGCTGTTTGAAAACAAAGTAGGCAGCAGCAGAATTACATGCTATGTAAAGATACATCTATTTCTAAATGGAGGTCCAGGTGGCTACTTGTCTAATATGAATAGAATTTAACTCCTTGGATAGCTTTGGGGAATATGACAACTTTTACTAATGAAGTCAGTAGGATGGTCTTGGCTAATCTGTCTGCCCAAATACTCACTGAATTCAGGAATAAAAAGATCATTTTCCCTAAGAACAGATTTGAATAAGAGATAAAAGTGGCTTAAAGTTCCCACTTAAATGAAATCTGATTGAAGAGTAGTAAAATCTAAACCTAAGATTTGAAAGACTCATACACACACTGAAATCAAGGCTAATATACTGATAGAAGGAAAAAAAAAAAAAAACCAAATTAGCCATTTAAAAATGCTACCAATCCTTTCATGACTGAAGTCCCAGCAAATGGGCTCTATTGTTAAGATTTTGGTGATGATAGTTACACAGTTCTGGCATACTACAAGGCCAGGAAATCTGTTAAAGTCAACTCAAGGACCAGCTGAGCTAGGGACATCACTTAGTTTTAGCAGCATTCATGTCAAGCCATATGATAAACAAGAAGGTGGTCAAGTGAAGGCACTATGCTTATTATTTGAAAATCAAATAAATAATTTCAATTTTCTGTTACTAAGCAAAAATATAAGCAAAAAGAAAACAAAAGTAATGGAGAAAGGGAGAAAGGAGAAAGAAAGGGAGGGAGGAAGGGAGAGGGGGAGGGAGGAAGGAAGGGAAGGGGGAAGGGAGAGGGGGAGGGAGGATGGGAGGGAGTGGGGAGGGCAGAGCGGGAGGGAGGCAGGGAGAGAGGAAGGGAGGAGGGGAGGGAGGGAGAAAGAGAGAGGGGGAGGGAGGAAGGGGGAGGGAGGAAGGGAGGGAGGAAGGAAGGGAGAGGGGGAGGGGGAGGGAGGAAGGGGGAGGGAGGAAGAGAGGGGGGAGGAAGGAAGGGAGGGAGGGAGGAAGGGAGAAGGGGAGGGAGGGAGGGAGGGAGGGAAGAAGGGAGGGAGGGAGGGAGGGAGGGAAAGAAGGAAAATATTGCCATAATTCTACCACCTAGAGATTGATCAATATTTTGTTGGCATAACAGCTCTCATTCTTTTATTATGAAGATGTGTTCATGTATCTAGGCTAAGTATACTATCTATTTTACATAATCTTTAAATAAAATTGAAATCTGCTTTTGCACTCGACAATGCATTTTGAACATCTTTTTATGTCAACAGATGTCCTTCTCAAACATTCTAGGTGGCTGGAATAACATTTCTACTGACATTACTTTAAAAAGCATCTTCTTTCATCAATTCAGGCTTCCATAATCATGGGTTAAAAATAATAAATCCAGTTCTCTGGAGGCTTTCATTCTAAATAAAGAATTTTGCCAGAACGTGCATCCTGGTGAACGTATTTCAGGGACTACTTCTGGGTTGACATTTCTCATGTTATTTCACATTCTGGATTAAGACACATCTCATATGGTTTTGATTTATATTCTCAGCAGACTTCAAAAAGGAAATTCCAAATGGAAGTTTATTCCTGCACTAGAACTATGTTTAAATGATGCTACAGGGATGTCTTAAACTAACAGAAGCCAGGAAATTCAAAGCTAAGGTCCTGGCCCATGTTCCCATCTCTTCCTTCTTGAATGTCTTAGGTATCTGGAAAGTGGAGATTTTATGTAACAGCTGTTTCACTTTTCTTTGACCTTTTGCAAATGTCTTTAGACAAGTTCAAAGATACATTTTACTTTATGTAATAACTTGGTATTTCCTGGTTGCTGAAGTTTCAAGGTTGTATTCAAAAAACAAAACAAAACTAGACCAAATAAAATCTCCACATCTTGTTTTAATGACTAAATGAATATCTGAAGTCTATGTGACTCCCAAAATTCTTCAAGTTATCAAAAACAAAACAAGATACAAATTTGTAAAACTAGCAAATTTACCAAAAGTGCAACTCTTTAAGGCAAGACTATTTTTGTACAGGGTTAATGTTATTGGTTTAAAGAGAGTTTAAAATGAAGATACATTCTAATTTCACTTTATTTTTAACCAATGGCATATATGTTTCTTGAATAAACCTCAAGTTTCTGCTCTTGCTGAATACATGTACTTAGTTTCACAGATTAACTTTTAAAAAAGGATCTGTCAATGTGTTTAGAAAACTCCTTTATTTGAGGGCATAATTGAACTAAATGGGCACAAGAGAGGTAAATACAGCATCAAGAGGTTAGAAGTGAGTCCAAAATTCTAGATTCCTCTCTCATTGTCTCTGTGACCCTGAATAGGTTAATTCTAGTATGTATAGAATGGGAATAAACAAGAGTACCTACCTCAGAGGGTTGTTGTAAAGATTAAATGCTTACATTACTGTAAAGTACCTGAAGCTCAGTATTTCCTACTATACTAAGGCAGAGGTGCTTATGTTACTTTCCCATATTAGCAAATAGTGGTTCTGATGGATGGTCTGATTCTCTTCTCTCAGCTCTGTTCATTTGGCATTCAGAAGAGGAAGGCATTGTCTTTACTTATTCATTCAACAGACAACTGCTGGGTGCCCCCGTTGTGAAAAGCTGCTGGTAGGTGCTGCAGGTGAATGCAAGGCTGTGGGCAGTGGGTCCTACCCTGTTGGTCTCTAAGCCAAGAAGGATAGACAAAGACCCATGCACTACTACAACCAAAGAAAGCAAAAGCCCGGCCAAACAGGACATTATCCTCCAGGTCTCAGAGCAAGACGGGGCATTTTGGATAAGGTTACCAGGAAAATCCTTGCAGTTGAGGTGAGATTCAGAAGAAGGCAGAAGAAGGTTAGCCACGTGGTTCTGCCATTAACAACACATCTGTTTCCGGCTGAATTTGAAGCTGAGATTCTTATGAACTCACTGCCTTCCTGGAAGGAGATTCTCATGCTGCTCCCTCTACATGACACCCATCAACCTGCCTGGAGATTCTTCTGATGACAAGTATTTAACATGCAATCCACAGAATGTTTCATGCTATTCTTTCTGTTAAACGAAGCCGTGTCTCAGGAAGCCATGCTTCACACAATGCAGTGTTCTTTAACAACGTGTAATGGGAGTCATAAATGAAATGTGACACTTTGGATATGTGACATTTGGACACATTCAGAAATGTGACACTTGAGGATAATGGCAGAAAGAGCCTTCTCCTAAGAGGCTGTTACTTTTAGGATATAAACACCAGGCTGGGGAAGACAGTCTTGCGATTATGGTTTACAATGTGCTTACCAGTTAATAAGTAAAATATTAGCAATCACATGCCTGATATGTGGGGATCTCAAGGGCAAAGGTGTGTTAAAACATAACCAAACACGGAAGGATCTTGGGAAAGAAATCTGTATCAGACATGTGGGCTTCATTAAGGGAAATGCCTTCAGAAGATTATTTTTCCATGTTATGAGAAAAAATCTGAACAAGTAAGTAAATTGTGAGCAAGGGAAATTGGCTTCCTGTGGACTAACCACTGGGAGTTGTGGGTTAGTGTGGAACCCAAGGTCACTGATCTCAAGAGGTCCTGAGTCTCCCAGGTCTGTTTCCTGCCAAGGTCATTCTCACTATGAAAAGCATCCTAGGTGTATATGTAGGGATCTGCTTGGTGAGGAGGTAACAGGCAAAATAATTCAAATATCTTTCAAATATTTAAATATATTTACATCTAAAAACATAGAAAGATGCTGCTCTCACGTGTATAGTGGTTATAATTAATGTTCCACGACTGCTTGAATTATACCTAGTGCCAAATGGAAAATTTAGAAAGCTGTCCTTAAATCTTCTGTTTCTCTAAAATAAGAAGTAAATATCAACACATGATTTTTTTTAAAAATTGAGATGAAGTCTACCTTGCTCAGACTATTGCGTAAACTGAGAGCTCTTTATCTGGGGTTTTTGGGTTTAATTGAGAGGCCTGGGATACCCTTTGCTCTGTTCCCTGTGGGCTATCGATTTTTGATTTTGGAATTTGGAGACATAAATATTTCTCTATCTCTCTGTCTTTCTCTCTCTCACACGCACACGTGCACACACACACACACAATGTATATTCATGCACATGCATTCTGTAAATATGTCGTAGGTAAAACTGCAAACACACTTAAATAAATATGTGGATTTTGCATCATTTAAAATTTTGACATTGCAGGTACATATTACCAGATTGAAAACCAGATTGCATCTTTACATCTCGTGTTCTTAGCCTAGAGTCTTGCAAATGGCTATCATTTAGTATGTTAACTGAATGCATGAATGACTATAATAAGAGGAAAATATTTATAGATCTGGAGGCCAATAAACACCAAAAATATCTCTCAGATATTCAGGTTCCTCCAAACTCACAAGCCTGTTATAACTATAGGAAAATGTACTGTGAAAGTCCTTTGCAAACTGTAAGCCCCATAGGAATATAAGGTAACGTTATTCTTCTAGTTGTGATTCTGCCTCTGAGGGACATGGCCATTCGTGGGCAGCAATGTCTGTGTATCTTGGTATTGCCGCTGTTTTCTGAAGGGCGGGGCGTTTGACATTGTCCTGGCACTGACTGGGATTGCTGCTCCTGCTGGCTCCGATCTTTCCTTTTCTCTATGGACAGACTCTTTAGGAGTTCCAAGTGCACAGGGTAATGGGAGATTTAGTCTTGGAAGAACAGTAGTGAGAAAAGATCACTTAACCTGACTGAGGTACAGTCATACCTTAGAATAATCAATCATGACCACAGTAAAAGAATATCACAGGACTTTCACAAATATTTTGATCACAATCTTTAGGAAGAAATAAACTTCATATAGTTGTGAACATGCACACACCCACCCATGTTCACATACCACGCACATACAGACTGAAACAAAGTTTCATAAAACAATAGTTGCACTTTACATATGCAAGGAGATCTGACATTTTTCTATTCTGTGCTTTTCTATGCAGAATTACTAGTCGTATCCACTGACTTCACAATCCCCCAGGTTAAAAACAGTGTCTAGATAACACTCAGTTATATCAGATGCATCTGGTGAAATAATGTAAAAATGGAACACAGTTCTACAAGTCTGACTCTTGAGTGTCTTCTTAGATTCATCCTCTCTTCCAGTCCCCATATTCTCACTACACAACCCCAGGACCTGCTGAATTTGACTCTTAAATATATTTCTTAAACTCCTACTCCCCTCCCCAACTGTGTCTCCCAGCCTCAGTTTACCAAGGGTGTCCAATATTTTGGCTTCCCTGGACCACATTGGAACAAGAAGAACTGTCTTGGGCCACACATAAGATACACTAACAGTAACCATAGCTGATGAGCTTAAAAAAAATTGCAAAAAAAAAAAAAAAATCTCAAACTGTTTTAAGAAAGTTTACGAATTTGTGTTGAGCCCCATTCAAAGCCGTCCTGGGCCGCATGTGGCCTGTGGGCCGCGGGCTGGTCAAGCTTGGTTTAGACCCTCCTTTTGTCTAAACCAGGACTTCTGCCACAGAACCCAACAGCTCCCCTTGCTTCAGTTCTTGCCTTCCTTGAATCTCTAATGTGAAACTATGCTCATTCTCCTTCAAACTCCTTCATGTCTCCCTGTTACCTGCAGAATAAAATACCAGCCCAGCCCCACAGCCCACAGTGCCTCCCTGCTTGGCCTCTGCAAGCTTCTGGGGCTCATCTGCCATCACATGAAGCTGCCTGGAGATCCCCAGTCCCAGGCTGCTGCTTCATATCCCACGCTTGTGCTTACACTGTTTCCTCTCCATCTGTCACATTCCTCTCCCTTTTGTTCTTCCTGACTTGCACACATTTATCTCTATGAAGATTTAGCTCAGACATCATCTCCTGAATCCTGGGTTAGCAGCTCTTTTCTGGACTTTCACACATCCATTATGGTCTTGAGGAGATTATACCAAAATGTTCTTGTTACACATCTCTCTCCCCCATTAGACCACAGACCTTCAAGGGCAGAGGTTGTCTTAATTACTGTTTGTATCACTGGTGCCCAGCAGAGTGCCTGGAGCTCAGCATGTGCTCAAGACATGCTGAATTAAGGAGGAGCTGAGAGTGATTTTCTCGTTCTGCATAAATCTCAAGCCAGAGTGGACTGCAGCCCGTTTATTTATTCCCTGCAGAGGACTTGCACGGTGCTGCTGGTCAAAGATCTTTGGCAAAAGAATCTTCTGCCCCCTGAAAAAGCTCTCCTGCTCTCTTTTCCCTCTCCTGCTCTGATTTAAAGAGGCCGAAGGGTGCACGCCAGGTTTTCATAGCTTTCCGTTCCACTCTATTAGAGAAGCCTGCTGCTACTGCTGCTGGGGCTGAGGTTGGGCTGAGTGCCAGGCCCCAGCCTTAATCAATAACAAGAAATCTCATGCAGCTTAGAGGCGTTGCAAATACGGGTTTGGAATAGTGCTGGGAAGTCAGATTTGGTGAGGGGAGTCATCTTCAATCTGGAGGAACTTGGGAGAGGGTGGGCGATGAGCAAAGGATTAGGTCACCTCAAGAGCAGGTCTGAGGCCTGGTCCTGTCAGGACCACCCGAAAATCTCCCTGAATATGCTCTGAAGAAAAATTTCCCCAGGCTGCCCCACTGACACCTCCAGGGGAATTATCCAGCCAGTCCAAGATGGCATTCCTGGGGAACAGGAGATGTGGGATGCTTTTAATTAGAGTACAGTAATGCCTCCCTTCCCTTGAAATGTAACCACATTCAGCTATGACTATGCCAGTTCTCAGGAGCAGAGGAAAAATGGATGATGTAATGGGATGAGTTTTTTGAGGCACTAAACTAGTTGGGCCTGCCTATAAGACTTTTCTCTCTACTCTACTTTAAACTTCTTCCTGAGGTGTAGCTTGCTGGACACCTCCTCCAAGAAGCTTTTCCTGAACCTTTCTGATATCTACAGCCACCTTACTTTAAGATCTCTGGCCATCTTGAATTCTTATCCTGTTTGATGTAACTGTGACTTCTATCTCTTTTAAAGTGTGAGCTCAGTGAATCTGCAAACAGTAGGGACAGGTCTGTGGTGGTTGTGGCTGCTGTGGCTATTGTTAAGAATGAAGATACAGTCCAGCGCAGTGGCTCACGCCTGTAATCTCAGCATTTTGGGAGGCCGAGGTGGGTGGATCACAAGGTCAAAGGATCGAAACCATCCTGGCCAACTTGGTGAAACCCCCTCTCTACTAAAAAATACAAAAATTAGCTGGGTGTGGTGGCTCGTGCCTGTAGTCCCAGCTACTCAGGAGACTGAGGCAGGAGAACTGCTTGAACCCGGGAGGCGGAGGTTGCAGCGAGCCAAGATCGCACCACTGCACTCTAGCCTGGACCCTGGCGACACAGCAAGACTCTGTCTCAAAAAAAAAAAAAAAGAATGAAGATACAAACAAGCTTGTATATGGGCATGGCTGCTGCTGCTGCTGATGGTTGATGGCCGCTGTCGATTTTCAGAGAAAGAAAAGTGGACAGATGTAGGGGAAAGAAATGGATGTCCCTAGTGGATAAAGTAAAGGTAGGAACAGATAAGGGGAAAAAGACAGCAAGTTAGAATTAAAAACAACCTTTCAGAGGAAGGTGGCCACGGGGAGCTGGCTGAGTGTGGGTTTCTTCTATGTGTCCCTGAGCAAGTCTCAATACATCTCAAAGCCTCAGTTTCTTCATTGCAAAATGTGCACAACATTATACATACTTTTCAGAGTCATTGTAAGGATGTTAGCAATTCCGGAACAAGGAAGAGCATTTGGTTTACTGCTGCAATCCTGGTCTCTGGCACAGGGATTCGAACTTGACATTATGTTCACATTTGTTAAACAAAATGAATCATGTAACTTGACAGCGTAGGCACTTAAAAACTGAAGCTATTATTATTAGCTGAAATGAATACTTTTCACAATTTCCACTGATGTACCCAAATGGGAGAAGAAAATAAACAGATACTCCGAATGGATTCATTTCCTTCCTCCTATATGTAGTTGGAATATAACACGCCCATACTTCTTTTAATGTGACAAAGCTTTCCTTCAAATTTAAGGAAAATCTATGCTCCAGGAAAATGTTCTGTCCTGTAGCTTCTAAACACTCTTGCCATCCTGCCTTGTTGAAGAGACTCAGGCGTAAATTTAAAAGAGAAATCTCATTTTCGGAGAGATAATCTAATTATTTCTAATAACAGCCTCCCTGTATGCCAGAAAATGTGGGGTTTAGGTAAATTCTAACTCCACTCTAGACATTGATGGTGGACCCAGGCATTTGCCCTTAAAGAACGGAGACACACACGGGCCACTAGTGGCTGATGTTGGCTAAGCTCAAGATCACAGGATGAAGGCAGAATCTCTTCTCAGCAACATAAGGTGCTTGAAAATAAAGACTTTCTTGAATATATTTCCATAACATAGCAGGACATCTTATGCTTTGAAGGAAATTTATGCATTTTTTAGGAGTGCTACCAACATCATGAAAAGATAACTTCAGAGACAAAACCCAAGTCTGATCACTCTTTCCCTTGCTTAGAATTCTCCATGGTTCTCAAATCTCTCCAAAGTAAAATCCAAATTTCTGAGGACAGCATGAAATTCTTGAGCTCAGCATGGGTCCCTGGCATATATTTCTGCGTCTCAACTGCCCACATCCCTGATAGTTGGCAATGGTGCTAAACAACTTGAAGTTTCCTAAAACCGACCCTCCAACTCCCATCCTCTGTTCCCTATAGGCATCTTTTCCTCTGTCTAGAATGACATTGTCTTCGCTTTATGTGCCTAGCCAATTCTTTTCCCCTCTGCTTCTCTGATTCCCAGCTCTAGTTTTATCTCCTCCGCCACATCCTTCCAGACCACCTGACCACTGCCACTGCGGCCACGCAAGGCCAAGTCAAAAGTTCACAAAGGTCTGTCCTTTGTACCCCCAGGCCCTTCTGATCCAGCACTTACCCCAGTGCTGGAATTTCTGGTTCCCTCTGCTTTTCTGCATCCCACCACAGGCAGTGTCTTTGCATTCTCTGCACCAGCACAGCACCAAGCCCCCCAGAGGGGCTTGGTTAACGTTTGCGTGGAGAACTGAGGAGGCTTCCAGCATAGAGGTTCAAAGAAATTCAGAACAAGGAGCAGATGATAGTCCTGTCTCACGCTTCTGGCTGCTAGCAGTGGAGAGGAACCTCACTGCTCCCCAGTGACCTGCGAAGCCTCAGCTGAGATTCCAAGCCTCCACACTTCCTTTCCTCACTGTTTTCATTCCCATTAAAAAGGAACACCAGGGATTTGCATCACAGCCTCAAAATAAAGTCCCAGAAAAAAAGGATTCTGTTTGGAACAGAAAGAACCACACACTTTCTAATGAATCAAACCCCTAAAGAGAACTAAAATGTAAGGTGGGGTATGTTCCACTCATTCACATTCTCAACAGAACTCTCCTCTCAGAAAGAAACAGTGCGATTTAGATCATAATTCCAGTGCCTAATCTTTTGCCTGAAATTTCCAACTCTTTTCTTACATGCCCTTTAAGATCATAAATAGTGTTTTAAAACATTCCACAGTTGAATACAAGTAGCAAAGACGATGTTTCTAGGAGACTTCCTTCCTTTTCCGTGGTCTGAAAACAACTCTCATTGTATAAAGCAGGTAGCAAGGTTCATGACCTCTTTTTACAGTACTTCTGTTCTCTGTAGAGCAGGCGTCCCCAAACTTTTTACACAGGGGGCCAGTTCACTGTCCCTCAGACTGTTGGAGAGCCACCACATACTGTGCTCCTCTCACTGACCACCAATGAAAGAGGTGCCCCTTCCTGAAGGGGGGCCGGAGGGGTGGGGCGGATAAATGGCCTCAGGGGGCCGTAGTTTGGGGACGCCTGCTGTAGAGTGTGGTTTTTATTTACATCCTAAAGAGTATATGGTTATTTATCCACTTCATTATCTCACTTATGTCCTAGCACAATAATGATATCAGCAAATTTAGAGTATTTGAGATTAACAGTCTCAAAAGAGTGAAAAAAAACAAGTTTACTCAATTCTAGGTTTTTAAATTCTCTTCGGTACAATGGCTTGCTTCTGTTAGCACAATCCAGACATCACCGAACTACCCATTAAATCTGCCAGAAACCCCTGCGTTTCTAGGCATGCCGAGAAAATAGGTTGGAAGTAGTTCACAGCAATGCTTTGAGATGCTTGTGTAGGAGAGTGGAGGAGTATCACTAATGCTGATGTCATTGTCATTTCTGAAATTCCAGCCCTGATCACTCTCCCATCTGGGCTACTTTTCTAATCTGGAATTCTCTATCTCTTCTTTCTCTCACTACCCCCACACCTGACCCCCAGGGAATCACTGAGTCACTTCCTGTCCTCTAACCTTGTGGCTTAACTTCCCTTTCCATGAGAGCCTTGACCTGGGGGATGTGAAGAGAGTGACAGAGGGAGAGGGTTGCTGGGAAGGCAGGGAAAGAGAGAGAAGGGTCCCGGTCCACTGAGGTCAGACAAGGAGTTGCAGAGAACTGCACGCTTTTGATTTTTTCGAGGCAATCGTTGTCACAGTCATGATCTGAGTTGTATATTACTTAATACTTGATTTACCTCCAGAATCTACTTATTGACTTTCTACTGCTTATTTGCAACTTCAGAAAGGGTGGAGAGTAAAATAAATAAAAAGCAAATTGATCAATCTTATATTGATGAAAAGTCTAACCGGGCAAACCTGAGACCTGTTCAAACGAAAGGGCTTGGATGGGCAAGCACTGTATTGGGACTCCTACCTTTATTTGTCACTAACCATTCATTAATTAAATGTAGTGCATGAGTCTTAGCTTTCCAGGTAAGTTTTTAATAAAAGGATATTTTAGTATAGTAAAACAAATTTAAATAAAGCTTTTTTTTTTTTTTTGGCAAAACAGAGTCTTGCTCTGTCACCTAGCCTGGAGTGCAGTGGCATGATATCAGCTCACTGCAACCTCCGCCTTCCAGGTTCAAGTGATTCTCATGCCTCAGACTCTCAAATAGCTGAGATGACATGCGTGCACCACCACGCCCAGCTAATTTTTGTGCTTTTCAGTAGAGACGGGGTTTCACTATGTTGGCCAAACTGGTCTCAAACTCTTGACCACAAGTGATCTGCCCACCTCAGCCTCCCAAAGTGCTGGGATTACAGGCATGAGCCACCTAAATGAAGCATCTTCAACTAATGTTGTAGCAAAGACCAGATGACTATGGGATAGACCCTTGAGTGGACTCTGAATCTAACCTCCCTGGTTGTTGGGCCATAGTTAAGAGCATGGCCAAAGGCAGGTGGGTGAAGCTGCCACATGACCTGCCACCAGCTGCTCTCCTTCTCTGGCCACAGCAGATGTGCCCAGGTGACCTACAAGTTCCATATGGAGGTGGCGGAACTTCAGTAGGCCTGGAAGTGAAGCTGTATCTTCTGCCCCCAGCGTGAGTGAGAAACAAACTTTCAGTTGGTTGCCACGATAAACACTTTGGGAATGGGAACCTCAGCCTTGTTTAACCCCCAATGGCCACATATGCCTGGAAAAGAGTAGGTGTATGGCCAATATTTATGGGAATAGTGAATATTGAATGAGTCATACAAAAAGTAAAAATGAACAGAGAGTTAATTCTGAGAAAAATTTCTGATTATGTTTGCTGCTACACACACACATACACACACACTCTCTTTCTCTCTCTTTCTTTCAACTTCACTCTAAATATTACTCAAAATCTCTTTTGTCTTTTATGTCCATTTTTGTTTTCATGGAAACCGTCCAACTTTCAATACTCACCACACTGAGGGAGATTGTGAAACAGCTTCTTTTGAAAGGGATTCAATTTTCTTCCCGAAAACAACTATTTCAATTGACTGAATAGGTTTGTTTCACTGCTCCTCACTTCTAGAAAGTCAGATGCATTTAAAAAGCGGTTTGGGGTGATCTGGACTTTAATGGCAGATCCTCTGAGCAGGTACTAACTGGGGGGTTACAGTTTCCTGGCTCTGTGCTTTCTTCATAAAGAATCTGTCAGTTTAGTTGGTGAAAATGACAAACGAAAAGACACATTGCCTCAATAACAACACCCACCAAATCCCTTAGACTTTTGTAATAATTTTCTAGCTTTGCTTTCTAGGCTTAAGCTATAAAATGACATTTGGTGTTTCCTTTTTAAACCAATTGTTATTGTTTCTTGGGGCAGACACTTAGTGTCTGTCAGGTATAAGTCAATGACTCTCATGCCTTGTATTTATGCTTTCCTTTGTCATTTAGAAATGTTTTCTTTTATTTCTTTTAATTGCTTAAAAGTAACATCATGAATAGCTCCATGTTTCATATAAAATCATAAGGAAGAGCTACAAACCAAGATTTTTAAAATTAGTATTTTTAGAGAGGTGATGAAAAGCATGTTTATAATTTGGTTGGAATCTGTGAAGTGGCTGTATCTTTTAAAACTAGTATTTAGGCCGGGCGCGGTGGCTCAAGCCTGTAATCCCAGCACTTCGGGAGGCCGAGGCGGGTGGATCACGAGGTCGAGAGATCGAGACCAACCCGGTCAACATGGTGAAACCCCATCTCTACTAAAAATACAAAAAATTAGCTGGGCATGGTGGCGCGTGCCTGTAATCCCAGCTACTCAGGAGGCTGAGGCAGGAGAATTGCCTGAACCCAGGAGGCGGAGGTTGCGGTGAGCTGAGATCGCGCCATTGCACTCCAGCCTGGGTAACAAGAGTGAAACTCCGTCTCCAAAAAAAAAAAAAAAAAAAAACAAACAAACTAGTATTTAATGGCTAGATATGGCCAACTTTCAGTTATAAGGAGGAAGTGAAAATGGCAGAAAGGAAGTCAGGAAAAGAGGCAGGAGGGCAGGAAGGGAGGAAAGGAGGAAGGAGGGAAAGCAGGGGGAAAGGGAAGGGACTCTGTGATATGTTGTCCGTTCAAAGTCCCTAAACAAATCCAGTCCTCCTGTCGGCACTTTGGTAAGACTAGCAGGAGTACTTCCAGACACTTCTACCTGGTCATCTTGCTGCTGCGTATGACCCTCCCTCCCACAAAGAAGGAACCTGTTTGTGTGGCCTTCCCGTCCTATATGGGTGCCCTTGTTGTGGGACAGGGCCCAGTTCACAGCTATTTCTCTAATCAGTAACTTCAACACCTTTCTCCATTTCACCTAAGTACAGTTTTCTGCTTGGCTCAGTTCCTCTCCCATTACAAAACGGTCCTCTGCCCCCTGCCCTCCCTGTGTCCGTGCTTGCCTGGGTGATCCCAGTTTCCAGCAGCGGTTCAGCAGAAGTCACTGACTGAAATGTACCACCTGAAACAGCAACTTACTTTCACCTGCAACCCACCCTAAGCCATTTTACATACTATTGTAAAAATGATCCCAAACTTAACTATAGATTTGTTATTTTAAAATTTAGCTTTCTGATCCCTTCCGGAACAAAACAACCTTCTCATTATACTAGGTACCCTATAATCCCCCAGGAAGTTCAGATTAATTGATAATGAAATATTTGGCTAAAGTTCTATCATAGCTAGTGACCAATTTGGGCTTTATTTTTACCAGAAATCTGGTTTAACTAAAAATATTTTAAGGATAGGCTGGGTGTGGTGGCTCAGGCCTATAATCCCAGCAATTTCAAAGGCTGATGAGGAAGGGTCACTTTAGCCCAGGAGTTTAAGACCAGCCTAGGCAACATGGTGAAACTCTGTCTCTACAGAAAAATAAAAAAAAAAAAATTTATCCCAGGTATGGCCCCAGCTACTTGAGAGGCTGAAGTGAGAGGATTGTTGAGCCTGGGGGGTAGAGGCTACAGTGAGCTATGATCCCATCACTGCACTCCAGCCTGGGTCACAGAGTGAGACCTTGATTCGAAAAAATAATAAAATATATTTTAAGGATTTACTGAGACAGGCATGAAAACAAAACCCCAAGGGTTTTCAAGCATGTGGTTCTTAGCACTGCCACCATGAGAGATGAAAAATAAATGACATACTGTTGGAATACTGCACCCATTTCTTTTTCTTTTATTCTTTTTTTTTTCTGAGACCAAGTCTCAATCTATTGTCCAGGCTGGAGTGCAGTGGCACAATCTTGGCTCACAGTAACCTCCGCCTCCAGGCAGAGGTTGACTACAAGGCAGTCAGTTATTGTCCAGGGTTCAAGCAATTCTCCTGCCTCAGTCTCCTGAGTAGCGGGGATTATAGACACAAACAACCACACCCAGGTAATTATTGTATTTTTAGTACAGATGGGTTTCACCGTGTTGGCCAGGCTGGTCTCGAACTCCCGACCTTATAATCCGCACGCTTCGGCCTCCCAAAGTGCTGGGATTACAGGCATGAGACACCATGCCTGGCCGCTGCACCCATTATTAAAGTACTCAATATAAATTACACAATCTTAAAAATATCAGCATTCAAAAAACGCCAAAAGATTAGCATTCAAAAACACAAAACCAAAAAAATTATATTACTGCAATGCCTTATTATACTTGTTTCCAAAAAGATGTTGGGATTTTGTAAACAATTTGCAAGGTATGTTTATTTCAGTAAGTTACAACATAAACAATTTACTAAAGTAAGGGCATTCAAAAACTATATACATGGTTTTCAGCTTCTTAAGTGTATTTTTCTTTGGGCAGCTTTTATGATTGGCCCACTATGGATTATTAGATGGTAAGTTAAGTAACTGCTGAATGCTTTTTATTTAATTTTTAAAAAATGATTTAATGCTTGGTCACAGCCCTCATCTACTGTTGTTACCGAAAGTACCGAAAGGTTTAACAACATTTACTTCAATTTTATTTTTGGAGAAATGTACGTATTCAAGAAATAAGAGAAAAAAGAGAGTCTGCAGAGGACAAAGACTTTTCCAGAGCAAGTCGTTGCTCAAGAGGAAAGTCAAAAGCTACCAAATGAATCAACCTGACAATGTGGCTAGCTAGTTGTGTGACCTTGGGCACAAATAACCTATCTGATTTTAATCTTCTCACAAGTAAAAGGACGGCTCTTTTAGAGTCTTTTAATGCTCTACAGCCCTGTGATTTCTAAGATGAAATGTCGTGTTGAAGTCAGTGACACTAATGTCTCTTCGGAACAATGTCATAGACGCTACAGAAGGTCAACCACACACCAACGTCCTGGCTATGTGATTGTAGACAAAAGCCACAGCCATGCTAACTGAATCCCAGAAAATCCACATGAACGTTGTAGGAAGGTTAGGACTGCCCTCACACTTCGTTGCTAGGAAAGCATGGTTGATGAGCTCTAATCCAAACGGTTTATAAATTTCATACTGCGGTCTCTGACACAGCAAGCTAAACATCCCAGACTCCACAGCCTCAGCAATGTCTTTGTCCCTGACATCAACCTCAGCTGGTTGTTCATTTTCAGTTTTACTCTTAAACGTACCATGTTGATTTCTCCCTGTTTTGTAATCCAGTTCTAATAAAATGAGAAGGCAGGCAGGATTCTGATATAGGGAGATAAATAAAACTGCATTCTGCAAGGCAGTCAGTTATTGTAAGACAGTTATTAAAACGGCTGGATAAATGGCCTTAGACTGCAGCCAGCCTGCAAATCAGCCTGGCAATTTGGCCCTTGGTATACATGGCCTTGGTTGGCTTTCTCCGAAATCAAGTTACAGCAGTCTGTGAGCGGGAGTCTTTGTTTCTCAGCAGTTCCCACAGTACTTGACCCAGTGTTAGGCACACGGTGGCATGGTCAAACTTGTTGGCAACTCATGAAAATAGTTACTACTGAAAAAGAACAAAAAAAAAATTTCTAGAGCTTTTTGGCATTTTGTAGTTTGGAGATAAACACTGGCTCTAACTGCAGTATTTACTGAACAGGGAATATATACGTAGACGCTAAAACAGCACATTGACAACCGCACGGTTGGTATTGGAATTTGTTGAATGTGTGGAATTCGTGGCGTTGCAAGTTTTTTTTTTTTTTTTTTTTTTTTTTTTTTTTTTTTTATTCAGGAATGTTTGCCGTGATATAAATTGTATGAGGAAAGTTTATAGGGCCCATGAAATCTATTCATTTTCTAATTCTCATATGTATATGCCAGTCAAATATTCTGCTTAAAGGTATCTGCATTGTTATTGTTGATATCAGGTGTCTGACATGACGCTAAACGCTTTATGTGCAATGGCTTATTTAATCCTCACAAGAGCTTTTAAAAAGGTATTACCATTCCCGGCTGGGTGCAGTGGCTCATGTCTATAATCCTAACACTTTGGGAGGCTAAGGTGGGAAGATCACCTGAGGCTGAGAGTTTGAGACCAGCCTGACCAACATGGAGAAGCCCCATCTCTACTAAAAATATAAAATTAGCTGGGCATGGTGGCTCATGCCTGTAATCCCAGCTACTCGGGAGGCTGAGGCAGAAGAATGGCTTGAACCTGGGAGGTGGAGGTTGCAGTGAGCCAAGATCACTCCATTGCACTCCAGCCTGGGCAACAAGAGCAAAACTCTGTCTCAAAAAAAAAAAAAAAAAAAAAAAAAGAAAAGAAAAGATATTACCATTCCTATCTTGTAGAGGAAAAAATAAAGGATCAAGGAGGTTTGAGGAGGTGCCCCAGGTTACATATGGGATGCCGTAACTGAAACCATGGCTTCTGCTTCAACTCCAGCCCTCAACTAAATGGGAGTAAGTGGATGAAAAAATGCCAGATCTTTCCCACGTCTTTTCTAAAGAAGGAGGGTATAAATTATAAATAAAAATGCAACTGAAGAAAGGAAAAACAATTCCTCACATAATTTCTCCATTTATTTGTTCATACTTTAATCAGCCATTAAATGCACATGTTCACTACTGCACCAGGTAGTATGAGGAGTGAAAAAGGAGACCATCTATGCAGCAGAGCTTAAACTTTAATAAAAACGAAGGTTGTTAGTGATGAGAGGGAGAAGGAAGGCTGGACGAGGTGGCTCAAACCTGTAATACCAGCAGTTCAGGAGGCTGAGGCAGGTGGATCATTAGGTTGGGAGTTCGATACCAGCCTGGTCAATATGGTGAAACTCTGTCTCTACTAAAAATACAAAAAAATTAGCCAGGTGTAGTGGCGGGTGCCTGCAGTCCCAGCTACTCGAAGGCTGACGTGGAAGAATTGCTTGAACCTGGGAAGTGGAGGTTGCAGTGAGCCAGGATCGAGCCACTGCTCTCCAGCCTAGGTGACAGAGACTCCATCTCAAACAAACAAACAAACAAAAAACAAAACGCAACATATAAAAGAAGGAGAAGGAAAAGTTGAACCATCAAAGATCTTGACTCCTTGCAGAACGTTCTAGGTGGGAACACGATTTCCCGTCAGAACGCTCTCTAAGAGCTTTTTAAGAAGTGAGAAACAGTAACAATGAGAACACCAACATAATAGTTTGTTATTGGACAAACACCCAGACAGGGCACAGCTGGAGGCCCTTTACTGTATTATCTCTCACCCTCATGAACTCAGGTAGACACTACTGTTGCCATTTTGGAGATGAGGAACTGGAAGCTACCAATACAACCAGCGACAGACCAGTCAGAAAGCATGAACACAACCAGCAACGGTGTTAGGATTCAGACCCAGACCTGTCGGAGCCCAGAGCCTCCCACCTTTCCACAACGCCACGCTGCTCCGAGCTGTCTTGCTGCAGTGCCTTTGTTGGCTGTGACATGATATTCACAGCAGGAAAACAAAGCAAAACAAAAAAGATCTTAACTTGGAGGACAGGAGAGAGAAAGTATAGAGATCAGTAAAATAAATGAGAAGGTTTATCCAGTCATCTGTACCATTAATTAAATTTAGCTTTCTACCAGCTAAGGGCTACAGGCTCCATGGTGATTATCAAGGCAGTCCGGATTTCAAATGGCGCTGATAACTAAGTGTAATAGGATTATGCGGTTTTTTTTCTTTCAGAGCTGAAGCAAAAAAGGTCCTTTAAGCTGAGGTTTTCATGTTGTTTTTTCCTGTTACAAACTAGTCAAGAATGATCCCAAAGATCTCAAGGAGTGTTAGAGCTTATTTCACTTATATAGGGAAAAAGAAAGACCAAGTATTTGCTAGGGAGATGCACACCCTTCTAGCTCTTCTTACCTCAATCTGGACTTAGATTCAATAGACTAAACTGAGCAGAAAAGCCACAAGGACAGAGCAATAAACACAGCCCATGTCTAATACCACATTTTCATCTGATGACGTTCGACCCATGAATATACTTCACTTTAAAAAAAACCTTTAAAATTGTGTATTAAATGAATTTTGGTAAATAATTTAAGCAAGGAGGGATGGTTAATATTTCATTTCCGAAACATTCTGCTATGAAATTCAGTTTACTAAGGGGACTAACGTTTTCACTTAAAAAATATTTTGACTGAATCTTAAAAAAAAAATCCCTGATTTATGTATCTTGTAAATGTAGATTCTTTCATGGTGAGAATATTTTTAAAAGGTTAACCAGCATTTGTTTTTGCTTTAAAAGTAAGTTTATACTTAAACATCATATTTTAAGATATTTAGCACAGAATAAAATGAATATAAACTAGATATAATTTGCCATGTTTGTTAATAGAAAACTTTTAAAATCTATAATGCTTTGCTTGTATTGGGCAGAATATAAAACAAATTCAAAATAGTGAAGAATTAAGTTGAAAAGAAAAATGATTCTCAACCCTCAGATACGGGCTTCTTTGGAGAAAGTGAAAATGGACTTTTAAAAAATCAGAAGTGAACAACACACTGTTTTCTGAAAGGAGATTATATATGCTGTTAGTCAGTTTTTAAAATGACCACAGCTATCATACAGACTTTGATTCACATTTTTCTGGGGCTGCAGCCCCCTCTTGTATAAACATATACACATACCAATATGTTATGAAAACAGCAATCTTGCAGTGACTTCAAGGAAAAACTTGTTTTGGTAAAAGAACTCATATTTTCCCATGCTACTTCACTTCTTGTGCAAGAACTTTTATGAGATTCTAGTGAGCTCTGTTTTATTTATTTTCCTTTGTTCTTTCTCTCTTACTGGAAGAAAACATTATCTGGATGTAATCATGTTCACTGAGAATACATTCTGACTCAGGAGATGATTTAAATCAGTGACCAAAAATTAAAATGCCTCATCTGCCACTACTTTGGATATGACAATTTAATTTTACTAGGTCAACACATTCATTTATTTTAATGCAATATATGCTCCCCCACAGGAAGGAACGCTATTTCCGTAATCCCCTGTTCCTGACATCTTTGCAGATTTAGCCACTCTCTCTGTAACTCAACTGCCTAAAGTTGAAGTTTTGTAAGTGGGAGAAATACCGAGTAAACATGTCTAGCCTACTTCGTCAAAGTACCCGGGGACCACATTTTTCTCTCAGGAGACTATCCTGTAACTCACTGAATCATTGCTCGTATTCTCACTATCAGTATGCCTGTGTGATGTCCCAGCCACCTGGAGCTGACAAATATTTTTCTATGTGAAGGATACCATAGCAACCAGATTTGCCACATGGACAGAAACCGGCCATAACGAAGCTGCAATTCTAGCCAGGAAGCTGACACGTAGCTCCCATGACGGTATTATTGGAAAGAGTGTCTTGAGATCTGAAAATTCATTATTTTCCAGGACTTAGTTCTTTAGACACAAGAACGGAAATTACCCCAAGCCCTAAAAGAAAGAAGGCGTTTAAGATAGGAAAGATCTGATGTTTCAAATCTGTCTCTGTTTCTTACAAGCAATGCCAATTTGGACAAGTTAATAAGCCCTCTGAGCCTCAGTTTTTTCATCTATAAAATGGAGACAATCATTCCTCCTCAAAGGGTGGCTGTGAGAGTGACGTGAGATGCTCTGGGTTGTGGCTGGCAGATGGGACACACGTAACAACTAAAAGCTTCCTCTATTCAGTTAAGAAGGGAGGTAATAGACACGTACAGCACACAAGAACGCTGGCCTCCAAAACAGGGTCCAGACGATGATATTAGAAATGTTATCTGTGTTTAAAATATTTTATTAAAATAGTCAAAAATATTTTTAAAGAAATATGCTGGGCACGGTGGCTCATGCCTATAATCCCAGCACTGTGGGAAGCCGAGGTGGGTGGATCACTTGAGGTCGGGAGTTCAAGACCAGCCTGGCCAACATGGCGAAACCCCGTCTCTACTAAAACTACAAAAATTAGCTGGGTGTGGTGGGGCATGCCTGTAATCCCAGCTTCTCAGACGGCCAAGGCACAAGAATCCCTGGAACCTGGGAGGCAGAGTGAGCTGAGATGGTGCCACCGCACTCCAGCCTGGGCAATGAAGCAAAGCTCTGTCTCAAAAAATAAAAAATAAAAATAAAAATAAAATATTTTTAGAGAAATAAACTGTTATGCCAGTATACATTATCAGATATGATAGGAGTTGCCCTCACTAGAGCTGCCAGCCTGCTGGTGGTTTCTGGGAGGGAGGGCCAGGATTGGATGGTAGAGAAGATTGACCCCAGCCTACATGGACCTGACTGAGAGACTATGAGCTATGTTACTTATCTTTAACCAAACTAATTCTCACAAAATGGAGAGGCAACTTCAAAGGATTCTTGCAGAGAAACCACAAAGAGAAAATATTAATTACCAGCAACAAGTAGCCAACAAGAAAGAGACAAAGCTGAAATTTCCCAACTCCTAGTACTGGCCCTGCAAACAGCCACGTCTGCAAGGCAAAAATGATGAACACAGATTTAGACCAGACAAGAAGCTAACCGAGTGAGTGGAAAATTGTCTGGAAGGCAATCTGAAGTAGAGATTTACATACTTATTGACGAACTTTGGCCTTTATGATTTGAGATATTAGATAATAGTAGAACGTGCGTATAACTTATAAAATACATATAGATATATTGGGAGTACTGCTCAAGATTTTGTTACTGATATGAGTATATATTCAACAAAGTGTGGGGCCACTGTGCCAGGGAAATGAATACAGAGTGGCCACACTTCATGCTTCCTGACCTTTTTCACACATGGCACACACATTGTGTTTGTAAGACATGCTGAGATAAGCCACTTAGGCTGCAGGAAGCCCAAGCCTTTGGTCGCCCCAGGTCCTGCTCAGCCAGCCCAAGATTGAGAAGGTCAATATTTTCAGCACAACTATTACTAGTTCAGAGCATACTCCTATCCCATGTGAGGTGCCCTGTAAGCATATTGGTTGAAAACTCAGTTCTACAGATGGATTTAGGCGTGGTTAATTATTGAAGAATACAGTTCTTTGGTGCTAATTGAGTTATATCTATAGACAAAGAAAGTGAGGTTTTTTTTTTTTTTTTTTTTTTTTTTTTTAATGGACCTCTTAAGAGTCAGCCCAATAAAACTTGTTTGTATCACAAGTGGGCTTACTGTCAGAGTTAAATATTTATGCTATCTCATTCTCTCAGATCTGATGAAGGAACAAACTTTACATAATACTCTTTCCTCTCTTTCAGCAAGAGCAGATTCCACTTTCATCCTCCCAGGGTTCAACACAGTGCTGCTGACGTAGTAAGTGAGAATGTATGCTTGCCTGATGGGTCAGCAAGCCACAGTAGAGACAGCAAGCCTGCTCATCAGGCCTTGCATTCGTATCTAGTTAGATCCTTTTCCTGTTCCTCCCAGGAGCTCATCTAAAACTTTGCCACTGAATTCCAACCCTCAGCCCGAATCCCTGGTTGCTGACTCTGAGCTAACTCCCCTCTTCCTTGACCAGGTCACCAAGACAATCTTACAAAAGCTGTTTCAACACCAAATACGTCAACCTAAGCCATCCAAGACAAAACCCTCAACTGTCTTTGACTTATTCTTTATTAACCAAACCCACAGACCTAAGGGATACTCTGTCTCTCTCCTCCTCCCTCTTCAGTCAACTCATGAGCATCCCAGGCTCACCCGGCAGCAGAGCCTTGGCCCCATCTGTCTCCTCTGCCTGACACAGGCTTACCCCAGACATTTAAAGACCTGCCTAAAGTCTCCTTCCCTCAAGTTGCTTCTCCAAGAGGCCTTCCTTAGTTGCCTTGAATATCTATTGCACAATCTACACAAATTCCCTTCTCCCTCACCTCCATACCACATCTTCCTGTTTTATTCCTTCTCTTTATCAATTATCACCAAAATAAACATAGTTCATTTATTTATGCTGTTCCCTCTCTGTCTTCCCCACTGGATCACAAACTCTACGAGTCGGGAAACTGTCTTCCTGTTTTGCTCATTCCTGTGTCTCCATAGCCTAAAATAGGGCCTAGCACACAGTAGGTGTCTAATGAATACACACTTAATGAATGGACAGGCGGGTTACTGCAATGGACCTATAAATGGTGCTACTGCATCTTCTCTCATGTACTTTCTACCAAAATATTCATCCTCAATTACAAGTTGAAAATCGCCACCTTTCTCATGATTTGTCAGTTACTGTACGTGAAACCCTTACACAGTTCTAGCCGCCGTCTCCCTTTCCAACCACGTTTTCCAAGCAGTGATCTCTCCATACATCCTAAGGTACAGTCACCCTGAGGTTCACTCACTTATTTTTGAAGACATTAAACACTTTAAAGTCTTTGTGTTTTTAAACATACGTCCTTTGATCTTGAGCATCTGTATCCTACTTTACCTTCTACTGAAATCTGTCGAGGTTTCCAGGCCACGTTTCATATCACGCATGAGGCTTTTCTATTTTTGGAACTGGATTTAAATATGTACATTGCCTTCAGCCTCTAATGACAACAAAAATCATTCTTCCTTGAATTGTGTCCATATCTATCCCCAAGATGCGACTGCAATATCCTTGAGAAGACGTTTTAGGCCTGTCTCCTTTTCGTAGGTCCTCATACACAGTAGATGCTCAGTAAAACTTATTGGCATTAAGTATACAATGCCACTTGCTGTGCATTTTGGAGGAAGAGAATTGTCGTGAGATAAGCATTTAGGTCCTTTGTAGAAGTAATACACCAACAGCCAGTGAGTGAACGTCAGCGAAACAGAAAAGAAAACTAAAGCTATAGTTTAAGCCAACATGAAGCAGCAGACTTTACAAGAAACTCTAAAGATAGATAACTTCTGCTCTGCTAGAACGCCTGACACAGAGAGGTCACTTATTTGGGGGTTTGATCCTCAGCTAAAAATAAACGGCTTTTACTGAAACTGAGTTCCCACTATTGTTTAACTATTTTGTGGTTTTATTCAGGTAATTGCAAGGCCCAAAGAACACTAATCAGGATGCCTCAGTGTTACATAAGGGTTCTTTTCATGGAGTAATTTATGGTTAGTTTTAGAAATTTCATCTCATCTGCTTGCTGGGTTTCTCCTCCTTAGGCATGTCTCGTAATGTATATACGGCCAGTCATTGGCCGGGCCCAGTACCAACAGCCCAGCATGCAGGATAATAAGCACATGTGGAAAGAACAGCAGTTCTCAGGAGACTGTTCTAAATCATTGTTTTCTTTTTGGGAGTAGAGAACCAATAATTCCAAGAAGCTTTTATGGCATAATCTTTCCTGAGGCAGTAGAGCATGTTTGAATTCTGGGCCCGTGAGCAAAAAAAATCAGACAGGATCCTCTTGCCCTTTGCTGAGTGCAGAATAAAGGTCTCTGGGGAGGCCCCACAGAGGCTGAAGGTAACTGCACATGCCCCCTTGTAGCCCTATGGTCTGCTGACAGAGCTCATGCCCTTCCCTGCCATCCCGTAGGGTTTCCTGGGGCTGGAGGATAGCGAAGCCTTCTTCAGCCAGCAGCTTGATCTCTCATTCACATCTAGCTCCCCTAACCAGCCCGGCTCAGCTCAAGCTCAGGTAAATGACCTATTCGTCCCTGTGCCGCCCACCATCTATATGTGGAAGCCCTTGGCAAGGCAGGAGCCACCGTGCCAGCCCTGTGAAGGCTGCTTCAGTCTTCCAAAGCTTCACCAACACAAAACACTTTGAAGCCACTTGAAGGTGCTCTCCTGGTCATTAACACTGACATTCCCTATAGTGTGAATTTCTCAGGACTTCACTTGCCCCTGCTCCTTCCACCCCCTAACCTGCTGGCACTGACATTGCATGTGTGCTTAGCTGTTGCCCTACTGGGGGACTTACTCATGTATTTATGACTGTGTTTCTATTCACTTTGGAACTTGGCATTCCTTCACCTTTCAAACAGTGAACTCTCTGAAGCAGAGGACTCGCACCCACTTACTCTGTTGCATGTGGAACACACCCTAACAGGACCATTTAGAAACATGCTTCAAGAAGCAATGTGCTTCTCTGCACTTTTGGGATGAACTGGAAATGGTCCTGCCCACTAGCAATCCTTAGCTCTGGGCCCTGTACTGAGAGCTTCAGTGGGTGGCACCATTAGTGGGGACGCACTGTAAGTATTATTCTAAGAATTGGAAACAGACAGTCTCCTGCATTGAACACAGATGTGGGTGACAGATGGTGCGTCTCGGTGGCATGGCCCCATGAAATCCCATGTTCAACTGACTACACAAACCTATTTTGGTCAGTGATAATTTCCGGCATTCCTGTGGTTTATCCCGATGTAACATGCAGAAACTCTTATGATAACATGGCTTTACCTCTGCCAGTTAGTCCATGTAAAAAGAGATTAAATGAGAGATTGCTAAAAAGCTTCCACAATTTACATCGTTTTCTTCCTAGCATTTGAACAAGTAGACTCAAGTCTTCTTTTTAACTGTTCTAAACCTCAGCTCAAGAGAAAAGTTAAACAAGTTTGAATCTCCAGTTCTCCATGCAGTCAATTTTTGAATAAAAATGGTTGAGGGAGGCCTTCTATGCCCCTTCCGATGCTAAGATTATTGTTCTGTCAAAGAATTTTCAAATTCTGGCCTGAAAGTTTACCTTATTTTCAACATTTTCTAAATTGTAAAAGAAGGGAGAGTAGTAAAATTAGAAGCATGGTAAGAAATTGCTCAACTTGATTGTCCCAAGTACATCCTTGGTTCTGTGACAAGAACCGAAAAATGGAGGCCTTATCGTCAACATAAGCCGTACATAATCTATCAGGCAACCTTCGGATTCTTAAGAATTTTAATTTGATTATAAAAATGATGCTGGTCACTTATTTGCCATTTTTATATTATTTATGGATAATATCATGCTGAACATCTTTGTTCAGAAGGTTTTGTCTACATTTTTATCAAACCATTTTGTTAGGATAATTTCCTAGGAGAATTATTGGATCTTGATAAATGCTGCCAAACCGCCTTTCAAAAAGATGGTCAGATTTTCTTTTTAAAACACAGCTTGTCACAGATACACCAAGCCTCTCTCAGAATAGAGATAGTTGGATGATAGTTTTAATGTTTAGTTATTGAACTATAATTAGTAGGATTCGGATAGGACTGATAGGTTAATAGTTAATCTGCTGGCGACTGGATGTATGATTTTGCATTGTTGGAATCTCAGGTTCCAAGCTGCAAACAGTCTATATGCTATTATTCCATAAAGGCCAGTTTATTCCAGACACAAATGGGTACCAGGGTTCTGTCCCAGAAGGTGTGTAGTGACACTACCCCCCAAAGAAGTGGTATGGAAAGACTGACTTTCTCATTCATTCAACAAACATTCCTTGAACACCAACCAGACATGATAAACTCCAGCAAGCACCAGGGAGTCAAAGCAGCATGGCACCTGGCCTGTCTTTGTGGAGCCTAGGGAGCAAGGAAGATGTGTAAGTAAAGAATGAAGTCGAATAAGATACAGCCTTGATTAGAAGTTGGGAACCATGAATGAAGAAGACTCTAGCTCTGTGGAGAAATGGTGTTAGGGAAGATTTCAAAGACAAGTGCTGTTTAAGGTAGCTTTGGAGGAGGAGGAGGATGTTGGCAAGTGGTAGAGAAGATATTTAGTGGAGTGCAGGGATAGAGCTGGGCAGAGCATGGAGGTGTGAAAACATGGGGTGTAATAATGAAGTCATCTGGTGGGTGGGGTAGGAGGGACATGGGTGGCAAAATTCTCTTCTTCTTTCAGAGAGGGACTCTGGGAGCTCCAAAAAGTCACACCTTTGAGGACATCAAAAAAGAGCTAAGACAAGCCTTTGAATAATGGGCAGAATTTATTAAGAAAGGGAAGAAAGGAATATTCCAAGAACAAAGAGGTTGTTGAAGTTCAATTAGTGACTTTAAATAGCCTGAAAATTTTCAAAACATTTTCATGCCGATTCTGTCCTATGAGCCTCCCAACCACCTCATGTGGTAAGGCACACATTTTCATTCCCACATTGCAGCTGTGTTCACAGAACAGGGTGAGTGGTGGCCCTTAGAATTTCTGTACTGGCACCTGAGATTGGCAGGTCTGGCTTCTGATGTCCTTCGCACTACACTAAGCTGTGATCACGTTCATCACATAAAATGACAAGGATTTAAAATGAAAACACACTAATCACTCCTATCTTTTAATATTTTGTATGCTGTTATGCTATCACTTTCATTGGATTATTTTGAAAGATGAAGTGTGTGTGTCTGTGTGTGTGTGTGTGTGTGTGTGTGTGTGTGTGTGTGTATCTGAAGATTAGCATATATTTATTTTTTATGGTATATCTATGTATCTATAAAATGTGAGAAAATATTAGGTACCTTATTTGGCACTGTCATCCATTTTCTTTACATTAGGAAGTTTAAAAATTATGTATATTCAACCATACTAAATCAAAGCCACATCACACCAATTTTAACGCAATTTTTAAAACTTCAACATTTGAGAAAATGAATAGTCTTACGTAATACTGAGAATCTTGATGAGAACGTCAAATAATTATTCCACAAAAAGAAAAAAATAAATGCAAGTACCTTCAAGGGTAGCCTCCTGTAAACAAAAGTACTATGACATAAGATTATAGAATTTTATTTTTAATTTTGTTTTGACTTTAAAAGGCTAAAGTTTTTAGCTTTTTTAGTGTAATGTAGAAGTTCTGTCTAAGAGAGTGGAGGCAATTTCATTAACAACATATGTATCAAAGGCTAATAGCACAAGACATATTATAAATATCGTACTGACATTTGAAATAACTGTGGGAGACAAAGATGCCTCTACTTATTCGCTCTATTTGTAAGCAGTGAAGCAGATTTATCAAAAGGTTAATTATCTTCCTCAAGGTCACAAAATTAGGCAGCATAAGGGTAGTGTCTGAAATCCAAGGCTTCTGACTGATACCTTTGTCCTTGAAATCAATTAAAGACGTCTCCATAAGGTCTGACATGGATACTGTCAGAAGTTGGCAAAATTCTTTTACACATTAGAAAAACAGGTCTGGATGCTACCTTGTCACATGTCAGCACGTGTCAGCACATGTGAGTTTAGCTCCTGCAGAGCACACTGGTTGGCATGGATGATTCTTTCACATGCAGATATGAATCTACACATCCACAGCAGTATGTCCCCGTATTTCACAATGAGTGTCAGGCGCACGTCACTAAATGACTACATAGGTTGCACTGAGTGTACAAAGAACTCTGTCTGCTGATATTTCCTTCCTCTCGTTTTTCACATTGAGACCGTAGGAAGCAGGCTAAGCTACTGAAAAGACAGTATGACAAAATCTTCAACTTTCGGTTTCTGATTTCCCCAATAAGAAAAGACATAAATGTGGCATTTCTTACAAGATGTGTGGAAAGAATCCCGTAGAAACCATATGGTTGTCAGTAACGGCATAATCTCATTCAAAGGTGCTAAGAACACTAATGAGACCAGGATGTCAGGAAAGGCAGAAATAGATCAATATTTCTCCCCCATTTAGAGTTGTCCTCACCATCGGTCTCTGCACCAGCTCTATGTAAATGAAATCAATCAGCAAGGATTTCTGCAAAATGCATAAAACAGTTGTCCTCTGGGCTCTACTGGAAGATAAATGATCCCAGACATTGGCCTGTGGCCATTTTCCCACACATGCTCCAGAGCTCTGACATCCATATTGGGCCATAACACTGAATGTTTCTGCTTTTGCGAGTTTACGGCCAGAAGCTTCCACTTCTGGTTTGGACTAGACAGCCTGCTAACGCAGATGCAAAATAAGTCCCTTTCCGCCTGTGTAAATTGTAAGATAATTGACTTTTTCCAATAAAGGGGCTCCTGTGAACCCCCTGAAAATTTCTGCTGTTGCTCATAGAATCCCATCTTTCTCAATCACTGCTTCAGATCCCTTTGGAATCAGACAAATCCTGGCCTAATAAAACATGCGACATATGACATCAAACGCAAACCACTTAGATGTAACATACAATTATGAAAAGCCCAAGTCCAACTTCTGAAAATGAAGCTGGTGGAAAATGTATTAAACATAAATAGCAGGATTGTTTCATATGGTAGCTTATGTTCCTAAAGAGGGTAACAGACTTTTTTGAGAAAGCTGAACTACAGAAGATCCAGAAGCAGCTTCCTTTAAAAACAATGTCAACACCAATAACATTATTTGGAAGGCTCGTAGGAAGCCCACATCATATTCATAGCTATTTAAGTAACATAGCGTATAAAATTAAGCATCCTAATATGAAGTATTTACTGCCAACCTCATCAATCTGAAAGGTGGGTCACTTTCTTAATAAACTGCCTTTGTGGAAAGATGCAAATAATTGTGCCCGTTGTTATAAATAGAGAAGCAAGGAAGGAAGGAAAGAAGGAAGGAAGGAAGGCCTTATCTTTATCTGTAGTCTGAGATAAAACAATTCTCTCTGAGATTAAATAAAAGTAAAAGAAATCTAACTATAACTTTCAAATGTTTCCAGAGTGAATAGCCAAAATGACAGTCACTGCTTTTTAATTTTAAATCAAGTGCTTGTTAAGAGAATGTTCTATATATCCAATCAACTCCAAAGAAAACTTTTTACATCAATGACAAAACTCATAGTCTAAACAGGAAGTAACTGTTGTCTTTCCCACCACCACGACCTCTTTTTCTATGGAACACAAACTTACTTTGTCTAAAAATGTCCTTAGGCTGTGCTGTACCTTTGAAACAAAACCCTTCTCTTCTTCAATTCATTTTCAGCTTTCTTGAAAACTGCTCCTCAGAAACTGACAGATGGTGCATCTGTCACCGAGTGTTTTCTCTTCGTTATCTCTGCCAGCTAATATTTCCTCTGTGCTTGGCTGTTGTCTGTAAGGCTGGTCCACATCATTCTAGCCTGATCAATGGTGTGCCTGGTTTGAGGTTGGTTTTGGCCCCGCCTCCAGCTCTAAGAGAAAAAAATGAAAACTCACAGCTGGATTTCCTATAAATCCTCTTTTTAAAACTGGCTCTGCCGCTCTGGCACATACCAGAGGAAACGCTGCCAGTCTATCGCAAACCAAGAGGGGCGCTCCTTCTCCTAGGCCCCCCACTGCCAGCGTCAGGTGCCTTCCTTATATAACACATCCCATTTTAAGTTAGCCTAAAATTTCACAGGAAGGGAGGAAGTGTTTTAAACCAAGCTTAGGTTTTTCCCTGCCTAATAAGACTCGAAAGAAGACGTCCATGACTGAAACACACACACACACACACACACACACACACACGCACACACCCAAGACCAAATAATTTTTAATCTGTTAAAATTGTGCAAACTAATTCCAGGGAGAAAGCTGAAAAGGAGAAAATGCCAAAATAGGACATGACAAAAGTAGTGCACATATAATTCTGTATCCTTCAAAAACTCAGCTCATCTTTCACATTCGGATGACATTATACCCTCAGTCGCCAACAGGATTTAGTAGTATTTACACTTTCAAGGAGCTTGGTGAATCAGGAAATGCAAGGAACGTGTTTCACGTTCTGGGTGAGAGGCGATTGCTTCTCTCCATTAATTGCTACCAAGGAGGGTGGAACAGGTGACCATGGAACAATCGGTCTGCTCTGCAAGGGAGCAGGACACGCAATGCATTGTAGACTTTCGTATTCTGCACGGTCAACAGTAATTCCACCTTAGCAGTGAGTGGAGGCCACACGTTTACTACAAATAATAGCATAAGTGAGTGTTTCTAAACTCAGGCTAAAGACTGGAACACCATACTAGGATTCAGAGTCAGAGGATCTGGATTCGAGTCTCAGTTTTATTTCTCGGCAGTGTCCTTGAACATGAAAGGCACAGAGTATGCTCTGGAGACCTCACTGATGACAGCAGATCAAATGAAGATGATAAAGGACTTTGTTGTTATTATGCAACATTTGTATTTGTTCTTTTCCACAACAGAGAGACTGTTAAATAAATATACATGTTTAATCTGGCAGAGGATGATGCCAAACTACTACAGCCTGTGATAAGGAAAGCTAAAGATAAAAGGATTCCGGGAATACGGTGCAGAGTGGCCAGTGCATGCTGAGGAGAACAGTCACTCATCTGAAGGTTTGAACTCCGCAGTGAGGGAGAATACAGGGTAAGGACAGGACAGAGGGTGACTGAGTAGTAAAGTTTGATACCTCAGTTCTCCTTCCACACTAACTCAACAGAACCAGAACTGGCATCGGCCATTAGTCAGGGAGCTCCTTAAGGGCGAGAACACCACACAGTTGGTGTCTGTCAAATACGTGAATGAATGAGACCTTGAACTGGATGAGAGGTACTCACTCTGAGAGAGGGAATATAGAGTAGTGTGAGAAGCCTGTGTTTAAAGTTGTAAAATCAGATACTTGAAGGTTGAGAGTGCCTGTGTGTCTCAATCTTAGAGGGATTTGGAGAGAGAGAGGCTTTCTGAGTCACTGAAAAGTAACAAGAGAGATTTTGTTCAGGAACCCCTGATTTCATTCAGCTTTCTACACTCACCCTGCAACTCCAGAATTCTCATTTCACTATGTGGCTGCACTCTGGAATACACATAGGAATACCATGTGTATTCCTCCATCATTCTATGACAATCAGCTTGAGTCAAGAACCAGGATGTTTGTAAACATCCCTTTAATGAATGCACATGGATTGTTAGGATAAATTCTTCCCAAGTGGTGCTGCAAGTCCTTGCTTGCTGTAGCTGGCAAGAAGTCAGCTTTCTAATCCAGTAGGACCTGTTCGATGCAGGCTGTGTGACAGGTATCTGTGACCCTGCCCCACCCAGGAAAGGCAGATGACATATGGGCTGCTCCTGCTCCTACCCTGCCTGGCACCTCACTGCCAGTGAGCTTCTGTGCTCTTGACTAAATATATTGGGAAATTCACTACTTTCAAAATAGTTTCAGGTATGCGATCTCTTCTCCCCAAGCCAAGGGATTATGCCAATTTTCGGTAAGAGAATTTGCCAACTGCAAAGATCTTGTCTAATAAATCCTTAGAAAAAGAAAAAAAACTTCTAAAATGTGCAAGACATTCTGTGCTAGCCACCTCAGAGGACGCATGCTGCCAACTGCCTCTGGAGCAGGTGGTCTCCAAGGGTACATGAAATGAAGTTATAACCTAAAGCAGGATATGAGGTTGGGAAGTGGAAGAATCTAGAGAACATGGTGGGGTGGTGGCATGAGAGTACACAGGCAGAGACGAGGGAGGACCCTGGACAGAGAAGGACACTTCTGAGTAGGGAGTGAGCTTTAAAGCACCCAAAGAAGCAGGAGGCATGACAGGCTCAGGGACTCAGGAAACTTCTGGCACTGCTAAAGCACAGGGAATACGTGGGGGAAATCAAGCAAATGAGTCACCAAAGATGGGGCAGAATCGTACACGGGATGGCCTTGGATGCTGGGAGAGGGTGTAGGGAGTTCATACCAGTTCGGGCAGTGATTGTGAACCCTTGGGGGTTTTAGAGCACAGGTGTAACCCAATCCGAGCAGTGAGATCTGGAAACCGTGTTGAGGATGGATTCTAAAGGGAAGCGTAGGCAGATGGCTCCACTCAGGAGGCTATGGCGATGACTTCAGTAAGAAGTCATGAAGGCTGAACTAGGAGGACAGGACTGAAAACAGGAAGGGTGCTAGAGGCAACTAGAAAGACATGTGAATCGAGGGAGAGATGTCTTAGGAAATCTCATTTTGAGGAATTTTTCCTGGAGGTATCTGCAGACAGGTGTACACTCACACTCGAGTTTAAATTTCAGCATTTGTCACGGCAAAAGATTGCAAATTACCTCGGTGCTCACCAGCAGGGAACTTACAAATAAAATACGGTACAGCCACATAGTGAAATATTTTTGCAGCCATTTAAAATACATACGCAGCTACAAGACAACTGTTGTAGCATGTTAGTGACAGACACCAGATTGCTAGTGGTCAGGGAGTATGTCTAGAGGAGAAGTTTTAGACAGGGATTCAATTTATGGCAAAGGAAGAAAAATATTGGGGAGTGGAATGAGCATGGGTGGGGACCTCAGGACTTGTGTGGTACCCTCGTATTGGCACTTGTGTTCCCCAGGACCAGGACAACCTAGAGCTGTGCAGTGTCCAACCTACTCAAATGTATATGGTGTCTCTGCCCACAACCACTGACTCAAAGGTGTCAGAAATCTGCCTCATCCAGCCTTGATCAATTTCACAGTCAAAAGCCCAGAATCTGCATGCCTGAGCCAACCAGCACTGAAAAGGAACAAACAGCAATACTACCCATATTGGGGACCTAAAAATGCCTTTAAGACTTATGCCAGATGGCAAAGCAAAAAGCATGATGTCTAAATCTTCTCTCTCGCCTCTTTTTTGTCCCCAAATTCCAGAGCCTAAGACACCAATTAACCATTCCAAGCAATATCTAGGTGTAAGTACAGCTCAAGTTCACCCACTGAGCACAGACAGATCTGCTGGTCCTCAGTCTTGCCACGCTTAAGTGAGGGACTGGTATTCAGTCATCATTCCCTTTCTTTTCAATGACAGGGCCTCCTGAATGACCATACACAAGAAGCAGAGTCCAGGACCAGCTGTGGTGGCTCAAGCCTATACTCCCCGCACTTTGGGAGGCTGAGGTGGGAGGATCACTTGAGCCCAGCAGTTTGAGACCAGCCTAGGCAACATAAAGACACCTTTTCTCTACAAAAAAAAATTTAAAAAGTAGCCAGGTGCAGTGGCTGGCATGTACCTGGAGTTTTAGCTACTGGGGAGGCTGAGGTGGGAGGATTACTTGAGCCTGGGAGGTGGAAGCTGCTGTGAGCTGTGATTGTGCCACTGCACTCCAACCCAGTGACAGAGCAAGATCTTGTCTCATTAAAAAAAAAAAAAAAACAAAGAAAGAAAGAAAAAGAAAGAAGAGAAAAGAAAAGAAAAAGGGCGTTGTGGGGGGGAAGAAGCAGAGTCCAGCTTCATGCACAGAGTGGGTGTGCAGCTTCAACAGCAAAGGCTGGGGTCAACAACAGCTGCAGTGTTCTTTGAAGGGGTAAGGTAGGAAGGACCCTAGAGGCAATGAATATGGTTCCTTGGGGACTTCATTTTCTTTTTTGCAAAGAGCCAGGTCTGACTATTAAACATCAGCTCTGCAGAGAGGAGAGCACACTGAGCATACCGAGGAAGCAGAATATTTACTGCACATCAAGGGAGGAGCCCTTACAATGTAACACGCTGCAGACAATTTGCAAATTCAGGCCAGGTAAATAAAGAACACAGTATTTCACAGCCAGTGAGGGTGGTATGACTTCATGGATGCTCCCTTTATAATGCAATAAAAAACTGCATTAATGTCCCAAATGCCTGAATTCTAATCTTGGCTCTAACAGTATAAGCTGTGTGAATTTGAACAAGTTGCTTGCAGTCTCTCATTGCTGAATAGATAATAATGATACACATCTTAAGATGGTTGTACAGATTTGGTGGGTTAATGTATGTAAAATGCTTGCTACAGAGCTTAGCGTAAGTATTCAATATATGCCATCATTCCATAGTTAGAATGGAATAGAGCACAAGTGATTTAAAATATAGGTGACTACACTTAAAAGACTCACTTTGATTAACCACAAATCAAAAAATTGAGAATTCTTTGTAAGAACTGCTACTTGCATTAATGCCTGCAATTTGAAATACTTGAGCAAATAGGGTGCGATATCATGTGTGTTATTTAATACTTAGGGTAAGCTATCCCGCAGATGCTACTAGCATCTAATCAACCATTCAGTCTGGGAGACAAACAGTTTAGCTGGCATTCTAAAGAGGGCACCTCCACTTCAGAATCTGCCATTTCAAGCCCTGCTGTTCCCATTTCTCCATCAACAACCCCCAGTTAGCATTCAGAATGTCAGAAATGGGTTTCGATTGGTGGAAATTGTGACCTTTGACTACTGTGCATGGTGGAATTAAGGTATTCGAGAAATATGGCTAAAAGTATTTCAGTTAAAAATCTGGGAACACCTTTATCTGTTTCTCTGGATAACGCCGTAGCCTAAGTCTCTAAGTGACCCCATGTCCAACCACAAGCTCTGGAGGGCTCTGCTTGCCCAATGCTGCCTGCAGGGGCGACAGAATCTGCTTTTCCAATCTCTGTGTTTGCCTCAAGCCTCAGGCGAACCTTTCAGGTAAGATAAGACTGTGATTGAAGCATTTGAAAGGAAAGTGAAGAGCTAAGACTTCCTCAAGCCCGTGCCCAGTGCACAGAACTGATGTGTATGTTTGCTTGTGAATCAACATCTGGAGATCGGACAGAATTTGGTTCTACATTTGGTAATCAATATGATTCTGTTGCGAGGTTTTACTGATCTTTTGAATTAAAACTTTTTCTTTAGCTACCATTACCTACTGAAAAGAAATGAAGAGTAGTGCATGGCTAATTTGATTCTTTAGTTCACTAATAAAGACAGCATGGGGCATGCAACCCAGAGGACATTTAAGAAAATCAGTAAGAGTTCAAAAGCTTGCTTTGCCTAGAAACAAGTATGTTTCTTTTGGTCATATGTTTTGGTTTAGATCTTGGATACTAAGAAATTGACCGATTTCTTGACATAAAGGAATGAGAAAACAAACACCCACTGGAAATGTACCAGGCATTATTTGCACTATGCTATGAATATCATTATAAACATGAA
Organism: Saimiri boliviensis; assembly: GCF_048565385.1. Lineage (NCBI taxonomy): Eukaryota > Metazoa > Chordata > Mammalia > Primates > Cebidae > Saimiri > Saimiri boliviensis. The sequence continues at coordinate 75,694,867 of NC_133464.1, read as the reverse complement.
AAAATAGTTATCGTATAGGACAGGATCATTTATTTTTAGTAAATTATTTTTATCTTCACAAAATGGAATAAAAAATCTAACATTCTAGTAGCTAATCAAAACCTTTAATATATTATTTTAAAATAAAAATATTACATAAAACATGAAAGATATTAAAATAAAAATATTACTTCAAATGTTTTCTTAAAAATATTTTAATGATACCAAGTAATGCTCATTGAAAGTATTTAAACAATGCAGAGGCATAGCCTAAAAAAGTAAAAGCCCGTTTTTATTCCCAACTTCTAATTTCACTTGCTTCCTTGGAAGTAGTCACTATTAACAGTTTGGTGTGTATCCTTCCAAACTTGTTATGCATATGGAACAAACTTGTTTTATATGTGGATTTTGTTATCTGTGGGGGTCCTGGAAGCAATCCCCCACAGACACCAAGGGGGATTGGTTCCAGAATCCCCACAGATATCAAAATCCACAGATTCTCAAGTCCCTGATACAAAGTGGGATCGTATTTGCATTTAACCTACATGCATCCTCCTGTATACCTGAAATCATCATTAAATGACTTATAATATCTAATACAATGGAAATGCTATGGAAATAGTTGTTCTACTGTGTATTGTTGAAGGAATAAAGACAAGGAAAAATGTGTACACATGTTCAATATACAGTAGACACAATTTTCAAAATGTGCATTTTCAATTCATGGTTGAAGCTACAGATTTGGAACCCATGGATATAGAGAGCTGACTGTGTGTGTGTATGTGCGTGTGTGTGTGTGTGTGTGTGTGTGTGTGTGTGCGTGCACACGCGCCACATAGTCATATGTATATCTTATGTAAAATGTATACATATGTCTAAATATACTTGTACATATGTACCCATGTGACACACCCATAAGAATTCTTTTTCACTGAAACAGAATCATAATATAGGTATTATTCTCAGACTTATTTTGTTCATTGAACAATATGTCTGGGAGATTTTCAAGTAAACAAATAATAAAGCCAATAACAGATTAGCTCAGTGGAATCTGAGTGACTATTGCAGTCAAAAGTGTTGTGTCAGGGGACCAGACTAAGAAGGCAGCAGCGCTCTAGAACAGCATCAGAAGCATGCCTTTTTGGGTGGCTCGCCTGTCCCCCTGAACCTCTCTAACAGCTTTACATACCGAGCACTATGGTAGAAAAGATGGAAGAGTGAGTGAACCCGCACAAACTCATAAATGAAAACATTTATTGAGTAGAATTCGAGTCTCTTACTTCTGAGGGTGACTGAATGTTCCTTCAGCATGTGCACAGATATCCAGAGCATGCCTGCCTTGTTTTCCACCCATGTTTTAAGCAGAAAATAAAGCCACATTCTACTGTTGAATTATTCGTATTTACAGTAACAGAAATGTCAACCTTTAAGATTTGGACACTGAGTTGCTTGGGTGCACAGGCACCCAGAGCCTACGTGAGCAGTGACATGTATTCATCCTCAGGGGTCCTGCAGGCAGATGCAGGCAGGTGCAGATGTGCATGAGGAGGGCCCTGGGACTTCCTGGTCTCTAGGGTCATGGAGCTTATTTTCAAGTCGAAAATTGCAGTTCTCAGGTTCTCAGGGTACTACATATGCCTCCAACTCAATTTCACTCACAAGCATTCCCTGTAATGTGGAGAACCAAATAAACTCATGCCTATTGTGTGTTTTAAAAACAAGCCCTCTGTAAATCCCTTTCTAGCATGTTACATTCCTAAACAAGTGTAACAATCTGTCATCTAATTTCTGCTATTATTAAGTGGACTTTCTTTTTCTGAGAAAAAAGTTATCTTTCCTTAAAAAATGAAACATTTTCACTTTTTTGTTACCAAGTATTGTTTAAAAAGGAAAACTTTGTCAAACCATCACGTTTTCAGATCAAGGTAACCTACCCCTTATCTCTGCTACGCTCTTCTTTTGACACAAATCAAGGTAATGTGCTTGCTACTTGAGTTATTGACCCTGATTTTTTTGAACTTCCTTTATCCAAAAAGATTCTATAAGAAAAGTCAGACGGCACATCTGCAATATGAGGGCTCTAACAGTGAACTGTAGGAGTAATGCCAGCTGGGTACCCAAAATTCTGAATGCTAACAATTTCATTCCACATCAGGTACAGTTTGAAAATATCGGCAATGCCTTATCTCTGTGGATATTTCAGTGTACATATAGGATTTCTATTTCAATACTTGTAAAATTTCAAGAGTTATACACTCTGGTTTATATTACTCAAAAGGAGAGGGAGAGAAATGGGGGAAAAAAAAATCTTGTGGGCAAAGCATCGACTGTGCTTTGGGGAGGCGTATTGAAAACAGAGAAAACGAAATTATGTGGTACAAGATGAACTATGTTCACAGGAGAGGCTCAGAAGGACACAGGGATAAACAAAATCTCCATCACATCAGCATCTTTCCTGAGTCTGATGTTCCAGAGAGTCTGCTCTTTGTTTCTGCTGCCAAGGAATGGAACCTACCCTGGCTCTCTGGAGGTAGAGAAAGTATGTGAAGTTCTGGCATTCAACAGCCGCAGACCAGGGAAAGTCAACAGTGAGGCAGAAAGCATAAACTACCTGCTGGGGCAAGCCAATTTCATGCATTGTGCTCATGGCAAGACGACAAGATTGGATTTGCCTCTCACAACTGGCACTGCTGTTCTCCAGGACTGATCACCCTAATTCTGTGCTTACCTTGTCCTTTCACCCCAACTGTCTACTAACCCTTGACCTGTATATCAAACCGTATACTTTAAATTTTCAGTGGTGGGAACTTTAATCCTGGGCAGAGAAATCCAGAAATCCTTGGTATAACACTTAGCACAGAGCCTGCTTTAATTAAGATGCTAATGGGCATCAACAAGGAAGCCGCAGTTTAGAAAGAACAAAGCCCCAGGTCACGTGGCAAGCCAGGCTGATCACTTTCTAAGTTGGATTTCTTCCACTGTTTTGAAGATTACTTCATCTCTCCTGGCCTCACCCAAATCAGCTATACACCAGAGTTTTCACTTTCATTCGGGGTTAACATCACAAACGACTGTGCGATGAAATATTTAAAAAATCTAGCATCTCTTTTAAAGCTCACTTTGAAATTTAAGGAGAGAGCAGCCTTAAAGAGGATTCAGAAAGTGTAATGAACATCATCTTTTTAAAAACTCACACAAAGCACATTCTTCATTTTCTGGTTTTATATCTGACTGCTTTCTAACAAAAACTCTACATGACTGGGTTGAAATAAACTTAAAAACCAAACTTGGAGGCATATCTATCTAAAAGGTCTAGGAATCCTAAGCGCCTGAGATTGGCTTCTCATTTGGCTGCAAAGCGTGGGTGGCCGCAACATTCCTGGCAGCTATAAGGCATTTGCTAACGTATTTGACTTTTAAAGTTGTTAATCACACTTATCAACACAGGCAAGCAGCACTGGCCACAAAAGATTAGCTGCTCTACTATAATGCGTCCAGTAATCCAAATGCAGGAACATCAGCACTGAGTGATAAGTGCATCTGCCAGCTTCACAACCCTTCAGTGACTTCAGAACTTATTAAAGACCTGAGCTTTTAATAAATCCTCGATTTTCTTTTCTACCACCTTACACACACATGCGCACGCACATACACACACACACACACACACACACACACACACACACACACACACCCTGCAATGGTAGCTAAAACCAAATATTCCCAGTGCTGTGCAGCACATGAGTTTTTATAACAATCAGGATGTGCTTCAAAACACCACAGACGTTCTGAGTTTTAAGGGGGCCATCATTGACAAGAGATTCAGATGCTATTGATCTCCTTTCACAGGTGCTCCTAGGAAAAACGTGTACAACCGCAGGAAAGAACCTGGTTTCCAGGGAAACAGAATCTTGTTTAAGTCCTTGGAAGCATTAGGTTCGACTGTAGTTTTTCCCCTAAGACACACAGACTGTTGCTCCTTGCAAAAGAATTTACTTAGAGAACAAGAAAATGCTTTGCACAGCTTTGAGGTAAGCGCATCAGAAAACGTGGGAATAGAATGGGTATTGGGGGAAAAATGAGCACCTCTCACTGAGCTTACTTGTCTCTCACTGGCGAGATCTTGCTTTCATGTAAGGATTCTTCCTTAAAAGACCCGAGGTTTCATCTGCAGACATGTTTCTGCCCAGTTGGAGTCGTGCTAAAGTCCCCATGCTTGCAGCCTGGGCCCTGCTCTGCCCAGTCCGTCTTAACCCCTCAAGGCTGATAAGTGCTTTACTTCTACAAAACAAAGCAAGAACAGTGAAGAGCTATCTCCTATCTCAACCTCCGGTAACTCTCCAAATAGCGTCCCCTCATAACCCATAAGAATTCTTTCACTTTGTAATATAGCAAATGACTGACATGTTTGCACTAAAAACTTTGTTTACCCTGTTCTTTTGATTATGATGTAGTTCAGATTTCGGATCCAGATGCTTGGACACAATAATGCTCATCATCTTTAAAGGTCACTTCTATCATCTGGAGATGTGGGTGCTTCATGGGTTAAATGTGATTTAAGAGGTCCTGGAATGGAAGACTAGAACAAATAGAGAAATCTCATTTTCTAGTTGTCTTAAAAGGAAGGCAGAGTATCATTTCCCTAAAGTATTTGAGTGAAGGCCACTTTAAAACCGAGGATAAAACAGGAAGTTTTTTTGTGATCAAAAATATCGTTGGTATCAGAGTGAAAGAAAATCTTCTCTGTATGTACATATGACAAAGGACTAATATCCAGAATCTACAACAAACTCAAACAAATTGGCAAGAAAAACATCAACAATCCCGTTAAAAAGTGGGCTAAAGATACGAATAGACAATTCTCAAAAGGAGATATACAAATGGCTAACAAATATATTTTTTAAAAAGTTCAACATCACTAATGATCAGGGAATGCAAATCAAAGCCACAGTGTGATTCCACCTTACTCTTGCAAGAATGGCCATAATAAAAAAATTGGAAAAAAAACAACAGATGTTGGCGTGGATGCGATAAAAAGGGAACACTTCTACACTGCTGGTGGGAATGCAGACTAGTACAACCACTATGGAAAACAGTGTGAGATTCCTTAAAGAACTAAAAGTAGAACTGCCATTTGACCCAGCAATCCCACTACTGGGTATCTACCCAGAGAAAAAGAAGTCATATGAATAAGAAACTTGCAATGCATGTTTATAGCAGCACGATTCATAATTGCAAAAATGCGGAACCAACCCAAATGCCCATCAATCAACTAATAGAGATACATCTATCTATCCATCTATGTAGATCTATATATAGATTAAAATAATTAACAGATTATTAATAATCTATTAATCTATTATTTCTATCTAATAATCTATTAAATAATCCATTATTTCTATCTAATAATCTATAATAATCTATTAAAATTATATAGATTAAAATTAGTTATTAATTTATTATTTATATTATTAAAATTATTTATTAATTGAGACTCCATCTCAAAAAAAAAAGCTGTATGAACAGCATGCTTTTTATAAACAGCAGTGGTCTTCCTGTGTGGCCTGTTATCACTGGACATTGGCTGGCCCCAGGTCTCTTCTTCGGCCTTTGAACATGGTGCCATCCCTACTGAGTCAATAGGGGTCTGGCATGACACCATATGCCACCTATCATAGGCCACAGGACATGAGATTCGAAAAACATTTCAACTCTTCCAGCTCATTGTTTTTGGTGGCATGTGCCAACTACTAAGTACTGACACACCACTTGGCGGGGAGTGAGGAGGCTGTCCCACCCTTGTGACTCCATGGTGTGAGCACCTCCTGCCTCCTGCCTCTCACCTCCACTGCTTGGCCTCTTCAAAATCCTCTCCATCCAACCTGCTCCTGTCAAACATGCCTCTTGTCAGGCTGAGAGCATTTATTTTCTGGGCAAGAAGCCAGAGTGGCTGCCGTGACGTCTGACTGCACGTGTAGGGCAAGCACAGTGACACTCATGGGGGAAGGGAGCCTTAGATCCTCTCAGGTCAAGGAGGACCATGGGGCCCAGCCTTCTCCACTGAGAGCTGCATAAACTCACTGGGCTGGTGTCAGAAAGCCCTTCCAAAACAAGAAGATTCAAGGTAAAACCTCCAAGAGAGCCAGGCAGGGGAGTGATGCCCCTTCCAAGAAGAATGCACCAAACCAGAAATAAACACCCTCATGAAAAACATTTTAAAAGTTAAGCTAAAATTGTTTTTAAATGCAGCTTTACTGAAAAAATTATAAGCCCAGGGTCTCTGCTGGGGCAAGGATAAACAAAGCACAGGTCTTTCCAACAGGAAGCCCTCAGTCCAGCAGGACAGGTAAATCGGGCAAGCCGTTTATTTCAAAAGAGAAAGACAAGGGAAATTAACCGCAAAGCTTGGGGAAGACTGTATTATACACACACCCACAAATTCACACACATCTCGTTTATTCCATTTTACAGAGGAGAAAACTAAAGCTCATAGATTCAGCGGTATGACAAGCTAAGAGAAGAAGTCAACTTTTTACCGAATGGCAGACATACCTGACAGCAACAGCTTAACTTGAGCAATACCCTATGGTCTAAGAAGAATGTGTGTTCCGAGTTCCAAGCTAAGGAATCCAGGAACGGCCAACCAGAGAGTCATTCCTTATCTCTGAGGAACATCTGAGCCCATGGCCTGTCCCATGGAATGTGGGCTGTCCTGGGGTTTGAGGCCCTTTGTTTTGGATGAAGTGAAGCTTTCCAGGTGAAGGGTGTTAAGTGAAAATGCTACATGAATTGCATGGTTTCTGCAGGTGGTCTCAGTTCTCCTGTCCAGCCTGCCAACACTGGAACGCTCAGTATGTAGGTTCCCCTCAGTAAACTCTGTCTCATTTGGTGGCTCTAAGTCCCTCCTTCAGCCTCTTGCACCTGGTGCCATCTCTACTGAAGAGAATAAGGGTCTGGCACGACAGTATTCAAATCTAGGTCTCAGCCAAAGCATGTAATTCCAAAGCCCACACTATTCCTACATGTTGATGCCCATTTTACTTCATTTGTCAGACTTATAGCAACCTGTTTAACATCTTTGCTAAATCAAACATCATAAGAAATGCTGCCATCCCTTAACGTAGCAGGGGTACTATATAAATTCAAGACAGCATTATTGTAACATGTCTTTAATTCAGTTGTCTGCGAAGAGCAGATAGTAATTTATATATTCATGAAACTCAGCATTAAGATTTTGATGTTAATAAGACAGGGAAGTACACTTCGTGATAAATAGGAATTAGGTCACATCATTCCTTGCTTGGTTATGCTGACCAACATGGCAGTAAAAAAACCAGAAGGTGATGGGGAGGAAGGCAGCAAACCACACTGCCATGTGTGTACCTATGCAACAATCTTGCAGGTTCTTCACATGTACCCCAAAACCTAAAATGCAATAAAATAGATGTTAAAAGAAAAAAAAAAAAAGAAAAAACCTAGAATACTTGTAAGATTATTTCTTCTAAAAGAGAACCTAAAGGTAACCCTAGAACTTGGATGACTCTTCAAATAAGGGCCCTGGAAACCTACAGCACATATTCCCTTTCTAATTTTAAAAATATAACCATTGTGTTTACTATACCTATGGTGAAATACAATTACAGAGTACTATGTAAGATGCCAACGGGTGAATAAATCTCAAAATAAAGAAATAAAAATAGTTTTCTATGGAGTGAGGGAGATGGTCACCACGCAGTATACCATAGTTCCAGGACATGACTGCAGAGTAGGGAAAAGTACTGCAAAGACATCAATCTTTCTTTGATGTGTGTCCACTTCTTCCCTTTGAGTTGGGTTCCTGCTGATCCTGAGGGAACCGCTCTTCCTGCTCCTCTGCTTGGCCAACTCAGCTCCTCCTCAGAGCTCCAGCTGACGTTCATCCTGCACCCCCATGCAGGACTGGTTACATGATTTGTGGATCCCAGTGCAAAATGAAACAAGTATAAAAATAGTTCAGGTGCAGAGGCTCACACCTCTCATCCTAACACTTTTGGGATGCAGAGGCAGGAGAATCACTTGAGGCCAGGAATTTGAGTTCAGCATGGATAACATAGCAAGACTCCTGGGCATGGTGGTGCATGCCTGTATTCCTAGCTACTTGGGAGCCTGAGGCAGGAGGATCTTGAGCCAAGGAGCTCGAGTTTGCGGTGACCTATGATCACGGCACTGTACTCCACCATAGGCAACAAAGCAAGATCCTGTCTCTAAAAACAAAACAAACAAAAAAGAAAAAAAAAAGAAAGGAGAAGAAAGGTTTAAAAATAGACAACTGCAGATTCCAGACTGAAATACTGATGGGCAGAGGAACTGCTTTTTCATCATATTCTCATAGCCCCTTATCAAAAAGTTACAATTAGGCCCCTGTTCCTGCTTTTTCTTCCACAGCACACTTCGCCTTCACACTGATAGCTTACTTTTTGGCTTTAAGGCCTGTCTTTTCCTGGATTAACACCCTGATGAGGCAGGGATGTTTTTCTGTTTTGGACACTAATATATCTTCAGTGGCTAGAGCACTGCTGGCACATAATAGGCATTCAAATGTAAATCACCTGAATCATACAACTGGAGAACACGCTTGTGAAAAGCAGCTGATACAGCAAACTGAATGGCTAGCAAATTTACACAATAACAAGTGAACGAGTTTCCTCAGGGTCATGACACATTCATCTGAAATTCATGGAAAACAGTTTATTATTTTAGATTCTAGAGAATGAGTATCAACTGGTTATAGACAGTGAGTATTAACTATAAGCGTGAAAATGATCCCTTATAAAAATGACTGCATTTAATATTTGATATCTCTAGAAAACAGATGACTGAAAGTCATCCAGGCTCTGATTCTATTAGATTACGCTATGTCATTAATTGTTCCTACAATGAAGAATAATAAAAGAATAGCATTTTTATATTAACAGAAAATATTTGCCTCCTATAACACGAATGAAGCGATAAAAAGTTATAGAGAGCTGCAAGAACCGAAGAGAGATTTATTTAATATCTTAGAGCAGTTAGAGGAGTTCGCAATAGTCTTCACATTCATTACAATAGTAAACTTTCCCCCATATCCACGTAGATAAGCCCTGGAAGAATATTTAATAGCAGATGAACTCCTGAAATGAGAACACTTATCATCAACTTAAAAAGGAACAAAACAAAACAAAACAAAACAAAACTTGTGATGAATAAACCTAACAAAAATTTTACCATGTTAACAATTTTTAAGTGTACAATTCAGTAGCATTAAGTATATTCACATCCTTATGCAACCAATCTCCAGAACTTTTTCATCTTGCAAAACTGAAACTCTATCCTCACTGAAAAACAACTCCTCCTTCCCAATTCCCCAGCCTCTGGCAACCACTGCTGGACTTTCTGTCTCTACAAGTTTGGCTTCTCTAGGGCCTCATGCAAGTGTCGTCCATTGTGATTGGCTTATTTCACTTAGTATAATGTACTCAAGGTTCATCCATGTTGTAGCATGGTAAACATTTCCTTGCTTTTTAAAGCAGAATAATATCATCGTAAACGTTTGCAACTTATAAGAACTGGAAACTGACAGTAGCATGAAGGTATCAGTCCTTCTTTGACGTGCACCCCCCCTCTTCCCACTGAGTTGGTTCCTGCTGATCATCTGAATGGACTCCTCCTTCTGTTCCTCTGCTCAGCCAACTCAGCTCCTCCTTGGGTCTCCATTTCAGTCTCATCCACTTCCTCCATGCAGGACTGGCACTAAAACTTGTGGCTCCAGAGCAAAACGAAAACCCAAGCCTCTTGCTAAGATATTGATAACTTCTGTCTCAAAGAGATATTTGTATACCCACATTCATAGCAGCACTATTTACAATACCAAAAAGGTAGAAGCAACGCATGTACCCATCAGATGAACAGATAAACAAAATGTGATATACACATACAACGAAATATTGTTCAGCTTTAACAAGCAAAGGCATTCCCACCAATGCTACAACATGAGTGAAGCTTGAGAACATTAAGGCTAAGTCAAAAAGCCAGTCACAAACAGACACACACTGCATGGCGTACCCAGCAGAGTCAAACTCATTGAAACAGAAAGTCAGATGGTGGATGCCAGAGGTTGGGGAATGGAGAATGGAGAGCTATTGTTTCATGGGCATAGAGTTTCAGTTTTGCAAGATGAAAAAAGTTCTGGAGATTGATTGCAAAAGAATGTGAATAGATTTAACACTACTGCCCTGTACACTTAAAAATGATGGAGAGGGCAACTTTTATGTTATGTGCATTTTACTACAATTTTACAAATTATTAATAATTTTAAGACAGCAACAGCAGAACATTAAACCACACTCTGGGGTCTTCTGAATTCCAGAAGCTGTGCAATCTTCATCAGCATCCAATGTATATTAGCAGCTAGAGAACACTTCCCAAACCACCTTCTATTTGCCTTTTCCTACAACACACGTAATGTCTGCTTCTCCTGGGTTTCCATTTTTCTTTTTCTTCCCAGTTCCCTACGTTAGAGATGAAGAAGAAATAAGATAGCTATATGTTTTATCCACATAATGTGTAAATGGCAAGGCCCTAAAGATTCTCAGCCATTTGAAATGTTCAGCAATCAGCAAACGTTCAAAATTCCTTTTTGTAACAAATAATGTCACAGAGAGAGCACCTCCACAAACCCGCAGAAACATGTCCCCAGGACCAACTGCTATAATTCTTATTTGTTCCCAGTCTGACTTTTCTTAAGACTGCATTAATTTTGTGTTGGATCACTGGCTTGTGAAGCACTGATAAATTAAGTGATTGGTAAATACAATAACTTTCAAAGGGAAAGAGGGGTTAGGAATCCATTTGCTACTTCAAGATCACTGCAGAATTTCATTTCTGAAAACAGACCACCAATTAATTTAGTTAAGATCTAATAGTCAGCTGAACAACTTTGGTGGAAGTCATCCAACTTGTCCTAGATTACCCAACCTGTGCTGGCAGGTCTGAGAGTCTGGAGAATGATGTTAACGAGTTATCCGAGGACAGCAGTTCAGGCAATACAAGGCTATAGAGAAGTCCCGCTTTGGTCCTTCAGGAATGATGCTTTTATACTGCTGTTATGAAACAAAACTGAAAACAACCTGGAGACAATTTAGAAGCTCATAGGTAAGATACTTCTGGTTGTACAGGTGAAATACACTTAAAAAACTTAATACTGGCTGGGCATAGTGGCTCACGCCTGTAATCCCAGTGCTTTGGGAGGTTGAAGTGAGCAGATCACCTGAGATCAGGAGTTTGAGACTAGCCTGGTCAATGCAGTGAAACTCTGTCTCTACTAAAAATACAAAAATTAGCTGGGCAAGGTGGCAGGTGCCTATAATCCCAGCCACTCAGGAGGTTGAGGTTGCAGTGAGAGGAGATCATGCCACTGCACTCCAGCCCGAGCAACAAGAGCAAAACTCCATCTCAAAATATATATATATATATATAATCATATATATAATTCTATGTATAGTAGTTAAAAGTGTGGGCTCTGGAGCTACACTGCCTTGTGTTCAAATCCTGCCTCTGCCACTCTTGTAAGTACGCCCTGAGCAATTTACTTAGTTTCTCTTTGCCTCAGTTTATACATTTATAAAATGAGAATAATAATAATACCTATGTCACATGGTGGTTGCTGGAGCAAACGAGTTCACACATGTAAGCACTTACAACAGCACCTAGTACATATTAAATGGTCACTAAATATTAACCATTATTCTCCCTATCTTTAGGAATTCACTAGATTACTGGTTTGCTGAGTGATGGCCACAGCTGAGTACAGCAGGGGAGGACAACCGAGCCAAGAGGGCCTCATATAGGCTTGATTGAGCCAACAGATTCCTTCTCTGAGGGAAAATGAATTGGCTAACCCAAAACACAGTTTGAACCCCTGGTAGGAAGGAAAGACGGCAGTTACACTTGAGAATGTGCAGAATGAGGAAGCACCTTTACTAGTTAAGAGTAATCCACAATGTGTGGAGAGAAACAGAGGTAGGAAACACCATGTAGCCATAAGACGGAGATAATGCTCTCATCCTTTTAGGGTTTTATTTCAGTTGCCACAAGCCCCAGCTGTATTTTCTTTCCTATTCTTAGATTTGGGGAATAATTCTGTATCTTTACAATAAACTCTGTATTAGTCAGTATAGGCAAAGTCATGCTTCAGTAACAAATAGCTCCCAAGTCTCAGCAGCTTCACACAACACAAGTGTACTTATCACTCTTTGTGGCCACTAAGTGTTGGCAGTGGGGCTCAGCCCATCTTACTCCCTCAAGGACACAGGTTGATAGAGAGACTTCATCTCAGCAGTCTCACCACAGTTACAGGAAGGGAACATGACAGTCATAACACTGGCTTTTAAAACTTCTACCTGGATGTGACTCATGTCACTTCTACTTACATTTCAGCAAGTCACATGGCCATGCCTCATATCAAAGAAGAAATACAATCTCACCACATGCCAAAAAAAGAGTTACATTAGAATATTTTGTCAATAGCTAATTGACTACTACATCCACCATTAATACTTCAGCCAGTTTGAATGGGTCTCTGTTCCTTCAGAAAACAACATCAGCAACATTGACTAGAACACATATGAGATGTAAAAAGTCACATTCTTTGTACATTTTCCTCTCAAAACTATGCCTTTCTAAGCATAATCAAGTCTTCTCCACTGTGTAGGTATGTGGCTTACCTGACCTTTGATTCGGCAGCTACAAAGTTGCCTACGTCATTCCATTCTTTTCGGGAACAAATGACAATAAAACCTGAGTATTTCAGGAATGAGGTATTTCCGGATAATAGGGTTTTGTGTTTGTGTGTTTACCTATAAGTTTAACATTAGAGTATGTGAACTTAAAAAAATAACTTTTAGATGACAATATTTTAAAAGTAGACACACTTCTTTCTTTTTAAACAGAATGTACATGTATACCTTAATATTTCCATAATCCCTAAAGATCAACATTATGAATATCAGATACTGTACTGTGATGTTCTTGGTACCAAATAAAACATGCATTCATTCAACAAACATATACCAAGTGCTATGCCGGAAACTGAGAACTACATGGGGAATAGTGTCATTCCTGACCTCAGGCAGCTATGCAGAGTCCTTGAGCCAGATTAGTTTTTTTCAGTTATTTTCTTCTCCTCCATTGCTATCAACAAGTCAGTCACCACTTCTGTCTGCCATCTGTACATCTGCAGCCCCTTCTTTCTTCTTTTACCTTTTAATTCTCTAAAGTCCTGGAAACAAAGCTTGTTAGAACTATGTGTAAAGTAAGAGGAAATAAACCAGGTTGTAAAGATGCCAGGAACTGTCCTATGAATAAAACCGAAGAGCTCTGATATGTAATATTTATGCTTCTTGTTTTTAGGTCTTTTCTGTATAGCTGATATTACCAGATAGCTGAATTTCAGATAAGCAAAGTATCACTGTATCATAAATGTAGAGGGATTACACACCTAGCTTTCTCATTTCCTTGGCACAATTATCTTTGATATATTTTTTATGTTTTATAAAATACAGCCTTGTGTTCTTTAAAACTTTTCCTTAATTAAAAAAGCTCTTCATATTAATATGTGATTTTCTTCTAGTGGTAACATTTAATTACAAATTTAGAAAACTATATAATTAAAGTAACACTTGCACCAAATGGGTTAAGCTCCGATATGGACTGAAGTGTATTTCCCCACAAATTCATTTGTTAAAGCCTTAATCCCTAATGTGAATGCATCCTTAAAGATGGGATCTTTTGGAGGTAATCGGGGTTAGATGAGGTAGGGCCCTCATGATGGGGTTAGTTAAGCCCTTCTAAGATGAGACACTAGAGAGCTTGCCCTCCCTCCACCATGTGAGGACACAGCAAGAAGGCGGCCATCTGCAAGCCAGGGAGAGAGAGCCCTCCCCAGAACCCAACCATGTTGGCATGCTGATATCAAACTTCCTTCCTCCAGAACCGTGAGAAAACAAATTTCTGTCGTTTAAGCCACTCAGTCTATGGCATTTTGTTATGGAAGCCTGAGCAAACTAATGCAAGCTCCAAGCAGCTTCTTAGAGACAAACTTTATTTGTGCTTTTTCATTCTTTTATAAACAAATTGTTCTTTTGGCCCAACTAATCATTCCAATTCCTTCATCATTTTTGCTTCATAAAAGTATAGGACATCTTTAGCAAAAGTCTACTGCTAGCTATTGCCATAAGTGTTAGGATATTTGAATAATAGCTTTTGAATTCAGTTAAATTTTAAATTTATTTTTATTTTTTGAGATGGATCTCATTCTGTCACCCAGGCTGGAGTGCAGTGGCACGATCTCAGCTCACTGCAATCTCCGCCTCCCAGGTTCAAGCGATTCTTCTGCCTCAGCCTCCCAAGTAGTTGGGATTACCCCACCACACCTGGCTAATTTTTGTATTTTTATTAGAGACAGGGTTTTGCCATGTTGGCCAGGGAGGTCTCGAACTCCTGACCTCAGGTGATTTGCCAACCTCAACCCCCCAAAGTGCTGAGATTATAGGCATGGGCTACCATGCCTGGCCTCAAATTTAGTTCTGTTATTCAGATAAGAACATTTCATAAACAGACAACTGAACAATATGTGCAAATGTAATATTCAGCCTAGTCTAAGCAATCTTTAGGTAAAAAGTCTATTAACTTGACTCATACTATAAAACATCTATCTTTGTCTTAAAACAGTACTTCTTAATTTTTTAAAAGATTTTTAGGGATCTTAACAAATTTCTCTCCATCAAACATATGGCATATGTATATTCATTTGTTCTTATAATTTCTGAAATCTTACAGAGAAGTCACCAGATTAATAATCTCTGCCCCAAAGAAAATTCAGCAAAACCAAACTGAGTGTTTTCAGCAAAGCAAACTTCATTCCTAAGCTTTAAATGTCCATAACAAAATGCCTCAGTGACCAGTTGCTTTGAATTGGTCTCATCCACAACCTGCGAGCTTTGCTCAAACCTCTAATATAAAGTAACATCAGACCTCTAGCCATAAAGCCTTCCCCTTTAAAGTTCCATCTTCAGTCTTTTCTACCTTAGTTCAAGGTCTGTCTGGCAGCGACAGACTCATCAGAATCTCATTGTCCTCACAGATAGCTAAAATACAATCCCTGGTAGTTCAACTCTATGTGGATTCAAACAGATAGCTAATTTGTTCCAGAACTACTTTCCATGTCAATACTTGAAAATACTTGGTAAGTTAAATCTAAAAGGAGACATGGAAGCTCCCTCTACAAAGAGTGAAGCTAGTCCAATTCTTAGGGAAGAGACAGTCATTACTCTATATTTAGAACTAGGCATTCCATTCCCCCAAACGACTCTCTCACCAGCCTAATTGCTTGAAATTCCTGTTCTTGTTTAACACCAGGGCAAAACATTTCATTTTAAATTTCAGAAAAGGTTTATATTCCAAATACTGTGAAGAAGGTAATTTAGGCTCTTAGAGTCACTTGAACTTGGACATGACTGTGGAGGGGGTACAACAGGGAGGCAAGATGCTGGATGCAAACCTAGATACCAAAGACAAAATGAGGCGTACTGCCCTCACTCCTATTTTTTCCTAGGACAAGCAGCATGAGGAGTATCAGTTAACTGAAAATGTCTTTACAAGATGCCAGGAGCTACCTTAGGTACTGAGGATAAAGTGAAGATGAGCATATTGCAAAGCATGACACCATCCTAACAACACGTGAGAAGCTCAAAGCCCATCAGCAGAGGCAGGCCCTTTACAAACGAACATCATGATAGACTGAATGTGCGACAGTAAAACAAAACAACGCAGAGCAGTTTTTAATTATTGTGTGCTGGGGGAAGGGAGATGCAAATGAGAAAGAGCATTTGACTTGGATTTGTAAGGATATGAAGAATTTTGCCAGGTGGGGATGCGGTGGAAGGGAGGAGTTATTTCAGGCAAAGGCAACATAAAAGCATGTCACGGAAGCATGAAGAGTACATGGAGTGCTGATGGAAAATCACCGAAGGCTGGGAGGGACCCTGATGGATTCTGGTGGATTGCAGCCTCTGGCGAAGGCTGCGGTTGTCTCTGGACCACATTAATCCCCCATGTAATTCCGTTATACAGACGTATGATTTTCAACTCTCTTGAGAAGGAACATTTAAACTGATTGGTTCTTATTTAAACCGTGCATCCATTAAAATATCAGGCATCCTTTATAAAATTATTGATAAAAAATGAATGAAGAGTACGGTTCATTTACGATTTTTTTGGAAGTTACAATGGAGCTCCTGCTAGAAGACACAGACTGCGTGGACTCCTCAGTCAAAGAAACTCAGTTCAGAGGACAACAGGCCACAGTGGACAACCTGGTCGTACTCTGTGGTTAGTCAAGCAAGAGTTTGATTTCACTAGTATTCTTATTTTCCTTGCCTCCAAGCATAATATTTATCTTTCAATTACATACTAAATGAATAGTATATTTGTGATTGCTCATTGGGACATGGGTCACACCACAGTATTACACACTTGAATACAAGATTTCTGCAGTTCCACTACATGTCCACTAGAGGCCTGTGAAGAGCTTTTTTCCCCCCATCATGTAGAGTCTCACAACCAAAAAGGCCAGAATTAAATAAGACATACTGATTAAACACAAGTAAGACAAAGATCTCATTGGTACGTAACCTCATAGTAAGTATCATAACTGTGAATAAAATAATTGAAATGCAACGTTGTTTCAAAACTCCAAGATTCCAAATGAAAATTTATGAAACTACTCAGGTAACCACAAAAGCAAAGTTAAAAGAAGTAGGGTTGTGAAGATTCCAGCAACCATTCCAAAAGGCCATCAGACTCTGAAGGGCTTTGACTAGGTGGAAGAGTGCACCAAGTGGTGAAGCAGCAGAATAAAAATTGCCAGCAGCCTATATGGGTTTCTAAAGCAAGGAGCTTCCAGATCTTCAAATGCATGCTCAATCTAAAAGGCATGCAACCAATGGAGGGAAGCCTCCTTGGTGGGAAAGTAAACAACGCAGTGATTTAAGGCAGATGGGCTGAGAAGGGTCTTCCTAAATAGCGACTCCATGGAAGCAAACAGTGGAAGACAGTTGAGATATGGCCGAGACACTGAGAAGACACAGCCCTACACAGACCCCACGGTGAAGACTGTGGTTACTCTCAACTTAAGGGGGAAGAGGGCAACTTAAAAAGCAAAACACTGAACATATTCGATTTGCCAGGACAACTGCAAGGCTGCTGAGTACCGGAAAATCACTAGAAGGACAAGATGCCCTGCAACATCCCTTTATCTCTTGCTGAACTCAAACCGGACTTTCATTTCATGGCCTCCTTGAACAAACACAAACAAAAATGAAAAATATTCAAAGTCACAGCACCCATGCCAGGCATGCACACGCGAGCACACGTGTGCACACACACCACACGCACACGCTACTTCTAGTCTATTTACAGAAACGGCCTGTTTTTCACTAGCTTTGGTTAATTAGCAATCAAAAGGGAGTTGTATGGGGTTGGAAGAAAGAACCCTTTGTTTGGAAAACCTGTGAAAATATTCCCTCAGAAGCTTGTAACTTTCCCTACGCATCACCCTGGCCCTGAAGACAAGCCCCTGTGCCAGAAGCCTCAGTGAGGCACACAGAGCTCACATTCAAAGGCAGTTCTCTTTGTTGTCCCCCAGGAGTTAAACCTTAATGGGTTTACAATTTGCAGGCTTTTTTGGAGAGTGGCTTAGTGGTGGTTGCCGGCTGCCAGAAATGGAGCAGAGACAAACCCCAGTGAATCCCACAGCTGTTGTGGCCGCTCCATTGGAGAGAAGAGCAGTTGCCTGAGGCATTTCAAAGACAGGCAAGAACACAGGGAGACTTTATGAGGCCTGGAAGGGAATCTGCAATTATTGGGAGCAGATGGACAGTCCATATGGGGAAGAAGGAGATCGGAGCCATCATTCTCCAGTGAAGACCACGGCAAATGGTAATTCACTGAGTCTAATGTCCCTAGATAAATCCTGTATTGGAAAAGTATTCAGCTACAACGTAAGATCATCATCTGCAGCTAGTTAGCTTTACCGTCACGCTCTCGACTTCTAAAACTAAACAGTCACAACTTGGACAGGAAAAAGCCAGTACATGCATATCTTACCTTGGTGGGAAAGAATAGGTGTGGCTGCTCTGGTAGAAATACGGAGAATATTCATCCTGGCACCCTGGGTTTGCTGGAGGTGGCCTGCCTGAATCCACCGCCTCCAACATTACTTTGCCCAGCCCTTTATTTCAGAAAAATCTTCATTTTAAACAAACAACCATGAATGCTGGAACACTGTTTAATGATTTTGAGAGTGGAGCTTTCATAATCTTCTTTTGTAAGCTATAGCCACTTTTTTTTCATCACCCTTTCCGGTCAAGGGCTGTTTTTGATGCACAAGAATTCTCTTTTGTGAAATCTCAGTCTATTTCCTGTTATCCTCATGTTGATTCATCTGAGAATCACATTATCTCTTCTAAAATACTGTTTACTTGGTCCATTATGACGCCTAAGGTCAGTCTTTACTCATTTTGTGTCTGAATGATTAATTTGTTCAGTTTATGCAAAGTACTCTTAAGTACCCTTGATGTACAAAGTGCCAGCAGGGCACTGAGGAAGATGAAAAAGCCGTAACTGCAAGATGCTAAGAATCTGGTGAAGGAAGCAGAAACACCTGGGAAAGAACTCTAATACCTGCAAAGTGCTAAGATACAGGCATAGTCAGAATGTTGCAGGCATACAAGGAAGAGAGAAAATAATACTTCCAACTAGAGAGACTGAGACACTAGTTTAGAAGGAGGTAGAGTTTAAGTTGGGCTATATATAGGATGATCTACCATCCCAATTTTAAAACTTAAAGTTCTATGTCTCAGGAGACCCCTCAGTTGGCTGACCTAGTGATAAAGGGCAGTTATAACTTTGAATTTATCTCAAGGGTAAGACACACTGAAGACAGTCTCAATGGCAATGGGCTGGGAGTAGAGATGAGGGGCTGGTTAGGCCCGGAAGCTGCTGACTCAGCAGCCACTGGTGCATAAGACAGGGTGAAGATTTTTGGGACAGCAGGTCAGGCTCTCACTGTGCCACACATTGCACAGGGCAACAGGGAGATGAGCCTCAGGCCTGGCACATGGGTGGTGGTTGAGTGGCACTCTACACTAGGTATGAGCCCTGGTGCTTTGCTGTCTTGAGACTCCTAAAACACACATGGGGCCTACTCAGGCCAGCCTCACTGCCCTGCAGGCTAGGGCATTGAAGAACCTGGCATTATGAACGAGGGACCGGAGGAGGGGCAGATTTGGGGAAGGTGTGGTTTGGGCTGTGCACATCATCTTGAGTTGAAGGGAACATAATAAAAACTTGTGGCCCGTGTTCACATTTACCATCTCAGTTTGGAGCTCTACTTGGACCTACGTCTTAGAAAACTGACTGTTAAAGAATGGACTTGGTCACGTGGCCAGCAGGGAGAAAGCTGGGGTGCAAACTGCAGACTCTCTTCCTGACTGAAGGCCTGGGGCATTTCTGTAACTTTTCCAGATGACTGAGGTTTACTTGAAACTTTAAAGATTTTAACAGCTTCATGATTCAGTGTCATTTTAGTATATAGTCATCCCTTTGTAGCCACAGGGGATTGGTCCAGGCCCCCCTCACCCATACTAAAATCTGTAGATGCTCAAGTCCCTGATATAAAATGGCATAGTATTTGCATGTAACTCAGCACATCCCCCATATATTTTAAATCATCTTTAGCTTACATATAATACCCACTGCAATGTAAATGCTATGTAAATAGGCCAGGTATGATGGCTCATGCCCATAATTCCAGCACTTTGGGAGGCCAAGGCAGGTGGATCACCTGAGGTCAGGAATTTGAGACCAGCCTCGCCAATATGGTGAAACCTTGTCTACACTAAAAACACAAAAATTCACCGGGCATGGTGGCCTGTAATACCAGCTACTTGGGAGGCTGAGATAGAAGGATCACTTGAACTCAGGAGATGGAGGTTGCAGTGAGCCAAGATCACACCACTGCACTCCAGCCTGGGC
The DNA here is from genome assembly GCF_048565385.1 of Saimiri boliviensis. Lineage (NCBI taxonomy): Eukaryota > Metazoa > Chordata > Mammalia > Primates > Cebidae > Saimiri > Saimiri boliviensis. The sequence continues at coordinate 75,674,779 of NC_133464.1, read as the reverse complement.
AACAGAATAAGACTCCATCTCCAAAAATAAATAAATAAATATACTATGTAAATAGTTCTTGTATTTTAAATTTTATATATTTTTTTATTATACTGTTATCCTTTCATTTTTAATTTTTTTCAAATATTTTTATCTGGGATTTGTTGTGAGGAAGAACCCTCAGATGCAGGAGTACTAGTATACTCTGTTTAGTCATCTAGGTCACTGGTTGGTGTGTTAAATCTTACACATTCCAGGACAAGTAAAAATAATCACTTAATTTATAATCTCTCATCTCTTCTCTTTTCCTCCAGAATCTTGCAATCATGCTCCAGAACCTTCGACAATGTGTATCTAAAACTGGCCCAATTGTCCCATAGAAATGATATATGCAGGTTTTTGCATAAACATAGAATTTGACCCTCTGAATTAAAACTAGAAACTTAAATTTGTCTGTTCTGAGTACCTTCCTCAGGAAACTGACCCTCAGGCAAGGGACTGAAACTCACTTCTTCACCACATCCAGACAATGAGACACAAGACCCCTCATCCATCACAATTGCTTCCTTGCTCCTCCCTAATTCTCTGTTTTCCTGTATAAAGCCCACAATTTTAGTCCATTATTGAGATGAATTCGAGACTAAATCTCCCATTCTTCTCAGCTGCAGCACCTGACTAAAGCTTTCTTCTCTGGCAATACTTGTTGTCTTAGTGATTGACATTCTGTGCCGAGAGCAGCAAGACCTAGACCAAACCCCTGACATTCCAGTAACATCAAGCACTACTCAATGTGATAGCAACAAGAGGCAGCCAGATGCCTCAGCAGATAGGGGCAGGTACCTGGTGAAACCCCACCTCCAAACCAAAGAGTTTAAAGCCTGAAAGCCAAGCTACAAATTAAATCCTCAGACTAGATCAAGAACTTGTCTTCCTGTTTGGTGCATTTTCCTGTGATGGATCCCCACCCTTCATCTATTTTACATATACCTGCTCTTTCCTAATTAATTTTCTACGCTGTCATGCCCACCCTCTGAGTGTTATCTTCGCTTTAAACTTTTTTTGCATACTCAGAAACCAATTAGCATGCACTCTCCATCCCGTGCCTATAAAAACCCCAGACTCAGTTGTTAGGGGAGATGACAGCCTGACTTCAGGGAAGAGCCAAGCTAACTTCAGGGAAGATGACCTGCCCTTCCCATTCCCTCTCCAGCTCCCCTCTCCACTGAGAGCCACTTTCATTGCTCAATAAAATTCTCTGCCTTCACCATCCTTCAACTGTCTGTGTGATCTCATTCGTCTTGGATCCTGGACAAGAGCTCAGGACCCATCAAGTGTGGGTACCCAGAAAGGCTGTCACACCAGCCCTCTGCCCTTGCTGGGAGAGCAGCCACCCCACACGAGGAGGCAAGGGGGCAACTGAGCTGTTAACACAAGTCTGCAGATGGCAGGACTAAAGGAGCACTGTAACACCCACTCTGTGGCTTTGGGGTTACAGGCATGCTCATTTGAGTGAAGCTGCATTCCCCTTGAGGTGACATCTCTGGTCTGGACACAGGCCCTGCATGGAGGTTGCTCCTGTGTCAGCACCTGGAGCAGCCAGCCGGATCCTGCACTTGCCCGCCCACATGCTCCCTCCTGCAAGGGGTTGAGCATGGCAGACTGACTAGATGGGGTGTCCCTTCTACAAGTCCAGGGAAGGAGGCAAGAAAAATCCTTCATCAAATATAATAGGCCCTCACTGTCCCAGGCACTGTGGATGAGTCAAAGATATGTATGACCATATTTGTGCACACATGTGGCTTATACGCATATGTACAAATAGAAAAACATGCTAGGCTGGCTATTCTTAATAGACTCTCTTGAACCTCTTGGTTCCAGCCCCTACTGAAGTAATGATTTCATCAAACAGATGCAGAACATCTACCCCTTGAGATGGAGAACTGCTGACTGGTGCCTACTTTTCTGGTCATAAGCTGAGTTTTCTGTCCCTTTGTCCTCAAGTGGCTTTGAATTTTGTTCTTTTGAGAAAATGCTACTAAGGATACAGGACCTGAGTCCCAGGTATTTTTGAAGGTAACAACCAGCCTTCCTCTCTCTGTAAGTCTGTGTCTTCACACCCATCATGCCCTTTTCTCTCTTCCATACTCATGGGCTCTCTCAAATGCTTCAGACATTCCCCTCACAGAAGGCCACAACTGGCCATGAGTTCTCATTAGGAAAATGGCGCTACCTGATGTTCACCCACCTTACAGGATTTTCCTGAAAATTGATGATGAAGTTTGAGAGACTTTTTTGATGATATGAAATGATAGTCCAGTTTCTTGTAACCTTTTTTGATGAAAGTGAAAATAATGTGATTTTAGCATTCTGCCTCCTTTGGCCTGAGGCAAGTCACCTAATCTTATATATCAGTTTCCTGTGTGTAAAGCAAGGAAAATAATTGTTACCTGGCTCACTGGGATTGCCGGGTTTAATTAGTTATGACTTTAAAAGGTTATAAAAATTGCTTTGTAAATTATTCATAACAATGATGGCACACAACTCCTTTTGATATTTTTATCCCTTCTCTAATTTCTCCCATATCTGGTTCTTCTGCTATAGAAATAAAAAGTCATTAGCAGTGAATTTGTATGTATTTATCTGCATTTCTTCCTTTTCAATATTTTAAGGATCTTACGTATTATCACAGAAAATGTAAAAAAAACATTCAGAAAACTCCTTCCTCTGCTCTCTTGGAGCCATTAGTACGGTGGTTTTCAAAGTGGCATCTTCAAACAAGCATCAGGAATGCTTGAGCCCCCAGTTCCCAAAATGTGCACGAGGGCACTCTGGGGACATTGTAGCAAACTCATACAGGAGGCCTGGGATATTTTTTAAATTTCTGAGAGGCTCACAAGCAACACTGGACATCTGTCAGATGCTGGGCAAACTACTAGTCCAAAGTAGTTCATGCTTTCAACATGAGGTCCTGTCAACAACATTCCTTTCCATAAAGCCATATCTAGTTGGATTTTTGGCAGATGCTGTGATAAAAAGCAGGTGCTCCATGAAAATCAGTGTGGAACAGAAAATAAGGCTGGCAATAGCCCATCTGATTCCCAGGTTTGAGAGACAGTGCAGCGTCCAGCCAGTGCAGAGATCTCATTATTAAGTAATTGTGGTTAGTATTAATGAAATAAAATGTTATTTTTCTTTCAATGTAAAAGTGTTTTTAAAAATAGCTGCTAAGTTGTTAGGGCATAAATACTTCTTCAGGTGTTTCGGTCTATATACTTAATAAATGCAACTGTTACTTTTTTTTTTTTTTTTTGGCCTAGAAACAGAGCTACCAGAAAAATCTGGTGGCCCTGTCAAAGGGCACTGTGTAAAAACTCCTGAGGCCCTGAGGACACCGTGAGGCAAGGAGTTCTCGTGTCTCTAAGAATGAATCATATCATTTCTTTCAGAAGACGGAATTTATGGCTGGCCAGTAAGGCATGTCTCTGACATGAGAACTTGCTACAAACGCAAATTCTTGGGTCCACTCCAGACTTCTTGAATCAGAAACTCTGCGGGTGGGGCTCAGTGATCTGTCCTTTGACCAGGCTTCCAGGTGATTCTAACGTGTGTGCACGTTTGAGAAACACTATAGTAGCACTTTACTAGAGCAGCAGGCGTGCCTGGGCGGGGGATGTTCCATGGATAAACTAACATCAGACCAATCGCACAGTTTGAATGAGAAAGTACAGAAATGACCCAACTAGGGGCAAAAATAAAAAATAAAAAATAAAAAAAACCACCCGCTGAATCAGTTCACATAAATACATAATGCCTATATCTTGCTGCCTTAAAGCTCATTCTAGTTTCCTAAAATTATGAAAACTTACTGTTTTCATTACAAATTGTGAGTAATTTGTGCTTTCTCTTTGGCATTGTGGGGAACTCAAAGTGCCTTTTGATTTTTGAAGACTGAATCACTCTAGTATTGAATGCTTCAGATTGCTGAGAATGAATCATATCATTTCTTTCAGAAGACAGATTTTATGGCTGGCCAAGAAGGCATGATCCAAGATCTTTGTCAGGAATCAGATTTGCATTCTCTTCTGACTTGGTAGCAAGCAGGACATTCCTCACACATCTTGTCAGTGTTTCTGTGGAGAGGAATAAGGAAGGATGAGGTGCCCCTGGGCTCAGTGAAAATGCACGGCTGTGTGAGTGTTAGAGAATTTGAGGAAAATCTCCTGTGCTGAACAGCAGACCTCAGTTTTTCATCCTGGTTAATCCCCTTAAGCCTTTGTACATATGCAGAGATTTCCAAACTTTGGAGCGCTAAATCAGAAGCTTTCAGCAACAATCTTCCTTGGCATCCCCCTGTTTCCTTGGCAATATGGTGGTCTAATGCTGAGTATAAGGAAGCTGGTCAGAAAAGCGCATCTCTGGGGATACAGGGGAAGAGAAATCTTTATTATCTTGAGTCCTCTGATGCTGGAGTGGTTTCAGTGCTAGACCTTGAGGTGACAGCAGGAATCAGCAGGTCTTCAACTCTTGAGGATGGCGAGGACTGTGCAACCACTCTGGCTCACAATAGCTTTCTTCAATGGTGTTGTGTTACTGAATGTATTACTTTTAGGAATTAAATTATAGTTATCTTCTGAGGTTGATATAAATTCATTCCCTTCTCTTAAACATTTCAGTCTCCTCTTCAGAGTTTGATACTTTTTGACCACTGATTCCTTCCTGAAATTCTTTCTTGCCTTGAATATATACCCTTACTGAAATACTTTTGGTTTTCACAGCTCAATTTTCTTCTTTCTTCCTCTTTTAATATATATGCTTTCCCCAAAGATCTGCACATTAACCTTTTCTCTTTTCTTCCCATACCAGCCCTCCACCCTCTCATCCATTTGAAGGAATTCAGCTTTCTCTTAGTCATATCCTAACCTCTTTCTGCACTCTGCATTTCTCCTGGAACTTCACTCTTGTCCTCTTTCAATGTCCCAGTTCCAGATTTCTTACTTCTTAAAGGAGCCACCACTCTTAGCTTACTAGGAAAAAAAGTTAAATATGAAGTCATGCTGCAATCCTTGTTTTTCCTTGGCCTCACTTTCAATCAGTTCATAAATTGATAAAACGTCTATAGACTGAGTACCCACCAGCAAGAAGGCATTGTGTTAGTCCTGCAGATCTAAGACTTGGGTCCTGCCTTCAAGCAGGTCAAGGAGCCTCGATTTACAACATCTTATTCCTCCTTTTTGTTACTGTCACTGATCTGCTTTGCAGTATCCTCACTTCCCACATAAACTATTGCAATTAACTCTTTTCCTGGTCTTCCTGCCTCCAGCATCTTGCTTCTCCAGTTAATTCTAACTGGTGCTAGAAAAGACATTTCTGGATCATACCGTTCATCAGTGTGATCCCTTGATCGAAAATTTCCCATTTCCCCCCTCACCACCATCCCCTACACCCTTTGGACTACACTTGTCAAAAATTGTAAGGAAAAGTTTGACACAATCTCTACTGATGCTGTGAGAAACACCGTATTTCCTTTGAAATGATTTTTGCCTTTAAACTATACCAATTGGGTTGAAAAGAGTCTTTATGGCTTAGAATAAAATGAAACATTTCACCTGGTGATCAAAACCAAGAGTACGCCAGAGTCAAAGAAATGTTTCATCACTGTCTTCATAAAAAGAGATAGGCAAGATGATGTCTTTCAAGAACACATCTTATGTAAACCATAGAGAGTAACTGATCAGTATCACTTATAAGTGGGGTCATACTGGGTAGAAATATATTTTGAGACTAGCTCTTCTACTGAGTAGTCATGACCTTGGATTACTTTCCAGCTCAGACAATCCAAGACTCTCTTTTAGATAGCACTTACCTTTCTTTTCCTTACTCATCCATTAATACAGCACCACATAAAGCCCTGAGAATTCAACACTGAACACAACAGACATAACCTCACTCCCTTGGGTTTTTTCTTCGTTGGTCCAACTCCTTCGCTAGTTTCAATGGCAAAGTCAGATGTCAAGACTAAAGATTTATTTAATAGTTAAAAACTAAAGATCCGCTTGTTCTAAGGCACTATAATGGATTAAGAAGGGTTGCCCAAGAGATTGGAATAAAGATGGGGTCAAATAAAGTGAAAGATTTGGGGGAAATGAATATATACCCTCCCAAAAAGTAAAGTGAGTGATAAAAATGTTTACATTAGAAAAACAGCATATCCTTAAAAGTAGATCGTCTATTTTATGAATATGTTTAGTAAGAAACAGACTAGTGATTTTGAAATTTTGGTTGGGGATCCCAGGGTGTAAATTTTTGCCACATGGAAGAAAGTTTCAGTTTTAGGAAGCAAGGAACAGTAGAAAATCTACGAGCTTACGAGTAAGAAAACCTGACTTGATGGTCCAGGGATGCCATTTAGTAGTTGTGGAAACTTGAGAAAGTCACTTATCCTTAGGCTTGAATTAATCAATATGTAGCAATAATAATAGCTAACATGTAAGTGTATATGATGAGTAAAGTGCTTTATATACATTATTTCTGTAATCCTATGATATCTACATGAGGTAGTATGATTTTTTTATTGTGGTAAAAAACACAATTTAAAATTTACCATCTTAACAATTTTTAAGTGATAAAAAATAACTTCGTAACGTATTAAGAGGTAACACATTAGTGTTTTCTTTATGTATATTGTTGTGAAATGGATCTCCAGATCTTTTTCATCTTGTAAAACTGAAATTCTATACCAGTTAAGGAACAACCCTCACCCCCATTTCCCCCTCACTCCAACTACTGACAATCATCATTCGATTTTCTGTATCTATGAGTTTTACTTCTTTGGATACCTCATGTAAGTGGAATCATGCCAAATTTATCTTTTCATGATTGGCTTATTTCACCAAGCATAATGTCTTCAAGGTTCACACAGGTTGTAGCATATAACAAGATTTTCTTCTTTTTTAAGGCTAAATAACATTACACTTTATATACATACCACATTTTCTTCATGCTTTCACTCATCACTGGACATTTAGGTTGGTTTTACCTCCTGGCTAGTGTAACCAACATAGCAATGAACTTGGGGTGCAAATCTCTTTGAGCTCTTTTAGATATATACTAAGAAGTAGAATTGCTGGATCATATGATAATTGTATTTATACTTCTTTTAGAAATCTCTGTTCTGTTTTCCATAGCAGCTGCACCATTTTATATTCCTATCAGCAGTACATAAGTGTTCCAGTTTCGCCACATCATTACCAATACTTCTTATTTTGTTGTTTGTTTGTTTTTGATAATGACCATCCCTATGGGTATGAGGTGATATCTCAAAGTGGTTTTGATTTGCGTTTTCCTGATGATTAGTGATACCAAGCATCTTTTCATATGCTTCTTGGCCATTTGTATACCTTCACTGAAGAAATACCTATTCGAGTCTTTTACAGGCAATTTGTTTGTGTTGTTGTTGTTAAGTTGTAGAAGTTCTTAGATATTCTAGATATTAACCATTTATCTGATGTATGGTTTGCAGATATTTTCTTCCATTCCATAGGATGCTTTTTCACTCAACTGTTTCCTTTGCTGTGCAGAAATTTTTAAGTTAGATGTAGTCCCATTTGTCTAATTTTGCTTTTGCTGCCTGTGTTTCATGTCATATCCAATAAATTATCACCAAATCCAAAGTCATTAAGCTTTTCTCCTGTTTTCTTCTAGAAATTTTATAGTTTTCCGGTCTTACATTTAGATATTTTATCCATTTTGGTTATTTTTATATGTGGCATAAGGCAAGGATCCAGCTTCATTTACTGGTATGTAAATATCCAGTTTTCCCATTTATTAAGGAGACTACCTTTTTAAAAAATGTAGTCTTGATGGGCTTGTTGAAGATCATTTGACTGTATACGTGAGAATTTGTTTCTTTTCTCTCTGTTTCATTGTTCCAGTTGTCTGTCTTTAGCCAGTATCATACTGTTTTGATTACTGAAGCTTAGTAATATGTAAAATATGAAGCTTCCAACTTTGTTCCTTTTCAAGATTGTTTTGGCTATTCAGGGTCCTTTGAGATCCCATGTCAATTTTAGAATGTTTTTCTACTTCTGCAAAGTGAAAAATGCCATTGGGATTTTGATAGGTATTGCATTGAATCTCTAGATCACTTCGAGTAGTTTAAACATTTTAACAATATTGTCTTCTAATCCATGGTATGAGATGTCCTTCCATTTATTTGTATCTTTAATGTCTTTCAGCAGTGTCTACAGTTTTCAATGTACAAGTCTTTTGCCTCTTTGGTTAAGTTTATCCTTAAGTATTTTATCCTTCAGTATCCTTATTTCCTTTTGATAGTATTCCAAGTGGTACTGTTTTCTTAATTTCATTTTCAGATTGTTTATTGTTTATGCATAGCAATGCAACTAATGTTTACATGTTGGTTTTGTATCATGCAACTTTGCTGAATTTGCTTATTAGTTCTAACCATTTTTGGTGGAGTTTTTATGGTTTTCTACATCTAAGATCATGTTATCTGCAAAGAGAGATACTTTCACTTATCACTTCCCAAGTTGGATGTCTTGTATAGGGTGCAATTATTAAGACTGTATTATAAATGAGTAAACTGTGTTCTGTCATATTTATAAATTTGTTGTGAGGATTCCATGAGCTTATGGGTATGAAGTTGTTTTGTAAACTATTTTAGGGCCACTGATTTCTACAATCAATTGTCAAAACAGACCTCTATTCATAGAAAGTAGATCTAAGTTAATTCTTAGCACTAATGGAGGTCAAAAGATAGAAACAATGGAATGAGTTAAAGGAACCTAATGAATGTTTAAAATCTAGCTAAGAAATAACTTGGATCTTCAGCATTACTAGAGTATAACAGAATAAAACTGTAAATTTTTATTAATGCAGTTATTAATAAAAAATAAAAATTGCATTTTTATTAATGTTAAACTACAACAAAAACTGATAAAGCAGTTTTTGTTCTGAATCAAATGTGTTTTCTAGGCAATTTCAATCATATATAAATAAATGGAAAATAACACTGAACTAAATAGTATGGAGTTAAAAATCACCTTTTCTTTACTATGTATTGAGTCTGATAAATTTCAAGGTTTAGCTGGTGTGTCTTTGTTTTTCTGTTCTTAGAGTTTCCGAGTAATTCCTCTAAGTTAGCAGATATATATTACTGCTCACTGTACAACAAAAACAAGCCCAGTCTCTTCCAAACTGCTAGCTTCTGCAAGCATGTATTCAACCTCAGAAAATACCTCTCCATCACAACTCTCCTTCCTGGAGGATGTGGCTACAGGAATTTCTATTCCCACTCTACTGCTGTTTTGCCAAGGACGGCTCCCTCATTCTATCCCTAGCTCCCATTCCATAGCACAATATACCTCCTCTTCTTCCTCATGGTACTCTTTGGTCTACCACACTCAGCTATCCCTCCTTTAAATACCACAGACATTCATTCAACATTTATTGAGCACTTACATGTTCTAAAGCTCTAAAGTACAAAAGTAAATAGAAATGTTGGAGTATGGAAGGGAGAATGGTAGGCATCAAAGAGAGGCATTTCAGAGTAAAGACTTTCCTGAAGTGAAGACACAGATTCCTGCCAGCGTATGACCAATCCTAGGACCTGTGGGGAGTGTAGCTCCTAGGGATGAAGGGCACCTGGGTATGGGGAGGGCTACACCACAGCCAAGAGTGAAGGGCCTCTTATGCCACCTGGAAGAGTTCAGATTTAATCCTATGAGTCATAGGGATTTTCAAGTATGGAATTAATATTTTTTTTTTCTTCAGAACAATACCTCTAGCAACAGTGCAAAGGATGAACCATAAAGGACAGAGAACTCGCATGGCTGAGACACTTGTGGCCAGCCAGGGATAATGGTGGCCTGGATTGAGTGGGATGCCATGGAGATGGGTAGGCAAAAATGATCCCCAGGGCCCTTACTATTTCTCACAACATCTTGTTTCATTCATAGAACTTGGAGACTCTCATATTATCAGTGGAGTTTGAGTTCTTTGGAACCACTTCAGCCTTGCTTAATTGTTAAGCTCATCTAAGGTCCTTAAGCACTAGTTTAAAGGTGGAAAGCAGGAACCAATGGCTAAGAGTGAGATGAGAGTAAGGTGTATCTCTCCCAGGTCCCTAACTTGGGCACTTATTTGGATGAGAATAGAGGTTAAGTATTCCTTAGCTGAAATGCTTGGGACCAGAAATATTTCAGGTTTTTTTGTGTGTGTATGGAATATTTGCATTATCCAAAATGCTCCAAAATCTGAAACATTTTGAGTGCCAAAATGATGTTCAAAGGAAATGCTCATTGGAGCATTCCAGATTTTGGAGTTTTGGATTGGGGATGCTCAATTTGTACCTTAATCTGGGAATGCCGATACCATGAAACCTGCAAATTAGGATGGAGGAGATGAAGGAGGAGAGTTAGTAAGTTCTCTGTGGATGAGGAATTATTCTCAAAAGATAGGAAACTAAAGCTTGGATCGGTAAACAATTTTTCCAAGGTCACATTACCAGGAAACAGTAAAGTGACACTGGAATCCAGGTCCTCTGAACCTCAAAGTTATCAGTCACCCGCTCACTCCTTTCACCACTTGTCACCTGTCACCACTCACCTCACTACTCCTCTAGCAGACTTTTTACATAGACTGCTGCTGCGACAATTCCTCACATCTCTGTGTCTCTTTGAAATTTAGCCTCGCTGCTCCTCTCAGCAACAAGAGTCCTCGAATCTGGGTTTGGCCATGTGAATTGTTTTGACCAACAAATCAAGCAGAAGTGATGTGCAAATGATGAGCCTAGGGCTGAAGAGGTCTTTCAGCTTTTACGCTCAGCCTCTTGGAACTCTGAGACAAGAAGCCCAGGCTAGCCTCCTTGAGGATAAGAGACCACATGTAGAGAAAAGCCTGGCTGACAGCAGAAACCAACCTCAAGGCATGTGAGGGAGGCACTGTTAGGCCACAAAACTCCATCAAGTTGCCAATGAACCATCACTGCACAAGAAAGGTGAAACAAGCAGAAGAACTTACCAGCTGAGCCCTGCCCAGACTGCCAACATACAGAACTGTGAACTAATAAATGGCTGTTGTTTTCAGCCATTAAGTTTGGATTGGTTTCTCATGTAGCAATAGATAACTGAAACATCACTACATCCAAATACAACACATTAAGCTATCTCTGAAGAGAGAAAGAAAGAATCTCCTTATCACTGGCAAGAAGGAAAAATACTGACACATGTCAGGAACAGTCCCAGACATGTCAAATTATTAGAAACATAGGCTCCTTTTCTCTTAGAAATAAAAGGAAACTATTATAACTTCAGAGCTGAGTTTCACTATGAGTTAAATAAGTCCTTGTGGGTCAGCAGGAAACTCAGCATCCTTTACTATTGGTTCTAAGGGAAAATGTTTCCTATTTGAATAAAATAATTTATAAACTAACCTGCTGGTAAATGGAGGATAATTTGTCCTAAGACATGATACGCATTTTGTAAAAGCAGAGTAAATAGAAAAAAGACAACAATGAGAAGACAGAACACAATCTTAATCTGCACTTACATCCTTGTAGGAATGTTTACCAAAGAAAAAAATACCCTGTGAATGCAAAAGACTTGTGCTTCGGGAAGAGAACAGCTTCTAGCTGTAATTGAATCATTTGGGGCCACAGTCTATGGTTACCCTAAGGTGATTATGCTCAGAATGGAGGCTTTCAGAATGTCATTTAGCAGAAGAAAACATGGCTAGATACCAGTAATAAACTTTTGCCCTTGAGCTACTCATTTTTTATGGCAAACTAATTGAAACATACAAATCGTATAATGTTCCCTGCTTGTGAGAAGGGGCAGGACTGAAATGCAGATGATTGATTCTGAAATGTAGCCACTAAGATAAGGTTTCTTCTTCAACAGAAAATATGTTACTGATCTAATTTCCGTGCAGCCAAGATAAGTGGAACTGTCATTCCGTCCTATTGGACAGATCCTTTGTCTTCCATGTGAAAACAAAGCTGCACAGATACATTTTTGTTTCTAAAATAAAATTTCTTTTCTTTTATTCTCCCCTCCTCCTGACCTTTTTTTTTTTTAAGTGATTTATAGAGAGTTGATTAAATTAACTGGTAAACTCAAGAGGCCAGATTCTACTTTTAAATGCATGCTCATGGTTACTGTGAGCAGAAAAATGATACAGCCTAAGGACAACAATTACATTTTATTCACTGTTCAAGTAAGGATATTTGGAGGGTGCAGGAAGGGATGGGGCAGGCCTGTTATCCAGAGAAACATTGTAATGAACAAGCTCAGCTTGGCAATATTTAAATTCATTTTTTAGTATGTGGGTAGGAGGGCAATTGTCACACTGTGTTCATAGACATAAATGCTTTGTCTGTCTTTTGAAGCAAGAGATAATACATCCCAGGGTTATAATTTAAGACATGTGCATCAGGGGGAAGTAAGGAGAAGTGACTTAAGATGAGTAAGTGGCTGTCTTCTTCACAAAAGATGAAAGCGTTACTGTCGTTAAGTCAGGGCTGGTTAGAACTTTGCCTATTCATTCACTTTCTATGTACCTAATGTTCCCCAGACATGCACACACATCTCTAGTCTATCTGAGCTTCTCATGGCTGTACCTTTGTCAAAGTCTATACGTCTAAGAACAGAAAAGCATCTCCTAAAACTAGCCATTTGTTTCAACAATCACAGCTGCTTACATTTGTTTCATATTTCAATGGGTTTTATACCCCTATCAACATATTTTTTTAAAATTTTATTAATTGTATTGAATAAATATTTGGACCTACTATGCTAGGTAGGTCCAACAGAGGATCCAAAGACATAGAAGATATTCTAAACCTTTACTCAGCTTATTAGACAAATAAAATAATAAAAATATTGATGATAAAACAAAAACAGATAAACTAAGAGAGAGAGAGACAGAAGAAAATGCTAGCCAGTGGGATTGCAAAAGCAAAAATAATTGTATCTGTTGCTTCTTGAAAGAAGGACCTTGAAGGACGAATAAAATTTCAGCAGACAATGGCAAGGGTGTGGTTATGGAGAGAGTTATAGACTGGTCCAGTTTAAAGGAATGGCTGGGCTGGGCATGGTTCCTCACGCCTGTAATTCCAGCACTTTGGGAGGCGGAGGTGTGTGGATCACCTGAGGTCAGGAGTTCGGGACCAGCCTGGCCAACATGGTGAAACCCTGTCTCTACTAAAAATACAAAAATTAGCTGAGTGTGCACTCAGCTACTCCGGAGGCTAAGTCAGGAGAATGGCTTGAACCCAGGATTCAAGGGCTATCCTAGAGGATAGGAGGCAGAGGTTGCAGTGAGCCAAGATCATACCACTGCACTCCTGCACTCCGGCCTGGGTGACAGGTTGAGACTTCGTCTTGGAAAAATTGAGAGAGAGAGAGAGAGAGAGAGAGAGAGAGAGAGAGAGAGAGAGAAAGAGAGAGAGAGAGAGAGAGAGAGAGGCAGCCAGACAGCCAGACAGCTGGCTGGCTGGAAAAAGGCTCAGAAAAAAAGGCTCAGAAGAGAATGTGCTGCTCGGTTTGTCTGGAGCCAAGATACCAGGCGGTAGAGAGTCAGAATGGAGGGGCACTCCAAGTGGGGACTTAGTACTCAATTCAGCAGATGATGGGGTAATGTGACGAGCACTGTGCTCAGATGATGGACAAGCAGACACGAATTCAACAAGAGGTCTCAGCAACACTGTTGCCAGGACAGCCCCTCCACATGACCAGTGCCCTCTCATTTTTTGGAGCTTGTCTTTCATCACATTTGTCAGGGGGCCTAATATACATTATATTAGATATAATATAAATTTCTATCATATATTGTTATAGTTTGCTATCATATATTTTTATAGTTTACAGACATCAAATATAATATCAAGTATAATATCAAATATGTTATATACTTATTGTATATATACCTTTTCAATTTGCTATATAATAGATATCCCAGTTATATATGTATATCCCCGTTATATATGTATATGAATGGCCTTCACTAGTAGGTGCTGGAACCATGATTCACTCACTGTATTGCTATCACCCAAAAGGCACCATTCTCAGCACTGGCTGAACTTCCCATCACCTGAGGTGCTTACAGAATAACAGAGCTGAGACCTCAACTCAAGTCACTCTCAGCTGAGGTACCCGGACACCCCAGGTTTTCATAACTGGCTGGGGTGATTCTGACCTGCTAACCAGGTTGGGGACCACTGACAAAGGGTTTTTCATGTAGGTGATTTACATCAACTTCTGAAGGTCCTTATATTACTGTACTTTAAGACCCAATGGGGCTACAAATATTAATTTTGAATAAATGGGCACATAACATTTTAAACTTACATTCCTATTGTGGTCTTGACTTTTGAATGGGTCAGGGCTATCATTAAGAAGAAGGAGGCCAGAAATGGTGGCTCACAGCTGTAATCCTAGTACTTTGGGAGGCCAAGGCGGGAGGATTGCTTGAGTCCAGGAGTTCAAGACTAGCCTGGGCAACATAGTGAGACCTCATTTATGCAAAAAATTAAAAATTAGCTGGGCTGTGGTGCCAACTGGCTGTGGTGAGCTGTAATCATGCCACTGCACTCCAGCCTGGGCGACAGAGTGAGAACTTCTCTCCAAAAAAAAAGAAGATAAAAAAGGAAGAATAAAGGAATGTAACTTAATGGACTTTTAATGAGAAAGGAATTTTTGGGCACTACTTAAAATTGGAAGCCTGTGGCAGTCCTGGGCACATGATTAGAGATTTGTGAGCTGTGGCTTTTATCGTTACCTACCAGGTGGGGTCTGGACATGAATGGTGGGTGGCAAAGGAGCAGCAGGGCCTCTGGCCTCAGATATAGTGAACCCACTCCACACTGCCCCCCATCCCTCTATTCCTCTTTTCTGTTTTTTGTCTTTCTTTTCTCTTTCATTTTTCTGCTTTTTTTTTTTTTTTGGTATTTCTCCCATTTCTTTCCCCTTTGTGTCCCGTATTTTTATTTTTCTCCTTTCTCTATGTCTCCAATCACTTTATTTCTGACTCACCATTATCCTTTCCCTTATTCAGTGTTTGGGTGTTCCCAAAATACCGGGAATACACAACATCTTAAATTATTAAGTTGTATTTATTGAATGAGCTTGATGCTCTCTATCTTAGATTTTAAGGTGGCAAGTTGATCATCTAATTTTCTATAAAACAATACATTTTAAATAAGCTATTTTTCACTAATAAGTTGGGAAACCATTTCTACTAAAGAAAACTCCTTATCCCCTTGCCAGATATTTCTGATAAAGAAAGATAAATGAGTACTATATTTTAAAGGCAGCCACTGCAAATGTGCTTCATGAAAAACAGTTGACATGCTACACAACATTGAAATGACTGCTAGCTTTATAAATTAAAAATGAGAAAAAAAAAAAAAAACCAGTTGGGAACACTATAACATCATTTCCTAAATGGTAGGAGGATTTTGCAGCAGAGAAATCAACAGACATACAGAGGTTATCACTGGCCACAAACAGCTGTCAATAAATGCAAATCCCAAGAGAACATGCTAACGAATGATAACTCAGTTAACCAAAAAGAAAACACAGCAGCATATATACAGGGCCTTGATCTTACTTCTTCATTTTGTCACTTCTTCTTCCATCTGTAATGGGTTTCTTAACATTCCGTCAGTCTATGTCTATGATTTCGTAAGTATGAATCTAAAAAGGCATTTCTTCTAAGAATTCACCTTTGACTCCACCTTCTTTTTTTCAATGATTTCTCTTCTCAGGGTTTCTGTAGCCACCTACAATGTGCCAGGCTCTTTGGTCATTAATTTGTCAATATTATTTCTACTCATTGCAACAATCTTACAATGCAGATATTTGTCTACCATTTTGCAAATAAGGAAAACTAAGCCTCAGAGAATGTTAAGTAACTTGTCTATATCAATTAACACAGGTATAGCTGGTATTTACACCTGCATGTTTAATTCCAGTGACAGTGTCCTTTCCACTGCCTCATCCTGTCTCCCTCCCACTTCTTTCTAATGCCGTCATACAATTACCTGTTATTTTATTTATTTATTTATTTATTTTCTTAGAGACAGGGTCTTACTCTGTCACCCAGGCTAGAGTGTGGTGGCGTCATCTCGGCTCACTGCAACCTTTACCTCCCAGGCTCAAACAATAGTCCCATGTCAGCCTCCTGGCTAGCTGGAACTACAGGCATTCACCACCAAGCTTGCCTAATTTTTTTGATTTTTTACAGAGATCAGGTCTCACTATGTTGCTCAGACTGGTCTTGAACTCCTGGGCTCAAGTGATCCTCCTGTCTAAGCCTCCCAAGCGGTGGGATTACAGGCATGAGCCACTGTGCTCAGCCCTATCATAAACTAATTATGTTATTTTACAGTAGCTTTACTCACACTTATTTTGTTTCCTCAATCAGATTAAAATAGCAATAGCAATAAAAAAATCTGGAGAATAGTACTCTGAAAATTCTGAGCACTAGACATTGCCAGGTGTTGTTAAGGAAAGTTAGCTACTTTGGGAGGCCAATTATCTCCTCCTAGTTCATATCTACCAAGCCAAAAGTTCCCTATAGGGAAGCTCATTAGGGAAGGGGAATGAATAAGAATTAAGTGTCTCTCACTTTCTACCAAGGGAAATATATAATTCTGGAGAATCTTATTCTCTCAAAAATAGTATTCACTGTCTTGTAACCAATGTCTCCCTTAAAACAAAAAAGCTCTTCAGAGAGTTGCAGATGTGACATAAAATTATAAGCACCTCCATTTTGGGACCCATGCTGGTACAGACATAGCCTAAGACTGCATCCTTTTTTTTTTTTCTTTTAAGCCTACAGCACCCGGTACTTCCAGGCGGTCTCCAATCCAAGTACTAACCAGGCCCGACCCTGCTCAGCTTCTAAGATCAGGTGAGATCAGGCACGTTCAGGGTGGGATGGCCACAGACAGACTGCATCCTTTTTAAGGCATTATTTCATATCACTGAGGCTTTAAACATCACCTGGAACCCTATGAAGTCATGTGGTCCCAGTTCTGTATTTATGTAATATGAAATGGCAGCTTTACATTTATTCTTGTGTAATTTCAACCAGTGATTTTGGTCCATTGACCAAGTCTGTTGAAATCTTTAAACATTCTCAGTCTGTCAACCAATATACTTACTGTCGTCTTACAAAACATCCCTTCCAGATGTGCTGCCTCTCCTCCCGTGCCCCCTAGTTTCTAATTGAACACGTATCTGTTCTTGTTTGCTAGACCATAAACTGTATGAGGACAAGACTTCCGTCTGTCTTGTTCACCACTGGATCCTGGCATTTAGCAAAGGGCATGGCATGGCGTAGGAGCTCGGTATGCTCCGAGTAAGTGAAAGCATAGAAGAGGTGGAGAAATGGGAACAGGACAAGGAAGGGAAAGGAAGGAAGACATTATAAATAGAGAAAGAAGAGAGAACAAGATCAGATCAAGGAACTGCGACACATACAGTGTAGAATCTAAGATGCCTGAGTTGTAAGTTATTTAACTTCTCTGAGCCTCATGTTTTTATTTATAAAATATCACAACATCAGCCTCAGAGGATTGTTGTGCACGTGAGAGGAGATGATGCTGCACAAACATCTGTTCTGCAGGAGTTAGGACCCACTGAGGCTGACAGGATGCTTGGGATTCTTTCACTCCACTTTCAGGTTGCCAGGATGATCAAGGGGCAAGATTCTGTGGCTCTGAGCCATTTCGGGCTGCTGAAGGAAGTCTCTGGGCCTTATGCTCGCCACATTGCCCCTCTTTCCAAATGAATCACTTCATTAAAATGAAAGGTTTACTAAAACAGTCTGCCAGGTTAGGATGATTCATGCACCCCAGCTGTGGCCGTCATCAGAAAACCATGTGCATTCAGTACAGTTATCAAGCCTGAATAGCCACTAATTTGCAGAGCTTTTGGTCTCAGTGTCATTTATTTTTGTATTTTAAAAGAGGAAGTGCACAAGACATCATTATGTCAGTCCCACATAAGAGGCTGGTAGACTCTTAGTAAGTGGATGCACATGTTTGCATTTCCAAAAGCTTCTCTTTTCATCAAAAGAAAATACGCATGTCTAATTGGCTGTTTGTGTAAAGCATGCGCATATCTATATGTTGGGTTATTCGTTCCCTTGATGGTAAGCTATAATGAAATACATTTTTAATATTAGATGGGAATTTTAAAAGTCTGCTCTCTGCAAACCTCAGATTTACCACCCTATTTAGCTTGTCAAGTAAGGCTGCTCCTTACATTAAATGAATAACATCTAATCCTGAACACAATTTCAAAGTAAATTCTCTTCCTTTTCAAAATAAACTAGCAAAACCTTACTTCTTCACACTGCTGGGAAAGCCTGAAAATCAAAATGGTAAGCTTTATTCATCCTGAAAGGCTAGAGATAAAAAATAGATATACAAAATAATCATGTATTAAATAAGATATTCCTATCATTGCTACATTAAATATTTGCCACATGATAAATGGCCCTCTGTCACTAGAAAGGAAACATCATCATCTTCTAACTCAATTTATTCTGGTTATATATATGATGCATCCAAAATTGTGAGTAGCTTTTATATCTCAGAGGTTGCCCTTTCTTTGGAACTCCCTGCCTTTAATCCCTCTCTGGTCGATATACTCCACATCTTGCCTATTTTTGACAATGTGGAGAGGAGAACTTGGTGAGGCTGAGATGGTCCAAGGGCTTCAAGAGGCTGCCCTGGGAGCAGTGATAACAGAGTGCTAGACATTCCATTTACAATACTGAAATAGCTGCACAACAGTCCTCTGTCATTTGTATTTAATCACAATGAATGACGGAGAAGATTTTCACTCTATGGGCTGTATTCAGGCCCCTCCCTTCCGCATATTTTCAAATGGACTAAACAACCAGTTTCAGCTTTGAACAGTTCTCACTTTATAAATAGAGATCTTTTAGATCCACACACACAGGGCTTCCAACATAATGTTGAAGCTGTCAGAGGAGAACCAATTTTGTCACTATCAATAGTATTGACCCAGCAGGTGTGCGTTTCACTTGAATTATGGGTGAATTGCTAGAAATCACACAATTGAAGACTGCATCCAGGAGAACGTTTGTTTAGATACTTTTCTGACTTTTCCCACATCAAATCACTTAGCAAGATTTTTATCTGAAAGCACTTTTCCAATAAAATTGGATTCAATCCGAGTTGCAGAAGTTTTGCAGTGCCAGTAGGTGGTATGATGAGGGCTGTAAAGGATGAAAATGTGTTGCCTTCGCTCGAGAACATTAGAGAGCTGGTGGATTAAAGACGACACTGAGCACATCACCCACCAAGCGAGCTTCCCTAAGTTACTGACCCTGGGCCCATGTCACAGATGATCTAGTGATTTTCCATTTTTTGATATTTTAGGGACATATAAAAAGGTCACCACCAAACAATTTTCCCATAACATCCAGATCCTAGTATCATATGGTATTTCCATGAATCAGAGAAAAGCCCTACCTTTATGCTTCCAGAACACCATGTGTGTTCTTTGCCTACCATCGCTGTAGTCCTGCTAAAAGGATAGCTTTTACGGTCTTAAGGCAATGACTATGGAGAGTTGGACTTCCTAAATGACTTCTTAGACCTCAGTAGAAAGACAGGTGCTGTATTTCTCCTTGGATTTACGGTGTGATATTCACTATTCTTGCCCTTGAGCTCAAATTCTGGCAATTAAGAATAGATATTAACATACAGACCATTTTCAAAAGTATATAAGCCAGTGGACAGTATAAATGTGCCTGGAAAGAATATATGCAGTGAATATTTCATCCAGGGAAAACACAATTATCCCAAAGAACATAATTATCCATACAGAACTTAGGCCGGACACTAAATTAAGGCTGCACCCACAGCAAGGGCCCCAGCACATATCTGTAAGATTAAGCAGGCTGGCGGGTTGTAGCTGCGGCGCTGCCGGGCGAAGGGGACCTTCTGGTGAAGGCCAAGGCTGCCGGTCAGTGATCAGGGCAGGTCTGCCTTCTTGGCCACTCTGCTGACAGCTCTACAGCTGTGTGTGCCTCATGCGGCCCCCGAGACAACGATGATCCCCTTTATGGGGTTGATTCTACTGATTTATGTCAAGGGTAACTCTGATTTATAAGCGTATCATCAAAGCCTGAAATTGAACTTTCAAAACAGTATGAATCTAGAGATAATGCCTAGACTAACCGGGATAAAAATAAAGGCCTCTCTTGAATGGAAACAAATTTGATGAGCAATGAACAAAACATAAATGAAGGTTTTTCAACAGGCCTGCCACAGGCCATGGGGGAACATGCTCTCCAGGTGTGCTGTCAGTTGGTGATCAAATTATAAAATGCATTAGTGCTGTAGTTGAATAGATGCATTACTGGGATGCACAGTCTGTCACACATAGGGTGACCAGCCATCCCAGTTTGCCTGGAATGATCCTCATTTTAATCCTGAAAGTCTAATGTCTCTAGAAACCATTGAATCTCAGACAAAGTGGGCTGGTTGGTCCCCAGCAGATGGAACACCAGGCTGATGGGGGAGTGGGTGGCACAGCAGACTGAGGTCAGAGGCACAGTATGAGGTCAAGTCAGGTGCAAAGAGGATAATTTGTACACTTGACATGCTAGACACCTGAGCAGAGTGGCTATGAGAAGGGAGAGTCAGGACAACAGGTTTAACAGTGCTAGAGAGAGAGCACGTGCATACGACACAGGTGAGCGCCTTCATAGGCGCTGCGCTGAGTTCTCATTATTGCTGATTTGTTGAGTACTGTTTTAGGCCTCTCAGTCCCTTTGCAGCTGTTGCCTATATTCTAGCATTTGAAAGTATTCTGTTGATACGGACAGGAGACAGGGAAACACTGGGTACAAGGGGGTGATTCCCTGGCAAAGGCTCTACCCTCAAGCCTGAAGACCTACAGCCCTAAGCGGAAACAGGCATTTCTGTTTCCACGTCCAAAAAGTTGCCTTTTGGCCTGCCATGCCTCCTATCCTGTACCCATATAAATCCTGAACCCCATGCTGCAGAAGCAGATGAGCAGGTAAGGAGACAAGCAAAGGAACCGTGGAAGGACATGGCAGAGAAAGAGAGAAGAAGAAGGACGTTTGAATGCCGACAGAAGTTTGGCTGGGGGTGGTGGGAGATGAGTTTGGCTGCTGGATGGCCAGGCTCCAGGGCGAGAGCATGTTCCTACTCTATCCCCTCTTCTGGCTCCCCGTCCATCCCACTGAGAGCTACCTCCACCACTCAACAAAACTCCCGCATTCATCCTTCAAGTCTGTGTGTGACTTGATTCTTCCGGGACACTGGACAGGAGCTCAGGATACAGAAAGCTGTCACACTGGCCCTCTGCCCTTGTGAAAAGGCAGAGGGTCCACTGAGCTGGTGAACACTCATGCCATCTGCGGACAGCAGGGCTAAAAGGGCACACTGTAACACATGCCCACTTGGGCTCCTGTACCTGTCCATCTGTGTGCTCCCCTTCCCCTCAGAGGTTTGATCAGTTGCAGGGACCGAACAGGTGAGCCACACCCTTGTTGCATGTCCTGTGAGGGGAACCAGGGAATGCTCCCGTTTCACTGTGAATACAACAAAGTTGAAAGCCTCATACAGATGTGTAAGCTGATGTGTATCATTCATACTACTCGGAGGGACCCCAGTGTCACGGTTCTTCTTGGCTTGTAAGAGACGGATAAATCCTCACCTTTAGGATGCTGATAAGGACTTTTCACTATTATTATCAGAGCTAAGAGAAATATTTATCCAGCTCCCCATTCTCTAAAGAGAACCACCCACAACTGGGGCCAAACTCCATCCTTCAGGGCCTGCACACCCTGTTGCCATCAACCATACCCCTGTCCACCCTGCCCCAGCCTAGTAGATGGAGTGGTGAACAAGAAGAGAGGGTGTTCATAGTATAGTGAGCCTTGATGGTAAGTTTGTTCATAGAGAAGAGTCCACTCTTCTTACTACAAAGGCCACATCTAATGAGGCTGCTAGAGACAGAAAAAAATCAGACTGAACCAGAGTAAGCTCAACAATGCCTGTTCCTCCCCAATAAGCAAGGGTTGTGCATAAAAAGATCTCCATCCTTCACTTCCTCTCTGCCACACCCTTCCAGGGCAGGGAGGGGAAGGCTCACAGTAGACACAAAGCTTTGCTTGCAACTGTGCAGGGAAGAGACCTCCAGGCATTCTACCCACTGTGAGTTGAGGAGCTAACACTAATTACTGGCCCTTCTGCATATGTTTCCCCAAACTGACACGCATCATGATGGTCTACAGATAGTATAAGACTCTTCATAAGCACCAAAGAAACAGCTCGTGGATGCAGGTCAGTTTTTATACCAAGTATAAATAGAAAACCTAAATATACACACATAAGTTGATTCTCTTCATCTGCCCACTTTCCAAATGTGTTCATTAACGAAGACTACTGAAATACTAAAGGAGCCAAGTATACACTCAACAATAAAAAAGGATTCCTCTTCAAAATGAATTGTCAAATGTGGCTTCGTGGAGTCCCAAGTTCTGAACATGTCTTGAACCTGTCACCAGCCCTGGGCTGTGACTACTCTGATGTGCAGAGTTTTACAGGCATGGGACCTAAAAAGGATCCCAGGTCAACGATGTGCATTTCACTGTCTGCGCTGTCACTGGCTCAGCCTTCCTGCGAGGGCTCCTGCTGGTGCTGGCGGCTAAGAGGCTGCTCCTCCAGCCCTACAGTCAGCAGTGTTGCCTTTGTGTCCGCCTCGCTTACTCCCCTCTTGCAAGTGATCGCCGGGCACCCAGGCCCCACGGTTTTTACTTGTTCTGTAATTTACTCCTGTTCCTTCAGAATCCACCAGCACATTGACAGTTCAGCAGCCACCAAACTATTCATCCCAAGTCCGCAATGCAGCACATTTTCTTCTCTAAAAATTTTTTGAAACATCTGCTTTTGTTTCCATGGTAATCACAGGGGTGTTCTTTTTTTCTTAATAGAACTTTGAACTGCTTTTAAATTCTGAACTGTTACTGCCTTTGCATTTAACAAACCGGAATCAGTTCAAAATGGCTGCAAAAACCCTTCCTAGTCAAGCTGAAAGGCGACAAGCATGCTAACAAACGAGACGGCAGAAACAAAAATGTTGACTCGTTGCTGCTAACCCCATGTGTAGGTGATGAGCAGGATAGATGAAGATTTCCATAATTTGTTTATATATTAAATTTTTAAAGTTGAAAGTAAACAGACAAGTTTCTGTGTCTGAACCACAATGTCTGCAGTGGAAATAAAGAATAATTTCATCCTTATGCCAGATCTCAAAGGTATTTTGAAGAAAAAAATGGTAGTCCTTAGGGCAGGTGTCCCCAAACTACGGCCCGCAGACTGCATGTGGCCCCCTGAGGCCATTTATCCGGCCCCTCGCCGCACTTCAGGAAGGGGCACCTCTTTCATTGGTGGTCAGTGAGAGGAGCACAGTATGTGGCGGCCCTCCAACAGTCTGAGGGACAGTGAACTGGCCCCCTGTGTAAAAAGTTTGGGGACACCTGCCTTAGAGCCTCACTACAAACAGATACAAAAGCTACAAATTGACACTAAGTTTCTTTTCAAGAAGATAGGCAGAGCAAATCAAGGCCTAACCAAAATAGGAAAAGTTCCCAGACATAAAGTTAACATATTCAGTGGTTAAACTTATTGACTGGAATTGATCATGACTATATAATTAGAGATGTTCAGTTAAGGCCATTTGACACATAGAACTGGAAAAAAGGTGCAAAGTCTGACCTGCAGATGGAGATCTGGTAACCATCCATGCAAATTTGGTAATAAGACCGTGAATGGGAATTTAATCTTTGGGAACACAGAGCTGGGCGGAGGAATAAGAGTCGCTAGCAAAGACGGTAAAAACAGTCAAGAGAAGCAGAGAAATGAGATACTAGTGAGGTCAAGGCAGGAAGACAAGTAGGAGGGGTCAGCAACTCTGAAAGACTTCTCATTTGATGTCCCATGTACTGAATGCCAAGCATGGTATTTAAAGGTTTACCTATATCTGTACCTGTATGTTTACCTATCTTTCTAGGAAATACAGGGACGTAGAGTGAATATGAATGACACCACAGCAGCTGCCTTGGAGCTCTGGAGCCCAAAGACACTGAGATAGATGTATCTAAGGACAGGAGGAGAAGGCAGCGGGCAGATTTGAAAAAAAATGTGGATTACCATTAAAAAGGGATTTGTAAGCAATTTACAGAAATATAATCTATAAGCCTCAGGAATTATTTTGCCCTTACTTTTTAAGAATTGGGATTATTACACTCATAATGAGAGTCATAAATAATGAACAAGAAGGAGGTTGGTTATTATTGTTTGTTTAGTATTACCAGCCTTTTCAATTCCACACAAGAGGGTAACAGAAACAAGCTGTGCGGCTACCTTGCAGTTTGAACATTTCTGGGAATTCGCATTTAACAAGAAAAGATCATCACTGTAAATATATTTTCCAATTTGTAACAGCTGAGACTCATAAATGGAGATTATATGGCACATAACAAGTGACAGGTTATCGGCATGTGTTGGCAAGAGCCCTTTGGCTATTAAAAGATAATTAAAACTCACTATAATCTTCCAGCTGCTTCATTTAGTCATTTTGTTTTATATGAATGTGATAAGGCTCTGATGCATTTTAAATGGACAGCTCCTCTTTTTATCAGCTTCTTGGGTTAAGCCAGTGAGAGTCCCCTCATTTGCAAATCTCCTTCTAGCTACACAATTTACACAAAGCATCTTCCTCCGGCTCTATCGTCAATGATTCTGGTTGCCATGGAGAATTGGGGGTCATCTTTTATCTGGCATAGTTAAAGTAAGCAATTGCCCACCCATATTATGTGATTGGAGTGAATGCTTCCATAACCATTTTCCTTAACAAATAATAGATGTGCTAGAGAGCAGTTGTTCTGTGTTCTCAACAGAGAGTGAAAAAGAACAGGTTTCAATTGGATTTCGATTAAACTTAGAAATAGTTTAATGGCTATGAAGACCAGAAACACATTGTCACAAGACACCATGCAATTGTCAATGCTGGAGATTAGAAAGGAAGAAAAAAAAGAATGGTCTTTTCAGTGTGTATTGTTTACATGCTCTCTAGCTGGAAGGCACGCGGATGGATTACAAAACATTTCAGGCTATTTCTAAATGCAGAGTAGTGGAATATTTCCGAGAACCATTCTTGCAATTATTTTCAATTAAATCTTTACGTGTAGTTTTTCTTACACAAGGACTAAACAGAGCCATATACCCTTTTATGGTCACGCTGATTTGGAGAAGGACGGCAAGGATCAGTGCAAGGGAAGTCTGCGATGCATGGGCAGTTTTGGAGCCACAGTGACCTACCCAGGCCTTTGCTTCCATATGGAAAGCAAGGCTTCTCCTTGATTTGCTGTTCCTAAAACATACCATGCTCTCTCACTCTGCTTGACTTCAGCACATGAGATCTTTTTCTTGTAAGTGTCTTTCTGTTCTTCGAGTGTCACACCACACTGTTGACTGCTGGAAAACAACATCCTCTGTTCTATCTTTGCTGCGCTGTCTCCTTCAGAAGTCAGCAGGAACATTGCCGAATCTTGGAAGCCTTCCCTAAGCATTCAGTGTGGACTTTGGAGCTCCTCTTGCACTTGCACTGATGCCTACCCTTGTACTTCTGTCCTGTGCTGTCATTACCTCTCTACCTCCTTCCCTTCCTCCCCTGCCTCTGCTAGAATGGAAGCTCCTGGAGGGCGGGCCCACATTTTGTCTTGCCGAGCTTCTAATAGGTGCTGAATAAATGTTGAATAAATGCAGGAATGGATGAGAAAAATTATCTTTTGAGAAACAAACTGGTAAGATTTCTATGGTCCTTATTTTCACAGGGACTGACAGTATCTTTTTTCTGAGATTTTGATAGAAATTAAAAATTAATAGAGAAGCATATATCAATAAGGAGGATACTGGGCAAGAATGTTTACAGGAATAAAAAGGACTTCTTCAAAACGGGGCTCTCAGCAATGCCTCCACTCTTAAACTTCACACTGGCTTTGGTGTCACTTCCCAATCATATACAATCTCAACCCTGGGTAGGGGATGCTTCCTTTCTTTTGACATTGCTGGGCTCCATCACATCTACACAGTTGTCATGCAAAGAGAGCACTGAAAGTGGTTTGTGCATTCTTATTAGGTCTCAAAAGATCAAGGGCAAAGGAATCCTCTGTTCATGGCTCAGTTGGGCCTAGGAAATCGCCAAAAAGTGGTAACACCCTTGCTTGAGTTTAAAAATCGTTACCAATATTCCAAATTTAACCTGAACTGAAAGCAAATTTAAAACTTGATTCATATCTATTTTTGCAGGCCCTTCTAGGCAATGATGACCTTCCAGATTAATATGGTTTGGCTGTGTCCCCACCCAAATCTCATCTTGAACTATAGCTCCTATAATTCCCACATGTCCTTGGAGGGACCTGGTGGAGATAATTGAATCATGGGGTGGGTCTTCTCCCATACTGTTCTCATGGTAGTGAATAAGTCTAACAAGACCTGATGGCTTTATAAATGAGAGTTTCCCTGCAGAAGCTCTCTCTTGCCTGCTGCCATGTAAAACATGTCTTGCCTCCCCTTCACCTTCCACCATGATCATGAGGCCTTCTAAGATGTGTGGAACTGTGAGTTAATTAAACTTTTTTCCTTTATAAATTACCCAGTCTTGTGTATGTCTTTATTAGCAGCATGAGATTGGACTAATACACAGATATCCCCTTCTCCAATCTTACCTTCTCTTAAAGTTCATCTTAAATGCATCAGCTCTTTATTCCACAGTAAATGCTGCCCCAACCTCACTAATAGTGGCTTTATTCCAAAGAATCTGCAAAGGCTTCTTAGCATTAGAAGGAAAGTTAACAGTTTTTGATCTTTGGTTTTAAGAAACACAGTTACTCTGTGGACCTATAATGCTTCCTGGCTTTGCACCTTTCTGTCTTTAAAACAACAGCTTTCAACCATAAAGTCATGGGTACACCAGTGCGAGGTGAGTGGCAAGCAATGTGTTACTAACAATACTGCCACAACCCTGTTCACCAAATACTTAGAAATTAGGCAGTTCTAGGCCAGGCATGGTGGCTCTCCCCTGTAATCCCAGCATGTTGGGAGGCCAAGGTGGGCAGATCACTTGCAGTCAGGAGTTCAAGACCAGCCTGGCCAATATGGAGAAACTTCATCTCTACTAAAAATACAAACATTGGCCAGACATGCTAGTGCATGCTTGTAATCCCAGCTATTCAGGACGCTAAGGCAGGAGAATTGCTTGAACCCAGGAGGTGGAGGTGGCAGTGAGTCAAGATTGTGCCACTGCACTCCAGCCTGGGTGACAGAGTGAGACTTTATTTCAAAAAATAAAAATTTAAAAAATTAGACAGTTAAAATATCTCATATAATTACCTCGTAACAATCCTTTGAGGTGGGATGTATCAATCTAATTTCTACAAAGAACCTGCAGCACAACTGGTCCATGGTCAAACATCTAGGCCTGGCAGAGCCCGGGTTTTAACCCAGGTCTTTCTAACTTTCCAGCCAGTGTTCTTCATGATTACATCAAACTGCCTCCCACATAGTTAAAACGTAAAAATAATTTTAAATACTGGAAACCATCATTCTCAGCAATCTGACACAAGAGCAGAAAATCAAACACCGCATGTTCTCACTCATAGGTGGGTGTTGAACAATGAGAACACATGGACACAGGGAGGGGAGCACTATACACTGGGGTCTGTTGGAGGAAAACAGGGGAGGGGCAGTGGGGGGTGGGGAGCTGGGGAGAGATAGCATGGGGAGAAATGCCAGATACAGGTGAAGGGGAGGAAGGCAGCAAATCACACTGCCATGTGTGTACCTATGCAACAATCTTGCATGTTCTTCACATGTACCCCCAAAACCTAAAATGCAATTAAAAAAAATAAAAATAAAGTTGCTATGGCAAAAAAAAAAATTTAAATATACATTTGCCATAGATTCAAAACCACCCTTATCATAGCATCTTTCACACTTATTTGTGATGAAAGAGAAAGGGGCGGATTTCCAGCTGGTGGTCTGGGAGCTGTGCTGGCTGTAGCTCACAGTGGGCAGCCATTGCCAATGCTGCTTCCACAGTGGAGGCCGTTCTATTTCAGTTTCATTTTACTGCCCTCCACATTTTATGGGGGAGGTCATCAAATCCAAAGCCCAAGGAAGTGTAAACATCCACTTTTATCTGTTATTGTGAACACAGGTTCAAAACTGTGACTTCAAAGCATGGTAGACACTTTCCTGAGACAGAGCCTGGCCACTGTCCAAGCTCAGGGCTCACTCAGCACTTTGAACCGCTATTACCCCCCAATCCATTCATGCAGATCCTTTCATGTATATGTTTTGTACATCAACTAATATCCAGATATTAGGACTTCTTTTATCTACATTCGAAACCAAAATTTACCATACCAAAATATTTACATAAAAGAATTCATAAATTTGATTTTGAAACTCTCTGTAGTGTAATACCTTGATAAACAGGATTCTTTTCCCCTTGAAAACGTAAGTACTTCCTGAATAAATGGAGAATCAAACCCTTCAGGAAGTCTGATAAGTTGAAGAAGAGTTAAGACTTCTTCCTCTGAACTCCTAAGCCACGTCCTTCCCATCTTCATTAGAGAGCATTCCTGGTGTAATTATTTAGATTCATGCCTGTCTTCTCGCCAAGTCCCTATAGGGCAATAACTATGATCTACTCATCTCTCAATTTACAATCTCCAAAGAAGACTCTGGTACACGGAAGGCATTTAAGAGACTTTTGTTAAAAGACTGAACAAAGGAATGAATTCATTTGTATCTGTCTGGGGATCGTTTTTTTTTAATCTAGATCAATGGTTCTCAATTGGGGGGATTTTTGCTCCCCTGAGAACACAGGGCAATGTCTGGAGACATGATTGGTTTTCACAGCTTGGGAGGTTGGATCTCTTCTGGTATCCAGAGGTAAAAACTATGGATGCCATTTAGCATCCTACAACACATAGGATAGCCCCCAAGAAAAAGAATTACCTGGCCCCCAAATGTCGATAGTGGGGAGATTGAGAAATTCCAATTTAGATAGAGAGTATCTACAAAAATTCCACTGGCAGGCAAGAGATCTCAGATATAAGCCAGCTCTCCTTTTAGAAAAAAAATGCTGTGGCACCCACTCATATCATTTATAGAAACTATTTCACGGAAACATAAACCAAATTGGAGATCCCAGGTGGTCATTTTCATCTCACAGCTCATTTTTGTTCTCCCAGCATAAGCCTCAACTAGATAACATCTTTGGACTCTCAGAGGTCAGCATTTATACGCTGACCCATAGCCCAGAATAACCCAAAGAACGAGACTTTCATTCAATAACAGTGGCATTATTTTTTATTGTGGGTCATGGCTCATAATATGCAATTCAGCTAAGAGGGAAAGATACAAAACATTTGAGATGACTGGCAGGAGAAAACTCTAAAAATTCTCCAGCACAAAAGGGGATTAAAATGTCACAGGAAATTTTTTTCTTGAAAATGGAAAGGCTTATGAATGCTTCATTCTTTCCAGAACAGTTAAAACACTGTATGCACGGGCTGCTTGGGATCAGAAGGCAGGGCAGCCCGTTCCTTTTGCTCTGTTGCTCAGCCCTAGAAGGCTTTCCCTGTTGAACTCGGGCCCACGAGCAGTGAGAAGTAGGGGGAGGAAGATGCTTCATCTAAGTGAACAATCTGGATTGTATTCATCCTCCCTCTTAGAAATGAAGAGAGACTGCCTTAAGCTGAGAAGCAAAACAGACTGAGCAGGCACAGCCAAGTCTTTCACTGGAGATAACATTTGCCTGACATTTTAACTGTCATCTATTACCTGAAGACTCATTTATCCAAGGCCAAATGAAGCCAGCTCTTGCACTGACATGGAATTCAAAGTGATGAATACGTCTATGAGAAAGGATGACTGCAGCGAGACATTCTGCATCAGGTGGCATGAACCAGGTGTCAATGGGAAGCTGGGCCCCGTCTGCCTGCCAGGGGCCTGCCTCTGCGAGAAGCTCAGTCCCGTTATTCTCCAGTCACCAGTGAGTGGGCGGACCTCGCACGGAGGTACCAGCCCTGTGCTGCAGCCTGCCTGTTAGATATGATGGGGGCTCTAGGGGGGTAATGAGTGTTTTTTTCCTGACAATCTGCATATGATTCAAGCTTTCTGGGGTTTAAATTAATTTCCTATTTGGCATGTTTGCAGGAGGAGAAAACAATTATCTCCAAAATTACAAGTAATTAGCTGTTCGCTTATTGTTGTGGGATAAGATCTTACTTCCCTCCCACACCACACCCAGACGACACACACACACACACACACACACACACACACACACACGCACACACACCCTGTGCTCTAGTTTTTCAGTTGTTATTTACAAGTCTCAGTCTCAGAGGTTAGAGTCCAGTTCCCACCCAGGCCTTAGCGGAATCTTCACTCTGCTCACATGAGCCCTGCCCCTGGCTCCTAATGAGTAAAGAAAACTGCAGGAGCACAATGTCCACCCCAGTGACTTCTGCTCATTATATGGGTGTGGTGGATGCCCAGAATTCCAGAAAAGCAAGAAAACTCATGAACCCCTCCGTGTCCTCTCTCTACAGGCAGGTGGCAAGGCCAGCTCAAGTACCACAGGAAATAAAGACACGAAACTGAGGCTCTCGAGATGAGAGTCTGCATTCTGGCTTCATCATTTACTAGTTGTAGAACCTTAAGTAAATCATTCAGCTTCTCTGAACCCGTTTTCTCGTTTTTTAGAAGGATCATAACCACCCCTTCCACTGCCCCATAAAGTAGCGTTTCTCAACAGTGGCACTATTTTGGGCCAGATAATTCTTTGGTGTGGTGGGGGGCATCCTGTACACTATAGGAAGTTCAGCAGCATCACTGACTATTGCCCACTAGATGCCAGTAGCACTCACCCCCTAGTTGAGATCATCAAAAGTATCTCCAGATATTACCAAACGTTCCCTGGAGGGCAAAGCTGCCTGTTTGCAAGCCTCTGCTGTAAAGGAGCCCCCTCTCCTTGAAATGTTTAATAAAACATCACCCAGAAACTTTAATTCTACCCCCAAGGATTCAGAAGCAGCAAAGTAAACAGCTATAAGTGAAATGAGAGAACTTTTAGCAGAAAACCAGGTTTGGGATAAAATTGAGTACCAATTGGCTTTGCTTAGAAATTCTGGATTTTGTTTTAATCTTGGGAAGGGAGGAGGAGTATGTTCTTTCCTGTTTCATGGGGTTGTGGGGGCTTAAATGAGCGAATGTATTTGAAACTTCACAGAATGATGCCTGCAACTATTCACACAGTCACAACCAAAGAATTAGTGCAATGCAGCTGGCATATGTGGAATGTCACCCGGGCACTCTCTTCATGTTGGGGACAAAAGAACATCACGTGATAATTCTAGTTGCAGCATTCAGTCAAATGAATCAGTTAGCTGCCAGCTACAACCCAGAAAAAATGACAGAAACCCAGCACTACTGAATTTGTCAAACATATCTTTTTTTATATCTGCACGTTCTTTGACTCTCCTCCCATCGAGTAATGGGTCTGCTCTTCTTGAACCTGAGCACACTTTTATGACTATGTTGACTAAACAAATACAGAAAAAGTGACTCGAGGCAACTTCTAAGGCTGGATCATAAAAAGTCACACCCTTTGGTCTTGCTCACTCTTGAGATACAGTCTCCACATAGGGAAGAAGGAAGCCTGGGCAACCACATGGACACATGCGGATGCGCCAGCCCAGCTGCCAGTCTCACTGAGGTCCTAATTGAGAGGCAGCATCCACTGCCAGTCATGTAAGTCCCCAAGGCTTTGGATGCTCCCGAGCCCAGTCACTGAGCCAGGCACAGCCCGCAGGTCTTTCCAGCCCATGTCACCATCATCATGGAGCAGAGACAAGCCATCTCCACTGTGTCTTTTCCAAACTCCTGACCCACAGAATCCATGAGCATAATAACATGTTTGTTTAATGCCACTAAGTTTGGGGCTGTTTGTTACATAGCAACAGCCATGGAACACACTTCCATGAAGTTCAACCACTAATTGCCCAAACAACGTGCCTTCTGGGGGACTCGGGTCCTGCTGGTTTAGCTCAGCTGGTGATAATGTCAGAAATAGCCAGGAAATGAGTCTGCCATTGGCATGGAGAGGCAATTAGGATCACGTATTTTATCAGCATAGTCCAGAGGTCTTTCTTGACACACAGAAGGGATTGCAGAGGTTGTGACCTCTTCCATGCCACCCATGAACAGAACAGCTTGATCAGCAAGAAGGAGAGAATTGCATTTACATATAAACATGGGACAGGAACACTCACTGAGCCTTCAAAGAAGAAGGCACCCTTGAGAAGCCTGGAAACTTCTGGAGCTGGTTATTGGGTCAGGAGCAGCCCGTTCTAGAGAACAACCTGACATTGACCCAGAGGCCAGGCAGTGACCTCTCTAGTTCTTGCATGTTGGGAGAAGTCACAGGAATGGCTGTGATCATGACCTGCCAAGTAGAGAGTCTTTGCTGACTCAACATAACTCTGCCCATCTTGACCCACAGAGACAACTCGTCCTGATTAAGAAAAACAGAAGTGGCCTGGATTTGAGGGAGATGGTGAAACACTGCTTTCCAAACAGGAGTCAAAAGACTATAGAGTGTGCTGAGAGAATAGTGGAATGTGTGCAGGGGTGCTAAGGAACACAGAGATCATTTATGATAATCTGTGCATTTTCAGAGTAAGCCAGTTCTCTGATGTGGCTTCTTCCTCCTTGAGGCACACAAACTCTGTTCCCTGAAGCTTCCTTACTCACTTCATTTAATTTGGATTTAACCTGCAACTAGATTCAGAATCTGAACTACAGTTCAGGTAGAGAAGTTAAACTCTATATTAATAGCTCATATAAAGTACTCTAATATATGAGTACTTTTTATTCAGTATTAGTGGGGCAGCTGCCTGAGGCAATTTCCTACTTCATTAAATATTTAAAATCTTTACTTCTGGAAGAGTTCACATTTGAAAATCTCCTTCTTGATAAGATGCTGACTGGCTACTTAGGAATTTGGTGTAAACAACATGAACAGGTGTCCTGTAGGGACGTTTGTTTATTGAGTTTCTTTACAAATTAATCCTGGGGTTTACAGCTATTTCAGACAACATGTCCCAATTTAACTAGTATTTTGGTTTATTCACGTTTCTAAAATCAGGCACTAAATTATGTTGTATTGGGGTACATTTTACTCTAAGAACTGTAAAATATGAAATAGTTCAAGCTAACTACAATGTTAGCAGTTTAAAATTCAAATCTCCTTACCGCGCAAATTAAATTAATTCAATGTTAGTAGTTACTATATTTATCCCTTATCCATGCGTGTTTAGTCATGCCAAAAGCAGGAAGAAAATGTATACAGTTCCCGTGAAATTTCTGTTGTAAGGTGACCCAGACTTCACTAAGAATTACTGGTTACACAAATCACTGAAGAGGTAACTTGAAGTAGAATAAAAATCTCAAGCAGAAGGTACAGTAATAAATTCAAAGTAATGGGTTCTTATCATGGGGAGTGGGGAGAGAACATGAAGAGATATGTTAGGAATTGTAAACATAAAAATTTTGTAAGGCATATAAATATTTTCCATCCTGAAAAGTTATGGAGCTATCGTCTATATTTATAATTTATTTATCACCATAGTTAAGATCCTCATTCCTCACGGTATTTTTCTGAGCAGTCACTGTAAGTGCAGCAGCAGCAGAAGCGATAAGCACTCTAAGGAGAAGCCGGGAGCTGTGGAAGAACACAGACAGCAACAGACAGCCGCGGGTTCACTTCCTGGCTCTGCTAGCTATTTGTGTTTAACTGGAACAAGTGACTTTAACCTCTCGAGGTTTCCATTTCTTACTCTTTAAAATGGGAACAGCAATGGTACTTCCTCTTCTGAGGGTTATATGATGTAGTTATTGATCAGGTTTAGACAGGGCCTGCACAAAATACATGTTCAACCATGATGACTACGTCTCTACATTCAGTCTGGCCACTTCAAATCCATGTTTATTTATTCATCTTCCTATGCTGCTCTTTTTATCCTATTACTTCCCCACTTGAAAGCCCTCAGGAGCTCCCTATTACTGATCAAATAAATTTCAAACTCACTGTGGTCTGGCCTCAAACTTTTTTTCCAACCTTACCATCTGGATTTCCTATAACCTCCACAAGTCACTGAATTTGGACTACATTCTTAATTGCTTAAGTCATACTTTTCAACTTATTCTGTTGCCCTGCTTAGGACAACCCTCTGAGATTTCTGCCCAGTGGAAACACAGCTTCTTCCCACAGCTCAGGCCCAGTGGTCTTCCCTCTATACCTTACCACTCTGTTGCCTACACATACTTCTGTGTATGTTTTGACAGCCTGTTAGTCACTGAGCCATATGCTCCCTTGAATCATCAGTATTTATGATGGTTTATATGTCTTATCACACTTAATTGTAATCTCCTTGAGGGCAGTGATCATGTTTTATATAATTTTTGCATCATACGCAATCCCAGAAAAGACCTTGCACACAATCGGCTTTGAACAAATATTTGTTGAGGCATTGACTAGGCTAGGTTTTCCAATAGAAGAGCTGATGCAGAAAAAGTGATCTCTGTTTCTAAAATATAGTCTCCCTTAAATATTTGTGATAAGTTACTGCTATGTTACTAAAGTTGAATTCATGAGAAATTTACCACTATCTTATCGTAATCCTTCCAGGAGGAACACAAACTCGAGTGCTGTGGCGGCAGCACACAGCTAAACTCTCTGCAGAGGACAGGCCCTGATTTTTCAAGGACAGTTCACTTTCACAGAAGAGAGAGGGTTCCCTGTTCCCAGACTGAAGCCCCCCTATTCAAATTCGAAGGAGGACACTTAAAAGGGCAAAAACTGATGGTATTGAAACCTCACGATTCCTCAGACAGCTAATAAGAAATCCTCCCTCAATCCCCCAGTAACAACAGGCATGGACACCTTCTGAAAAAGGGACAGAAGCTGAAGCAAAGGAACAAAAAACCCCAAAACAACCACACCACCAACAACCCAACAGCTATCGCTAGAACGGAAACCCTTCCATTGTGCCCCCATTCCTTCTACACAGACATCCCTCCCTGCACCTGTGACGTTCCTTGGTGCCTGTTTAAGGTCCACCCATCAAACTCGGGTGTGATTGTATTTGAATGTGTTGTTATATCCCGAGGACCCAAGAGCACTGGACACCGAGTAGCTATCTTACAATTTTGTGAATGAGTGAGTGAGTGAATGAATGACTATGTTCCCCTATGCAGAAATAGAAGGGCAACAAACACGCTTCATTTTCTGTAAGCCAGTGGGGTTACATCAAATTCAAGATCCAGTGTTTGAGTCTAGCAAAATGTAGTTAGATCAGGGCTGTCTTTGAAAAGAAGCCAAGGGGAGTCTGGGCATGGAAGATACGTTGTTCCTGCTGCTGTGCCGTCTCTTTCCTTCTCAGCTGTGGAGCAGGCTGCAAACTAGAGTGTGGAATAAGGGTGCTGCTCACGCTTCCTCTGGGCTTATCTTACTACATCTTAGGAGAGGAGTTGGG
Source organism: Saimiri boliviensis (assembly GCF_048565385.1). Taxonomy (NCBI): domain Eukaryota; kingdom Metazoa; phylum Chordata; class Mammalia; order Primates; family Cebidae; genus Saimiri; species Saimiri boliviensis. The sequence continues at coordinate 75,639,097 of NC_133464.1, read as the reverse complement.
ACGATGTATTATAGTTCCCAATTAGCTGTGCTGCTAAGGCCAATGTTTGAAGGATTCTGTGCTTCGTTTTGGGAAGCTGGACTTGAAATATTAAGAGTAGGCATTATCAAAGATTAGATACACTTATGTCAACTTCATGGCAGAGATGAGGTTCATACGCTGGACTTCTGGGGGTTGGTCTCATTTATTTAGGGACAAAACATATTATCTATTACACCAAGAGTTCAAGAGATATCTGCTTTCAAAGGTAAATACATTTGATCAGAAAACTCCCTGCTAAAATTACAGTTTCTAAGCTGCCCTCTTTTCTTCCTCTGAAGATACTTTAAACACTCGAATTTCAGATCCACTAGGACTGTGGCTGTTCTTTAGCTTCCACTTTACGTATTTATCCAAGCTGGGGCATTTTTATCTTCTCCATAAGTAGTTCATCCATAGCAGAACTGGCCATGCTGCTGACTGTTAATGCTCTTTTTTGTTTTCCCTTTAGAGTAACACACATTGAGCCCTGAGTATGAGCTGGGCTCTTTGCAGGCATGGTCACACTTCATTCGTATAACAACTGCAGGCAGAAGATGTTGTTGTTATTATTATTCCCATTTTAGATGAAGAAATCAGCTTATAGAGTTCATGGAACTTACTCAAGATCACACAGCACATCAGTGCTGAAAGTAAGATTTGAACGTAGGTCCAGCTTACGCCAAAGCTATGCTTTACAGCAGTGAACGTGGCCTCTACAAACTACAGGTTTCAGAAAACGTACAGCCTCTCAGAGCCAAAGGGAAAAGGAGTCTATAAAGATTCTTTCTCTAATAAATGAAGGATCTGAAGTCTTAATAACTCCATGTCAGATTATTAGCATCAATCACAAAACATGGTAATTTATTTAAGTGGTTGTTTACTGAACAGAGCCAACTATAAACGAGAAATGTGTTCTGCCAAACCAAAGGCTGCCGGGAAATTGGGAGGCATGAGGAGGTAGTTTCACCCTCTTGAGTAAGGAAGAAGTCAATGTAGAGTCTAAGTTTTGTTGAAGCAAAGAGTTTTGACAAGCCATTCCATGAGCTGGGTACAACTCTGCCACATAAGCTCCTTTTCACCTCATTCACATTCCCCTCAAGCTCCACTCACTTAGGGTACCCAGACTTTCCAAATAATGACCAAATGGGTAGGGTGTTTACCAATTTTTGAAGACTTTCATGTAAGTATCAGCTTAGTAACTACCCTTTTCCCTTAAAACTACCATCATCACCATACTCAAATATTTAAAGCAAACAAAATAATACTGATATCGAAACTATCAAACAAAACCCAAACACATTAAGGAGTATGTTTGTAAAGTGTGTGTTTCTGGCAACTTTCATCCAACTTTCCTAAGACTTTCCAGCTCAGGCTGTGCTAGGTAGGATGGCAGGGGAGCACCAGGCATCCCTCATCAGACAATGTGGGCGGTGTGATATCAGGTTCCTTAAGTTTCTTCGGAGTCAGACAGCCTGCTGAGACCACAATAAGCATTTGGAAGCCTCTAGCTAGACAGCCACACCAGGCTCTTCTGCCTAGGAGTAGACAGCCCCACAAAATCATGGTCTTAGGCAGTAAGCCCAATTGACATTTGGAAAATTCATAACTTTGAAAGTTATGATTTATGACACTTGGACTTGTCAGAATCCCTCAGTCTATGACACAGTATCTTTCACTTTGAAAGGTTTTGTTCTCCTCCTGCTGATGGAAAATTACTTATTAAGGTTGAAACAATATTTATTAGCTGAGTAAAAATACAAAATACAATTCTCGACACCTTAAAAGGAAGGTGAAAAATGAGAGGAAAGAAAAATGAGAGGGAAAACTAGAGTTTGAAATGACCCTAATTAGTTATATACATTCACTCACAGTGCATCAAATATATAAAAAGAAGATTTAAAGTGAAGCTGAGAATTAGTAGAGCAGATGTTGCCCATTTGGAAACCAAATAAAAACAAAACAAGGCTGAGCACGGTGGCTCATGCCTGTAATCCTGGCACTTTGGAAGGCCAAGGCGGGTGGCTTATCTGAGGTCAGGAGTTTGAGACCAGCCTGGCCAACCTGGTAAAACCCCATCTCTACTAAAAACATAAAAATTAGCTGGGCATGGTGGTGGGTGCTTACAGTCCCAGCTACTGGGGAGGCTGAAGCAGGAGAATTGCCCAAACCCAGGAGGCGGAGGTTTCAGTGAGCTGAGATCTCACCATTGCACTCCAGCCTGGGCAACAGAGTGAGACTCGGTCTCAAACAAAACAAAACCAAAAAACCACAGAGTGAGGCCGGGCATGGTGGCTCACACCTATAATCACAGCACTTTGGGAGGCCGAGGTGGGTGGATCATGAGGTCAAGAGATCGAGACCATCCTGGTCAACATGGTGAAACCCCGTCTCTACTAAAAATACAAAAATTAGCTGGGCATGGTGGCGCGTGTCTGTAATCCCAGCTACTCAGGAGGCTGAGGCAGGAGAACTGCTTGAACCCAGGAGGCGGAGGTTGCAATGAGCCGAGATCACGCCATTGCACTCCAGCCTGGGTAACAAGAGCGAAATTTCGTCTCAAAACAACAACAACAAAAACCCCACAGAGTGGCACATTATTCTGATATCCTTGAGGAGTGATATGAATTACTATCCAAGGAAGAGAAGCAAATATAGTGATATTTTGGTGCAACTGAGGACAGCAAGGAGCTGGGTCTGGCTTTACATGGCACCTGTATGCAGGCGAGTTTAGTGGCCCCTAACAGATGCCAGCATCTCTCAGCCACTCCAGAACTGAGAACCACACCTCCCATTTGAATTGATTTCACATTGATTACTTTTTCCTCAACTATATTACAGAATTGCAGGAGCTAATATTATTCCCATTTCATAGGTTCAAAAACTGAGGCATGAGATGTTAATAAAAACATCAGAGATAATCATGTCAGGACAAACGTGCTTGAGAACCCAGGCCTCCTGTACCCCGGTTTCCTGAGCTTGCCATACAAATTACTGGGAACATAAATGTTCTACTTAAGGCTTAAGGCTCACATTGTTCCTTTGTTTCTAAGATTCATTTCCTTTCCCTGTGGAAGTTGTATAGCTGCATGTAATTCATGTGTCAAGTTGTCTTATCCACAGTTGAGGCTGCTTATGATGGAGAAGCAACACTATCTATAGTAAAAGTTGTCTCTGGAAACCCAATTAGTGAAGAAAACATCAAATCACATGCAACCAAGCACCCCAAAATTAACCTTTTCTCCTTAAAAACTCCCTTCCCTGCACACTCCCACAAGCACAGGCAGTTCATCAATCTCTTTATGTAAATAGAAGTCAAGAAGCCAGGGAGGAGGTCTGTTTATTATTTTTGATCCTGTTTTGCTTCTGGCAAAATTTCACAAATAGCAGAAGTTGGCAGAACATCGATACTTTTTTCTGACTGACTACTGTTTGCTAGCTACAAGTGCAGAGTACAACTGCAACTATCTGGTCTACAGGCCGGCCTCAGCTGCGACTGAGCACAGGATTGTAAAATCTGGAAGGAAAAAATCTCCACCCTAGACTTCTCTTGGAAAATGTGGACCCTTCTTTACTGCACACTTTTCTTGCACTAGAGGATGGCTGAGTTCCAGATCCATTGTGTCTAGAGAAAACCTAGGTTATTCTCCCCCAATTCCCACCTCACTCCTTGTACCCCCTAGTGTCAGAAAAGGTCCACTATGAAGTCACAAGAGCCCCTGAGCTCTATGGGTCCTATGAGCCCTGGGAAAACTTGGGAGAGAATGGACATTCCACCCCAGCACTATCTAGGAAGAAGGGCAGCATTTTGAAGGGTTGGGAGGAGGGGGAAAAGGTTGTGGGTAGAAGAATCCGTACTTTCTGTGATGCCTATTCCTTAGGTAGGAATTCAGAAAACTTAGGTAGGCTAGGTACCATGCTGGATCCTGCCCTTGGGAATCCTGATGCCTTGGACATTTACTTTTGGATGCAGAGTTCTTGATAAAGAGCAGCCAGCCCTCAAGAGGGGAGTGGGAGTGTAGTTAGTATAGGATGGGCATGCGGCTTTGCTGCTGGTGGCACAGTGAGGTCCTCCAACAACATGAACGAAGGGAGAATCAACCGGGTCTATAATGATGGAAAAAAACATAAAACAACAACAACAAAAAAACCTTCTTGGTTCCAAGTAAACACATCTGCCTATAATTATGATGATGACAGGGTTCCACAGTCAAGAATAACATGGGCTCCCAGATCGTCCAGACTTGAGTTCAAAGCCCTGTTCCACCTCCCACTTGCTGTGACTTTGGGAAAGTTTATTGAACTCCTGGAGAATTTGTTTACTCATCTGTTAGGTCTTACTATGCTTATTTTCCAGATGAGTAAACTCAATTCTCAGGTTTTTATGAAAGTTAAATAAAATAATAATACAGGCAGTGCTGAAAATAGTTGTTATTGGTACATCATAGTGGGTCCTCAACAAAAGTAGCTACAGGTTTAGTAGCCCTTGTCTGAAACGCTTGACACCAGAAGTGTTTCGGATTTGGGATTTCTAAAAATTTTCAAATATTTGCATTGTACCGGTTAAGCATCCTTAATCCCCAAATCCGAAATCCAAATACTCCAATGGGCATTCCCTTGGAGAATCATGTCAGTGCTCAAGAAGTTTCAGATTTTGAAGCCTTTCAGACTTTGAATTTTCTGATTAGAGATACTCAATCTGCATAAGTATATTGTTACCACTTTTTAAAATGTGAATATTTCAAAAGCTCAATATTGTGGTGAGAAATATAAAAGTCAAATGATCAATCCAGACCCAAATGGTTCATCTAAGTACATCTAAACGTTAATAAACTCTGCTGACAGACAACCTGCCTGCCCATGACAAACCCTGAGTCTTTTCACAGGTGACTCAATGGAAATATTCTCCCATAGCCAGAGGCGTGGCTCGCCGGGGCCTCTGGGTGCAGCTGCACAGACTCAAGCAGCCCGAAGGAAAGGTGACTGACAGTTAATGATCTGAAAAGAATTTGTCTCAACTCAACATCGTTCCTGGCATTATCGAACAAAGCAATAAACCTCACAGAATGAAAGCTACAGTGTCCAGGGCCAGCTCTGCTAAGGTAACCAAAGACAGAGGAGGCAACAGACAGGAGAAACCTACGGAAAACCAACAGAAATATAATTGCTTTGGCAGAAATGCGATTATAAATTGGGAGGTGAGGAAGTAATTTTACTCTAAACAGGGTTGGAGCGGAGGAAAAACTGGACTCTGAAACAATCTTTCTTCTACCGGTTAATGTTTTACAATTGCAGCTGCATGCTGCCAAATTCCCTTATTATAACAAGTCAGTCTCCACTTACTCATAGTGCCCACTCAGAAAAGTGTGTTTTTCCATACAATCTCTGTTCCAAAGGAATGATTCGGTAAAATGAAATCAGAAACGTGTCAAAGCAGGAACACTTGTCTATGAATTTTTCAGTTCTCTGAAAGATTTCAGAGGACAGAGCTTCCTAATACAAGAACTTAATTCCACTGGACACATGTTGTCTTCAAAACGACAACGCAGGTGGAATTGCTCTGCAAAGCATCATTCACTACATCGGTGAAGGCATTAATATGACAATTGCTTTCCAGGGTTTCTAAGATACCATATGCAGATAGTCAATATTTCATCCTCTAAAACAAGGTTTTTGCAAGGCTCAAGATTAATATGTAAGTTATGACACATAAGACTGTACTAAAGGATGCTGTTATTCTTTCTGGAGGAATTTCTAAATAGAGGGAAACTTAAAAGTATACATATTCCACAAAATAAATAAAGCAAAAGAATCCACAATGTTTAATTGTTAAGATGTTAATCCAGTCAACTCTATGAATAAATTTCAAAAAGTTGATAGTGATCAGATTTGTAGGCAGTCTTTCACAGCTGAAGTGTTCAATAAATATGAGGAATATTCCTCAATCAAAAAAATGAAATCCTTAGAAAAAAATGGGTAATTAAAATTTCTTAAATAATTTGTGTGTATTAGTACGAGAGCTTAGTTTTTGTTGGCAAGTGGGCATTAGAAAATTTATATTCATTTTACTGCACTTTTTTTTTTCTGTTTCCACAAAGACATATAAAACTGGAAAGGTTTACAAAACTAACAAAAATCTCAAAATTAACTCAGTTTAGAAAAATGACAAGAATTTGAGAGAGGAATTCAGGTTCTTTAAAGATATATTCTTAGTCTTTCATTCATTTTCTTTCAGCTTGTGATGAATGTTTTCTCAGTATCCTATGCTGAAAACAGGTAGATACTAATATCTATCTTCAAGGGCTGTTATGAGTATTGAATAAGACAAAAACATGGAAGAAACCAGTACAATACCTGGTAAGCATAAGTATATCCTAAAAATTAGTCTCCCATATTTTTTTGATGTAACAAATAAAATTGAGAAATAAACATTTGATTCATGTAATGGGGGCTGAATTGCAGCTTCCTAAAATTCATGTGTTAAAGTCCTTGCCCCCAATACCTTAGAGTGTGAGTATATTTGAAAATAGGGCCCATTAAGATAAAATTAGGTCATAGGGAAGGGCCCCAATTCAACTGGTGTCTTTACAAGAGGAAATTAGGACACAGACACATACAGAGGGAAGACCAGGTAAAGATAACAAGAAGGCCACTGTCAGCAAGCCCAGGAGAGAGGCCTTGGAAGGAACCAGCCCCACCGGCACCTTGTTCTCAACTTCCAGCCTCCAGAACTGTGAGACATATTTCTGGGATTAAATCACCAGCCCCAGCAAACTAAGACAGTTATTAAAAGCATTAGCCTGTTTTATAATTTTAAAGTTGTTTTCCATGATGAATGTAGCACTAGCCTTTGTGCAAACTGGCTTTCCAGAACCTCAGTTACAGATTGATCGGTTTACACCTCACGTAATAGAAGAGAAAACGTAGATCTGGAAGACTTCAGTAACTTATGCAAGGTCACCCCAGTCTGGGTTTGGTGGCCTTCCTGCTGCCATCACTGGAGGATCAAAAATAGATGCTGGATTGCTTTGAAAAGACAGCTGTTAAATGGATATTTGGGTTCTAAGGAATACAGTTTTAAACTCAAATGTCCCATCTATTACCAAGTAATAGATGCTTGCCTCAGGCTTCGTTCCCCCACCAAGAACGTCCTAGCTCTTCAGTCTAACGTGAGGCACAACCCCTTTCTTCCAGCTCTCCCGCCCTCTCAGCTTAGCATTTACCACCAAGTGATTCCAAGAGCTAGGAACACTTCCTGCCAAGAACTTCTTTCACTGCTGCAAGGTAAAGTTCAACAGGCTTTGCTCTTTATCTACAGGAGCTGAAGCCTGGCTGACACCCACCGTTTCAGGTCAGTTCAGGGCACCTTGAGAGAGAGTAAGTGCTATCCGTATTGGGAAAGGCAATGGTTTTCACTACAGTTTAAGAAAAAAACTCTCTTTTCTTTCAAATTTTCTGGAAGACCTTTTTGAGGACACTCAGAAACTGTGGCCTTATGTGCAGCACTTTGAAAGGTAATATGTACATGGATGTTTAATAATTTTTTTGTTTTAAATTGAGCACTTAGTATCTGCCAGACACTGTGATCTGTGTTTAATTATAGACTCATTATAGTCTCTTGTTTAATCCTTGCAAGAACGCTGAGATAGTTGCTCTTCTTAATGCCATTTTACCTACAGGGGAACAAAAGCTAAGAAACATTAAGTAATTCATCCAAGGTCACTCTATGTGCACGATGTAGACCTAGAGTTCAAATTCAAGTTTACATGACTCCAAAGCCCCCTCTAAATGCTCCAAATTATAGAAAGTTTGGAGTTTGGGTCGATGGACCGCATCCCTGAGACATTCTTGATTCCACAGAAATCAAGGCTATTTGTAATCACAGGGCTATTTATAAAGGAAAAGAAATCAACCAACTTGTCTTGAAATTCAACCAACATGTTTCAATTATTTGCTCCTAAGAACAACAGAAGTTTCAACATTCTGCCAACTGAATAACTCCTGGAAGACTGGTAGAGGAGAAGGCATAAAGCAAATACCCATCTCTGTATACCCTGTGCTACTGTGCCATGAGCTGCTCTGGGCAACCCCAATGGATTGAGCACCCTGGCCAGTGATAACACATAAGAATTCCACTCAGTATTGGGACCAACAGATAATGAACACAGTCAATGGAATTCCTTTGCAGTCTTCTTCAAGATATTCTGCAAGACTGTTTTTCCTTCTTCTTGACAGTTTTTTTTCCTACTTCTTCTGGGAAGCCAGTGATAAAAAAAAAAAAAAAAAAATCAAAGCAGCTTTATCTGACTTCGAACTTCCACCTAAAAGTACAGCTAGTGGAGTGAAATGCTAACATGAGGATCCAAATTTTCAAGGAAGGAGGTAAGCAGACTTTCCTGTCTGAAAGAGACTAATGGTAAAAAGGAAGGTGGTTTGATGACTAAGAACATGTTAAACATAATGCACGTGTTTACATAAGTTCAGACAGCAAGGGCCTTGCAATGGATTTCACTCCATATTTTGAGAAATGCATTTAAGGGGAAATGTGTTGTGTCCCTCAAAGCATCTGGAGAAGATTCTTTAATTTTCTCAAATAAGAACTCCAGTCTATTTGAGTGAGAATGGTTGGAATATCATTACTGTAGGGTTTGTGAATTGTTCTTATTTCTTATAGTAATTTTAAATATTATACATGATTTCAGGAGAGTATAACTCTCAGAGGAAAACGTGATTTTATGACCATACATACTTTTTGTATCCAGTGTGTGGTGAATATAAATGTATGTGAAATGCTACTGTTCACTTATAGAGGCTGAATACTAATCAAAGGTTCCTGCCATCCATATGTATGCTTTTCAGAATTAAGCAGGAAGCAGAGAGTTGGAATGCAGGGAGAGAATGCCTACTTCAGCTTGAAATTCTGACATGTAAATTAGGTACTTGGTGACTGCCAAGTTCCTTTCCAGTCTCTCTACACTGTTTCACCCTTGTGTTTTATCCAACTGTTAGAGAGGCAAAGCAACACAAATCATTTGTATTTCAGTCAGCTCTGCCTCTGTCAGACCTTTAAAATTCTCAGGATTCCTACGCGGTGTGTGGAAAATCATTTGCCAGTCTAGCCAGACATTGTGAATCTATTTCTATTGATTTTCTTTTGCTGACAGCATTAGCATTTTCTGTAATTTGAAGTTATTTTCCAAGTTCTTAATTTAGATTCCCTTAGATCCTAAGCTTCTAAAATTTAAAAAAAAAAAAGAATGTAAATGTCTTTTCAAACAGTAGTATATAAATTTTCATGGTACTTGGTCCTGCCCTAGACTGCACCAGTCCAGAATGACCGCCACGGTCTGGTGTGACTTCACAGTGTGGCGGTTTGCTAGGCAATGTGGTAATTCCCTATGCATCCTGTTGGAGCTTTTGGATATTGTGTGAATTTCTCTCCAGAAGCATCATTCATAATGTGAAATCTAATGTGTATCCCTTTGCCAGTGGAGGAAAAACATCTTAAGAATGTATATGTAGACTTCCTGGAAATTGGTAAGTTGCCTCTACAACTAAACCAAACAGATTTTACTAATTAGAATTCTCTACACAATTGCACTTCATTCACTTCTTTCTAGGAGAGCCTTTATATAACCAAAGATATATTTGGACCGTGAATTCAGAAAGCCTCGGAGCCACCCATCAGTGCCTGAGCTTCAGTGAGTCCATATCCCATGTCACCTATGGCAAAGGAGAATCTGAGACTCCTGAAGAGTTTCCTGCTTCCTTCCTGTGAGGCAGTGACTCCACTTCCCAGCAGTAATGGAATAACTTGAATTAGCTACAGTAATGTTAGACCCAGTTGGACCTCACCCAAGGCTTCAACTATATTGTAGTAATACAAAGCCAGAGCTAGAAGGCAATAATTTCTTCCTTCTGGCCCAACTGTACCTATCTTGTAGAGCTTTTTGAGGACTGATTGTATCCTTGGTGTTAGAATGATTAACTCTGCCCATATACCGACTCAGCTTTCTGTTCGACAAATGTACAGGGTCTGCCTACCCAAGTTAGAATCTTTGTGTGATTGTTAATTTTCACAAAAAGATGGTCATCTTACCTTTACTCAGTTGACTCTTAAAGTATCTGGGGCTGGCCTTTTTAGAAAACATACAATACTTAATGTTACTCTCCGAAACACAACTTCAGGGTATCTACTGCCCAATCGGTGCAAGAATTATATTCAGAGAGAATTATCTGAAGGAAGCACAGGCCACATACTCTCCTAGACCAGCATTTCCAAAATGTGTCCCCTAGGGAAAGTTGGTTTTGTAATATGTGACTTCCCAGTATCCTGTGAAAAGTGGTTTCAAGATGAAATGTACCAGTTAAACTACTTTGTACAAGATTTTCCTGAGTCTTTCATAAGCCTGAATTTCCGAGGGAAAGGGAATGTAGCATTTCCAAAAATGACTTAACCACAGAAATGTTTTCTCCCTTGAATCTCTGTCTAATGGGACTAGTGCTCTGTGAAGCCGACCTATAGAAATTGCCTGTGGATAATCTCTATGCTATTTCTAGATTAAGACAGAGAATCTGAAGACTGCATACCTGACCTCTTGTTTTACCCACCCACCCATGCCTAAATATTTTCTACTGGACTGTAATTTATTGTGATGCCCCCACTTCCACTGCAGGATGTTACAAGAAATGAGACTCACTAATGAATTCATAGTAGGAATGGTTGAAGGCACCATTCACTGTAGCTTGCAGTGTTCCCTTTATGAGATTTGTGTGAGAAATTCCTCTCATATATCAAGTTCTTGGGAGAAAATTCGCACAAAGAGCCAAGTCCCAGGAAAAGCATGGCTGGTAAGTTTTTACCTTATGAACAGAGAAAATCTTCCCTTGGTTGTGTTTTCCTCTTTGCTTAGATCAGGGAAGCCCAAGCCAAATTTGCAGCCCATTTTGGATAATTAGTCAAGGCCTTATTATTTTATATTTCCCATGTAATATATCTTCCTAGTTTTACCTCATTAATTGGCCAGCATTTCTCTTTTCATTGGATTTGTCTTTTTGCAATCTTTAGTTATATATCCTTCTATAAACGACCTCAAATCCTTTAGATAATGAAACGGAATGTAAATTAATATATAGTTTCTTTCCCCATACCAAAATCATATTTCAGTTGCTCCTAGGGAGACAGCAAATGTCTTTTATATGATCCTTATTTCATTCAAATATCTAGAGTGCAATTCACGGTCAGGTTCTCCTATCTTCTTGAGTCTTCTTGATTTCCTCACCACCCTGTTGTCATTGCTAATGAAACACAGAGAAAGTGTGTATCCTTGTTAATGACCTGTCTCCACTAAAATCTCCATCTATTTATGCCCCTTTATATAAGAGTGTTGCCAAAACCCACTTATCATTTGCTCTCTTTTTAAATGTCTTTTGGGTCATCAGTTGATACTGCTAAGACCACTAGTGGTAACTGTTTTTTTCTAACTTATGTTGCTATCTGTGTCCATCATTACTTTGCTAATGAAATGAGGAATTTTGCATTATAAGAGTTGACCACTGTCCAAAATTTGCTAAGAACTAACACAGTGATGACTGGGGAGACTGGGAAAGGGAAAGACATTAAAAAAAAAAAAAAAAACAAAAAACAAATCTTTATTCACTGAAGCTAAAGTTGCAGAATACAAATTTGGCAACTGCCTGCCTGTATCTAGGATGTGTGAGCTATAAAGCAATGATGTGTAGCTACTGAACCTACAACTTGGTTAAAGTTAAACTGTCCAGTTTTATCCATTTATAAGCATATGGTCCTTTTGTTAATTTCCTCCCAGTACTCATTTCTTGACTTCTTATCGTTTCATTATGTAGTAATTTTTAAAATGTTATTCAAAGTCAGTTAATTTAATGCATTTAGCAGATTTTCCTGTAACTTTGGTTAAACAGTATTCTTTCTGTATAGACCTTCCAATCACCAGCACTGAGTAGAAGGAGGCTCTGATTCATGAAATGTGAATTTATGACAGTTGCCACTCTTAAAAAATAACAAATAGAACTTGAGCAATACATGACTGATACATTCTCAGCCTGCTTCCTGTGTTCCATCTGTCTTTCTGCCAGTGCATTCACCCTCCAGGTTTGAAAGTAGTCGGGTAAGAAAGTACTAAACATAGAGAAAGGGCAATTCCAAAAGAACAAATGATTGTTTAAATTAGGCTTACACTACCCAGTTGCTGGGGGTATAGGCCATGGGGATGGGCCATGTTCACCACTTAGGTTGGGCAAATTCCCAAGATGCCTTTTGACAGAGTAATGAGGGGGAATACATCACTCCTGCCCACTTGCATTCCCTGGGGAAATTTTTAACAGGCAGTATATTCCACTGTAGCTGAATTCAAATCAGGTGCCATATCTACTTAAAAATAGCCTCAGATAGAATGGCAACCCAAACAAGAGTCTAACTTTCCCTGCTTTCCCTGGTAGTGAAAATTGCTATATTCTACATTTCGTATCAAGAAAAGAAAGAGGTTGCATTGTGAGGTAAGAGGCATGCAACACGAACTTTCTCCAGTCCCTGCCGTCCTTGCCATAGGTCAGGCATCAAGACAACTCCACTTTACAGGCCTGGACTTTGGAGAAAGAAAGGTGTTTACAAGTTTCTGTATAATTATAGTTATACTGACATTTAAATAGTCCACAAGACTGAACTTCCTTACATTCCTATGACACTGATAATGAAAGCACTACCCAGGTGTCAAGGAAGCATGTCGAGGTATATGCTGAATGATGTAATAAGAAAAATGTAAATAAGCACTGCCTTTGTCTTAAGGTAACACCTGCAATTGCAGAATCTTAGAATTTTAGAGATGACGAGGACTTCAGAGATTCTTTAATCCAAACCCTTTATTTAATGGAAGAAGGGGAAAAGGTCTAGAGAAGTTGTGATTTCTCTCAGATCACACAATAAATTAGTGGCAGAGGTAGAACAAAAGCCTAATTTCCACTTTACCATTTCCTTGACAAAGTATGGAACAATTGTAAGCCACTGATATAGTCCACATACTAAAGCCGCTCTGTTGCCTTTTTAGGTTCTACTATGTTAGGTTTACGTTCCCCTGCTTTTTACATTCCTGTTCGAAGAGTTTCTGACTTAACCACAGAGAGAATTCCAGAACATGAGAAACAGAATAAACTTGAGCAATCATAGTCCATCTACTTCATTTTCTCATCAAAAACCAAAGGCCCAGTGAAGCTCTGGAACTTGACGCTGTAAATGACTGAAGGGGCCTCTACACAGAGCTTCAATCCCTGTCTCCTTACCCTACGTCCGCAGACTTGACTGCGATCTGGATTATGCTGCTTTCTAAGCATTTAAAATAAAATAAGAAGTTTAACAGTGTGATAAATTCTTTCAAGAAGCAAGTAATCACATTTATGTATCTGCTTACATTTGGGTTTTCCAAAAAGCGTGTGTGTGTGTGCATGTAAACTTTAAACATGGTAGGTACATCTGTACCCAATAAATCATAACCATCAAATAATAACATAGAAATCCAATTCTCCCCTCATACCCATTAAGATGGCTACTAACCATATACAATGGAATATTATCCAGCCTTGAAAAAAAAAAAGGAAATTCTGCCACATGCTAAAACATGGATGAACCTCAAAGACATTGTACAAGGTGAAATAAGCCAGTCACACAAAGTAAATCACTGTACAATTTCACTTATATGAGGTACTTAAAGTAGTCAAATTCATAGAGACAGAAAGTTGAATGGTGGTTGCCAGAGACTGAGAGGAGGGAGGAATGAGGAATTCTTATTTAATGGATATGGAGTTTCAGTTTTGCAAGGTGAAAAGAGTTCTGGAAATGGATGGTGGGATGGTTGCACATTATGAATTATGAATGTATTTAATACCACTGAACTATCCATTTAAAAATGGTCAAGAGGGCAACAATTAATATAGTATGCACTTTACCACAATAAAAGAATGAGAAAAAAATCCAATCCACCTCTTCTTGGGCTAACATGGTCTTCCTCCACCCCCAGCATCCTCTCTCCTATCCACTCCCAAGTGCCAGTCAGTGAGGGAAATAAGGACCATTATTATTTCCATTCTCTCTCTCTACAACAATTTCCCTATTGATTCAAGCAAGAATGTTGGGTAGGGATTATGGGCAGTATGACTTACGATAAACTTTCACTCTGCAAAACAACACTCTCTTTTAAACATCTCCTCTCTTTTGAACTGGATTTGCAACCCCAGAACTAAAAAACAGTCTGCAGAAATGATGCATGTAATTTCTGATGTGTACCCTGAGATGAGCAAGTTTAGATTCATCCTGGGTTTGGGTAATGAATTCTGATCCTATGCATCATCAAAGATCCCTTTATTTCTCCTCCTTGTTTTTCCTCCCCATGAGTGTATCTGCTATTGAATCATGTGCACTCCATTCAATGATTATCTCACTATAATAAGGTCAGTGGGGAGCAACTTATGTGTTTCCACAGTTCCCAAGAACCAAGAGAAATTCTAAGTAATGATGCCTCAAATCAAATTAACATAACGTTACATTTTCACGATCTAAAGCAGAGTAATGCAAACAATATTAGTGATGTGTCTGTCACTTCAAGATACTAACCTGTAAACTACAGAAAATAACGCTGTCATTAATTTTATTTGCACGCGATTAACAGAATGATTAAAAGCTGTTAGTGGCAGGGCACAGTGGCTCACACTTGTAATCCCAGCACTTTTGGGAGGCTGAGGTGGGAGGATCGATCGAGCCCAGGAGTTTGAGACCAGCCTGAGCATTATAGTGAGACCCTGTCTCTAAAAAAAATTTAAAAATTAGCCAGGCAAGGTGGCACACGCCTGTAGTCTCAGCTACTCAGGAGGCTGAGGTGGGAGGGTCACTTGAGCCCAGTAGGTCAAGGCAGCAGTGAACTATGATCACACCACTGCATTCCAGCCTGAGTAACAGAGTAAGACTCTGTCTCAGAAAGAAAACAAAGCTGTTAGTAAAATAACTTGACATCCTGTGCTATTGGGTAGTAACTGTTTAAAGAGAATAAAAGGTTTAGCACTTTGCTTCCACTAGAGAAATATAACCTGATAGGAACTTTCATAATGAGTGACCAATTCTGATCCTATAATATGGTGCAATACTGTATCCTGAGTAGCAAATCTAAAGAGTCTCTGGTATTTTATATAATCCAAAGCTCAACCATATGTTCAGTACTTTAGCACTTATAAAAACTAAAAATTAGTCTAATATATTGCAGAGCATGGACTGTCAAGCTGTATTCAAGTACCAGTTCCTACTGTGTGACCTTGGACAAGTTACTTGAACCCTGTGTGCATCTGTCTTCTCATCTGTAAAATGGATATAATTTAAAAAGTAAGTATAATGATTTTGGCATGCTGTAACTGTTTAATCCACATTCTCTGCTATTATAGTAGTAAACCAATCATCTAATACAGTAAACTCAATAAAATTGTTTTGCATTGCTTTCTTATTGTCTTACTAAAGAGTTGTATGATGTTAACAGGTAATGATTTCTGAATCACTACACTGTTGAAAATCTTTATTGCTTCCCTGTGATCTTAACAGTCATTTTTAAGTGTTAGGTATTCATTGACTGCAAACACTCCATTGCCCAGTATAAAAACGAAGGAATTCTCAAAGTTTCTAATTAGACAAAAATGAAACATAAACTGAGGGCACCCGTATGTCTCAAGTTACTAGTAACACAGGATGTCAGGTTATTTTACTAACAGCTTTGTTTTCTTTTTGTTTTTGAGACAGGATCTTACTCTCACCCAGGCTGGAATGCAGTGGTGTGATCATAGTGCATGTGTTCACAACTTCAAATCCTGGGTGGAAAAATAACCCTCATTCCAAAAGGACATAAATAATATTTAAATAAAATCAATGATTGTAAATACATCTAAGAGGTTTGCAAAGTAATTTCAGCTAGTTCTATGCAATATTTCTTCTTTTTTTTTTCCATCCTTTCACTCCTCCCATCCTCAACCCTCAGGTGAGCCCCAGTGTCTGTTTGTTGTTCCTTTCTTTTATTTTCTTTCTTTTTTTCTTTTTTTTTTTGAGACAGAGTCTCGCTCTGTCATCCAGGCTGGAGTGCAGTGGTGTGATCTTGGCTCACTACAACTCCCGCCTCCTGGGTTCAGATGATTCTCCTACCTCAGCCTCCTGAGTAGCTGGGATTACAGGCATGTGCCACCACACCTGGCTAATTTTAGTAGAGACGGAGTTTTCCTATGTTGGCCAGGCTGGTCTCGAACTCCCGACCTCAGGTGACAAACCCTCATTGGCCTCCCAAACTGTTGGGGTTACAGGTGTGAATCACCATGGCTAGCCTCTATGCAATATTTCTAATATGATATGCAAGCTGACGAACATTTATATATTGTAGATGATAGAGCATTATTAAGCCCCAGTGTTCATAAAGATGATGGCATTTGGAAAAGCACCATTGCCAGAAATTTCTAAAACCAAATTGGAGCTGGTTTTTATTCTAAGCCTAAAGTATTTTTAAATCAAGCCACAGGGAAATAATTACTTTTGTTTCTATTCAATCAAGACCTGCACACAGAGTTTATGGAATGACATAATATCCTTCCTGAAATCAGACCGGCATGTAGGACCAGCATCCTTCACACATAACTAGTTCCTGAACCTTTACAAACAAATCCTAATTTCCAAGGAAACAATCTCATCAAATGCTGCTCACTAGAATACATATTGTTCTTTTTGGAAACATTACAACAAGATTTTCATGATTACAAACCCCAACTTCCTCTCTAATATTCAATATAATTTTAAACTCATTTATTTAAATGGAAACTGTATTTTTATAATGGCTGTAGAAATTCTTGGTTAAGTTATGTAGCACCGATATAATACTTTCTTTTATTTTAGTCTTGGGGGGTGATCATTAACAGACTGTAGACATGTGTGTTAGGAACCTCTTAGGAATGCTCATCTTTCTACTTTCTCCTGATATACCGTATAAGGATCAGGTTTAAATTTTTTTTTTTTCTTGGAGACTGGTAAATTTTAGTAATGTCCAGACTTCCAGGCTGGTATTTTGGGGAGGGGGGGGGCGAGAATAAAAAGAAAATCAAGCATCTTATAATCAATATTCTCTTCTCTTTGCCTTAGGAAGCTGGAGTTTTGTATGCAGGTCATAGGATTTGTTTTGAGATAAACAAACACCTTAATTCTTTACCAGAAAAACAATATCAACACATCTGTGGCAACTGCTGACATAAACATACAAACAGGAAGAGAATGCGATTCTAGTGCTTAGCCTGGTGGCCTTCAGAACAGAATTCTTACTTTCCTCCTCTTCACTAAGGATGTTCCAAATACTCCCGACAGGGTGGACATTAGTCCCCCGCCCCCTCCCTAAGGAAATAAACAAGTGTCCACATTCTAAATGGGACAGAGTGTGAGGAAATTGCCGAAAAGCTCCTAAGATACACACTGAGTAACCATTCTCATCTGTTCTGTAGACACATGTAAGTTTTGGAATTCATGATTCACTCTCCCACCGTGAAGTTTTCTGTGCACTTTATGTTGAGCTATGTGGCAGCTGAGGGCTGTCCCTGTTTGTGAAAACTGCAGCCTGAAGTTATTTTTCAAAGTTATGGGTAGTGTGGCATAGAAATCCACATTATAAAGGGAAAACAATAATTAAAAACAAAAAACCAAAAAAACTGGGTTAGCATGAAATAGAGCCAACAGAAACCAGAATGAGCAACAACAGCCTTCCACTGCCGGCCACTCACCTTGTTGAATTTTAGTCACTAGCTGATGGCGTGCTAGAATCCGGCTCATCCTGTAAGGAGAGCGTCTTGTAGTCTGATCAAATCGCAAGTACATCTCCTGGCCCTCAGGTGTCATGGAATTTAGGTAGTAGCAGCCTGAGGCTGGGGTCCTGGGCACCTGACTGAACATCCCGGCAGATTTCCTGTTGCCACCTCAGTCTGCCTGTGGCTGTTTCCGTCTGTCTCCAGTCTCAGTCAAAGAGCAAGGCACCCAGCCCAGGACAGCTCAACAGACCCAGCGATTTTTAAAAAGAAAAAGGAGTGCCAAAGCCACAACTCAGAATTCCAACCCCCCGCCCTCATGTGATCACGGGAGCCAATGAGAGGAGGAGAGGAAAATAGGAACTTTCGCAGTCAGCCCGAAGCCCGGACCAGAGGCAGTTCCAGCCGCCAGGATCCCCCACACAATGCTGAAAGCAAAATACACGTATTTGACGTGCCTCAGAGCTGACGAAGCACCCAAAAGCAGCCCTCACTAAAAGAGTTAAAAGAAAAAGGGAACGGCAAAGACAGTAGAAGACAAGTCCAGGGGAAGGAAACTTTTCAGGCTGTCAAAGTTAAGAGAAAGTACCTTCGCTTTCTAAAGAAGCTGCAGCCAGGTAAAAGATGGACCTGATAAATCTCTTTAAAAAAATACTTCAAACAAGCATCAACAGCTGAGTGTAAACTACCAGCCTTCATTATCAAGAAACAACTCAAATAAAAACTTTTCCAGTGAAAAGCTAACTTATAAATGTCAAGGGCTTTAACAGCAGGAGTAAATACAGCACAGACTCCTGACCCTCACGTGTTGGGAACTGGAGGG
Organism: Saimiri boliviensis; assembly: GCF_048565385.1. Taxonomy (NCBI): domain Eukaryota; kingdom Metazoa; phylum Chordata; class Mammalia; order Primates; family Cebidae; genus Saimiri; species Saimiri boliviensis. The sequence continues at coordinate 75,620,421 of NC_133464.1, read as the reverse complement.
CTCTTACAGATAAGACACAGAGGCAAAGCACACACGTGGTACTTATTAAGCATCTGTTCCTCTTTGATTTCTCTACTTCTCTGATTTTTAATCACCTAGAGGCAAAATACTTAGAAAGTGCCTATCACCTTTAAGACATTGAATCATTAAAGGCAAGAATCATTGCAGAAGTTGCAAAGATATCAAAGATACTGTCACCAACCTGCTAAGGATCCACTGAGAAATTATACAAAAGCTTCTAACATGAGGCCACATAGGTGTCTCAAAAAGGACACAAACACAATGCCAGGTGAGCAATATTATTTTTTGACTGGGTGATGACTGCAAGCCAGAGAAAGAGACATTTGGATAGGCTTATTTAAATGGGGTTGGGGGGTGGAATTCTGATAGGCAGAAGCTGGGGAGGGTTTGCAAGAGGCTCTAGGTGCCCATACATGCAGACCCCGAACCAGAGTGTGTGTTTAAGCAAACTGCTAGTAATTCCATTTGGCTATACCTAAGTATCTAAGTGTATATATATATATATATATATATATATATATATATATATATATATATGAGTCATTATAATTTTTCCCTGTTTTTCTTCTTTAATATTGTTAGACATGAAGAGAAGAAGTCCACAGAAAACATGTTATCAAATTCGGAGCCTGGGGCTGAATGAATAAGGTTCCTATATGAAAAAGTATATGACCAAGTTGCTTCTACATCTGGCTGACTCAAACTGAAACACAGCCTGGCCAGCCATTTGCAGTCTAATAATGAGAAATTATTTCTAAATTATTTCCAAATTAAAGTTTAACAGGACTTAAACTGTGGCTTCGATTCTTCTTACTCTGGCTCTCCAAGGCCCATCAGCCTTAGTAACTTTCCCTGAGGGAATTGTTGCTAGCTCGATTCTGAGAAGCAGCTCCTCTTGTGTAACTGTCCCACTATGTAAATAAACACGTTAAGAAAGATCTCTGGGGCACAGCATGTGACAATTGCCTGTTCTTTCACAGTAGTTGATAATCCTCAGCCTCTTCGGATGGTCATACAAGAGTCAGCATGTCTTTGTTTGCAGATTGGCTTCATAGCAGAAAGGGAAAGGAGATCTACTGGGTCATATTGTGCATTTTCCGTTCTTATTTGGGATTTGAGCAGCAGTTTTTCTGTTTCATAGTATCCTTTGTGGAAGGTGAAAGGGATCTGAGACCTAAAGAATGGCTCGGCGGAAGCGTGGAAGTGAATGGAGAAAGGCTGAGAACCATATTGCAAAGTTGCTGCCTGGAAGGTTCATGAGCCCAGCTCAGTCCCCACTGGTGGCCATGTGACTGAGGTGCTTGTATCAGCTGCTTTGTGCACATGCTTTCGGCTTGATAGTCCAACATTGGGAGCATCCGTGTTCAAGCCAGACACTTGGTAGTTAGCACTTTTTTACTGGGAGAGAATGGAAGGAGGGTGGAGAGAAAAAGAGAGTGCAGCATGAGATTTGGGATCATTGAACATGTTCTGGGAAACCAAGTAAAGGTGAGGAAAAGTAGGAAAAAATACGTAGCTTTTTATAGCTTTGGATAGCACTTAAAGCTCACACCTGTAATCTCAGCACTTTGGGAAGCTGAGGCAGATGGATCACGAGGTCAGGAGTTCAAGACCAGCCTGGCCAAGATGGGGAAAACTCATCGCTACTAAAAACACAAAAATTAGCCAGGCATGGAGGCAGGCACCTGTAATCCCAGCTACTCAGGAGGCTAAGACAAAGAACTGCTCGAACCTGGGAGGCAGAGGTTGCAGTGAGCTGAGATCACGCCACTGCACTCCAGCCTGAGCGACAGAGTGAGACTCCATCTTAAATAAATAAATAAATAAATAAAAGACCAGCCATTCCCAATACCAACTTGCATTTCATTGCTGACTTGGCTGCATTCTATCATAAATGCAAGTGGAATGATTCTTCCTGAGAAGGACTACAGTGTGTCAAGGCCAGGTTACTAGAAAAAACAATAACAACAATAAAACTTATATTTTTGCATAGTAATGAATGTGTTGAAAGTTCTAGGGTGTCTTGTTCTGAAAACATCAAGATCATAAGTTTGTATTTATAACTATTTGTAATAATTAATAAAAAATTTTTTGGCAATGAAGAGCAATAACTGAACTTATTATTTTTAAAAAAAAATAACAGTGTCTCACTCTGTTACCCAGGCTGGATTGCAGTGATGCAATCATAGTTCACTGTAGTCTCCAGCTCCTGGGTTCAAGTGATTCTCTTTTCTCAGTCTCCCAAGTAGCTGGGACTCCAGGTGCACATCATCACATCTGGCCAATTTAAAAAAAACTTTGTAGAGACAGGGTCTTGCTTTGCTTCCTAGGCTGATGGCAAACTCCTGGTTTCTAGCGATCCTCCTGCCTTAGCCTCCCAAACTGGTAGGATTACAGGCGTGACCCATCGCACCTGGCCCTACATTTTTTTAAAAAAAGGAATTTTTATTCCCCAATTTTTAAAAAGCCAACTTAGAATACAGCCTCATTTCTTCAAAAAAATCAGCCAGTGTTTTAATAAGGGGATCTAGGAAGGATCACATATCAACAATTCGGTCTTCTGTATGCATACAGAGGGCCCCTAAAGTTTTATTTCATGGTTCAAGTACTATCTGTAAATTCATTCACTTGCTCACCATGTTTTTGTCATTTTGTATTTCCAAAATATTATATTTAAAGCAAATAGGTAACATTATTTTCTCGTTAGCGTGTCATTAGTACCTTGTGTTATGCTAATGTATTGCTTTTGCTATGAAACCTGTACTTTTTAAATGAATTCTTTTTTTGTGATCAGTTAGTCCCAGTGTTAGAAGAATTACCACTGGGGTAGACAGTGCTATTGTATTCGCATCAAGAAATGGCTAGTTCTCTCTCTGGCTTGTCCTTTACATGCAACTGAGAGAACTGGTCCTCTTCTCCAGTGAGTGCACGAGGTCCTGTGGAATCAAAGAGGAAGAGAGTGCCCAAATCGCAAGCATCTTCCAAGACTGACACCGTATCTCTCCCTCTCTAGTGCCTTTAAAAATGAGAAAAACAGATGGCGCTTGTGTTCAGTTTTCACCTACTTTTCTTCCTCCTAATTTGGTCATCAATTGTGATCGCCACTCAGACTATTTCAGAATGAGATAAACAGATGATTACTGGGAACCAAAGACAGCAAAAGACAAGGGACAGGAAAAAGGAGAGGGGGGACAGTATTGAGTACCTACTCTGTGCCGGACCTGAAGCCTTCATGGCTTCACTTTTTTTTTTTTTTTTTTTTTTTACATGAATCTCCACAGCTATCCCTGGAGGTATCTGACTGGATGGAAAGGAGGCTAAGGCAGAAGTCACACAGCAAGTGCAGAGCCTCTGTGCATCTCCCAGCTGATGTTGTTTTCACTCTTTCCATTATTACACACGAGAGACGGAAGGAAAACCACGGGACTGAAAAGGCACTGCGGAAACTGGAAAGGGAGGGTGTTTCGGAAGAACAGCCTGAAAATCATCCTAATCCTATTTAACTGCCTGCGATACTGGAATGTCTACATGGAAATACGGGTATGGGGTGGCTAAAATCCTGTCGTGATTGAGATCTGGTGACTTCACGTAAGAAGAATAGAGCCCAGAGCCCTTGATCAAACAATAGGAGCCACAAGCCCTCTTCGGAGTAACTCATGGGTGAGGACTTGAGACTCACCCTATCCCCCAACCCTCAAATGAATAAGCAGCTCAGATTGACCCTCTTTGCCAATCCTTTCCAGCGTAGTTTGTTTATACTCTGCATTCTGTCCATCCTCAAGGCTAACGCTGCCTATGTCGTGAGTTTCTCATGGCATTCACTCTCAATGCAAACACTCCAAATACAGTCAAAACTCTGAAATTTGACCTCTAAGCAAAACTTTTGGTATTTCGAATTTTCAAGTCTTTTGATAGATGATCCCAGATTAGCACTCAATGGAATCTTGTATACACAGGGCAGAAAGCTAAGGAGTGCTTTTACAGAAGCCAGGAATGGCTCACTGTCTGCTGCCCTTTCTGCTCCTTCACACACATTCCAGCCTCCTCGTCAGTCTGCTCAGAGGGAGCCAAGGTAGTTCTGCCAAGTGGGAAAATGTTTGAGATACGAGTGGCAGGCGGAAAAATGCAGGGCTGATTTGGAAGGCTGCTTTCGAAATTACGTGAACCCAAAGCTTGTGGGTTGATGTCAAAGCCTTCCTGTGGGCTCTGAAGGCCAGCGTTTGAAGATCTTCACCAACTGATTTGTGATGTGTGTGCCCAACTCTGTGCCAGTTAGCCTCCCCCATCTACACGCAACCCATGTCCCTGGCCCAGTGCAGACAAGCCAGTGATACTAGCACTGGCAGCCGTGACCAGGATTCTATGAAAGGGCACGGCCCAGATCAGCTTCCCCAGCTCCAGACCATGGCTCTCATCTGGAGTCCAGATCCTGCCACAAACACTTGTGGGTGGTAATAGATTTCCCTTACTTTGTCTCTCAGCCCTCCCTACTGTCTGGTGAATTCCCATCTATGGGCCTCCAGGAGCATGTGCTCTTGCCTTATACCATTCCCTGAAGATACAACTATTAGCTCCAGCCCATATGAAAGCAACCTGGTCTGTCCTGTCCTGGGACCATTACATCCACCCACTCCAGCCAAACCAGAATTCTTTCACTTTTCTCAGTTGTTTCACAGATCTGGAATTGTGTGATTCCCTTCTCTTCCACCCATGAGGCTCAGTTAAGACCTATTGCCTCCAGAAACACTTTCATGACTAACACAAAGCTTTTTAGTCTTATCAGTCATGTTAATACCTGTAAACCATCATTACGTGGCACATTAATGAGATTGGCTTGTTACATATTCATATGGAATCTATTTGTTCATTGCAACTACTATAGGCATAAAGTTTTGACATCTTGGATTTAGAAAGATTATTAAACATTTTCTAATCCAACCACTCAACTACTTCACCCATCTCTACTCAACTGCAGTAGCTAATTCTCTACCTGCATATACAGAGTATACTGTTTCACAGAGGACCCCAAAATGTTGAAGAACGTTCTTCCTTTTAATTTACATCCGCTAGCTCTGATTCTGCCATTTGGAATCAGACAGGACAAATCTATGCTTTCTTCCACAAGACTGTCCTTCAGATGTCTGTCAAAAGCCCTCATAAGAATCTTTTTGTGTAGGCTCACATTGTTTTCCATCGAACCACATGACTTTCAGCCATTCAGCCAGACGACTGCTCTCTTTTAGATCTGCTTCGTCTGTCAGTATCCCTTTAAAAATATGCTGGCATCTACTCTAAGCTTAGAGCTCTAGACTTGGCCAAGCACAATAGTTTATGGTACATTGTGTGCGTATTTCCTGCATTCAGGGCATTGTACTTTTTCTGATGCAGTCTGAGATTAGGGGAGGCTTTATTTTTTATAATCTATTTACTCATTCATACGTTTAACATTGAATGTCTGAAAAGCAGTGCCGTAGGTATAGTAGATATTAAGGTGAGTATGATGTGGTCCCTGCTCTCAAGGGACTGTCTGCCAGGTAAGACAGAAAAGAAACTTACCACTATACTCCATATTAAGTGAAGTGTGGGAGGCTAGAGGCTATCTCTATTGCCTCATGCTGTTTTACATATGATCTAAATGTCTTAGATCATATACAAGCTCATATATTAGACCATATATATCTAAGTGCATACATCGCTGGCTGTTATTTTTGTATTTTCATAAAATCTGCTGTTAGGTGAGTGTTCTCTATTCTTTACTTACCAAATGATCTTTTGAACTTAAGAAGAGGTCTTTAAACTTATTGCAGTAGTTGAGATATGTTCCATTCCTGACTTTCTCCTCCAGATATTTATTTTTGCCTTGTTATTTCTGGTAGCAAACAACCCCCCACCCCAATAAAATAAACAACTAACTGAATTTGGGGGAAAGGTAAAGTAAGGGCAGGAAAATAATAAAGCCAGGGGTAAAATCCATTCACAGATAGGCAAGCATGAAGTCTTGCACATTTGCTCAAAGTCGAGCCTCGCTGACAAAGCAAAATGGAAACAAGACCAATTACAAAATTCAACATATCCATAAGATGAAAAACAAAACGGTGATCAAGATAAATACAGATCACCAGGTATGGTGACCCCAGGGAAGATTTTCCCAGGTCCTCATAAGGAATCATCATGCCTGTAATCCTAGCACTTTGGGAGGCCAAGGTGGGTGGATCACTTGAGCTTAGGAGTTCGAGACCAGCCTGGGCAACATGAAAAAACCTATTTCTACAAAAAAAAAAAAAAAAAAAAAAAAAAAAAATGCAAGAGTTAGCCAGGCATGGTTGTGAGAGCCTATAGTCCCCTCTACTCAAAAGGCTAAGGTAGAAGGATCACTTGAGCCTGGGAAGTCAAGGCTGCAGTAAGCCATGAGTGTGCCACTGCATTCCAGCCTGGGCAACACAGCAAGACCCTGTTTCAAAAAAAAAAAAAAATCAGCACCCTTAAAAATATTGGATATGGTAGCTAAATTTATTTCATGGTTTCTTAACCATATCCTTCAATGTCAACAATAATATAACAAGCATTATTTAGGAAAAGTAATTTCTGTGAGGGTCTTTGAAAACCATGGTTCAAATATGCTATTGTCTGTGATCTTTTAACCATATCTCAGACTATATCAACACTTTCCGGCTTAAAATACTCTAGAGTTTTCCATTGCACCAAGAATGAAAATTAAACTCCTACTTGGCCCACTGGGTCCTGCACAATCCAGTCCCTGCCAATCCCTCCCTCATCAATTCCAGCTCCCAGCTAGCCTCCTCCACATTGCTGCCTCAGTTGCCTTTCTGCATACGTTACTCCCAAGCTGCAATGTTGCATGGAGCCTTCCTATGGCTGGCTGTTTCTCAGCTTCCAAGTGTCAGCTTAACTGATGTATCCTCACGCAAGCCATCCCTGTTCACTTCCTCTAAGTGAAGGCAGTATCCCCTTTGTGGTTCCTATAGCCCCTCTCCCAATTTATAACTCCATGTGTATTTGCTCATGGACCTGTGCATTGTGCATTTTTCCCAGCAGACTGCTTTGGGTGGACTGTGTCTATTTCATTCACATTCTATACTTGATGCCTACTGTAAGGCCTGGCACAGAGTAGCACATCAGTAGTGATTGGCTGAATAAATGATTGAATAAATAATTGAATAAATGAGATACGAATTTCCCCAAAGACAAAATTTAGAAATGTCTAGAGAAACAGCTGTATTTTTTTTAGGCAATGATTACAAATATTGTTCTTGTTGCTGATGATACAACTTGGATTGAATAAGGATTGGACAGCAGATAATTCTAGGTTTTATCTCTGGGAAGACCCTTAAATACTGTGATACTGAGTGTCAACTTGATTGGATTGAAGGATACAAAGTATTGATCCTGGTGTGTCTGCAAAGGTGTTGCCAAAGGAGATTAACGTTTCAGTCAGTGGGCTGGGAAAGGCAGACCCACCCTTAATCTGGGTGGGTATAGACTAATCAGCTGCCAGTGTGGCTAGAATATAAAGCAGACAGAAAAATGTGAAAGGCAAGACTGGCCTAGCCTCCCAGCCTACATCTTTCTCCTGTGCTGGATGCTTTCCGCCCTCGAATATCAGACTCCAAGTTCTTCAGTTGTGGGATTCAGAATGTCTTTCCTTGCTCCGCAGCTTGCAGATGGCCAATTGTGGGACTCTGTGATTGAGTGAATTAATATTGAATAAGTTTTCCTTTATATCTGTCTATCCTGTTAATTCAGTCCCTCTAAAGAACCCTAACTAATACAAATACATGAATTTCACTTTGTTGGCTAGTGACAAAAGTATATGTCTTGACCATCAAGCAGAGGGCAGTTTAAGGTCCTCTGTGAAAATTAGCCTGGAGGGATGAGCAAACCTCTTGCTCCACAAAGAGGGGCTAAAGAGCATAAGAAAATTTTAGTAATACTACCTTATCTTTGTGTCAGTTACAAATTGCATAAGCATGCTTGCCGTGCCTTTAGCTAAACAGTACAGCAGCGTTGAGCCAGCTACATTCAGCTGACCCTACAGGTAACTCTTCTGAGTGACTTCAGTCCACTAGTCCGTGTTTTGTGGGAACAGCTACCCAATCAGATGCAGTGCTCCAAGCTGCCCTTTTTTCTAGCCTATATTTTTTCACAGGGATATGATGGCAGAACCTTCTGAGGTGATCACCCACCGACTGTGTCCACGCCTTCCTCTGATGGGCCAGTTTTGCTGCCTTACCAAAGTGGAGACTGTGTTCATGTGGCTTCATTTGCTCTTCGTGGACCCAAACTGCATCTGGGTTATTAACCATCTCTGATTCTTCATGCTCATACATATCTCGTTAACAATTCATTCAATAATTTTACGGGAGATTTTAACAAATTTACTATCTAGCGTTTTCTCTAACCTACTTATTTTTAAAAGCAATTGCTCATTTTTTTTTTCAATGAATTGCTTAGATTACTGGAAGACAATTTTTAGTCTTTTAGGTAGAATTTGTCTGGATTTAGAGGCTTACCTTCATTTACTTCAGGTAAGATTCTATAGCCTCTTCCCTTCTTGAACGATGGTGAATATATGTTCTTAATACTGACTCAAATTATAATTTGAATATCAAATGAACACTTGCTCATTGAAGAAATTCTATGATGAATCCTCTGGAAAATCTTCTAATTGTCCATTTTATAAATATTTGGGATTACCCAGTGACAGACAGACCATTTAATTAGGATCGTTGTCTGACCTATTGCCCTGGATGCTGTCTCTATTTTTATATACAATCCCTTTCTTCATGGTGTCAAGCAGCAGTTGGGAATTGAGTATGGCCCACACATGGTGGAAGAATAAAGGCGCAGGATGAATAATGCAATTTCATTTCTTAGATATGCCTTCTTGGATAAATGCATCTCAGCATACCGAAAAATCTGTTGGAATGCTTTTCTTTCATATTTCTAATATAAGACCATCAATCTGTACTTGAAAGTGGTGCAGAGAAGAGTAGCAGCATTTAAGAAATCCCATAAGGAGAGGAGACTATGAATTTGAGAGAGCAGCAAAATATCCCTCTAGAGGTCTAGATTTAGGCGTCATGTAGTGCTGAAGTGACTGGAAGACGCATTTTAGGGTAATGGCTGGGAAGCAAGGGGAGGCTCCTCTTTTCAGTTAAGAGAAATAGTTTAACCAAAAGTGATCCCGGTGTGATACAAAGATTTTTTTTTCTGGCATCTTGTTTATCATCAACAGAGACAAAATCACTAACTCACGTTACCATTTCTTTCATCCTTTCTTATTCAAGTATTTCTAATGTATACTTCATGTCAGGCACAGAGCTAGACTCTGATGGTACAAAGAATAAGATACTGTCTCTCTTCTCAACAACAATTTATCATGGCAAAAGAGGAGGGCAGTTACAATTACAGGACTGCATTGCTGGTGCTATGACAGAGGTGTGGAGGGTACCGGGGGAGCAGAGGAGAAACGGCTAAGTCAGAACGGAACAGAGGCATTCTGCGCAGCAGAAAGGTGGTGCAGAAGCCTGGAGGCATACATACCTGGGGGAGAAGGCTAGGAAGAAGATATGGGGGAAAGATGCTCATGAAGAGAAAAATATGCATAGATACTTTCCTATGCGACACCCCTGCTTCAATTAATAAGAGAGATTAGTATTCAAATCACCATGACAGGCTGGGAGTGGTGGCTTACACCTGTAATTCCAGCACTTTGGGAGGCTGAGGTGGGTAGATCACCTGGGGTCAGGAAGGTTTAGTTTGGCCAAAGCCAGCCTGGCCAACATGGTGAGGCCCTGTCTCTACTGAAAAAAAGAAAAATTAGCTGGGCATGGTGGCATGTGCCTGTAATCCCAGCTACTGAGGAGGCTGAGGCATGAGAATCACTTGAACCCAACAGACGGCGGTTGCAGTGAGCCATGACGGCGCCACTGTACTCCTGCCTGGGTGATGGAGCAAGACTTCATCTCTAAAAAGACAAATCACCATGACTTAGGGGATCTCAGGGACAGCATGAGTGGTGATGGGTGTGTTAATTTCACTGCAGGAATCATCACACACTGTATCCCTATCTCAAATCATCTTGCATACCTTGAAGATATACTATCTTCAAGTTATCTATCAATTAAATATTTTAAAATTTAAAAATCACCATGATACAACACCTCACATAGTGACATTTGTGTGTGTGTGTGTGTGTGTGTGTGTGTGTGTGTGTGTGTGGTGACAGTTGAGATCTCCCTCATCAAATATTCAATAGTCTTATTAATTGTAGTCACCATGCTGTACGTTAGATCCCCAGAACTTACTTATCTTATAATGGAAAGTTTGTACCCTTTGACCAGCATCTCTCCATTCCACAGCCGCTGGCCCTGGCCCTGCCTCTGTTCTGTTCTGACTTAGCCGTCTCTCCTCTGCTTCCCGGGGGACCCTCCACACCTCTGTCATAGCACCAGCAACACAGTCCTGTATTTGTAACTGTCCTCCTCTTGCCATGATAAATCATTGTTGAGAAGAGAGATAGTGGCAACCACCATTCTTCTTTCTGCTTCTGTGAGTTTAACCTTCTTTTTTTGAGATGAAGTTTTGCTCTTGTCACCCAGGCTGGAGTGCAATTTCACGATCTCAGCTCACTGCAACCTCCACCTCCCGGGTTCAAGCAATTCTCCTGCCTCAGCCTCTCAAGCAGCTGGAATTACAGAAGCCCACCACGACACCCAGCTATTTTTTTGAATTTTTAGTAGAGACCAGGTTTCACCAAGTTGGCCAGGCTGGTCTCGAACCCCTGGCCTCAGGTGATTTGTCTGCCTTGTCCTCCCGAAGTGCTAGGATTACAAGTGTGAGCCACAGCATGCAGCCAAGTGCAACTTTTTAAAATTACACATGTAAGTGAGATCATGTGGCTCGGTCTTTCTGTGTCTGGCTGATTTCACTTAGCATAATGTCCTCTAGGTTCATCCATTTTTGTGCCTGTTTTGTAAAGACTTTCTGGAGGAGTTCTTTCCTGGTAGAGAATATGTGTGTATGTGTAAAGATGCAGAGACTCAGAGACTCCTGAATTTTTGGACTTTTTTTTTTTTTTTTTTTTTTAGACAGAGTCTTGCTCTATCACCAGGCTGGAGTGCAATGGCACAATCTCACTGCAACCTCTGCCTCCCAGATTCAAGTGATTCTCCTGCCTGAGCCTCCCAAGTAGCTGGGACTACAGGTGCGTGCCACCATGCTTGGTTAATTTTTTTTGCAGTTTTTAGTAGAGACGGGGTTTCACTCTGTTAGCCAGGATGGTCTTGATCTCCTGACCTTGTGATCCATCCACCTCTGCCTCCCAAAGTGCTGAGAATACAGGCATGAGCCACTGCACCCAGCCAACTCCTGAGGTTTTTTAACCATGTATCTTTAGAGTGTGATGCTTATCACAGCACACAGTAGCCTCTGGCCAATCACCCAGAGCACCACCATAATCACACTGTGTCTTATGGTTCAGACCTGTTTAAACAGACCAGGTATAACACAGATAGTCAGGCATGGTTACCTTCCCCTTAGAGGCTCCACCAAGATGACTCAACACTAATCAATCACAGGAGAATATTTACTGAGCACAAAAACGTATTTGCTGCATAGAAAGACAGAACATATCAAAAGCTACTCACAGTCTTCAATGACCTTAAAACCGCCTCTTTCCTTCCCTGATTTTGGGAGTCTCAAGGGCTGTCCTTGGCCTTGGCTTGTTTCTTAATATGGCTTGCCTTGGAAAATCCAGTCTCAGCACTCGTTAATTGGCCAGTGCATTGTTCTACGTGAAAATGTAAGACAAAAATGGTGTGCTACATACTATGATTATAATGTTTTTAAGATAAGAAAAAAGCATGTGAAAAATAGTTTAGAAGAAATTGCACTAAAAAGATAATCATGACCATTTTTAGGATGGTGAAATGATGGGTGATATATCTTAAATTTCCATTTGTTAAATATTCTGTTGTATGGCTAGGGGACCAAGCCTAACCAATGATTTATGAGGGGGTATGGAGAAGGAACCTCAGTCTTAGCTTATTTCCAGTTGCCTCTGTGTATTGCAGATGGAAGAGACAAGAAAAATCTCCACAATGACAGATACGGTCTTACATGGCTTGAACTCCCCAGTGTCTAATACAGTTATGCAAAACTCCAGTGTTCAAAATAATTTCATCTAAGAAAGAGAAAACAAAGTCTATTGGTTCCTCTTCCAAGATGCCTCTTACATCCATTCCTTATTGCATGATGTGTCCAGCACACACGTATTGCCCTCCTGCTTGGAGCACTCAGACAATTTTACTTGTGTCTCTGTGTCTAGTCTGGCCCATCCCATCTACACTTTTTGTTTGTTTGTTTTTGTTTTTTTTGAGACAGAGTCTCACTCTCTCATTCAGGCTGGAGTGCAGTGGTGTAACCTCGGCTCACTGTAACCTCTGCCTCCCAGGTTCAAGCGATTCTCCTGCCTCAGCTTCCTGAGTAGTGGGGACTACAGGTGTGTGCCACCACACTCGGCTTATTATTATTATTTTTTTTTAGTACAGATGGGGTTTCACCATATTGATCAGGCTGGTCTAGAACCCCTGACCTCAAATGATCTGTCTGCCTCAGCCTACGAGGACCGGGATTACAGGTGTGAGTCACTGTGCCTAACCCCCATCTACACTTAATGCCACAGAATATTCAGCTTCTCAGGAGACAACGACCGTCATACCACCCTCCTGCCACAGAACATCAGAGAACGCACCACCTTTATCACTTGCTATGTAAGTCATTTTGCTTCTTAGGGGCTCTCTTTCTGTATCTAAAAAAAAAGGTTTATAAGTATATGTGCATATACACGTACATTTGCATACATACACACACACACACACACACACACACATACATCTCACATGAATATACATAAACAGACCCAGTCTATATGATTGTCAATTTCTTTTCCATTGTTTGAGTCAGCTAGATCAGAATCTAAGTCAAGAAAAAGCAAACTAGTTGAAAAAAGGATTTTGTATCCTTTCTTGCATGTTGCCTTTTGGAGAAAGATTCAACGGGCATGGCAAGAGCTGTCCACTGCACAGATCCAATCTCCAGACATAGAAAACTCTCTTTTTACCCAATCCTGGTTTTAAAACCTGAGAGAGATTCTAGAGAGTAGCCTTACAATGTTTTCTTCAGAGCTGATAATTATTTTAGCTTTACAAATATAGTCTTATACCACATAACCATGCTTTGCTTAATGACAGTGGTCCCATAAGATTATAACAGCATATGTGTACTGCACTTTTTCTATGCTTAGATATGTTTAGGTACATACATGCTTACCATTGTGTTACAATTGCCTGCAGAATTCAGTACAGTAACATGCTGTGCAGGTTGGTAGCCTAGGAGCAATAGACCACCCCATACAGCCTAGGCGTGTAGTAGGATTTGTGTGAGTGCATTCTACAATGTTCACATAACAACAAAGTCACCGAATAATGAATTCTCAGAACATGTCCCCATCATTAAGCAATGCATGACTGTACACTTAGGCCTATTAAGGCTCTAGTATCACAACAATGAGCAAAATCTATTTAAATAACACAGTGGCGATGCTAGGAACCATTTGCATAAAGCAGTCTAGACACTTTTTATCCAAATACTTCCTCAGAAATTACTCAGAAGTGGAATTTCTAACAATGTACCTCAAATTCTAATTTTAAAAGGAACTATTAAAGACATTATCCTTTTCTCAGGATGAAGGAAGAGGAAGTGACTTTAAAATAAAAAAGCAAAACAAATGAAACAAAACAAAACTTGGCCCTTAATTTCTCAAACCTGGGCCTAGGAGGTCCCCTGAGGTCCTGCGTGGTTGCAGTTGGGAAGTTCTCCTGCAGTTTTGCCGAATTCTGCACAGTGGCTTCCCATCTGCACTGTCCTTTCAGCTTCGTGTTCTAAGGAACTAGGCGAACGGGCCCAGGCATTTGGAATCACTTTCATTTAACAATGATTTCATGAATGCCTACTCTGTGCCAGGCAAAGTTCTTGGTGCTTGGACTGCATTAATGCATAAAACAGATATCATCTCTGTCGTAATAAAGCTTAAGATTTAACCAACGAACACAGTAACTTGAAAGTTAACTTGTGACGGATGGGCCACTGGAACCCTAGAACTGCATGCAATATCTTGGGTGTATATTCCCTTTTCTAGAAAATAAGGCTTTTAGATTTCATCCTATATTCAAAGGATGCTGGAACATCCTTTGAATATTTTTTAATTCAAAATATTTTTTGAATTGCTCTAAAAGTTCAAGAACACCTAGAAATGTGGCTTTTGGAGTCAAGTTAACTTTTACTCAAAGTCAGGCTCTGTTATTTATTTGTTAACTACATAAGCTTGGACAGATCAGATTAGTTCATTTTTCTGCACCTCAGTTCTTTCATCTATAAAACTGAAGTTAAGCCACATAAAATTCTTCTAAGGGTTAAATTAGCTTATGTATGTGAAGCATTTAGATGTTGTAACATTAGTGCTCTCCTTCCCGTCACTTCATCCTAAAGGGTCTGACCCAAAATATGGGTGAGAACTGTGAAGCAAGTTCAAAGTATAGAGTTAGACTAGGCCTGCTTCCATAGCGAGGAGGTCCTCATTGCTAGATGCTTTCAACTTTATGTGGTCAACTGAATCAGAAATGTCATAAGTTAGCAGGGAAGGTCCCTTCCAAACTAAGAGTTTATGAGTCTGTGAAATCACCAACTTTATATGTACTCAAAGGGTGGATGCCCAGGCTTTTTTCTGCAGAGTATTTTATGACTGCAGGATATAGTCCAACTTTGTTCTTTGATTCCATGACTGAAATTAATGCTTACTTTATGTAAAATGCTTATTTTAAAACTATATAATGCTACTTGGTACAATTATCTTAGTGTAACTCAGAAAGACAAAACACACGATAACAAAATTGCCATCTATTTAGCATAGTTTTCAAAGATTTCAAAGTTATAAATGTAAGTCCCTCATTTTATTGATTATGGAAACGATCCTTTAAATCAACCTTTTAAAAGAGCCCATGAGTCCCTAATTGATTTTGCTTCTGCTTCCTCTTGCAGCCTCAAATTCACAGCCTCCTGCTTGGTCTCTGTATTCAAGGGACATTGGCCTTTCCCTTCCAGAGGCTTTGCACATGCATTTTCTTTGTGCTGGGCTAAAACACTAATTATCCTTGCAGTAGCATAATGAAAACTGCTCAACACTCACTTCCTAAAGGATGCTTTCCATCTTCCTAAGCAGCACCCTGTACATCTCCACTGTAGCCTCTGTCATACTTGCATTGTGATATTTTGGAGACACAATTATTTGATTAATATCTGTCTATTCTCCTAGCTTATACAATCCATGAAGGCAGGGACCATGTGCCTTTCTGCTCATTGTTGTATCACAGCATTTAGTCCAGTGCCTGGAACATAGGAGTGGACAATAAATTTTGATAGAATGCAATGCTGACTGAAACACAGGTAGAAGGGATGGTATTTTCACTCTGCATGTGTGAACTGCACAAGGGCATCTGGTTACTCAGCGCAGATGACGGTTACTTTGTTCCTCTTTCCCTCGTGCTGCCTCCTCTCTTCTCTCTCTTCTTCTGGATATGACTTTCTGTTCTAATTAATGATGTCTAATATGCCTTTTACGTCAATACGTTAAGTCTTTGTGTATAGAGGGGCTAACCTATGAAGACTTTTGAGCCGCTGATATACCTCAAATGCCATTCCCACTGAAGTTCTTCTGCAGGGAATTTCCACCTTGAGTTTCTTTTTCTTAGAAAGCCTGGGCTCGCCCATTTCTTTTTAAATTGTTCTCGTATTTATAGCCCTTCCTTCATAGAGTTGTGCCTGCAGGCACAAAGCATGCTCAGAAAGGTTTCTCATGTGATAATTGGAGTAGAATAAAGGAGGCAGGACTGATGCAAGCAATGAGGCAACATTAAGGTAAAGAAAAGTCACTGTGCCCCTGTGATGATAATTAAGATCAGAGAAAAGATGAAAAAAATTCACACCTACCCGGAGGACGTGTGCAAGAGGGAAATAATGATGATAACAGCAATACTACCTGATGGTGAGTACCTTCCACGTGCCTGGAACTACACTAAGAGACTCTAAAATGAAGAATTGACAATAATATTTGTTTAGTGTAAATAAGTACAGCATTTGGGCTCATTCATCCTCATGACTAGAGTGCTGAAGTAATGATAGCTCATGTTTTCGAACATGTATGTGTCAGGCACCATCCTAAGGGGTTTATGTACATATCTCACCAAATTATTTTCTTTCACATTTTTGCATTTAATTTATTTTTTCTTTTTTGGGGACAGGGTCTCACTCTGTTGCCCACAGTGGAGTGTAGTGGCATGATCATGGCTCACTGCAGCCTTGACCTTCCTGGGCTCAGGTGATCTTCCCCTCAGCCTCTCCTGTAGCTGGGACCCCAGGCATGTGCCACTACACCCAGCTAATGTTTGTATTTTTGGCCATATCGCCCAGGCTGGTCTTGAACTCCCACACTCAAGCAGTCCCACCTTGGCCTCCCAAAATGTTGGAATTACAGGCATGAGTCACTGCACCTGGCTTTATCTCATCTAATTCTACAAACAAATCTATAAGGTAGTTATTGTTTTTTCTTCAATTTACAGATGAGGAAACTAACTTCCTATCTTCCTGCTCTAGTTGCTTGCATACACAGTTGTTAGATTAATCTCCTAAAGTATAGTGCTGATATACTGTTCCTTCTACAATATCATTCTGATATATTATTTTAAAATATCAAGGGCTTTCCCCCCTGGTAAAAGGAAAAAGTCCAGATTCTTCAGTCTGGCATTAAAGGCCCGTCATGGTAGCCTTCTTGTTGTTACCTTAAAAACCTTTGAAATCATTCATGTCTGGAAGGAGAGTCCACCTCTGCTGTCACAGCCTATGAGGCTCTCTCCTTGCTGCTTCAATTCCCACTCATTTTTCAAGACCTGACTCAGAGGCCCCCTTCTTTAGGACACATTCCCAGGCCCGGCCTGTGTGCACCACTTCCTCCTTCCTCCACATTCCCACGAGACTTATTTCTGGCATGTCATTGGGCTCTTCACTGCGTGTGGCTTTTTTGTCTTACTGCTCTTATATTGAAAACTTCTTGAGACCCATAATGTGCCATGCACATCTCTGAACCTCTCTCTTGATCAGACTAGTGTCTCCTTCAGAGAGGCAGTGTGGTATATCAGAAAGACCAAAGCTTGGGCACCAGTGAGACTATGGTTCAAAACCTGGCTCCTCCTAATGGCAGGGTAACCCTAGACTTCACTTTATCTGTCTTAGCTTCGGTGCCCTCATCTGCAAAATAAATCATAGAGACACATACCTTGCATTAAACAGAGTGCCTCTGACATGTAGTAGGGCTCAGTAAATTATTGGAAGTTCTGATTGATGTAATAACTACTGACCAGGTTCCTCAAAGAACCTGAAGTCACACAAGGTATATTCTGTTACATACTGGAATTTAAGTACCACTATGTTCTGGCACTTAAAATAGGAGGAGATGAAGGGAGTATGCTTCAAGCCAAAGACAGTCAGGGAGATTATTCCTTCCAGCTGAAGGGGTATAGGAATGAAAAGCACTGTGCACACTCAGTGAGAAGGTCTTGTAGACATCTTCTGTAGTTGAACCATCATCCCAAAGTCTGATGACAAAGTCTTCACACCAGAACGCTGGAAACCCTACCTAGGACCCTGGGGCAGCAGGACTCTTAGAAGACTTCAAATTCTATATTACTCAAGGTGAGGTCAAGAACCAGCCAGGAACTTGTTGAAAATGCAGACTCTCAGACCCCACCCCAGACCTACTCAATCAGAGCCTGCATTTTAACAAGATTTGCAGATGACTTGGCACGATGAGATCTGAGAGGCAATTTTCTAACATACCTCATTTTTTTCATCCACAAGGAAGAAGAGTGTGTAGACTTTCCCACGTTATGAAATCTGCTGATGGCAGCTACACCACAGGCTGAAGGCCTTTACTTCTGAGGTTTTCGATCTTGTTATTGAGCCACAGATGTCTACATGGTTAGCAAATGTTTTAGGGATTGCTTTGATAGTTTCTATTTTACTTATATTATTTATTAAATACGGTATTTTGTTAAAAGTAAAATTATTTTTCTTAAAGATCTTATTCATTCAGATGGCTTTTAGTTCTGAAAAGACGTAAGGTCTATTTTCAGATACCAAAACAGTTTAAACTCTTGCAGGAATGTGTTTTTGTGCTTTACATTAATTTCACGTAATTAAATGTTAAAACTCTTCCCTTCTAAATCTTGAAAAGAAACATTTGTCAGCATTCCATGTAATTAAAAAAAAAACCTTAAAATACTTGATTTTCCCTGTGGACATAAAGATAAGAATTCTATGTTATTTTAAAACTCCATATCTCTGAATCAAAGAATTCCATAACTTTAATGTATGAGTTTTAAAAATATATAAGCAAATGTCCTCCCTGACAGCTACACCTTCTGAAATTCTCTTTAAGATCTACCCCAAATAATATTAAAATTGATACATTTTCTTTATGAGTATTGTACCCCCACAACAAGACACTGCCTTGTCCATAAGTGAATCCCCTAAAACATTTTGTTTTACTTCTCTTTAACTCTTTATTTTCCATCATAGCTATTTGTTTACCTTTAGCATCTCCTCTATGTAGGCTAAAAAGGAAACATTAACAACTCAGTTCATCTGACAAAGATTTACTCATCATCTGCCACATGTTGGAGGCTGAGAATGCGATGCTGAACAAAATCCATATAGTAAGTGCCTGCTTCGGGGATCTTCTGCTGCAGTTAAATATTAAGACTGTTGACTACAACTGGCTGAGGAAACAGCCTTTGAGAGTTTGGAGGATTTCATTCATACAGCTATTAGCCCTGGGCTTTTTTTTTTTTTTTTTTTTTTAAAGAGATGAGGTCTCACTGTGTTACCCAGGCTGGTCTTGAACACCTGTCCTCAAGCAACCGTCTTGTCCCAGCTCCCAAAGTACTAAGATTATAGGCATGAGCCACAGCAGTCCCACGCTTTCAATGTCAAATTAACCAAGACTACCAGGTAAGTTCATTTCTCCATTCCTTCACCATACATTTAATGAGCACCTACTTTACTGCAGTCACTAAGCACATGAAGAATTGACAAATAAAGATTAACAGTGAGTTAAGCAGAAGTGTTCCATATAAACCTGGAGATAAATCTTGGGTTAGGTAGAATCTCATATCTTTTACATCTCTGTATCCTCCACAGTAACTAGTAGGACACTTTATACAGAATAAGCCTGTATTTTCTTAATCAAGAAGGCAAAATTTACCTTATAGAATGGAGAGCAAATCAGCAATAAATGTCCCCACTGATAAAAACATAGCCATGCTGATTACACATGTTTTAGCAATCAATTCCACAATTATTTGTTTATTATTAGCAAGTAGCTACTATGTGCCATGAACTATACTAAATACTGAGCATAAAGAAACAAAGGGCACAGATTCTCCCTGCATGGAGTAGACAAGAAATAATGGCAATTATAATACCCTCCATAAGTTTTAAGACATATGAAAGCATAGGGTTCTCTGGAAACCTGCAGGCAGGCCTCGCCATCCATGTGGAGGATGAGCAGTAAGGGATTTGGGGAGGCTTATGACCCAGTTTAAAGATTGGCACACATTCTCTCCATCTGCATCTTGGAGGTAGACTCCACATCTACTGAAGTCTGAGATATGTGTCAAGGACACAGATTTCATATTAATCCTTCTGTGCTTATATTATGCCCATCACTTCTTCCTTTGGGAAGCACACATAAAAGTGAAAATCTTCGAATCAATATTGTGAAAATCACCATACTGTTCAACGTAATTTATAGATTCAATGCTGTTCCTATTAAACTACCATTGCCATTCTGCACAGAATTAGAAAAAACTACTTTAAAAGTCATATGGAACTGAAAAAGAGTGTGTTTAGTAAGACAATCCTAAGCAGAAAGAACAAAGCTGGAGACAGCATGCTACCTGACTTCAAACTATACTACAAGGCTACAGTAACCAAAACAGCATGTTACTGGTACGAAAACAGACACATAGACCAATGGAACAGAATAGAGATCCCAGAAATAAGACTGCATATCTACAACCATCTGACCTTTGACAAACCTGACAAAGATAAGCAATGGGGAAAGGATTCCCTATTTAATAGATGATGCTGGGAGAACTGGCTAGCCACCTGCAGAAAACTGAAACTGAACCCCTTCTTTACAGTTTATACAAAAATTACCTCAATACAAATTAAAAACTAAAGACCTTCTGCACAGCAAAGGAAATTATCATCAGAGTGACAAGACAATATACAGAATGGGAGAAAATGTTTGCAATCTATCCATCTGACAAAGGTCTAATATCCAGAGTCTATAAGGAACTTAAACAAATTTAGAAGAAAAAAGCAAACAACTCATTAAAAAGTGGCAAAGGGTCAGGCATGGTGGCTCACAGCACTGTGGGAGGCCCAGGTGGGTGGATCACTTGAGGTCAGGAGTTTGAGACCAGCCTGGCCAATATGATGAAATCCCATCTTTACTAAAAATAAAAAAATTAGCAGGGCAGGTGGTCTATATCCGTAGTCCCAGCTACTCAGGAGGCTGAGGCAGGAGAATCACTCGAACCCAAGAGGTGGAGGTTGCAGTGAGCCAAGATCATGCCACTGTACTCCAGCCTCCATCTTTCTTTTTTGAGATAGAGTGAGACTCCATCTCAAAAAAGAAAAAAAAAGTGGGCAAAGGACATGAACAGACATTTCTCAAAAGAAGACATTCATGCAGCCAGCAAACATATGAAAAAAAGCTCAACATCACTGATCAATAGAGAAATGCATATCAAAACCACAATGAGATACCATCTCATGCCACTCAGAATGGCAATTATTAAAAAGTCAAGAAACAACAGATGCTTGTGATGTTACCTTTACACTGTTGGTGGGAATGAAAATTAGTTTAACCATTGTGGAAGACAGTATGGCAATTCCTCAAACACCTGGAAGCAGAAATACCATTTGACCCAGCAATCCCACCTATATACCAAAAGGAATATAACTCATTCTGTTATAAAGATACATGCATGCATATATTCATTGCAGCACTGTTCACAATAGCAAAGACATGCAATCAACCCAAATGCCTATTAATGACACATTGGATAAAGAAAATGTGGTGCATATACACAATGGAATGCTATGCAGCCATGAAAAGAAATGAGATCATGTCCTTTGCAGGGACATGGATAGAGCTGGAAGCCATTATCCTCAGCAAACAAATGCAGGAGCAGAAAAACAAACACAGCATGCTCTCACTTATAAGTGGGAGCTGGACAATGAGAACACATGGACACAGGGAGGGAAACAATATATCCTAGGGGTGGTCAGGGGCTTAGGGGAAGGAGAGCATCAGGATAAATAGCTAATGCATGTGGGGCTTAATACCTAGGTAATGGGTTGATAGGTACAGCAAACCTCCACAGCACACATTTACCTATATAACAAACCTGCAGGTCCTATACATGTGTCCCAGAACTTAAAATTTAATTTAATTTAATTTAAAAAAGTAAATGAGAATCATTTTGCTCACAGACTACCATGTATTGTTCACTTATAATCAAATATCTTAATTACTAGTAAAAGCAAGTGTGATTTCTTTACTAGTCAATTTTTATCAAAGGGATCATTATTTGCAAAAGTTTCTGGGCAGAATTCCATTGTTTCATTCCATCATTGGATTTCTTGGCCTTCAACACAAAGGGGTTATATTTGGAGAGACAGGAGTCCCGCTCCACATGGAGCTTTGTAGTAGCATTTGCTTCAGGACACCTGGCAAAACACTCCACTGGTAGTTTCTGGAAAAAGAACAATTAAATCACAGCCATCTCCTTTGAAAATGATCATCATCATGGTTTTAGAATGTCTGTTTCCCAATTAGCTGTTGCTTATTTCTTCCTTTGACTATTTCTTCTAACTAAAATGTTCCTTTACATATACATGATACACAGACAGTGCATAGAGAAAATAGAGCTGAAGACTGTGTTGAGGCCAGCATGACTGAAATAGACACAAGTATAGAGTTTATAGTGTGTGTGTGTGTGTGTGTGTGTGTATTTAAGTGTTAGAAAAGCATCTGTCAATATGCATATCTGCATTTACTCCATGAGCTAAACTTGAACCCCACTAATGACTTATTTTATTTTTCTAATTTCTTTTTTTTTTTCTTGAGTTGGAGTTTCGCTCTTATTGCCCAGGCTGGAGTGCAATGGCGCAATCTCGGCTCATTGAAACCTCTGCCTCCTGGGTTCAAGTGATTCTCCTGCCTCAGCCTCCCAAGGAGCTAGGATTATAGGAGCCTGCCACCATACCCAGCTAATTTTTGTATTTTTAGTAGAGTTGGGGTTTCGACATGTTGGTCAGGCTGGTCTCGAACTCCTGACCTCAGGTGATCCACCTGCCTTAGCCTCCCAAAGTGCTGGGATTACAGGCGTAAGCCACCATGCCTGGCCTGTTTTTCTAATTTCTGGTCAAATGTCTTGGCAAAATATGATTTGTCTCATGCGAATACCCATTTCCTCCCATAGCATACCTGATCGTTGTCTGCCCACAGTAAGTGCATGCTATGAGCCTCTTCCAGGCTCTGAGGTCAGCAAGAGCCCCAATCAACCTGATGGGCACTTTGCTTCTTAGCAGACTCTCTCATAAACTACGTTATTCTGTGACTCTCTACCAAGGTTAGCTTTCTGTGGACTTAATACTGACCTCAGATGAGCAATTCAGATTTAATGAGAAACACTGGATGTGTATTAAGCATGACACTGAATTCCAATAACTCAGTACATTTTCTTAATATAAAAGATCTAGCCAGGTTTTGACCGAGAAAAACCTAACATGACAGCTCCAGCCCTGCCTCCTTCATCAGCCCTTCTGGGATGATACACTCACTCTTCCTTCTCTGAACTCATAATGAGTTTGAAGTGAAGTCAAGAGTTGTGGATGCAAGCAATATATCCAGGGCCCAGAGAAAGCTGCAGAGCTGGAAGTAGGGAAGTCAGAGTCTTCACAATCAGGGTGATAATGAAAACTGTAGTTGTGGGTTAGCTCTCAGCTCTATGCAAGGAGACACTTGACCCACTGTCTCAGGATGAAGGTCAAGACCAAGAGAAGGCAGGAGAGAGAAGCTGGTGCAATGATAACACTTTCAAAGCGCAGAGTGATCCACTGACGCAGAAGGTAGGCAAAGAGGAGAGGGCAGAGAGAACAGCTGTATTCAGCTACTATTTCATTGAAATACTGTACACTGAGTGAGAACCCTATAAAGCATTGGTCATCTGTAACAACTGCCCTGTGTTCAGGATTTCCTAGCCCCACTCAGGACATTTGCCACAGTTTTGTAGAATTGGCAACGTTTCTTAGACTGCATGTAATATTATAGACGAAAAGACAGCAGGAAATATTGATATTCTCCACTGGGAATGGATGGGACAGAAAGAGTGTCTTCTGAGTTTCCCTCCAAGAGGGGGACTGTGGACGGGGATAACACGTGTTCTTAAACTCTGACCCCGCCTGTTCCTGTGTGTTTTCCTTCATATGGAATCACGTTTCTAGGTCTATTTCTGTAAATGATCTAACTCTGATTCATTTTTTACAACCTTTGTGTAGGGTCTATTGACATTATGCTCTCCTGAGAGGAGGAAGTGGATGTATATACAGAGAACATTGACCTGCAAAGGCTGTTTTCTTCCCAATGTTTGGACAGTTAGGAATACAGGACCACACTGAGTTCTTTTCAACTGCAAGTTAGGTGGCAGCAGGCAGCTGTTGCTCACTTGGTTCTTGGGAGGCCATGTTGCGGACACCCTCCTGGATGCTTGGATGGCCCTGATTCCACCTTTGCTAGCAAAGCTGCCAGTGGTTCTTCCAGCTATCAATGAGTTAAGATAAGACAGCAGGAAAAGAAATAATTATGGGATTGTAAAAGGAAAACATATTTCACCAAATATTTTCATGGGATTACAATAGAATATTCTGCACCGTCCAGCCTTTGTTGTAAGTGAAAGTTACACAATTTTAGGCTGCATTTCAGGAAAACTGCATAGACTGATAAATAGCAGTAATTATATCATTGAAGGCAACCAAACAGGACAGTTAATAAAATACTGCCAACTCTCTCGCGTTATAAAACTTGCATTGCTGGTTCTTCTTTTATTATTAAAAAAAAAATAACAAACCAAATGAATGTGGGCATTCATGAAATATCATTAATATTCTGAACTTTTTGAAAATAGACTGCTTTCTTATTCACCTTGAATAAAATTCAATATCTAGATTGAATTTTAATATATAATCTTTTCATCTTCTACTCATTGTGTAAAATACTTCTCAGAGGCAGCTGGATATAGTAGAAAGTAGTCATGCATCACTTAATGATGGAAACATGTTCTGAGAAATGTGTCCTTAAGTGATTTAATCAATGTGCAAATATCATAGAGTGTACCTCACACAAACCTAGGTGGTGGAGCCTCTGACACACCTAGGCTATCTGGTATGGCCTATTGCTCCTAGGCTACAAACCCATACAGCATGTTACAGTACTGAATACTGTAGGCAACTGTAACCCAATGGTAAGTAATCATGTATCTAAGCCCATCTACATATAGAAAATGTACAGTGAAAATACAATATAAAAGATAGCCTGGGTGAGGGGGCTCACCCCTTTGATCCCAGCACTTTTGAAGGTCAAGGCAAGAGGGTCACTGAAGCCCAGAAGTTTGAGACCAGCCTGGGTAACATAGTAAGACATCATTTCTTAAAAAAAAAAAAAAAAAAAAAAAAAAAAGTTGGGTGTGGTGATAGGCACCTGTAGTCCAGGATACTCGGAAGGCTGAGGTGGGATGATCTCTTGAGCCAGAGAGGTCAAGGCTGCTGTGAGCCATGACTGCACCACTGCATTCCAGCCTGAGCAACAGAGTGAGCCCGTCTCAAAAAAACAAAAATAAAAAGATAAAAAATAGTACACCTGTATAGTGCAGCTCTATTATAATCTTATGAAAACACTTGTCATATATGTGGTTGGTTGTTGACCAAAACATCATTTTATGGCGTATGATTTGGATTTTTAGGAAAGAACTGGGTTCAAATCCCAACTCACCAACTTGATCAGCTGAGCTCTTGGGGAGCCTGCTTAATCTCTCTGAGCTTCTGTTTCTTTATTTGTAAAATGCAGATAGGAGATATTTACGTTATATCATGATTTAGAGCATAAATCAGATCATTAAAAGTGCTTTGTAAACTACACATTTTAGTTGTAATCTTATTTACATGTGTCATCACTTGTTGGCTGAAGTTATCCATCTCTCTGTTCATTGAGTCAGAAAAAATATTTAGTGGGCTCCTTTTAGGCTCTGGGATACAGAGATGAAAGCACAAAGACTGAGACATTCAGGAGCACATGGTTCAGGATGGGCAAGCAGCCGCGAGAGGAGAAGAGGCCAAGGGCAGGGCCAAATCCTGTTCTCAACATAGGTGGGAAGCACCTTGGTAGGCAAGAGATGGTTTTTTTGCATGTGGATTATCCTGTAAGTTCTATGTTAAAGGGGAAGAAATATAATTCTTTTAATTCCTGAAAAAACACTTAATGCTGTTTCTATAAGAAAAAAATAATAATACTACAGGATGTGTCTCTTACTGAATATGTAGTTCATATCAGAACAAATCATTGTTTATCCTTAGAAAGTTGTGCTTGAAGCATTTCATAAAATATCCATGTTTTGTTTTACACAATATACATAAAAGCTGTAATAATATGTAATCAACAAAGATTTTTACTGTTTATCTTAGGATTTCATTTACTTTGACTATAAACTACAAGGTTCCATATTTAAACCCATGCATTTATTAAAGAGAGACAAGTCATTGTGCCCTAGGGATAAAACATTATGTTCCAGTTCCTCTTTTTTCCTTTTCTCTGAATGGCAATCCTGGGTTCTAGATGCCACCTAGCTGGGGAAGATAGTCTTTCAAGTTGAAATTCCTTGTCAGGAGTGTTTTGCACCTAAATTCCTATCTAGAGAAACTAAGGCACGCCTTTCCTTTTCTCCTGCCTTTTCTGCCCTCAGCGCCCCATCCTTTCATTTTGCATGACTCTACATTTCCACATTTGTGCTTGACTCAGGAGGCAAGTAAAAGTCAAAAGATGGCATCATTAAAACAAGGAGAAAAATGAGGAATCTGTTCATCTGCAATGTGTTTTGCATGAATACTTTCTAATATATGTTGCGATTTTTGCTACGTAGACTTGTTCCTTCTAAATGAGTCAGCGTAGATGGTGGTGTGAATTTATTTGAGTAGACAGGCGGCAACACGGCTTTCCTCTGCAAATCAAAACAAATGCAAACTCTGCTGATTGAGTACGCCAGGACCTGTTATTGGACTCAGTGACAGATTTTATTTTGGAACATCTTATTCAGATCAAAGTAACAACAAAATTTGTAATAATAAACAACAAGAATTCCATGAAGCACGATCCATTTGTTGAGCCAGATTTACCAGAATTCTACTTGAAGTCTTTTCCTAAGTAATAACATTCTTCCTAGGTAATAACAATCCTAAGCCAACTGTGATGAGTTCCAAAACCTTTAGATCCTAGTTAGTAGAACTGAAATTCTGAATCCAAGCTCATAATTTGCTTTTAATTTCTTCAGAAAATGGCCAATTTTGCTATTGGATATAAAACACTATAGATTGTAGGGGACATACATAAATAGAAATTGTATAAGCATCCAGTAAAAGTAAATATGATTTAAAGTATTACTGATGGGAATTTAAAAAAATTTATCATGAGTGCATTGTGGTAGATATCTGCTTTTAGTAAACAGCGTATTTGGAATGAAGAAAATGTGTTATCCAAGGGGAAGTTTTATTACAATGTAGCATAAATAAATGCTTGCTTTATTAATTAAACATTCACAGGAACTCAATAAGCAGAAGCCACCAGTCCTATTGAATATTTCCATTTGTATGTCCTTCAGATACCCTGATTTGGAATCCATCATCCCAGTTCTTTCTTTTTCAACTTGCT
The DNA here is from genome assembly GCF_048565385.1 of Saimiri boliviensis. NCBI lineage: Eukaryota > Metazoa > Chordata > Mammalia > Primates > Cebidae > Saimiri > Saimiri boliviensis. The sequence continues at coordinate 75,593,216 of NC_133464.1, read as the reverse complement.
AAGCTTTCATGCCTGAAAGTTCGCATATGATGCTGACCCTTGCCAGAGCATCTTCCCTTCTCTCCATTGTCTGGTGAATTTCTACTTAGATTTCAACATTCTCTTGAGAGTCCTCTTTTTCTGGAGAGCATTCCACAATCTACTTGTTCAAACCCCACCTTCCTCTAATTTGCTCCCACAGAACCCCAAGCTGATGTTTTTCAGCTGCATGTAGCACAATTCTACTCCTTCACTTTATTGTATGAGTAATAAAACTGATGTTAAGAGACTAGAAATGACCAAGATCATAACGATAGTAAGTACCAGAGCCAATATTCTAATCCAAGTCTTCTTACTCTAGGGTAATCATTAAACTCTCCTTAGTTGACTGACTTCATAGCTACCTGAACTTTACTTGAAACCTTTTACTTTTGCCTAGCAAAACAACTCATCATCATCTTTTCCCAAGCATTTACAGATACTCTGTTGGATCGCCTTAAAATACTCTCTGACCTTCTTTGGGCCAATCTCCATCTTTTCTGTAATTATATTTTTGATATGATAGGAACTTTCATCCTTTTCCATGTATTTCCATCACACACATGGCTGTGGTCGCATGTCATCTATACCTACCATCAGTAAGTCAACCCTGCCATCAATGTGTAAACCCTTAGAGTTGTATGTGGCATAGTTAACTGCGACATTAGGAGGAATGCTGGTAAGGGCTAGCACTTGGAGGGAGACTCCTCTCCAAGGAATGAGATAAGAGCAAATCTAATTATGGTAAATCTCAGGCCAAGCCCAAGCTGAGGGATAAAAACTGGATAGATACTCAAAGTCCAGCATAGACAGTGGCATCAGAGAAACTCCCTAGTGGGCAAAACTCAATGATGGCTAACTCAAGGGCAACAGACAAAGCAGGCAAGAGTCAACAGTTACTCCTGGGCACCAATAGTGATTTGGAGCAGGACTACAGCCATGGTGGTAGGGATGTCCTGGGCAATGGAGAAATGCTTAGATGTGTTATCAAGATAAGGACTTTGGCATAAGGCCAGTTACCTGAATCAATACATGGAATAAACGCTGAAATAATGGCAACCGAGATTAAATACCACATTGTAGGCTCTTTGCTAAGTATTCCTATGCATATAGCAGATATTTCAAAAATATTTGATAAGTGAATAAAAACAATGTCTCATTTAATTCTTATAACAACCAATAATACAACCAAGCACCTAATGAGATCATTGTTGTTATCCCTATGCTACAGACAAAGAGAAGACCAGAAAATTAAGTGGTAGAGCCAGAATTCAAACTCACATCTATTACAACACCAAAGCTGGTTTCCTTCCCCAGTACTAGCTTGCATTGCTGCTTTATTTCACCTGTTTAATAGCCAGTAATCAAGTTCTTAAGACTGGAAGTGACGTATTTTATAATCGCTGGACTTGGTAATATAATCTTTGGAGAGTACATGTGGTAGAGTAAGAATTATTTAGGTTATCAAATGAGACAAAGCCAAAACAAATGACACACAATCACTTTTTCTTAAGTTTAGAAGAGTGCACTATTTCACTGGAAGTTATAATGTACATAAAATCTGGATGACCTGTGTTCTCTGTAACATCCTTGGAGAGAAATAACAGTAAACACTTTCCAAAATACTTTTTTAAGGAATAGACAAATGCTCGTCCTCACTGATGTAAACTAAAATGAGCTTACTCTCATTAAAAAACAGTTCCCCTCAGATATCTGTCTCTGTAGCACAAATGTGAAGTAAAAACTACAGAAGTTTGATTCAGCACATGAAGGCTCCTGGCAAAATTTCATTTTTCCACTTCATAGAATTCATCAAATCCTTCCACTGAAGAGAGAAAGATTAGTAGGAACATTCAGTATGCTCTGATCTGAGCATCTGGTCAAACTTCTTCAGCAGAGGTTGGGATTCAAGATTAAAGAGCACAGCTGCGAATTTACGTGCATATACCAGACCTCACATTTTTGCGCATATATAGAAACTTTCTTTAGGTACATTTGAATAGCTGCTTCCAGAGTGAGAAGATCCTTAAGACTCTTAATTGGCAGAGTTAGCATCCATTGATAGAAATGCTAAATAGAAACTCTTTGTGATGCCTTCCTAATTGAGTGAACCAATGTTTACAGACATCAGGTTTAATGTACCTTAAGACAGAAGATCCCAGACTTCAGGATTTTATAGATGGGATAATTTCATAAGAAAGTTCAAGAGTAACTCTAGAGTTTAAATACCTTTTAATTTTGCTAGGTCGAAGCATTCAACATCACCACCATCATTTCATCAAAACAAATGACATTTTAAACATCAAAAAGTAGAAGGTCAAAATCTCATAATAAACAAAAATGTCAGTTGAAAACCCTACACAACGTTTTTTCCCCACGTAATCACGAGTTTTATCTGACTGCTATCCGGGAACCAGCTTTTTGGGAGCACTGGTGATGCTCCCAAAATGTAAATTTACCTTTAAAGTGCATGTAGGGGTTACCGTGTTGTCGTGCATTCTACTTACCATGTGGTTCTTCTAGCTGGTAAGAGTAGCTGCTTTAAAACTCAGATCTATGGAAGGATTGAACTCTGATAATAAAATGGAAATTACTGTCATGATGTACAATTTATCTTTTAAAGATTACATAAAGATCACATTTACTTTGGCATGGTTTATAAGGGTCTTCACATTCTACCTCCTGCCTTCCTCTCCAACCTAACCTTCTCCAGTTCCCTTCAGGCAGTCGTCTGATGCCCCTGCTCTCTCTCACATGTGGTTTCCCCCATCAGAAACATGACTGCACCTCTTCCTTACCAAGAAAGCCTCCATTCAGCCTTCAAAACACACAAGTTACTCCTCCTGTTTTGTGAAGTGTTCCCCGTCATCTGGTTACAAAGCCTATGGATTTGTCTATAATAAGCAATGTAGAAACAAGCAATCTTGGTTCTGATTAGTAGATAAATAAAATTAGTAATATAAGATTTCTACTTCGTAGTGTGACTGTCACGTGACAGAAGCTGTCCCAGGGTGATTATTCAGTATCTATAATTTTCATGGCAAGGTTATGTGATTGGTATTATAATCTCTATTTTACAAATGTGGGAAAATAAAGCCCGGAGACATAGGAAGTGATTTGCCTATGGTCACACAAGTAGGCGATGTTGCTGGGAGGGGAACTCAAAGCTTGTGCTCTTTCCAAGCTATTGTGCTACCTCTGAACTAGGTCTCCAATTACATGCTTTAATGATATTTATTGAACACGTACTACAGCATCTCACTAGGACTTATTCACTGCATTCATTTCTTCATCTCCCCCTCTATCCTGAACCCCCTCCATCAGGCTTTTGTCCCTACCACTGCCATGCAACCACATTAATCAAGGGTGTCAGTGACATGTGTCTTGAGAAACTCATGATAATTACTTGGCTCTTTTCTTTCTTGACCTCTCAGAAGGTTTTGACACTTGTGATCAGTCTCTCCTTCCTGAAATTTTGTCTTCAGTTTTCTTCTAGGACATCATGCCTTCATGATTTTCCTGCCACCTCAGTCTCCATTGAGACATTCTTCCCTTGCTGACCTCTGAGGTGGTAGTGCCTCAGGGCTCATTCTCTGTCCTCTTCTCTGTATACACTCATTGAGTAGGTGATTGCATCCATTTCTGACTTTAAACACAGCAGGCTTGAAATGAAGGGAAAGTTGCTAAGGGCAGCCAGAGAGAAAGGTTGAGCTACCCACAAAGGTCAGGAAGCCCATTAGACTCACAGCAGATCTCTCAGCAGAAACCCTACAAGCCAGAAGAGACTGGGGGCCAATATTCAACTTCCTTAAAGAAAAGAACTTTCAACCAAGAATTTCATATCCAGCCAAACTATGCTTCATAAGTGAAGGAGAAATAAAATCCTCTGTGGATAAGCAATTGCTGAGAGATTTCATCACCACCAGGCCTGCCTTACAAGAGGTCCTGAAGGAAGCACTAAACATGGAAAGGAACAACCAGTACCAACCACTACAATAACATACCATATGGTAAAGACCATAGACACAATGAAGAAACTGCATCAACTAATGGACAAAACAACCAGCTAGGATCAAAATGGCTGGATCAAATTCACACATAACAATATTAACCTTACTTGTAAATTGGCTAAATGTCCCAATCAAAAGACACAGATTGGCAAACTGGGTAAGAGTCAAGACTCATTGGTATGTTGTACTCAGGACACCCATCTCACGTGCAAAGACACACATAGACTCAAAATAAAGGGATGGAGGAGATTTACCAAACAAATGAAGAGCGAAAAAAAAAAAAAAGCCGGGTTGCAATTCTAGTCTCTGATAAAACAGACTTTAAACCAACAAAGATCAAAAGAGACAAAGAAGGACATTACAAAGGATTATAAATTGTTCTATTATAAAGACACATGCACACGTATATTCATTGTGGCGCTGTTTACAATAGCAAAGACTTGGAACCAACCCAAGTGCCCATCAATAATAGACTGGATCAAGAAAATGTGGCACATATACTCCATGGAATACTATGCAGCCATAAAAAAGGATGAGTTCATGTCCTTTTCAGGGACGTGGATGAAGCTGGAAACCATCATTCTCAGCAAACTGACACAACAACAGAAAACCAAACACTGCATGTTCTCGCTCATAAGTTGGTGTTGAACAATAAGAACACATGGACACAGGGAGGGGAATATCACACACTGGGGCCTGCCGGTGGGGTGGAGGGGCTAGGGGAGTCACAGCAGCGGTTGGGGGGATAGGGGAGGAATAATATTAGGAGAAATACCTAATGTAGGTGAGGCGGGGATGGATGCAGCAAATCACCATGGCATGTGCATATCTATGTAACAATCCTGCATGATCTGCACATGTACCCCAGAACTTAAAAGTATAAAATAATAACAATAATGATAATAAAATAAAAATCCCTTCTTTCATCTGAACTCCAGATTTGTATTTTGGTGGCCTGTGATCGCCACCTGAATCTCTAATATGTCCCAAAAATAACTCTGTGACCATTCAACCCAACATGCTCTTCCCCAGGCTTCTCCAATTCATTGAACAGCATCTTCATATATCCAGATTTTTAAAAAATCTTGAAGAGTCATCCAACAACAAAACATCCTACAGCCAACACCTGACGGTCTTCCCTTCAAATGAACTCCAATCAGACCATGCCACATTACGTCCTGTTTCAAGCACTATTCACTCACCTATTGACTACTACAACAGCCCTGCTTCCGTTCTTGCCCTTTCATGTCAATTCTCCACATTCCCTTTGTCTGGAACACTCATCTCCCTGATCTAAGGGACTAATTACCTCCTTTCTTCTAGATCTCTTCTCAAATATCACCATCCTTGAGACGTCTTCCTCAGTATCTTATCTATAAGAACCCCATACTCACTCCACATTTTGTAAAATCTGCTTGATTTTTCTTCACATATATTTATCTCTACCTGATACTATGTTATATATTTATTGATTTATTTGCTTATTATCTGTGTCCCTAGTACAAAGTAAGCTCTATGAAAGCAGGGATTTTGTCTATTTAATTTATTTTAGCATTTGATAAGCCCTCAATAAGTTGTTCCAGAATGAATGAATAGATGGATGGATAGATGAATAAATGAATGAATAAATCTGAGTAATTTTGTTAAATAGCTTTATACATTATCCTATTCAATCCTCACAACAAACCAATTCCCAAGTAAAGAACTAACTTGGTCAAGGTCACACAACTAGGAAGTAATAAAGTCAAGATTTGGATCTATGTTGGTCAGACTCAAAAGACTTTCAACCACATTGGTGTCAATTAGAGGTTTACAGTTGCTCCTAGTATCCAATCTGTTGTGAGATAATATGATCTAGTCCTCTGTCTTCAGCAAAATATTTTACACCTTAAACTATACTACCAAAAACTAGTATCATCCTCAGTTTACAGATGAAACAACAGAGACATTGTTATGATCCAATCAGTTTTAAAAGCAATACAACAAACTTAAAATTGACTCACTCATTCTGAGTCATAGAGAATAGGTATTTATTTTAATGTAAGAATGAATATGTCAACAGGATATCAAGAAAATTCAGTGTAGAAAGAATAGTATTTTCAACAAATGGTGTTGGGGCAATTTGATACCCACATGCAAAAGGATGAAATTGAACCTCTAATTCATACCATATACACAAATTAACTCAAAATGAATCAAAGACCTAAGTGTAAGAGTTAAAACTATAAAACTCTTAGAAGAAAACATGAGTATAGACATTCATGACCTTAGATTAGATGTCAATTTTTTTTTAGAAATGACATCTAAAGCAATAAGCAATCAAAGAAAAAATAGATTAATTGGAATTTATTAAAATTAAAAACTTGAACTTTAAAGAACACTATCAAGAAACCGAAGAGACAACCCATAGAATGGGAAAAAAATAATACTTGCAAATCATGTATCTGATAAGAGTCTAGTATCCAGAAATAAAAAGAACTTTTACAAATCAATGATAAAACGACAAAAAAAAATTAAGAATGGTCAGCAGATTTGAATATATATCTTCCCAAAGAAGATATATAAATGCAAATGAAAACATGCTCAATATCATTAGTCATTAAAGATATGTGAGTCACAACCATGATGAGATACCATTTCACAACCACTAGGATAATTATAATACAAAGGTTGGACAGTAACAATTGTTGATTAGGAGTAAAGAAATCTGAAACCTGTTGCTGGCAGGAATGTAAAATGGAGCAACCACTTTGGAAAACAATTTGCAGTTCCTCAGAAAGTTAGACACAGAGTTACCACTGACCAAACTCATAGATCTATACCCAAGAAAATTAAAAACATATGTTTACAGAAAAATCATATGTAATGCTCACAGCAGCATTATTCATCATAGCTAAAATGTAGAGGCAACCCAATCCAGCTAAAATGTGTCCATCTACTGATAAACCAATAAACAAAAGGTAGCATATTCACACAATGGAATATTATTCAGTAATAAAAAGGACTGAAATACTGATATATTTTATAATATGGATATACCTTGAAAACGTTGTGTGAAGTGGAAGAAGCCAGACCCAAAGGGCACCTAGTTTATGATTCTATGCATATGAAATGTGCAGAAGGGATGAATTCATAGCGACAGAAAGTTGCCAAGGGCTGGAAGGAGCAGAAACAGAGTGTAATTGCTAATAGGTGTGGGTTGGTTTCTTTTGATGCTAAAAATGTTCTGGAATTAGATAGAGATGATGGTTGCACAAATTTGTGAATATACCAAAAACCACTGAAGTGTGCATTTTATAAGGGTGAATTATATCTAAAAATTGTTTAAAAATAAATGTGGTTTTAACGATTAGTTAAATTATCTGCTATAAAGCTAGAGGAGTTACACAGTGGAATGGGACAAGCACTGAATCAGAGGACCTGGGATCTGCCACATCCCTGTTCCTACGATCTCTGTTTTGGTGTGGGTCAATAATTTTTCTTGTCCAGTCCTTAGTGAAGACTTGCAAAATAGGGGGCTGGACTTAAAGATAATCTCTAAGGCACCTTTGGTTTCATAGCTCAGTATTTATAAGCCTGTACAAACTTCATACTTGGACAAGACCCTAAAAGGAGCAAGATGCATACTTGTGTACTTCCTGCTGTATTTCGGATACAGATGAGGCTCTATAGCATGAAAAGGAACCATACCATCCAAGTGCAAAGCCCTGCTTGGCTGCTTGCTAAATGCCTGCTCTTAGACAAGTTATTTCACCTCACTCCACCTCACCTTCCTCCTCTGTAAAATTGGATAACAGTATTGCCTACTATTATAAATGTTAAGTGAGTTTGTATATTGCAAGCTCTAATTATAGAGTACTCTCATAAAGGATGAAAACAAAGCAAAGGGGATCACAGTCTTTGGCTATTGCTAGAATGAAAAAAAAAATTTTTGAATGTCTAGATTGCAGATGGAGATGTATGTGTTTTGTCACTTTTGCAAATGTCATTTCTCCTGATCCTTACAGAAAGTCTAAAGACAGCTATTTTACAGGAGAAAACAGAGGTGGAACTATTGAGTGACTTGAGCTAGGAGCTGAGAGCTGTCCAGCTCAAACTCTAGGGTTCTTTTTCTTCTTCCCAAGACCACACTCTAGGATTCCAGGGGACTGTGCTGACATCAAGGCATTGCAGGGTTTCTAGGAGTAGTAGGTAGAGGGATTCGCTAACTAGCATAAGAAATGGCAGGGAAATTTGCTGGATGAGCTATGTCGTATGTAGTATGTGGAGGAAGTTAGTATGAGCTCACTAGCTACCTAGAATGGAAAATGACATTTGAAATTCTTCTGAAGATGACCCCAGTGTTTTCAGTCCTTCACTCGAGTGTACTCAAATGAATTTTTCAGAAACTGGAATATTTCTAACTATACTAAAATTATATACATTATGTATGTTTCTCTAAATCACATTTCTACCCACAGATATGTTTTGAATGAATAAAAAAAGACTGGCCAGGTATGGTGTCTTGCACTGGTACTCCCAGCTACACTGGAGGCTGAGCAGGGAGGACTGCTTGAGGTCAGGAGTCTGAGCCTAGCCCAGGCAACACAGGGAGATGCCATCTCTAGAAAAAAAAAAAAATCAACTTCCCATATATACCATTCTAAATGAAAAAGTGTACTGACATATTTTCTGTAGAAGTTGCAATACTCCCCATCTTTTATGCAAGTAAACACAAGCTCATTCTTTCACTATAAACATATCATTGAAGGTTACCCATGAGTTCTGGATGTATGTAAATAATTTCTAGATTTCAGAGACTTTTAAAAGTCACACAGTCAACTTTATGGAGGTCATTCAATATTGTGTATTGAAAACAACAGTGAATGTATTTTATTTGCTAGAAATAACATTACTGTTGCTTGAAACTGACTGAATATTTCTGAGACAGATTCATTGCCCCCTTTATTCTTTTGTAGACAGCATTCCCTCCACCAAATAACCCCGATTTCTATAATTTCTACTAATGAATAATAATAAATAGGCCAGGAGCAATGGCTCACTTAAGGCAACTCCAGCACTTTAGGAGGCCGAGGCCGGCGAATCACCTGAGGTCAGGAATTTGAGACCTGCCCGGACAACATGGTGAAACCCCATCTTTACTAAAAATACAAAAATTAGCTAGACATGCTGGTGGGTGCCTGTTATCCCAGGTACTCAGGAGGCTGAGGCACAAGAATTGCATGAACCTGGGAGGCGGAGGTTGCAGTGAGCTGAGATCATGCCACTGCACTCCAGCCTGGGCAACAGAGACAGATTCTGTCTCAGAAAAAAAAAAAAAAAAAAGATGATAAATAATAAAAGCTGACACTTTAAGCACTGACTGTGCCATCACTGTTCTCTTACATATATTATTTAATACTAATTCAAAATGATTATTAGCTCCATTTTATAGATGAGAAAACTGAGGTGAAACTGAGGTTAAGGTTGCCTAAGCCATAGAGCTAGGAGGTGGCAGCATCAGAGAACTGGGCTATCCTGCTCTCTGGATCTTATTATCGAACACCAGTCCGCACTGCTTATTATTCTCTCCAGGCAAACCCAAATTCATCTCTTCTGAGAAGAGTTCTAGAGTGATTCTCACTAACAGGAGTTTGTTTTCTTCTCTATTCTCCCAGAACTTACACACTCAGTTTGCAGCGCATTCATTTGCAATTTTTGGAAATTTTTGTTACTTTTTCAGTGTCATCAAGAATGCATACTTTATGCATCAGGTTAAATTTCTATTTAATACAAAGAAAAGTCTGCATCCTCTAATTTTTAAAAAATTCTGCTATGACTTGAGTGAAAGGACGTTCTGAATAAAGTAGGTGTTCAGCAGATACTATCAATTCACCGCTCATTAATCACAGTGTTGAGATTCACCTACATACAATTGCTAACAAGTATTGTAGCTCATTTTTAAATAGACTTCATTTACCAATGTTACATACTGAAACTACTCACCCTTGTATCTAATACCTTCACTTATATAACTTTTCAAATCTGATGATGACAATCAACAAGAACGGCTGAGATTTCCAGCCATGCACACGACGCACAAATAAACAGCCCAAAGTCTTGGTAACACGAGCGTTCCAAACAACGTGATCAGTAAGTCTTGTCCTACAGGCCCAGGAGCCCTGTGTTTTCACTGTTGTCTGTACCGTTCTCCACACAGTTTAGCTGAGACGTTAAATCCAGCATATGCACCTTAAAGAATGTATCTGATATTTTCATTTCCTAACAAATGAACCAGAAATTATATTTTGCGAGTAGGAAAGGCATGTTTTCTCCAGATGAAACTTAAAATCTTACATCTGCTCACAAAAATGTTGAACATCTGAAAATATGAACAAATGCTAGACTTGCAGGAGTGACCTAACAGCTGTTGCACGCACAGACATGACGTAAAAAGCTACAGACGCATTATTCAGCTATTCAGAAATAGGAACTGGAAAGCCTTCTATTTTGGTAAACAGCGAAAACTTATTTTTCTCCTGATAAACCAGGCCTTCCAGAAGTTAAAAAGAAGACACTGTTAGGCTTAAAAATCTAAATCGATACTTGCTACCATCATGCAATCCAGTTCACCTTTCTACTCATTTGAACTAATATTCCAGTTTTTGAAAAATATACAACCTAAACGATGTCCATGTGGATATTAAACTAATTAAAATTGGCAGAGCATTAAGAACAAGCAGTAGTATAATTTTCTTAAGAGAAATTTTTAAAAACTTTTCTTTCATATTTATAGATCTTTAGACATGGAGATAGAGACACAAATAAGAACTGTAACAGAACAAGAGAAGAAATTTGAAGTCTCAATATTTTTCCTCCCGCCAGAAAATGAGTAGTACCAACCAGAGCCACCAAGTGGGCAGCACAGGACGTAATGTGATGAGGCCACCACCAGGGTTGTGCCACGCTGTATTAACAGTGCCTGCCAGCCTGGCTCCCACTGATTCTCTGAGCTCCGGCCATATCGGCTGCCTTCAATCCCTGCTCTTGCTGGCCCAAGTGCTGCCTAATTCTGAGCCTTTGCATATGCTGTTCCCACTGCCTTATACGCCCTTCCTAACCCTTTCTGCCACAGAATTTACACTATCCTCCAGAACTCAGCTCAAATCCTCTTCCACAAGGGAGCATTCTCTGGCCTACAGATGCTGTTCGTCTCCCTGCTATACTCTGATTGCACCCTTCTCCCACTCAGCCCTTCCACAACTGTAATCAACTAATTACATGGGCAATCTGTCGAATAAGTGCCATCTACCCCCTAGACGACAGGCACGTTTTATGAGAGCTGTTTTTCGGCTGAATTCCCAGCACCCAGCAAAGACACTTTGGCCCAAAGAGACAGTCAATGTAATAGTACATATTTGGTACTTACAGTCTCATGTTACTACCTCACACAAAGCAGTATCTCTGATCTTCCGCTTTCCCGTTTTCCTATACTTTAAACTTGATTCTCTGGCCTTTGATTAACTTAATGCCAGAAGAAAATGGATTCTGGCAAAAAATATAGCCAGAAATATGGAGCATGCTCATGAAAGACCGCTGGCCTCCACAGAATGGCTCCAGTAGGAAACGCCATCTTGCTCCTGGGGCCAGTCTAATTTCTATTCGGGTGCTATTCCCTTTGGTCTGGTTTCACAGTCTCTACCGAGGGAAACAAAAAACAAAAGGCAGCATCAGGATCTTGCATTCCTCTTGGGGATTTCATAAGGCTATTTCCACAGCTGATGATCACTCTGACTTTGGGCAGGGGAAGGTTAAGAGAAAAAGTGCAATATTCAGCAACAGCTGAAATAATTTTCTGCCAAAGCCTGGTTTTAAATTCAAAGTATGTTTTCTCTGTACGTAGAAGGCAGTAAAAAGGTCTAAAGTTATAATGTGACATATGAATTTAGCACTCTAAGATGCAAAAACAGAACAGATATTTTTATACACTACTCATACTAATAATTACTATTGACTCTAAAGTAAGCAAATCCATATTTGTTTTCAAGTTAAGTGTGTTACTTGAGCACATTCAAAAACATTTGCTAAGGGGTGTGAACGGTGCAGACTCTCATCAAAATCCATCTGTCTGAATCTATTAACTGGCATTTCCCCAGCTGGGGCATTCCTCAAGTCCTACATAACAAAAGCTCCTCATGCCAGGAGTGAGGGCTCATACTGAACTTAGAAACTGGATTTATTTTATCCAGAATTAAAAGTTCTAAATGGATTTCGTAAATGTGTATCTTTACCACCCAACTCTATCAAACACAAAACCAACAGCTGATGTCAAATTAGAGTTTGAGCTTTAAAGTCAAGGTAGCTAGGACTGTTTTCTATTTTTTAAAAATATTCATGTAAATGCTTCAGGGTAAGAGATGTTTAGTGTTTCATGTCTTTTATATCCCCCATAAACTTCATTGCTTTCTATTTTTCACTCAATGTTAATGAAGAGATGTTCAGCTTTTAGAATTTGTATGTTTTTGAAGGGCTAGAATATTTGGATTACCTCAAATCAAGAAAACTCTACTTTAATCATCTATAAAAAGACTATATGTGTCTTCTGAGTACATGGCAGGCCATAACGAATGCCTGCAGATTGACTGTGATATGTTGGTCTTCCACATCCTTGTCAAGTTTAGCCCCACAATCTTCCTTTCTGAAAATGGGTCCTGCTCCTCCAGACCATACCAGAAATGTCATTTCTATTGCCCTGTGTTTACAAACGCTGGAATCTCTATTGCACTGCCATTCATCTTTTCTCTTTCATGTGTATCAAAAGCATATATGCTATATTGTGCGTTTGTGCATATATATATGTATATATCTTTTGAAGAAGTAAACTGAAAAGCTTCAGAACCTAAACATCAAAGAGTTTGTCATAGTTTGCTGGCATCACACGCAGCTTGTCATTTTGCCCCCCAAAGCCTCATTGGCACAATGGTGTTTCAGTGTAGCCAACACTACTTCCTACTACTACTTGGCATCAGCTGAGTAGGTGAAGAGTCAGTTTAACCCTTCTCTAGCCTTCCTTAAACCCTCCAATGGCTGGTATAGGAGGCCTCAGTAGCTCCAAAAGGAAACAGGATGAGAGCCTTTCTCAGATGCTCTGCTTCCCGTTCCCAACAGTGCTGCTCACTGATACCTCCTGATTATTCTATACAGAGAGAGGAAAGAGAATGAATAAAGAAAATTCAAAATGGACAAAAAGTCTTGATATAACCTAGGATTTTGAGTCCTTTTCTTCAAAAAACCTTTTTATCTGAGGTACTTGAAAGAATTCTTTTATCCCTTTCCCTTGGTCCCATTATGGGTTGAATAAACTATCCAAATGTCACACTCCAAAAGCGAAGAAAATATTTTTTTTAAGGGGACAAAAATGTATACACTGCATCCCCAAATCACCTTGGAAAGTCATCTTCAGTCCTGTGACACCCAACATCGTCTCTGTTACTAAGAAGCAGAAAAGCGAAGCTGAAAGAATATGTAATTCATCAACTGGTGAAACGCGCAAAGGTGATTTATCCCCATCTCCCTCTCTCTCTCCTCCAGAAACACAAGCACTGTACTTCAATGGAGTTAAAAACCAGCGCTTCCTTTCAGAACAACTGTAAAAAAATCACAGGATGTAGAGAAGCATTTTAAATAGGTAACACAAATAAACAGGAAATCCCCTCTTCCCCACCTGGCCTTACTCACCCACTCCCTATGCTAGGAAAAGCCCTAAAGAGATTTATCAGCCAGAGATTTCTGCCAGAGCTGTTTTCACTTAGTTAAACATCTACACCAGAGTTTTGCAAAGAGGCCATCAAGGTAAGAAGCTAAATTTGAAATGAAATTTTCTTTTACTGTATGTCAATAAAGTAATGTAAACCAAACACAATACCCTAGGCACTGAGTTCCCTGTTTTAAACTATTGTCTTTGGTTTCTTCCTGTACTCCGACACTGAGGGTGGGGAAGGAAACTGTATTCAGAGCATATGCTGTGTGATATAATGGTGTTTTCAAAGTGGGGTTCACAGATCAACAGCCTCACAGTTCCCCGAAATGCTTCTTAAAAATGCAGGTTCCTGAACCCCCATCTGTTCAATCTGATTTTCTGACAGGTGAACCCCAAATTATGTATACTGAAAAACACCTCAGAGTGATTCTTTTGTCCTAAAACTTGGGAATTAATAAAAATGACTGCTTCTAAATGCTTTCACATAGGTTATCTTATTTATCAGGCTAAGAATATATCTCATCTCAGTTCTAGTAATCCATTCACACTCAAGTGGTGCTCTTAGAATTTGTTTTAGATGTTTATTCCCCTTTAAACAGCAATATCCATGCTGTTCTTCCATCTCGGACACTTCATGGTCAAGTGACTGAGCCACATGACTTTGTTCAAGTTCCTAAGCCTGCATGAACTTTGGTTGCATCCTATGAAAAATTAGCACGATACTGACTATCTAGGACTGTTTTATATATTAATTTCAGTAACAAGTGTGCCTGGCACATGGCTAGCACTCAAAAGCTATAGTTATTTTAATTTTCCTTGAAGAAAATGATGCACCTAAGAAATAGTTGTATATTTATCCACAATTAATAGTACTTCAGTCTTAGAACACCACACTAGATAGGTGATTATAAACCAATGTTACAATTTAAAATGTACATGTAATACCTACATATCTTCTGCCTCCATTAAATAAATTCTTTTGAGATATGATATTTATTTATTTTTAAAATGCTAGCCTGCTTGAAATATTTTCCAAATGCTCTTTTGAGTACTCTAAATGTATGTGATGAATATATTTGGTAATTTTTATTTTTCATTTTCATTTACATTTTTATTTATTTTTTATTTTTAGAGACAGGGCCTCACTGTTACCCAGGCTGGAGTGCAGTGGCACAATCATAGCTTACTGCAACCTCAAACTCCTGGGCTCAAGCCATCCTTCTGCCTCAGCTTCCCACGTAGCTGAGACTACAGGCACGGGCCACCACATCTGGCTAATTTCTTAAATTTTTTGTAGAGGTGGGGTCTTGCTATGTTGCCCAGATTGGTCTTAAACTTCTGGCCTCAAGGGATCCTCCAGCCTCAGCCTCCCACAGCACTGGGATTATAGGCATGAGCCATTGTGCTGGTTCCTTTGGTGATTTTTATAATCAACATTTTTTTAAAATCATTGTAAGTAAATAAATATAATTTAAATGGAGGGTGAAACCTGTCCTTTCAAATACACGGTAAAAGTGTTACATTTACGCACTTTGAAAATGGATTTGCTCTTTAAAATAGTTAAGTTTTTCAGGGTCAAACCTGATGGAAAGAAGGTGATTGATCTTCAGGGATCTAACTTTGAAACTTGAACAAAGAGGAGACTTGTTTTCCTGTGCGGTTCAAAAGTTGGCAATTCCCAAGAAGAGCTTCAAGCGTTGCTGACATAAGGAGGTGGGCCACTGATATCATTGGATGTAAATATTTCAGTCTATGTATCTTTTTGAAGTCTGTCTTATTTTGGCTTAATCATACCTATACCTTAACATGCTGTTCATTTTCTGTGTACTATCTCTCCATAGGGTTCTTAATTAATATACTTGAGTGTGAAAATTGTTTCTCCAACAATAATGATTTCTCTCTGTGGCTTCTAGATTAAGCAGAATCCAGGTACAACAGTGATAGAGACCGTGATATGAAGTAGTTTCTTCTAAATCAATATGGTCAGAGGTTTGAGGGCTCTGGAAACAGATCATGTGGTTCTTAATCTTTGCTTCAGAGTACAGAGTAACTCTTAGATTTGAGAACCCAGGCCAAGAATCACCTAACATTTTAGACTCAAAGTGTCCTCCTTATAAAATGGGTATGTTAACAGTACTAACCCTGTGGGTCACTAGAATGAAATGAAACAGCGCACGGAAAGTGGTTAGCACAGTGTCTGTGCTAAGACATAGCAAGGACTCCATCAGCGCTAACTATTGTCAGTTTTTCTAGGATCTCCATGATAGCAAGCGACAATTTCAACCGGCCTGGGGAAATGCATTATTCTTTTTGAAAGATTGACCAAGAATGGGTAAGAGGGATGGGGTCATGGGATACATGGGAGTTTTTCTAAGCAGCACAACCATCTCCCTAATTTAGCTCATAATTCTCTTGTGGTCTTGTAAGTACAGTATTAATATTTCCCACAGGCTAAATAGGGCCCTTGGGTCACAACAAAGAGTTCTAGGGTGCCAGTGAGTTATCAGTGGAGGTAGACATCAAATTCAGCATTGTTTTCGGCTGGGTTCTCTAACAGTTCACTGCCTTTCATATGCAGATGATTTGTTATGCAATAATTTAATTCAATGCTTTTCATAAAGAATGCCACAGAGGGCCTGCTTCATGTGTGTTACTTTGTTGTTGCCCTGGTGACATCTGAAGAGCCCTCAGGCAACTACAGATATCTGAGGATTCCAGAGAACAACTCCATGTGAACAAAAAGGCTAAGTGTTACAGTGCAGCTGTTCAATGTAGATTCTCAAGTTCTGCACCATGAATTAATACTTTTCTTCTGGCTTCTTATTTTCTTGCCTCTAGTCAGTATGTTACATAAATTCAGCTTTCCATGAGAGGTTGAAGTTATACATAATCAAATAACTCAAAAATTTTAATGAAATGTTGTGAAACCTTTTAAACTATGTATTTAAAATCATGCTGTACATATTCTAAAGTCATAGAATTACAGGATTTGTCTTTTACATTCTTTATTTCGTGACAAATTTAATTTTTATGATATATAAAAATTATATATATTTAAAGAGTACAACTAGATGTTTTCATATACATTGTGAAATAACTATCACATTCCAACTAATTAACATATCTATTACCTGTATATAATTTCCACTTTGGTACCCTTTGACCAACATCACTCCATTTTCCCCTCTTCCTAGCTCCAGGCAACTACTATTCTACATTTTATTTCTATAGTTTGACTATTTTAGATTCTACATAAAGGAGAGCTCATGCAGTATTTCTGTTTCTGTGTCTGGCCTATTTTGTTTAGTGTAACTTCCTCCAGCTTAATCCATTTTGTCACAAATGGCAGGATTTTCTTCTTTTTTAAACCTGAATAATGTTCCATTTTGTGTGTGTGTATATATATAAAATCTTTTATTTTTCTTGAGACAGAGTCTGGCTCTGTCACCTAGGCTATTGTGCAGTGATACAATCTCGGCTCACTGCAACCTCTGCCTCCCAGTTTCAAGCGATACTCATGCCTCAGTCTCCTGAGGAGCTGGGATTACAGGCACCTGCTACCATACCCGGCTAATTTTCATATTTTTAGTAGAGATGGGGTTTCACCATGTTGGCCAGGCTGGTTTGGAACTCCTCACCTCAGGTGATCCGCGCACCTCCACCTCCCAAAGTTCTGGGATTACAGGTGTGAGCCACCACTGCACCAAGCCAAAATCACATTCTCTTTATGTGTTCACTGCAGGACGCTTAGGTTGTTTTCCATATCTTCACTATTGTGCAAAATGCTGCAGTGAACATGGGAATGAAGCGAGCTCTTTACAGGGCTGTAGGATGGCTTGATCATATGTTCTATTTTTAATTTGGGGGGGAACCTTCCTACTTTTTCCATAATGGCTGTATAAACTTACATTCCTAACAACAGTGAACAAGGGTTCTACTTTCTCCACATCTTGGCCAACATTTGTCGTCTTTTATCTTTTTTTTGTAATAGTCACCCTAAAAGGTATGAAGTGATATCGCATTATGATTTTGACCTGCATTTATCTGATAATTTCAGATGTCAAGCACCTTTTCATATGCTTATTGGCCATCTGAATTTCCTTTTCTGAGAAGTGACTATTTTGGTCCTTTGCCCATTTTTTAATCCAGTTATTTGTATTTTTGGTATTGATTTGTATGAGTTCCCTATATACTTTGGATATTAAGAATTTTACGTACTCATTAATAGTTGTGAGCTCTTTGAAATCCTGCATAAAGCAGGTCATTAATAAATACTATGAACAAATAAGTGTAGCCTTTGACATTCATTTCAGATTTCTTTTCAAGGGGGTGCTTCTAAAGTAACCATTGTGCAAAGTAACCATTGTGCCCCTGAAAAATAATTCAAGAAGTGATATTAGTTCCACTATGGAAATTATTGGCTACAAAGTCTCTGTAATCACCACATGTACTTCTGACACTTAGCTTAACTCTAAACTTGCAAATCCACATAAGGGCACCAAGGCTTGGAGCGAAGTCCCCAGAGCCTGGAAACCCAGAATTTCCAGGAGCTCTGGTAGGTTCTGCTAATTCAACAAAAGCCAATTTAGAAGCCATGGAGGACTTCACACTCTTTGTATCATCCATGCAAGAAAAGAGGCCCTTATGATTATGCTATAAAGTTGTAGAGCAAAGTAATTTAAAATGGATATAAAAATAAACAGGGGTTTGTGATGCTCATGACAGAGAAAAGAAAATAGATTCACATATTCTTATCATCCTAGACTGAGGAAAGAATTTGCAGACTACCAATTTGCAGACTATCTGATAGAGCACCAAAGGATGACGTTTGCAAGCTCCTCATCCGGCTCTGCCCACCTTGCGAGTCTTCTCTTCACTGGCTCTTTTTCTTGCACCTCAGGTCCCAGCAACATCAAATAATTCTACGCTGCTCTGTGCATTTCTGCTTCTTTGCCTGTGCTCTGTGCTTCCTTCTCTTTCTAGGGTAATTTCTCCCCTTTAAGGATCAACTCAGAGACCTCCTTCCACCCTCTGATCTATCCCTACATCTTTTCCATTCTCTCTCTTTTTTTTTTTTTTTTTTTTTTTGAGGCAGAGTTTCCCTCTTTGTTGCCCAGGCTGGACTGCCATGGCACAATCTCCGCTCACCGCAACCCTCGCCTCCTGGGTTCAAGTAATTCTCTTGCCTCAGCCTCCCGAATAGCTGGGATTACAGGCTTGCGCCACCATGCCTGGCTCATTCTTTTTTTTTTTTTTTTTTAGTAGAGATGGCGTTTTTGCCATGTTGGTCAGGCTGGTCTTGAACTCCTGACTTTAGGTGATCCACCTGCCTTGGCCTCCCAAAGTGCTGGGATTACGGGCGTGAGCCACCTGGCCTCTTCATTCTTCTACTACTGTACTTGTCCTGAGTTCCTTGAGTGTTAGTTAGAATTAGGGGCTTTTTCATCTTTTTATTTTCAGGGCAGAGCATAGCATCTGACATACAATGTTCACTCAATAAATGCTTTTCATGGATGAATGAATGTAGCTAATTTCTTCTATTTGCATAAAAAAAACCACAAAGACCAGAGGTTGCTTGCTCCCTCCTCTTAATTATGTGGTGGTTTATGTAATTAGCAACTAAGTGTTTTTTGTATAATTGAGACATTAACTAAGTTTGAATAATCAAGGAGGCCTGTAGAAGGTTTCACTGCTTCCACTTTTGGCCTGTATTGTCATTTCTTTCCACCTTTTACATCACAAACCAGGTGAATTGCTAACAGCAAATCATACCTTAAAGCATATCCAGACTCTCTCCCAGTCATAAGGCTGCAGAAGATCTGGCTACCTGTCAACCCCATTCCCTAACCCTCTCCCCCTGGCTCACTGCATTCCAACCCCACCAACCTCTCGGCCTATCCACAGACACTTCCACAGGCTCCTGCCTCAGGACTCATTCCTGCCCTCTTCCTTCTGCCTAGAACATTCTTTCCTCCAGATCTCTGAGTGTCCCTGCTTCAATACCACTTCTCCAGAGAGCCCACTGGCAATGAACTGAATGTCTGTGTCCAATCAAAATTCATACGTTGACATCATCCCAGCCCCCAATTTGACGGTATTAGGAGGTAGGGCTTTTAGGAGGTCATTAGGTCATGAGAGTAGAGCCCTTGTAAATGGGATTGGTGCCCTTATAAAAGGGACCCCAGAGAGATTTCTCACTCTCTTTCTGTCTTGTGGGAATACAACCAGAAAACGGTAGTCTGCAACATGGAAAATGGTCCTTTTTAGAACCAACCATGCTGGCACCCTGATCTCAGACTTCCAGCCTCCAGAACGAAGAGAAATAAACGTCTGCAGTTTCAGCCACCCAGTCTATGACATTCCGTCAGAGCAGCCCACACTACCCAAGACATCTTTCCTGTTCACTGTATCCAAATTAGCACCCCCTTTCATTCTCTAGCTTTTCTACATTTTTTGTTTTTTTCTTCATAATATGTTAATCACAGCAGTTAATATAATTATTACTGTCTCCACCACTTGAATAGAAGCTCAGTAAGGCTGCTGATTTTGTCAGTTGTGTTCAACACCCAATCCCCAGTGCTGTGACTGTTTAGCACACTAGGTCCTTAAGAAATATTTGTTGAATAAATTAAGCGAATGAGAAACTTACAGTCTTGGTAAAAATAAAATTATACAATTTGGGAATACATTTTTTTCTCAAGCTCTATAACAATAATAATAATAATTTTAAGTGGCCAAAAAGAAACATTTCCATCTTAAACAGATGACAAATATATGTTTAAATTTCAACTATGCCAGCCAGGCACAGTGGCTCATGCCTGTAATCCCAGCACTTTGGGAGGCTGAGGCGGGCAGATCACTTGAGGTCAGGAGTTTGAGACCAGCCCAGCCAACATAGCAAAATGCTGTCTCTACTAAAAATACAAAAATTAGCCAGGCATGGTGTCAGGCACCTGTAATCCCAGCTACTCAGAGGCTGAGGCATGCAAATCACTTGAACCTGGGAGGCAGAGGCTATAGTGAGCCAAGGTCATGCCACTGCACTCCAGGTTGGGCAACAGAGAGAGACTTGGTCTCAAAAATAAAAATAAAAAATAAATTTCCACTATGCCTTCTCCATTTCCCTCCTCCCTCCAATAACAACAGCAGTATTCATTTCCTTTAGTTGTAAAATGAAAATTTCCAATTGCACCTCCGAAGGAGGCTGGAGGGTAGGAGGAGTTTATCATGCACAAATCTACAAAGTTGACAGGTGTGCCAAACATCTGGGAGTTGGATCATGGCAGGACAGGTGGAGTTTGGGGTCATCAGAGGTAAATGGAGGAGGGAGCAAGTCAATGCCTTTCATGTCCTTCTGTCCTTCCTTTAATCAGTCACTGAGTCAGCTAGGCTGCCAACAAACACTTGCAAAACATATCTCATGGGAAAGGCTTTGCTCTTGAAGTAAGGCACCATCTTTTCTCTTGAAAAGTTGGTACTCTGGTAGACTAATTTCAGAAACAGGCAACTTGCTCAGAAATGAATGGCCAAGTAAGATTTCACCTATAATCACAAGAGTCTGTGTGACTTGAAGCTGGGTTCTAATCTCAAACTTGTCACTAAGGAGATAGGTGACCTGCAACAGGTGAATTTAACCTCTCTGAGGTTCCACTAGCTCTTCTTAAATGAATGACTTGGACAAGATCATCTATAAGACATCCATGTGCTCTAACACTTAATGACTCTGAAAAGAAAAAAGAGGTAAAAATATTGGCTGGAATTCCCTTGTAATATTAAAAAGCTTGATGAAATAAATATCATATCATCTATCAAAAGCAATTCACCTTTTAGAAGTTTGCTAGGCACTGGTTTGCAAGAGAAGTAAGAGAAGGCGTCCATTCTTGCATCTCCTCAACAACTAGGTTATTTTACTAAGTAGACTATACAGCAGAGAGTGAAAGATTATTTTAAATGTAAGACAAACGTTCTCTCTTCTTGTACAAAAGAAATCTTGTGGGTGAGACAAGGACCGGACTGAAATACTCAGCAGAGTGGATGGAAAGGCAGGAAACTGGAAGCCAGATGAGACCCCACTCTACATTTTACGACCTGCACTGAACTTGGCCAAGTTCCTTCACTTACCTTGTTTTGAAAATAATGATCCTAACCTCAGTGTCATGGAAGCATGACATATGGAAAAACCCTGAACCAGGGCCTGACACACAGTAGATCCTCGCCAGGGCTGGTACCCTGCCCTCTTGCCCCCAAGACATAAAAGGAGAGACCCTGAAGAAGTGGGAGTAGGCATCACCAGAACGGAAGTGGCAAGGAAATAAAGGGCTTGATCCAGCTCTTTAAAAATGGGCAGGATCTAGGTAGGCTGAATGAGATAAAGGTATCTAACCTGGAAGACATTCCATGCCACAAGGCATGAGCCTGAAATAGCCATGAGAGTGTAGCACCATTTCCAAATGCTGGTAGAAGGGCAGCGCTGGCAGGCAGTCAACAAACACCTGGAAAGCTTATTATGTGATAAATATACACACACTCCTAATATCTCCTGCCCCCCAGCAGTACACACGCACCATACACTCACACATTTTAAAATATAGTCTGAATTTTAAAAGACTTTTCTGGTAGTTCTGATGCTCCATGAGGTTTGGGTGTCACAAGCTGAGTGGAGTCAACAGCAGCTGACTGACCCGGACAGGGCAGAGCTCACAGTGGGCAGCAGGAAAGTGACAGGAAAGGCCAGCGCTTAGTAGGAGCCTAGACTGCAATGCCCCCTTCCACGCCCCTGCCATGGTGCTCTGGGAAGCCACATGTTTTTCCTGTCCTCATTTGTCTCATTAATGCAATAGAGATGACGGCACCCACTTTGCCTCCTATGAGGGACTTTTGTTACAATCTGCTGATTTTTAAGCCACTGTTATATTACATTTATAGACTAACACTTAGCTGTAAAGCACTAGAGAAAAATTCAGGATCACCGTTAGTCCCCATCATTATCATGGAGACTCTGGGATGCTGGAAGGCCCCAGCCAGCTCCCTCTGTGATGCCCTGTGTGAGGCAACAGTGGGGCAGGACTCCGAAAATGGTTCCATGCTGTCACTACGATACCCATGAACTGTGACGCCTTCCTAAGTGCTAGAGTGTGATTAGGGTGGGGGTCCTGGAGTCACTGGGGTCTCATAAGTCATGAGAGTCATGCCCTTCTCTCAAACCTACATAGCTACAAGTAGTGGGTACGCGCCTTGCACACGCCACTTAGCCTCTCCCAGCCTTGGTTTCTTCCCGCTAAAGTAGGTTAGTAATAGTAAGCATGGTCACTACGTACCATGATGTAGTCTGTAATGTATACACAGCAAGCAACCATCGAGGTGTGTGGAGGCTGAAATTCAGCCCCGGGTACATTCACCAAGCCACACAACTATGGGGCTGCATTGTCACAGAGGAGGCATCTTTTTGTAACTCGTTATCCCAGAGAGGACTGATGGGAATTTTCTAAATCACAGGAAGGTGCTGTTTGCGCTAACAATGGCCCTGGTAGTACCTGCTGAGAAGCCTGGGTATTAAGTGAGAACATGCATGAAGTCCTTAGCACAGTGCCAGGCATACAACAGAGTCCAATACTGGGTAGCTGCTAATGTTAAAATACCATTCATTCATTCACTCAATAAGCATTCATTGTGCACCTCCTATATACCTGCTACATGCTAGGCAGCTGGCATGTCTGCAATGAACAAGATGTTACCCTTTCCCTGGAGGAGTTTGTGGTTTAGGGGTAAATGCAGACATAGGAGTCAATAATTATATCCAAGTATGGATACAGGAGGCCTTCTCCAGAATGATCCAATAGCTTAAATTTCTGAATACTGATGACTGTGCTACTAAGGTTTAATTTATTTCTACAAATTAAGCATTTCGTATCTGGAAAGTAAAACTCATTATGACTCTTCGACAAAACTGCTTACACATCTCATACTTCCTTGTGTTCAGGTTAGACACACAAAACAGGCTAACCAAGCCACTGTTACCACCTGTGCCCACTTGGGTGCCAAGACGCTGTTGTCCAAGACAGGTCCACTTTCTTACAACATGGCCTAGAATTGGCTGATTATAACCTGCCTGCTGGCTGTGTTTGGTGGCTCACACCTGTAATACCAACATTTGGGGAGGCTGAGGTGGAAGAACTGCTTGAGTTGGACAGTTCGAGGCCAGCCTGGGCAACATTCTACAAACATTAAAAAAATTAGCTGGGCATGGTGGCATGTATCTGTAGCCCCAGCTACTCAGGAGGCTGAGGTGGGAGGATAGCTTGAGCCAGGGAAGTTAAGGCTGGAGTGAATCAAGATTGCATCATTGCACTGCGGCCTGGGTGACAGAGCAAGACTCTGTCTCAGAAAAAGAAAATTTAAAAAAAAATCTCCTTACTTGTTTGCGTTCCTGTTCAAAACTACTCAAATATATTATTGGACGAAGTAGCCAGAGAACAAGTGAAAATGCATGTATGCACCCTTATTTTTAATTGCCCGGAAATATTAGGTTGGTGCAAAAGTAATTGTGGTTTTTGCCATTGAAAGTAATGGCAAAGATCGCAATTACTTTTGCACCAAGATAATACTTTATATTAAATAATTACTTTTAAACAAAAGAAATCTATCTATCTATCTATATATATGTGTGTATATATATATATACTTTACATTGTTAAATGGAGTTCTGCAGATATCCTGCATTAGCAAAGGAGGATTTAACCTCTGCAATTTTGTAAGACTAGCGCAGTCAGCTTTAGTGTTCTTCCCAGACACAAATGGGAATAATGACAAAATAAAATGTTGGCAGATATAAAATCCCCGATGATAAATGATAGGCTTTATTACCACCTCTCCTAATTTCCCTTTATGAGTAACTACCCTAGGGGAAACCTACACAAGAAATGGCTTTAATGGTTTTAATAGAAGTGGATTAATGAATTAATCTATTATGAGCATTGTAAATATTTAATTAAGAAACAGCTTAAGTAAGAAATTTTAAAAACTAAGACCTACAAGTCTATCATATCAAGAGTTGTACCTTGTCCCAATTTCCTGTTATTCCTTAGCACCACAATACTCTTTAAAAACTAATTAAATATTTGCTTCATCATATGTAATAAGGAAACACAATCACTATATTAATAACTCAGCAAACATCAAGGGTCATGTTATTGCCTTACTTTATAATGCTATTGTCAGAATCAATAAACAATAAAATAAAACAAACACACTTTCTTTTTTGGGAGTTCACCTCCCCCAAAAGCAAGGGGCACAGAGGATGTGGATTGTGGATTGTGGATTGTAGATGCTCAAGGGCAGACTTCCAAGGTCCCACCAGTGATTTACACATGGCTGTTATCTATACAATACCAAGTCACCAGTGAAGGTGAATTCACAAAGCAAGTCATGGTTCTGTAAGGAACTGGCTTCCCCTGAGTGCAGGATCAGCTACATCATTGGCAGGTCCAGCACAAAATGAAAACGTGGGCCCTCCATTCAGTAGTTATTAAGAATTTCAACATGGTAACAGCAGAACATTAAGCCAAATGAGGGGCCCTTCTATGCATAGAGCCCTGTGTGACTGCGCAGGTCACATGGCCCTGCAGTCAGCCCTGCTGGAGTGTGGTACAAAGACTGTTGAGATTTTAGAGGTGTTTGCAGGCTCTGGACTCCTGGCTTGTCCCCTCTTGTCCCTTCTTCAATTCTGGTAGATGTAGTTCCAATAACAGAAGGTACTAGTTATAAACTGCTGGTATAAGTTGCTAAGCAGCCAAAGGTTCATGGGAATGACACTGGTAGGTTTCCTAGGGTACACTTATGGGCTTCTGCCTTTTCTCTCAACTATCAGACCAACCCATGAAATCCAGATAGAAAAGGTACCAAAAGACTTAGGACATTAAGGTTCTTTTAGACTCACGGTCTGGTTTTATGGACTCATTGATCTTTAAAGTTAAATGGGACCTTAGAGATTATCTAGTCCAATTTCTCTCATTTTAATTAGGTCTCCATCAAATTGCATTTAGGCCCAAAGCATGCAGATGAATTCTCATTTGCATAGCTCTACAGCTGATGGTGATTTTGATGATCAAATCATAGTGGACGGTGTTTTACAAAGACAATGTTAGTATAATGAATGATTCATGCTATAACACTAATGGATCTATACAAGATGCTGCCAACCATGCTAACAATATATCCAGCATTTGATTTTTTTAAAAATACCAGTCAGAGCAAGGAGTGTGAGCTGAATGTCTTAGTACTTGGAAATCCCTGGACATGGGATCTAGAATGGGTTCATAAGATACAGGAACCAAGCAGATGAATCTAGAAGTGAAGGAAATGGGTGGTTTAGGATGTGAGTTAAAGAATCTCTTTTATCAGACACATGTCTCTGCTGCTCTTTCCCTACTTACATGTATGTTTTCTTCAATAATCCCTTATACAGTGTTTATTATGGACCAAGCTCTACACTAAGTTTTTTGCAAATATTAACTCATTTAATCCTCATAACAGTCCTCTAGGGTAAGTACTATGCTTATCCTCCTCTTTAAAGATGAAGAAACTGAGAAACATTGAGATTAATTATCTTGGCTAAGGGCCCACTGGTTTAAGTTGTGGAGGCAGGATTCAAACTCATGTAGCTGTGACTCCAGTAGCTGCACTAGATCGTGATGCTGTGCCAGTCATCTTCTGTCATGCCCTAATACCACCAACACAACCCTCTACTACACTGTTATAGGAACCAAAAGTTCAAGGGCATTCATTTAAAACACTGAAATCTATGCTTCTAGCACTGTAGCCATAGTTTTGGCACATATTTATGTCACCATGACTAAACTGATGCTAATGTCACAGATTTTTTTTTTTTTTTTTTTTTTTTTTTTTTGAGACTGAGTTTCGCTCTTGTTACCCAGGCTGGAGTGCAATGGCGCGATCTCGGCTCACCGCAACCTCCGCCTCCTGGGCTCAGGCAATTCTCCTGCCTCAGCCTCCTGAGTAGCTGGGATTACAGGCACACGCCACCATGCCCAGCTAATTTTTTGCACTTTTAGTAGAGACGGGGTTTCACCATGTTGACCAGGATGGTCTCGATCTCTCGACCTCGTCATCCACCCGCCTCGGCCTCCCAAAGTGCTGGGATTACAGGCTTGAGCCACCGTGCCCGGCAATGTCACAGATGTTAATACCCCTTAAACAGTGTTGATTTTATACATGATAGCCCAAATAGCTTCCATCCCTTTCCCACCCTTATGGTGCTACTCTAAAGGGTTATGCATGTACTTTTCATTTGTCGTTGCTTTGTTTTAGATGTAAGAGCTAGAAAAACACTTACCACAAAGCCTTTTTTTTTCTGTCTAGAAGGAATAAAACCATCCATAAAACAAATGCAAAAGCTCTTTTGACTTATGTTCATTCTAACATTTAGTTCTCTTTTATATCTACTGCTTAGGAAATCTTTTCTTTGCACCAAAAGAAAGACACAATTTATTTCCAAGACTATGAGGGTAACACCTTGTTGCCAAGAAAGGTGCAATCCATCATTGTTTTCTGATTGGTTTTTAAGAGTTCTGTGATGAATACAACGCATCATCAGGTAAGGGAGGAAAGCACTAACTTGCCATCTTTGTGGTGTCATGGTAACAACATGTATGTTCCCACAAAGGGATAGATTAACATAACTTATACTTGTTACGCTTTCCCAATATTCAAACATTCATACTTTTAGATGTTCTTCTAATAACAAATACTAATTTTCAATGGAAAGACACTTTTTTTTTTTTTTTTTTTGAGATAGGTTCTCACACTGTCACCCAGGTTGGAGTGCAGGGGTGCCATCATGGCTCATTGCATCCTCAACTTCCAGGGCTCAACCAATCTTCCCACCTCAGCCTCCCGAGTAGGAGTAGATAAGACAGGCACATGACACCATGCTCAGCTAATTTTCTTTATTTTTTTGTAGAGACTGTGTCTCCCTGTGTTGCCCAATCTGGAAAAACACTTTCAAAGATCCTTCAAGAAATAAGAAAATGTTTCTACTTTATGCAGATGTAGAGAGAATAAGAAGCATAAGACTTTCCAATTTAATATCACTGCAGGTAAATGTATTAATTTTTTATGGATTGCATAATTGTCTCTACTGTTCATTAAATTCCTATAGAGGAAGGAGAAAGGAGCATTCAACAATCACAGTATGCCATGAGGCACAATAGATAATATATCCTCTATTGTACAAAAAGAGAAAAAGAAACGTAAGATTCTGAAAGTTTTACTTTGGATGAAAATGTTACTAAAGAAAGATTCTGCCTGAGAATGTTAGATGTCTTGACACAGCAGATTTGCAAATAAAATATTGTGTTGTCATAGCACATTCTATACTGCTCTTGTGCAATTTCTGGAAGCTTGCTTCCTTTCTGGTCAGAGAGATGAGTTAAGCGATTTGGGCAGCATAATAAAATTTGTGTGCCTCGCCAAGATACAACCACAGTACTGAATTAATATCCTGCTACTGTCCCAACATGCTTTGATAAGGATGCTATTTCATGGCTCAATAAATACTTATTGACTAACTACAGACATGACAAAAATGTTTGTCCTTCAACTCAACTGTTTTAGGACTGAACATTCAAGGACTCTGAAAAAAGCCCAGGAATGTTGTAAGACTTTTAAAACCACTTTTATTTTCATTTTGCAAGCTCACTAAACTTGCAAAAGGGCAGAATAGAAATATACTGTTGGATAAACTTCTAGGAAACTATAAGGTTTTCAAGCAAAATTTTCTCTGTAAGCTGCTTTGTTCCACATAAGATGTAAAAAGCACAAAGGAGAAGTAGATATTAATTTCATTAGACATGCTCTGTGTCTCAATGATCAAGTTGGTGGCTTACAAATAAATCATATTCTGTGGTCCTCTCAAGAAATTTCACTGAATGGCCTGGCACAGTGGCTCACACCTATAATCCCAGCACTTTGGGAGTCCAAGGTGGGCAGATCACGAGGTCAGGAGATCAAGACCACCCTGGCCAGCGTGATGAAACCCCATCTCTACTAAAAATACAAAAAATCAGCTGGGCGTGGTGGCACGCACCTGTAGTCCCAGCTACTCGGCAGGCTGAGGCAGGAGAATCGCTTGAATCCTGGAGGCGGAGGTTGCAGTGAGCCGAGATTGCCCCATTGCACTCCAGCCTGGATGACAGAGTGAGACTCTGTCTCAAAAGAAAAGAAAAGAAATGTCAGTGAACCAGCTGGGCTTGTGCCTCTTACTCAGAGCAGCCACCAGCAATTAATGAACATGGTCTTTCTTTGTTCCAATTCAAGGAGGTCACTGTGTTACCCTGCAGGGTGGACCAGCATATTGCAAATAGGTTAGGTCAAGGTTAAGTTACACTCTTTACAAATGCAAACTTTTTTTTGTTTTTTTTTTTTGTTTTTTTTTTAGACAGAAGCTCTGTCACCCAGGCTGGAGGTCAGTGGCGTGATCTCAGCTCACTGCAACCTCCTCCTCCTGAGTTCAGGTGATTCCCCTGCCTCAGCCTTCCGAGTAGCTGGGATTAAAGGCATGCACCACCACACCCAGCTAATTTTTGTATTTTTAATAGAGATGTTGGCCAGGCTGGTCTTACACCACAGCTTCCCTAAGTGCTGGGATTACAGGCATGAGCCACTGTGCACGGCCACGAATACATTTAAGGCATCGGTTATCTATTTTTCTCTAAAAAGTTTTACCTTAACCAGCAGTGTCATGGGCAAAGCATAACCCTTAAAGGTCAGTAAGTGGATCCTATATTGGAAAAATCAATATATAGAACCTTTCCTATGAGCTAAGCTTTGTTTGATCAGACTATTCCTAGGTATCAGGACGCTGGCAAAGTCCTGCCAAAAGTAAAGTTCTTATCCCATTATATGTAGGCACAACCAGTTACAGTAACCAGAGAAGTGTTCACGCTAGAACCATTTTTTATCCAACAAACTGTGTTTTTCTTTTTTGTGCATATGCAGGCAACTTGAGAAGCATTTCTTTAAATATGTTTTTTTTTACTTTGCAATATAATTTTTAAATTAAAAAGGCATTTTGATTAGTGAGGCTTTTTTTAATATATATATATTTTTTTAAAGAGCCGGGGTATCATTCTGTCATCCAGGCTGGAGGGCAGTGGCATGATCATAGCTCACTGCATCTTTGAATTCCTGGACACAAGCTATCTTCCCGCCTCAGCCTCCTGAAGTAGCTGGGAGTACAGGCATGAGCCACCATTCCCAGCAATATTTTTATTCATCAACAGTTCTGGGACCAAATTTGTAAATCTATCACAAAAGATTATTCAATGTAGCAGTACTATTGTGATAGAAGAATGTTGAATTTAGAAATAATATTGCTCTCTTTCTCATTTATTGAAATTATGTGCATATGTATATTTAAGTCCAAATATTGTGCTCTAATCAAAGAGCACCCCAGGACTTGGCCCTTGGCCCCTCCCCCTTATCTATAATCTCTTCCTAAGTAGCTCGACCCAGTTCCAAAGTTTTATAGCGTAGTCATATGCCAATAATTCCCACATTATAGCTCTGGCTCTGACTTGCCTACAAAGCCGATACTTATGCATCCAGTTCTTTGACTTTTACTTTTGGATGTCTATCAGGCATTCCAAAGCGAACGGAACCAACAGAGAACCCTTTGGTCCTTTTCTCTCCCACGCACATCTGCCAGTTATCCACATCTCAGCCAGCGGTGCTACAGTCCACTTGGCTGCTCAGATCAAAAATCTGGCTGGCCATGGTGGCTCATACCTGTCATCCCAGCACCTTTGGAGGTGGGAACACTGAGCCCAGGAGTTTGAGGGCCTGGGCAACATGGAGAAACCCCATCTCTACAAAAATCCAAAAATTAGCCAGGGGTGGTCACGCAAGCCTGTAGTCCCAGCTACTTGGAAGGCTGATGTGGGAGGATGCTTGAGCCTCCAAGGTTGAGGCGGCAATGAGCCATGATTCCACCACTGCACTCCAGCCTGCACAACAGAATGAAACCTGTTTAAAAAAGAAAAAAAAAAATCTAGGAGTCTCCCTAGCTTCCAACAAGCAACCTGTCAGCATTGCCTCTACTTCAAGACATACTCCAAATCTGTTCCTTTCTCTCCATTTCTATCACTATCACCCTAGTCCATGTCACTGTTTATCTTTCACCTAGACCACCACCAGTAATATTTATTCAGGTCTTGTCACTGCTCTGCTTAAAGCCTTTTGTTCTTAACTCCTGTAGAACCAAATCAAAACTTCTTGCCCTGGCAACAAAGCCTAACTTTATCTTACAATCTGACCCTCTGTCTACACTTCTGACATCCACCCCTCCCACCTATTTCATTATTTTCCAGGACCTACTGATCTTTTTTTTCCTGTCCCTGTGATATGACAAGTTCCTCTGACCTCATTTAAGCAAAACTTTCCTTAGGGCTTAGAATATAACCCTGTATTAGCCCCAGAATTCTGCAAGTGATTATGTGGGAATTAAGGTAAGTCAGTGATTCTCAACCTGGACTGCACAGTGAAATCTTCCGCAGGGCTTTTAAAAATACGGATACCCAGACCCCATCTGATTTGAATCAGAATCTTTGGGAGGAGGCCAGAGATGATTCAGTAATTCTGAGAGGCTCCAAATGAGTCTATGTAGCTAAGGTTGGCAACTCTGATATAAGTGATGTGCTCTTCTTCTCTATTTTTAATTGTATATTTTCTTGACTAAGATGTTTTTTGCTATTGTTAATATAAATAGCATCTAAATGTAGTCTCATCTCAAAAGATGTTTAAAAAACAAACACGCACAAAAAAAAAAAAACCCTGACAGAATAGAATGGTCTAGTTTTCACAGAAAAGTGATGATAAAATGGATATAAAATACATGAAAAGGATTGGCTGGTATCATCCTGTAATTTTGATATTATGGAACATATTTAGATTTTAATAAGGAACTTTTTGTGGCTTATAAGTTATGCTTGATCTTGCTTTGCATTGAAGTCCCAATCTTGTGTTTATATCACTTCACAGGATGCTACTGTTGACTTTGAGAATGAATGAACCTGTTTTAACATGACAAGAACTCACGGAAATTTCGTGGAATTAATGTTTCTAACAAAACTTGAACTTTTCACTGTTTTAAGTCAGAATATTTTTGGCAGCAGTAGAACTTCCTGTGTCTATAAGAAATGGTTTAAAATGAGACTATAAAAAAGATCAAAAGACTTAGACATCAATTCACTTATAGGCTACCTAAATATTGTTATATGAGTATAATGGAATCAAACATATGGATTACATTTCCATTAAAATAGAGTAGGGTTTTAAAGCAGAGGAGCAGAAAGCTTTAGAAAAGTCATTTGAATGTTCTTAGACTTTTACAGCTAAAAAGTAATTCAAGCTGCTTACAAACACCAAAAGCTAAAGGGTATGCTTCTGCCTAAAGAATTTAACGATGCCATAAAAGTACAGAACTGTCACCAGCAGTGGTTGATTAGGGAACTGGGGAAGCCAAAATAACCTGTCACTCTCCCACCTTGAAGAAACCTGCTGTGCGTCTGGGGTTTACAACAGCATCTCATTCTTGTAGCTCTCCCAATGGTTGTGGGCAGAATGAATCAAGGAGGGGCCTTGACAAGCTAGATATATGGCTGTTTGTTTCCAATCTCTATAAGCCCATACACTAAAGATTCCAAAGGGATGATTAGAGGACAAGTTACTTTAGATGCACAGGGTTGCCCTTGTTACTCCAGGAGGGAAGAAAGAGTACTTTTCCAATTTTTTTTGGTATTCCTTTGTAATTGAACTGCAAGTGACAGAGGGTCTTAGAAAGGATTTGGGGGTCCACAAGTCTCCACAAAGTCCAGGGAAGAGGATGTGTGGTACCATAGGAAATAGGCACAGATGGCTTTTGACTTCTGATTATCTGAATTTGAATCTTGCTTTGAACACTAACAACTAAACAATTACCATCATTATTGTAATCATGGATATTGAGATGACAGTGAGAAAAACTTGCTGGGCCCCAGGAGGAGTAGAATTATAGAAAATTAAGAAGTATGCATTGACAATAATTCCACAATCTAGTGAAAATTTAGCAACTGCCACAGAATTGGAAAGCCCAAGAGCTCCCAATGTAAGTTCTTCTTTAACAATATCTCCTTTTCATATTTTTGCAATGAAATGAATATATTTGAACGTTATTCTTATCTTATCCTTACATTGGTTTCATTATTTGTGTCACTATGACCTACGTTAAGAAATGCTTTTTCCAGGCTATTTGTTCAAACAAAAAAAGGTCTTGCTTTAGGGCTTCCTTGTTAGGAAAATTTCAGATTTGACCTGGCATTTGCTAAGGACAATCTTATAAGCTTTTGTACCTGTGGTACCCAGACTCCACGTTGGCCCTCAATTGTCCCCACCTCCTGGTAGCCATATCTTGTGTAGTCAGTTCCCTCCCACATGATATGTCACTTCTGAGATCAGGTTATAAAGACTGCAATTTCTATCTTGAGTACATGCTCTTTTCTCTTGGATCTCTGCCATATTGTATGTCAGGTACACAGGGCAAGAGATTAAAGCTTCTAGCCAACAGCCAGAGAGAATCCAAGGCCTGCCAACACCTACCTATGTGAGTGAGTCTGGAAGCAGATCCACCAACCTCAACCAAGCTTTCAGATGACTGCCACCCAGCTGACAGCTTGAAGTCCACCTTATGAGAGACACAGAGACAAAACCACCCAGCTAGCATCCTCAGGCCCCCAGAAACTCTAGGACAGTAATTGTTTGTTGCGGACAGTAATTTGTTGCATGTGTGTGTGTTTTTTTTTAAGAAAAAGGAATGCATTTTTCAAATATATATATTCCCCTCTTTCCTGAATATGGTCCCATGGCACAGAAACCCATAGGCTTCAACATGCTTAAAGAGCTCTACTTCTTTTTGTTTTTCTGTTCAGTTGACAAGACAGCTTTTCATGAAGAGAAATAATGGTGAGTTAGAAAAAGGATTTCCTTCCTTGGGATGTAAAAAAGCAAAAGGGAGAATCAAATGCCTTCAGAGTGCCCTAGATAGCAAATACAAGTCTATTTATATTTTATTTATGTATTTATTTTGAGTCTTACTCTGTTGTCTAGGCTGGAGTACAGTGGTGCAATCTCGATTCACTGCAACCTCCACCTCCTGGGTTCAAGTAGTTTTCCTGCCTCAGCCTCCAGAGTAGCTGGGACTACAGGTGCACACCACCATGCCAGGCTATTTTTAATTTTATTTTATTTTAGTTTTAGCAGAGACAGGGTTTCACTATGTTAGCCTCTTAACCAGGCTGGTCTTGAACTTCTGACCTCAGGTGCTCTGCCTGCTTCAGCCTCCCAAAGTGCTGGGATTATAGGCATGAGCCACTGTGCCTGACTGCAAATACAAATTTGTTATAAAGCACTTTAAACACTGTTCCACTGACTAAGTATAGTAAGAAGAAAATTTTAAGCAAGTTAAAGAAGTTACAGCACAAAACTTACCTGATTTTAAAAAATAAAGCAAGACAAAAAAAGCCAATAACCTAATATCATCTCTTGACAGAACAGATGCCCTCTTGGGGAGTATTCATATACAGTTCTACACCACACAACATCATTTCAGTCAATGAGGAATTGGACTGCATATATGACAGTCGTCCCATGAGCTTATAATGCCATGTTTTTACTGTATCCTTTCTTTTTTCTTTTTTTCTTGATGGAGTCTTGCTCTGTTGCCCAGGCTGGAGTTCAGTGGCGTGATCTTAGCTCACTGCA
This sequence comes from Saimiri boliviensis, assembly GCF_048565385.1. Lineage (NCBI taxonomy): Eukaryota > Metazoa > Chordata > Mammalia > Primates > Cebidae > Saimiri > Saimiri boliviensis. The sequence continues at coordinate 75,558,638 of NC_133464.1, read as the reverse complement.
ACCTCCGCCACCTGAGTTCAAGGAATTCTCCTGTCTCAGCTTCCTGAGTAGCTGGTACTAGGCACACACCACTACCTCTGGCTAATTTTTGATTTTTTTTTTTTTTTTTAGTAGAGATGGGGTTTCACTATATATTGGTTAGGCTGATCTTGAACTTCTGACCTCAGGTGATCCACCCACCTCAGCCTCCCAAAGTGCTGGGATTATAGGCGTGAGCCACCACACCCCACCTCTTTTTTCTTTTTTGAGACAGAGTCTGGCTCTGTTACCCAGGCTAGCGTACAGTAGCACAATCTCGGCTCACTGTAACCTCTGCCACCTGGGTTCAAATGATTCTCAAGCTTCAGCCTCCCATGTAGCTGGGATTACACATGTATACTACCACATCCTGCTAATATTTTGTTTTGTTTTGTTTTTTTAGTAGAGATGGGGTTTCACTATGTTGGCCAGGCTGGTCTCTAACTCCTGGCCTCAAGTGATCTGCCTGCCTTGGCCTCCCAAAGTGCTGAGATTACAGGCCTGAGCCACCACGCCTGGCTACTGTACCCTTTCTTTTTAGATGTGTTTAGATATACAAATACTTGCCATTGTGTTACAATTGCCTACAGCATTCAGCACAGCAATATGCTGTACAGGTTTGTAGCCTAGGAGAAATAGGCCATACCATATAGCCAAGGTGTGTAGTAGGCTATACCATCCAGGTTTGTGTAAATACATTCTATGACACACTTGATTCACTCAACCAATGAAATTACCTAACAATACATTTCTTAGTCTATATCCTCATTGTTAAGTGACGCACGACTATGATTGGTTATTCTGGTATTGTGAACTGAACCATATAAAGAACGCTTTTACAAATGAAGAACATTTTCATCTAGAATTGATGCCAACATTAATAACTTAAGTATTTCAGTGTCTCATGGCCAAAGTTCCATATTTCAGCTACCTTAGCAAGAAAACCCAAGAAAATCAATTTGCATCTAAAAGCGCCTTCATGGAGTTGGCCTAGTTTTGTGGCAAGAATCCCAGCTTGCTTAGAGAAGCAGAAGTTGAAGTCTGCCTCACACAGGATTGTTTGGTCCCAGATGAATAACCTGCTGGCATCCACTGTGAGCAGAGTGGTAAGCAGATTATGGGTAAGCAGATATTAATATTTTGATTAAACATTTTCAAACCTCATATCGCTATTTTAAAAAATAATTGCATTACTCTTGAGAGCACTCTTATATTTACCATTCTAAAACCACTTTTAGCCTTAACTTCTATATATTCACGATCTTAAAATCTCTATCTATAGTTTATTTCCCAGGATCAAAACTTTTTCCCTTCACCACCTTAACTGCAATGTAAAATTCATGTGAATATTACTTTCTTGGACAGTCTTAATAGTTTTAAGTCTTTACATGGCACTTTCTGCCTTCCTAGATCTCTTCTTGAAAAAGAGCTGTGGTCATCTTTGGTCTCAGGTTCTATAAAAACCCAGCACAGCTTGGCAGGCCTCCTGGAATGACTTCTTGCTTCCTGAGGACCCACTGATTTAACAAACTTAACAAACGTAAATAACAGAAGCTATGAAAGAGGCATTTTCAGGAAGCATTCTGAAGCTATGAAGCAACAAAAGTTTATTAGACCACAAAAATTTCTCTAGCACCATCCATCATGTAGAATATACAATTTAGCATAACAGGGAAAGTTATTGTTATTAATTGAGGTCTACAGTGCACGTACAGGTTTCTAAACATCAACAGTCAAAACTTCTGGGTTACCACAATTTATTTCTAGGTCCAAACCAAAAAAGTCTGTTTATTTCTTGGGTGCACACTAAATGTGGCCACTGTGTTAGAGGGAAAATATGGAATGAACATTGTATGCTTACAACATTGAGTGTTGGAGTCATCCATAATCTCCAATTCTAATTTAGCTTGCTAGCGACCTTCTCTAAAGGTGCTGTAGACTCTGGGCATCTTCCCCAGAATGCTTTCAGGCTGATGAGGGATATGGGTGCACGGGATTAAGGGAAGAACATCTAGCAAACCACTTGCTTTACGGTTCAAATAAGGAAAAGACGGAGGAGTTCAAAGAAGGTTAAATCTCCCACTTCACCTTTCCCTCTGCCTAGGCAACAGACCTTCTTCTCTAGAACTGTCTTCTGCCCACGTGGTGGTCACTGCCTAGCTCAAGGCATAGCCCTGGAGAGGACACAGAGGCAACAGGTTCAGACACTTGCCTCAGGGTCCCCTGAGGGGTCCTTCCAATCGTGCTTCCCCCAGTCTCTGAAGCATATTCCAGCAGCTAACATGTGGGGAAAGGGGGCCCTAAACCCTGCGCCGCCCAGGAACTGTGCTGTGGAGCCTGGCCACGTTCCCTTATTGGGGCAGGCATGAGGCAGTGACTAAAGGGTCCTAAAGCTTTCAGTGAGGACTCTGAGATGGCTGGACCGCTCACTGCATCTTAGCCTACAGAGAGGGCTCCATGGAGCAGGAACAGAAGCAGTGAGAAGCAGTGTGACACTGGAGGAGGTACTAAGGAGGGGGCGGCCTTCTGATCCAAGCAAAGATTTTTAAGGACCTCCTGACTCAAAACAATCACTTCCTCTCTTGCTCTGATTCGTGGACAATGAAGTCCCAAAGGGAGGCCCTTCCTTGTAACCTCAAAGGGAGGAAAGCCTGCTCACAGCTGGACAGAGGCCGCGGGCAGCTACCGTCCACCTGTCTCCCATCACGTCCTCCCCTCTAACCCCCGAGCGGCTGGTCTGGGGTGCTTTGGACGTGCTGCTTGCCTTGCGTTCCACTCTCCCTCCCACGCACTCCCTGGATGTGTCCCACTTGGAGAAGGCGAAGTTGGGGAGGGGCAGCCCTAGCGGAGGGCCACTTGGTCTGGGCACTTACTTAAGGTGGAATGGGATGGCAGCGGGGCAGGTGACGGCCTAGGCTAAAAGGCGGCCCCGGGGGCAGCCCAGGTAACCCCTGTCCAGCGCCCGCCCGCAAGGAGCACCGGGCCGGGCTGTCAGAGAGCGCTCTCGGCAGGGAGCCCACACCCACCAGGGGGTGCGGCGGGCTAGCACTAGGGCCGGCCCTGGGAGGGTGGCGTCCGCAGCCCGCTGGCCCCAGCCTTGGGCTCTGGAACCCATGCCCAGGATTCCAGGGCGGAGAGGGGCAGCGGGCCTGGGCGGGCTACGCGGCTGGCGTCTGCCTCCGCCCCCTGGGTCCTGGCGCCTCCGGGGCACTGACCTGCCAATCGCCTCTCCCGGACGTTCTTCCACAGCAGATCCCAAGCTCTGGCCGTGGAGTCCCGCAAATGCTCACTGATGGATCTCCTGAGCTGCGTTTGGCAAGGTTTCCGTTTGCTGGTCATTTTAGATCCGTCCTCATAACGACAGGCTGGCTCGCCACCACCACTCCCGCGTGGCCTGCGACTCAGACTCCTGGCGACTGGAGAGGACGGACGCGGCACTCCCGCTGGGGTCCCGGGACCCAACGCGGGTGTGACATGGGTCGGTCCCGCGCTGGGTGGCTGCGCCACGCGTGTGCGGACCGGGATGCCTGGCCACCAGGAGCGGCAGGCTAGGTTACCCTCTGCGCTTGCCAACTCCTCTACTCCTTTCCCACTTTCCCTCTCCTCCCCTCCTCCCCTCCGCTGGGCGCTCCTCCACTCCCCTCCCTCCCCTGCCCTCCCCCTGACTGCCTCGCGCCCCACTCGGTCCAGGAGCGTGCTTCCCCACTCCCTCTGTCCAGGGGCTGGACCAAATTCCTCCTATTTCTTGACAGTTTTCTTTATTTTTCACTTTCAGAAACTGCCACCTTCACAACTACTACAACAACAAAAATTTATATATGCCACAGTGAGAGCATAACTCATCCCGGTTTCCCTGAATTCAAGTGACTTCAAGTCAGCTACGCGGTTTGGCTGACATTCTTTTGATGTTCAATGTTGGTGATCTGAACATTATGTTAATCCTTCCTGACTTCTTCAATGAAATAGTTATCTGGCTGCAAACTACAATCAAATTAATATGGTTTGAAGTGTCAAAATACTATTGCATAGGCATGAGGAGGAAAATAACTTTTAAATATTAAGGTCAAACCATGAGGAACGTACCTAAAATAGATGTATATACTTTGAGAAAGCATTACAATCTGTATGCTGTTAAAGAAGTAGGTATTAGGAAGAAGTGAAATATGAAATACAAGAAATATGAAATATGAATACAAGAATTTTCAGGTATTTTAGCCAAAAACATAAAATAGGCTTGTAATTAGAAATTAACTCTGATTCCTGAAGGAAGGAAGGAAATGTATTGGCTCTGTAAGAAATACATCATCACTGGAGTCCAAGTCCACTTCCTGGGCTTCAACTCATTCTTAAGGAGAAGACAATACTATCTCAGGCCTCAGGGTGTCCTGTAGTTCACAAAGTTCTGCTTCTGAATTGCTTTGAGGTCTTCCAAGAAAGTAACTGTGACAACATTTAATTAATTCAGAGTTGTGATTAATGCCTTACACCTCAGGTTTGAGGAGGGGAACAAATTTTTTCAAAAGGAATTTCTGAATTCTTGAATCTGCAAAATGGCTTGAATCCCATTTCTTTTTAAATGTCTTCGTACTAGGCTGCCAAATAATAACCAAAATTTAATCAGATATTCATTCTAATTTCAGGTGCTCCACAGGAAGTTTGAAAATTAAAAGTATTCAGTCCTTCCTCTCTATTTATATAAATTGCTACTGACTTAGGGAATGGAAACCAACAATTACCTAAAATATTCCCTCTACATTTCTGCTACACTTCTAGTAAATATTCCCTCCATCAGTTTATCTTGTTGGTAGAAAACAGGAATGATAGGGATGGTGGTTAAAAAAAAAAGTCTTTAGTCTTATTTTGTTACTTTAAATATTTAAAAATGTCAACTAGTAAAACATACGTCAGAATGAGCTAGAAAGTAATGAGATACTTTTTTTTTGTACCGTCCTGGTAAATCTTTGAAATAGTCAGTTATGAAGCAATAGGTTATGGATCAGAAATGGACTTGAAACTATGGCAGTCAGTTATAGACTAATCCAGATTGCTTTCTGGACCCAAGCCAAGTACCCTTTTGATTCCATCCTCTGCTTTGTATGCATGTAGAGGTAACAAAATGCTCTGCAAAGAACAAGATTCCTGTTATCTGAAAGTGCCTGCTATACAGTGTAACAACAGAATGTTTAACAATTACATTCCCAGGGAAGCTGTGTATTTGACTTTTAGAATGGACCTCTTACTGAATAAAACAGAAGCCTGTAGTTTTAACATTATATATGTGGGAACAGAACAGAACCATTCAAGCTATTTCAGTGATCATTTAGCTTTCAAGAACCTGGGCCCCTACTACTTTCTATTCTAACGCATATTTTATATTCAGATGCCATCGATTAGGGGTTTTCTGTAAGTTACTAATTTGAAGACTAAATTCTGGCATTGCACATTTGTTTAGTTCTGGCTGTCGGATGGCCCATGAATTGAGAACTGTCCAAGAGAAGCCAGACGAAAGACGAAAACGATCTGCCCAGAACAGGTGCCACCTGAGCAGTGTGTTCCACCCAGCATAGCCTAGCTCTCCGCCAGCCCTGGCTGCTGGCCCTGTTGGAAGAAACCACACAGCTGTGCAGATGGAGCCACCACAAACGCCAAGAGTTCTAACCTCAACAGGAACCTCAGGGCTACTTGGAGTCATCTGTACAGCATTCATTCTCGTTCTCCCCAGTATCTGTTACAAAGCTGAACCTTAGGTAGAATCCCCTCTGGGGACTTCACCAGATGAAAATACCACCTACTTCAGAGGAAAGAACGCAGGTAACCCCCTAGCCCTACCTCCCTTCTTGCTTACTCCCTTCCCTCCCATCGCAGCAGAAGAGGTGCTGCTCTTCCTGCCTGAGACCCTGTCCTCCACCTGTGCTGGGCTTTCTTTCCCTTCTTGTCCTGACACGGATTTTGATACATTGGTTATTTCCTCTCCCTCACAGACCCTCTATCTCTCCTTCTCCATAGGCTCAACCCTCCAGTCTCACCCTTCTTTTAAATAAACGAAAATTAAAACAACAGCAGCTATCCTAAAAACTACTGCCTCTACCCTGTGTCCCTGGGAAGAGAAGTCTTTCCTTGTCAACACTGCAATCTGGGCTTCCTCCCTTGCTCAGTGAACATGATTGTCAACACTGCAATCTGGGCTTCCTCCCTTGCTCAGTGAACATGATCTTGTCAGAGTCACCAGTAATCATCTGGTTGCTAAATCTAACAGACATGTTCCAGTTATTGTTGTCCTTTCCAGGGCTCACGGACCATCGGATGCTGCTGCCCATTTCCTTCCTCTGACACAGACTTGTCTCGTGGCTATCAGGCGACACCCTCCCCTGGGTTCCTCCTTTTCACAGGAGGCCTCACATGGTCCTTCTCAAGGCCTGACAGGCTATAGATAGAAAGTGTGTGTGCTAAGACTGTGACTAAAGACAGAGTCCTGTTTGATTCTCGTATGTTTCTGTTTCTCAATAGTACCTCCCCAGACGATTGCATTCTGGATTAAATGAAATAATCCATTTGGCACATAGAAAGGACCTAATCTATGCTCCGAACAACAATACTATTCTAATTACATTACAATCCTAGCCCAAATCTAACCTGAGCCCTTTCAAAAAGCCTTCCCTGACAGCCAACCTAAATAGCCCCATGACTCCTCATGGCATTCAGTTTAGTTTTCCTTATAGCACTTCCACTTCCACACACTGTGTGTGTTTGTTTGTGGCTGGTCTCCCAGGCAGGTTGTGAGCGCCATAAAAGCGGAGGCCCTGTCTGTCTTGCTTGCTTGTGCATCCTCAGTGCCCAAAACAGTCCCAGACAGTCATGATCAGGAAATACTTGCAGAATAAATGAATGAGTCTGCTTTAGGGTCATGTATTGTTTACCTTCCTGATGGGTATCTCCAAAACTTTCCTTCCAAATCTGCTTTTTCATCTCTATTTCCTATGCCAGCCACCTGGTGCTACCACCCATCTAGTGACAGAGAGAAATCTAGAAGACATCTGAAACTCCTCCATATATCCTATGTTGCTTCAATCTTTCCCCCACCTCTCCATCTCCTGAGTGACAGATTTAGTTCAGGTTTTCTCTTTCCCTTCCCTGAATTTTGGCATAAAAAGAGTCCCATTTGAAAGCTCTTGCTCCCACTGCACTCTATGTCTTTATATATTAACTCTGCTTGAATGCCGTTACCCTAATTTTTTTTTCCTTCACTCATCCTTCAAGATTCAACTCGGAAGTACTCAGATGTCATCTCCTCCTTGAGCCTTCTACAAATCCCAGTGGCTGGATGAGTTCCTTTTCTACTGTGTTTCTGCCGTGCCTTGGGGCTATTGCCAGGGGAGCACTTATCAAACAGCCAAAATCTAAGTGTCCTTACCTGTTTCTTCTCAGCTGTCCCTGCAGTCCTGAGTTCCCACAGCTAGGACTAGTATAGGGCTTTTATTTCTCAATCCCCTGTACCTTTTCAGTGAACCACACATAGTAGGAGTAGGATCATTTACAGACTGAATGACTATTCCCATAGTTTTAGATGACTGGTTACCACTAGGATCTGCTTCTTAGTACACGTGTACATTTTAAGGAAGCTAACGGTGATGTTGCTTCATCGTCATTAATTATCACTCTTTTCTTACATAATGTTTATTAATTTTAAAAATAGAGGTAATACATACTGATAATTATAGTTTTTAAACACATAAAAATCATAAACCATTAAAAGTACCTGCAATATTACCAAAAAGAGAACTGATAACATTTGAAATTTTTCCTTTTCTGTTTTTTCCTTGCATATTAAAAAAAATTGAATGAATTTTTATACCAAGTTTTTATTTTACTAAGCAGTAGATTGTGAGCATTTTTCCAGTTTATTTTCTTTTAAAATATAGTTTTTTATATGACTATATAAAATTCTGTTGGATAAACGCACTATAATTTATTTTAAAGCTTTCACAGTTTTGGAGTTTTTTCTCCAAATTTCTAAAATTACAAATAATCCTGTGATAAATAACTTTGACAAATGAAAAAATATATATATATATGTATTTCTCCTCTTACTGCTAGGTAATAAGACCCATCACCATTGTCTCTTACAACCAGAGGCAATAGGCAGGACTTGCCACCCACCACCTACGCAGCTGAATGGCAACAACTCTGCAATTCCATTTCATTTTTATCCCTTCCATTTCCCTCTTCTGTTCAAGTCTGATTCTGTGCCATCACCCCCTACCGAAGAGTGGAGAAGCACATTCCACTGTCTGCTTGCTGTGGTAATTTTTTGTTGGAAGCCTTTGCTTGAGAATAAAGCCCAGTTTCTAACCACACCAGGCCAGGAATCCTTCGCCAAGAGCCCATAGTCGTGGTGCATTATTTCGTGTTGCTTACAGCTTTGCTGTGGGGAAATGCCCTCCTTGAGGAGACTCGTTTTCCTTTCCTGCAGGATAGAAGGGTGAAGAGCTCTTGCAGCTCTTTCCCTGCATATTCCCTTCCCAAGAGAGATGGGGTGTAGCAACTCTTCCTTTGGTGTATCCTTCAGGCTCCAAATCAAGATCCTGTTGTTGGAGCTTCTGAAATGCAATCTCATATTGTTTATTTCATCATTTAAAAAATGTTGCTGAAGGTTCTGGAGAAGCTGACTTTTCAAGCTGGGTCCATGGATCACAGTCACCAATCTGTGCCTGCCCTGACTGGCCTATCCGTGTGTCCCATTGCCATGCTCTGAATCTGCCTGCGTTTGAATGCTAACAATTTTGATTGCTTTGCAGGTTTTGTTCTGTTAATTAAAAAAGCATCAGGCTTCATGCTTTCTTGGAAGCAATATTTAGTGCTAGCTGTAAGCTCTGCATTGCCAATTAATAGCTTTGGCTGTTTTTCATAGTTTCCTGATGTAGACTGGTAAATGCTTTGAATCTTCAGGCTTAATGTCATATCATAGTCATCAACTTTACAAATATCATAATTCGTTTCTATATTTTTATGTACCCTTTGGGAGACCATGATTACCATATAGGAGACACTGAATAAGTGTCATACAAATTTCTGATGGTAATCACAGGCCATTGGTTTGAAGAAGTTTCCGGTGATAGAAATCATCCTGACATCACTTGTGCCATCCTTCAGCCTGTCTGCTTTATAAAGGTTGAGTAAATAATTTAGCTTACCACACAATCTCACATTAGCATATCAATAGAGGTAATTTGTTATGACTGCCTTAGTATATATAGAGTAGTTTAAGACATCAAACATACACTCTGAAGCATTCTTCCATTGCTATTGAGCTTCTTCAAGCCAATGAACACATCATCTGAAGAGTAGTGAAAGCCAGCCCCCAGCTCCCATGGGCAGTAGAGAGAAGTAGCTGGTGAAGTAGCACAGACAGAGGAGGTAGCCAACTAGGTTCATACCATGGCTCTGTACCTACTAGCTGTGTAATTTCCGTAAGTTACCCATTTTCTGAGTTCCTCAGCCTCAGCATCTACAAAACGCGGATTCTAATAGTGCTTCCCTCACAGTATTTTTGGCAAGGATCAAATGCAATAATACGTGCAAAATATTTAGAATGGTGCCTAGCATGTAATGAGCATTCATTAAATTTTAATTGCTATTTTTGTTGTTATTATTATTTTGCCTAAATCATTTCTGAAATTCTCATGAGATTCCAGTCCAGCCAAATTCTGAATAGCATCATGTTAAACAGCAAGAAGTCACTAATGAGTATTAGAAACTAGCACTGGATTTGGGAGGTATGAGAATAGGATTCATATCTTAGCTTGAGAATGATAAGGTATAGGAGAGATAGAACCTATTTAATCTCCCTAAACATGGGTTTCCTTATCTGTCAAAAGCAGCAAAGAGCTCTTTGTTCTACTTACCCTGCTTATGCTTACATATATGTGAGAGTGTTTTATAATTCAATGTGTCATCAACACGAAAAATATTGTAAATAATAGGAAAGTTTAGGGAAAATCCACATATGGAGGAGGTACATTTCCTACTTGCATGCATAAAAACATATGTATTCAACAAAGGTCCTTATTTCTAGAGTGACACAGGTTTCTCTTGGTGGTCCTAATTGTGTTCCAACTGTTGACATGAATCAAAGTTGATTAAGTATGTTTCTTGGTGTGGACAAGTGGAAGGGGCTGGAACCCTTGTCCCCTTCCATGGGGTAACCCTCCACTCCAATTATATTTATTCCACAAATATGTACTGAACAAACCCTTGGCATCTCTAAAGACATGGCAGCATGTGCTCTGCATTCTAGAGGAAAATCATTTGGAGATATCTCAGTACAAATTTCCACCCTGTTAATTAATCTAAGTAGGTATGGCATTTTCTTTAGGAATTCCATCATTAATAAGGCCTTGCTCTAGTTTAGCACCACCCAGGATAGTGTCTTGTATGCATTATTTAACATAACAAGCACTTGAGGTCAGCAGCTACTCCTTAGACAAACAAAAAAAAGCAGGCAAATAAATAAATTCAGAAAAGTTATATGATTCAATCAAGCTCGTCAACTAATAAGTTGCAGAACCAAGACCCAAATGTTTACCATCCATCTTTAAATTCAGTCTTTGGGAGGCTGAGGTGGGTTCATCACTTGAGGTTAGGAGTTTGAGACCAACCTGGCCAACATAGTGAAACCCAGTCTCTACTAAAAATATAAAAATTAACTGGGTGTGGTGGTGGCACACACCTGTAATCCCAGCTACTCGGGAGGCTGGGGCAGGAGAATCACTTGAACTCTGGAGGCGGAGGTTGCAGTAAGATGAGATCATGCCATTGAACTCCAGCCTGGGCAAGACTCTATCTCATAAAAAAATATATATATATCTCCAGTCTCATTCTCTTTACCCACAGCTCCCTTGCCATTCCTCGAGGCCACAGTACAATGGCCAAAGTTGTCCCTTTAACTCTATAGGCTATTTCTCCCCTAGTTTGTAGAATTTTGGAGGTCGTCAGACAATCTATTATAGTCAGTAAAGAAATGTCTTTTCCATTGGCAATGAAATTAAACCTGTTTCATTCTTTAAAATAATCTCGAGTTAATTTGTATTTAAATCTATCATTAAGCCCTTGGAAAAAGTCTGGTGATCTAAAATGATTTCTAAGACTGAGCCCATTTTAAGGAGGGAATGATTACTTCAGAGTAACTGCTCTCTGATTCTTTCAGATAAACAAGGGGTTATGAGGACACAGACTGGGTTCTGCCAATGCCCTGCAACACTTCCTGGTTATCAGTAATGGAGCTCTTAGGAGATTCAACAAAGTGTCCTTCAATTTGTGATGTTTTAAAATGGGGAAGTCTCAGGAGGTAATTCCCTATTTCTTCAACAAAAATAGTTCAAAGGCAGTCGATTGTTTTAAACATTAAGTGCTTTCCTGTTAGTATCTTATGATAACATGGTTAATAAAAGAGAATTATGAGTTTTAAGAGTACCTGGGGAAATGGAAACTGCTTTTATTTTTTAATATACACTTCCTTCTGTCTACACAGAAGGACGTACAATTGATCCTTGAACAATATAGGATTGAACTGTGGGGGTCCACTTACATGTGGATTAATTTTCATTAAAAGTTACACTGAGAGTGCCTGCCTCCCTTTCCACCTCCTCTACTTCTTCCACCTCTGCCGCCACCAAGACAGTAAGACCAACCTTCTTCTCTTCCTCCTTCTCATCAGCTTACTCAACATGGAGACAACAAGTATGGAGACCTTTGTGATGATCCACCTGCACTTAATGAATAGTGAAGATATTTTCTCTAGCTTGCTTTATCGAAAGAATATATAATACCTATAACATAACAAAACGTGTTAACCAATGATTTATATTATTGGTAAGGCTTCCAGTTAGCAGTAGGCTGTGAGTAGTTAAGTTTTTAGAGCGTCACAAGTTATATCTGGATTTCTGACTGTAGGTCAGGGGAGTAAGGGGACCTGGTTCCTCTAACTCCTGCATTGTTCAAGGATGCATTAGTCCATTCTCACATTGCTAGAAAGAAGTACCTGAGACCGGCTAATTTATAAAGAAAAGAGGTTTAATTGACCCACAGTCAGTTAAATCTCTTTTACAATGATGGCAAAAGGCAAAGGAGAAGCAAGCACATCTTACCATGGTGGAGAGGAAAAAGACAGCGAAGGGAGAAGTGCTACACACTTTTAAACAACCAGAACGCATGAGAACTCACTCACTATCATGAGAACAGTAAGGAAGAAATCCACCCCCATGATTCAGTCACCCCCCACCAGGTCTCCTGCAACACTGGAAATTACAATTTAACATGAGATTTTGGTGGGGACACAGAACCAAACCATATCAAGGGGTCAACTGCATTTACCTTCCATATGAGAAAATACCATATTTTCTATATCACTTCACTAGTGGTCATTCATTGCTGTATTTGTTGTAATTATTTTGTATACATTATTTTGCAAGTACCATTTAAAATAAAAACACTTGATACTACTTAGTGTGTTAGACCATTTTTGTGTCACTACAAAGAAATACCTGAAGCTGGGTAATTTATAAAGAAAATAGATTTGATTGGCTCATCGTTCTGCAGGCTGTAAAAGTGTGGCACCAGCATCTTCTTGGCTTCTGGTGAGGGCCTCAGGAGGCTTACAATCATGGCAGAAGGGGAAGGGGGCAGGAGGATCACACTGCAAGAGCAAGAGCAAGCATGGGGAACAACCAGCTCTTGTGTGAACTAACTGAATGAGAATTCACTCATCACCCAGGGGATGGTACTCAACGATCCATGAGGGATCTGCCCTCATGATCCAATCACCTCCCACACGGGCTCTACCTCCAGCACTGGAAATCACATTTCCACCTGAGATTTGGAGGGGACAAACATCCAAAACATATCAATTAGGGGGAAACTACAAATACCAATCCATCCCTGGAGTCCTCGGAAATCTTTTGGATTTAATGGATTTTATTGATAGCTCTATTTTATTTGTAGAACCCTGGGCCTCTGTTTTACCTATCTTTGCATCCCCTGTTCCTGGAACAATGCTTGGCACACGGTGATCTTAACAACAATGACAACTACCACCACAACAAAGGTTGTTGAATTCGATTTTCTTAACTTCTAGGTCTTAGCATAGCTGTCCCCTCTTTGGAGGCCTTTCCTGACCGTTTCATGATCGAACATCACTAAACTCTGACCAGAACATATGACCACATAATATTTTGTGACTATTTTGTGTTTCTTGCTTGACTTGCCCCTTCACTAGATTGTAAATTTCATAAGAGCAAGGACCTTGTCTTTCTTTCCAGACACTGATTCCCAGCCCCTAGAGCAGTGTTTGATGCAGAGTAGATGTTCAAGGAATCACGTGCCATTTGCCAAGAAAGCTAGTGCCATCAGTGGAAATTATCAATGCTAGAAGAGTCTGTCTTATACTGGAGAGTTTAAGTCTTTCAACTCAGAACTCCAGGACCTTTGTCTCCACTCCACTTCACCCATCTGCTCCCAGGGGCACACCCTGGTCAAGTCACTACCATTGTGCTTTCAAAATCTTGAACCCTTATCTTAGCTTCTGTATGGACCTTGTATCCTTTTAGCATTCCTCATCTTATCCTGTGATCTTTGCTTTTGCTTTTCCTTTACTTAGTCAGTCCTTCTCCTTGACATCATGTCCTCCTAGCCTTGGGTTAAGCTCTGCGAACCAGACTTTCAATCACTTTCTTAATATACACACGCATGCGCACACAGACAGCGTTTTTATTTCTTAGCTATGCCATGCCTGTCTGGAAAAACCCCTCTATCCAGTTATATGCAGGCCACCACACACTGTCAATGAAGTTCCAGAACTGCACAGACTGATAACGTGATGTCAACGGGGTGAGAATTATCAGCAAAATCTTTTCCATGTCTCTAGTGGGTTCTGATTTCTGTTCTTCAGAAACAGTCACAGTGGCTAGCTTAAACCTTCATCACTGTCCTCAAGGCCCTGGGACACTTTCTTCCTCTTATCCTCAACACCAATACTTGTCAGATACAGAGGAAATAGAAGAACTGGCAATTCTTTGAATGTCCCACACTCTCTTTGCCTCAGTGCCTTTGCACATATTCCTCTTGCCAGGAGCACACTGACTCTTGTTTTTCTAAAGTTACACCTAAGCCCCACAAAGTAATGGTTTCATTCCTAGATTGGATTATAACTCTCCTGAGGGTAGGAAGTGGATTATTTTTTTTAAACAGTCTCACTCTATTGCTGGAGTGCAATGGTGCAATCTTGGCTTACTGCAACTTCTGCCTCCTGGGTTCAAGCAATTCTCCTGCCTCAGCCTCCCGAGTAGCTGGGATTACAGATGCACACCACCATGCCGGCTAATTTTTTTATTTTTAGTAGGGATAGGGTTTCACCATGTTAATCAGGCTGGTCTTGACCTCCTGAACTCATGAACCACCTGCCTCGGCCTCCCAAAATACTGAGATTATAGGAGTGAGCTACCACATCCGGCCGAGGCAGTGGAATTTTAATGTCTGCATCCCTAGTAGTGACTGCAGTGCTCAGAACACAGTAAATGCTCAATATACACTTACTGAATGAATTAAGAATTGAAAACTGGGGTTGTAGAGTGGGCTAGAGAAGCTAGATAAACCTATGAATTACCCATCCAGATGTTGAAATATTTACCATTAATTCATTAAAAAGACAGAAATTAGAACATGTATATACAAACAAGTAACTATTAAGTCACAATTGATAAAATAGTCATCAATGACAGGAAATTTTACAATAGCCATACATTATAAGTGAATGTGATGAACAATGTTTTGGAATATTTAATCAAGCTGATTAATTTAAAACATTACTTAAGGTTCCCCCCTCAAGAAATCTACATTTTACAGTTAATAAAACTAATGCTTTCATAAATTAACTTCCTCTGTCAGCCAGGCACAGTGACACAAGCTTATCATCCTAGCATTTTGGGAGGCCAAGCCAGAAGGATTGCTGGAGGCCAAGAGTTTGAGACCAGCCTGAGCAACATCATGAGACTCCATCTCTACAGAAAGAAAAAAAAAAACTTAAAAACATAACATAAAATCTTGATGCCACTCAAACCAGAGTTGGAGTTTGGAGCGTTCCGTGTTAAAAGATAAATGCACAGTCATCAGTACTTTAAATATATAATAAAAATGAATCGGGCCACTCCTAATATTTAAGAGTTTACCATGAATTTAATGTGCAAGTTTGTTGTGTGTCTGAATGGGAATACAATATATTTTCTTAAATGTCCCTTCTAGGGGAAATATATGACTTCCTTGTGGGCAAAGTGTGTGTGTTTTTAAAGGAGAATAGAATAACAATTAAGAAAAAGAAAGAGGAGAGAAAACTATAGGGTATGGATGAGAAAAGAAAGGTAGCACTTGCATGAAACCAGAGGGAACAGAGAGAGGCTCCAACACTACACATAAAAGTGCCGGAGCAGGAACGGACTGGAGGGAATTTACTCTGGAGAGAGGTGACTGCAAGAGGTAAAAACTCTGGAACTGAATCAGCTGGGCACCTTCCGCGTGGATGGAAGATGATCACAAAATGAACTGACTGAGGCCCAACTGAGCCTCAAGCAGTAAAGGTTCTGGGTTCCTAGGAGATGAGGGGAAGGAAGGGAGGCTGAAGGGAAGGGCGGGGCAGGGGTCTGTGGGGATAGGTGGGAAGAGATGAGGTGGGCAAAACAAAAGTCTACAACCTGAAGCTCCTAATAGAGAAATCTAGAAAGTAACAGGAATTGGGAACAGGAGGCTCTAGAATGGGATTTGTTTTTAGAGCCTTTAATCAAGCAAAGGGAACTAGACAAAATAAACCTCTGCTTCTCATGTGCATCAGCGGTACAGAGCTGGTACCTCCGCATTCACTGCAGTTACAAGGTTAAGCTGTGCATCTGAACACCTCGGAACGGTGGATGGCGACAGTTGGGGCTGGAGAAGGGAGCCCTGCCAAGGAAGATAAGGTGGGTAGTAAGACTTGAGATTTCCCTCCCTGACCCTTAGGTAGTAGCAG
This sequence comes from Saimiri boliviensis, assembly GCF_048565385.1. Lineage (NCBI taxonomy): Eukaryota > Metazoa > Chordata > Mammalia > Primates > Cebidae > Saimiri > Saimiri boliviensis. The sequence continues at coordinate 75,542,572 of NC_133464.1, read as the reverse complement.
CCAAGACTGAATACAAGATTATATAGCAGACAAAATGTCACGATTTCATCAAAGGAGATTTGTAATTGAATAGTGGGAGAGTTATATACCAAATGCAATTCTTCAGTTTTTAATACCTTGAAGAATAAATGATGCTCACTGTAACCCTCACCCATGAACTATACATTCACTGCAGGTCAGGTGCTGTGCTAGTCAAACATTTTGTTCTGATTGTCTTTTCTCTACTCAGCATGGTTTTCTTGGTATAATTATAAAACATAGTAGTTTTCACTTGAGCCATTAATTGCTGTAGTTCACAAATCCCTTTCTGTTCTTTTCCTAATTTCTTTTCAATGCTTTTATTTTATTTCTTTGTGCCACCCTCATGTTTTTAAATATCTTTATTCAGGTATTATTAGCATACCAAAAATACATCCATTGATGTATTTTTGGTATTTTTTTAATTTTAGGCAAGTGTTTTCTTAATACTGCTAGTTGGAGACTTTTATCATAGGGTTATATAGGATTCTTTTTCTAGATACAGTATCATAGATACAGAATGGCTTACACTTGCTAAGCATGTCAATGAATATATCACTTACACGTATGTATCACTGGACTACTATTGTCAAAAATGCTTGTAAATAATACTTCTCACCATTCAATTACTCTTAGCTTAAGAAAGACAGGAGCAAGGATAGAACTCTGTCACAGACCCTGGAGGGATGTAGTAAATATTTCTGAGGCTGATAGCAAGTACGTTTGTTTTTAGATAACTGAAGTTCCCTATAGTTAATCTGGACACTGTAAATTTTCAGAGCAAGGTTTTCTCCAAAACTTTCACTTTATTCTAAAAAAGATTACTTAGAAATAACTTCATCTTCCTGTTTCTAACCTTAGCTCTCTTATTATTTCTAATGAGGCCATAAAAACTTAATCAGGTACCTGCTTTGGATTTTAATTTTTCTATTTTCCCTTTTAAATTTTCTAAACACCTGCCTAACCAACTAACCAAGCTTTGCTTCCCTCCCTACCATTCATTCCTGCCACATGATGCTGGGAAGTTTCCTACTTAGTTCACTAAGCTCTTTAAACACCTGCAGCTCAGTAACAAGGATAGTATTGTCCAGCCCTTTTACTTAGCAATGAGTTGATTTACCTGTCAAGATAAACTTCACTGTACATATTATTGGACCTCTGGATTAATGCCTTATAAAACAGCACATTTGTACAGTCCTATGAGTTTCATAAACATCAAACACTGATTTCATTTGATAGGCCGGATATTATATCAACATTTAGTGAAAGGAGCTTACTGCTGGGGGTTCAAAGACGAGCTATCATGAAAGCTAACCTTTTGGATTCAAGCTCAAAGTTTATTTTCTATGAAAGATTTTGAGTCATATGACAGGAGGTTACCCATAGCCTGTGAAAGAATACCACTGAAGTATCTGATAGTCTAAGTCTGCCTTAAAAATACATTAAAATCAGTATATAGCCAAGTGATTAATGGCAGCATTAACAGCATGCACATTCATGATCCTTCTGTCGCTATGGAGATTATATATCAAGAACAAGGGAAAAGCACATTTTTTAATCAGGTCAGAGATGAGCTTTATCATAGTTCAAATGACTTAATTTTTGACTTCTTTTACAAATTGTATGTTAGATGTAAAAAAGAATGTTTCCAGCTGTTTCCAGATCTTCTTCCGAATTCTTTCTAATAAAGCTCACATTTGGGTAAAAAATTCAAGCTGAGTTTTGAAACCTGCAGATGGCTCTCTGCCTTCAACAGTTAATCAATGTCACATACAAGCTGGCTTCAATTAAATTCAGTCTAGGATACCTGTGATCTAGTTAACTGCAGTAAGGTGAAAAAAGATTAAAACTATCACTTCCCAAAGGTGAGTAGCTCTCAAAAAAAAAAAAAAAAAAAAAATGAAGGACAAAAAATTTTTTATTAGATAGTAAAAACAACCATACAACTTACCTCAGGCATTGGAACCCCCAGCAGTAAGCGCCTTATGGTTTCATTGCCATTTGTTTAATTCTCGAGTGTCCCATTGTTAGATTTGCTTTAAGCTGCTCTATTTCTGCTTTCATCCTTGTGAGAAAAGCATCCCAAAGTAAGATGGTAGCAGGCTGCCTATCTAGCATGCCTTTATCTTATTATATAATGTAAATCAACTAGAGGCAATTTTGGGGAAAACTCAGTTCTCACAGAGTATTTTTGTCCTGCCTGTATCCAATATTGTAGCAGAGTGTGATAAAGATTTCAAATTGAACTACATTTAAGAAAGTGTGTTGTTTTAGGTGATTTTAAGGATTTAGTAATCTCTCACACTTCATTAATGCATATTAATTTAGATCTGACACAGCCAGATATGTGGCCATTTGGGAAAATTGTTTCAAGGGTCAGGTAGCTGTAAGAACTCTCCCCAGCTTCCTGATAATGTGGTTTGGGGTTTCCTTCCTCTTTCTCTTTCTTATTACTGCTGTTTGGTACCGTTGTACTCCAGTCTCTCTCCCTTACTTCAAACATTTCTTATCTCAGGGGAGTAAACGCCGTGACTCATATCTGCCTCTACTTCCTCCTTGAAACCCCCACCAACTCTTCTCAATGTGTCCCCAGCAAGGTCACATCTAACCAGCTTCCCTCCTCGATCCTGGCCCAATGCCTATAACATAGAAAAGCTCTTTCAGTAAAATGGTACTCTTGAGAATCGTAGATAGATCTACGCCAAGCACTGTTTATACTCAAATGTCATAATTAACATTCACTTAGTCCACAAATATTTGTTGGGTACCTTCTGTGTACCAGACACTGTGTTGGGCACACAGTATAACGGCATTAAATACATGCAGCTCTGTCTTTCACGATGGGCTTTCAAAAATTAAGAAAAATAATGAATGACTAGGGTGGAACAATTTATCCCTGCTTCCTCCTTGCTGTTTTTAGCAGGAAACAGCAGCAGCACCACCACCTTTCAAAGTATGAAGTTCAGAAAACATTTACTGGACAACGACTGCATCCTGGGCTCTGTGCTTCATGCTGGAAATAGCACCATACGGACAAAAGGGCCCGTGCTGTGAAGGGTCTGAAACAAGAGTGTAGACTAGGAAAGCTTTGAGAATGAGCGTCTGCACGGAAACAAGGTGGCGGCTGCGGATATGGGGCCAGCCAACCAAGCCAGGAGCAGCTCAGACCCAGCAGCAGCACTCGGAGGAGCCGGCCCAACATTTGGCGTCTCGCATGGGGTTAGGCAGGCAGGAGTTTCCCGCCTTTGGGAAACACTTCTGGGAGGCCCTCCCCAAACTGCCTTTCAGAGATTCCAGCACAACTCCTATATATCCCCTGCTGGCATCTCTGATCAAGACCATGGGAGCCACCAGTAGTTTGGAGCCCCAGTGAGCTGCAGGCCTGGGAAGTGAGTGAGGCTACCAGATTTAGCAAATAGACACACAGGATGCCTAGTGCAATTTGAATTCCAAGTAAACAACAAATAATTTCTCCCTCTACGTCCCAGAAAACGCACTGGGGTCTGTATTACTGTTCTGCATTTTACCCCGCCACTCTACAAGTGGGGTCACATCTTCACTTCTGTTCAGTGTCACCAGGCATCCTAGACCAATTCAGAAGCTGTCAGCTTCTGAAAGAATTGAGACATTTGGCAGGTGCCTCTGTTGTTTTCTTTTTCTGCTGACACAGATGAAATCTTACCTGCTCCTTGATCTCCACTGCCAAATTAAATTTGGTCTTTTGCAGTGAAAATGCATACCACTCTTGCTGAGGTTTTCTCCCTTCAAGTACCTTGAAAAATCACCATCTTTATCCCATTTCAGTGCACTTGACGTTAGTTACCCAAAAAAATAATGCCCGCTTCAAAAAAGCTTACATCTAAGTTAAGAACGTTTTCTAATGGAGTCTTATTTGTCTGTCCTGAGCAAAGTTAATGGTGTGGAAACAGATCTGGTGGTTCAAAGCAAATGGAAATGAACTTGAGAACGTATTTTTCTTCTAGTCAGCTGTCACTTGTTTTAGGATTATACAAAGGATCTGAAAGCTCACTTTCTATGTGTTAAAAAATGTGTATATATGTTCATACATGCATATATACATGCATTACATATACTTTTTACATAAAGTTTTTTTGAAGGCAGTTCGAGGAAATTTCCCTTGCTTTGAGAGATACTTATAATTAATAGAACAGAGAATCCCTGGGCTTGGCTCATAGTTGTCCCTCAGTAAACATCTGTTAAGTGATTCAAGAAATATCAATCGATTCATAAACTTTAAATTTTTTAACCTTAATTTCTCCAGATCTTTCTAGTGTTATATTCAAGAGATAAATTATCATGATAGCTTAAAATACTAGAAATAGATGGAAGTTACGTGATAAAGTTCATAAGCATATTGTTCATGGCCTTTATCCTAGATGTTTTCCAGTTGAGCTCTGCTGTTTGCTGGAACAAGTTATAGATTCTCTGGTGCTTCTGCTTTCTCATCTGTAAAATGGGGACAATAATTCTTCCTGCCTCATAGGACTGTTGCAAAGATTAAATAAGATAGTATTTACAAAATATTTAGAACAGGGCCTGGCATATGTCACCATTAAATGGGAGCTTTCTTTAACTGAATCTATTGTAAACAGCTATACTAACTAACTTTGATTTTTCTAGAATCAAATAAATGATGTGATCCACCCAGAATCAAATGAATTCCTAGAATGAATTAATTTTAATATTTATGGGACACTTCTGCTGAATTTCTATACATCTCTCACTCTCTGCAGGGCCTGGAGAATAGGGCACAATGGTTTTCACAGTACAATTCATTACAGAAGAAGAAATACATATACAACACTGCTAATACCATTTTAAAATATTCTAGGATTTATTTGGTGCTTAGTTGTAATTTAACAAATATCCTGGACTTTTGCAACATTCTTATATAGAACAAAATCATATTTTCTGAATTGTGTTCTGCTTTTCTTTCCTCCCCTTCCTTCCTTCCCTCTTTCCTTCCTTCCTTCCTCCCTCCCTCCCTTCTTTGTCTTTCTTTCTTTCTGTCTGTCTTTTGCAGAGTCTGATTCTGTCCCCAAGGCTGGAGTGCAGTGCACAATCTTGGCTCACTGCAACCTCCGCCTCCCAGGTTCAAGCGATTCTCATGCCTCAGCCTCCCGAGTAGCTGGGATTACAGGCGTCCGTCACCACACCTGGCTAATTTTTGTATTTTTAGTAGAGACAGGGTTTCACCATGTTGGCCAGACTGGTCTTGAACTCCTGACCTCAGGTGATCTGCCTGCCTCGGGCTCCCAAAGGGCTGAGATTACAGGCATGAGTCACTGCTCCTGGCCACCTCTGACATATTTTCTTTAAGTATAGAAATAATAATTTCAAAGAAATAATTAGTTTCATCTAAAATCTGTCTCACAATCAAGATCAATTCACTTCACCTCTGAATAAACTGGTGTGAAATATACTCAGAGAAATTTTACATGTGCTCCTCCTCAATAGAAGAAAGGATGTCATTATCTTTCCTTCTTCAATGTCAATCCTTCTACTATCTTAGCAAAGAGATGCTCTAAAACGCTATCCAAGTCTTGTCTATTCTCACCCTTACTAGCATCTGAAAGTATGCTACAAAAAAGGTCAGCTCTTGTTTTTTTCTTTCCATATCCACTCTGGTTAAACATCTGTTAGACAATATGTCCTTTCTGAAAAAGCACTAAGAAAGTGGACCCTCCTTGGGTCTGTGTATGAAGTTGTCAACCACTATGAATTTTAGACTGATGTCATTAAGGATTTCACACAAGACAGCATTTTGTCACCTTGTCAAAAATATTTGCTATTTTAAGCATTTTTTTTTCAAGGTGAAGATTTAAAAAAATTTCAACATATAATAAAGAAACAATCTTTTGATTTCATCATTGCACAGTTTATTCTAATTAAGAAAGAAGGAACTGATTAATTTGCTGCTTCTGAAAAGGACTCACTGAAGGAAGACAATATGCAACGGTAAGAGGGACAATGCACTGAGGTGCCTCCTGCTCCCTGAGTTCTCTTCCTTGCTCTGCCATTGATGAGCTAGAGAATGTTCGGTTGGTCCCTTAAACTCACCAGCTCTCATTTGCTTTCTCATTTGTAAAGTGAGAAATAAAACAGAGACCCTTTGCGGTCTCTTTTCCAAAATTATATAATTACAGGCACATGTTTTATACCTAATACATACACTCCTCATTTTCATTTCAGGGTTTTTATACAACACCATATTTCTTCTATCTCAGAACTGAAATTAGGAAAATGTCAGCATGAAATTTATTTCTGTTTGAATTCCAATTAAACCTCAGACAAAGAAACTTTGAAGAATTGTGAAGAATTGATTGCATCTCGGAAACACCTGCCACATTTTCGGCTTACCACGCAACCAATCAGAAAGAAGTGTGGGGGCCTATGGATTCCCACTCTAACTCTCTATTCACTTTAACCCCTTTTAATGTAAGCAGTTAGACAAATCTCTTCAAAACAAAGGTTAGTGAGTCTACAAAAGCCAGAAAAAAAGTTTAAAGTATTAGATGTAAGCAGTCAGGGGGACATATGTAACCTCTGTATATCTGAAAGGGCATAAAAAGTTCATTCCAAATGGATCATTCATCATCAAGTCAGAGGTTGAGTAAATAGAGAGTCATAATGAAGGGCTAAGTATGACCCTGGCTAATGTCCTCACACATACCCTTTGAATACACCTACATATGTTCATGAATGCACCATTATTAGCTCTCATTTATGTTAATCCAGTGAAGATGTTGTCATTGAACTACAGTTACTCAATAGTAATGTTTTGTACCAAAAATACTAAGTGACTGACTCATGTCTTTGAAGTTGTTTCATAATTCAGAATGAAAATGACCCCAGAAAGCAAGCTCCTATGCCTTCTAAATGACTTTCTCTTGTCTGACCTTTTATTGAAAAAAAAAAAAAAATCAACTAACCCTTTGTTGGGATGCTGTGCTAATTATTCAAAGAAGTTTTATGTAATCCTTTCACATATGAACCAATCGAATTTCCATTAAACTATTCCATAGAAGGCGCATGGTTATAGCCATACAGCCAATGTGACTATGGCCTAATGATAGTTTGTGGTAGAAGGTTCTTGAGCTAAAAATAAATCACAGAGCAAAAAGGCCAGAGTGTGGGAAAATAAAACTGAGACAGGATTGTTATGACTATTATTAGTAGTTTTCTTAGCCTACAAATTAGCCAAATAATACAATTCAGAAAAAATAAATAACTTTCTATTCTTTTGTTTTTATTATCCCACAAATGTCCACTAGCTTTTTTCATTTGCTACTGCTGTAGAATGTGATTACATTAAGACGACCAACAGGGGTCATACATCAGGGTACATTCTGAATTTTTATACACATCCTTACTTCTCTGAAAATTTATTTCTTTCAGAGCTACTTTCTATTTTTCATTTGACTTTCATTATGCTGCAGCCCCTAACCAAACACAGGAGTTTAAACTTTCCTCCAATTGTACTACAAATAATTTCTAATCTCTTTCTTGCCATATGCTAACAAGTAATATTCAAAGCCTCCCTGTGTAAGTGCTAAGATTTAAAATCTAAGAACAATGATGGGGCATTGTTAGTCTATGTTTTGAAGCTTTCTTTGTGCACCCCAAACAGAGCTCAACCCTGAAAATGTTCACAGTTATATCTGGCATTCCCCAATGTCATTGGATTTGACCAAAATAATTTTAAAGCAAAGTTGGTTTACATTTAGTCAGATTTCATAAATTTAAGCACAGTGATAAATCATTAATTAAGCATCATTTAACAACTCAAATTAAAAATATAAATATTGATTAGACACCATTTGAAAATACTGTAGTTAGGTTTATTTGTTCTTTGAACAGTTCCTGTAACAAAGGACACTGCAGATAGAGAAAAAAGGCAATATGGAAGGAAATATTTACAGGTTACATATCAATAAGGGTTAATATTCAACACATATAAAGAATTCCTAAAACTCAACAATAGCAAGCAACCTGATAACAAAGTGGGCAAAGAATTTGAATAGATATTTCTCCCAATAAGATATACAAATGGCCAATAAGCAAACGAAAAGATGCTCAATATCATCAATAAATAGGGAAATGTGAATCAAAACTACAATGAGATATCATCTCAGGCCTATATCATTAGAATGCTATTACTGCAAAAAAAAAAAAAAACCACCCACAATAAATAAGTGTTAGTGAGAATGTAGATAAACTGGAATTTTCACACTGCTGGTGGGAATGTAGAATGGTGAGGCCATTATGGAAAACAGTATGAAGGTTGCTCAAGTAATTAAAAATAGAATTGCTGTATGATCCAGCCATTCCACTTCTGAATATATACCCTCCATAACTGAAATCAGGGATTCGAACAGACATTTACACCCATATCCATAACTGCATTATGCAGAAGAACCAAAATGTGGAAGAAATCCAAATGTCCATCAACAGATGAATGATTAAGCAAAATGTGGTATATACCTACAGTAAAATATTATTCAGCCTTTTAAAGAAAGGAAATTCTAGTACATGCTACAACATTGATAAACCTTGAACATTATGCTAAGTTAAATAAGCTGGTCATAAAAGGAAAATAAGACATGATTCCACTTGCATGAGGTACTTGGAGTGGTCAAATTCATGCAGACAAAAAGAAGAATGGTGGTTTGCAGGGGCTGGGGAATGGGGATTTGATGTTTAATGAGTACTAGTTTTAGTCTGGGGTAATGAAAAAGTTCTGGAGATGGATAGTGGTGATGGTCACCTAACAGTACAAATATGCTTAATGCCAAATAACTATATACTTAAAATGGTTAAAATGGTGATTTTTATGTTACGGATATTTTGTCAAAATAAAAAACAGTTTCTACCCATATTGTGCTAACAATGTAAGGAGGAGATCAGTGTGTGTATAAACTTAGTACCAGAATATCAGTACTTCAAGGTAAGAAAGAGAGTGCCAAGTCACTAGAAATTAAACACTGTGGTGTTCAGAGAATGCAAAGATAATAGTTGTTACAGGAAAGTTTTTCACGGAGTATATAGTTGCTGGAGTTCATCTTTGGAAGATTAATGCAATTTTACTGAATAGAGATGGTGGGGGCAGGTATCGTACAAAAAGTGACCTGTACAAACAAAGCATGGAAGCTAAAATCTTGGGGGTGATTTTAGAGCTGCGATTTCTCCTCATTAGGCTACAGTGTAGAGCAGTGCTTGTCAAACTTTAAAGTTTATAGAGATCACTAGGGAATCTTGCTTAATTGTAGACTCTGATTCTATAGGTCTAACATAGGATCCAAGATGTTTTATTTCTAACAGACTCCCTATTAGAAATGGTGATGCCAATGCTGCTCTTAGTACTCATGTCTTGAGTATTCATATCTACAAATTAGACTGGCCCAAGATTGAAGGCTTTAAAAGCCGTAAGTCTGTATGGATTTCAGAATTAATGAAGAACCAGAGAAACTCTTCTGGGTAGAGAAATTATATTACTGGTGCTAACCCTTAGGAAGCTTAATCCAGCAGCCATGGCAATGTGTAGGTGGAAACAGAATGGGCAGAGACAGACAATGGGGAGGCTGGTTAGGCTCAGAGAGACCAGTGAAGAGGCTGTTAATAAAAACCAGTCTAGATGTGCCAAAGCCTGAACAGGCAAGTGGGAGTGAGAATGCAAAGGGAAGACTAAGTGAGGGGACAGTGCAAAGGCAGATGTGTGTCGTGGCAGCTGACAATGCAAGCGAATGGATGAGGAGAAAAAGTAAAAAATGCCAATGATTAGGGTAAGCATACAATCAGGTCAAGTTTATGCCTGTCATCCCAGCGTACTTATTTATAGTGCCCCTGTATTAGTCCATTCTCACTCCGCTAATAAAAACATACCTGAGACTGGGTCATTTATCAAGGCAAGAGGTTTAATTGATTCACAGTTCAGCAGGGCTCGGGAGGCCTCTGGAGACTTAGAATCATGGTGGAAGGAGAAGTAAACAGTCCTTCTTCACATGGCAGCAGCAAGGAGAAGTGCCCAACAAAGGGCAGGAAAAGTCCCTTATAAAACTATCAGATCTCAGTAGCATCAGACTAGCACGGAGATAACCACCCCCACAATTCAAATACCTCCCACTGGATCTCTCCCATGACACGTGGGGATTGTGGGAACTACAATGCAAAATGAGATCTGGGTGGGAACACAGAAAAACCCTATCAGCCCCCTTTCACACCAAAATATGCCCAGTTTGGCTGATGAAGTAATATGGTCACCGAGCTTTAAGCACAGGTGGCTAACAGGACATAAAGATGAGTTAGGCTGGTTTGTAGAGGGTAGAGATGAAGTGATAGTCATTCATTCATTCATTCATTCATTCATCATTTTCCAAATGTCAATTATATGCCAGACACTGTTCTAAAGTGCTGAGGATACCTACGTTTAAATAAAGATGACAACAAAAAGCCTTGTCCTCCTGGAGTTTATGACTTGGTGGGTACTTACACATTCTAGAAGTGGGGTGGAGGAAATGGGAAGGGAGCAGGTTGAAGGTACAAGAAGTACAGCTAGGGCAGCGTCAAGCACAGAATTAAGAATGAAGGATTAGACAGGCACCTAATAGTCCCAACTATTCAGGAGGCTGAGGCAGGAGGATCACTTGAGCCCGTAAGTTCATGGCTGCAGTGAGCTGTGATTCCACCTGTGAATACCCACTGCACTGTAGCCTGACCAACATAGCAAAACCCCATCTCTAAAAAAAAATGAATTATAATTGGAAAGGAAGGAAGCGGAAAATTTAGATATAGAAATGGATCTTTAGGGAAGGATGAAGCTTTAGGATTGGGTGAGACAGAGACCAAAGAAAGAAGAGGCCTTGGGCAATGCCTAGGCTTGGGGGACAGAATGAGGAGCCGGTGAGCCTGAGGAGGAGAAGTTAGGGAGGTGAAGGAAGCACCATGACACTGCTTTACGGCAGCCCAGGAAGCAGGGAGGTCAAGGGCCCTCCTGGTAACAATATCAAATGCTGCTGAGAGTTCTGGGAGACAGGCCTGGGGATGTGTGGCCACCCACGGTGGGGGAGAGGAGGGCTGGCTTTGGGAAGGAATGCAACATGTAGTGAGGGATTGGTCAGTAAGATGCTATATGGTGCTCAGCACATAAGAAAATCCTACTGAGACTCTTAAGGTGTCTGACTTATTCTTAGATAGTTTTATGTATTTAATGCTTTTTTTCTCTATTGTTAGTAAGAACAACCATTTTGTTGTCATTGCTCCTAAAGGCTTGGAACAAAATTCAGCAAAGCTATAAGCATCTCCTTTTCCATCAATAATGAGTGCATAATTTTTCTCACAGGATTACCCCGAGAATGGGTTATAAATAATGCCTGTGTGCTTTAAAAATCTGAAGTAGCAAACAAGAGCCATGTTCTGACAAAAAAAAAAAAACAAAAACATTTAATTTTACTTTGTGTCTTCTTTCGAATGTGAAGGGACATCTAGGAGAAAGACTGAAGGTAGGAAGAAGTATGTGTGTGATCTTCATGATACTGAATGGAAATAATACTGGGCTTTCTCTGGAAGGTCTAAGCTCTTTTATCTATCCAGAGTTGCTAGCACTAAGACTGGTATTATTCTTATTAATTCTATTGGTTTTTGCATGATGACAGAAAAATGTTCTCATAGACTCATGGGACTAAGTGAAATCTTAGCAGAGCATAAATTATCTCGTCTTCATCCCCACTTAGACTCTAATCTCCCCCATGACACACAGACACACACACACACGACCATACAAGCACCACTTGCAGAGGATGAGAATGCATCCTATTTTTAATGCTTTTAGGGAAGATGATATAGTATTTCCGGATAATCCATATCACCACAGAAAAGCCTACACTTAGAGCAGGAGGCATGCGATCACCTTCTGGGTTATAATGTAGTCCTTTTTTGTTTTTTCCTTGTCCTGAACCCAGAGGTTGGGGCTGGAAGCAGTTTTTTCACCCAGCAGAGGAAAACAGAAATTGATTGAATGAGTAAATCAGTAATAACCTATCTAAAAACCAAATAAACAAGGTTCTGTTATTAAAGCCATTCATGATAGCCAATACAATTCTGGTAGGAATGTTTGGTAACCTTTTCGTGGCTGGGTGGCTACTTTTACAACCCTGGGACAATGCTGGTGTTAGTTACCATTTGTCCAATGAAGCAACTGATCCAAATTCATTTTAAAAGGGGTCTCCAGACTTTCCTTAGTTATCATACTTGCAATTCATGCAGCAAGTTAGCCAGTGGTGTTCTCGGGGAAGTGGGTGGTTAAACTTAAAACTGGGGAAGTAAGCAAGCCTTGGCATTTCAGCACCCCTTCTCCCTACTGAGACCAGCCGACTCCACTCCCAAGGCCAGGTGGAATCTCCACCGTGCCACACAGGAAGTTGTCACCCCAAACATACCGATGCATTCCACCCTCTGCACCTTTGCTCTCCCTGTTCTCATGTCCTTTCTCCTCTTCCCACCTGCATTAGTCTTACCTCCCAAGGCCCACCTGGAGCCCTACCTCCTCTACTACACCTTTACCAGCTGTGATTCTCAGAAATAATTCCGTTCTCTGAAAACCTGCACTTATTGGAAACATAGGCCGGGGGCAGCGGCTCACACCTGTAATCCTAGCACTTTGGGAGGCTGAGGCAGGCAGATCGCTTGAGGCCCAGGAGTTCAAGACCAGCCTGGGCAACATGGTGGAGCCCTGTCTCTACCGAAAATATAAAAATTAGCCAGGTGCAGTGGCGCTTGCATGTGGTCCCAGCTACCAGGGAGCCTGAGGTGGGAGGATCCTTTGAGCCTGGGAAGTTGAAGCTACAGTGAGCCAAGATCATGCCACTGCCCTCCAGCCTGGACAAGAGAGAAAGACCCTATCTCAAAACAAAAAAAAGGAAACATGATTTGACATGTAGTGTACTCGATCTCAACTGTCATTTATTTGTATCATCACCTCAAGCGGACCATAAAACTGGATCTGATTTTCCTTAGAGAGCTGTTATGAGAATTGACTAAGATGCTCTATCATATGTTTGAAAGCACCTTGTAAAATAATCCACATTAAAAATATGCCCTGTAGCATTTTTTTCCTGACATTTGCAGAATTTTTCATAAAAGCGATATAACAGTATTTAAAAATCAGATCCCTTTACAATGGGGGTTTTAATTGGAAGGATTATAATGCATAATGTAGATTATACTTTCATGTTTGCTCAAGTAAGTCCTTTATTGACATGACCCCATCTCTGATTTGACATTTAATAGGACTTAGAAGGGCAGGAGGTTTTCCGTTTGTATATCACGTTTAATTGCTGATTCTCTCACTGGGAAGGAATGAGAAAGACACCTTGTATAATTAAAATAAATAGATAATACTGATGTAGAAATAGACGTAAATATGGATAAGTTTAATCTTCACTACAGGCCCTGGAGGTGGACAGTATTCACATCCTCTTTTACAGATAAGGAAACAGAGAACAAAACAGTTCAGTAACTTCCCCAAGGTCACACAGCAGGTGACAAGCTTGGATTCACACCTGGCATCCCGATCCCAGGGTTCCCATGCTTGCTTAGGCACTTTGCTGTGACAAGGCAGCAAAGAGTTGAGCAAGATTTGATTCCATTTAATTCAAGCATCATTTATTGGACATTTACTAAATGCCAAGCTCTATGCTAAGTGCTTGAGATGACAAATGAGTATGATAAGGTCCCTGCACTCAAGGACAATGTTCTCAGACATGACTCATAAAAACACATAATTTTAATACTCTGATAAGTGCAATAAAATAAATGCATGCAAGACCGGAAAGAGTTACTTATCAGACAGATGTCTTATGGTTTGACTTATTTATTTTACTTCAAATGTAGAGAATATCCCTCTCTCTCTCTCTCTCTCTCTCTCTCTCTCTCTTTCTCTCTCTCTCTCTCTCTCACACACACACACACACACACACACACACTCAACTTCATCCAGTTGGCATCGACATTTCCTCCGTGTGCTCTCTTAGGTAAGACTGTATGCAAATGAGAGAACTGTCTTTGCCCTCCCCTGAAGAAAGAAATTAGTCAAAGGGGAGGCAGGAAAGTGTCAGGTAAACAGATACTAGAGAATAACAATACTGTCAACGCTGTCAGAGAAGAAAGAACAAAGTTCCCAGAGAAGCTATTTGAACCAGACCTTGAAGAACGAACAGGTAATTGACAAGCCAAAGTGGGGCTGGGGCAGAGGGAGGTGGAGAGAAGGCTGGGCCTTTCCAACCAGAGTGCACTCGTGCCAGGTTCAGGTGGGGAAAGGAGGTGTGTTCAGGGTGAGGAGAAGGAGAAGGTCAGTGTGTCCTGAGCATAAAGTGCAGGGGGGCAAGGGTTTCACAGGATGGCAGACACAACTGGATTGAGTCCAGACAGTGAATGGTCTTAAAGGCCTGGCCCAGAATTGTAGACATAATTACAAAGGCAATGAGGTAGGAACAAATTCTAGAGACAAAAATATCATTGACTTTTTTCTAAGTTTAGATCACCTCTATGAGTATATAGGAATGCTATGTTCATAGGAATGTATATTTGAGGAAAAAAAAGTCCTCTGATAAAATAAATTTAGAGATGCCAAATATTATATTACCTTATCAGAATTTTACAATTTATACTAATATAAAAGTATTAAACACTTTGACCAGTTTGGCAGTAAAAAAGCCTATTTGTTTATTCCAGTCTTCATTAAATTTATTTAACCATTGAATATTTTTGTTCCCCACCTCCTAAAAAACACCTATTAAACACCTCACAGTGGACTTATGCTAATAAGGCATTAAGGGTGTGACCCAGGAGAAGCTGTATACATAAAGGCATATATATTACATATTCAGAAAAGCATTCAGAAGAAAACTCTCATAGAATTTTAGAAATTATAATTCCCTGGCTGGATGTGGTAGCTTACGCCTGTAATCTCAGCACTTTAGGAGGCTGAGTTGGGCAAACCATGAGATCAGGAGTTCCAGACCAGCTTGACCAACATGGTGAAACTCCGTCTCTACTAAAATACAAAAACTAGGCGGGCGTGGTGGCAGGTACCTGTAATCTCAGCTACCCAGGAGCCTGAGGCAGGAGAATTGCTTGAACCCAGCAGGCAGAGGTTGCAGTGAGCTGAGACTGTGTCACTGCATTCCAGCCTCGGTGACAGAGTGAGACTTCCTCTCAAAAATTAAAATTATAATTATAAATAAATTAAAACATAAAAAATTCCTTGATTATACATTAAGGGTCTGCTTCTTAAATTACTTTCAAGTGTTTTCAATATTATTTCATGGAATATGAGAAATTCCTTCCTCGATATGGTTTTGTGTAATGACACATCAAAGTCAAAATACCATTCAATAATTTCCCACAGCTGCTCCTCTAGGGCTCGACCTTTAAGTTTCCTACAGAGACAAAAATGACTTGTCCTTGGCCACGAAGGATGGGCACAGTCACATCAACTCCTGAAGATTTTCTTGGCTGAAGATTTTCTTGGCTCCTACTGCAAATGCATAGACCAGAGACCAGGCTATGCTGCTGTCATCAACGGAGCATGGCATACCTTGCAGGGACTAAGTCATGTGAAATTGAATGTTCTTAGTGGAATTATCTGAAGTTCTGTGTTCTGTTGGGTAACTTCAGGTTATTTGCCCTGAATTTTAATTTTCACTTCTTCTGAGCAAATTGCATTGTAGGTTAACTCAATCCAGTTATAAAAGTTGTGCCCAAGCTCCCTGGCATCCAGGGCTTTTTGCTGTCCCCTGTCTCCTCCCTACAGGTAACTCCTTAGCTGAAATGCCACTTCTCCTAGACCCTCCCCACACTGGGCAGGTGTCTGATATCAACTCTCAGGATACCATGTATCTTTTCCTCCTTAGTATTGATAGTAACTGTAACTTTAATTTAATTTATGTGGTTATTTGTTGACTGTGGGTCCTTTCAGTAGACTCTGAAATCCAGGAAGGCAGGGACCCTGATTCTGCTCAATATTGTATTGTAGCATCCAGCACACAAATGTTAAGTAAACAAAAAAAACATGGATTCAAGAATACTAAGAGGCCATAATTTAAGAGTGAAAATTGTGAGACTCTACATATATTGGCTATAGCCTAGGCCTCATCTGAAATTACAAAAAAATGTGATTCCATTGGTAACAAATAGGCTATCTTATATTTGAAATTATGGAAAAACGTGATTCCATTTGTAACACTGATAAATAAACACTCTTCCATTGATAAGCATTATAGAAAAATTATATTCCTTTGATTTAGCTATCCCATTGAGAGCTAAATAAATATCAGCTATTACTATTATAATGAGTGACCAATGTAAACTTAGCTGCCTTTAGTATCATTCCATGATATCTAGCTTCTAAGCAGTACTTTACATATGCAGCGTAATTGGCATTTACATACTTTAAATATTTTTGACCTAGACTTCACCCTTCTTCATATGGTATGTTTCTATAATCTGTCCCACAAATCACTCCCTATTTATTTTTTATTATTTCCATGGATTTTTCCAGACTTCTTCCAATTTTTTGATGCCTCTGTGGCCTTGGTTTGTCTTTACCCCAAAGACAGTGTTCTGAGCGCTTAGGACCTAGAGGGTCCAGGCTGGTCTGGGATGGTGGGTAATATCTAGTTAGAGTTTCCATTATAAATTGAAAAATATAAGATGGGAAATCAAACTTTCAAAGTTTATTTAGATTCCTCATAAGACATTGCGTATTTCTCCCACTATTTCCCTTTCTTTGTCTCACAGACATGTCACATGGAGAGTGTATGCTTCCTTTGAAGCTTAGTTTACCACAAAATACAACACATGGGGAAGAATCTGCCAGCGGGGCTGGCTACAGTGCCTCACACCTGTAATCCCAGCACTTTGAGAGGCCCAGGCGGGAGACTCACTTGAGGCTAGGAGGTCGAGGCTGCCGTGAACTGCTGCCTGGGCCAACAGGCAAAAAAAAAAAAAAAAAGATTTGGCAATGGCTTCTGCGGGGACCAGTGTAACTGGCACACAATCAGTATTTGATTTGAAACACAAAGCTGAGGCCAGCCATGGTGGCTCACATCTACAATCCTAACACTTTGGGAGGCCAAGGCAGGTGGATTACCTGAGGTCAGGGGTTTGAGAGCAGCCTCCCAACAGGGTGAAGCCCCATCTCTACCAAAAATACAACAACAACAACAAAATTAGCTGGGCATGGTGGCATGTGTCCGTAATCCCGGCTACTTGGGAGGCTGAGGCAGGAGAATTGCTTGAGCCCAGGAGGTGGAGGTTGCAGTGAGCTGAGATTGCACCATTGCACTCCAGCCTGGGCAACAGACTGAGACTCAGTGTCAAAAAGAAAAAAAAGAAAAGAAATACTAAGCTGCACACTCCCTTTCTAGTCATCCCCATGTCTCATGCACCTGATACTTTTCTTCTTTGTGAGTTTGTTTTTCTACCAGCAGTATTCATCCATGGGGATGTGGAAGTGTTGGGGGAGAGGAAGGGGTTTGGTCAGCTAAATGTGTACAGCAGGGAGCTTGTTCAAGGGCACCAAGTTTGATGATTAATTTGGCCTGACCAACCAAGGCAACACAAGGCTGGAACTCAAACTTTGATTGTGTGGTTCTATTTAATGTGTCACCTGCAAGATAAATTATCCCTGGGAGAGCAACTTGATTGGCTAGCCCAGCTCTACAGCAAAGATGATGAAGGCTTAAGGACAGTGTCTTGTACAATGAGGTCTGATCACAGACAGTACTCATACTCCTTTTGGAACTGTGAGATTGCTTTGAATCTGACAACCAATAATAACAACTAGGTAGCCTCTTCTTTAGTTTTAACCCTTGTTGTCTACTACTTGGTAACTGTTGAAGTAGTTTCAAAATCAATGATTAAAGTACTGTTATGTTGCCAGCCAAGCTAAGGATCTGGGAAGCTGACTGTTAAATCACAGAAACCACTCAGTAGGGTTTGTTAAACACTGACCAATCCATATTTTAATGCATCTTAAGAGTACTCTGTGTCCACTGGCCCAAGAAAGCAAATGCTTTTGAATCACATCATTTAATATTAATAAGCTGCAGTGAACTTTAAAATGTGGCAGTTATATACTGTAGCACAAAAATAAACAATTCTGGAAGTAGAGTAGTACAATAGCGATTTAGCATAAAAATAGAATATCCTGATCTGAATTGTAGAATAAGGACTCAATGTACAGAGTATTAAAAACTATTCTGATGATTAGTTAATTACACCCACCATGTTCTACAGAAATGTAGTCCTCAAATTCTTTGATCTCTTGATCCACTGAGGTACTCATATACTGGCCATCTCCTTAATCTTTATTCCACCCAACTCTACCCTCAAAAGACACTGCATGCTGAGCAAGGAGGAACTTAGTTCAATGTTCCCAGGGCTCCATGGGAAGACCGTGGATGGTAAACTAGCAGAGAGCAGGTAACCTACATATGGAACCAAAATGATGACAGAGAACAGAAGGAGACTCCAAATAATAAACACAACCTTTTTCCTGAACCATTCCTCGCTGGATAATAGTTTCAGTTCCTCTGGGTCCCAAGTATTCAATATACCTTGGAAAGCCTGGATTTCTACTTTGGAAGAAAGGTAGGGAATATAAAAAAACAGAAAGGAAAATTGCTCTTAGATGCATCCATAGAGGGTCAAAGTAAAGTTTTGGAAATGAAAAAAAAAAAAGGCAAAGTGCCTATTTGGTACAGCTGTCCTAAACTGTGAGCACAGGAAAAAAAGTAAAATTGCTCAGAAAAATAGGACAGCAGAAGCCAGAGGAACTGGTAACTGAGAAATGGAGTATTTTGACCAGAATGGTCAAAAAATAGTGACCAGCGTTTTTACCTGTTTAAGAGCAGAGATAAAAGGGAACAAGAAGGGTAAGCCAGATAACCAGATTTTAAAAGCTGAGCTTTTTGGGTGGTGGCTCATGCCTGTAATCCCAGGAATTTGGGAGGTCAAGGAGGGCAGATCACCTGAGGTCAGAAATCTGAGACCAGCCTGGCAAAGATAGCGAAACCCTGTCTCTATTAAAAATACAAAAATTAGCTGGGCATGGTGGTGCCTGCCTATAGTCCCAGCTCCTTGGGAGGCTGAGCCAGGAGAATCACTTGAGCCCAGGAGGCAGGGGTTGCAGCGAGCTGAGATTGCGCCATTGCATTCCAGCCTGGGTGACAGAGCGAGACTCTGTCTCAAAAAATATATAATAAAATAAAATAAAAGCTTAACTCATGCCTAATGTATGCTGAGTCAAATTGAGTAATAAGAGTAATAAGACTAAATTTGCAATTTCCTTGGTTGTATTTATTCATTTGCTCAATTCATTATTTATTCATCGGCTACATTGATAACAGCTGAATTCAACTGTATGCAAACAGAAAGCAGTTTCACTCTCTTTTTCAACACTCTACCTTGAAACCCTCCCTGTGAACCATTTCTTCCTCACCCTGGATAAAATCCCAAGTGCCATGGTTCTTTGAATCACACAGCTAATTAAAAGTAACCTGGTCACATTTGGTTTTCACAATTTCATTTCCGTAATGGAAATATCCAGTCCACTGTAGTTACAAAAAGCTTCAAATTTGATCCAAGATTCAAGGTTTTCTTGTTCTTCAGTTTTCCCTTTTTCCCCTACCCTGTTTTTGTTAGATCACCCTGGCTTCCTCAGGGGCTTCAGGAAGAGAACATGTCTTAGATGCTGACCGAGTGGGTCACATGAGCTCCATATGGATGCCCTTCAGGTGTGGTAAATTCCCATTGCTGATTCTTCTCCAGGAGGGCACATTTCTGGATTTCTTTCTCAGCCCTGGGTATGTGGTAGCCTCCCCCATTCAGGTCGCAACAGGCAGTTCTCAAGGTGACCTCCTCTCTAGGATGTCCATGTGCAGCCTGAAACTAATGGACCTGTGCCCACCACCATTGGCAGGAGGGGTTTCCTCCCAGTGTCTCTCTGTTCTCTCATCACGGCAGGTAGACCAAGGCAGAGCCTTTTGCCTTTATGTTCCCAGAATGGAATTAGGCACCTTTTCCTGGGCCCTCCAAAGTCCAGAAAATATACGCCAAGTTCTCTGGTTCTCCTGTGGCACTGGAGTCCTGGGGGCCCCTTATCTGACTTGGAGTGAGGGGAAGCTCAACATACTGACTGCTCCACCAAGAACAGACATGACCTTCTCACTCTTCTACCTTAATTTAACCGTTTTTAAAATTTCAAGGTGGCTGATGGGCTGAGAACGAACAGTGATTTTTATAAAGTTCTGTGCCAATTCTGCATAGGCCTGCTAATATTTTGGTTTGGCTGGGTCAGCAGATGGAGGGATATGTCACCTAATTTTTTTTTCTTTAGAGATGAGGTCTCTGTTGCCCTGGCTGAAGTGCAGTGGTGAAACTATAGCTCACTGCAGTCTTGAACTCCTGGACTCAAGTGATCCTCCCACTTCAGCCTCTCCAGTAGCTAGGACTACAGATACACATCACTATGCATAGCTAATTTATTTTTATTTTTAGAGATTGGATTCCGTTATGTTGCCCAGGCTGGTCCTGAACTTCTGGCCTCCAGCAGTCCTCCCACTTGAGTTTCTCAAGTTGCTGGGATTACAGGAGTAAGCTACTGAGACCAGCAGTACTTAATGTTTTCATCTCAATAGTAGGTTATCTCAGCTGAAACTGACTAAAATTGTTGTACTTTATCACGGGGTTACAATGAACAGAAACATTCTAGTCAGTGCCCATTTTGTGCTACAAAAAATACAAAAATTAGCTGGGCATGGTGGCACATGCCTGTAGTCACAGCTACTTGGGAGGCTGAGGCGGGAGAATCAGTTGAGCCCGGGAGGTGGAGGATGCAGTGAGCCAAGATGGCGCCACTGCAATCTGTGCTAAGTGCTAGAGATTCAAAACAAAACAAAACAAAACAAAACAAAACAAAACAAAACAAAACAAAACAAAACAAAACAAAACAAAACAAAACAAAACGTGGTGACTGGTCTCAAGGAGCCCACAGTCAAGGGTGCATTCCCTTTTCCTTCCCACTCTATGTTCCAGTGGTTGTTATGCTGTACCCCTATTGATTCCAACAGGGATGGCACAAGTCCAAGAGGATGAAGAAGAGACCTGGGGAGAGTGAATGAGATAGAAGGTTTACCGGGGAACTTACAGACAGGAGCAGTGCAGTGGCAGCAGGCTGGACAGGAGAACTGCTGCTGTTTATAAAAAGCCTGATGTTGATATAGCATTTCACTTAGCACCTTCCACCTAGCAACCTCCATTTAACCCAGCACCAAAGGCCACTACCCCTGTATAGCCTCTGTTTCAAGGGATGGGCCTGGGATCCAGATGTCCTTCATGGATAAGGAGTGAAACTCCAGATCGGCCAGATTCTTTAGCTTGGGACTCCGAACACACACTCTTCTTAGACCACTGGGTCATTCTCAGGCTATGCCTCAGTTACTGCTCTCAGGTGCATCTGCCTGGCAATCTTTGCTATGTAAGCACAGGAGTGTCCTGGGCTATGAAACTGGGAAGGGGAAAAGGACAAGGGTGAAGGGTATGGGGGGCAGCTAGAGTTCAACGTGCTTTTCTATAAAGTGGGGATTGCAATATAGTTTCTCTTCCCCAACCACCAGAAACGCCAAAATTAGGAGGTAAGTAGAGCCAACAGGAGTTGAAAGCTGTGGTCCAAGAAGCCTCAGAGAAAGCTAATGACTTGCTGAACAGCAGGAACTGAAAACAGATATCAAGACGGAGGCTCTGAGAACTAAATGAAAACTGAGCAAAAACGACCAGGCTTAGAGCAAATGGGCAGAGATCAAGAGCGACTGCCTAGACGAGGCCAGTTTGTGCTTGCCTTTATCCACCAGCAGAGGCATAATATCTCAGCGGACAGGCAGAGTCAAAGGGCAGGGCAGTGCAGTCACACACAGGGCTAACCGCAAGGCCCCACCCTGCAGAAGCAACTCTGTGTGGATTTGGAGGAGCTCTTTAGCTGTTGGGATTGTTGCTCAAAGCCTATAGAATTGGGCGAGTACGTATCCACAAAGGAGGAAACTGTCTTCAGAGATCGGCGAAGTCACATCTTTTCTAGAAGGTTGCCCATTTGGAAGCCAGTAAGGTGCTGCCCTGCCTTGCTAATTCCCCTTTGTAGACACACCCTATCCTCTAACTTGCACAAGCCTATGGACCTGAAATAACCTCCTTGGTTCTCTGCCCTGCAACCTGGCAGCCACACCAACGTTACTCAGATTGGCAGGCTGGGATCTGTCCCAGACTCTGAGATCAACCCTAATCTCAATAGCTTATATGGCAGGCATTGAGCATTGTGTCAGTGTTGCTGCTGGTGCCTTGTGACTTTGGTGTCCTGAGCTCCCAGTACCTAACTGACTCTACATTTTTGCCTCATCAGTCCTTCAATTCTTGAGGTTAGGGGATCCTCTTTTTTTTTTTTTTTGAGATGAAGTTTTGTTCTTGTTGCCCAGGCTAGAGTGCAATGGTACAATCTTGGCTCACTGCAACCTCTGCCTCCCAGGTTCAAGTGATTCTCCTGCCTCAGCCTCCCAAGTAGCTGGAATTACAGGTGCCCACCACCACGTCTGGCTATTTTTTTTTTTTTTTTTTTTTGTATTTTTAGTAGAGATGGGATTTCACCATGTTGGCCAGTCTGGTCTTGAACTGCTGACCTCAGGTGATCTGCCTGCCTTGGCCTCCCAAAGTGCTGGGATTACACAAGTGTGAGCCACCGTATCTAGCCCCTTGAGGTTAGTCATCCTCCTAAGACAATACTCAATACATAAGGTATATGAAACTGGTATATAGTGAAGAATGAACCCACTGATTGAACAGTTTGAGTATGGAAAAGGGGTCCTTTCTTCCATCATTTGAGAGAATTGTGGTGGGAGGAACTGTGGTGGAGGAAAGCAGAGAAGCCTTCTGGTGGGGGAGGCAGGAAGTAAGCTGGGTAAGGCCAGGTGTGAATTGCTTCTCACTGCATCCTCTCCATCACCTACCATTTTCAGTGATTTATTTACTTGTTATACTATAATAAGATGGTTTTACAATCCTTTTTCTATTGTATAATACAGAGAATAGTTTTAAAAACCCCTTAATTCACTTGAGAAATTATTCTCTTATATTCACATTGTACATTCATATTTAATGACTTCTAAGTGCACAAATAAAATTTAAAAGTTTACTTCCATTAAATTTATATTACATGGTCATATAATCTAATAATTATGCCAATTGCAATTAAAATGAATTTACTATAAATGAAATTAATTTCATTTTATTTATCTTCATTTATTATGCTTGAGTATAAGGTAATCTGTAATTATGCTAGGAAGCAATAATATCCTGTAATTTTGACCTCAGTATCTTCACAAGTCGGGAAGTAATTCAAAGGAGTTTCTAAAAGCTACACTGCTAAGTCTCACTTATTTTCTAAACTTATTTTAAAATGTCAGTTGAAGAAACAGAAATCAGAATGATCCACCCTTCTTTTGTACAAGGATAAAATAGAGATATGGAGGCCACTTTCGGCAGCAAAATTTCATCCCATGATTGGTGCCTGTGGAATCTAGGCTAGAAGAAAAGACGCTAGGGTCTAAAAAGGGTAAAACACCCAGAAAATTCAATTAAAAGTATGTCTTGACTACTTAC
Organism: Saimiri boliviensis; assembly: GCF_048565385.1. Taxonomy (NCBI): domain Eukaryota; kingdom Metazoa; phylum Chordata; class Mammalia; order Primates; family Cebidae; genus Saimiri; species Saimiri boliviensis. The sequence continues at coordinate 75,518,830 of NC_133464.1, read as the reverse complement.
TTTATGAACAAAGGTATGCAAGCTATTAACAAATATAAGAAAAAAGGTAATATTCTCATCTTTGATAATTTTATAGAAGCTAGAATCGTTGAGATTAATGTCAGTTCTGAAATCTGAACCAGAGTGTTCTCTGGCTTTTGTGTTGCTCTGCCCAAGAGTGACATGGGTCCATTGCCTTATGATATGTTTGCTATCAACCCTGTGTTTCAACAGAACTTGAGTTTTGCTTCCCAGCTCCCTGGAACACCTGACTTTGTTAGAACAAGTTACTAGGAATTACAAGGGCACCAGCTCTGTCTTGTTTGGCTGTGCAAGCCTTGTTCTACTTGAGAATGACAGAGGGCACTGGGAGCTCCAACCTCTTCATAAATTTGTATCATTTGTTACAAAGAAGAAATAAGAGGGCAAAAATAAATGAATGCAAATCTATCATCACTACTGGGAATATAACTCAGGACACACACTTTGTGTCAGGAATGCTGTGTTCAAATATGAAGAGAGTGTTGGTATTCCTGGTCCAGGAAGAGAGGGAGCAGCCATTCTAGTTCCTTTAGAGAATAATACAGGCTTTATCTCTGGTTACTATCATACTGGTGACTAGAAAACCTATCTGTCATTAAGATGCAAGAGTTCTTTATATTTTGCACACTGGGCCAGAAGGAAAACTACTCAAATGTGTCATTAAAAATTTCTGTGTCCCTTTTCTCCTCTAGATGAGTTTATATATCACATTTTCAGGTGCAGTTTCATGGACTAGTTCCTACTTCTGTATTTCTTTTCCAGGACATACTGATTTTATCAGGCAGCAATTGAATTCTTGTAATAAATCGGCTTGTTCCTTCTTAAAGCATGTGTGTCACAGAAAGGATTTTCCCTTCTCAGTGACTAGAAAACATGAGTCTGGGTTATTGCAAAAATATAACAAGAAAATGTCATTAATTATTGTTAAGAAAATTCACCAAAAATACACGACTTCATTTTAATTTAAAACAAATGACTGCATTTTAAGAAATGGAAAACAATTTAGATCAGGTTTAACATTGTGATTGTGTGATCTAGGAAGCAAAAAGCAGGGCAAACAATATTGACAATCAGCAAGATGAAAACCTTCAAAATAAGCAGATCACGTGTTACGTGTTTTGTCTTTTAACATTCACGGCATTTATCAAAATCATGGCTGATTGAAATGAGTGCAATTTGTTTTAAAATGAAATTCAAGGTGTTTTGTTTTGCAAGTAGGAACATTACCGTAAATCAATGTTGCAAGAGCAGTGTTGCTTTAGTAAGATAAATGTGCCCAGTATACACGAGGCTGATATACAAGACAATCACACCACATACTACTTTAACACATAATTTGGAGACATTTCTTAAGAATCTTAATATATCTAGGCAGCCTATTATGGATGTGACAGAATCAGTTATAGATGACCCTTAGCTGGGGTTCACAAATAATGGAATAAGGAGTGTTTTGGTAAAGACACTTAGGACAGCTCAGGAAATCAGCCGGGAGCAGAGGCTGTATGTTGTCAGCCTTGGGTCAAAATGTGCTCACCACATCATTACTGATGACTGTTTTCTGCATGGGGCTGTGATCTCTCAAAATCTCTCAGTTGGGACTGCCAGTGGCCTGCAGAGTTTGCCTTGCCTTCAGAGGAAACACCCACCTGCCAGATGGAAGAGGTCTCTTGATGGAATACCAAAGAAAGATCTGCAATACTCATGATTTTCTGGAAAGAACTCAGGGAAGAGTGAAAGGACTGCCTTTTGGAAAAGCTTCATGATACAATATCCTACAATATTATTGCTGCAGGGGGCTTTAGCAGCACTGTTACTTGATTCTGTGGTGTAAATTCTTCCTTCAACTTCTTCATTTTGCAGGTGGTAAAACAGAGAAAGAAACTGAGTTGCTCAGGATTGTATAAACATTCTGTAAACTGGTGATGTAGCTCACAATTATTAATCAGGAATTAAGATGCAGAGAGGGCCCCTAGGGTCCTATAATATGCTTTACTTCTCCACCCTGTTTCTCTTGCAACCCCGTTGTGTTTGACTGTGTGCATTCTTTGCTCAGTGTTTATGTCCAGTGACCCTTTGCCCAGCAGGCTGGATGTGTGGATGGGAAAATATTATACAGTATGAAGACACTCAAATTGCCTTTGGATGTGAAGGATGCCATGTTGATTTGGCCGTATCATCATATTTGATCTGATGAGGTGGAATGAATGTGGTCCTCAAGTTCTTTTCTTTTTTTTGAGACAGAGTCTCACTCTGTCTCCCAGGCTGGAGTGCAGTGGCACTATCTCAGCTCACTGCAACCACCATCTCCCGGATTCGAGTGATTCTACTGCCTCAGTCTCCCAAGTAGCTGGGACCACAGGCATGTGTCACCACGCCTGGCTAATTTTTGTACTTTTAGTAGAGACAGGGTTTCACCATGTTGGCCAGGCTGGTCTTGAACTCCTACCTCAGGTGATCTGCCTGCCTCAGCCTCCCAAAGTGCTGGGATTACAGACATGAGCCCACGCCCAGTCTGATCATCAGGTTCTGCATTTGTTCTTTCACATCATTGTATTCTGCCTAATTAAGAAGAGAAATATCTCCTTAATATCCCCTAATTTGCACGGGCAGAAACATTTTCTTGAGTATGGACTGAGAGTCTAATTCTCTAAGCCTCATGTGGGCCACCTTTCAACTAACTTCCATTTAAGTATTGCTGGCATGAAAAATATAAGATAGAGTCTTGAGTAAACAAAATGTAGAATCGTGCTTTGTTTAATTACTCCAAAGCCCTTTGTCTCTTACTTGTAAGGTACAATACGGCAAAGGCTCTTGGCAGATGCATAAGAACTTTTATAACTGATGTCAAGATCAACTGAAACAAAGACGCATTTGTTGAACTCCAGATTTAAATGCTGGCCTGGCTTTTCAGAGGTAAATCTTAAGTGTTTGCTCTTGGCTATGGATAAGAGTAGTTTGAAAATTTTATTTACCAATGCTTACACAAACCACTACTGCATATTATGAAGCACTGCTCACCCAAAACATAAGAAAAATTAAAAACACAATAGCTGAATGTGGCTCAGAAGAGAGGCAGCTCTAGGGCAGGGCATTCCTCGGAAGCAGGAATGGTTGCAAAAACCCAGATTAGATTAAGCATTTGAAGATGAAAAAAATGCATTTACTAGCATATCTAAAAACGGAGCAATGTGATTACCAAAAGCAAAGTCAGCATGGTATAGTGGGCTGCCTATGGGTTATGGCATCTGTAGATAGCTTCAATCTTTTGGTACTGGGCAAGTTTCTTAAAGTCTCATAACCTCAGTTTTCTTTTATAAAGTGACATTATCTACCTGCCTTTGAGGGCTGCTCAGAGGGTCAAGCGAGATTATGTTTTGAAAGTACTTTGTCAACCAAGATTCTCTATAAATGAGAATACTAATAAAATGATAGTATAATAATCATGATCAGAGTAGTACTACCAAATGACATTTAAGTATTTACTCAGGGCCAGACACTACGCTAAAGGCTTGATATAAATTCTCTCACTGGTGTGCATACTATTTGACAAAATAGGAAGTTATGAAACTTAGATTAAATAACTTTGACCAAGGTCCGTGGGACACCCACATTGTGCTTTAACTTCCACACTGAATTACCTTCCTTATCATAATGATAGCAAATGCTAACCATCCATTGAGGCATGATACCTGTTTTCACATATTCCTCTAAAATGATTTTTCTTGTCTAGCATTTCACCTAGTAGTTCAACCACTAGCTCACTATAATTTAATGCATGTTCTCTCCATGTAGGACATATATAAAGATATAAGGAAATTATTATATAAAATTAAGATTACTCTTTTAGAGCAACAGAACTTGCATACTGGAAAGGCTATAGAGCATTTAAAATACAATATGAACATCCCTAAAGATTAGAAAAAGAAAATGATTTCCACAATCATATTACTTTAGTCCTTTAATTTCTATGACCTGTTGTCTCCTTTCTTTACTATTCCTTTTTCTTTCCTATCAACTATCCCTGGGATAACAGTCCTATGAATTGGTCTATAGGCCTAAGAAAATTTCACACTGTTCGATGTGGTAACCACTGGCCATATGTAGCTATTAAAGTATATTTAGACTAAAATAAAAATTTTAAAAAAATGTTAAATTCAGTTCCTCCATCACCCTAGCTACACTTAAAACATTCAATGGCCCTATGTGGCCTGTGGCTATCATACTGGACAGTGCAGAAGAATTCCTGTCATTGCAGCAAGTTGTGTTGGACACCTCTGTGTCAGTGGAATGCACTTGGGAACACATCCCTGGCATATTCTGTGCTTTAATGAACTGGTGAAACAGACTCTGGTTAAAATGATTCCCCAGATCTTAATGCTTTAATCTGCTATCCTGTTGATCAACAAGAAGTCCAATCTCATTCCATGAATTTCCATTCTAAACATCCCTGTAAGTCCTCTGGTGTGATTACATAGATAGTCCGCTAGGCCCCACCAGACCCAGGTGGAGAAGGGATCATGTTGTCTTTCCCATCTTTAAGACAACCCCAAATGTGATGAGTAGTTATTACATGTCTTCTTCAAATTGTGAATAAAAAGGTATTAAAATGTAGCTGCCAAATGACAGGCCCTTTTGGAAATGCAATCAAGACCTATAATAAGACTGACAGTACAAAGAAATATGTTTTCATAAAGTGAATAAATATTGGATAATTATGAGAATGTTAAATTATATGTAGTGACATGGACAGTGCCCTTATATTCAAATTGTACATCTCCCATAATATTTTGCACACGGGAGTTTACAATCACTGTTACCAAGTTGGCAATGACACCAGAAGAATATAGAAAATATTTGAAAGAAGTAATCTTTTGTAGTTTTAGAAAAAAAGCTGTCTAGTTCTTCTGTTCTTGATAAAATGAGGATTAGAGCACAGCATAAAAATTTCAGCTCTTACAGCAGCAAGAACTACTCAGTATACGAATAACCTCCAGAAACAATGTAAGTGGATTCTTTTAAATAAGGATTTGGTGGTGAATGGCCAAAAGATGAAAATATGACTAGAAGAGGCCCAGCAAAGGCCCCACACTTAAGCCTGGATACCTCTGGCCCTAAGTAGGAACAGGCATTTCTGTTTCTGCATCCAAAAAGTTGCCTTTTAGCCTGCCATACCCTCCTATTCTGTAACCATATCAATCCCAAGCCCCAGGCTCCAGATGCAGATGAGATGAACAGATGAGCAGATGAGGAGACAAAGAGAAAAGCAGATGAACAGCAGAATGACATAGTGGAGAAAGAGAGAAGAGGAGGAATTTCTGAACACCGAGAGGAGTTCAGCTGGGGGTGGCTGCAGGGCAGTTCAGCTGCTGGATGATGAAACTCCAGGGGAAAATCACCTTCCCACTCCATCCCACCTTCTGGCTCTCCATCCATCCCACTGAGAGCCACCTCCACTACTCAATAAAACCCTGCACTGATCCTTCAAGCCTGTGTGTGACCCAATTCTTCTGGGATGCTAGGCAAGAGCTTGGGATACACAAAGCTGTCACATTGGCTCTATGCCCTTGTAAAAAGGCAGAGAGTCCACTGAGCTGATTACTACTTAAAGTGTCTGAGGATGGCAAGGCTAAAAGAGCCTTGTAATACTGTGGCCATAGGCACCCACCCCTAGACGCCACCACAGGGCCGGAGCCCAGGGTACTTGCCCGGCTGGGTCCTGCACCTGCCCATCTGTGTGATCCCCCCTCCTGTCAGGGGTTTCAGCAACAACGATGACCAAACAGGGAAGCTACACCCCTGCTGCACGTCCTGCAACGGGGATCAGGGAACTCTCCTGTTTTCAGTAGCTTGCTTCTTTGTGTGCTGTGAGAGTTCAAGACAAAATACTTGAGGTAGCAATAATGACAGAGTTTGCTTGTGCTTACACTTAGGAACGATTGTGTGGGAGTTATGGGTTTTCTAAATTAATTGTTTTTAGGTTAATTTGAGCAGAGGCCAAGGGCGTGGCAAATAAGCAAGTGAATAAATCATCCCAAAAACTGTTTTATATCATGGATAGGAATGCTAATATTAAAAATAATTTTGATACTTCAGAGGACTCATCTTTCATGAACTTGTAGAGAGCATGGTATTTTTTTGAAAAAAAATATAATAGGCCCGAAATAAATCCTTTGTAATAAATTTTGTCATTAATAAGAGGTGAAACCTGGACATGCACTGAAGTATCCATCCCAACGCGACATCATCACAAAGCACTATTCTTGTATAAATAGTCATCTTGCCTAAGGTCAAGGACCTTCACTAAATCTACGGTCCATTTTGTGCCACGTTATAGAAACTGGAATATTATTTTGAATTTTTCCCTCCTAAAACCCATGAACATAAAATATTCCACAATGGCAGCCAAAACACCCAGAACCTTCACTTGCTATATCGCTAAAAAAAATCAATAGCAGTTCAGCAGCTCACTCTTCTATATAAATTCTGGTTAAACTTTTATCCTTTTTCTCCTCTGGATTCTTCCATTACTCTAGGTGCTATTAATAGAGCTGTTCTCTTATATGTTTTTCTTCAGACTTCTTGAGTCATATGCAACCTTTCGTCATTAGTTTAACAGCTAGTGTTATTGATGAGTAGTAATATGCAGAGAGGCTGATAATCGCTGGTTTTGCATAGCTGAAATAGATAATAAGGAGATAATTTTTTCATGGGTAGCGGAAAAGACATCTCAATGGCTCCTAGAATACAGACGAAGAAACTATACCATATTACAAAGGACATCTTGATAAAAAACAGATTCAAAAAGGTCAAAACAGCAACTGGATCTCTGCTGGCATAAATCTCTTCTCAATGGTACTATTGCCTTTTAAAGTCTTTTTTTAACAGGCAAGAATTCAAAGAGGATGTGTTTTCCCACAAACAAGAAAGAGCAAAGTAAAATGCTCTTTTGTTATTTAAGTAGGGGAGAAAGAGAGACAGAGAGAGAGAGAAGGGGGGAGGGAGGGAGGGAGGGAGGGAGGGAGGGAGGGAGAGAGAGAGAGAGAGAGAGAAACTAATGGAAGAAATCAAGGTCCTTAAACAGAAATGGCAGAATGTTTTTATACAGGAGTATTTCTGTTGTTTAGAATGCATGGCTGGCGACTTGGAATAGGTAGTCTTCTAGAGAGTGAATCTAAGATATGTCCCTTAAGCTACTTAAAGGCATGACTAAGAACAAGTCACTCTAAACAATAAAGCAAGATCTTGGGCTAGAAAAACACCACAGGTGGGCATTGAATTAGAATCAAACATTTTGTGAAATGACAAGGAACATGTAAGTTTCTCCCTCACCAGAAAGTAATGTGAAAAAGAATTGTCACACTCTGACAAAGGGAGTGGTGGAGAGAATGTCCGAATCACCTCTGGGACTTAGAGTCTCGCTCTGTTACCCAGGCTGGAGTGCAGTGGCACTATTTCAGCTCACTGCAACCTCTGCCTCCCAGGTTCAAGTGATTCTCCTGCTTCAGCCTCCAGTGCAGCTGGGATTACAAGCATGCACCACCATATACAGCTAATTTTTATATTTTTAGTACAGATGGGGTTTTGCCATATTTCCCAGGCTGGTCTCGAACTCCTGGCCTCAAGTGATCCACCCACCTCGGTCTCCCAAAGTACTGGGATTACAGGCGTGAGCCACTGAACCCAGCCTTCTGGGACTCCTTCAAACTATATTTGCTTCAAAGAAATTCTGACACCCCTGCCCCTACTCCACTGCACACAATCCCTACCTCCTGCTTAAGAATTAATGCCCGTCTGAGTCACTGATACTAATCAACCGGTTATCATATCCCCTGGGAAGAGTGGCACAGAAAGCAGGCTGAGACTCTGAGAACCACTGCTTTAGTGAGTTTGTTTTCCTCCACACTTTGCATGCCCCACTGTGCTGCTGAGCGTGCATCAGGTTCTGCTGGGTGGGGCTGAGTGTGCAGCCCCTGTGAGCTCCTCACTCATGGCTGCTCACACACACAGGGCCTGCAAGGGGAAGCCAGGAACCAGTCCTTGTGCTCATACAGCTCAGAACACTAGTTTGAGAAGTCCAAGAGAGATCAAAGGACAGAGCAACATGATCTCTGCTGTGAGAATCACTGAAGTCTGTAGTTTCCACTTCAGGGAACTTATCTAAATATGGTCCTTGTAATGCATTTGCAGATAGGCTGAACTGGATCTGACTCAAAGGATTTAGAAAATTAATGTTGCCGGGCATGGTGGCTCAAGCCTGTAATCCCAGCACTTTGGGAGGCCGAGGCGGGTGGATCACGAGGTCAAGAGATCGAGACCATCCTGGTCAACATGGTGAAACCCCGTCTCTACTAAAAATACAAAAAATTAGCTGGGCATGGTGGCGCCTGCCTGTAATCCCAGCTACTCAGGAGGCTGAGGCAGGAGAATTACCTGAACCCAGGAGGCGGAGGTTGCAGTGAGCCGAGATCGTGCCATTGCACTCCAGCCTGGGTAACAAGAGTGAAACTCTGTCTCAAAAAAAAAAAACAAAAACAAAAAACAAAAAATAAACAAAAAAATGTGTTAATAAGTAATATATCAGCCTTTCATTCCATATTTCTGTGTGCATAACAAATATTTGTTGAATGAATGATACATAACAAGATATGGGTATAGCCCACCTCAGCAAGGTTGATAAACAGAAAAGGATCCAAAATTTCTCATTCTATATCATCATATTGCACTTCCTCCATTTCCTCAAATATCCCAACCACAAACTTAACATGGAACAGTTCAGAGACAAGTTTCCCTGTTGGGAACCCAGGCTAAGCTGCTGCAATCAAAGCAAAAGATTGCATCAGCCTCCCGCCAGAAGCATACCACGGACGTGGTGGCGGGCCACCAAAGATCACGCACGGCTGCACCAATGGGATCGCTGATCACGTGCGGCTGCACCAATGGGATTGCTGATCACGTGCGGCTGCACCAATGGGATTGCTGATCACAAGCTGAGCACTCGCTTTTCAACCTATCAGAGCCACTTTCCCCTCCCCTCTCCCCTCTCTATATAAGGAACCCATTTTGAAATAAATTTTGCAGCTTGATCAGAACCTTTGTCTTGCTGCCATTCTTCGCGCCTCTTGTCCCATCCCTTCTCATCCACGATAGGTTTGCCCGGGTTCCTGTCTGTTGCTCTGCAGGCCGGAGCAAGTGGCGCCCAGACGTGGGGCTCGATGCTTTCCTTCGTGGACCGCCGTCCCCGTTGACCAGTTCCCCGCACGGAGCACCGCGGACCACCCGACCGCGAGCCGACTCCTGGAGTTCGTCCCTTGTTTCGACGGCGGCATTCTTAAGGTAAGACCCCATCATGGGACAAGCATCTTCACATAATGAAAATGATCTCTTTATAAGTCAGTTAAAAGAGTCTCTCAAGGTGCGTAGAATTCGGGTTCGTAAAAAAGACCTTGTCTCCTTTTTTAGTTTCATTTTTAAAACATGTCCCTGGTTTCCCCAGGAAGGATCTATTGACTCCCGTGTTTGGGGACGTGTTGGTGATTGTCTGAATGACTATTACCGTGTCTTTGGTCCGGAGACTATTCCGATCACCACTTTCAACTACTATAACTTAATCAGGGACGTCCTTACTAACCAGGGCGGTTCCCCTGACATTCAACGCCTCTGCAGGGAGGGTCAAAAAATTCTTACTAGCCACTCCCGACCTCCGTCTAGACAGGCCCCCTTAACAACCATCACCTGTGGAGAGGCCCCCTCTCGCCCTCCCTCTAGGGCCCCTTCTACCTGCCCCTCGGTTGCGATTAATATTGACTCGGACGGTACAGGACAATCTTCGCTGTACCCCAACCTCGCAACCCTTACAGACCCCCCCATTCAAAATTCTCATACTCACACACACACTCCACCCCAACATTCGCCCTTGCTTACTGATTCTAAAGTTTTGCATAACTTGGGTAGTCAAGATGATCAACTAAATTCCGCCGATCAAGCGGATCTGGAAGAGGCAGCTGCCCAATATAACAACACAGATTGGCCTCAACTGACTAACACCCCGGCACTGCCACCTTTCCGGCCGCCGCCCTATGTTCCTACAACAATGCCCCCAGTGGCAGTTGCGGCTCCGGTTTTACACGCCCCTACCCTGAATGCTTCCGTTTCCTCCACAGCTCAGACTTTACCCAATAAAACCTCCATTCGAGAAGCTGTAGTCATCCTCAGGGAAATTAAAACTCTAGCTTCAGAATTGTCTGATTTGGCCCTTCTACCCACCACGGGAGTTATGGCTTTTCCCGTTACCAGAAGTCAGGGAAATGTTAGCTCCAACACCGCGGGCCAAGAGACTGAGTCTCGCCCTGACACACATAGCACCCCCGATGAAGAGGAAGCAGACTCTGGAGAGTCTGACTCAGAGAAGGAGGAGGAGGAAAGCCTAGAGCCCACCGAGCCTTCATACACCCATACCTATAAGCGCCTAAATTTAAAGACAATAGAAAAAATTAAATCTGCTGTTGCTAATTATGGTCCTACCGCCCCGTTTACCGTGGCCCTAGTAGAAAATCTCTGTGAAAGATGGCTTACTCCTAGTGATTGGTTTTTCCTGTCCCGCGCTGCGCTCAGTGGAGGTGATTTTGTCCTTTGGAAGTCTGAATACGAGGAGACCGCTAAACACTTTGCAGAGCGCAACGCGCGCAAAGCCTCCTCCAAAGGGTGGACCCTTAAAAAATTCCTTGGCTCCAGCCCTTACCAAAGCAACGAAAAACAGGCCCAATTCCCCCCAGGGCTTTTAACCCAGATTCAGTCCGCAGGCCTAAAAGCCTGGAAGCGACTCCCCCAGAAAGGAGCGGCCACTACTTCCCTTGCAAAAATCAGACAAGGCCCAGATGAGTCATACAGTGATTTTGTAAGCCGTCTCCAGGAGGCGGCAGATCGCCTTTTTGGCTCCGGGGAAAGTGAGAGCTCCCTTGTAAAGCACCTAGCCTATGAAAATGCTAACCCCGCTTGCCAAAGTGCAATTCTGCCAAATAATTGCACCCCCAGCTTACCCTTTAGAGTCCAGCCCATGCCTTCCCAAGTATACCCTTGCTTCTTTAAAGGTGCACAAAACAACAGCTTTGATATTCCGGTTGGCGTTGCCAACTTTGTAAACTGCTCCAGTAGTTCCAACCACAGTGAGGCCCTTTGCCCTGGCCCAGGCCAAGCTTTTGTTTGCGGCAACAACCTCGCCTTTACTGCTCTGCCTGCAAACTGGACAGGGTTATGTGTGCTAGCCACCCTCCTGCCAGATATAGACATTATTTCTGGCGATGACCCTGTCCCCATCCCTACCTTTGACTATATCGCAGGGCGGCAAAAACGAGCCGTTACACTAATTCCTCTACTAGTAGGATTGGGTATCTCTACAGCAGTCACCACTGGTACGGCAGGACTCGGGGTGGCTGTCCACTCTTACACCAAACTCTCCCATCAACTTATTAGCGACGTCCAAACTTTGTCCAGCACCATCAATGACATACAGGACCAATTAGACTCCCTAGCTGAAGTAGTCTTACAAAACAGAAGAGGCTTAGATCTACTCACTGCAGAACAGGGAGGCCTCTGTTTAGCCCTACAGGAACGTTGCTGCTTTTATGCCAACAAGTCAGGAATTGTCCGAAATAAAATAAAAAATCTACAGGAAGATCTCGAACGAAGACGCAAGGCACTCACCGATAATCCCTTCCTCACCGGCCTCAATGGACTTCTCCCTTACCTCCTCCCCTTCCTTGGACCCTTATTCGCTATCATCCTATTCTTTTCCTTTGCCCCCTGGATCCTAAGACGAGTGACAGCATTAATTAAGGATCAGCTTAATTCCATACTGGGAAAGCCTATACAAATCCACTATCACCAACTAGCAACGCGTGATCTAGAAAATAACAAGCTGTAGCCGGTTTCCCCTCCTACGGGAGCAGCATACCGCTCGACACTATGCTTTACAAAGGTAATGGACACCGCTAGGTGCAAGGCAAAGCACTGCAAGGAGAAGCCTTACTAAGGCTATTGTCGAGTCTCCTGAGAGGTAAGCTGGCTTGCATAGAGGTTGGTACCCAAAAGTCCTCTCCTCCCCAAAAGGTACCTACAAGCCTAAAGATCAAGGCTCAGGAGGAGCACAGCCTCTACCTCCCCTAGCTGGTTAAGGTCCGCCCCCTTTTTAAAAGAAAAAGGGAGGAGATGTTGGGAACCCAGGCTAAGCTGCTGCAATCAAAGCAAAAGATTGCATCAGCCTCCCGCCAGAAGCATACCACGGACGTGGTGGCGGGCCACCAAAGATCACGCACGGCTGCACCAATGGGATCGCTGATCACGTGCGGCTGCACCAATGGGATTGCTGATCACGTGCGGCTGCACCAATGGGATTGCTGATCACAAGCTGAGCACTCGCTTTTCAACCTATCAGAGCCACTTTCCCCTCCCCTCTCCCCTCTCTATATAAGGAACCCATTTTGAAATAAATTTTGCAGCTTGATCAGAACCTTTGTCTTGCTGCCATTCTTCGCGCCTCTTGTCCCATCCCTTCTCATCCACGATAGGTTTGCCCGGGTTCCTGTCTGTTGCTCTGCAGGCCGGAGCATTTCCCTCCAAACCTTACATTGAATTGGACTCAGGAAACGGTAATAATAGTAGCTAGCTAACATGTAGTGAGCACTGCTATGTGCTAGGAAATATGGTTATTAATTTTTCTGTGTCATGTTCTGTAAGACTCACAGAAGTCCTACAAGATGGGAACTACTGTTAGTCCCTTTTATCCATATGAGAACAGTCGAGCTTCAGGCAAATTAAACAATTTGTCCATCTAGCAAGAGGCATGAAGAAGACATTCACACAACTAGCAAAAGGAAGAACCCGACTCTATCTAATGACAAAACCCCTATTTTTAACTACTCCTCTATATTGTTACCAAACAGATTTGAAATACTAGCTAAGGCTAACAAAGGTTTTCCAAGACGTGATTTAATACATGTAAACATGTTTGACAATTGACATAGCCAAAGAAAAATATTTTGCTGAAAAAAACTCTTCTTTTAGATACTATAGTTGTTTTACTAATTAGGTAGCATAAATGTTTTTCACAGTTTTCAAAATATGTCAGTTCCTACTATTTATGATGATTACATTCTATGAATTTGCTGTGGACACTGAATTAGATAATATGGAGCTCTTGCTCTTAGAAGATACAGAGTTAGGTTTCTGCAAGCCTCTAGTCAACTAGCTGATCAATATATAACTTTGTTTTTTATGTGTTTCTGTTTAAGGTTGACTTGTTTAATCTAGATTATTGATTCTTTAATGTTGAACTCACAGCCAACAGCACTGTAACTCATGCCTGAACAAAACTTACATTCCTCTGTAAAACTTATCTATTCTCTGTAAGGCACATCCAAGCCTTCTTGTACTCAGAAATACTCGACAACACTTCAGGACTCTGGTTGGGAGCCATTTTAAACAGTGAAATAACCAATAAAAGCACAAAAATGAAAAACTGTGGTTCTAAATAGACCCATAAAGGACCTTGTTGACAGTCGAGAGCTGAAACAGGAAGGCAGAGCATCGCCTCGTGGGATCTCAGCCAGGCACAGGCACAGCACTGCTCTGGGCGTGTCCACAAATGACTGTAAAAGCATACTATTGATTTGAAGGTTACAGAAACATTTTAGCAAGTAGGTAGATTCTGAATACTGAATCTGTGAATGAAGAGGATTGACTATACACAGAAGTTCACTTAAAGGAAATCTGGCAGTTAAGCTGAGTGGCGGCAATAATGTACTAGTTCATTCTTTGAGACAGCAGCTCGGAATATGGGTTCTCAATGTAAAAGTTTAGCCAGTATAACCCACTGTCCAGCAACACACATATAAAATAATCTGTTATGTTCTGGCCACAAAGACTAAAGCCATGTGGTCTCTGAATCTGTATATTCTAACTCAGATGGGCAGCGGGGTGGTCTCCAAAATGCAGGCCTCCTTCAAGTCTGCTGTGAAGGGCTGTCACTAGCTCCTTTTCTGCCCTGGCCATGTTCACAGTCACTGGCCCCTCAGCATGGAAGTCCTGGGTGGTCTATCTTGCAGTTTGTGGCTGAATGAAACTGCAGTCAGAGGCAAAGGGCTTCAGGTACCACGAGGGTAGAATGCCCTCCAAAATGGAATGGCTGCACAATACTGCTCCTGCTTTTTGCATTTTGGGTTTTGTTTTTTATTTTGCCTCTTCTTATTGTGACTGTTTTCTTTCTGAGCAATACTAGGTAGAAACAGCTTAATTAATAATAATTATAAAAAATATTATTCAAAAGTGTTACTTTAGATGGAAATTACGTTTTTTGTTATGGCAAGTATTTTTAAAAGCATATAATCTATACACATATCTCAGAGCGTCTTCAGCATCCCTATTTCTGAGCTTAAATGAATCTTGCTATTTTCTCCATTTGTGCTCAAATCACAGCCAGGAGCTGCTTAGAAAAGCTTGGCCTGGGAGCTAGAACATTGCCTTAACTGCTTGGGTGGCAGTGGCAGTTCTTCTCAAAAAGCAAAGGGATGTTGGTGGTAGGGGGAACTGTTGTCAGAAAGCCATCAAAGCTACGGTAAAGTCAGTGCCCCTCCGTCTTACCCCTATTTTCACGGAGTCTGGATTTGGGAATAATTGTAGTAATGTACTTTCAAGAATTGATTCGGTAATTTACATTGACTAATCTCAGTGTGAAATGAAAGCCAGCCTCAAGAATGAGAGTTGTCCTCGGCTGTCATTTCTTATGATTTCTTTCTATGTGGTACACCCTCAGAACAGGTATTCTCTACCCATTGCCTGTGCCTTACTCCTGTGTATTAGTAGTATGCAGGTGAATTTGTGTGACAGCTTTATTTTTTAAAATTTCTCATCATGGTAAATACACGTAACATAAAATTGACCATTTTAACCATTTCAAGTGTACAGTTCAGTGGTGTTAAATACAATCTCCAGAAATGCTTCATTTTCTAAAATCAAGGTTCTATATTCATGAAACAATAACTCTCCATTTTCCTCTCCCCTCCAGCCCCTGGCAAGCACCATTCTACTTTCCGTTTTCATGAATCTTGAATCTAATTTTTTCAGATGACTCCTATGAGTGGAATCATACAGTAGTCATCTTTTTGTAAATGGTTCATTTCATTTAGCATTATGTCCTCAAGGTTCATTCACATTATAGCATGTAGCAGAATTTCTTTCTTTTTAAGGCTGAATATTCCATTATTTATACACCATAGTTTGCTTATTCATTCATCTGCGGGTGGATGCTTGGGTTACTTCTACTTAATACCTTTGTTTCAAAGTAACTAAAATCTTGTGACACAAAGATACAACAATGTATCTCCTTGGAAAAAAAAAACTGATTATTATGCTCTCATTAAACTAAAGAATTAAGCCCATTTCCTGGTCATGAAAGATCTGGTCACGGCTGATGTCATCCCGACCCACTTCCTCTCTCTCCTCCTGTCCCACCTCCTTCACCTCTCTTGGGCTGGTTTTGCTCCTGATCTAAAAGGCTAGGCTTACTCTTACTTCTAGGCCTTTGCCAGTGATATTCCCTCTGCTTTGAATATTCTCTTTCCTGAGATGTCCAGATAGCTTTCTCCCTCTGTCCTTCACATCTCTGCTCAAATGTTACCTTATCCAAAAGACCTTGTCAGACCAGCCTCCAACAAGAACAACCAGGCCCTTACTTTGCACCCCATTCTCTCTGTGCCTCTCTTTTGCTTGATATTTCCATGACACCCATCACCCTAACTCAAATTATATATTTTCTTGTTTTTATCACCTAGTTTTCCCGCTAGAAAGCAAGCTCTATGAAGTCAAGCCTTTGTTTTATTTACACTGTATGTATCTCTAAAGTCTAGAACTGTGTCTGGTAAATAAGAGGCCTTCAAAAACATTTTTGCATAATTTATACATCACTTACTATGTGCCAGCTATTGTTCCCAGTGCTTTACAAATGTTAACTCGTTTCATCTGCATAAAATGCTAAGACCCAGCTACCATCATTGTTCCTATTTTATAGATAAGAAAACTGAGGGCATAGAGATGTCAAGTAACTTACTCAACGTCACTCACCTGGTGTGTGCTGGAGCTACAGTACACACTGAAACAGTCTGGTGCTAGCAGCTGTGCTTTGAGCACTGTACCATGAGTGAATGAACAAATAAAATGGCCCTTAAATTACTAAATGAGAGAGAAGAGGTTGCAGATTTTCTCTTTCTCATTATGCATCATAATGTTCCAGCTTGGTGAAAATTTGTGCTATGAATGAGAGATTCGACAGGGCAGAGAATGTGATAGGTTTTTTCTACTTCCTTTTGCTGTTGCCTTTTCTACTCTATTGGCAGAAAAAAATCCCTGGCATGTGAGGGCACATTTCTCTTCACCTTGGATACTATGTTCAGAGCTTGGTTATGGGCAGTGGAAGTTAGTCTAGGACCTGCCTGACTAACAAATAGAGGAAAATTCATTTCAGAACATGACAGGTCAGGACATACTAACATCCTTCTGGGAATAAGATTTCTTCATTTATATTTACCAGTCTTAACTGGAAGTGCAAATACCTTACCAAGAAAGGAAGACACTGTGGTATTTCAAGTTCCCTTTATGTTATACACAAATGTCAACCTTTAGAGTCACAGCTTTTTCCAGCGCATTCTCCTTCCAGTTAAATTTTTCCTGTCTCGGTTCTTTAGCATTCTCTTTATCCTCCCTTCCCTGGTCTGTGTTGCGCACCATGTACTGTATATTTGGTATCACATCTCAGAATTCCTCTAATGTGCCACTTCAGCTGAACTTGGAAAACACTGGGGTGATTACTAATTTATTGCTGTCTTCTGCTAAGTGCTTAATGCAAGCTTAATAAAAATCAGTGGTTGTGTGTGCCTCTCCTTTGTAGGAATACACTTCTGATAGATGACTAGGTTAGGTCATTGTCAGATGATTTATAGAAAATGTTCTAGGATAATCTACCACCACCATTTCATTGGTGTCGCAGAAGATGCTAGTGGATATATAAGTGGAAGTAGAAGCAGAAAAAAAGTAGGTACTATACACCCTCTCTTCCAAAGGCTCATTGTGAGCAAAGAGGTTAATAGTATGGAATGGGGACATCTAGATTGAGCACAGTAACATCCCAAGAGAATTAGGGTTAGGACGCTAAATGCATTTCCAACCAAGAGGCCAATATTTACAGGTTCTCAGCCATCAGGTTTTATCTCCTCATTTAAGGTAACAAAGAAGTACTTGTCATTTGTCTCACCATCCACAGGCCCCACCCAGAGTGGCCGGCCTGCTGCCCCTTCCCTGTTGGGTTTTTGTTCCTACAAAAGGAAAACACTTGTGAATGATGGTTAAAACCATCTGTCTGCACTAAGAAAGAACTAGACTCTTTCAACACAATAATTTCACCTTTCTCTTTTAAACTCTCCTCACACAGTAGGGCATAATGAAATCACAAACTGCCCCAAGCTCATCTTTTTCTGGAACCACACAGAAGGTTTCTGTCCTCTGGTAGACAATCTCTGCAGTCTCTGCTCAATGTCAGGCTGTGCAGCAGCTGGCCTCTCCCAGCCTCAACCCAAGCATCAGCAAGACAACTGGTCATCACCTAAAGGAAAAATGTGGTCTACTTCATTATAACTTCTAGAAATTTGGCATTTCTCCCTAATCATGGCTTTCCAATTTCAACTACTCAAAATTTCCATGCAAATTTTTAGGCTTTAAAGAAGTCTTTTAAAAGAAACTGTTTGAGGCTGGGCATGGTGTCTCATGTCCATAATCCCAGCAATTTGGGAGGCCAAGGCAGGCAGATCATGAGGTCAAGAGATCGAGATCATCCTGGCCAACATGGTGAAACCCCATCTCTACTAAAAGATACAAAAATTAGCTGGGCGTGGTAGCGTGTGCCTATAGTCCCAGGTACCTGGGAGGACGAGGCAGGAGAATTGCTTGAACCCGGGAGGCGGAGGTTGCAGTGAGCTGAGATTGCACTACTGCACTCCAGCCTGGTGCCAGATGACAAAGCAAGACTCTGTCTCAAAAAAAAAAAAAAAAAAAAAGAAGCAGTTTAATTTGTTAATCCTACCATTTCAGTGCCTACGGTTTCATCTATTTTATGGCAACATTCTTACTTATAATATTTGACTTCTTCAAAATATTGTGATATAGTAAGATTTACTATATCATTTATTTCATTAGATATAACTTAAATAAAATCTTCAGCCTTTTAAATTAAATTTAGAAAATTCCTTATCAGAGTAAGCTACTGTCAGGGTAAGCACCATTCTCCATAATAAAAGGAGTGCAGATAACAGGCAGAAGTTGTTTCTACCCTTGCTGTTTTACTTTTTTTCATTTCCTTTCTTACTTGCCAGAGGTGGACTGATTTGCTTCAGATTCCATATTTTTAACTGGGATTTCATCTGATTGTCCACTCTCTAGAGACACCATAGCCTGCTTAAATGCGTTTCTGCTATTGACTTTCCATTCAATCCTTGTAAGATCCAGTTATCTTGAACTCCCGACCTCAGGTGAACCGCCTGCCCTGGCCTTCAAAGTGCTTGGATTACAGGTGTGAGCCACCACACCCAGCATCAAGGCAGGCTGCTCTGTGGGCAGCACTTCAGCAATGATGAGGCTGATGTTCCCAAGAAACAAAGGGAAGGTAGGAAGAGGCTCCCACTGAGAGACAAGTTAAGAGAGCTCTGGGTTTTTACAAGCATAGAGAGGTTTGTTTGTAAAGAAAATTTTCTTTTTTTTTTTTTCTTTCTTTCTTTATTTTTTATAAAGACAGGTTTCACCATGTTGGTCAGGCTAGTCTTGAACTCCTGACCTCAGGTATCTGCCTGCCTTGGCCTCCAAAGTGCTTGGATTACAGGCATGAGCCACCACACCTGGCCAGAAAATTTTCAAAAATACAGAAGTACTGATTTTTTTACTGTCTCCATAATTTTCCCTTTTCCAGACTCCCAAACATGTGGACTCACATAATCTGTAGCCTTTTCATATTGGCTTCTGTCACTTAGTAATACTCACTTAAGTTTCCTTATGTCTTTTCATGGCTTGATGGAAAAATAACAATTGTCAAGTGCTGAAAGGAACGGATTGTCAACCCAGAATCCTATATCAGCAAAAATATCCCTCAGAAATAAGTGGGAAATAAAGATACTATCAAATGAATCAAAAATAAAAGAATGGGTCAAAAGCAAACTTACCCCAATAGCATGACTAAAGGAAATTCTCTAAACAGGAATAGTGAAAGGAGGAAAGAGGGAAAAACACGCTAACCAAAAATATGGGTAAATATGATAAGACTTTCCTCTTGCGTTTTCCAAATTCTGTTGATGGTTGAAACAAAACTTATGCCACTGTCTGATGTGGTTCTAAATGTAAACTGAGAAAATATTTAAGTTCTAAATGTAAACTGAGAAAAGACTTTACCTTCCATAATAAAAATTGAGGAGAGTAAAGGGACATACAGGAAGATAATGGTTCTATACTTCACACACTGGCAAAATGACACCAGTCAACTGAAATGTCATCGAGATAGAGTGTAATGTCTAGAGCAAGCAGTAAAATAGCTATGCAAAGAGATACCCTCAAAAACACTATAGAAAGAGTAAAATGAATTCTAAAATATTTTCAATTAACATACAATAATGTAGGAAAAAGAAAACAGGAAAACAGAAAGAATAAATGGAAAACAAAAGTTATAATGGCACAATTAAGCTCTAACATATCAATAATTACACTGAACATAAGTGATCTAAATATACTAATTAATTGACAAAAATTGGCAGAATTGATTTTTTAAAAAAGAACTACTTTATGCTGTCTATAATGAACATACTTCAAATATAACGATGCAGGCATGTTGCAAGTAAAATAATGAAAAAATATACCATACAAACATTAATTGAAAATTTAAAAAACTACAGTAATATGAAACTGAGTGGACTACAGTACAAAAAAAATTACCAGGGGTGTAGAGGGACACTGTAAAGGGACACAGCTTATGTACAGAGGATAAATTCACCAAGAGGACATAGTAAAGAAATCTCAAATGTGTATGTGTCAAAAATCAGAGCTTCAAATTATGTGAAGCAAATATTGATAGAACCAAAAGGAAAAATAGACAAATCTATAACTGGAATTAAACACTTTCTCAATAACTGATGGAACAAGTGGACAGAAAAGGAACACAGATATAGAATAACTCAACAGCATCATCCACTAATAGCATATAATTAACATTTACAGAACTCTTCACTCAACAACAGAACAGACCTTATCCTAGGCCGTAAAAAAAACTGTGGCAAATTTAAAACAATTGAAATAATACAAAATGTTTTCTCTGACCACAATGGAGTTAAACTAGAAATTAATAGCAGATAGACAACAGAAAATTTTCCAAACACTTGGAAATTAAACAACACACTTCTAAATAATCTATGGCTCAAAGGGAAGGCTCAGGAAAAGTTTTAAAACATACATTAAGTAGAATGAGAAAAAATACAACATATCAAAATTTGTGGGACACAGCTAAAGCCATGAGGGAAACTCGTAACACTGAATGCATACATTAGAAATGAGGAAAAGTCTCAAATCAATCATCTAAGATCCTACCTCAAGGATCTAGGGAAAAAAAGCAAAATAAATTGGAGGCAAGCAGAAATAAGTAAAAAATAAAGATGAGAGCAGAAGTTGATGGAATTGAAAATAGAAAAACAATAAAGAAAACCAATGAAACAAAAGTTGGTTCTTTAAAATTGACAAACATTAAAATTAAAAACTTCTGCTCTGTGAATCTAATGAGGATGAAAAGACAAGCTACAGAGAGGGAGGCCATATTTTCAAACCACATAGCCGACAAAGGACTGGTATCTAGAGTATAATAGAACTCAAAACTCAAAAGTAAAAATCAAAAAACCCTCACAATCCAATTAGAAAATAGGCAAAAGAAATGAACATTCATTTCACTGAAGAGGATATACAGACAGAAATAAGCACATGAGGCCAGGTGTAGTGGCTCACACCTGTAACCCTAGCACTTTGGGAGGCTGAGGCAGGCAGATCACTGAGGTCAGGAATTCAAGACCAGCCTGGCCAACATGGTGAAACCCCCATCTCTACTAAAAATACAATAATTAGCTGAACGTAGTAGCACAGGCTTGTAATCCTGGCTACTCGGGAGGCTGAGGCAGGAGAATTGCTTGAAACCGGGAGGCATAATCATTTAGTTGTGATACCGTACTATAGTTTTGCAAAATGTTATCACTAGAAGAAAATGGCTAAAGGGATCTGGAATTATTAGGATCAACAGTATTAATCATGTTTCATAAGAAAACATTTTTATAGTGAGCCAAGATTGAACCACTGCACTCCAGCCTGGGGGACAGAGTGAGATTCCCTTTTCAGAAAAAAAAAAAAGCACAAGAGAAGATGCTCAACAGCATTGTCCATTAGGGAAATGCATATAATACCAAAATAAGGTATTATAACACACCTATTAAAATGGCTAAAGCTTAAAAAAAAGTGAAAAAGCTAAATTCTGGCTAAGATACAGAGGAACTAGATCCCTCTGACATTGCTAGCAGAAACGTAAAATGGTACAGTCAGTCTGATAAACACTTCAGAAATTTCTTTAAAAACTAAACATACATCTGCCATACAACCCAGCAATCATCTTCCTGTGCATTTATCCCACATGAAAACCTATGTTTACACAAAAACCTCTACATGATTATCTATAGCGGCTTTATTCAGGATAGTCCCACTGAAAACAACTTGGATGCCCTTCAGTGAGTGAATGGTTGAGCAAGCTGTGGTAAATCCACATCACAGAATACTATTGAGCTATAAAAGGAAAGGAACTAGGTATACATGCAACAACCTAGATGAACCTCTAGCGAATTAGGCTGAGGGAAAAAAGCTGATCTTAAAATGTCACATATTGTATGTTTCATTTATACATTATTTTTGAAAAGACAAAATTATAGAAAGAAAAGTATTAGTAGTTGCCAGAAGTTAAGGACAGGTGAGGGAGGGAGGGAAGTGGAAGAGACTAAGAAAAAGAGAACAGGAGGGATCCTTGTGGTGATGGAAACGTTCTCTATCTTGACTGTATCAATGTCGATGCTGTACTATAGTTTTGCAAAATGTTATTACTGGGAGAAAATGGCTAAAGGGATCTGGAATTATTAGGATTAATAGTATTAATCCTGTTTTATTAGAAAACATTTTTATAGTAATATATATAGCATGCTTCCATTTCATCAAGAGCAAACAACAAAGCTGCCAACCTCTAGATATGAATCACTGGGGTAGAATGTCTGTAAAGATGGTTCCTAGTAAGCCCTGTTTCTCTTTTGCTGTAATTTGTTACATTGCAATAGATATCTGAGACATACTTGTATGTGTGTCAATGTTTATAAGACAGATGATTGTGAAGAAAAACATACCTGTCAAGCATGGTTGCTGAGCAGTGGCAGAAGTAAGAGGGAAGTGATTAACTTTTCCTTTATATATCTTTATATTGTTTTGCTGGTTTCTACAAGTATATATTAGTCCATAATTCATAGAACATCAATTAAAGAAAACTTTTACTAGGAAACAAAAATGTTCCATTTTTTATTAAACTCAGGCTATAAGAAAGTGTCTTCCTCTGATTTCATTATTATCTTCTGTCCTTTGCTGCAGCACTCCACACACCTTGGTTTTAGATAGTTGTGTGTAATACTGGTTTCATAAGCACCTTTATAAATCAGTTTTAAAAATAAAGGCCAAAAGTTTATACATTCAAAGTGGCTGTGGATTTGCAACTAAAATATCCTTAATCTTCTTTAAATAAGCTATAAAAACTAAGCAAGAGATAGTCATTAGGAAAATTGATTTAAAAATATTCTTACTAACGCAATCTGTAAGTTGCATTAGAAAAGTGCATTAGCACACATAACACTTTATCAGCCTGTAAAATTTTCACTAGCTTTCTCTGCTCTGAACAGTGCTATAGCAATGATAAATCTCCAGGAAATTTATCAGAAGAATAAGAAAATGATCATGTTTTTGCTGTGAGTTGCAGTTTTCATTTGTATTACCTTTCACATTTATCGAATTCTTGATTTCTTTAAGATCTTTCTGAATTTCTTACAGGCCCTGAAACTCCTAGCCAAGGCCATTTTCATTAATTCAGTTAAAGAGATTTATATCCATAGTGTGTACTGTCTGCTAGATACTATGCCAGGTGTTTGAAGAAAGAAAAGGGGAAAATTAAAAAGAATAGAAAAAGCAGAGGAACTATCAATCACTACAAAACAATCTAGTAAGAAAAGTAAAACATTTTCAAAACTATATAATGTGCTGGTGGTAAAGCCACAAAGACTAGACAAAGTAGATTCCATTTGAACTAGTCATAAGAGTGGTAAGATTGAGTCGGAGTTTGGCAGGAAAATAAAATAAGGAACTATATTCCAGATACAATGGAAGTGTGAAGAAAAAAAAGGAAATATAGAAGAGCATAATGTGATTGAGGAAGAAAACGTAGTTGGTGAGTACGTAGTCTGTAGTTTCTGATGAACAGGGAGTAGAAGTGACAAGAATACAGGCTCTTTTTACATTAAAAATACAAGTTCATTTTCAACAAGAGTGTCAGTTCAGTAGGGTAAAAACAGTCTTTTCAAGTGATTCTGGAACTAGATATTCACATGCAAAAATTAGTCAGACTCCTTCTCTAGACCATACACAAAAATTAATTCCAAGTGGACTGCAGACTTCAATGTAAATGCTAAAACTACAAGATTCTTAGAAGAAAACATGGGAATAAATCTCTATGATCTTGGGTTTAGTTAGGCAAAGCCTTCTTAGACAGGATCTAAAAAGTAAAAGCAACAAGAGAAAAGAAAGATAAATTGGAATTTATCAAAAATTTAAAAATCCGTACTCTAAAAGACATCATCAAAAAAGTTAAAAGACAACCGTAAGAATGGAAGAATATATTTGCAAATCATAGTATATCTCATAGTGAATTGCATATAAGACTATATATAGAACTGCTATACTTCAACATTTTAAAAAGACAACTCAATTTTAAAATGGGCTTTTAAAAGTGACCATAAAAGAGGAATTGAACAGATATTTTTTCAAAGAAGATACAAAAGTAACTAATAGGCACACAAAAAGATGCTTGACATCATTAGTCATCAGAAACCACAATGAAATAATCATTTCATGTCCATGGGGTTGGCTATAAGAAAAAAGACAAATAATAACAAGTGTTGGTAAGGATGTAGAGAAATTGGAACCAACATACATTGCTGGTGGGAATTTAAACTGGTGCAGCCCCTTTGGAAATAGTTTGACTTTCCCTTCAAAAGGTTAAACACAGAATTATCATAGGGCCCAGCATTCCAAGTATATACTCACTAGAAACAGAAACACGTCCACACGAAAACCAGCAGATCAATGATCATAGTGGCAATATTCACAGTAGCCCAAAAGTGGGAACAACCCAAATGTCCATAAACTGATGAACAGACAATCTCAGTGTACTATATCCACACAATGGAATATTATTCCCAGATAAAAAGGAAGTACAGATCCATACTGCAACAAAAATGAGCCTTGAAAATGTTATGCTGAGAGAGAAGCCAGTTGTAAAGACTACATACTATATAAGATACCATTTATACAAAATGTCCAGAACAGGCAAATCCATAGGGACACAAAGTAGATTCGTGGACTGGGTAGTAAGATTAAGGGGGAAATGGGATTGACTGCTAATGGGTAAGGGATTTCCTTTTCGTCCTGCTGAGAATGTTTTAATATTGATTATGGTGATAGCAGCAAAACTTTGTGAATATACTAAAAAGTATTGATTTATACATTTTAAATGGATGAATTGGATGGTAATGTGAACTATGATAACGCTGTTTTAAAAAAATCTGTTAAACCAAAACAACCAAAAAACAAAAACCTCAGACCAGAGCCAGACTACCTAAGTTGAAATTGTGCTCTTTCATTACCCATTATGAAGCTCTGAGCTACTTACCCTCTCTCGCCAGTATCTCCATCTAATAAATGAATGATTATTTCCAGCTGAGATCTTCAGGGAAATTTTTACAGAGATGGAATTTGGGCCAGTCTCAAGGACAGTGCTTTTCAGGACTGCAAGATGAAGACCTTAAGAGGGAGGAGAAATGAACTAGTACTTTGAAAACAACTACTGTGCACCAAGGTCCATGCTAAGCCTTCTGCGCACATTACTGCCCTCTGCTTTGTAGTTATGAAAAAAACAAATCCTGAAAGTGAGATCATTTAAAGTGACCAAGTAGGGGTTCAATTGCAAGCCCAAAGTTTCCTGTGTCTGGCTTGAGCAACACCTTTGAGAAGGGAAGCTCAGGCATCCAGTGGAGGAAGCAAGGTAAGGTTTCTCTGGCAGCATCGAGGGGCAGTGAGTGGCAATTGGACTTTTTAGAATCTTTAACGGCCAGATAGATTTTCTGGATATCATTCTATGGGTGATGAGGAGCCACGGAATTGCTCATCAAAAAAAAAAAAAAAAAAAAAAAAGGACATAGCAGTAGTGATATGGATGTATGCTTACATGTGGAAGTCCAGTTCATCTCGTACCTTATTAGGCAACTCAACTCTACCTTTGAAAAAACTTAAAATGTTACTGAAAACAGACACAGTCTGACAAGCTGGCCTTTGGTAAATTTTCCAGTAGAAAGTGATTTGCTTCCACAATTAAAAGATGACTTTAAAAAGTGAATTAAAACTTGTTCTGTGTCTGAACGTTTAATTTGGGCTGCTGATTGTTACCAAATGATAGACTGATTTTGATGTGAATGTTGGTGCTAAGAATACATACTAGAAGGTTTTAAATCTAATTAAATCTCTGATAAGATGAACAAAAATTGGAGTCTCACTTTATGCAAGAGCTCAGTGAAAAGGAAAACCATTCAAATGGTGTGTAATGCATTTATTTCATGGTGCCTTCTTTCACAAGTCGAGAAGGCATCATGAAATGCCTTGTCTCTGACTCCTACTTGGAAAGAGATTCTTTCAAAGCTACCAACAAGCATAGGTTCCAGCAAGCATTTGAAGTGCCTAGGAACTGTCAGACCTGGCATGCCAAGGTAGGCACCACATAGTTGAAGGAACAGGTAGCAAATGTGTGCTTAGCCCCATCCCAGGAGGGACCCAACCTTAAGTCATGCTGCTATATTGGTGCCCTGAAGGGCCATGGTGCTCCTTCTAAGGCAATGGTTCTCAAGAGAGATGCTACACCTTCTAGAATAGGTACATTTAGGGAGAAATGAGGAGGTACATTTTTGTTTATTGTAATGATTGGGATCTTCCAATATAACTTCGTGGGCAGTTGTCAGAAAACATTCTGACAATCCTGAACACCAGGACTAGACAGTGAAGACTTTCTCTGCATTCTACATGATTGCTAAATCTACTGCCACATTAGTTATTACATGAGCTTCTCTGAGACTAGACCCTAATTCTACTTTACACACAGACAGAAAGCAGCTTTTACATGGTTTTAATACATACTCAATTTTCCAGCAATGACACTACCATGGAAATGGTGGGAAGACTGTGAAGTTTGCTCATGATTTTGTGAAGATTTGTTCACCATCACAGAACATGTCACCAAGGATGATGTCATTCACGGTATTGGGACTACCAGTTAAAGACATAAGAAGTAACCTGCATTTGTAATTACTATAATTGTTGTTTTTATTGTGTCTCTCTCTATACATATATATTCTCATTTGGCTATAATTTCAAAATGTTGACTCTGATCATCAATGTTTAAACCATTTATTTATTTTTGGGTTATCTAGGTTTTTCAATGCTACTTCCATAATTTGTACAATTTCTCTACAACTTCCTTTGGTAAAGCTTCCGTTTCCTAATCTATCCTTAATTTTTTGTTGCCTATGGAAGAAAATGAGCTCTAATGTCTTTACATATGAGACTAATCTTATGCACTGGCATGCACTGGAATTTCAAGGATGCGTATATATTTTTGGCGATGCTTTGTTTCTACTCTGTCTGATTTTATAACACATGAAATTAATTATTGTGACATCATACATAAATAAAGCCCAGCTCATTTGCAAAAATATCAGACTTTCTCATTTTCTCCACATTGACAGTGACAACTTGTCTTAGCATCTAATCTTGACTTTAATTAAGGTTATTTTATTCCCCTTTCTATCACACACTTACAAGTCGGCCTGTTATTACTCAACTCAACCCTGGTTTCATTCTAATTCCACCCTTATCTCCACTCTTCCACCTACCTATAACTCTTCTGCCAAATAGCTTCTCATATTCTTACTTTTCTAAAATCCAAAAGTAGTCATTTTAGGCATCGGGCTAGTTCATTATATCTTCTAATGTGGTCAAGCTGAGTATTGTACACTAAAT
Organism: Saimiri boliviensis; assembly: GCF_048565385.1. Taxonomy (NCBI): domain Eukaryota; kingdom Metazoa; phylum Chordata; class Mammalia; order Primates; family Cebidae; genus Saimiri; species Saimiri boliviensis. Next base: position 75,491,329 of record NC_133464.1, on the reverse strand, counting down.
ACATTATCATTTAATTATAAATTATTTTCCTTTGTATTTATTACATTATATTGCTTTTTGAAAATATTTGTATTTGCTCTCTGTAAATTCCCTTTCAGAACAGTAAACAGAGTGTACTTATTTGTTTTAAAATTCTAAGAAATATGTGTTGTATTAAGGGGTCACAATACTCCTATTATTGTAATAAAACACTCTTCACATTTTATATCTGAGACAATAAAATGTGTCTTACTCAAGATTACATATAAAGAATGAGTTTTGCCATTTTAGATACAGTTAGAACACCTTGGCTTTTCCTTTTATTCTAAGCTTATGAGATTGTATTCACCATTAAAATGCTTTATCATGCATGATTTGGGTACTCAACAAATATAACTTAGGTAGAGATGGTTATGACAGCTCCGTATAGAACTGTATTATCAATAATAACAGTGTGAGAAATAGCTATTATGTATTGATCATCTGCAGGCATCAAACTTAAAAGTTTCCATTTATTATTATCTCATTTAACACTAATAATAATTACGCTAAATAGGTATGTTGTTATCCATATTAGTAGATGAGGAAAATGAGGCTTAAACAGATTGGTACCTTGCTCTTGATCACAAGGCTAGTTAAGTGACAGCAACCTAGACTCAAACTCAGTCTTCTCTATCCCAAATGCCCATGTTTTCTGCCTCCAAAAAGAATAAGGTTATTCAGTTTTGTATTAACAAATATGAAACATAAAAATAATATTTTGGAGTACAGAGGAAGGTAGGAGTGCTTTCAATAAATCAATTAAGGAAACCAATAATCCCTATAAATATTTTAAGTCAAGAGGATTTAAGGAGGGAAAGATAATATAACCCACATGGTGGCATACCAGTTTTCATGAGCCATGCCACAAAGATATTCCCCATTTTTGAATTGAAATTAATTCACCCCATATTTATCACAAGGATCAAACCAAACAACAACTTGTACTGTTCAGACTGGTGGCCAGTAGTTATATGTAACTATTGAGCATTAGAAATTTGGCTAGTCTGTAACATAAAAATAGCACATAGACTAATGGAACAGAATAGAGAACTCAGATATAAATCCATACATTTATAGCCAACTCTGCTTTGACAAAGGCACTAGGAACACATAATGAGGAAAGATACCCTCTTCAATGAATGGTTCTAGGAAAACTGGACATACACATGAAGAATAAAACTAGACCCTTATCTACTATTACATGCAAAAAATGACAATGTGGATGAAAGACTTAAATATAAGACTCAAAACAACAAAACTGCTATAAGAAAACATGAAGAAATCTTCATGACATTGGTATACGCAAGGATTTTTTGGCTTAAACCTCAAAAGCATGGGCAACAAAACAAACATAGAAATGAGATTACACCAAACTAAAAAGTTTGTGTACAGCAAAGGAAACAACAGAGCCAAAAGACTACACACATAATGAGAGAATACATTGGCAAACTATGCGTCTGATAAGACATTACTATTAAAAATATAAAAGGAACTCAAAAAACTCAACAACAGTTAAAATTCCAATTTAAAAATGAGCAAAAGATGTGACCTCAAAAGAAAACATACAAATGGCCCAATAGACATATGAAAAAATGCTCAACATTGCAAATCATCAGAGAAGTGAAAATCAAAAACATAAGAAGTTATCATTTCATCCCAATTAAAATGTCTTTTATCAAAAAAACAGGCAACACATCAGTTAAAAATCTTCTGCTCAGCAAAGGATACAATTAACAAAGTGAAGAGACAACCCACAGAATGGGAGAAAATATTTGCAAACTGTCCCTTAGATAAGGGATTACTAATGAGAATATATAATTATTAGGAGCTTATTATAGGAGCCCAAACAACTGTATAGGAAGAAATTGAATAATCTGATAAAAAATGTGCAAAAGATTTGAATAGACACTTCTCAAAAGGAGATGTACAAATGGCAAGCAGGCGTATGAAAAGGCGCTCAACCTCATTGTTCATCAGAGAAATGCAAATCAAAACTACAATAAGATACCATCTTACCCTAGTTAAAATGGCTTATATCCAAAACACAGGAAATAACAAACGCTGGTGTGAATGTGGACAAAAGAGAACCCTTGTGTACTGTTGTTCAGAATGTAAATTAGTACAACCACTGTGGAGAAAAATTTGGAAGTTCTCAAAAAACTAAAAATTGAACTGCCATATGAAACAGCAATCCCACTGCTGGGTATAAACCCACAAGAAAAAAAATCAGTATGTCAAAGAGATATCTGCACTCCTATGTTTGTTGCAGCACTGTTTACAACTGCTAAAATCTGGGAGCAACCCGAGTGTCCATCAGCAGATGGATGGATAAAGAAAATGTGGTACATACACACAGTGGAGGGCTATTCAGCCATAACATAAAGAAGAAAAGAAGAATGAGATCCGACCATTTGGAACAACATGGATGGAACTGGAGATCATTATGTTAAAGTGAAATAAGCCAGGCACAGAAGGACACACATTCCATCTTCTCACTTATTTGTGGAATCTAAAAATCAAAACAATTGAACTTATGGACATAGTGAGTAGAAGGATTGTTACCAGAGGCTGGGGAGGGTAGCAGGGTGCTGGCAGTGGGAAGGAAATAAGGATGATTAATGTATACAAAAAATAGAAAGAATAAATGAGGCCTATTATTTGATAGCACAACAGAGTGTGCTATAACTTAATTGTACATTTATAGTCAATAATAACTTAATCATACATTTTTAAAAGAGGAGTAATTTGATTGTAACTCAAAGGATAAATTCTTGAGGGGATTGATGCCCCATTCTCCATGATGTGCTTATTTCACATTACACATCTGTATCAAAATATCTCATGTACCTTATAAATTTATACACATCGTATATACCCATAAAAATTAAAGTTAAAAATTAAAATACATTTTTTAAAGACAGGCAACATAACAGATGCTGGCAAGGGCATGGAGAAAGTAGAATTTGTGTAAGGTTGGTGGGAATGTAAATTAGTACACTATGGAGAACAGCATGGAGGTTCCTCAAAAACCTAAAAATAGAGCTACCATATAATCCATCAGTTCCACCACTGGATATATGTCCAAAAGAATGGAAATCAATATGTTGACAAGATACCTTTACTCGCATGCTTTTTGCAGCACTATTCACATAGCCAAAATATGGAATCAACTTAAGTGCCCATCAATGGATAAATGGATAAAGAAATGTGGTATCTATATATGGAATATTATTCAGCCATAAAAAGAATAAAATCCCATCATTTGCAGTAACATAGGTGGAACTGGAGGTCATTAGTTTAAGTGAAATAAGCCAAGCACAGAAATACAAATTTTGCATGTTCTCACTCATGTGGGAGCTAAAAAAGTGGCTCTTGTGAAGACACAGAGTAGATTGGTTATTACCAGGGGCCACGAAGGATAGAAGGGAGGTGAAGATAAAAAAGAAGTTGATTAATGGGTACAAATACAGAGTTCAATAGAAGAAAAAAATAAAGTCTACTCGTCTTGATTAGTAGGGTGGCTATAGTTTACAATAATCTATTCTCTATTTCAAAATAGCTAGAAGAGAACATTTTAGATATTTCTAGCATAGAGACAAGACAAATAATTAAGTTCATGGATATTCCAATTATTTTTATTTGTTCTTTATGAATTATATGAATGTATTAAATTATACCATGTATGTAACATGGAACTGTGTATATCTATTATGTACCAATAAAACACTGTTTAATAAAAAGTGTGGCTAGTCTGAAATAAGATGTGCTGTAAATGTAAAATACAACCCAGATTTTTAATACTTATTTTAAAAAAGAATTTAAAATTGCAATAATTTTTATTTTGATTATATGTTGAAATGATATTTTAGAGATACTAGACTAAATGAAATGTTATTACAATTTTTTTAACCAATAAAAGAAACCTGTTTCTTTTATTAATACAACTTATGGATAATCTTAAATTACATATTTGGCTCACATTTGTAGCTCACATTGTATTTCTATTAGATGGCACTATTGTAGAATATATGTCTTTGAAAATAACCAGGCTTAAAATTAAATCATGGGAAAATTTTTTTTGAACAACAAAAGCAAAACAATAAGCAATACCCAATACTAAAGCGCTGGAAACTTTAGTTTATTAAAGTTTTGGTCTAAGCTTTTGTCTACCAGCGAATAGATGTGCAAAATTTGACACACCATTTAAAGTCTATTAACCTCAGTTTCTGTAAAATCAAGATAATATTTACATTGCTTACCTCACAGGGTTGTCATAAATATGAATAATTATTTCATTCATTCAAAAAAATATGTCAAAGGTCTAACATGCAGTAAGCCAGGGATACCAAGAACATAAGTTGTTGTACCTGCCCTCAAGGGGCTACAATAGAAATTACAGAATGTTACAGGGGCAATGACGGAACCATTACAAAGTATCTTGTGACTGGCACTCTGCTTAGGGATTAAGGAAAATTTAGCAGAGGACTTGGCCTCTGATCTGGCTCCCTGAACCTGAAGCAGAGTAAACCAGGTAGAGAAGTCAAGGGACACCTTGCCTTCAAGTCCCTAAGGTACAAAAGAGCAGGATGTGCTCAAGGAAAAATAGGGGTGGTTAAGGTCTGGGAAGTAAAGGAAGAGAGGTAGTGCCTTATTTCCAGTATGGACAGTTCTGTTTGAAAGGTTCTGATGCTGGGAGACAGAGGAGAAAAGAGGAATCACGGTCACTCACGAGCTTCGGCTGATATCAAAATAAACTGATACTTCAGTGCTTCTGATCAAAGAAATTATTGATTATACTAAAGAAACATTCCTTTAACAAGATAATATTCTTTCTCTATTGCCTATATTATAATATAATTTTGGAATCTTTCTTTTCTTCTTAGAGAAAACATGTTAGAAAAAGTTAGGAATACAAATTAACAGGATTTAATAAAACTGTTCAAAAATTAATTTCTAGAAAAATTATGTGGAGTGATTTTAACATCTGCTCAGCTCTCTGAGTTAGAACAGTGCCTCACAAAACGGTCCACATTCTTAAAAGGACAATTGCATAAATGCCTGGGGGAAGGGGCAGTTTTTCAAAACAACCTAAGCCTACAAGAAGTCATTTAAATCTACCAGCATTTCCAAAGACTGAATTAGTTGCTAGAGATTAATGTATTTCAAAATTATCTGTAGCAATACTGTAGTCAGTATGATAGGTGACTTAAAATTTTCTATGATATGAAAATCACAATGAAGGTAATGGGGTACGAATAATAATTTCAAGATTATATGTTTGCACATAACATACTTTAAAAGGCATTTTCAAAAGCAAAAATTATGGCTGCTTTTTAATATTTGTATTTTCTTTAATGCACTTTTTACAGAGCTTGCCGTTTCAAGAACAATAAAAATAAACACTCTCAGAACGATTTAGAAGATGTGGGCATACTATAGAATCTAAAAAATGAAATAATGCTTTATTTTCACCATTAAATTTATATTACTTAATAAAACAATATGTTATAAATAAGAGTAGAGACAATAAGATAAAATCATGTTATTGGATAGACAATTTTTAAATCTCAGACAATAAGATAAAATCATGTTATTGAATAGACAATTTTTATTGTTTTCCTTTCAAATCATGGAATGAATGAGATTAAAAGGATGCTTTTCAGCAAAGGTCTATTATTTACAACAAATGGCTCTGAACAACAAAATAAATTGATACTTCAGTGCTTCCGATTGAAGAAATTATTGATTATACTAAAAAAAGGATTCTTTTAATAAGATAATATTCTTTTTCTGTTGCCAACAAATTTCCCACTAAGTATTGTAATTGCTTTCTGCTTTTCTGCTTTCTGGTCATAATCTCATCTTTTCAAAGTCTCTCGTCCTCTAGAAGAACCACTCCTATCTCTCAGAAGACCTCAAAAGGGAGAAACCAGGAACTGCTTTGTCTTTAGTTAGAATTTGTTCAGGTCTCACTTCCTTCAAAAACTCTCTAGATGCAACAACAGCAACAATCTCTATTACACTGGGTTCCAGAGGAAAATGTAAATCAGGCAATTTTAAAACACAAGAAAGAATCACCAGGAATCACCTCGCAAGAGTCAACAGTGTGTCAGGGTCACATCCTCCTGCTATGCCATATTCTGCCTTCCATCTGTATTCCTTTAACATACTGGATTTATTCTTTTCAAAGTGGGGTATTTGGCAGTGTGCCACAAAGCCATCAGATAAACACAAGGTCTTCCTGCTGCATATACTTCCCTTGGTAGCACTTAACTTTATTAATATAAAAGCTATTGTTTAGGGGTTCATTTAGTCAGCCAATGTTTTTGAGCACCTGTTGTATGGCAGCAGTTTATTGGCAGCAAGGGATAAAATAGTGAACAAGACATGGACCTTTTAGCCTATTGGAAAGGAAGGGAAGGAAGAAAGGAAGTAGGAAAGGAAGGAGGGAGGGAGGGAAGAAGGGAGGGAGAGAGGAAGGAAGAAAGGAAGGAAGGGAGATTGGAAGGAAAGAAGGGAGGGAGGGAGGGAGGAAAGAAGGAAGGAAGAAAGAAAGGGAGAGAGGGAAGAAGGAAGAGGGAAAGGAGGGAAGGAGGGCGGGAAGGGAGAAGGAATCTAACTATAAGTTCTCTGAAGAAACAGATTGGAGCCATTGAAACTAGTTGGGGGAAGGAGCTCGAGAGAAGGATTTTTAAAATAGGTGGCATTTAGTCTTCAAGGGAAGAAGACAGGCAAACTGGGTTAGGGGAGAGCTATGCAAAAGTCATCTGAAATCTTAAGGTCAAACATAAATTTCATATTTGTTAGTTGCAGCTTCCTTGACTCCTTGCTACTCAAGGCTCTTCAGCTGATGTTTGGTGAACTTTGCCCAGAAGAAGTCCATGAATTCCACAGTGAAAGGTAAGAATGGTGGATAGAAAACACTCTCCTTTTCCCTATCTGTATTTAAGTTGGCAGCTTGCAAGGGCTATAACTAAGTACTCAGAAGAACTATCAAGGGAATAAGCTGATATATCTCAAATATGGAGGGAAAGATTGTATTTTAACTAGATTTATAAAGCTCTTAAGTTTTATGTGGCACTTGCATTTTGAGATAGATATTCCCACTAATTAAAATCAAATGAAACTAAGGTTTTCTTGGCACACTTTGATGACTTCTTTTTGTCTCATGTGGCCGTATTGCTACAGAATGGTGATTGTTTCTCTATATATAGCCTAGAAATCACAATTTAAAAATCTTACTAAATTACTGTGAATTTCACTAAATAGTTATAAATATACTTTTTGAAAGGCTCTGGTTTCACCGGAGAGACCTAGAGAGAGAATTTAATTTACGCAAGCTTCTTGAAAGAGGGATAATTTTGTCTCACTTTACCTTTGTATTGCTAATGCCCTGCACAGTATGAGGGACATATTAATGTTCAACAGACACTTAATTAACTAAATTGAAGTTTTAATTTTATACTGGAATTTATAAAGGGTACCCAAGATCTCTTGGGCTTAGATATTTGTCACTACAATTAAATTCCAGTGAAACAGAAGAATAGGTATGCTCCGTATAGTACATTATTTTCTTAACAATAATTGGATTTGGCTAGTACTTTTGATTTCCTACATACTCTATACTTCTAACTTGTGAAATTCTGTTCCTGACAGATCCTTCGTATTCTTGATAATGTGCCTAACAAAATGCCGTAACACATTGAAGGTGAGAAGGCAGGAAGTAATTACAGCTTTGTGGAAGGATGAACAGCTATACCCATGAAGCATTTTTTGAAACTGTTCTAAGAGGAGTTGTCCTTATTGCCCTACTGAAATTACTCAGAGAAAAAAAATGTAAGAATGTAAGTGACTTCTTCAGACATGATTTTATTTTCCTTAGGTTTTCAGATTGTTTTCTAAACCAAAGAAAATTTTTTTACAATATTAAATGAACAGTATGCTGCACACTAAGAATGGTACATCAATGTGAGATGCAAATATCCTTGATAGTGAACAATACTGCAATTTGGCTTTAGTCTCCTATTTACAAATTTAAAGAAATGATAATAGATACCATGAGAACATGAATTAAAAAACAAATTAAGTCAACCATCACTACTTGGGTTAATTTTATAGTATGCATATATCAATATATATTTACGCTTCAAAAATAATTTTTCATTCCATTAAGCAAACTATATTATGATATATAACATTCATTTCTATTTCGAATTTTTATCTAAGCAAGGCTACAGCCTAATAGACATAGGAGAAATTATTCCACTGTCACTATAGTAGATGTTTCTTTCATCACTAGGCTGACATCTTCTTATCCCAGTGGACAGCTTAAACTTCTTAGAAAAGAGTGGCATTCTCTCTTAATCTGTAGTGAAAGCAATAATGACTGGCCTTTAGTCCACCTTATTGTGCCTGTACTTTTCTGCTGGAATCTCTTTTACTTTGGGATTCACATTTACCCCTATCATTGACTGAGACCAGAGGAAAATGTGAATCAGGCAGTTTTAAAACACAAGAAAGAATCACCAGGAATCACCTCACAAGGGTCAACAGGGGTCAGGGTCACGTCCTCCGGCTGCATCACGTGCCACCTTCCATCTGTGTATATGGAGGGGCCCCTTCAGTCTGACTACCATATTCCATCTCTGCTAAAACAGAGCAAAGCTCTTGGATACTCCAATCAGGAAACCATGATGGAAAGCCAAATTAGGAACAAGCATCAAAAGCTTAAATTATTAATAATTTAATGAAAGATGAGGTTAAAAAAAGGAAGAAGACTCTATTTGAAAAACCCAAACTTATGGACTGTTTTAAACCTGCATGGAAATTGGAATTAGGCTTCCATAATTCTTCTTTGATTTATATGTTCAGAAAAATTGTTTTCATACATCCTTTACCAATATTTCCTACTCCCAGAATGCTTTCCATAAATATTTATGTGAAAATTGATTTGACTCTCTTCTAGATTTTCTGGCCTGCTTGCCTATTCAATTTTTTTCCCCTGCCAAAATGAATCACTGAACACAGAGCAGTTCAATAGCTAAATATTCAGGCTGTAGTAGACTGAACTCTCATGCATGACACCTGAAGACCCACAGGTAAGCTCCACATACAATCTAGGACTATTATACCACTTCAGAGACTCCATGGCTGAACTTCCTCACAGAGATTTCATTTGTTAGAAAAGTACTTGTCATTTCTACCCAGAAGTTAACTATGGTTGTTTCTTACTTTCTTGATTGTTGCTTTCATATGGTGAAAAATATTCTTTTGCTATAATAAGTTGTATACGCTTATGAAATGAAGAAAATAGACCTAACATTCTAGTTATCAAATCTCCAGGGGAAACACTTTGTTTGTCTAAAAGCTTCACAGGCTGCTCATTAGTGTAAATCCCTTTTTTGGTCATTTCTGGAGTGAAGTACATTCTTTGCTGATGTAAAAGGAGTATCAACTCCTTGAATTCAAGTTGGAATTTCAACAAGAGAGACGAAGCACAGAGGGTTCTACTTATGTCATAATTTACTATTTGGACACATTCATATGATTTTAAAAGAGGACTGTGCTTATTTCTCACTAAGCTGCCAGGTGGTTAACGGTTATATACAGTTGAAGTCCCAAATATAAAATTTTTGTTGTGGACAAAGATAATGCACATTTGATGCTACAGGCATTTCTGAGAATGGCAAGAAGAAATTCTGTTTGGTTGTTTAGTGGGACAGCTGATGGGCCTAGCACAGTCACTAAAGACATTTTCCTGACAAAGTTCTAGCCAGCCATTTTTGCCTGGAGGCCCAATGTAAAGGCCTCCTTGCAAATCTCCTCAGGAGTTGGAAGAACAGCAGATGACTATATCCCAGAGATCCAATGCTCATCCTAAGCACAAGTGAAGCAGAGATCTTGAGTGTCTGAATAATGTACTAAAACTGATTCTCAACAAATGACAGAGAAATGAGTATATAAAAATGGAACTAATGCTGGCACCAGTGCAGATAAATGTAGCATCAGACTATTGCTTTTAGAGGCATTATTTAACAAGATATTTCAAAATCAGGCTTTAGATACAAACTCAGAGAAAAACGTTGACTTTCAAGTCTAGCAATACACTGCTTGTCTACAAGATATAAAGAATACGCATGGTAGAATCACACAAAGGGCTTTGAAGGGGTTCCTTTCTATGTTTAAGTATGTAAATGACTATATGAAGTGAGGACTGATAGGCAGATTTCAGAATGCCGTGTCCATAGTGACTGTTCAAATGAAGAGTACAACAGCTGCTAAAGAGTTGGTAAAAATTGGTAATTCAGGAGTTGTTAGCTGTCAGTTTATACAGTCTTTAAAATAAAAAATTCCACAAATTAAACTGTCAAATATTTGGATTTACACAGAACATTTCCAAATACGAAAGCCATACAAATAAATCACTACCCTCATATATGCCTCATTTTTGAGAGACCTTACCTTCTAAGCAGATGTTTCAGTAAAAGTGTAATCTTTTATTTAATTCCTAATCTATAAGATACATTTCAAGATAAAGACTGGTTATGCAAAGCAATACTTTCTGTGTAAAACTAACCTTACAAATGGAGATAAATTCACAGCTGCATGAGGACTAGAGAAAACTCAATGAACTTTTCCAGTTTTCAAAATGCAGGTCATACTCTGATTTAACATCAACCGTATCCATCAACTTTGCATCAATGATTCAGCGACACTTATGACATGTTTAAATTTATAGGGATGAGGCAAAACTCTCCAAACAACTTTTATACATAAACAAAAAAAAAATTTTATCAGGGAGACTTACTTGATCTTTCTTTGCTTCGCTTATCAGAAAGCACCTATAAAAAAAAAAAAACAGTATCACTCATCTCAAAATTATACCACTTTTGTCAAGAATATTGAGTTTCAGACAAAAAATAACATTCCAAAATTAGAACCAAATGGCCTCCAGAAATGAAAAAAAAATCCTGCTAACTGAGGCATGAAGATTGAATGATTTTAGTAACTACACAAATCATCAGGAATCACAAAAGTCATTAAAATACTCATTCATGGGGAAGATGAATTAAATTTATTTTTTTTCTGACTTAAGTAAAGATTTATACAACATAGGCCTGGCATGGTGGCTCATACCTACAATCCCAGCAATTTAGCAGGCCGAGGTGGATGTTCCAGGTGTAAGCTAAGGAGTTTGAGACCAGACTGGGCAACATAGCAAGACCCCCTTCTCTACAAAAAATTTTAAAAATGGCCGAGCATGGTGGTATGTGCCTGCTGCTACTTGGAAGGCTGAGGTGAGAGGATCTCTTGAGCCTGGGAGGCAGGGGTTGCAGTGAACTGTGATTGTGTCACTGTACTCCAGCCCGGGCGACAACAAGAAAAAGAAAAAGATTTACATAATACTATGTGTCTAGTAACTGAGAGAAGACTAAAGTCTAGTTTCTATTCACTGCTTCACTGCCCTGGTATCACCAACAGTCTCCTTAGTGCTAAACCCAGGCCCCGCCTCACTGTGTCTCTCAGTGACATGGCAGGCCCTAACTTAGCTGACTACTCCTTCCTTCTGAAGCTCTATCCTTCTGGGCTTCTGAATCCCATACTGTCCCTGTTGTCTTTTCTACCCCTCTGCTTGTTCCTTATTGTTTTCTTGGTGGGCTCTCCTTTTGCCTGTGTCTTTCTTTTTTTTTTTTTTTTTTTTGAGACGGAGTTTTGCTCTTGTTGCCCAGGCTGGAGTGCAATGGCGCGATCTCGGCTCACCGCAACCTCCGTCTCCTGGGTTCAGGCAATTCTCCTGCCTCAGCCTCCTGAGTAGCTGGGATTACAGGCAGGCGCCACCATGCCCAGCTAATTTTTTGTATTTTTAGTAGAGACGGGGTTTCAGCACGTTGACCAGGATGGTCTCGATCTCTTGACCTTGTGATCCACCCATCTCGGCCTCCCAAAGTGCTGGGATTACAGGCTTGAGCCACCGTGCCCGGCCTGCCTGTGTCTTTCTTATAGGTTGATTTCATTTACTTCTTTTTTATTTTGTCTTGTTAGGGATAGGTACTGGCCCTTCTTCCCCTCCTGCTTTGCTCCTTCTTCCAGGGTGATCTCATCTACTTTCCATCCATGTTCTGATAACCTTCAGATTTAGATCTCCAACTTAGGTCTCTTTCCTTGAGCTCCAGGACAAAAAAGAAAAAAAAAAATTTTTTGAGTTGGAGTCTCACTCTGTCGCCTGGGCTGGAATACAGTGGTGTGATCTCAGATCACTGCAAACTCCACCTCCCAGATTTAAGCGATTCTCCTGCCTAAGCCTCTCCAGTAGCTGGGATTATAGGTATGCACCACCATTCTTGGCTAATTTTTACGTTTTTAGTAGAGATGGGGTTTCTTCATGTTGGCCAGGCTGGTCTCGAACTCCTGACCTCAAGTGATCTGCCTACCTCAGCCTCCCAAAGGGCTGGAATTACAAGCATGAGCCACCGCACCTGGTCAAGAGCAAACTGTTGATTGCACATTGCATTTGGATATTCCACATCAGACGCCTCAAATTCCGTGTCAAAAAGTCAACGTCCTCTGCTCCCCTCTCACCTCCTCCTCCACCTCCTGGTCCACACACACATACAGATCCCTTTTCCGGGTTCCCTGTCTTGGTGAATGGTGTTTCCATCTACCTGTTTGCTCAAATCAGAAATGCAAAGATCACCCTGGACTCCTTCCTGTCCTCACTAAATCCTGCTGATGCCTACTTCCAAATCTTGCTTGAATCAATCTACTTCTTTTCATCCCTACTGCCACCTCCTGGGCAACATTCAGGTCATATTTAGAAAATTGCAAAAGTTTCCTAACTTCTTAGTCTGATTCTAGTCTTATTTCTCTCCAATCTATTCTCAGCCAGCATGATTACTTCAAAAATGATGCGATCACATCAATCTTCTTAAAATCCTTCAGTGGTTCCCCATTACTCTAAGAATAAATACAGTATTGTGGTTAATATCATATGTTTAGCAATCAGAAAGACAGTTGCTATCTGTATGACCTTAAAAAAGTGACTACATTTCTCTTAGCCTCATTTCCGCATCAGTAAAATGAGGTTGCCGTGAGGAGTAAGTACAGAAATTTAGGGAATGTACTGAGCCCCATGTGTAGCAGAGAAACAGTATACAATAAATATTGGTTAATTATTCTGAAGGAAATTCTGAAAAACAGATGTTTATGTTTATTAACTTTTTCAAAGTATCAAGTATACATTAATCTACAAGAGTCAGGCAGGAAAGAGGCTAAATGATGATGCAGTTAAAGCTTTGTCCTTACTCTCCCAGTTTCTTCCCAACACATTGTTTCTGTCTCTCCCTATTCTATGTCTGTGCTCATACTTGCCCCGGGAAAAATCAAATCCACAAGAGTTGATGAGTGACAATAAGATCCACTTTTCCCAAGGATATTCACATACTAAAGGGACAACATTTGACAATAAACACCAATAAATGAACCTCTAACGGTGAAACTTCAGACATTTGTGACACGCAGTGGGGAAAGATCCCTCTATATTTTTAAACTAGTATCAGTGGTTCTGACTTGGTTTGGAAGCAAATGTATTTAATGACTATTTGACCTGGAATAAGAAATAGAGTAAACTTAGAAAGTAAACAAGTTGTGTTACTTGAACATAATAAAATATTAAGCATTTAAAAAAATACAATAATAATGTTGTGACAATCATATAAATTAGAAATAACCCAGTAGAATTCTAGTTCATCTGTTTAAAAATTCTCACTATAAGCTAAGAGCAATTGCTGCAGAAAAATTTAAGCCTCAGGGCTTGAAAAAGAAACAAAACGTAGAAGTATGATTCCTCAACCACACCTTGAGACGAAGTGCTAACAGATCTACTCATACATTAATAATAATAATAATAATAATAATAATAAATAATCCTTGGCACAAGACCTGAAAGTCAGATTACTTGGTTCCAAGATAAATCAATGCACCCCAACTGAAATAGGAATTCCAGAGAGAATATTTGACAAATGTATAGTCAAGTATTATTTTGTCCTAAATGTAGAATATTCAAAAGGTACAGAGTTTGAATTTGATAATTATATAAATGTATACAGAATATGAATATCTCAAGTCTGAGGTATCATGATATTAAATACGGTAAGTTCTAAGTTTCTCTTCAAAGAATCAGTATGTCAGTATATTCAGTTTCCTTGTTCTTTATTCTCCATGTAAGAGTTTAACCTCCCCATTCATCTCCTAGTTTCAGTAAACCACCTTCCTGCAGCTCTAATCAGTAGTTCACATCTGTTCCCCTGGTTACCTGCACCTATTCCTCTTGCCGAAACCGGACATCCCCCTAACGCATCCCCCTCGTAACCCACATATTTAGAGTCCTAACTCATCCTCGTCACCTGCTTTGTCCTGAGTCACCCCAGTCACCTGCTCTGACCTCAGTCACCTTTAGTCACCTGTTCCAGAACCATCTTTCCCAAAGAAACTGCTCACCCCACCACTCTAGCTCATACCCCTGCTCTCTTTAAAATAGCCATCAGAATTAGCTTAGACTGTGTGGTCCAACCCTAGCCAATAGGGGAACACCACAGGAGTAGGGGCTACCTGTATCTGGGATAAGAACCCCTTCCCCCGCCTTGTTCAGGTATGCTCTCACCATTACTCTATCCGTGAGACACACCTTTTTTTTTGTTTTAATATCTTATTGCACTTTAGGTTCTGGGGTACATGTGCAGAACATGCAGGATGGTTGCATAGGTACATACATGGCAATGTGGTTTGTTGCCTCCATCCCTCCATCACCTATATCTGGCATTTCTCCCCATGTTATCCCTCCCCAACCTCTGTACCCCTCACTGTCCCTCCTCTATTCCCTCCCAACAGACCCCAGAGTGTGATGCTCTCCTCCCTGTGCCCATGGTTCTCATTGATCAACACTCACCTATGACTGAAAACATGTGGTGGTTGATTTTCTGTTCTTACGTCAGTTTACTGAGAATGATGGTTTCCAGATTCATCCATGTCCCTACAAAGGACACAAACTCATTTTTTATGGCTGCATAGTATTCCATGCTGTATATGTGCCACATTTTCCTTGTCTAGTCCAGGTCTTTGCTATTGTAAACAGTGCCGCTATGAACATACGTGTGCATGTGTCTTTATAAGAGAATGATTTATAATCCTTTGGATATATACCCAGTAATGGGATTGCTGGGTCAAATGGAATTTCCATTTCTAGGTCCTTGAGGAGTTGTCACACGGTCTTCCACAATGGCTGAACTAATTTACACTCCCACCAACAGTGTAAAAGTGTTACTAATTCTCCACATCCTCTCCAGCATCTGCTGTCTCCAGATTTTTTAATGATCACCATTCTAACTGGTGTGAGATGGTATCTCAATGTGGTTTTGATTGGCATTTCTCTAATGATCAGTGATGATGAGCATTTTGTCATATGTTGTTTGGCCTCATATATGTCTTCATTTGAAAAGTGTCTGTTCATATCCTTTGCCCACTTTTGAATGGGTTTGTTTGTTCTTGTAAATCTGTTTTAGTTCTTTGTAGAGTCTGGATATTAGCCCTTTGTCAGATGGGTAGATTGCAAAAATTTTTTCCCATTCTGTTGGTTGCTGGTTCACTCTAATGATTATTTCTTTTGCTGTACAGAAGCTCTGGAGTTTAATTAGATCCCATTTGTCTATTTTGGCTTTTGTTGCCAATGCTTTTGGTGTTTTAGTCATGAAGTCCTTGCCCATGCCTATGTCCTGAATGGTTTTGTCTAGGTTTTCTTCTAGGGTTTTTATGGTGTTAGGTCTTACGTTTAAGTCTTTAATCCATCTGGAGTTAATTTTAGTGTAAGGTGTCAGAAGGGGTCCAGTTTCTGCTTTCTGCCCATGCCTAGCCAGTTTTCTCAACACCATTTATTAAACAGGGAATCCTTTCCCCCATTGCTTGTTCTTGTCAGATTTGTCAAAGATCAGATTGTTGTAGATGTGTGGTGTTGCCTCCAAGACCTCTGTTCCATTCCATTGGTCTGTATCTCTGTTTTGGTACCAGTATCAGACTGTTTTGATTACTATAGCTTTGTAGTATAGTTTGAAGTCAGGTAGCGTGATGCCTCCAGCTTTGTTCTTTTTGCTTAGAATTGTCTTGGTTATGCAGGTTCTCTTTTAGTTCCATATGACATTTAAGGTGTTTTTTTCCAGTTCTGTGAAGAGGGTCATAGTGTTGAATCTATAAATTATTTTGGGCAGTATGGCCATTTTCACAATATTGATTCTTCCTGACCATGAGCATGGAATGTTTTTCCATCTGTTTATGTCCTTTCTTATTTCCTTGAACAGTGGTTTGTAGTTCTCCTTGAAGAGGTCCTTTACATCCTTTGTTCATTGTTTTCCTAGGTATTTTATTCTCTTTGTAGCAATTGTGAATGAGAGTTCGTTCTTGATTTGGCTCTTTTTAAGTCTGTTATTGGTGTATAGGAATGCTTTAATTTCTGCACGTTGGTTTTGTATCTTGAGACTTTGCTGAAGTTGCTTATCAGTTTCAGGAGTCTTGGGCTGAGACAATGGGGTCTTCTAAATACATAATCATGTCGTCTGCAAATAGAGACAATTTGACTTCCTCCTTTCCTAATTGAATATGTTTTATTTCTTTTTCTTGCCTGATTGCTCTGGCTAGAACTTCCAATACTATATTGAATAGGAGTGGTGAGAGAGGGCCTCCTTGTCTAGTGCCAGATTTCAAAGGCAATGCTTCCAGTTTTTGTCATTCAGTATGATATTGGCTATGGATTTGTCATAAGTAGCTTTTATTATTTTGAGGTATGTTCCATTGATACCTAGTTTATTGTGAGTTTTTAGCTTAAAGGGCTGTTGAATTTTGTCAAAGGCCTTCTCTGCATTTATTGAGATAATCATGTTGTTTTTTGTCTTTGGTTCTGTTTATGTGGTGCATTATGTTTGTAGACTTGCGTATGTTGAACCAGCCTTGCATCCCCAGGATTAAGTTGACTTGATCGTGATGAATAATCTTTTTGATGTGCTATTGGATTTAGTTTTCCATATTTTATTGAACATACTTTTCATATTTTATTGAACACAGATGCAAAAGTCTTTATTGAAGATTTTTGCTTCTATGTTCATCATGGATATTGGCCTAAAGTTTTTTTTATTGAGAGACATACCCTTCTATAGAAGTAAATTGCCTTGCTGAGAAAATTTATGTTCAAGTGCTATTTCTTTTGTGGCACCAAAAATTTGTTTCTAACAATGAGAAAAAAGGAGAAACTAATTATCTGAAATTAAAGCAACAAAAGTTAGTGTCTTAAAAAATGAAAAATATTTGAAAAATATTACTGAGGTTCAAAGATGTTAGAGATATTTAAAAATAAGCCCCTAATGTATCTACCATTTCAGTAGTACATGAAACATTAGAAGCAGAGGCATAGGGCCCTCATTTCCCAGGAAAATTGATGAGACAAAAAATAAATATGTAATACCCATTCATAAACGTGATGGTGAACATATTCTTCTTTATGGATTATATAGCAATATTTTAACATATTAATTTTCATTTAAAATCACAGGATGCCAGGGGCTGGGGGAAGAAGGAAGAGGGAGGTATTGATTAATTGGTACAGAGTTCAGTTTTACAAGATGAAGAGTTCTGGAGACGGACAGTGCTGATGTTTGCATAACAATGTAAATGTTCTTAATACCACTGAACTGTACACTTAAAAATAGTCAAGGTGATAAATGTTACATGAATTTTATAACTATTTTAAAAAGGTTCCCCCTCAGAAAAAGTCATTAAAAGCACACATTCTGTTGGAACCCTTTATGTTGAACCTCCTGCTGCCTCCTACTTCAAACTCCTCTGTTTGGAAATCCAAATAGAAACTCTTTAGACTTTAGCAATATAACACATTAAGAGGATATCTATAAGATCCAAAATGTGACTATGGGTAGATAATTTTAGAAAACTGCTACTATTGGAGATATAATTATTTATACCCACCTAATAATCCTGAGATTATAGTTAGCTCTATAAATATGAACAAAGGGTACATTTTGGAGCAGATGTGAAATGATGTCATTTATCCACTGGTGCCAGTATAACTACATTACCTGTTTCTGACAACCAGTGGGTTTTCTCTGGGTATTTTATTCACTAAACATTTGTTGAGTGCTTAGTCAGTATATAGAAACACACATTTCTAGCACTATGCTAGGTGCTTGAACCTTTCTGTTGTATAGGTAGCTTGGAGCAAGTAAGTGGTCTATATTGGAGATTCGGGAACTCTAGAACTGCAAGAATTATCCATGGATAATTCACGGATAACTATTAGAATTATCTAATTGATAATTCTCATGGAGAAAACATGACTGTAGTTTTGCCATTTACTGCAGACTACAGATAGCACAGACCACCCTTGGGTGGCTTTATTTCTTTCTTGATTAGTAGTAAATTCCTTTGAAGTACATTTAAAGGTAATTTGCAGGCCCCCCAAGGTGCAGTGACTTATGCCTGCAATCCCAGTACTTTGGGAGGCTGAGGTGGGAGGATTACTTGAGGCAGGGAGTTTGAGATTAGCCTAGAAAACATGAAGAGATCCTGTCTCTACAAAAAAATAGAAAAAAAAATTAGCCAGTGTGATGGCTCACATCTGTAATCCCAACTATTTGAGAGACTGAGGCAGGAAGATCACTTGAGCCCAGGAAGTTGAGGCTGCAATGAGCCAGTGTTTGCACCACTGCACTCCAGCCTGGGTAGCAGAACGAGATCCTCTCTCCAAAAATAATAATAATATAACAGTAAAAAGTTTTTAAAGTGTCATTTGCTTTGTTTGCTGAGATTTCCCCAGAAAATGTTAATTTTTTAATACCTCCAAAGCCATAGTAATTATAAATCCATGTTCATGAAGACAGTCTAAAAACATCTTAGGTATTTATTTTATGATAAGGGTGGATTTAAAATGCAATTGCTTTTTGAAACAAAGGTACCCAGTAATATATCCTTTGCCCACATAGCCAAATATGAGAGATTAAAATACAGAACTGCACTAGGTAACCATAAAAACATCCAGATAATTTTTGTTGGGAGGCTATGTCCCTTAAGGCTTGTAATGATCAATCAAGTCAATGAATACATTGACTACTATTGTACTAGTCAAACTAGAAAGCAGTTTCAACACCTGCTGCTCCTGAAACACAAAGGGCCCATTTGTTCCTAATGCCCTCATGTTAACCTTTAAAACCAAAGCAATAGATAAAAATCCCAGAGTAAATAAATTCTTATGTAAACATGGAAACTATTTTATTATCTGCCCTTTACTTTATTCAGAACCCACCTGCTGGTTTCAAACTCAATAGCTTATTATATTCAGTAGTAACCTTGATTTAAATATTACTGGATAATATCTAAGTAGCAATGAGTAGAAAAGGTTAATCACTAGATTACCATTAGAAAGTTAGTTTCCTTGGACAAGTATATGGGATGTATTACACACTGAGTTTGGCCAGAGTAATGTATGGCTAACTGACTTTGTTATAGATGAATTACATCTCAATCTTTTCCTAAGTCACCCTTGCCTTAGTTGGTTTGCGTGTTGCTATAAAGAAATACCTGAGGCTGGAGATATATATATATATATACACACACACACACACACAAAATGCACACACACACACAAAATGATTTATTTGGCTCACAATTGTGGTATTTGGAAAAGTTCAAAACTGGGCAAAGGCCTCAGGCATTTTCCACTCCTGGCTGAAGGTGAAGGGGAATTTGTATACAGAGAAATCACAGGGAGAGAGAGGAAGCAGAAGAGGGGCCAGGTGCCAGGCTCTTTTTAATGACTAGCTTTCACAGGAACTAATAAAGTGAGAACCTACTCACCCACCAGCCCCAGTGAGGGCTTTAATCTATTCATAAGGGATGGATCTACCTTCATGACCCAGACACCTCCGACTAGGCACCCATCTCCAACACTGAGATTAAATTTCAACATGAGTTTTAAGGGATAAAACATCCAGATTATAGCATCCTTGTTACGTTAGCTACCCAGCAGATCATGTACAAAGTATACATAAAAAAATATAGGTTTTAAAAAATGAAAATAAAATATTTCAAAACATTGTAATATGTAATTGCAGAATCATTTTGACAAGACAGGCTTAAAGAAGAGGTTAACCAAACTACCAGTTGATGAAGAAGTAAAATGAAAATATAGTGTTCCTCATTTACCATACTAAATTCTCACTATTCCTTTTAAATTTTAATTCAAAATATTCCAAGCATGATCTTGCAGAAAAGTTCTCAAAACTTTCTATTTCTACAAAAATTCTATATAATGATTTCTGTCTAATTACCAAAGCTATTCTTTCCCTGACTCAGGCTGAGAAACGGCGGTACTAACTCTTAGCTAGAAGGAGGGAAGAGACAGGGATGATCACAATTTCCTCACATATAACTGTGTGATGAAAGCCACAAAAAAAAGAAAAAACACTAAAAAGGATAGATTATATAGTTTTAAATATACTTTTCATTTTTATTTAATCTTTCCTGATTTCCTGTAGATCTGAGATATGTAATGCTTATTTTCATTGCTACATAAAAATCTCAATAAACTTTATACATAGAGTCCAGTGAAAATCCACTTTTGTGGACTGAAAAATATTTCAGTTTGGCCTATGATGTATAAATCTGTTTCTAAATATAAATTTTGGTATATGTACATTAGTGTCATATATTTGAAATAGAAGAATACAGAATTTTAGACATTTAAACTAATACACTAACATGAGTCTTTACCAGTTCATTGAGTCTAAAATGATGTTATTTAATAAACTTTAGCATTCTAATAAGCATTCTTGACATCTGGTGCTAATAAAAAGGACTTTATGTTTTACAGTTAACATTTAAGGAAAAAACATGACTGTAATTTTGCTATTTATCATAGATCGCAGATGGCATAGACCACATTTGGGTGGTTTCATTTCCTTCTTGATTAGTTTACATAAAGAGGCTACTTGTTTTCTCTCTTTCTGTGTATATTTTATATAGGATTTG
This sequence comes from Saimiri boliviensis, assembly GCF_048565385.1. Lineage (NCBI taxonomy): Eukaryota > Metazoa > Chordata > Mammalia > Primates > Cebidae > Saimiri > Saimiri boliviensis. The sequence continues at coordinate 75,470,230 of NC_133464.1, read as the reverse complement.
GGCCAAGTCCCAGAAATTAACACATGAACAAAGAAAGGAATGCATTAAATTTAATGTGAAGTTTCTTAATAACAAAATTGGTTATAGACTTTTTCTGGATCCAGTTTAGTTAAATAGATTCATTCTAAAACAAGAATCCAAGGAATTTTGCATCTGGAAAAATATTTTAAGTAAGTTTTCTGGAAACAAAACCACAAGGACCTAAATACTTCCAGCTCTTGTACAACTACATGCCCCCCTAGGCAAATACTGGCCAGTCCTTCTATCCAAGACAGGTTTTTCCAGGAGCCTGTGTGCAAGCCAGCAGTTGGGCGTGATGATGCTGCAACACCTAGACAGGGATGAAGGCTTCCAGGTACTCTCCTTGCCTCTGGCCAGCCCTTCTCCAACCACGAAACTGAAGTATGGGCTTCCCTTTTCCTACTTGCTCAGACTATTTGTATTCTTCCCTTTAGATTCTTTGCTGAGTGTCCTGCTCCAACTTGGACATTGACTTGAGTTGCACTCTGACTCTCATTAACCCCAACTTACCACTTCCTTACACTTTCCTCTGGAAAATGTCATGCTTATCAGGAAGCATTAGTGCAAGAGTATAAAACATATGTCATACAACTTTTCACTAGATTTTGTTAGAAGCATTGAAAATTAATAATTACATTTACCAGATAGAAATAACAGAAGTGGTATGCTATAAGATGCTCTATGTGACACAAAAGCTCAGACTGAAAAGCCAACAGATTAATCTGTAAGAAATAGAGAGATGAGAGTGTTAATTAGCTCAAAATCAAACAAGTTTTATCCTTAGAATTCTTTAATTCTGAAAACAAGAGAGAAATAAGATATAGGAATATATATAAACACCACTAGAAAGCAATTAAATGCAGAATTTATTACAATACAGAATTGAGATAATAACTACAATTAATTTTTAGAATACCATAAAGTTAGTGAAAGAGGTTATGTATGCTGTTGAAAACTGACTAGATTAGAATAAAATGAGTTCATTTTTAAACTAAATTATCATTATTATTAATTTTTACTGGCACATAATAATTGTACATAGTTACGGAATATGTGATGTTTTGATATGTGTACATTGTGTAATGAGCAAAACAGATTATAATAGCATATTCAGCACCTTAAATATTTATTATTTCTTTATATTGAGTACATTCAAAACCTCCTCTTCTAGCTTTTTCAAATAGGATACATTATTGTTAACTCTCCCCTTCTCCCTCCTCACTACACTTCCCATCTTCTGGTAACCACTATTCTACTCTCTACTTCTATGAGAACAACTTTTTTAGATTTCATGTAAATGACATCATGCAGTATTCATCTTTCTGTTCCTGACTTATTTCACTCAATATAATTTAAAAGGTTCATCCATGTGGCCACAAGTGACAAAATTTTTATTCTATTTTTTATGGCTGAATAATATTCTGTTGTGTATATATACACCGTATTTTTAAGTCCATTCAACCACTGAGGGGATTTAGGTTCTTTTCTTACCTTGGCTGTTGCGAATTGTACTGTGACAAACACAGGAGTGCGAATACCTCTTTGGCAGATTGATACCATTTTCTTTGGATATATACCCAGTGGTGGGATTGCTAGAGTATAGGATAGTTCTATTTCTAATTTTTTTTGAGAAACCACCATACTGTTTTCCATAATGGGTGAGCCAATTTACATTTCCCCGACCAATGTGTAAGGGTTCTCTTTTCTCCACCTCTTTACCAACATTTGTTACTGCTTATCTTTTTTATTATAGTCATTCTAAGCAAAGTGAAGCGATCTCCTACTGATATTTTGACTTGCATTTCACTGATTAATTATATTGAGCATTTTTCATATATTTCTTGGGCATTTGTTAGGTCTTCTTTTAAGAAACATATAGTCAGGTCTTTTGCCAATTTTTTAATTGAGTTTTTTTTTGTTGTTGAGTTGTTTAGTTCCTTATATATTTTGGATATTAACCCCTCATCAGATGCACAGTTTGCAAATATATTCTCTCATTCTGTATGTCTCTTTGCTTTGTCGATTGTTCTATTGTTCTAAATCGATGTGCAAAAAAACAAAACAAAAAAAAAAACAAAAAAAAACAAGGTTGAAGTAATCTCCTTTGTCTGTACTTGCATTTGTTACCTGTGCTTTTGAAATTTCTATCCATAAAAAAATCCTTGTGTAGGATATTTTTCATAGACATTTTCTCCTGTGTTTTCTCTTCTAGGAGTTTTGTAGTTTAGGGTTTTACATTTAAGTCTTTAATTCATCTTGAGTTGATGTTTGTCTATGGTAAGAGATAAGGGTCTAGTTTCATTCTTCTACATGTGTTTAACCAGTTTTCCTGACACTATTTATTGAAGAGATATTCTTTTTCCCATTTTGTGTTTTTGGCATCTTTGTCAAAAATCAGTTGGCTGTAGATGCATAGATTTATTTCTGGATTTTCTATTCTGTTCCATCAGTCTGTGTCTCTTTTTATGCCAGTACCATGTTGTTTTGGTTATTAACACTTGGTAGTATATTTTGAAGTCAAGTAGTCTAATGTCACCAGCTTTATTCTTTTGCACAATACTTCTTTGACTATTCAGGATCTTTTGTGGTTCCATGCAAATTGTAGAGTTGATTTTTCTATTTTTGTGAAGAATATCATTGGTATTTTATTACCAATTGCATTGAAACTCTAGATTGTTTTGAGTAGTATGAGAATTTTAACAATATTAAATCTTGCAATCCATGAACACAAAATAACTTTCTATTTCTTGTGTCTTCCTCAATTTTTTGGTAGTTTTAATTGTAGATATATTTTGCTTCAATAGTTAAATTTATTCTTAGGTTACTTTTTTGTAGCTATTGAAAATGGTATTGCCTTCTTGATTTCTTTTTCAGATTCTTCACTATTGGCATATAGAAACACAACTGCATTTTGTATGTTGATTTTATATCTTGCAATTTTATTAGTTCTAATAGTTTTCGTGTGAAGTATAGGGTTTTCTATATATAAAGATCACGCCGTCTGCAAACAGGGACAGCTTGATTTCTATTCTTCCTATTTGGATGCCCTTTATTTCTTTCTCCAACCTGATTGCTCCAGCCTGGACTTCCAGGACTATGTTCAATAAAAGTGGTGAATGTGGGCACTTTTGTCTTGTTTCAGATCTTAGAGAGAAAGCTTTCAGCTTTTCCCCTTTCTGAATGATGTTGGTTGTGAGTTTATGTATGGCCTTTATTATGTTGAGGAATGTTCCTTTTTTTTTTTTTTTTTTTTGAGACGGAGTTTCGCTCTTGTTACCCAGGCTGGAGTGCAATGGCGCGATCTCGGCTCACCGCAACCTCCACCTTCTGGGTTCAGGCAATTCTCCTGCCTCAGCCTCCTGAGTAGCTGGGATTACATGCACACGCCACCATGCCCAGCTAATTTTTTGTATTTTTAGTAGAGACGGGGTTTCACCATGTTGACCAGGATGGTCTCGATCTCTTGACCTCGTGATCCACTCTCCTCGGCCTCCCAAAGTGCTGGGATTACAGGCGTGAGCCACCGCGCCCGGCCGAGGCATGTTCCTTCTATACCTAATTGTGGAGAGCTTTTATTTATGAAGAGATGTTGAATTTTATCAAATACTTCTATTGGGATATGATTTTATCCTTCATTCTGTTAATGTAATATATCATGTTTACTGATTTGCCTGTGTTGAACCATCCTTGCATCCCTAAAATGAATTCCACTTGATTATGGTGAATAATATTTTTAATGTGCTGCTGAATTTGGTTTGCTTATATTTTGAAGATTTTTGTATCTATGTTAATTTGTTAATTAGGAATATTAACCTGTAGATGTTTTTGTTATTGTTATGTTATTGAAATTTAGTTCTGGACCCTGAATGAGATCACAGTCTAGGAGCGTAACTTTTTTGTTTAGATATACAAGACATAACGGTTGCACAAGAGGCAGAAGTAGTGGACATGCCATAGAGAATCAGGGGAGGTTTACAGAGAGTAATATTTAGGATGGCTGTTGAAGAATATGCTCACTGGGAAAACACATGCAGAAGGGAATTCCAGGGAGAAGAAACAAACATGTACAAAAAAATGGGGCAGAAGAATGCATGGCTGTTTGGGGAAATGCAGGTGGGGTTTGTTTTTTTGTTTTTGTTTTTAAAAGAGACAGGATCTTGCTCTATCCCCCAGGCTGGAGTGCAGCTGTGCAATCACGTCAGAGTGCAGTGGTGCAATCACATCTCACTGCAGCCTAAACCTCCTGTGCTCAAGGAATCCTTCCACCTCAGCCTCCTGAGTAGCTGAGATGTCGGGCACGTGCCACCAGGCCTAGCTAATTTTTTATTTTTTGTAGATGGGGTTTCACTATGTTGCCCAGGCCAGTCTTGAACTCATGGGCTCAAGCAATCCTTCCACCTCTGCCTACCAAAGTGCTGGAATTACAGGTGTGAGGCCCCGTGCCTGGCTGAAATTCAAGTATTTTGATCTTGCTGAAATATCAGTTATAGAAAAGAGTGGAAAGTGATAGGGTTTGAAAGACAGAAGTGGGCTAGATAATAAAATACTTTATTATGTTAATGGGTTGAGAATGATTTCTGTGGTGATGAGGATTCTAAAAATGTAAATTTTAGAAGAAGCAACATGAGGAATGGACTGGGTGCGGGGAGGAAGAGATTGGACACAAGTCAGGGGACTGTTGCCATAAACCATGACTAGGTGAAACATAGGGCCTGGACTCGAGTAGTATACAGAGAGGGTGTCTTGGATGGTTTTCAGGTTTTGGCACGAGTACACGGTTCATGCTGACAAAGTGACTAACAGGGGAGGTGTTCAGGGGTTTGGAGCACAAGAAAAGGAGTTCTATTTTTATACGTATTGAGTTTGAAGTGACTCTGAGATGCTCAGTTGGGTCTGTATAGAGAAGCTGGAGCCCAAGAATATGGAAAAGCAGTGATGATGCAGCTGTAAAAGACGCTGAGATTGTTTAAGGAAAGTGTGGTTATATGGAGAATAAGAGAGGTAAAAGCAAAAATCTTGGCATTACAGTATTTATGAAGTTGAAGAAATGATTGAGGAAGAGCAGCCAGAGAAGAAAGTTATATGGTATATGACAAAAAAGGGAAGATTTTCACCAGCAGGAGTAGGTTAATAGAAAAGGACTGAAAATTGACAACTCTGAAGTCACTAAAAGTTGGTAATATGAATGGACCTTGGCAAGAGCCAGAGGATAGAAATTAGAATAGAATAAATTAAGGAATAAACAGGAAATAATTTAATCTCAAGAAACTCAATCAGAAAGGTTGAAGGAAGCAAAAGTGCTGGCTTCCTTTACTTTGGCAATGCCAGGTGCTCATGCCAAAACCTGAAAACCATCCAAGACACCCACTCTGTATACATACTCTAGTCCAGGTCCTATACTTCACCTAGTCATAACTTATGCCTTAGGAGGCAGTTTGATGGAAGGCTTTTGTAAATTAGAGGAGATCGGGAAATCTCAGTATAGTCAGGGCCTAAGGAGAAGGAGCCAGTCAAGAACACAGGTGCAAATACAAGGGAACAGAGTTTCTGCAGTGGACCCCGGGACACAGGGCCTGCTGGAGAAGAAGATGAGGAGGCTGTGGATAGACAGTTTGGCCATGGTGGGCAGCTGATAGTTTCGGGGCACACACAGGAGGATCTCTCAGTTCTCTGAGGTATAAAAGCTAGATAAGGAAGGGTTGGAGCTGGCAGTATAAAGGGCAGATAAGGAAGTTCTCTGAGGTATAAAGGCCAGATAAGGAAGAGCTGGAGTTGTGAGGGTGGGTGTCAGGGGAAAGCTATTTTCTGTCGGAGAGGCAACACGTGTTTTCCTCTGCTGCACTCTTGCAGGACACAGACCATAGCTTCATGCTTACACACTGACTCCAACTAGTACCTAGTTATTTCACAAACCCGTCTTCTGTTCTCATGCAAATGTGAGTACTAGAAATTAAGATTTCTCCCTCTCTATGTTCCTTAAGGCATTATTGTGTATTAGAAAGTCTTGGGTTTTTGAATTAGATACATTGGGTTTGAGTCTTGAATCTAGCTCTTACTAGGTATATGCACTTAGGCAACTTTTCTCCATTGTCTGAAACTTAAGATTCCTTACATACAAAATGGAGGTAGTAATACAGACCTCATAATAATGTAAAGATTAAATTAAAAACTTGTATCCCATCTCTCATCCATAACATGGAGGCCTAGACTGGGCACCTGATAGGCTTCCTCTATGCATCATAAACAAATGAGTAACCTGAAACACTGATGTCTATCAACATAAAAATGTCTTTTCTTCAACTATTATATTCAGTTGTATCTCTAACTTTAAAATATATTTCCTAACATTAAAGAAACTATGGGAAAGGGTCATTCTATTACATTCCAATTTTGTCCTTCTGTAATCACACCTACCACCTCACTTTCAGGTGTACACAGCAAGAAATCCAAATCAAGAGCTTGGGTTGGCTATTACCATATGGCAGGCCTCCTTGGGCAGTATCCCACTGGGTTTGAGTGTTTCATAGGCATATTTGCCTTGGCCTGTAGTCTTGTTTTCACAGCTCAATACTGCCAGCTTTCAAGATTATACAAGATTATAGTGACATATTTTATTTAATGCTTCATTTTCTTTATAAGAGTAGTTTGAGGCTAAAAACAAAACAAACAAAAACAACAACAAAACATGCTTCATAAGCCTCATGCCTCTTGGGCCCTGACTTGTTTAGCTGAATACAGGCCAATAGAGAATAATGGGGTCACCAAGTTCTGGACACACAGCACTGGAAAATGTCAGATGTTGGATGGTCTATTCCTTTCTCTGGCACCAGCTCAAGTAACTTCCTGAATAAATCCTAAGTGCTTTAAGAAATAAAAATGACTCTTAAGAACATGTTTTCTTTCCAGTATAGAGAAAACACTGGCAATATTGGTTTGTTTTTTTTTTTTTTTTGAGCATCCTTCTTCATTTTGAATTTGAAAGCCACAGAAAAGTCGGTTAAGGAAATGCCAATAAGAGATGAAGTATATGAGATAATAATAATAGCACAGTACCACTCTTTTATCTGTATAAATGGAGGTCTAGGCCTTTAAAACTATTATTGACCAAAACATAGTTTAACGTCATTTTTAGACAAAACATGTTGCTGCATGCTACCATTTTAAAAAGATAAAAACATTCTCCAAACATGAAAAGTTTTTTTTTTTTTTTTTTTTTTTTAAAGAATGTGTAACAGGGAGGATTTGGGTCCCTGCTAATTCAACATTTGTAAAGAATGGTCTGAGTTGTTGCTACTCTTTTGTTGCTACTTCTGTGCAAAGGTGCTGATGTGTAGTGAAGAGATAAAAGGTACACAGCAGAAAGAAGAGGCTTAAAAAGCAAAATTCATAGTTCATGATGTGAGACCTACAAGCTAAACAGTCCTTGTATAATGGAAAGATGATTTGTGTGTGTGTGTGTTTACTTAACGTCTCATTTCCTGACAACTCAAAGGCTTTCTACTTGTGGCTATGAGAATGCACTGCTCAGATCTTCCGCTACAAGGTGCTTCTACCCCAGTCAATCTATCTCCTTCTTGATGCTAAGAGCACCCTTCCTGCAGGATACTCCTGCCCAATGAACGAATTTTGCAGGAGGACTGATACAGACTGCTTCCAGTAAGAGGTGGGACACTTCCTATGCCTGGGTTTGGCTCTGGGACTCTCCACTGGTCAGGCTAAACTTTCTTGGAACTGCATTAGGGTCTGAGAACTGTCCTTCTCTCTCTTCTTCCAAGGGTGTCAAGCCTCCATTGCAGTCTGGAGGCTCTTCTAACTTTCCTTTTTACCTTTCCTAAGAAATCTCTTGCACATCTAATCCTATCTTGATATTTGCTCTTGGTAGACATGAACTAATGTACTCATCCACTATTTTGTTTTTGCTTTATCACCACAAACAGTTATTTATAGACAGAAAAGTTGAGGCAAAATAAGATTTAATAAATTGCCAAAGGAGATACAATAACTCAGTGGCCTATCTCAGCTCTTTCTTAGGACCTGAGGCTTACAATTCCCTACGATCTTTCATTTAACAGATATTTATTGAATGACTATCATGTGGTTGGCTCTAGAGCTTATCCTAAGAATACAGAGCTCCTACTGAAAGGTTCTATGCAAGAGAGTGGCATGCTCAGATTTTTGATATAATCAGATCATGTTGCTACAAAGTAGACAATGAATGAAGGGGAGCAAGGCCAGATTAGAGGAGAGCAATGTGGAGGCTATTGCAGACATTCAGAGAAGAGATGATGGCAGCATATATGACAGTAGAAGAGGCAAGGAAATGTTTAATAAGGAAAATTGAGAAGATTGCTGACTTGGTGGATATATACTCTACACCAAGCCCTGGCCTACACTCCGGGAAGGCAGAGAACAAAAGACACATTTCCAACTGTCCAGGATTTGACTGGCTTTTGTTCAAAGATGTAAGTAAAGGAACTTTTAGTTCACCCCACTTGCTTAAAGCCCAGGGACATAATGGAAAACAGGAGGAAAAAACCCAACTCTCCAACAACAATAAAACAAGAATATGGCCATAAGCCTAAACCACAGACCATGACACACAGAAGCCATTTATGGTGGAAAGGTCTGCCAACAGGAGGCTGCTGAGAGCAGACACAGCCGCAGACTCAGAACAGGATGCAACCACTCCAAAAGTAAGTGTCATAATACTGGAAAGTCTATCAACTGATCCTTTGAATGGGGAAACCAGTACTAAGAGAATTTGGGAAAGGCAGAGAGTCCCCTTATGTGTAGTTCTCTAACACAAAAGGAAGTCAAGGGAGGTGGGGCTAAGACAGGCTGATGCCCCATATTACCTTGTATACTCAGAAGTGAAGCCAGGCTGAAGGACAGAAGGGAATAATCAAGTCTCAGATCTTGAGACAAAGCCCTGTGCTTTACTGGGCTTCAGGATGAATCAAACTGCCTTCTAGAATAAGAGTTGCAACTAGAGCCTGCCAGCCAAATCTGGCCCATTGCTTATTTTTGTTCGGTTACAAGCTGGGAATGATTTTCGCATTTTAAATAGTTAAGAAAAATAAAAAACAATGAATAATACTTCATGACAAGAAAGTTATATGATATCCAAATTTCAACGACCATGAATAAAGTTTTATTGGAACACAGTCATGCACATTTGTTTATATATTGTCTATGGCTGCTTTCAGGAGATACATATATCAGTGTGCTAGGGCTGCCACACAAAATATCACAGACTGGGTGGCTTAAACAATAGAAGTTTCTTTCCTTTTCTTTCTTTCTTCTTTTTTTTTTTTTTTGGAGACAGAGTCTTACTCTGTTGCCCAGGCTGGAGTGCAATGACACAATCTTGGCTCACTGCAACCTCTACTTCCTGGGTTCAAGCAATTCTTCTAACTCAGCCTCCCAAATAGCTGGGATTACAGGCATGAGCCACCACGCCCAGCTAATTTTTGTATTTTTAGTAGAGATGGGGTTTCACCATGTTGGCCAGGCTGGTCTCAAACTCCTGGCCTCAAGCAATCCACCCTCCTCGGCCTCCCAAAGTACTAGGATTACAGGCATGAGCCACCACGCCCAGCAAGAAATTTATTTTCTTACATTTCTGGAAGCTGGGAAGTCCAAGGTATCAGCAGTGTTGGTTTCTCCTGAGGCCTCTTTCCTTGGTCGGCAGATAGCCACCTTTTTGCTGTGTCCTCACATGGTCTTTTCTCATTATAAGTGTTCATTCTTGCGTCTTTCTCTTTTTCTAAGGATACCACTCATATGGCACAGCCCTTGTGAATGGGATCAGTGCCTTTGTAAAAGACATACCAGAAAGCTGCCTTGTCCCTTCCACTATGTGGGAATACAGGAATAAGGAGCCACTTATGAACCAGAAAATGGGCACCAAATTTGCTGGCACCTTGATCTTGGACTTTCTAGCCTCCAGAATTGTGAGACTGGACTAAGATGAGGGACACAATTCAGTTTATAACAGGCTACGATGGCAGAGTTGAGCAGTTTAGGCAGAAAATGTAAGGTTCTCAAAGCCTAAAACATTTATTCTCTGGCTCTCCACAGAAGAATTTTGCCAAGGATATCCAAAAGTGAGAGAAGACTTGTCCCCAGGGCAAAAGAACTAAAAGATTTGGTACAGAGTGTTTGTGACAAGAAAACAAATAACCCCAGTGCATTTGCACCCAAGCCTTAGGCTTATGTTATTCCTTAGCAAACAGGATGTCGTATTCAAATTACAAGTAATTATCAAAAAGGAATCACTGAAGGACATGTAAAAAGAAATTGGGTAAAAAAAGTGTGTATGTACATGGTGTGGGGGATGGTGAAAACCCAACAAACATATATTACACATAAATTACTGAAAGGAAATCAATAAAAACTCAGAGTAACTGTTTTCCATAGTTTTAAAGAAATTATAGAAAGCACAATTTCTCCTTAAAAGTTTCTAAGCTAAAAAAAATACACTTAATAAACAATGTATTACAAAACCACTTAAAAGACAAAAAGTCAACTGCCAAGGCCTTAGATTGAAATAAAAGGGAAACATAATAATGTTGCAGGTATGAAAATTAACATTTGAAGCCACAAGACCAAAGGGTAAGTTAGACATAAAACATAGCAAAGGAGCCAGTAGAGAGGCTTAAAGAATTTAATGACGTGTCAAGGAACAAAGAAAGATACAAAAATGATTGTGGTAAAGAGGATAGATATGGAAGAAGAGAAATCCAACATACAGAAAACTGGCTTTTCTGAAGAAGCAATCAACAATAAGGACACAAAGATAATCCAGTCAGTAATGAAACTTTTATGAAATAAACCACCACTTAATTTGTTGCTTGATGGGTCCCACCGTCCTCTAGAAAATCTAATACAAGCAATGCCAAGTTTCAGTGGCATTACTGATATTCCTCTCTAAAGGATGAATCATATCGGCATCCAGATGAAAATTCTCAAAGCCAGAAAAGAGAACTTTCATTTACAAAGATTTGGGAGAAATCAAATTGGAATAAAAAAGTATCTATCCATTTAAGGTAACATGGGGAGAAATCCCAGATACAGCTGATGGGGAGGAAGGCAGCAAACCACATTGCCATGAATGTACCTATGCAACAATGTTGCATGTTCTTCACATGTTCCCCAAGACCTAAAATGCAATTATATATATATTTTTTTTCCTAAACAAGTCTTGGGTTAAAGCAGAACCTCAGCCTGAGATTGCTAACTATGGAGAAATTTGAACTGCACCAGGAATTTTCTAAAAAGAGGTACTCAGAAGAAATGTATAGGCTTACGTACACATTAGAAGACACTGAAATATAAAAATGAAGGAACTAAGCACCCATTTCAAGAAGATAGAACAAGAGAGACAACAAAACAAGCTTGGTCACCCCCCCCACCCCCGCCCTGGAAAAAAAGATACTCTATAAGCCTGAAAACAACAGATAGACAATATTAGACTGCAAGAATTCAGGAGACATCCAATACACCTGTCTTAGTTCATTCAGGCTGCTATACTAAGACATCCAATACGCCTGTCTTAGTTCATTCAGGCTGCTATACTAAGACATCCAATACACCTGTCTTAGTTCATTCAGGCTGCTATACTAAACTACCATAGACTGGGTGGCTCATAAACAAACTTATTTCTCACAGTCCTGGAGGCTGGAAAGTCCAAGATCAAGGTGCTGGCAGAATTGGTGTCTGTGGCGTGCCCATTTCCTAGTTTATATTTTCGCTATGTTCTCACAAGGCAGAAAAGTCAGGGATCTTTTTGGGGCCTCTTTCACAAGAGTATTGATCCCATCATAAGGGTTTCATTCTTACGACTTAATCACCTCCCAAATGCCCCATCTCCTAATACCATCATATTGAGGGCTAGATTTAGATTGAGTTTTGAAGTTGACATAAACATTTAGCATATAGCAGTAACTCCTTAAAGTGCAAAGATTTTGATAACAAAAACTACTAGAGGGAAGATAAAAAATAAAAACTTAGTAACTAAGACATGGAGAAACCATCATACAAGAACAGGTGGTGAGCATCAAAAGCATTTAAATATAGAATCATGGCATTTCCATCATCTTACATGGTTATAGTTTCTATAATTATAATTCACACAGTTATTTAGGTTTTTATTCTGACAATGTCAAAATAATTACACAAAAACAAAACTTAAAAAGTTTGAAGAAAGGGATGTTGGAGAAGCTGTTAATGTGCTCATTTCCTTATCTTTTATAAGAGGGAGTTAAAAGGTATCACTTAAAGTTAAAATATGTAGTTTATAAAAGCATAACAAACCCAACTGCTTAGTGTTTTTCATGTTTTCAGCAAGGAATCTTTTATGATCTGGTTTCTCCTGAGTAGAGAAACTTTTAAGTTTAGCAATTCTTTTAGTCTCACTAGATTCTTTTTCTTATCTCCAAATAAAACTAAAATATAATACATTATAATGAGGATAACATGTAGATTCAGCAAGGATGCTGCTAACATAGAGAGGGTCTTTATGTAAATTAGAAACCAGCAACTCCTGTTGGGAAACAAATTATATATTCGTTCTGCCTCTCTCTCTCTCTCTCTCTCTCTCTCTCTCTCTCTCTCTCTCTCTCTGCCTCCCCTGCCTCTCTGGGCAGGTGGATTACAAAAGGACACCTTCTGGTTACTGACAAATGTGTCTGGATTTCAAACCACATTCTTCCTATGAGCACTTCTGAGTGAGGAACAATCTGCACAACATGTTTATTATTAGTAGTAGCAGTATTTTTTTTTTTTTTAGATGTCTTGCTCTGTCATCCAGTCTGCAGTGTAGTGGCATGATCTCGGCTCACTGCAACCTCTGCCTTCTGGGTTCAAGAGATTCTCCTGCCTCAGCCTCCTGAGTAGCTGGGGATTATAGGTATGTGCCACCATGCCCAGCTAACTTTTGTATTTTTAGTAGAGACAAGGTTTTACCATGTTGGTCAGGCTGGTCTTGAACTCCTAACATCATGATCTGCCCACCTCGGCCTCCCAAAGTGCTGAGATTACAGGTGCGAGCCACTGCACCAGGCCTATTATTATTTTAATGTTGCTGCCTTTTTTTTACTCTTTACAGCCTATCGAGGTACAAATGACATAGGATAAATCGCATAGATATAGTGTACAACTTGATAAGTTTTAATGTACTATATCCATGAAACCATCACCGCAATCAAGGTAGTAAATATCTCTTCCCTACAAAGGTTTTCTCATGCCCTTTTTCCACATCTCCCAGTCTTTCTCTCCCTCCCACTTCCAGCCCCCAAATGACTAAGCATGTGCCTTCTCTCACTATAAATCAGTCTACATTCTTTAGAATTTTGTGTAAATAAAATCATACAGCATTTATCCTATTTTTCCTGCTTCTTTCATTTAGCATAATGTATTTGACATTCATTCACATTATTTCATTATAATTCGTTTGTTTTCCTTTATTATTGAGTAGTGTTCTATTATTTAGAGATAGCACAATCTGTCTGTTCATTTGTCTGCTGATAGCAAAAACCTAGAAACAACCTAATTACAAAAAAAGCTGCTATGAACATTTGTGTACAATTCTTTGTCTGGATTATTTTCTTCTTTATCTCATAGAAGTAGGAAGGTGAAATCATGTGATAGGTGCATTTACTTTTTAGGAACTGCCAAGTTGTGCAGATTTATGCTTCCATATTGTACCATGTTCCTTTTGCCTAAAGGACTTCCTTTAACATTTATTATAGAATAAGTCTTCTGGTGTTAAATTTTTTATTATTTTGTATGTGGAAACTAGTCATTATTTCACCTTTATTTGAAATATATTTTTTCTGGATATAGAATTCTAGCTTTACAGTTTTTATTCTTTTCTTTCTTTTCTTTTCTTTCTTTTTCTTGTGTGTGTGTGTGTGTGTGTGTGTGTGTGTGTGTGTGTGTGTGTGATGGAGTCTCACTCTGTCACCAGGCTGAAGTGCAGTGGTGCAATCTCGGCTCACTGCACTCTCTGCCTCCTGGGTTCAAGCAATTCCCCTGCCTCAGCCTCCTGAGTAGCTGGAACTACAGGTGCGCACCACCATGCCCAGCTAATTTTTTGTATTTTAGTGGAGATGGGTTTCACCATGTTGGCCAGAATAGTCTCGATCTCCTGATCTCATGATCCACCTGCCTTGACCTCCCAAAGTGCTGGGATTACAGGTGTGAGCCATCATGCCAAGACCGACAGTTTTCTTTTTCAGGACTTAGACTTATTGCTCCAATGGCTTGCATTATTTCCAAAGAAAAATGTGATGCCCTTCTTATCTTATCTTTGTTCCTTTGTATGTAATATGTCTGTTTTCCTCTGGCTGAACTAAGATGATCTCTTTATTATTTAGAGACAGCACAATTTGTCTATTAATTTGTCTGTTGATAGAAAGATTAAGTAATTCCTCTATAATGTGCCTTTTTCAAATTTTTCAAATTTAACAGTGTATTTTTCAAATTTCTTACACTCTGATTCATTGAACTTCCTAGTTCTGTGGGTTTAAAGTTTTTATCCAATTTATAAAATTTAGGCCATTATGTCTTCAACTATTTTTTTCCGTTTTTCCCTTTCTTTATTCCTTGAAGATTCTAATTATGGGATGAAGGTCAACAGCAAAAAGAAAGACTGTCTCTGGGTCATGGATTTGGGCTGATATTTTACTTCCTCCTTTGTCTTGTATATATCTCTTAAATTTTAAATATTGAGAATGTTTCCCACTTATTTTTAAAAATAACTGACAACTCATTTCTCAAATACAGAAATCTTTATCCCAATTTAAAAAATGAAACTTATTAATATGCTATATTTTTTCCCTAGATTTCTAAAGCATAATGTAGAATCAACTCAAAAAAAAAGGAGGGTGACCAAAATGAACAACATCTTTCTTGCACTCAACCAAAACTTCCAGTTCCGTTTATCATCAGCCAGGAGCTCATGCCTGTAATCCCAGCACTTGGGGAGGCCAAGACAGGAGGATGATGAGGTCAGGAGATCAAGAGCATCCTGGCCAACATGATGAAACCCCCTCTACTAAAAAATACAAAAATTAGTCAGATACGGTGGTGCACACCTATAGTCCCAGCTACTCAGGAGGCTGAGGGAGGAGAATCTCTTGAATCCGAGAGGCAGAAGTTGCAGTGAGCCGAGATTACGCCACTGCACTCCAGCCTTGGCAACAGCGTGTCTCAAAAAAAACAAAAACAAAACTATATTATCATTTTTAAATTCTGGCAACTTTAAGCTTGCCTAAAGATAAAAATATGTGTGGTAGTCATACAATGATATACTACTTAGTAATACAAAGAAATGAATTATTAATATAGGGAACAACATACATGAGTCTCAAAATAATTAGGCTAAGTGAAATAAACAAGCTAAAAAGAGCATATATATTATTTAATTCCATATTTGTAAAATTCTAGAAAATGCAAACTATTGTGCTGTGACAGAAAGCTGGTCACTGGTTGTCTTGGGATGACGGTGGTGACGAAGGAGAGATCACCGAGGAGTGCAAGGGAACTTGCCGTGTTGGACACGGTCATTATCTTAGTTACGTGATGGTGTCCTGGGTGCTGGCATGTGCTAAAACTTATCAAATTGTACACTTTAAATATGTCCAGGTTATTATATGCTAATTACACACCTCAGCAAAGTTGATTTAAAAATTCATTTTACGTTCAAAACAATAAAGCCTGTGACATGTATCTCTTATAAAACCATACATGAGAGAAAATTAGGAGATACTGAGCACCTTCTCTGTCCTAAACAATGCAAAGCGCTTGTGTTAAGTTTTGTCATCTAATCCTCACACCAGCCACAGGAAGTAGGCATTATTAGCACTACATTTAACAAAGGAGGAAACCTAGGCTCAGAAAGATAAGGGTTCCTCAGTGGGGGCTCTGTGGTTTGTATTAGGTCTTATTTCAGATTTGTACCTTTTCCATAGTAGTAGAGGCTTCTCTCAAGGTATTTTTCCCTGCTAGGAATCCGAAGTATCATTAATACTTGTAAGTTAGTGATAATATCCTTGCTTATTATGGTATTTTGCTTAAAGACAGGTTATAGTTTAGGCTTTTTATCTTGGAGTGACTTTTTACAGGGTATTCAAGATGGAGATTAAATATATGAATTTGTAATACTGGTTTTTCTTTGTTTCCGATTGTCATAATCTGCCTGTTTATGCAACATTTAAAACTGGGAATTGATACACTTTATAAAATGGCAAGGAGAACCAGAAAAAAATATATACCTTCGAAAGAACATAACTTGCCCATACTCTGTTAAAAGTCCAGAATAGTTTAGTTAGCAGCAATATCCACATAGTTCATTTTGCCATAAAATGGAACTATATGATTTTCTCCGCAATTTTTTTTGTATTATAAGCATGCAACCACAATGAAGAAGAAACAACTTTGAATGTTTCTTTTATCCATATTAACACTTTCCAGCCTCCCTCCCACCTCTCTCTCACACAAAACCTGCCCTCTGCCCCATCTGTTCTATTCTGTCAACCACTTCTCTATTACATATATTTGTTTGTTCTGCCATTTACCTCTGAACTTGCACTTTTGTTACTCTGTCTTCCTGGGAAAGAAGTCCACCTTTAAAATGTCAACATTCTTTGAAGATCTGTTTTAATGCCCCCCCTACCATGGTGTCATTCTTGTTCCTCCTGACCAAAAACAAACAGTTCACTTTCCCTAGTCTTTGAAGTATTTACT
The DNA here is from genome assembly GCF_048565385.1 of Saimiri boliviensis. NCBI lineage: Eukaryota > Metazoa > Chordata > Mammalia > Primates > Cebidae > Saimiri > Saimiri boliviensis. The sequence continues at coordinate 75,453,460 of NC_133464.1, read as the reverse complement.
TTCTGTACCATTCACTTACCCTTTACAGATCATATACCACATTATTAGTCTGCATGCTGATTTTACTCTTTAATATTTGTATTAGTCAGGGTTCTCTAGCGGGACAGAACTAATAAAATATATGTATATATGCAGGAGAGTTTATTAAGGAGTATTGACTCACATGATCACAAGTGAAGTCCCATGATAGGCTGTCTGCAGGCTGAAGGGCAAGGAAGCCATTCCAAGTTCCAAAAACTCAAAAGTAAGGAAGCCGACAGCACAGCCTTAAGTCTGAGGCTGAAGCCCAGGAGCCCCTGGTAAATCACTGGTGTAAGTCTAAAAGTCCAAAAGCTAAAGGACTTGGAGTCTGATGTTTGAGGGCAGAAGCATCCGGCATGGGATAAAAGATGAAGGTGGGAAGACTCAGCAAGTCAGCTCCTTCTACCCTCTTCTGCCTGCCTTATCCTAGCCATGCTGGCAGCTGATTACATGATGCCCACCCAGATTGCAGGTGGTTCTGCCTCTCCTAGTCCACTGACTCAAATGTTAATCTCTTTTGGCAGCACCCTCACTGACACACCCAGGAACAACACTTTGCATCATTCAGTCCAATCAAGTTGATACTCGATCACTCAGTATTAACCACCACAATATTTTAGATTGTTGGAGGGTTAGAGTCCCATCATATACCTCTGTTCCTCTCAAAGTGCCTAACTGAGGGCTTTTTACTTAAATGGTCAATACATACTTGGTGGCTAAACTGAATAAGTAAATGATATGCAAATTGCTGGAAGTGACGCAGGGTAGGCAAGCCTCCGAATTGGGGCTTAGCTTGGGAAGGTTCCTGACTTTGCTCAGGAAAGAATTCCAGGGTGGGCCTGTGGTGTTAGACAGCAACTTTTATTGAAGTGGCAGAGCACAGCAACAACAGGGATACTGCTCTTTGTGGAGCAGGGCTACCCTGTAGGCAGTGTGCCCAGAGGAGCAGCTCAGAGGCAGTCTGCAGTCAGATTTATACCTACTTTTTAACTACACACAAATTAAGGAAGAGATTATGCAGATATTTCTAGAAGAAGGTTATAACTTCGAAGTTGCCCAGTCATTGCCATGCAAAGAGTCTGTAACCTCCAGAAGCTGCCATGGTAATGGCAAACTGACATTGCACACTGGTGGGTACATCTTTTGGAAATCTGCTTCTGCCCTGTCCCTGCTTTAGTTAGTTCTCAATTTGGTCCAGTGTCCAAGCCCTGCTTCCAGAGTCAAGTCCTGCTTCCTACCTCAGAAGTGCCAAGAAATATTAGAAAAAGCAGAAGCCAGCTGTATGGAACTCAGTAGGGTAACATAGTTGGAGATCTGGAGTGTGCTAACCCTAGTTCATGTAACCTGGTAGGAACTGGTGCTTTATCCTTTTTGGGTGTCAAAATATATGCACAGAATTAAAATATTAGGTTGATGATTACTCAACTATATATCCATCAAATGATGTGAAGGCTGAGATTTTTACTTTAAAGTAAGCCAGTAGGGGGCTGAGAGAGAATATTGATAAAACAAAACTAGTCATGTGTCAATATTTATTGAAATGGAAGATGGACACAGTGTATTTTATTTTATTAGTCTCTATGGTTTGGTCTTTATTTGAATGTTTCAGTAGTATTTTTTAAAAGATTTTTCATTAAAGCATTAAGATATGTACAATGAAGAACAAAATATTATCATTTATACAACTTGATTATTGTAACATGTATTTCCCTCCAAAACCTTATTTGATGAGAGATGACACAAAGTTCCATGTTTGGAAGGAATCTGTTTCCATGCTGCTTTGTCCTTTAAAGCCACCACTGAAACAGTGGAACTCTGCACTGATCTTATGCTACTATTATATAATAATACTAAGCATTTCTTTATTTAAAAAAAGTGTTGAGGCTGGGCATGGTAGGAGGCTGAGGAGGGCGCGCATCACTTGAGGTCAAGAGCTCAAGACCGGCCTGGCCAACATGGCGAAAACTCATCTCTACTAAAAAGAAAAAAATTAGCCGAGCATGGTGGTGGGCACCTGTAATCCCAGCTACTTAGGCTGAGGTGGGAGAATCGCTTGAACCAGGGAGGCAGAGGTTTCAGTGAGCCAAGATTGTGCCACTGCACTTCAGCCTGGGGTGACAGAGCTAGACTCTGTCTCAAAAAAAAAAAAAAATTGTTGAATGCCTGCTATGTACTAGATACCACAGGAGGAGGTATAGTGCCTGCCTGCAAGACACTACCATTCTGGCAGGAAAGTCAGACTACAAGTACCATTGAAACCTTAGGTTTTTCCCATCTCCATAAAAGCACAACCTCAAGCCAAAATTTGGGAAACATCCTTGATTCCTCTTTCCTTCAGTTTATATAGCCAATGTATTATCAAGTCCTGTCAACTCTGCTTCCCCTAAAATCTCCAGCTTTCTTCTTCTAGCCTTTATTTCTACCATTTTCATTGTTATTTCCTTTCTACCATTTACCATGATCTGCTGCTTGCATTACAGTAGTCTCTTAATTGGTCTTCTTTCTTCTACTTTTTATTCCTATCATTCATTTTCAAAATACATCAGATAATGTTCCTCCCTATTGCCTAAAAGTCTCTGATAGGTTCCCATTGCATTCAGGATGGGATTTATAGTATCTTTCCTCTGTGATGCAAACTCATGTCACTCTCCTCATTTGCTCCACTAAAGACTGACTAGTTTGCGCCTAGAAAAGTGACATGCACTACACTAAGAAGCATTCCAGATTGGCTAGGAAAAAACATCTGCCAAATTCACTACACTGTATGTTATATATTATCTTTCTTTCTTTTTTTTGAGACGGAGTCTCGCACTATCACCCAGGCTGGAGTGCAAGGGCACGATCTCAACTCACTGCAACCTCTGCCTCCTGGGTTCAAGCAATTCTCCTGCCTCAGCCTCCCAAGTAGCAGGGACTACAGGTGCATGCCACCACACCAGGCTAATGTTTTGTATTTTCAGTAGAGATGGGGTTTCACTATATTGGCTAGGCTGGTCTTGAACTCCTGACCTCGTGATCTGCCCACCTTGGCCTTCCAAAGTGCTGGGATTGCAGGCGTGAGCTACCATGCCCGTCCTGTTACAGATGATCTTTCTAAGGAAATACAGCAGTGTATGTAACCTTGCACTGGTGTTTTCTTCATAACCAGATTACCATTGGCTATCTTGTTAATGTAGTTGACATTATTAAAAAAGTGAAAAGAATATAGATATATAGAAATAAATATAATAATATAGTATGATGGGACTCTAATCCTCCAATTATTTATTGTATGATTCCAGAGTCCCCACTGAGTAAACCTTCTCTGAGCCTAGGTTTTTCTCATGTGTTAAATGTAGTGCTAATAATGCCCACTTCATGTGGCTGATATGAGGATTAGCTGACAAAACTTACCACAAGCACATAGAATTGTTTAGGACAGAGCAGTCCTAAAGAGCACTCAGAATATCCTAATTTTCTCTCATCTGTAATTTTACAAGAGATACATGTTACAGGTTTTATTTTTTAATGTAAAATGAATATTTTAAATCAACTTTGCCGAGGTATAATTAACATACAATATGGTTATGATGGGACTCTAACTCTCTAGTAATTTAAAATATTAAAGAGTAAAACTTGAAACATTCAAATAGAAACAAAACTGTAGAGACTACTATAATAAAATATTCTAATCTAATTCAATATTCTAAATCAGAATTTATAAATTTTTCTTTCCATTCTACTTGTCCTCCTGTGTGCCTGATTATGATGAAGGAAACTGATATCTCTGCAGGCCCCTGATAGGAAACATTTTATCTTTAGCTTTTACGTTTTATTGCTCCCTCCACCCAATTAATCTATTGACAATCCTTGTAATAGCAACTGCTATGGTTTGAATGTGTCCCCCAAGGTTCATGTGGCAGTCAGAAACTCTACCTCAAATGTGGACGTGTTGGGAGGTGAGGCTTAATGGAAGGTGTCTGGGTCATGGGGACATTTTCCTCATGAATGGATGAATGCCATTATCATGGTAGTGGGTTTGTTATCATAGGAGTGGCTTCCTTATAAAACAAGTTCAGCCTTCTTTGGCATGCTCTCTCTCTCTCTCACGTTCCCTCTCTCACCCTCTCTTTGCTCTTCTACTTTCGGCCATGGGATGGCACAGCAAGAAGACTATCACCAGATGCTAATGTATTGATCTTGCCCAGATCTAGTTTCCAGCATCCAGAACTTTGAGAAATAAGTTTCTATTCATTATAAATGACTCAGTCTCAGGTATTCTTTGCTAGAAGCACAGCATGGACTAAGACAACAACTTTCTGTTCTTTCTTCTCCCTATGAGTATTTCTCATCAACAGAATGAGAGCAGAAAGTGACATGGTAACTTCCCTGCTAAGGCCTTCTCTGTCTTCTCCTTTCTGTTTCACCAGCTAGATGCATAGGACAACAGGGCCCTAGATGAAGGCAGCATCATTAGAAATAAGGAACTTATGTTCCTGAATATTGCACAAAAGTGAGCCACCTGCTAATCAAGAACATACACTTCAAACTATTATAGTTGTGTTATTATTTGGGGGACCTACTTGTTACCACAGCTAGCCCACCCTAATATACATGCTTACTATGCGTCAAGCACTGGGCTAAGCACTTTATATAAATTCTCTCATTTTACTCTAAGAATAATACTATAAGGAAGATATTATTACTATTTCTCTTTTACACAAAACAAAACTGGAGTCTACATAGTTTAGGAAACTTACACAATGTCATAAGTAAGTTTCAGAACCAGCATTCAACCCAAGATTGCTTGATTCCAATATCCCATTCTTAACTCACATTAAATAACCACTTTCCTTTATAATAAATGAATTCCAGTAATTTTAAGAATTAAAGTAGAGGTGCTATGATTTCTCTGCCTTTAGAATTTCTTGAGAGATGTATTCAACATTTTGGCCTTTTAAGTCACTGTAAGTCTAGTTTACATGGAATCCCCTCACTCTGAGTACTTGCAGAAATAATTTAAAAATTGAACTAGCTTACATTTTACTCAACAAATATTTAAGAAATGATATTTACCAGGTACTCCCATAGACACTGGGTACATAACTGTGATATTGAGACACTGGCAAAGAGATAATATTAGAGTAGAGGGATAGGAAAATTTTAAAAGGTATCAATTGCTCATTCGATTCTGTGAAATGGTGAAAGTGGGCATTATTATCCTATTTAATTAAGAGGAAATCAACACATTTTGTTTAAGATTAGTCTAATCTCATCATACATAGGCTAATGACAGGACCAGAAGACAGACCCTGGTCACCTGATCACAGACATCCCAAAGAATCAACTCCAAGAAGGATAGGGACAAGAGGAGAGGATGTTCAGGAGACATGAGCCGTGCAGGTTTTAAGCAGCTACTACTGGAATAATATTAAGATATGTATAAGATTTTCAGCCAAACACTTTGGTGTTTTTGATAGGAAAAGACAAAGAGTATGAAATCCGCCTCGCCATACAGCCACGTAGAGAGTAGCAGAGATCTGCTGTGAGATGTGATGTAAAGGTCTTTCTTTCTGCATGATATAAAACTAGCCTTGCAGGCTGCAGCAGCCGCTCCCTGCAAGTGCATTACAGTGTGGCTGATTCACGATGTTTAATCCTCAGCTTCTAAGCACACAGATCAGTTTAAATAAACTCCCAATTCTTTTTTATTTGCTACATTTACAATGCAAGTTTTACTTCCAGACGGAGAAGGAATACCTAATACTTCCTCAGGGTGCTCTTTCCATTCTAAAACATGACTTGCATGGCTGTGTTCCAGAAGTAATTGATTACCAGAGTAGATACATTCACAATTCAGTCATATTGGCTCCCTGTTTTTTGGCTCCTTGGGGGAAAAAGCCACATGACCAACTGATTTCATGCCCATCTGCAATGCAGACAAACATATTTTTATTTTTTAAAGAAGAACAAAATGGCCTTCCTGAGAAATGTTTAAGGATCCTTTCAAAATGCACAGAAATATTTGCAGCATTAAATTGCCAAGCTGCATTATAGATGCTTCTAAACTAAATTTACTATTTCCTAGATAGCTGAAATAGGAAATTAGGAGAAATATGTAGAAAGAATGTTCTTTCTTTATAAGTACTTTACATAAAGCCAATTATTCAGAAACAGATATAATATCTATGTCTATAAATTCATTTGTTAATATCAAATAAAAGCCTGGCAAGTAAAATTATATAGTATACTTCCCCTGCCTTTCATCGAATTCTCAAACAGATGGTGTCTTTCTTTCCTAAGTGTAACCTGCCCAAGTGTCAAGTTAACCATTTTAAAAATTTGCTTTTCATAACGTCTTTTTTATTGAGAACTTTGTCATCAGTGTATAATTATTTTTCTTCTTTAAATTTTTTTTTATTTTTGAGGTTACCTAGTGAGTTTATATATTTATGGGGCACATGAGATGTTTTGATACAGGCATGCAGTACATTTTTTTCTTTTTTCTTTTAATTTTTTAATTTTTAATTTTTGAGGGTAGGTGTTATAATTTTTTTTTTTTTCCAAAATGCAACTATAAACAGAAATACGTACACTAGGACTTCTCAGTGTTAACACTACTGACATTTGGGGCTGAACCAGTTATCATAGTGGTGGAGGGGCCTGTCTTATCATGCATTGTGGGACAATTAGCAACATTACACATTTCTACCAACTAGGTTCCAGTAGTACCCTACCCTCAGTTGTGACTTGTCACAAGCCAAAATATCTCCAGACAGTGCCAGTTGTTCCCTATAGTGGGAAGAGGGCAGGGTAGAGGGGGTAGAGGGCAGAGTGCTGCATTGAGAATCACTGACATATACCTATGTCAGTTATGGAGCTCGGTGCAGTTTTCTCCTTCAGAACTGAACACCAAAACATGCAACAATTTATCAGGCAGCAAAAATACACCCAAAAAATCCAATGGCTTAGAAGTAGGTCTAACATTGAAAAAAATATGTGGAGACAAATTAATATTCATCCTGTGTGTTCTCTGTAGGCCTGGGTTCAATTTAGTCTCAGCCATGACCCAGAGGGATCTGAAAATGTCTAGATTTTAGAATATCTTTGGCTCCTTCCTAATTCAAAGGTATTCGGACAGACTAATCTACCCTCCCATCAGGCAGGTTGGGTATGCTTTGAAAGGGTCTGACTTGGCCTCGGGAACTCTATCCTGGAGTAATGCCTCATAAACATACACTGAAATAAAACTATAAGTTATAAGAAAAATTAGGCATAAAATAACGCAAGATTCTGACTTGTCCTTGAACTTGCTAATTTTTGAGTCATCATTTTATCAAGTGGGTGCATCCCATGGGCCAGGCATGGTGCTAGACACAGGAGATACAAAAAGGAGTACAATACTATTGATATGGATGAATCTGGTGTCTGGAAAATAAGAAGCACTCTCATCTATGAAGCAACTAACATGCAAAGCTGTCAAGTAATTTACATCATTTGACAGAACTAGTAAGTGTCAGAAGTCACATTTGAAGCCATATATGTGTTACTGAAACACCAGAAGTTTGGTGTATGTCCAGTTGCTCGCTGCACAGAAAGCCAATCACTGAGACAATGAGTATTGCCAGGAAAGAGTACTACTGCCAGGATTCAACACCTGAATAAAGCCTTTCTACCTATCAACAAGTAAGTCCAAGATTTTTTTCAAGTTCATGTGACTTAAGTAAATCGTTAATTTACCAGATGGCTTTAAAATTATTGATAACATTAAAATTAAAATGCTTTTAAATTGACAGCATACATTTTTGTCTGGGTTTCATATTTGTCTCTGCTAGATATTTTGAGGCATCTGGCAGAAAGGTTCTAAAAGTGTAAGCCCAGCCAAAACCAAAATAATCTTAGTTTTTGTGAATTTTTTGATAAATAAGACAAATTTACTTTTGTTGATTTAATAAAATAGCTGGATCTTCTGAGCTATTAGCAAAAATCCCCCTGCATTTAACTTTAAGGTTCTTACTTAGGTAAACACCTAATATTCACAGGTTATTAAAAATTATTTACAAGGAAATAACTTCAAATAAGTTTTGTCTAATATCTCAGTTTTGAGAAGAAATCTAGACAAACTTAAGATAATTGAGTACATATAAATGAGATACATGCTTATAGGTAAACTGTGTATAATTTAATATCCTAAAATTATTTCTGATGCTCCTTGGATATCTGGCTCATTTCTAATTCAGAAAGGGTTATGGTATGGGAAACATGTTTCTAAAACCTGTGGAATGGTTCTCAACTGTAAAATACTGATATTTGATAGATAGGTTCAGGATTTCTTGCTTCCCAGAATTTCACTAAAACTTAAAGTCATTAAGGATAAGAATTCTAGTTAATATATAATTTTGTATGTAAAATGTGCCAAAGAAGATATATGGTTATTGACAAAAGTTTTATATATATATATATATATATATATATATATATTTAAACTATTGATTTTCTTAGTTTCTAATGGAAGGCTTGTATTTGGTTCCATGAATACTCATTTTGTGTCCTATGCATTTCCAACAATTTATCATTTGCTCTATTTATCTAAAAGTCCTAAGCTTCCTTTGTCAAGCCTCCAAAAAAATGATAAAAACATACCAGCCATTTAAAATTGGATTGGTTTTGCTTATTTTGCTTACCTCTGATAAACTAGAGAACTACAAGAGCTTCAAAGTTTTCCTCCCTCAAAATACTTATTTTTACAAGTTCAAAACATAAATAATGCATTATTTATTTTGTTATTTAGAAAAACAGGTGAGAGTAGAAGTGTTTAAATAGTGTTTTTTTTCTAAGGTAATTCATTTTAATCAATAACTTCCATTGGTTTCAGATCTTTTCCTTTAGGTAATGAAAAAAAAATGTGACATGGGTACAAAGTTTTAAGATTCAGGAAAGATTGGCCTTGTCCTTAAGAAAATTATATTGACTGAGATTTCCCTCAAATTACTTTAATTGTGTTTACCATTATTATAATTCAGTAAAATTCTTTTGGATTAAGTAATAATAAAAAATGAGACTTTTAGTGATTTTTGATCCCAAGCAGTTTATCACTGTTGGACCTTCATATATATACTTAAAAACAAAATATGGGCCAGGTGCGGTGGCTCACACCTGTAATCCCAGCACTTTGGAAAACTGAAGTGGATCATCTGAGGTCAGGAGACCAGCCTGACCAACATGGTGAAACCCCACCTCTACTAAAAAGACAAAAAAATTAGCTAGGTGTGTTGGCACGTGCCTGTAATCTCAGTTACGGAGGAGGCTGAGACAGGAGAATCGCTTGAATCCAGGAGGTAGAGGCTGCAGTGAGACAAGATTGCACCACTGTACTCCAGCCTGGGCAACAGGAGTGAAACTCCATCTCAAAAAAATATATATATTTATGTACAAGTGTTTACTGGCATGAAGATTCTAGTGGCAAAAGTTACCTAATCAGTTGTCAGCACTACATCTAAAATCAGTCTTAGCAATGTGTGATGATACTCTTTTAAATAGCTAAAAAGAAATTATTGTGTGTTTGTTCTTACTTTGTCCCTGGTTTGGTTGTACATTATTTAAGTAAAAGGAGATTATTTATCCTCATACTACATTTCTAAAATTGATATTTACAATTATCACTTTTGTAATGAAGGAGAGAAAAATTAATTGTCTTGCTTTGATAGGTTTGGCATAGGACCTATGTTTTTGATGTTTTGGGGCATGAGAATGCTAGTTATTAGATACATACAAGAAGTAACCTCACCACTTTAATACAATGCTTTAAAGTGCTGCAGGCAATAACTAGTAGACACCAAATAACGTTTTAATTTGTGACATATTAGCTATTTTGATCAAATGTTTTGAGCCTTTTAACATCTTGAACAGATGTCCTATTAATTAATCCTTGTGCTGTTAAGTTACAGGGCTTTGACTCCTGGGTCTGAAAAAGACACTGACTCTTGCTAAATCTTGAACATTGACACCAGTTAAAACCTTGTCTTTAGACCTGGGAGAAAGTGACATCAAAATGAATTACTTTTGTGAGACACAGGACCAGAAATTAAAACTATTCAATCCTTCTAGGTCCAGGGACTACTGTAAAAGAGGTAGGTACATGAGATTCTAAGAGCCAATTTTGACAAATAAAATTAGTTCAAGTCTTCCAAATAAAGGATGGACACACAATGCCCAAACAGCTGACAAATTAAGAAACGTTATCTCTCTAAATTCCTTAATTAAAATGAGTTTAACAAAATCTTTATGTTTTGTATGGCTAATTGTTACAAGTCAATATCTAAGACCAGGATTCAATTCTATAAACTTACTTTTCAGCTTTTGGTTTTGGGCTCTTATAATGCTTAAAGGGTTTTAAGGGTTAATGAGTGCCTGTCCTGCTCCATCCTGTCTTGTCTAAAATATTTGCTTGGCTATAGTCTTTTGACTCTAAGTCCCGTGGCCACAGGGGTCCCATTGAGGGACAGAATAGATGCAAGGTAGGTAGCCACATCACCCCAAAAATAATATGGGACAAAATAAAAATTTAGCCATTGATGCTACCTCTGGCAAATCTTGGAAAAGAACTGAGGAATATCAACTTAAAATAAGATCCTAAGCCCCATTCTAAGTAAATCCACTTATGATCAAGGGTACCCCAGAAAAACTTAAAACTGAATTGCCAGTTATGATGGGATGTGAGGTCAGACATGCCTTGTTATATCCTCTTCCTTTTGGAGTCTAGACACAACAACTAAATTACAGGTGTCACATTTCCATTCTTCATCCCATTATTCCACACCACCATTCCTCCACATGAAACAGCCAGAAAGATCAATGATCAGATTCCTCATGATTGAGAAATGAGGAGAAGGTACTGAAACCAGACCAATTATCCAATAGAACTTATGTTTATAGTTTCTTTTGAATAAATGTAGAAATGGACCCTCCAAGTCTTAACAATTGAGAAAGTTACATTTGTCATATCTGAGTTCCTTTATCAGGAAACCAGCCATCAGGATTCCCAGATTGTATTAAGGAACTGAAATTTACTAGATCACTGCATTCAGACAATAAGACTCCAGACCCCTCATTCATCATGACTGCTTCCTTACCCCTCTCCAATTCCTGTTTTCCTAACTGAGCACCTGGTTCTTGTTGACCAACTCCTCTTCCTTACCACTCCAATTCATGTTTTACTGTGTGTAGCCACATTCCTTTTCCACTATATAAATCCACAATTTTAGTTGGTTGGGGAGATGGATTACAGACTGATCTCTCATCCAATGCAGCACCCAATCAAGTCTTCTTCCTTAGCAATGCTTGTTTGTGATTGGCTTCGCAAAATAATCACAACTGTGATTGTTCAGTGACTGGCTTTCTGTGCAGTGAGCAACAGGATGTAGACCAAAGCCTTGGTGTTTCAGTAATTCTTTCACACCACCAAGTCATATTGTTTTTCCTAATACCTGCCCAGGCTGTTTTGTAGGTACCAAACCACTAAAATTTCTACTGAGGGCCTAAATTTTTCAAATCTCTTTCCTCAAGTATTACCCAAAATATTTTTTAACTTATATATTTTTAACACTGATATTAAAAATGTTTGCATATGAACTTAAAGGTCAGAAAAGATATAAATCCTGGTATATTGTAAATACGACATTTGATAATAAAACTGACATTACTTATATTTTTAACACTGATATTAAAAATGTTTGAATATGAACTTAAAGGTCAGAAAAGATATAAATCCTAGTATATTGATATTTGATAATAAAATTGACATTACTTTTTTTCAATGTGTCCAAATTTCATCCGTCTTGATTTCTACCATCACCTACTTAAAAAGTGAAGTAAGATAAAAGGTCAGGCTGGGCATGGTTGCTTATGCCTGTAATCCCAGCACTTTGGGAAGGTCAAGGCAGGAGGATCACTTGAGCCCAGGAGTTTGAGACCAGCCTGGGCAGCATGATGAAACCCCATCTCTATAAAAATATAGAAAAATTATCCAGGTATGGTGGCATGCACCTGTGGTCCCAGCTATTCAGAAGGCTGAGGTGGGAGGACTGATTAAGCTCTGGAGGTCAAGGTTGCAGTGAGATGTAACTATGCCACTATACTCCACCCTGGGTGACAGAGGAAGACCCTGTCTCAAAAAATAATAATAAAAAAGAAAAGGTCAAATTACAAGTTGGGAAATAATATTTGTTAAATATTTCACATTCAAAAAATTAATATCCTAATATATAAAGAGATTTTAACGGTAGGGAAAAATCCAACAGCTCTACAGAAAAATAGGCTATAAAAATGAACATAATGATTCACAGAAAAGTGGATCACAATGTAAATGGTTTTAAACATATGAAAAGATGATCAGTCTTGCTTATGGTAAGATAAACGCATATTAAAACTACACAGAGTTTTCATTTTTCATCTATTAGATGAGCAAAATGCCAAAACCTTAATAGCATTATATTTTAGCAAGCTGAAAGAGGCACTTCATGCACTGCTGGTGGGAATGCAAACATGGCATAACCCCTATGAAGGGGCATTTGATAACATGTGGCAAAGCTCCCTGGGTCTTAATCCCTAGATCCAGAAACCCATTGATTTCACTTTCTCAAAAATACACAGACAAAAGTGCAAAATGACAGATGCATGCTACATTGTGGCACTATTTGTAAAAACAAAAGACCTAAAAAGTCAAGTTTATGTCAGCAAAGGACTGATTGATTAAATTACAGCATATCCATGCCATAGAGTGCTAAGGTGTTTGAACAAAGAAATAAACATTCTTGAACAAAGAAATAAAGATTACGTACTGCTATGGAGTTGACTCGGATGTATTGTTGATATAGTTTGGATATGTGTCCTTGCCCAGATCTCATGATGAATTGTAGTCGTCAGTGTTGGAGATGGCATCTGGTAGGAAGTGACTGGATCATGGGGGTGGATTTCTCATGGATAATTTAGCACCATTCTCTTGGTGCTATTCTCATGATAGTGAGTTCTTGTGATAGCTGGTTGTTTAAAAGTGTGTAGCACCTCCCTTCTTCTTGTTCCTGCTCTTAACTATGTGAGATGCCTGCTTCCCCTTCCTCTGCCATGATTGTAAGTCTCCTGAGGCCTCCCCAGAAGCCAAGCAGATGCCAGCATCATGCTTCCTGTACAGCCACTTGTAGAACCATTAGCCAATTAAACCTCTTTTCTTTATAAATTACCTAGTCTCAGGCATTTCTTTACAGCAATGTGAGAAAAAACTAATACAATTGTTAAATGAAAGGATAAAGAGGGAGAGAAGGAATATATAGTATATTACAGTTAGGAGAAAGGAATACTTACATATGTATGTATATATATAACACACATATGCATATATATGATTTTAAAACAACAATGGAAGGATAGTCTAGAATTTGTGTTCAGTGACTATTTATTGACAGAGCAGGGAAATACAGTGGAATGAAAAGAGATAGAAGCTAGGACTCTTTTTGTGTTACATATTTGAGTTTAGAACCATTAATATCATACAGAATTATAGAGCAATGTTCAATTTTTAAAAATTCATAAAAAAAGAAGTGAACTAAATGAAGCTAAATATGTATCCAGTTGGTGATTGGTAATATAACCATACAAAGAAGAAATTGATGTGATTTGCAAAAATGAATATTAACTGTTTCTAGTATTTACGTTGGGTAGTAATAGTGTTAGTTTTATCATTCTGAAACCTGTGTGCATGTGTTATGGCATGAAACAATGACTATTATATGATATTCTACCATCCCTAGTGTTTTTTGAGAACCAGGGTTGTTACTACGGGAAAAGGGAAGACAGATACATTATTACAACAGAGAAGTACACTGTAGTACTAAATTTAAATTTAAATCATGAATATAAACTCACGATTATTTTGTTTTAGAAATGCATTCTTACACACCTATACATTTCTTGTATCTATCCACTGAACAGGCTCAGAAACAATGACTAGTCTAGTAGCAATGAAAATCCCAACTATGGTTTCAAAATTCCATTTTGACTAAAAGGAAAGAGAACTCCTTGGAGAAATGATTGATTTGAGGAATAGAAAATGTTTATGATGACCCTGAAAGGTCTTATCATACTTAAAATCCAGGAAGCTATTAATAATTACTGGAGTCATGTAATTTTTTATTAGGGTCAAGATCCAACTTCAAGAGGCTCCCATTGACCAAAGATTGGAAACTTTAAGAAAAAGAACCATATTAGCAGTAATGCATTAAAGAATATCAAATATGTTTAAATCCATTACTTTCTAGTGACACTAAAGGCAATAACAACTAATAATTCAACACTAGAGGATCTCAGTGGACACAGTCGTTATTTTGAAAAATGGTAAATGAAAAGACTCAAGCATGAATCCTTCCTTTCTAATATGAATTGTACCAAGACATAACCAAATAATAGATGGGAGAAGTTAGAATCATTAATTAGAATATACTAATGATTAATTCAAATATACTGCACTAATTCTATATATCACCATTTGCAATTCCTAAGGTAATAATGGTTCTAAGCATCAATTGATTCCAGCTGCTAACATTACAAAAAAGAAAATAAATAACCAGATATTAGATGTCTCTTAATGAAAGAAGGCAGCACCATTTATGAAGTATTTTTACCAAAAGATACTGAATCACAATCTATTTGTGCTTTTAGATGCAACTACCAATTTACAGAAAACACAGAGGACAATGGGATATGTTAAATGCAATCATCAAAGTCTAGTCTGTTTGAAATTTTAGAGAACATACAATCTAATTTCTTCAACAAATAATTTAACATGGAAAAATAATTTAAAAGGGGAGAGAACTTGAGATTGTGTGTGTCTGTGAGGAATGGAGGGGTAGGTGGAAAGAGAAAAATAGTCATGAGAAGTAAAAAAGTTATAATTTAAATTGTGAGTTCTGGCTCCAGCCAACGGAGATCAGACACAGCAGTAAGGATAACCCTAAATGCGTAAGAGATAAATATGTCTGTTTTCCTTTGTTCACTGTACTCTTGTGGCAAGATAGCTAGCAAGGTACCCTTCCTGCAGTCCAGAAAACAAAAACCGCATTGCTAAAAAATCCTTTGTCTCAGTGCTGGCTTTTCTTTGCAGCATTGAGCATCTGCTTCCAACACAGTCAAACCCATAAATTAAAAGACTTTAGAGCCATATAACTAATTTTTATGTGTGGGTTTTATCTGAACTTGGATTTAAAAACAGTTTAAAAATCTGGGTTGGAAATATAAGCATTGACTGGATATTTGATAATACTTAAAATTATTGATAATTTTAGGCATCATAATGATACTGTGATTATGTTTTTAAAAAGTTATCTTTTAGAGATATATACTACAATTTTACTGATGAATTGACACAATGACTGGAATTTGCTTCAAAATAATATAGGTCAGGGAGATGTAGGTGGAAGTGTAGATAAAACAGTGTTGGCATGAGTCAATAACTGTGGTAATGAGATAATAGGTACATGCAAGTTCATGGCTACTCTTTCATCTATTCTCACAATAAATAGATAAAAACATCCACTAATAAGCTTGTTTTTAACAGTTTCAATAGTTTTTAACAGGTGTCTTTTCTTAAAATCCATTCCCCTTGCCCATCAATATTTTATCCTAATGTAATGAAAATCTATAAAAAGCATTTTGCTGATCACCTATTTATATTTCTACAAATAAAATAAGTATATAAAGATAGATTTTTAATCTTTAAAGTTTTCATGCTGTGATGAGGTTCTAAGTGTTTCTTCTGGGTTTAATAATCACAATTATTGATTGTAATTATTAATTATTGATAATGTATACTTGATTAGAATTTTTTATATAGACATAAAAAGACTGATAAATAATTATCAAAGATAAAAGCACAATTTTATTTAAATGCATAGTTTAATGTGATAAGTAAGGAAAGTTTAGGGAAACTTGATTAAGGGAGGCTTCATGTTTTTAACTGTTCTTCTGTTTGGTAAACTAGACCAATATATAAAATATAATTAGAATCAAATTTAAAGTTTGAAGTCTAACCATAATCTAACAAAGATGGTTTTCAAGAAAAATCCTCAGATTAGTTTGTATCTTAAATTTTTTCTTTATCTTTTCTTAAAAATCAAGTAGATAGGAGGGAAGCAGAAAATCAGGTAGGAGGGAAAAGAATAACAACACTGACTAAAGGGTTTGCATTGATTTGGGGACACCCTGGACCACCCTCCTGATTAGAGTCTGGGTTTGAATTCAATAAAACCTTCAGTATGCATTTCCTTACAGAACTTCACCTGGCAAGGAAGCCACAGAATTCTAAAGTGAGTCAAGACTGCCAAGTCCTTGGGAGTCAGAGGGCACAGAATCAACAAGAACCCACCTAGAGAACTTTAAGATAATAAAATCTGGAATGAATTTTAACTGGGGATAAAAATCTAGAATAGCAGTGGATCTCGTAAGACCATGCGGTCCAAATCTACAGTTGCAGGTAGCCTCAGAAGTCAATTAAATTAGAACATGACAGGTCTATTTAATGCCAGGGCCAAATAAATACATGAGCAATTAGTAAAGAAGATGGAAGAAAATTCTAACTTGAAAATAATTGATAATCAATTTTTACGTATCTCAGGAAGTTTAAGAATTCCAAAAATTGAAATTGGCCCAATTTCCACATAGAAATGATTATTTAAAGGTTTTGCATAAATGTGGAAATTGACCCTCCCAGTCTTCTTAAAACTTGAAACTTACATTTGTCTCATCTGAGATTCTTTCTAAGGAAAGCAACCCTCAGGCAAGGGATGGAAATTCACTAGATCACTGCATTCAGACAGTGAGATGCCAGACCCCTTATTCATCATGATTGCTTCCTTACAGCTCCCTAATTGTTGTTTTCCCACACTCGTAGTTATATTTTTCCCCCAACTTCATAAGCTCCCCAATTTTAGTTGGTCAGAGAGACAGATTTGAGATTGATCTCTCATGTTCCTCCACTGATGTCACCCAAATAAAAAGCCTTCTTCCCTGGCAATACTCATATTCTCAGTGATTAGCTTTCTGTGCTGTAAGCAATGGGATCTGGACCAAACCACTGGCGTTTCAGCAACAAAATCATAGCTATATGAAAAGTATATGATTTTCCTTAGAAAAATAAAATGAAATGAGACATTTGCCCAAATAAAAGTCAATTAGTGTTTTAAACTTATATAAGGCGTAAAAATCATTGTTAAAAATATTCCAATAAGACAGGTTCAATAATTCACATAAAATTAGAATGCAGTTAAAACCACCTTTGCAGAAATTATAACACTGACAACATTAAGACAGTGGAAGAGATCCAATCAAACCAATTCCCATCTTGCCTTTGACCTCCAAACTGCCCTTGGTCATTCCTGGGTGTGAGCTAAGCCAACTTTGGTAGAAATCTGGTTTATGGTTTAAATGATAATACTCCATCCCAAAACTAAACTGTTTTATAAAACCAAAACATGGTCATGAGGTTAGAATTATAAAAGTGGCCTGAATTCTGCTAAGAGGTAGGCACAGTTAAATGATTGTCAGCCATTGTTCTGGAGGTCACTGGATGTGTAAACTTCTCCAATTATTCCCATGAATTACATGACTATTGTAGAACTTAAAATTGGCCTTTTGAGACATCTTTTCAGACTTTTACATTTCTGAAGATCATATGACTACACCTGGACATGTGACTCATGACTCAACTGGTCCTGTAGCCCCCACTCAGAAGCAGACTCAGTGCAGGAGATCATTTTCCACACCCTGTGATTGCATTTCCCCAACCAATCAGCAGTACCCATTCCCTAGTCCCCATCTGTTTCTTAACCTATCTTTAAAAAACCCTAGCTTCCAAATTTTGGGGGAGGCTGATTTGAGTAGCAGTAAAATTCCAGTTTCCCATTTAGCTGGCTCTCTGTGTATTAAACTCTTTCTCTATTGCAGTTCCCCTGTCTTGATAAATTGGCCCTATCTGGCCGGTAGGCAAGATGAATCAGTTGCTTGGGTGATTACATAGTCATTTCCAAGTATGGGAGCAGTATTTAGGGAAGATAAAGAAACAGAGGTAAGGTAATTTCATAAGATGATATGTAAAGATATAAATTTATGCTCAATTTCAAAGTTTTAGATCACCTAAATTTCAAAAAAAAAAAAAAAATCAAATTAAGGAGACACTTCATCCAACCATTCATACCCTTTAAAACTACCAGCTAATATTTGAAACAACTAGAATAAGTAAGCCACTGCAATACAGGAAGCAGAAAATGGCAGATTCACTTACTGGGAAACTGATCTCTATTATTTAAAATCAATTATTATAACAGATTTCTAAATTAATCCTAGGAATATTTTCTCTCACTCCTACTTGGCAAATTGCAAATGCAATTAGTGGAAATGCATTCAGATTGACTTAAATTAAATCAATGTCAAAAATAAGTAGACAGCTAATAATAGTTTTATTACTGTCTAGTTCTTCTGAAACTCAAAGGCATTCTTAATTACCAAAGTGAACCAGTCCATGATGTTACAAAAATCTTTGAAGTGAAACCAGTTTAAAATAGAAAACATTTGTTTTTAAAATATTTCTGACTTTCAAAAAATGCTCCAAGAAATTAGAAAATTATGTCACTGTATAAAACATATGAATATTTAGCCCTCAAACTTAAAAAAATGCTGTGTTGGCATAAACTCATTAGAAAAAAAACTTAATGTTTAAAAGAACAACATTGATTATAAAGTAATTTCCAGCCCTGACAATTTTCTTGTGCTATATGAAGAAGATATTGTGGAAATGGCTAGGTCTTACTAATTTCCTGAAAAAGAGCTGAGAATCTGATCCTCCAAGGGGACAGAATCCCCATTATCACTTGAAATTGAGATTAAATGAGGTAATAGATATGCGAACCCTTCACATTGCACTAATGCCAATATAAATATAAGATACCATCACTGATAGTACTAGAAGTTGAATTGCCATACAACCTTTCAATTTCAAATGGTTGCAAGGCCAAAGAAGGTCCATACAGAGATACAAGAAGAAAATAAGAATTTGACTGGGCTAAAATAAAATGAATTAACTATCAGGTGTACTTTGGTGAATTGAAGATAGTCACAAGGTGGAATGCAGAAAGTGTGCAATTCAGAGTGCTGAAGATGGGAACCATTCACTGTAGACTTTTGACTGAACTGCTTACAAATCATGGTCAAAGTACTCCTAACTGATTTCACCTGCATGTTGCCATCAGCCTTCACCTAGAGTAACCCTAGGGAAAGAAATAAATGGGAGTTATTTCTTGGGATTTGGACCCAGAGACTCCTGAAGTGCCCTCAAGGGCCACTAATAGAATGTGACTGGGTTTCTCAGTGTAAATACAGTCACTAAGTAACAAAAGGGAAGGTGCTAAAGTGGGACCCAGAAGAAGGCAGCTGCAGAGTTAGAAGCTTCAAATTCTTTCTTTCCTACATAATGATACATTTCAGCCATCCCAGTGGATGCCCGAAACTGTGCATAGTACCAACCCCTATATAAACTATACTTTTTCCTACATGTGCCCACCAAGATAAAGTTAACTTACAAACTGGGCACAGTAGGAGATTAACAACAATATCTCACGATAAAATAGAACAGTTATAACAATGTACTGTAATAAAAGTTATGTGAATGTGATCTCTCTGAAAATATCTTACTGTACTGTATCACTGGAAACTGAAGCCCTGGAGAGTGAAACTGCAAAGTGGACACTACTGTCCTCTTTCTCGCTTTCCTTCCTGATGGTTGTTTCTAGTATGTGGTTTGCATGACTTATGTCTTCCACAATTCTGTTCATTGACACACTTCTTTGCCTCATCATAGCCACTCCTCTCCCTCACCAACTCCTCCTTCAAAACACAAGCTCTTGCACTTCAACACTGCTTGCCTTTTCCTGTAGAAAGAAAAGCAGTGCCTTCAAAACAGTACCTCTACAGTGACCTGTTAGGACTTTTTTGACATAGGGAGAGAAGTTCCTCTTTGACCTTTAAAAAGTTTCCTCCACAATAAATTGTGCCGCCTGCCATATTGCATCATTGAAAATAAGACATTTTCTATCGGAGAACCAGTTACTCAAGCAAAACCATTTTTCTAAACCCACCATAGCCTGGAATAACCATTTATTATTAAAACAATGACCTTTTAGAAAGTATGGTTATCAGTCTCTGTCATATTATTTGAGCTCTCCCAAGCTCTACGACCCTAGGCAACTCAACCTCCCCAAGCCTTGGTTTCTTCATCTAGAAAATGTAGACATTAATAGGCCCTGCATCACAGAGTTTTTGTGAAGATCAAATGAAATCATTCATGTAAAGTTCTTAGTACTCTTTTAGCACAAAGTAAGGAAAATCTTAGCAGCTCCTGTTGCTGTTGCTGTAGTACTATTTGCTATTGCTGCTGATTTTGTTACTATCATTATATGTGTAAAAGATATGCTTTTTTCATTGTCCCTGGGCTCCAGTTAGTCCAGTTTTCACAATTATCATCTCACACATAGACAAGGAAAAGGATCCAAAAGTTACAAATATACAAAATTACCTTGGCTACATGCCTTATAAATGAAGAGACATTAGTATATTTTAAATAGTCTGTGAAAAGAAAAGGGGAAAAGTTTCAGAACGTGGATGTAGGATAAAGGGGAGAAACATTTCCAAGACTCTGGGCTAGGGATGGAAGCATGTTTCATCAGATGCCTGTGCACTAACATCATTAGACTGTTTTAATTTGGGCACCTTCATAATCTTTCCTGGTTCAAAAATGTTAACCTTGGTCTGTTGCAATGCCCTTACTCTCCTTAACATACAAGATCTTTCTCAATGAATTGCTTGCTTTGCCCCTCAAAGCCACGTTCGTCAATCTTACTTTCTCTTTTAGTGATCATCCACAAACTTCACCGAGCTTATACTTATGCTGCAGTGTGTGATCTATTTGACAGTGACTTCTTTACATTTTGCAACCTGGCGTGTGGCCCATCACTCTATGAAAAATATTCTCTCTGTGACCTCTTGCTCAACTATGTCCTTGTATCTGTGAGCTCCAGAGGTCTGTTCTCTCAGTGCTAGCCTTCCAGCACAGCTTCAAAACATCTAATCCTCTCCTTCCATTGGTGATACCATTCTTCCCTGGCTTCTAAGACACTGCCCTCTTCTGTTTCCCCTGTGTGTGTCTCCGGTCACTGAGCCTTCATCCCTAGTTCCTCTTCCTCTGCTTGTCCCTTCAGTGTATACATTCCCTAAGGTTCTGTCCTTAGTCCTCCTCTTTCTATTACGCCCTCCTCTAACTACAGTTACCTGAATTTTGAAAACCCAGACTGCCAAGTCTCTATCTCCACTAGCACGCATCCAGAGCTGTATCCAGATGGCCACCTTAGAGGTCTCCCATGCCTCAGCTCAAGAGTTCCCCCATCCAGACATGCTTCTCCTTCTTGCTTTATTCCTTAATTAATTGCACCTTCATTAACTCTACCCTTCTGATTTAGAAACCTCAGTATTATCTTTAATTTGTATTTATGTGCCAATCCTACATAAAATCAACAATCAAACACAATTACTTCTGTCTGAAACATTTCCAATATCTGGTTCTTTTCTCCTCAGAAATCTTCAATGGATCCCAGTTGCCCCTCAAGAATAGAATGGAGATTTCTAAGGAGGAGATCAAAAGATTACTAGGCAATAATCTTACTTTTGGGCATGAATCCTCACTCTCTTCAGGAATTCTGGGCTTTCTCTTCTAACCAGACATTTCCTGATCATACAAACACTTTTGAGCTTTTGAATCTTGGTAAGTGAAATTGCCCTGAACTGAAATATCCTTTCTTCTTTCCAACTACTGGAATCCTATCTATCTTTGAAGTTCAAATACCAACTTCTTTCTGTAACCTTCTTTGATATTCACAGAATTCACACCCCTTTATGCTGTGATCATATAGGACTTTGTGTTTACACATTTAAAGCATTTAAGTCAGGCTTATTAACACATTTTCTCTGTCTGAATTTCAGACTCATATTTAATTCCTCAATAAACATCTGCACTGGGTTAACCCTCAAGTCCCTCAAATTCGTTACACTCAAGTTGAACACACCCTGTTGACTGGACTTGGTCTTTCTACCGTGTGCTCTCTGCTGGGAATCACCCTTCATTCTTCCATCTCTTTCTAATCTCACACCCTGCCTAACTGGTTCTAGCTTCTAAATATCTTTCTAAGGTATTCACATCTCTTCCCCCACTATTAATAAACTAGTTCATACCAGCATGTTTCATTGTTAGCTTTCTTCTTCTGGTCAATGATTAGTCAATTGATTAGAATTGCTAATAAAAAAGATAAAGTCTCAGTTCAGGAAAATAAACATCAAATTGTATAATCTATATGTAGTCATCTAACCTTCATAGTTTTCTGTCTTCTCTTTTAAATTCCATAAGGCAGCTCACTATAGTAAAGTTTTTTTGTGTTTTTAGAAGTTATCTCTTGGTATATCAAGTTAAAAATTAATTTCGTGGTTCAGTATTCAGATATTTTTCCATTTAGTTATAATAAAAGCTAAGAAGCCACCATATTATTCTTTTTTTCTTTCTATGACCAATGTCCAAAAATGGCTTAGAGAAATTAAATGTTACTTTTATGTGGGTCAAGTCCAGTCAACTAAGAAAAAACAGGATACAGACATCTGAAAACAATGTGCCTATTAAAACTTCCTTTTACACTTTCTTTTTAAGTGTTTAAATTAGAGTTTAGTTCAAAGTATGCAGTAATTTACTTATTCAGCTTCTAGGGCCAAAATGAAATGTGCCAATTTTATTAATCTGAACAATGGTGCCTTTGCATTTGAAAAGCTCAAGAAACAGCCCTTCACCATCAGGCTAATCACTTCAAGTTTTCTTTTCCTTATCTCTGCCCATTTTGCTAGTTCCCATTATTTGCATGAAGACTCTCAGAGAATTACCAGACCAGAAATGCAACTCATTGTATTCCTTCTTCTAAAACGGGTAGAAATCATTTTTGAGATCATTTTCAAAATTGGAACATTGCTGAAAGGAAGAAAATCAAATAGATGGATAACCTTGAGCTTAAGGAAGAAATATATGTTAAGCAAGCAATAGTTGTGACATAAAGTAATAATATTTCTCATTAAGTAAATTGTTTTTAAACTTTCACATAAGTTTAAAATAGCCAGGAAACGAATTTTATCTGATACAATTATAAATGGAATTAATGACAATAGTTTACAACCTTATTTCAAACGTTTGTTTTTTATTAGTTTTAAGGAATTCCACATGCTTATTTTGCTCTGGGGAAATCAACTGAAATCGTATATTGAAGGATGCTAGTAGGTATGTAGTATACTGATGCGGACAGGAGACGGAAATACGGGGTAGAAGAGGGTGGTTCCCCTGCAAAGGCCCCACCCTCAAGCCTGCATACTCATGGCCCTAAATGAGAACAAGCATTCCTGTTTTCACACTGCCTTTTGGTCCGTCACACCTCCTATACTGCACCCATATAAACCCCAGGCTCCAGAGGAGACCAGCAGGTGAGGAGACAGTGAGGCAAGCAGACAGAGAGGGGTACAATGCAGCGATAAAGAGAGAAGAGTAGAGACGTCTGAATGCTGAGAGGAATTTGGCTGGGGGCCGTGCAAGAGGAGTGTTGTTACCGGGCTGCCCAACTCCAGGGGAAGTCACCTTCCCACTCCAATCCCCCTACCCGCCACCCTTCCAGGTCCCCATCCATCCCACTGAAAGCCAACTCCACCATTCAATAAAACCTCGCATTCACCCTTCCAGTCCGTGTGTGACCCAACTTTTCCGGGATGCTGGACAAGAGCTCAGAATACAGAAAGCTGTTATACTGGTCCCTTGCCCTTGTGAAAAGGCAGAGAGTCCACTGAGCTGATTAACCCTCAAGTCGTCCATGGGAGGCCAAGCTGAAAGAGCTTTGTAACACTGAGGTTGCAGGCACCCACCACTAGACACTACCATGGGGCCACAGCCCAAAGTGCTGATCCTGGCCTCTGCACCTGCCCATCTGCATGGTCCTCCTCTCTCAAGGGGTTTGAGCAGCACACGACCAAACAGGAGAGCCAGACCCCTGCCGCATATACTGAAGGCGAATCAGAAAAGTCTCCCGTTTTGTACTATGTGACCATGTGACATGCTTATGACATGCTAGAGAATTTGCCAGTGGTAGATTGCCAGGCCGTTTGTAATGAAAATTAAAATGCAAGTTCTATGCTGAGCTCAACTGCTGAAAGGGTAACAGACTTGGAAAATGCCAGATGTACAACAGAAAACATTTCTCCATGGTATTCCTGGTACCTGGTACCACAGTAGATACTCAACAATTTTTGAATAAATGAGTGAGATGGTTGAGTTAGCTTAGGAGACATTAACAGAAAATTAAAAATATTATTTGATTGTCTAAGATCTGAGAAGTCCATTAAGAAAAATTCCCAAACAATGCATTAGGAGAGAACATATTCTAATCTGGAAAATTTCAAGATTATTGTTTTGTTCATTTCTTTGCTTTTTTTTCTTTTTAAAATCCAATGAAAAGATTTAGCAAAAATTCCCAAGAGTCTGTGTGGTACATTTAATCAGTGATCTGTGAGACCTTGGGGTTTGAAAAGAAAGTATGACCTCTACAAGAATTTAGCCTCACTTTGTTGTAGACTTAATAAAAATAGAATCAAGGATCACTGCCTAAAAGCCACTTCTCATCAGAAAATGGTTTATAAAATTTATTTGCACATTACAACCTTAGAGATAAATCATAAAATGGAAATCTAGAGTCCAGCCTAGCCTGTTTCTTCATTAAACCTCACACAATGTGATGAGGAGCTGTAGAGTTCTGAGGAATATGTTTTGAAACCCATTGTCTCAGAGGATTCTTTTGAGGAACCTGAAAGCAAGAACTTCCTGTAGGGAAATGATGAGAGTTGGATATTGTAATAATGCAGTTACCATTTACTGAATGTCTACTAGATCTAGGTACTTCGAAGAACTTATTTCATTGATCTGAGTTAAGTATTACGTCAGAGCCATGTGAACCAGAGCAACTCCATCTTGAATAGGAGCTGTATAAAATGAGGTTGAAACCTACTGGGTTGCATTCCAGATGGTTAAGGCATTCTAAGTCACAGGATGAGATAGGAAGTCATCACAAGATATAGGTCATAAAGACTTTGCTGATAAAACAGCTTGCAGTAAAGAAGCTGGCCAAAACCCACCAAAACCAAGATGGCAACAAGAGTGACCTCTGGTCATCCTCACTGCTACACTCCCATCAGGGCCATGACAGTTTACAGATGCCATGGCAACATCAGGAAGTTACCCTATATGATCTAAAAAAGGGAAGCATGAATAATCCACCCCTTGCTTAGCATATAATCAAGAAATACTCATAAAAATGGGTAACCAGCAGCCCATGCTGCTGCTCTGCCTATGGGGTAGCCATTCTTTATTCCTTTACTTTCTTAATAAACTTGCTTTCACTTTATGGACTCGCCCTGAATTATTTCTTGTGCGACATCCAAGAACCCTCTCTTGGAGTCTGGATCAGGACCCCTTTCCAGTAACAATTATGTGTCTCATTAAAAAATGAGAAAGCTGAGGTTCACAGAGGTTAAATTGCCAAAGTCATTCAAATGCTAAGTACATTTTTGACTACTCAACTGCTTTAAGTATGACCCAACGAAAGAACAGGCTTCTCTTACTGCATTGATTTTCCAAAGTATCCTTCTTCTGTTGAGCAAGGTTCTGTGGGGCTAATAGATGTACGTACTTCCAAGCAGGTTAGATTTTCCAGAGGGAATCAGCATTGTGCATGGTTAGGGGTGGAACAGCTAAAAAGTTTGTCATGATCACCTGACTTTTAGGAACCATAAACCCACTATCGTAACAGAGCCTCCTCATGGAACCAACCCTCAGACACTGACACAACTCCTTATTCTAGATTCAAGGATCTTGCCTGGGGCTGACCCATCACACTCAACTATCCTAACCCCTCCAAAGTTCCAGAATGAACACAGAGGAGATCTCACATGATCAGTAAAGCTGCTTATGCATTTGTCAAATTATGCAATTTAAGATTATAATCCAGAATTATGCAACACAGTGAAAGCGAATGTAAACAATGGCTTTACTTTATAATCATGTATCATTTACATTCATCATAGAAAATATAAATAATAGGGCATATTAATATCTAAATAATAGGGAATATTAGTAATAAAGTATATTCACATCTAAGGAAAGATGTTAATAATAGAGAAAACTATGGGTGGAGATATAGGGGTGGAGAGTATTTGGGAATGCTGTATTTTCTGCTTAATTTTTCTGTAAACAAAATTGCTCTAAAAACTAAAGTTTATTAATTTTTTAAAAGTTAGCTATTTTCTGGAGCAACTGTATAAAACAATACATATCCAAAAGAAGACAAACATTAAAGTTAAGAAAATTCAAATTTAGAATTTACTGAGCCTCTAACTCTTCAGCCCCACACTTAAACTTGCACATTCAGACAAAGTGGCCAGTGGCTGGCTGCATTCAAATTCAAAGGTAAGGCTGAGTGGAAAACAGCTATGAAAGAAATCCACAGGTTGGTGCCAGGTTAATGATCTTCCTGATGAGATCCCAAATTACTTGGTGCAGGTTTCTCACCAGACAGGGTAGTAAACCCAAAAAAGGCAAAACTACTTTGGTAACCCTATGTTCATCAAGATATCTGACTACCCAGGGTTAGCTGCTCACTTCAAAGGTTTCTAAAACTGGGGCAGAAAGAGCTTCAGTTCTTTTTTTTTTTTTTAAAGGGTCACTGCAATCTCCACCTCTCATGCTCAAGTGATTCTCCTGCCTCAGCCTCCCAAGTAGCTGAGATTACAGATGCGTGCCACCACACCCAGCTAATTTTTGTATTTTTAGTAGGGATGGGGTTTCAGCAGGCTGGTCCTGAATGCTTGACTTCAGGATCCTCCCACCTTGGCCTCCTGTGTGAGCCACCGTGCCAGCCAAGAGCTTCAATTCTTTCTGAACTCCAGGTCTAGTGTAGAAGCAGAGCAGATGCTTCCTTCCCATTTGACTCAAATGCCACCTTCACAGTGCAACATTCACCAAATGAGCACTTTTGAACTGCAGACCCTCACTCTGGCCACCCAGGGTCACCTTTCTGACTATCTTTCCACCCCAACCCAACCCGGGCACTTATTGCCATTAATAAGCACACTACATGTTTTACTTACTTTGTTTATTGTTTCCTCACCTGACTAGTCGAAATTCCAAGAGAGCGGTGATTTTGTTTTTATTATTGTGTCCTCAGCCCCTTAATACAGTACCTTGCTTTTAGCATGGCTCCCATAAATATTTGTTGATTCGAATGAATAAACCACCACTTGGAAGATGGAGTGGGCATGAAAAGGAATTATAAACAGAACCATCAGAGTTTAAGGCTCTCCTGCTCTACCTCCCCCACCCTTTCTGCATGGGCTTTCCCAGCTTATTTTTGACACACTGCATTGGGTTGTCTACTGCCAGTGCGAAGATTGCTGAAGACAGAGCAGTGGTCAACAGGATTGGCTGTTAAGATTATAATCCAGATGTAACTGGGATGGAGGCTTAAGGAAAATAGCGTTTTGACCAAAAATATAGTACTTTCTGGTTTTGGGTTTTTTTTTATTTTCACTGTGGCTAGCATAATGAGAATGACCAGTTGGCTACTTAGTACAACTGCCAAGCAGAAAGATTATATGATATACTCTACAGAGGTCACCATGTCAAGGTTTTCTTTGCTGCTGCACCAAAAAAAGAAATAACTAGTCTAAACCACTTAAACACAGTAGAAAACATAAAAACAAATGCACCCCCAAAGGACTCTACTTAGGGTTCCCACGACAAGTCTTCCAAAATCAACAGTGCGGTTTATCTGAATGTTATCAAAGCTCACTAGCCATGCATTCCCATGACATGACTCAGTGATTTCATTTCCTGCCTGCACTTCCGCTAGCTCTGGGCCTCACTGTGAGCTTGGCTGTCAAGTGTAGTAATGCCAGATACTTCTAGCTGCTCCATGTAGACCATAAAAATTCTTCAGAAAATATACAACATGTGAGAATAATATCAGAAACCAATTTACTTCCCAATTTCATCCATTCTTGTAATTGCACCTGCCAATTAAAAAAGTATTCAGAACTCTAGGTTTTCTTGGACATCACTCAAACCAATTACCATCTTAACCATTTTAAGTGGACAGTTCAGTGGAAATGTAGAATTTTGAACTTGTCTTTTATATTAGAGACTTCTTAAGAAAATGCTGACTTACCAAATAAGAGCTCTTCTATACATGGCAATATTTAAGAAAGCCTTGAAGATAAATGATAAACATGTACAAGGGGCAGCATGAACTAAAGTTAAAGGCTAGGAAAGCTTGAACACTTTCTTCATGTGGATTACTTACTTTCTTATTAGTCTTGAGTCAAATATTTAAATATTTGTGTCTCAGATTTCCAATCTTCTAAACAGGATTGAAATACTTGCCATGTATTTATTATGTTTGAATAAAGCTAGTAAGAAGGAGGAGGAGGATGTTATATATACTTTTAAATTGTTTTGTACTACCCTCTGCTTTCTATACCTTTTTTATAATGGATGATTTAAATAAATTTTCATCTTGAGCTAATAATCTCTCCACATTTAATATAATTTATTTTTTATTCAGACAACTATAATAATATAATCATATTATTATATATTATGGAATTATATAATAAATATATACAGATTGCACATAATGTAATTATATAATCATTATAATTATACATTAACAATACATATTTAAGTAATTTTACATTTATAGTATATTTATAATTTTAATGTTTGATTTTATAATTTATGATTGTTTAAATATAATTTATAATCTACCTACATAATTTAAAATATAAACATAAGTATAATATAAATTTTATAATGTACATATGCATTATAATTTACATATACATTATAAAATTCATTTTATAAAATAAAAAACTATTTTATAAAAAATAAAGTGTATTTACAATGACAAATACATTGTACCTAACACTGCCTCATTGTTATTGTTACTATTATTATAATTGTTAATTTATTTAAAATAATTGGTCAGTTTCCATAATATTCTCCTGGTAGAAACTTCCTCCTGGTATCATTTTTAATACACAAATCTCTCCCTAACTCATCATCCCACTTGATTATGCAATCTGTCTTCTTCTTATACATGATATTTATGTATAAGAAATATAAATATATATATTTATATACATGACTTATATTTGATATATTTATATATGATATGTATATTTATATACATGATATATGATATTTATATACATGACCTTATATATGATATTTATATACATGACCTAAATAAAATTTAGGTCAGACAGTTGTGTAATATCAATTCCTCTGAATTACCTGTATGCATAGGCACATATAATGTGTTTTTAAGTGTCAAGCACCCAAATGGCTTCCATGTTTAACTCTTTTTATATAACACTAGAACAGAAGAGTACTTTTACATTTCATGATGATGATTATGATAGTGATGACATAATTTAAACATACTCATTGCTGTTTTTAACACAGAAGAAATATATGCCATTTTGTCTCAACATCAAATTATAAATTTTCAAATTCTATTAGATCTTTGAGTTTTGAAAATCTTTACATAGTTTCATTTCAGGATAAATTAAGGCTATGTGATAAACTACTCCCTGTTAGGTTGGTATTATCCTACAAGTATCATTTTTCTCAACTGAACATCAAGTATTTAACAAATGGATAATTTTGTAAGAAAAATCTGTTTGGCTTATTTTCATAGCTTTGTGGTTATTCTTTATGGCAAGAAAAATAGATGTTGGGTGTCCTCCCAAATTCTGAGAATAAAAGACAGGTTTAGCTTAATTAGCATGACCTCAAATGAGTCCCATCATATTCCAAGACCTTTAAGTTTCCCAAATCATTAATCTAATTACCATCCTGAAAAAACTGATCTAGTGTACTCCTCCATGCACAAATGTATGTTATTGATGTTATGTGCTTAATATTAAGATGTAACCAAAAAACATACAGTCTACTTCCTTCCCATGAAGACTGAATTTTGTTCTCTGAGTAATATCAGTCATCTAAAGGACTATGTATAAGACTGTTCTCAGTCTGAAATTTTGTTTCCTTCAATCATAGTTGAAGCTATGATTATGTCAACCTTGGAAGGTCTCTATCTTAATAAAGAAGAAAGGTTTTCCAAGATCATAAAAATATTTAGTAAACAGGTGGTAGTATGAGCTTTTAGTTCTAAATCAGAGCTAAATCACTAAGTCACTCATCCTGGTTATCTTGACACTGATCTATTTATTTCTCTCCCCTTTTTAATATAAAAACCTGTCAAGTTCATTTGGTGGCCAAATTAACTGATTTATTTATCTACTATCTGCTTTAAAAATCACTATTAGTCTTTCCCTGTCTGTTTTGAACTAATTACTGTGGTTTCAACATCCACCAAGCGCCAAGTACCATTGTGTCTTCTTTTAGGTCCAGTGAGCCCTATTCTTTGTGGAGAGTATCAGGTTTGGTGAAGGTGGAGTTAAACATGTGAGAGTGTCCTGGCATATACAACCCTCAGAACTCTGAAATGATTATAATTTGGAAAATATGCAATTATTTTTGTGATTCTAGTATGTTACTTTAGTATCATGGGAATTGATAAATACCGACATACAAAACTCTGTAATATGAAACGAGTCCCTTCACCATGTGAATCCATAACAACCAACTTCTTACTAGCATAGACATTACAATAGTGGCTAATAAAAAAGAGCTGTGGTACCAAAGACTGATTTCAAAGAGACAATCTAGAAGCTACTGATACTTCCTCATGTCTAAATTGAAGATTTAAAAGCATTTAGTTCATTGCAAACAGAGAAAAATAACATATTTACCCTTGAGTCTTAAAAGTCAGTATGAAATAGTTACAAGCACAGCATGACAACTGATAACCTTCAATTATAAGAAGTTGGAATTCTTCTCTGCTAAGTGTGCACACCGGGTCAAATTGTTATCTCAATGTTGATGAAAAAGGCTTTAATGGAAATGATAAGAGTGAGAGTTAAATAGATCAAAATTCAAGTTCCTCTAATTACTTTACATTAGGAATTGTTAGAGCCTCCTTATTTCAGAATATTGCTGTGGGTCATGAATTTGATGTTTTAAAATATTTGCATTTTTGTAATAGGCAAAAGATAAGGTCATAGGACCTCTACTAATATAATGAGAGAAACATAAGATTAGCTTTAGGTAGAAAAGATAATCAGTGAGATTGAATGAGTTTAAATGCTTTCTATTATTAAATGTACCTGAATTATACATAAAAAAGACAATTTCAAATAACGTCTTTGCAAGATAAGACACAAATACTTCTTGTATTAAATAAAAAATGCTAAAATGGTACAGGGAAAAATAATAAGGAATCAAAAGTAAAGACTACATTCAGCTATAATCCAAGTTATAAAATAGTGAAGAAAGCCATTCCCTGCACCTCCGTCATATTTTCAATATTGCATATTTGCATATGCCATGCTTCAGAAATACTGAGAGAGGAACCCTGATAGTCTCAAATTCTTCCCAAGACAACAAACCTATTTTGAGTACACTGTAGCACTTTGGGAGTCCGAGGCAAGTGGATCACCTGAGGTCAAAAGTTCTACTAGCCTGCTGGCCAACATGATGAAACCTGGTCTCTACTAAAAATGCAAAAAATAGACAGGCGTGGTGGCATGTACCTGTAATCCTAACTACTCAGGAGGCTGAGGCAGGAGAATCGCTTGAACCCAGGAGGCGGAAGCTGCAGTGAGCTGAGATCACACCATTGCACTCCAGCCTGGGCAACAGAGTGAGACTCTCACAAAACACAAACAAAAACAAAAACAAATTTCACCACAGAGTGAACCTCAGAAATGATTCCATCTGATAATCTTATTTTTATGAATGACAAAACTGAGGTGGAGAGAAGTTGAGTGGGTGGAACAATATAATAGTTAACTTAAGCTGCCATGACAAAATACCATAGGCTGGTTGGTTCAATAACAGAAATTTATTTCTCATAGTTCTAGAGTCTAGAAGTCCAACATCAAGGTGCCAATGTAGTTGGCCTCTGGTGAGAGCTCTCCCTGGGTTGCAGATGGCCACTTTGTTGCTGAATTCTCACATGACTGAGAGAAAAGGAGCTCCAGTCTCCTCTTCTTCTTTTTAAGAGACAAGGTCTTGCTCTGTTCCCCAGGCTAGAGTGCAGTGGCACAATCATAGCTCATTGCAGACTCAAATTCCTAGGCTGAAGCAATACTCCTGCCTCAGTCTCCCAAGTAGCTGGCACTACAGGCACCTGCTGGTGTACCTGAGATTTTTTTTTTCCCGCTGTACTGCCTAGGCTGGTCTTCAACTCCTGGCCTAAAGCAATCCTCCAACTTTGGCCTCCCAAACTGCTTAGATTACAGGCTTGGGTCACTGTGCCTGGCCACTCTTCCTCCTCTAATAAAAACACTGATCCTATCATGAGAGTCCTACGTCCAAGTCTTTACCTTAATTACCTCCCAAATGCCCCACCTCCAAATACCATTGCATTGTGGGTTAGGGCTTCAACATATAAATTTGGGAAGGAGGGACACAAACACTCAACCCATAACAAAGGATTAACAAAAATTCAGAGTGAAACTAAGAGCTAGAACCTAGGCCTGCTGAAACCCTGGCCAGCCATCTTTTCAAATCAAATTATCGGTTAATTCTCACTTACATTACTTGAGTTCTAAAATTAATTGCGCAATTTTTAAAAACATAGTTGAAATAATGCTAAGGATCAGAAAACCAGCAGAGAAGGAAAATGAGATTAACAATATCCTACAGTTCTGTATCTTATACGTATAAAATTTTTTTCTATGCCATCTGGTGCCTGTCTCACATCAATTCACTATGTTCCTTTTTAATAATCATCCTTAATGCACCTGAACAGAATGTATTAGAGATGCTCAATGAAAATTTTTTCTTGCTGCTAAATAAATCCATTTCGGGTGCTCTTTGGCTTATTTCTTCAGACACAATCAATTGAGGGCTTGATGAAATCCTTTCTGCCTCAGACTGTGATGACTTCTAACATTTTGTTTATGTATTTAGCAGCAAAAAGGAATCAAGAGCTGCCAAGTATTATTAAAGTAGAACCAATACGGCAGAAATTCTATCATGAGGGCAGCATCACTAATGAAGTAAAGCAGTGAGATAGAAAATTCTAACCATAACCCCAGTTTCTAACTCCTCATGATATGGAGACATTGATTCTCTGTTTTTAAATTTAAACAACAAAGATAATCATCTCGTATTAAGGATTCTCAAATAGTGCTTCAGTATACATGTAATAATTAGAAAATGCTTGCTTTTTAAGGCAAAACAGTATTAATTATCATAAAAATATTTTTGGTGTTAAAAAAAAACCTTTAGAATAACAAAAAACCCTGCCACATCAACTTCCTTTCCTCTACCTACCTTAATTGTTCCACATCTTTTTTTGAGAGAGACAGAGAGTCTTGCTCTGTTGCTCAGTGGCGCGATCTCAGGTCACTCTGCCTCCTGGGTTCAAGCGATTCTCCTGCCTCAGCCTCCCAAGTAGCTGGGATTACAGACACCCACCACCAAATCCAAGTAATTTTTGTATTTTGTATAGAGACATCGTTTCACCATGTTGGCCAGGCTGGTCTCAAACTCCTGGCTTCAAGAGAACCACCCGCCTCGGACTCCCATGTGCAGGGATGACATGCCTGAGCCACTGCACCCTGCCCCATATCTTCTTATAAAAAATAAATTACACCATGAAGATGGCAGCAATAGTTGCTCTATTTGAGACATTGCTAGAAAGGTCTTACTTCTGCAGAAAAAGTCCTTCAGCTATAGCCTGCATATTACTCTGCCTGAAAGAAAGCCTGCTCCCCAAGTACAACTCACAGCAGCTTGGGTGTTCAGTGAGAACTGAATAAAGGAGCCCAACACTCCTCCTCCTAATTCTGTGAGTTTACAATCCAGTATTTGTTGCTCTTATAAACAAAGACTGGGAATAGTAAATTGATGGCAGAAGGAAAATAAATATTTATTGAGTGTCCTCCACGTGGTCAGCAAAGCATTAAGCTTCACTTTATTATACCATTACACCATTCTTAGAAAAATGTCCCAAATGTTCTACAAATAAGGAAACTGAGGATAAGGCCGTAAAAACCGAAGATTCATTAGTTGGTAATTGGTATAGCTAGAATCCATCCTCAGGTTTCTCTAGTACTAAAAAATAATTTAGTATATAATTTAATAAGTAATTAAACATTCATATAGAATTATCTCACATTTTAAAAAGTCATTTCACAAAAATGAATATTCCTATATAGCAGGACATTAAATATTACGAGCCAGAAAAATTATATATGGTTTTGCACAGATATAAAATATAATACCAAAACATTAATATTATCCTTTTAAGTAATTCTTAAACACAAAACATCATTTAAAATAAAAGACAATTTTCAAATTTGTCTGGCAAACAAGTCTGCCAAACAGCAACGTCTTCTGATTTAACTACATCTTTTGTTAAATTTTTTATCCCCAACTTTCATGAACATTTAGAACCAAGTATTTCAAAGTCTAGTTTGACATGTATTGTTATAATGACAAAAATGACAGATGAAAATCAGTGGCCAAGCCAAAATAGCACCTCATGCTCATGGGTCCTTTTTTGGTGGGACCTCTGAAGTATATTTATTTCATTTCTTACAAGATATAGCTATAGTGTGGTCTGCAGAGTCCTGGGCATATCTGAGATGCTTTCTGAGGGTTTTTGAGGTCAAAATTATTTTCTTTATACGACTAAGATGTCGTCTGCCTTTTTTACTATGTTGATATATTCACTAGTGGTGTAAAAACAATGCTGCGTAAAACTGTTGATGTCATAGCACAAGTCAAAGCAGTGGTCCCCAACTGTACCCACAGTCACTGTACTCTTCAGTGGCATGCACTTGTAGGGGAAAAAATACAGTGCAAGTTTCACCTAAGAATATTATTAATGAAGCAATAAAAAATTGTTTTCTTAAATCTCAATGCCTAAGTACATATTTTTAATATTCTGTGTGACAACATAGGAAGAAAGCATTAAAGCACTTTTCTTGCATTTTGCAAGAAAAGACTGCTTGGGGAAAAAGCATGTGTGACTGAGTTGCAAGCTGACTCAGGTACTTTTTTGTGAAGGACCATTTTTACTTGCATGAACAACTCACAAACTCTGCTTATTCAGATGGGGGTGTTTGGCAGACATTTTCTCAAAAATTAATAAAGTGAGTCTATCACTGACAATTTTTCTTGTCAACAATATAATCCCAGCTTTCAAGAGAAAATTAGAAGCTTAGAAAATTTATATTCACCACTATGAGCTTGAAAGCTTCCAAATACTTAGAGACTTTGCTAAAAATGGTGTTGATGAAAATGGATGTGGTATTTTTGATGTTATATAACGAAATGTGTCACAATTGGAAGATTTCCATAACTCAGTGAACAAATATTTTCCAAACAATCAAGGCATGCTAAAAAAAATATCAAGCACAGATAAAAGATAAAGTCAAACGGCAAATTTGACCAATGGATTATAATGTAAGAGAATATGAAAAGCTCATTGGTATGGTTTCAGATTCTACATATGTAGAAATTACCACCAGTTGAGTTTTGGTGTAGTATAAAAGAATATATACAATTATCTAAAAAGGCTCTTAAAATACTTCTTGTCCAGGTTTGGTGGCTCTTACCTGTAATTCCAGCAGTCCAAGAGGCCAAGGTGGGAGGATCCCTTAAGCCCAGGAGTTCAAGACCTGCCTGTGCAACATAGTAAGACTCTGTCTCTACAAATTAGCCTGTAGTCCCCAGTTACTTAGGAGGTTCAGGTGAGAGGATCACTTGAGCTTGGGAGGTCAAGGCTGCAGAAAGCCATGATCATGTCACTGCACTCCAGCCTGGGCAACAGAGCAAGATGGTCTCATAAAATAAAACAAAATACTTCTCCGTTTTCCAACTACATAACTGTAATGCCAGATTTTCTTCTACCCAAAACAACATAGTTATGAATTGAAGCAGAAGCAAGTATAAAAATTCAGTTGCTGTCTATTAAGTCAGATATTACAGAAATTCGCAAAAGTATAAAAAATAGTAATGAAGCAAGTGAGGTTTTTTAATGTAAAACTCTTCTCAATTTTTTTTTGTTTAGAAAATATAGTAATGTTTCACCAAAATATTATAATTACATTAACTTTTTGGTTTATTGTTATTTTAAATAAAATTATGAAAAATAATTTTAAAACTTCTGATTGAATATTTAATAAAGTAAACATTAATAGCTTAAAATTTATTAAGGACTCACAAAATCAATAGCTCTTTGGGGTCCTTAATAAATTTTAAGAGTTAAAAGGGCTCTTGAGGCCAATGTGTATGAAAGACAGTGTGCTACAGAAAGAATGTGTGTTCAGTAATTCCAACTGACTCTTGAACAAGGCAGAAGTTAGGGATGTTGACCCCTGA
The DNA here is from genome assembly GCF_048565385.1 of Saimiri boliviensis. Classification (NCBI taxonomy): domain Eukaryota; kingdom Metazoa; phylum Chordata; class Mammalia; order Primates; family Cebidae; genus Saimiri; species Saimiri boliviensis. The sequence goes on along the minus strand of NC_133464.1, from coordinate 75,416,778 downwards.
CACTGTTAAAAATCCAAGTAGAACTTCTGAGTCCCCCCAAAAAACTTAACTGCTAACACAGCCTACTGTTGACTGCATACCTTACTGATAACATAAATAACTGACAAGCACATATTTTGTATGTTGTATGTATTATATACTGTATTCTCACAACAAAGTAAGCAAGGGAAACTTTTTGAAGAAAATCGTAAGAAAGAGAAACTATATTTATTATTAAGTGGAAGCAGATCATCACAAAAATCTTCTTGTTGAGCAAGCTGAGGAGGAGTGGGAGGAAAAGGGGTTGGTCTTGCTGTCTCAGGGGTATCAGAAGTGGAAGAAAATCCACATGTAAGCAGACCTGTGCAGTACAAGTCCGTGTTGTTCAAGGATCAATTGTACATGATAATATGTGACTAAGTCTAAACTGTGTTTAGTATCTGCCTCCCATCTTTAAAGTGACTTGCCTAATGTAAGGAATACGGGCTTTTTGATTTAGCACCTTCTTCAGAAGAACCACTCCTCTGCCATTCTCAGTGCAAGTGGCTGATCCTACTCTCTGGATCCAGAGGACGTTGGCATGTGTTGCAGAACTTACTAAGTATAGTACTACATTCCTGAAGAAATGGTCGGGTGGCCCAGACAGGCCAACAAAGGAATGTTTGTGTCTACAATTTTGGTTGAGTTGCTAGCTCTGCAAATGCAGTCTGCAAATACAGCCTGGAGTTGCTGGTGGATGCCTTTGCTAACAAGTGGAAAAATGATTACAATGTAACCAACATAGATAGCAGGGACAAGTGGAAAAAAATGTTTACTGATAATACTGAACTTTATAACCAACATATTTGAACACGTGGATTTTCTAGTTGGGGAAGTCAAGAAATTCTTTCTATTTAAACTTTTATAAGCTGAATTTATATTATTTGCATCGAAGTGAGCCCTAATCGATACTGTATTTGATAGCTGGAAGTGGAGTGTTGCAAATGACAGACCTTAAAATGTGACATTGGATAAGCTGAGGTGACAGGGAGGATTCCCTCATTGCAAGGCAAAAGGCAAATGCTGTTCATTGAAAGCAAAGCAGACAGTTAAAAGATGCTTAATGTGTATCGGAACTCAAATCATATAGTCATGTGTTGCTTAACAACAGGAACAAGTTCTGAGTAACATGTCATTAGGCGATTTTGTCATTGTGGGGACATCCTAGAGTTTACTTACACAAACCTATATGGAATAGCCTATGACACACCTCAGCTATATGATGTAGCCTATTGCTCCTACGCTACTAACCTGTACGGCATGCTACTGTACTGAATACTGTAGGTACCTGTAACACAATGGTTAAGTATTTGTGTATGTAAACACATCTAAACATAGAAAAGGTACTGTAAAAATATAATCTTATGGGACCACCATCGTAGAAGCAGTCTGCTGTTGACTGAAACATCATTATGTAATACATGACTTGACCGTAAATATCAAGGATAGAGTATTATGGAAGCAGGGAAAAGATGCCCCAATTTTGGAGGATGTTGGCTACTTCTTTTAGCCTTCAGTAAGACCATACAGGAAAGGAATGGTCTTCAGTCTAATCTGGCATTTGCAGAAGGAAAAAGGAAAAGGGATTTGGTCCTTCCTAAGAGTCATCCTTTTTGCCTGCTCCTGGCCCTCCAAAATGGCCAATAGCAGATAACCATTGACCTTTAGGATGTGTAAATCTCTGCCCCATGCTAAATGTAGTACAGGCAGGAAACATAATGGAAAAAGAGGTTGGGATCCTGGTCAACCAGGGACTTGCTGCTGTATATTCAAAGAGAGCAGGTACAACTCTGCTCCAAAAACCATACCCAGGAATTCCACCACTGAGGGTTAGGATCTGTGTGATTTCAGCCCACTGTCTCCAAGTGAGAGGTCCAAATGGCTAGAGAGAAGAGCAGAGCATAAAGGCTGATTGCTAAGAGGGAGAATCAGTGAGGTTTGGAACCAGGCTGATGGGCCCTGAATCCACAAAAGCTCTGGCTTTGTTACCATTGCAGGGAGTATCCAAGAAATTAACAAAGCCAACAGGCAACAGATCTCTCAGGAGAGGCTGTGGTATTGCCAGTGAAATTCCAAAGCTCACCGAACAGACCCGAGAATGCCTAACTTACAGGTCAAATTTTCAGTGCCCAAACCCACACACACAGGAAGGAGGAACTAAAATGTTCTAGCTGTTAGAACAGAAACCTCCCAGTGTCCATCTGACACATACCTGTGCAAGACAGTGGAAAAAGGACTTCCTCCCAGAAAGCAGTAAAGGGCCAGCCAGATTCCTGAACAAAGAACTCCTTCCACTGTCAGGTCAGAGTCCTTGCTTTCTTTGCTTAGCAGCGTGAGATTATTGTGGCGAACTTGAGATCACTCTTTAGTGGTTGCCCTTCTCTCTTTTTCCAAATGGAAGTTTTATTGTAGTGATGGTGTTTGCTCTCTACCACTGTGAATTGGCAATGCTAGGTTTGTCCTTTAGCCAGAGGTTGCCAAGCCATGATGAGCTACATTTAGACAAAACCAAAAAAATGTCGTAACTAACATTGAAGTTGAAAGCAGGAACTGGATGAGCCTAAGGGTAGTCTCCCTTTAGAGTGGAGGTAGGAAAATTTTTCTGGTAGAGGTAATATTTGCATTACATTGGCAAGGGCCACTTTGAGAATTTTATAAATGGAAAGAAGGTTTATATGGATGCTGGCCAGCCAAGGGATGGAAACATAATGAGAGAGTAGTTAACCTTTGTTTTGTTCAGCCCAGAATCTCTTTAGGAGTTATGTTTTTCCCATTCTGAGTCCAAGTGCTTTAGGTGGGGATGATCCTACCACCTGGCTCTAGGGCTGCCATTATGGAAACCTAGCCAATAAAGTACCAGATTTCTTCATTCATAGCGATTACATCCAGGGATGGTCACATGACCACAGCTAGGCCAGTGAAAGCTCTCCCTGGGTCTTCCTGAAAAAGTTACTTATTTTTATTTTTACAAGAAATTCCAGCCACCAGTACAACGTAAACTCAGAACTGCTGCTGGTCATTTTTGCCACATTGTAGGGAGAGCCTGCCCAATAATGCAGCCAACACCGAGTTTAAGCAAAAAAAATTATTTTGAATTTCTAAATCTAGTCATATCTAAAGCTAGACTCATAAGCTCTGTTTTTTCCAAATTATTTGAGTCAATAGATACATTTTTTGTAATTAAATGAAACTGAGTGGGGTTTCTGTCATCTTCAAGCCAAATAATCCTAAAAGTTAGTAAAATAATTTCTATTTTAATTCTTTCAAAGAGAAATAATTGAACTAACACCTAAATATTTCTTTCTTTTTAAAAGCTGATGTTGGCTGGGCACAGTTACTCATACCTGTAATCCCAGCACTTTGGGAGGCCAAGGAGGGCAGATCACTTGAGGCCAGGAGTTGGAGGCTAGTTTGGCCAACATGGTGAAATTCTGTCTCTACTAAAAATACAAAAAAAAATTAGCTGGGCACATGCCTGTAATCCCAGCTACTCAGGATGACTCTTATCAGCACTTTGTCCAGGGAAATTACCCTTCTAATACAGATCTTTGTGATCTACTCGGGAAGTTTGAGAATCGCTCAAATCCAGGAGGTGGAGGTTACAGTGAACCAATCTTTGTGACCTTAGGTACCTATTAATGCCGCCCCAGGTTACAGTGATTTTTTTTGTTGTTGTTTCCCCCACAGATTTTTAAGCAACAATTTCTGTACTGAAATGTTATGTTTGTATTAGATGGTAATTTCCCTGGGCAAAGTGATGAAAAGAGTCAACCACTTACTATTTATTATTTGTATCCTACTTATGTTTAAATAAATTTTGTCTCTCTTTGCAATAAAAGGCACTATGTAATAAAACCATTAAACAAATTAAAAACTAAAAGCTCCAAATAAGCGAGGGAAGAGCAAGTTGTATTGCAAATCTTAGGCTGAGTCTCCCCACCAGAGTTAAGTACAAAACTGGTCTCTGAGCTTCTGAAAAGGCAAAGCAAAGTGGATATTCAGAAAGTTCTGTACCATGGTTATCTTAATTGAAGGGAATATTTCATCAGGAGGGATTACTTGTTTCCACCACTAAAGTTTAAAAATAACTAATTACCTAGCTCTTTATACACTAGCCCCATGTAATAAAATTGAGAGGCTTTAACAGAAGCTTCATAAAAGATGCAGAAATGTTCTTTTTACAGCTCTTACAGAAAAAAAAATGGGCTATTAATTAAAGCTCATTTGTTTAATTGTAAATCCATGAAGACAATTTGGATGGAGACTTTGAAATAAAGAAGTAGACACAGGCTGTTTTTAGTAATGTGGCTTGATATTTGAGCAGATTTTGGGGAATGTATTCCAGAAGAAAGGGTGGTGGGGGTGGCATGTCCCTTAAGACCACTCTTGCCAATTATCAGTTGACCATAAAAGCTTGTAAATAAAAGTTACATACACAGCAAACCACTGGAAACTACAGACTAAGATCAATCATAAGAAATTAAGTGCCAAAAGAAGACTGCTGGTTAAAGTGATATCTACCTTCACTAAAGATCCTATTCTATGTGAGCAAAATTTTACAATGCAAATCAGCCTTGCTTGCTTTTCTTACAAGATGGGGAGTAATAAATACTGTTAAAATGCATAACTAAAAGCTTCCAAAATTAAGAGAGACTTAGAGAAGTGTTAGAGTCCTTAGGGCAAAGACAAGTGTTTTTTAAATTTAGTATGTTTTTTTCACTCTTGTTTTTTGAGATGGAGTTTCACTCTTGTTGCCCTGGAGTGCAGTGGCATGATCTTGGCTCACTGCAACCATCCGCCTTCCAGGTTCATGTGATTCTCCTGCCTCAGCCTCCGGAGTAGCTGGGATTACAGGCGTGTGCCACCACGCCCAGCTAATTTTTGTAGTTTTAGTAGAGACAGGTTTTCACCATGTTGGGCAGGCTGGACTCAAATTCCTGACCTCAGGTGATCTGCTCACTTTGGCCTCCCAAATTGCTGGGATTACAGGTGTGAGCCACTGCGCCCAGCTGTTTTTTTCAATCTTTAACTAAAGCTTCAGCCAAGGTTATTGTAAGCTCAGATTGCCAGCAAACCACTGGAAGCTACCAGACAGTCCTGGAACACATTCTCTCTCACAGTCCTCAGAAGAAACCAACCTGTGTACACCTTGATCTCAAACTCCCAGTTCCAGAACTGTGAGACAATACATTTCTATTGCTTAAGTCACCCAGTATGGTACTTTGTTATGGCAGCTCTAGTAAAATAATACAACAGCTACACACCCTTGTTTATATATTGTCTACAGCTGCTCTCATGTAACAACAGCAGAGTTGAGTAGTTGGAACCAAAACCACACATCCTCAAAGCCTAAAATATTTACTATCTGGCCCTTTACAGAAAATTGCTGTTGTCTCATCCGATGAGTGAGATAGGGTGAAGGGTCACCAGGCAGATGAGGTTTATTCTCCCTGTATTTCTCCTTTGAGAACTGTCTGATAATCTTTGCTCAGACCCTCTCTCTTCCACACAGGCTGAAAGTGTCCATCTGACTCACCTGGAATCACTGAGTTCTATTTGGGATAAAAGTAGAAGAAAATAAGAAGACACTTTGGGTCTGAGGCATGGTCTCTAATTTAGCTTGATCAGCAATAAAGTATTTAATTTTCTCTCTTCCTGATAGCTATACATATTTCTCAATTGATTTCAAATCTGGGAGGAGAGACATATGTGATTCATTGACTTCCATGGACCTCAACTTCTTCCTCCTCATACTATAAAGGTGTCGGAAATGCCGTTTCCCTCTTGAAGGTTTTCCAAAAAGGAAGTGAGTGCTGATTTCTTTTTAACCTGGCCATATACTCTCTGAAGGTGCAATTCTCATGACTAATTTTTAAATTCTGTATCACATAAAATGATTATACTTGCACTCATGCTCACAAAGTTTAGCTTTTTTCATGCTATGCCATTATGTATTTATGAGTATTTGTGTATGCTTGTATAGAACAGACCTAAATTACTATAACCTTTCTTAGATTATGAGCTTCTGAGCAGATTTTTGTTCAACTTGCCATCTGGTTTGTTTAATAGCAACATATTTCTATGCTGTTAATACGTTTCCCCCATTAATAATGAAGTCCCCACTAATCCACTGCTAACAACTTTACTCATGTATTGTAAAAAGGAAAAGAATTTTCAAGATGAAAAAGATACTGATAACAGCTTTGAAGACTGAGCGAAAAATATTTTAATCACTAATAAAATATATCTAGAAATATACCTGAGAAAGTCAACCTCTAATCTATAACCTGTAGCTTGTAATTTACTCAGTTAACCCATTGATATTTATGGAAAATACCCATTACACACACGACTCTGACATCAGTAGATGGAGGGACATGGAAGATAATAAGATTAAATAAACAGTTGAGAAAGGACCTTGATGTTCAGGCAGAAAAATCTGGCTGTGATTCAGTAGATGTTCAAAAAGTGTAATGGAAAAAGTGGAGACAGTGTTTGGAGGAATTGTAGAGGTCTTAGATTAATGATCTAAATGAGAGATGTGTTGTGTTTGGCTTGTGGGAAGGAGGAGCAGGGTAGGCCCTGCTGGGTCTGCTTTCTTGAAAGATCCAAATATACTCAGAGAAATAACTCATCTAAAGGAAGGACGGCCATGGGGTGCTGTTGCAGGAATTGTTGGGCTTGTTACCTAGTTATCTAGTTAGCAGTTACTTCTGGCTCAGCCTCAGTGAACTGTTCAGGGAGAGAGGGTGGCGGTCAAAAGTGAGTAAAAGTGAAAAGAGCAGTTTCCTTAAAGACTCTGTTGAGGGCAGTGTTTAACAGTAGGTGCCACAATGGAGGCTGGAGGGTAGGGCGGGGCCAAGGGCAAGTTTCTACTCAGCAGTTAACCTTTGCAGCTGCGTGCTAGAACAGCCTCTGGCTGCACCAGGCAAATGAGACTAAAACACAGGGCAGCATCAGGATCTTTGGAGGGCTGGCTTCAGCTGCACCACAATATGGGGAGTGACAGATGATACCATGGATTTCCAAACAGAGTCATAACAAACAAAAAAGGAGCCTGCCATGATGCAACCCACAAATCCAAGTTTAGACATATGTGGACCTGTCCCCCGACACTCCACTCCCACCAAGATTCCTTGGGAGAAAAAGAGCCCAAGGACTGGTGGGCAGAAATTGTAGGAGGTAGAGTTTGAATAAATGGGAGTAGAGCGTCAGAAAGTGTCTGGTTACAATTACCGCTTCCAGGTTGTGGGGCCTGGAAACCACCACTTACAAAGATGTAGAAGAGGAGGTGATGCAGAGTAAAGGCCAGAGTACTAGATGCTGGTTGAGTTAAATATCAGCTGTGTGACCTTGGGCAAATTAGTCAAATGTTCTGGCTTCAGTTACTGTATAAAAAAAGTAGAATCTTTCAAATACCCTCACAAGGTTGTGGTAAAGCTCAAGTATGTGAGAAAACCCTCTACTTTAATAAAGAGTTATTATTATAATTACATGGAGTATTGCAGAGCAGGCTATTTATAAAAGGTTCAGAGTGCACTGATTTACAAGATATGCTGCCAAATAATTCACCTGTCTTCTGGTATAAAAAAGTTTCTGTGTCTTCCTAAGCCATTTCCCAAGGAAGTAATTTTTCTCACATAAACAATTGTCTCAGCAAAACCTAGAGGCACTTGAAATGACTGATTTTAGGAGCATCGCGTTTGTCTGTGTCCTCCAAAAAGACACAACAGGGAAAATGCAGAGATAGCCGGCACAGGAGAAAGAAAGGACAGGAAAGCCTTTGGGGTACTAGAAAGCGGGGACCATAAAAATCCTGGCCTTATTTTAACATTTCTCAGAATATCGAAGAGTCAGTGTATGAGCTCATTGGTAGTGATGGTTCTACTGGGAAATCTTAACTTTAAATTGCCTGCCAATCTTTATTTTGTGTGTCCAAGAAGAGCCATTTATCACTTTTATGAAGCCACTGAAAGCCCACAGTGAGGGAAAAAACTAATTATTGAGTAGTACATGTCTTCACACTAAATACATAATGAGAGTAATGGGCCGAGGGCTGCAGATATGGGCAGTAAATGTTTTGATAAAACAAGTCTAAGATGCTCCTGACAGAAAGGCAGCCTTTCCTCATCTCCACTAATTCTCTATTGCCCACCTGGAGAGCAAGTTTCCAATAATTAGTGATGCTCTGTGATGATGGATTTTATCTGATAGCTCATCTCCACGGTATAGCCTTTCTTTAGTCATGAAAATAACCCATGTATGCATATGACTCTGTTAGCAAAGCACTTCATATATAGACACATACACATATGTAAACTTTGTATATATATAACACTCAGAAATGTTATATATATAATTTATATATAATGTATATGTAATCCATATATATGAATGTATCTATTTTTATATATCATAGTATATATTCATTATATATAATTCATAATGAATTATATATAATTTCACATACAGTTGGGGTATCACTTAAACACCTGGCAATAATTAAGCATATCAGCTTCAGCTGTTTTTCTTACCTTAAGAACACTGAGAACATTTTTGAATGATCTCCACCATCATCTTTTAATTCAAAGTAAAAACATATCCCCTTACATGCACCTGAAGCCTACTCAGTGAATTCTACCCTGGTCAAATAAATCTTCCTTTGCCAGGCTATTTCTTGGGAATTCCTATCCAAAGTTAATTTGCTTAATTTTTTCTCATTGGTCTTCTTAATGCTCTCTGACTTAGATTTTATAAGATTATCTATTTATTGGTTAAAAAATAACAAATGGGTTTGGTCATCATAAAGTCTTTCCTCTTGGGTCACCGCCTAGAGCTGCTCTGTCCACTGCCCACAAGTGGCTCCTGAGATCTTGGGATGTGGCTAGTCCAAATTGAGATATGCCATAAGAGTAAAATACACAACAGATTTTGAGGACTTAGAATCCTCCCCTCCCCACCCCCACAAAGAAAGTTATATATCAAGCCAGGCATTGTGTCTCACGCCTAAAATCCCAGCATTTTGGGAGGCCAAGGAGCAAGGATTGCCTGAGCCCAGCAGTTTCAGGTTTTAGTGAGCCACGTGTGCACCACTGTACTCCAGCCTGGGCAACAGACAAGACCTTGTCTCAAAAAAAAAGGAGGAAGAAGAAAAAAAAGTAATGTGTCAGAAATTTTTGTGTGTTGATTACATATCAAAATGATAAGACATGGAATACATTGGTTTCAATAAAATATACTATTACAATTAGTTGGTGACACCTGTTCCTTTTACTTTTTTTAAGTGGCTCCTAAAATATTTAAAATTACCTATGGGGCTTGCTTTGATAGGCAGTGCTGAGCTTTCAACTTTGTATCCTAGGTCTTTATCACAACACTTCCCACACCCTATTCAAGCTCATCCTGCCCTCTTTTTTTGTTCCATGGGCATTAACAACACCATTGAGCAGCTAAGACCCAGTTCCTTTTGACTAACTCTACCTCAACCAGAGTTCCTCGGCCTTCATTTGTTGGAGGATAGATGTAAGATACTGATGCTACTCATATAGCAAGTATGCTGGTCCTGAAGTTATTCCATCAGAAATTTTTAAAAATGGTTTTCCTTATTCCTGAAATGATGTCTTAAAACTTAAACCAAAGTTGGCAGAATAGGGGCAGAATATTCACAGATGTTCCTACTTGTCCTGAAGGCAAAAATCGACTTTCTGGAAAATTATATCCAGCAAGACAGTTCTACATGGAGTGAAACAAATTTAGTCCTGATATTCAAGGGAGTGCATAAAGGTTCCTCCGACAATGGAGAGTTAATAAAAATGGATGGCCAAACCGGTTGTGTTTTTCTTGAAGGAAGTTCATAGGCAGTATCAATCCAGCCCAAGGGAGCAATGGAACCGGATATTTTCCAAGCGTTTGCCATCAACAGCTGGACTTTCTCAACTGTGATTTGCCATTCTTTTTACACTTCTGATATTTTTGGACAAATAAATCCATACACAGACATATTTATAACAGACCATTGTCAATCCATGATGTATACACACCTGACTCACAATAACGAAACTGTACAGAGAACTGCCTGCCCTGTCTCTGCGTCCTGTCTACCTACTGGCTGCTCCCTACCACCTTTCTTTCTCTAGCCTCTCCAACTGCTTCTGGGACTCATTATTTAAAAACAACAACAACAACAAACAACAATATTGAAGCTTTTAGGGAGTCAGTAAGACTAGAGATTGGGGGCAGGAAAAGGCTCTGAAAAAGCAGAGACAACTTCCGGGAGCACAGACTTCTAGACAGGGCTGGTCGGCCTGTGTTGTGCCCATTTCTGAAATAGTTTCTTGTGCATTACTTGGTTTGCTTTTATTGCAGTGTTACATTGCCAAAATTACCCCCATTCCAGATTTATTTGGGCTAAGAGAGGATCTTTTTAAAATGCAGACATTTCTGAGAGTGTTAAAGTGTGAATTTAACCATCGAATTGCCCTTCTGCTTTGGACTCACTGCTTGTCTTCCTCAACAGTAAGGATAGCAATCGAATTTCAATATGAAGAGTTAGAAAGCCACCTATCTGTGGCTACTCCTGAAATCCTCCAAGACGACATTTTAGTAGCTCAAAAAAGCTATGCCAAACTGCCTCTCAAGTTTCCTCCAGCAAAACGATTTGAAAACTAAAAAGATTCAAGAGATCTTATTTTTGTTATGCAAATATGGGAGGTGAGGTGGGGCACCAATTTATGGTCCTGTGGTCTTAACCATGGAGAAGGAAATTTCCAAGAGGTGACAGCTGTTTGGGGAGAGTGGGGAGGGGGATAGTGCTGAGCAGAGGCAAGTGGCACAGTTTGCTAACTCACCTGTCACTCTCACTCTCCAGAACAGCTGTGTCATCACTAAAGAACCTGTTCTTCAAGACACAGCTGTTTATATTAATAGCCAGAATTCACAGTCACTTCTGCACTTTGCATATCTTGATGGAGGCTTTTCTGGATATTTGAAGTCTGTAGGACCCTGCTATTTGTGTATGAATTAAATCTATTTCTCCCACCTGTCAGATACTCCTGCCCATGAGCTGGGCCATTCCAGTGGGTCTTGTCTTCCATGGGTCATGTAAGATAAAGGCACATGATGACAAAGATTCTCTGCTTGACCAAACATCTAAACCTTCTCCCAGGCCCATCTGAGCACTTTAGCAAGAACCCTGCTAAGTCAGCTTAACAAGTCTGCATACCTGACGTCCCTCGATATCTGATAAGGTTCGTCATGTATCACCAGCTTCCCGGGTGATGATGTCTGATCACCCTGGCCTGTCTTCAGCAAAAATCCTCTTAGATGGGGTTAGGCAGATTCCCCCTTCCATTGATAATGTTTCCTTTTCGTAATTTTTTTCTTTCCTTTTTTTAATTTTTAAGATGGGGTTTCACCATGTTGGTCAGGCTGGTCTTGAACACCTGACCTCAAGTGATCCACCAGCCTCAGCCTCCCAAAGTGCTGAGATTACAGGTGTGAGCCACGATGCACAGCCAGTATTTTTTTTTTTTTAATCCACTAGCCTCCACCTTGCTCCTTGGCTATGAATTGCAGCTTAACTATGCTTCATTTAGAGTTGAACCCAATCTCTTCCACACTGCAAAATCTCATTACTGTGATTCCTATACCTATCTTGAAGTGCTTTAACAAGTGTCATTAAATAATATTTTTAGCAATGACCAACTCAAAAAACCACAGAAAACATCGCTGACGGTTAATCCCTTAATCTCTGTTCCAACTTCGTAACATAGAAAATCAACAGTGGAGAGACCTTGAAACATTAGGAGATCATTATTTCTCCCATCTTTTTGTAAGAGGTGAGGTATTTGTAATATTTCCAAGCCCTATATAGAGCCAACTCAACACAAAAACAACAATTCTTGAAGGTTTTACACAGACAAGGTACTCCAAAAATATTTGCAGGCTGATGTGCTCAAATGTGTTTTTAAGAACACTGCCAAATACATATCTTGCTTTACTTGTAAATGTGTATGTTCTCTAAATATCCTCTTCTCATAGGTATCTAATCATTTTCTGTTGCCCTCTGGTGCATAACTTCTGGCATAGGTGTGGGCTGCCCAGATCTGCAGGGTGGAGAATTTATTATAATTGTCGATGCTGCTATCCATTCAAGACAGAGGAAACTTATGTGATAAGTAAAGGCTATAAAATAAACCAGAACAAAAGCTTTGAATTTTTCCAAAATGCCATGTTTAAAAGTACTTCTTTAATAATTCAGAGGAGAAATATGTCTGGTTGGTAGCCAGGGTGATTTCATGGGTGGATATATCTAGTTAGGGCTTAAAGAATGCAGTGGCCACATGTGGTTGTGACTGCATATTTTCACCCACACAAGTGGGCTATGTTCCTGAGACAAATGCTGTTTTACACAGACATGGCTTAGTAGGTATTAGTTCTGGCAAATAGTCCCCAAATCTGAAGAAGATGGAAGGACCTAAATAGCCTAGAATAATCATGATTTAATCATAAACACAATATAAAGTACTGTGTTTTACTCTCCAAGATGTTACTTCTAAAAAAAAAAAAAAACAATCATGGGGAGTCTATCTTCCATCTGCTGGACCACTGTGTACATTCAGATTGCCCCTCGAGTAGTACTGCCTCAGCCTGGTGGTCAAAGTCATTCTGCCTTCCCCACAGCTGCTGCCATGAGGATTTGCTTCACATACACTTCTGATCCCTTTGTCTATGCAAAAATCCTTGGAACTTCCCCCACTGTGCATCCCAGGCAGGGATCCATGTGATTGTCACGCATGAAATAATGGTGAGGAAGAAGTAACATGAGGCAGGAAGAAGCCCCACACCCCCACCACTGGGGGCTTCTCTTCTCCATTATTTCCATAGTAACTCTTTTCCAGCTTAAGTGGAAACTCATCTGTCAAATCTCTAGCCCCTGTGCTGTCTCAGCTCTTACAAAGCCTCCATATATTCCTTCATTCTTACTTAGCTTCTCTAATTAGATTCTAAGAAGGTCACGTCACTGAGCACAGGTGGCCTCTAAATGATAGATAAGCATTACTCAGGACCCATCAACTAACTGTCTCATCTTCAACCAATGCACAGTCCTAGCCCAATGGGAATACTGACTCAAGCTGGGAGAGTCCATGCCCTCAGTGTTTGGCAGGAACAGAGAGTCACTTATTTGGCAGTCAGGCCGAGATTCAGAAATGAGCACATGTTCCTCAGACATGTTCTACAGGGCAGTGAATTCCACATATCAGGTAATTAATGGCTGAAATAGGGTTATGCAGGCTAGCCTGAGAAATTAAGAAAATAATAGTGTCAGATGAATGAAGGTACACTAGATTGAAGAAGTTGTTTTCTATCTTGACAGAAATTCAGACAATGACAAGTATTCTCTGTGGGAGCTTCTGAGTTCATGACATTTGAAAGAATTAGAAGTGAGTTGACTCTTTAAAAGTTGTTCTCTAGAAGAGGAAAACAGCAAGGGAAACAGAATCTATTGTCCATCTCCCTAAAGATTCACAGCTAGAACATCATCAAATGGGTTCCTCTGCCACATGGGTCCCAGCTTGCTCACTACCTGTTTACAAGCGACCATCTTGCAAGGAATGCCTGTGAAAGATAGTGGCGGTGAAAGCAGGCAACAGGAAAAGATGTTGAAAGGATAGGTAGATGACAGTATTAATACCTAAGGATATATATTTCTCCTCTTCAGTCTCCATGCCACTAAGAATTGACAGATTACGATTTTGTGAAGGAACCAGAACATTAAATATTCCCCAAATTTTACATAATAATTTATAAAGTTATTCTGTTCCTAACGTGAATGAGCTAATTTGGAAAAAAATTATCTGCCCAAGTATAATTAAGAAACAAGATGAAAAAAAGAAACAAGATGAAAAAAAAGAGTATTAGCGAAGCAACTAAGGCAAGTCTCAAATGCCTCTTTAATAAATTACGTTCCCTTAAGAGGCAATAGGCAATGAATTATAGCATTAAACTAAAGATAATGGATCTCTCCTTTTTAACTTTCATTGTTAATTTTTAGGAAAGTAAATCAATATCTAATAAATACTTTCTTCTAGGGCTGAGGAATGTTCTAAGTAGGAAGTCTTGTGTAAAATTTAATACTACTTATCAGGCATTCTTTACCAAAAAGAAACAAAATGTAGATCATAGTAAACACCATTAAGATGTGCTGCATTTTTCTTTTTTTAATTGAAAGTGTTCCTTTAAAAAAAAAAAGAGCAGTTTTAGGTTCACAGCAAAGTTAAGAGGAAGGTATGGACATTTCCCATATGGTCCCTGCCACATATGCACAGCTCCCCCATCATCAACATGCCTCACTGTCCCTGGAGTGGTACATTTGTTACAAAATAATGAACCTCCATTGACACGTCATCATTACACAAAGCCCATAGTGTACAGTAGGGTCCACTGTTGGTGTTGTATATTCTATGAATTTTGACAAATACAGAATGACATGTATCCACCATTTATAGTATCAAACACAGTAGTTTAATTCCCCCAAAAATCTTCCATGTTCTGCCAATTTATTCTTCTTTCCACCTGACCCCACCACCCACAGATTTTTAACTGTCTCCTTAATTTTGCCTTTTTCATGTATTAATAGCTGTAGTCATATAGTATGTAGCTTTTTCAGATTGCCTTATTTCACTTAGTACTGTAATATAAATTATCTTTTTATAAAGGCATTACAAAAGCTCCCTTGTGTATTGGTAGTGACAGACAGCGTGGAGACCCAGACTTAAGCACTGGTTTTGTCCCCTTGGGCCAGTCACTTACGTTTGCTAGGCCTTGGTCTTCTCATTTGTAAATTCGGCATAACATGTATAGCTTCCCTGATAACTTTGCCATGTTATGAAGATCAGGTTTCTTCTCTAGAAAAGTAAGGTAGCAATGCCTCATAGGGGTGTTGTAAAGATGAAATAGGTAATGTGCATGAAGAGCTTAGCACTGTGCATGGAACATATTCCACGTTCAATCGTTGCAGTTAACAATGTTATTTTATTATTACGTGTGCTGAATATTGTCCATCTGACCATCTGAAACTATTCTCTGCTCTTTTCCACTATTCTGTGCCTTTTTCCCCACTGTTCTGTGGGGCACAGTTTCGAAAGAATGGATCATCTGTGCTCCTTGCTCCTGAATTCTCCATGGATTCAGCCAGTGGAAAGCCCCAGAAGGAGATTAGAAGACAGGAGGAGGAAGAGATCGGATATTTATTCCCTGAGCCTCTTCTCTGTCAGGCTGTAGTTTGGTTGTGGCTGTACTTCTCTGTGAAGGTCAAAGATCTTGCTGAACCACCAACATTTTAGAAATGTTGATTTACCTTAACACTGCCCATATCTTGCTGAGTAATTTCTTAAATTATCCCTTTCCAGGTAATTTTAAAAGTTTCTCCTGTTTTCTGTCAGGAGGATACATGATGTTTGCCTTTCAAATTTATGTGTAAAACTATTATTACTTTTTATATTGTAAAGCAGACAAGGCATCATAAAATCAAGAACTATAAGTGACTGTATACAATCTCGCAAATTATTTCTTAAAATCCTTCTATATCTAACACTGGTCAGGATTCATAAAGGCCTACTTTGAGATTCAATTTTTAAAAAGTGAAAAAAATTCAGAAGATTCAAAAAAAGTTTTAAATATAATGAAAAGTTGTAAAATGTCTATAGAAAAGGTTGGTCAAATTTTTCCTCATTAAAAGTATACCCCGAAATGCAACAACAACAACAAAAAAACTCTGTATATTATTTTCAGCTTGATAGAACAAAGGATATTTTCTAAACAAAATGGAGTGAATGTTAGTAGTTGATGTTTTCTAGATGTGAGTCCCACTCTTATGCCTCTTTTCAGGACCTCCGAACAGTGGGACACAGACTAACCCAACGGGGAGACTTTTATAAACATAGTTCAAGGAAATTTGCATTTGCAGCATAAATTTTCACTCAAAATGAAAGATAAAGTGTATACAATCCACTGCCATGGTTACAATGGACTAACAATTTTACCTTCCGTAAAAGTTTTTTTCTGATTTTGTAAATATTAACAACTATGTAATTTCTCACGACAAATTTTCTCATGTTGTAATAAAAAACTAGTTCACACTAATGTCAAGTTTGAAAAAACAAACAAGAAAAACAGATAATTTATGAACATGTTGCTGTTTTTACCTTGGTGAATATCACCATATGAACAGAGGACACTCATACCAGGGGCATCTGTAAGAAAACTAAAACTTACTTTAGTTTTTGGTTGAGCTCCAGTTGACATTTGGCTTGGCACACCATCAAGATTCTGGATGTTTGCAGTTTTAGTTCTACAAATTCCTTTCTTCTAATGATTGTTCTCAGGATTACTCTCCACGTTTATAGAATCCTGTAAGAAAAAATTTTAAGGAGGTTTTTTTCATATATAAAGAACTACCCTTAGTCAATAATTCAAGTAAATTAATGACTGTTACATCAATAAAAAAATTTTTTAACTGCAATCATTTTGAAAATTGGCATGAAATGTAAGAATATTCTTAAATATTAATAATTTTTCCAAAGACATTTTTGCTTAGTGAGATCAGCCCCAGTAAAGCCTAAGGGCTTGACAATGTAACTTTATAAACTAAAAGTTATTATAAACTCTCAAGGTAAATTATAGAACTATATTAGCATTTTCAAAAACTTTAAAAAGCAAAACCAGATGTGTTTACATATTTAATCATTTATTTTTTAATTGACAAATTAAAATTGTATATATTTATGGTATACAACGTGATGTTTTAAAATATGTATATGTTGTAAAATGGCTAAACCAAGCTAATTAACATATGCATGACTTCAAATACTTTTTTTTGTGGTGAGAGCACTTAAAATTTACTCTCTTGGCAGTTTTCAAGTATGCAATATATTAGTATTGATTGTAGCCACCATGTTGTGCAGTACAACTCCTGAATTTGTTCCTCCTGCCCAACCAAAATTTTGTATCCTTTGATCACCAAAGGTGTTTTATTTTAGTTTTTTTTTTTTCATCATTATTTTCTTAAAGACAGGGTCTCACTCTGTCACCCAGGCTCGAGTGCAGTGGCATAATCATAACTCACTGAAGCCTTAAATTCCTGGGCTCCTGCTTCAACCTCCCCAGTAGCTGGGATTACAGGTGCTTGCCATTACACTCGGCTAATATTTTTTAGTTTTTGTAGAGACAGGGTCTTGCTATGTTTACCAGGATGGTCTTGAACTCCTGGCCTCAAGTGATCCTCCTGCCATGGCCTCCCAAAGCACTGAAATTATAGGAGCTAAGTCACCTTGCCTGCCTCCAAATGTGTTTTAAAAATTGAAATAATATTGAAAAATTGAAATAATAAAATGATGTTCATATAGAACCACAATAGTTTTTTAAGCCTTATGATTTCAGCCCATATGTTGTAATACTGGGAAACAATTTATAAGACTATATTTTTGAAGGTTAACTATGCAGGTAAAATTATTGAAAAATATTAATATATTAGTATAAAGAGAATCCTAAAGTTTCTAACTACAGTAAAAGTTCTTTTCAAGAAGGCTGGATAAATTTTTATCAAATACATGAAATAAGTTTGTCTTTACTGATTCTTCCCGTTGCTTGGAAGTCTTCCATATCTCTCTACGTCCAAGTTATCTGAAATCTCTACTGCAATGTTCTGTGTCAGCATACTCCATCTGGAGAAAGTATCAGTTCTGCAGAAGCAGGAAAGGTTGGAGATGTACTAATTTTGCTCATAGATTATCAGAGGTTGTTTTTGGTGGGGAGGAATCTAGAATATCAACTTGCACATGAATCTAGCACTACTAAATACTAGCTGCCTAACACTTAACTTAATTTCCTCTCAAATCTTCTTTTAAATTAAAAAAAAATTTTTTATTGGGGAACACAACACAGGGTGGGAAATGTCACCTTGGGTTATGGTATGTCCCGCCTCCCAGAGAATGTCCATTTGCATTCTAATCTTCCTGGGCTGCTTTATGGAAATTTTTCTTCTTCTTGGAGCTGCTCTTGCTGCCAGCAGCCTCTTCAGGTCCACTGCTGACTGGCTCCTCTTTGAAGAATTTCCTCTTTTCCTTGGAGACACTTCTGTTGCTTGCCTCTTTGGAGTCATTAACTGTTTCCTCCTTGAGTAAAGATTTTTTCTTCTTGGGAAGACTGGGGCTGCCAGCGGTCTCTTCAACATCACTACTCATCAACTCCTTGGAAAAAGATTTCTTTTTCTTGGGTTTGGAGAAAGAGATAGATAGGT
Organism: Saimiri boliviensis; assembly: GCF_048565385.1. Classification (NCBI taxonomy): domain Eukaryota; kingdom Metazoa; phylum Chordata; class Mammalia; order Primates; family Cebidae; genus Saimiri; species Saimiri boliviensis. The sequence goes on along the minus strand of NC_133464.1, from coordinate 75,398,462 downwards.
CTTCCATTCCATTCTCCTGAGGAACCTCCTGGGGCTTTTTCTTTTTCTTCTTTTTCGGTTTTTCATTCGCCTCCTCACTCTCCTCTGGAGTACTACTGCTGTTTTCTGAAGATGCGAGGGCAAGTGCAGCCTGCCATTTCTTTACCTTCTTTGAGCATTTCTTCTCCTGTTTCTCCAGCTTCCTAGTAATCTCAGCAGCCACTTCCTCTGCCTGGTCAAAGTAAAGTGCTAAAAAGGCCTGAAGACCTCTGGTGCTCTAAATTTCCTCAAATCCTAATTGGCCTGTAAAACAATACTTTTTGACATTTACTCAACATTTCCTTGGGCCTGGCAGATTTGGCATCTGCCAGAGTGTGAGTACACTCAGGAGCATGCCAAGTCTAATGAGAATTTTTAAATGTGCTGCTTAAAAATTGTATTTCTCTTGCTTATGATGTTGCTCATGATGATAATATGATTATAGTAATTAATATTTTCTGATAGGTACTGCTGTGTACTTTATATACTTACCTCTTTTTGAAAGAATGTCCCAATTTGTTCTTATTTATAGAAATTTACTAGCTCAAAAATATATCTGGAAAGACTTTGAAGGACATTAAAGAGTATATATACAAACTCCAGCCCTTGAGAAAATGCCATGAGGAAACTAATGGGGCCATGTCTTATTTCAAGTACACAATAACTTTAAAAGGTATGAAAGTTCCTAGAGAAAAAAATAGCCACAAATTAGACCACGTTGAAAAGGCAGCCAGGAGAGCGGGTGATTTGGCGGGGGCCACTGGATTGCGTAATTAGTACTGCACTCTTCCGATTACTACTAGTGCCTATTTCTGCCAGCTGGTGTAGATAGTTTGACAGGTGCCTAAAGATACATTTGCTGTGGTCCCATTTGTAAATGAGGGTGATACTGGTACCAAGTTCTATAGGTTGTCCTCTACTGCAAGAAAGTCCCGTAAGTACAGCTCTCGTTGCTGTTGTCACAATACAGCAGCTCAGAGATAGTCCTCCTTTTCTTTGGGAAGTTGGGGACTATATCTTATTCAGGAAAAGCTAATATTCAATGACAGGATATTAAACTTAAGATCCTGTGTATGATACCTTCATGTATATTACCTTTTTCTTCCCAGCAACATTGTGAAGTGAGTTGTGATAGTCTAATTGTATAAAATAATTCCTAATGAGGATAAGTTGACTAGGATCACGTAGCAAGTGAGAGCTAAGATCTCTTGATTCTTCCCAACGATTTCTCTCCTCCGTCATATTTCTCTTTGTATCCTGGCCCAGGGCCACTTCCATGAGGGAGAATACTGTCTAACTCCCAGTAAGAGTTGGTTCCATAATAGACCCTCATTCAGCTGGTTAAAGGGCTTGGGATCCTGTTAACCCTGTAGATGACGGGTACCTGTGGAGACTGGAAAACGAAACTGCATCTGCAAGACGGACTTGACTACTGTGACCTGCAAGTATTCTAGAGGTCCCATGGTGCAGACACAATCCCTCACAGCACTTACTGAATGTATGTCAAGGGACTTTATATATCTATATGTAGATATAGATATATAAATATGTTTTGAAATAGTTTTACTCTCGTTGCCCAGGCTGGAGTGCAATGGCACAATCTCAGTTCACCACAACCTCTGCCTCCTGCCTCAGCCTGCTGAGTAGTTGGGATTACAGGCATGTGCCACCACGCCCAGCTAATTTTGTATTTTTAGTGGGGTTTCTCCATATTGGTCAGGCTGGTCTCGAATTCCCGAATTCAGGTGATCTGCCTAATCTTCCTGGGCTGCTTTATGGAAATTTTTCTTCTTCTTGGAGCTGCTCTTGCTGCCAGCAGCCTCTTCAGGTCCACTGCTGACCGGCTCCTCTTTGAAGAATTTCCTCTTTTCCTTGGAGACACTTCTGTTGCTTGCCTCTTTGGAGTCATTAACTGTTTCCTCCTTGAGTAAAGATTTTTTCTTCTTGGGAAGACTGGGGCTGCCAGCGGTCTCTTCAACATCACTACTCATCAACTCCTTGGAAAAAGATTTCTTTTTCTTGGGTTTGGAGAAAGAGATAGATAGGTCTTCCATTCCATTCTCCTGAGGAACCTCCTGGGGCTTTTGCTTTTTCTTCTTTTTGGGTTTTCATTTACCTCTTCACATTCCTCTGGAATATTCCCAAAGTGCTGGGATTACAGGCACGGGCCACTGCCGTTGTTAAGTGTATACTATGCAACAGTGAAAAGTATTATTTTTTCAAAATTGCATTTGCTGTGCTCTATTGCTGGTATATAGAAATACAACAGATTTGTCTTAACTGATGCTGTACCCATAAATACTTGTAAGCCTTCTTATTAATTTTATTAAATATTTTATTAATTTTAAGTATATACATAGTAAAATATGCTTCCGTTGGGAATTGTCTTTGTAATCTTATGTCTGGAACTAATGGCAGTTTTGTTTCCTTTCTATTCCTTGTACCTTTATTTTATTTTCCTATGACACTGGCTAGGACTTCCAGTCAATATTGACTTGTGCTGGTCAGAAGAGTACATCCTGATCTCATTACTGGTTTTAAAGAGAACGCTTTCCATATTTCTCCAAGTAAGCATAATGCAGTTTTCGGTTCTGTATTAATCAGGTATTAATAGTTCAATTTTATAATCAAAATTTTAAGAGAAATATGTTGAATTTTACCAAATGCTTTTTTCTATTAAGATGATCAGATTTTTCTCAATTTCTTAATCTATTAAATATATTCATTAATATTATAATGCTAAACCAACCATACATTCCTGAATTACATTATCAAAGTATCCTTCTAGTTTTTAAGATTGTTTATAACAAATGTTATAAACATTATAAGTAACATTTAAATGTTATATTCATTATGTTAAACATGCCCTTTACATAGATTTATCAATTAACTACAGTAATAGATTTATAATTATTATTACAATAATTATTACAATTATTAAACCATCCTTATGCTCCTGAGATCAACTGTGCCTGGTTGCAATAAGCAATTCCTTTCAATTCTATTGAATTTGGTTAGCTGGTGTTTTCTTTGGTATTTTTGCAGCCATATTCATGTTTGTCCTCTGTTAATTTTTCTATCAAGAGGATATGTTTCATAAATATGGAAGCTATGAATCCTTACAAAAAAGTTATATTTGTAACATATAACTAAGCACTTAGCACAGTAACTGAAACAGGGTGAACACCCAATACATATTTGTTAAATGATGACTTAATTGCTTATTTCCATGGCTTTCTCTGCCTGTTTATTCCCTAGGACCGTAAGTTTTAGTTGACTTTTATAGCCACCATACCAAGAGAGAAAAAGTAGTTAGTAATGCCAGTTGTGGCACTAGAGCTCTAGGTTCAAAGTCAGGTTCTGACACAAGTTGTGTGACTACAGACTAGTTGCTTTTTCTCTCTGTATCTAAGTTGCCTCCTCTGTAAAACTAGAAGTGGTAATTCTTTGTACTCTCTGGATTGTAAGGAGTTTATAAGGGTAAACCTCTTTTAAACATGTCTGGCACATTCTAAGTGATGAGTTAATATTAGCTATTATGTTAGTATATGACAGGTAAATTGATAAAATAATAATGAAAATGTAAAGATAGAGAACCGGGAGATAATACTTGCTGTGCCTGTGGGCTGTCCTGAGGATCATGTGATGTGAATTTTAAATGATGACAGTGGTTTGAAGTGTTGTTTTTAGAGCCATTACAAATGGGGAGCCCCAGAGGTCAAAAGAAGAGAACTGTTTTCTTCTTTGTCAAAAAAGTGACACAGCTAGAAAAATACTTAATTAGGTTTTCTTCCTTAGTAGAATTTTTCTCTTACATGTTAACCTCTTTTATATGATTTCAAATACATAGTTTTAAGAGTTTAATTTAATATCTTTGTACTGCAAAATAAGTGACAAGAATTTTCCATCAAACTTCATTGCTTCTTGGATATAATCTCTGATTTTACAAACATTTTCTTTTTCCTGGGTCTTTATCCATTGCTTACACTTTGTAGTTCATATACTACTCAAACAATACTTCTTCATTTGTTCCTTTCCCAGGCTCCTTCCCCCACACAAAAAAATTAGAAAATGCTATCCTTATGGTCATTCTGTGAAGTTGCTATGAATAGGTAATAGCCTATTACAGTCAATTTTACTGATATAATAAACATTGAATAGTTTATATATTCAACTGAGCAATGAAAGAAAATCAATTATGAATTACAGAAAGCCAATAATAAAGTTATCTTCCTAATCTTTGCCCAAATTTCACATGAAGAGAACTGAGGAAAAAACTTCTCAGTTAACATATTTCTATGCATGCAAATACAGCAAAGAATCAAATGGTGGACTGTCCAAGCCAGGAGAAATAAAGAGTTGATTCCTTTACTCATCCTGTTCTTTTCAGAATAAAAGAAAAAAACATAAAAATACAGATAGGTATCCCCTTTATTTAAAAAATTCTAGGACATTTCTAACATAATTATACAAATTTTAACTTTACATATTTAAAATTATAGCATGTCCTTTTAAAATTTCCTGATTTACAAAGAAGAAACTTACTCAAATGATTTGGAAACGAAAGGCCATCAAGTTTCTAGAGGAAAGCACATTTATAAAGAAATATCCATATTTTAAAACATTTGGAATACTATTAACAATCCATTAACTGACCATTAATATCCAATAGCCATAAGTAATGTAACATTATTTTTTGGTCCCAAATAAAAATGAAATGAGCTGAATGCCTGAGCATAGCTTATACTGAAAGTTGTCTTTGCCATTTATTCTTCAGGTAGATTTGTCCTGTATCTCAAAAAAGAAGTTTGTGTAATGAACCTTCAGAGAACATTCAGAACATGAAGTTTAAACACGTATCAAAGTTTTCCCCAGCTAAATCAATATACATTATAGTCTGCTATATACTCTACACACACACACACACAGACACACACACAACTTTTTTTGAGATGGGGTCTCCTCTCTCAGGCTGGAGGAGTGCAGTGACACAATCATAGCTCACTGAAACCTCAAACTCCTGGGCTCAAGCCATCCTCCAGCTTCAGTCTCCCAAGTAGCTGAGACCATAGGGTATGCCACCATGTCTGGTCAACTTTTTTTTTTTTTTTTTTTATTAAGTTTTGTAGCGATGAGGCCTCACTATGTTACCCAGGCTGATCTCAAACACCTGGCCTCACAGGATCTCTTGTCTCAGTCTCCTAAAGTCCTGGAATTACAACCATGAGTCACCACACCTGGCCCTGAGCTAACATAATTTTATTGAATTTATCTTTAACAATGTTTCTAATCTCAGATGTTCCTGTAACTGAGACTAATTTATTTCTCCTGCTGTATTAGCAAGAAAGACACCACATGATTCCACGTCTGAGAAATAAGAGGCCTTCCAGTTTTTTGTGCTTCCTAGTGCTGGACAAAAGATTTCTCCTTTTGATCACAGTAACTATCTCTTCAGTGCTTATATTTAGTGTAGTGAAAATAGGCTGCTGCCTAAGTTCATATCATGATTCCTCTGCTTAATATATAGGAAACCAGTAATAAAATTATCATTCTAATTTTTTGCCAAAATTTCATGTAAAGAGGGTAACTTGTGACTTCAGCCGATTACTTAACCTCCCAATGCCTTTGCCATCTCATTGGAATTAATGGGGATATTAATAGAATTTACTCATAGGGTTTTTATTCCTGTTTTATTTTTTGGCTCATATTTTATACAAAATATTGACAGAGCTTCAGGAAGCCAGAGATCTACCTGTGTTATGTACTTTATAAGAGCTCTTTCTGACGGGTTGAGTACTGCAAAGAAAAGAAGAAAAAAAAAACAAAAAACAAAAAACAAAAAAAAAAACCAGAGACCGAACATAACAGACTAAGAAAGTTAGTGCCATATTGATTGAATAACCCAAATATCTCTTCCAAATCCCATGATGTGTTCTGTTGAAGATGCACAGAAATTAACAGAATAAAATATGAGATGTGAGAACACAGAATGTGTGTTCTGATGATGTCCAGTTCTACTTAAAAATTAAATATGCAACCAGATTTTGTAGTTTTATGCTTTTATTTTCACTTGTACATAGTTGATTTAGAAATCTGAATCTTGTTCCTGAACCCAATGGTGTTACAACAAAGTGTACCTTTGGAGCCCTCAATTCCTGTCTCTTCTCATTCATTCATTTATTGATACAGCCAGTCATTCATTCATATGCCAAGTATTGTCCCAGGACTGAGGAAACAAAAATAAATATAACCTATTTTCCTAAAGAACTCTAATCTAAGGAGAAAGGGTCATATAGACAGATAATATCAAAAGTATTTAAGCCAAAGAACGTAAAAAATGATATGGGAAAAAAGACAAAAAAGGAAATAATTCTGCCTAGGGGAAAAGGAAGTGTTCATAGAGGTGGTAACCTTTAAACTAAATTTAGCAGGAAAAATAGCAGTATTTCAGGGGAAGGGAATCCCAAAGGCATGAAAGCCCAAAAAGAATACAGCATGTTCAAAGAATAGTGAGGATTTTATCTAGGTCCATCTGATGGTGCCTAGGGGGTACTGGCAGAAAATCATCTGTCGAAGGTAAATGGGGAACCCTAGATAAGAAACCACATATTAAGGAGTTTGAAATTTTGCTGTAGGTAATGGAAACCCTATGAAATTTGTTTTATTGATGTGTTTTACAACTGAGAAAATGAAAAAAGGAGCCTACATAAATATCAAAGAATTTTTAAAAAACATGCATAGTAACTGCTGGTATCCCAACATTTTAAATTTGAACTTAATTCTCCCTTGTCTCTGCTCCCGATATTTTGGTGAATGCTTCTTCAAAATCTTATTTTTATTGTGAAATAAAGGAGAAATACAGAAAAGCACACAAAAGACATGTATAGCTTCATAAATTAACTTGAACAATCTTCTAACTACTACCACATCAAGAAGTCAAACTTTGCAAGAACTCCCCCAACCAAGATCCCTCCAAATATCCCATATCAATGGCAATTCTCCTTTCCCCCAACCATGTCAGCATTATTGTGGCTCTTACAGTAATTATTTCCTTGCATTTTTCATTGTTTATCACGGAGATGCATCTTTAGGTATTCATGTACATCTTTAGTCATTAAAGTGTAGTCCTGCCCTTTTATACATTTTTGATGTGTTTTGTCTTTTCGATTGTAACTTATTTTTGTTATAGTTTATCTGTTGAAAAAATCCAAGTTTTCCTAATCTGAATTTTGCAAATTGCATATTCAATAGCACATTTCAACTTTTTCTTGCCTTCTGTTTTTCTGAAAACCAGGAGCTAATTAAGATTTGGGTTTAATCCCTTTAACGTAATTATAGGTAGTGTTGTGTGCTTCCATCAAGAGGTATATAATGTCCAGCTGTCTTTATTTTTAATGATATTAGCAGCTAGTCATGTGAAATACCTACATGTATTCATTCATTAGGGGCTGCAACACAGTAATGTTAATTCTTTTTTCATCTATGAGTTGGAATATGTTTATACAGAGATATTTTCCCTCATTTACTATTTGACTATGCAGTGTTAGTCATATAGAAAAGCAGAATACTTCATCCTTTCCTTCATTTACTAGTTTTCAAGATAATGAATTGGTTCTCTATTGATATGGTTTGGCTGTATCCCCACCCAAGTCTCATCTTGAATTGTAGCTCCCACAAATCCACATGTTATGGGAGGTAATTGAATCATGGGGGCAGGTCTTTCCTGTACTATTCTTGTAATAGTGAATAAGTCTTATGAGTGATGATTTTATAAAGGGGAGTTTCCCTGCACAACCTCTCTTCTCTTGTCTGCCACCATGTGAGACATGCCTTTCACTGTCCACCATAATTGTGAGGCCACCCCAGCCACATGGAACTGTGAGCCCATTAAACCTCTTCCTTTCATAAACTGTTCAGTCTTGGGTGTGTCTTTTTCAGCAGTGTTGAAAACAGACTAATACCGCTATTATGCTCTAAAGGCAATCAGCTGTTTTTAAAAAAATATCCTTATGAACCATGGATTTAAATATATTTAATGAGTTTCAATCCACTGCAATTATTCTTGTGAATGACATTCAACTTGTTCTATCCTTGGCCAGTGGGTGCCTTGTCTGAGACCCTGGTAGTGTTTGATAGCTTCCTTGTCATGGTATGACAAGCTGTTCTAGATTCATCTTGTATATTTCCTTCCTTAAGCCTAGAAATACAAGTTTCTCCTAGAAGCCCTGGTTTCTTTAAATAAGAAATTATCTATCTCAAGAACACAATCCAAGCAATAGTGGTCATTGTTTCTAGGTGTTTTCAATGGACATAGAGATAGGAAGAGAAGAGTGGTGAGAGAGAGAAACCTCATTAGTTCATATCCAGTACTTCCAATGTAAATTTAAGACTACAGGACTTTTACTTAGTCTATTATATCTATTATATCTGTACCTCTTTTCTTCCAAACTGAGGATCTTGGTTCTCAAGGACACAAACAATGACAGAATTAGAATATTCCATAATTACTCATTTGGTTATCTCATATTATACACATAATAGTCTCAAAATAACAATCCTAATGCTACCAGCAAAAGAGTACTGAAAACACTTGCATTTGCTGTCCCCATTGTCTCTTGCCCCATCTTTTTAGCGATTATAAACTGTTTTCTCTCTCTTAGCCTTTATTTAGCCTTAGTTCTCCTATAAAGTCTCTATTGAAGCTCAGCACAGTCCGTAGGCTGCCACTCTGCTCACTTTACCTGAAGCTCATTCTCTTGCAGACTCTTCAGAAAGATCTCGAGTGCCCTTTTGCCAAAAAGTAGGTTTTGCTGGATACAAAATGCTTGGCATATACTTTTTTTCCCTTGAGAATCTCAACTATGTTACTTTATTTTCTTTTAGCAGAATGAATTGCTATTGAAAAAAATTGAAGTTTATCTAATTACAATCTCTTATAAATCATGTGCTTTTTTCCCCCTCTAAATATTCAAAGGATTTAAAAAAATTAAAACCCAGTAATTGTGGTAGAATATCTTGATGTTATAATTCTGGCTTGCTATTTTTAGGTGTACGGTAAACTCTTTCAATATGTAACTTTTAATCTTTTTTCAGAAAAGTTTTCTTGAATTATAATTTTTAGCATTCCTTCTGGTCCGTTGATTCAGTTTTCTTTTATGGTTGTTCTTATAAAAGATTTTTCCATCTTGAAGTCTAAAAGCATTTTTATTTTTGTCAAAGCTGTAATGCTTTGACTTTTACTTGTATGCTAGCAATATACCTGGGAGAATACGTGTACAAAATTCCTTTCATGAAAACAGGAGAGAAATTCATGCCATTTGGGTATAATAAAAAAGTTGTACTTCTGAGGAAGTGTTTATTTGTATTTCATGTAATTATGAATTAATCTGATTCATATCTGGTGTCTAATACAGACACGAGGAATCTAAAGGTGTAGCAGTAGTCTTGTTAAGGTTACTGTATTTCCACACACAACTGGGTCAAGGAAGTCCAAATGGTTCTGGTGGACCAGATCACTTTCCAGATGAAGAAATCAGCCAAGAAATTTCTCCAAAGGGATTGGGGCAATGGGATAACAACAGCAAGAACCTGGGTGGGATGAATGTATCAGTCAACCATGGCTAAATGTTGGCTTAAGTTCTAAGTGGCCAGTAGGGAAAAAGGAAAATCTGAGAATTGTCACTGGAGAGTCCAGGCAGAGGAACATAAAGGGGTACTTTTATAGTGTCAGTCAAAGCCCCAAGAATGCCAGTTCCAGATTGTTAGAGTAGTAACCATGCAAAGCTAGGTCTTTTCCCAAAGTCCTTTCTATGTGGTAAGTCCCTGGAAGATAAGACACTGCAGGTAGCAGACTGGATGAGGAGCAATAGAGCAAAATAGAAAAACAAAGGAGAAATCACCCCATAGACCTGCCCATAGCAGGTCTCAGCAATGGGAAGCAGCTTTAAATTAGGTAACATTATGGAGCTATGTGATTTTGGTCTGAAAGTTCTGAATATTTAAATGTAACTGTTCTTGTGCCAAAAGGTAACCAAAGGAGAAATCATTCAAAGTAGAAAAGAAATATTTCTTGCACATATTTGAAGAAACAACAGTAAGAAAAAAACAAAGCTTTTTTGTTTACCCTATCAAATTGATTCCATTCAATAAAAGTATTACGTCTGGTAAATAAGTGGATTTAAGCCTATATAAATTGAAAAAGGCCAGGAAGTACATGGTGGATCATATGCAATTTAAACCAAAGCCTTTGTTTACAATTTCAAGGTTGCTAATAGGCTCTCTTTGCTTGCTCCAGAGCATTCCTATTGTGATATTATCATTTCACGTATCTCTACTTACTGATCAGCTGTCAGTTACTTTTGAAAAATTCTAAGCACAAAATTCTGACCAGTACTTTGACGAACATAAAGTATAAGTATATTTCCATCCTTCATAGGAACTTTGAGAGTAATTGAAGAAAAGAGACAATTTTGTGTAATGGGAAACACCCTAGAGTAAAGTGTGCTGTGAGAGCAGAGAAACACATAGTAACATTCAGCATTTGTTAAGGGATAAGTATGTGCCTAGAGCTTTATATCCAGTCCTCACAGGCATGATCAGGATGGCTGGGGAAGTCTCCATGGAAGAAGTGCTCAGGTGTTTGAAATATTATGCGGCATATGACTGCACAGAATGAATATATATATATATATATATATATATATATATATATATATATATGTATATATATGCATAATAATAGTAAATATCAGGAAATAGAGTATTTGATTCTGGTATCATGTATTTGATACTCCTATCATGGAAGAGTTCCATAAACCTGAGAATGTTGTAATATTACTCAGTCCATATATACTGCATGATTATGTTCTCTTGATAGGGTAAAAATTAGATAAACATTAGGGATGCATATGAGAGCTGACTTGATAAAAACTGAAGCCAGTGTCTTACCTTCAAGGGGTTTCCAACTCTCTCTGGGCTAGCACAATCTGAAAAGCTGAATTAAAAGGGAAAAACTGGCAGATTGCTCTTTTAATGAATACTCAACTATAAAACAACCTAGTTTTCCTCTTTAAAGAAAGAAGACATTGGTTTTGCCAGCTTACTGAACAGAATTTCCCTGTGATGCCTGATGACAGCCTATCCTCTGTAAAAGTCAGACTAATTATTAATACACTGGAGCAGAGTTCAGGTTCCATTTTGTCATACAGTCTTAGTGAAACTGCCTCATTATATTGTTCTACTGGTTTGTTAGTAACAAAATTCCCTTGCTATTCATATTAGAGCTACTTTATGTTAAATTTTATTCCACCTTAAATAAACTTTTTAATCAAAGTTTCTTTTAGGTTCTCTTATCACAGTAAAAATTTTATTTCAGGTTACAAAAACAGTTTCAGGATTCATTAAATAGCAGCAAGAGAACAAATACCACAAAGTATTACATTTGAACAGTACAGATGATAAAATTTTCACAACATTTATGATCATGGCTTTCAATAAAATGAACAAGTTGTTTACATGGCTGTGAGACAGGTTACTGTTTCACTAGTTTTGCGTACTAGTGCAGGATTCAGCATTCACTAGGAGTCCAATCAATGTTTACTGAATAAAACAAAGTGATGAGCAGAAATCTGGAAATACTGTTGGTTCAAAAATACTGCTGCTATACCGACAAGTTATGACTAACATTCCCCCCCGAAATTAAAACTGTCTTTTTGTATCAGGCATTTTACAGACAATCTTTTTAAAAACAAACTCTGGCAAGTAGATATCTTATTTGACACTTTAGGAAAACTGAGGCTCAGAAAAGTTAAATAACTTGCTCGATTACACCTACGCAGAAAGTAGGGATCTTGGATTAAGTCCTGATCATTCAATCTTTCTACAGTACACTCACAGACTGTGGGCAGTGTTTTACATAATTATTCCTTGAAATTACAGTAAAAAGACCCAATCTACTCTCGGGCTGGGCCAGGAAGTATGTATTTCTTTACTGACATCCAAAAAAAAAAAAAAAAAAAAGGAATAGAAAAGATGTATTTCTTCTTGCCTGACTAGAACATACATATGCTTGTATTTTAAGAGTACCAAAGGTGACAGACTGAATTTACAGCTACAGCATAGTCATGTTTGGCATGCATGGAAATACAACTACCCTGATCTCTTAGCTAAAGGAACAGAGGGTGCTTCCCCGTGCAGAAGACAAAGTCAGGCCAACTCTAAAGAGAACTAGGGGGATTGCCTAGGAATCCATCTGTGGCAAGGGGGTATCACTGCCAGGAGGCCCCACAAACACCTCTAGAAGTAAGACGAAAAGTCACTCCCATGTCTTCTGTGTTGTTTCTGATATTTAGAAACAAAAAGTAGTGACACTGGTTCAGAAAAAAAAGAGCCCATCTTTATCAGCATTAAGACTCTCATATTATGATTTTTTTAAAAAAGACAGGCCCCATCTCTGAACTGTGAAAAACTAGGGAAATCTGGGTAAAATACAAAAATGATCTTTTTGATGGCATATTGACAGCGCACGATCCCAAAGAAGGGTGCAGAGAAATCTGCCCATATTTGACTGTTTTTCCCCTTACCTTATTCATCAATTTGGAAGTTGTTTCAGAGGCTAAGAAATCAAACAGATAATGGCAACTAAGAAGCACAGAAGCTGAGAAGACCTTCCTTTCAGGAGTTCACTGATTAAGAAAATAAAAATGAGAGTTCAGGGCCCACCGAGAGAAGGCATAAAACCACAGCTTTTAGCTGGGACACAGAAAAAGCTAGCCCAGGAGTAAAAATGAACCTGAAATAGACCAGATCTAACAAAGACTGAAAAGCATTTTGAAATAATCTCAATTCCATATTCAATTAAGGTGCTCTACCCTTAGCTTAGCTTCCTAAATGAAGCAAAAGTAAATCCTTTATAGAAGTAAAACACATCACTCAGAGACCATTATTATTTATTTTTTTCATAAACAAAGACATCATTTCATCAAGAATTTCTGGGCATACCAGGAAACAGAAGACAAATAGAAACAAGATACAGAAATGATCCAAATATTGGAGTTAACGGGTACAAACTAGTAAATTTATTAACACTAGAGATGTAGAATCCATACATAAGAATATTCCAGAACTCAAATAAAATGATTCAACAAACTGAAGATTTGAACTAAAAAAAAAATACACTTAGAATAAAAACTATGAAATACATAGGAAGAAATTTAACAATGTATGAGCAATACCTGTATGCTGAAAATTACAAACAGAAATTAAAAATCAAAATAAAGGGAAATATATGCCATGTTCTAGATTTGAAAACTAAGTATTTTTAAGATGTCAGTTCTCTCCAAGCTGATTAATAAATTTAACAGAATCCCATTAAAAAATCCCAGCAGACTTTTGTAGAAATTGAAATGACAATTTAAACATTTATACTAAAATGCAAAAGACTTAGAATGGCCAAAGTAATTTTGAGGAAAAAAAAAAAAACACTTTCACTATCTGATTTCAAGAAGTATAAAGCTACAATAATCAATACAGTGTGGGATTACTTTAAGAACAGACACATTTATCAACAGAATTGAACAGAATAAAAACTGAGAAGATCAGTAGATTTTTTTATAAAGATGCCAAGATAATTCAATGAAGGACAATTTTTTAAAAATAAATGCTACTAGAATAGATTTCCATTTTGAAAAATATGAATATCAACAGTTATTGTGCCATATTAAAAATTTAAGTAGATCCTAAACATAAGATATACCATGAATCCTAGAAATTAGATTTTATGAATAGCTTTATGCTAATGCGTATTTGGATATGTACAATTGTATTTCTATTCTATTCAATTCCATTGATGTCTTTTCTTAATGCAATCTCACACTGTACTGATTATTGTAGCTTTATACATCTTGAAATTCCTAGAAAAAATACAACTTACAAAAGCTGCTCTTTAAAAGATACTATTAAGAAAATGAAAAACCAGGCCACAGACTGGGAGAAAAATATTCACAACATACACTTCTGATAAAAACAGCATACGCATAATATGTAAATAACTCCTACAACTCAATTACAACTTAGTTTTAAAATGGGCAAAAGTTTTGAACATAACACCTACATAATAGCTAAAACTAAAGACTAAAAATAGCAAGTGTTAGCATTTGATAAAAAGATGTCACCCCTTTAAACTAGAGTAGTTCCCCCTTAGCCTCAGGGGATATGTTCCAAGAACCTAGTGGATGCCTGAAACTTCAGAGTTCCCTAACCTGAATATATCATGCACATATTTCTTCTTCTTTCTTCATAATTTCACAGATAGAAGATTGATTCTTACCAACCACTTGGTTCCTAATGACCTTAGGTGATTTCCTAAGTTGAGAACTTTCACCTTTCCACTTAAAGGAAGCACTTTAAGGCTGCTTTTGGCATATTCAAATTGCCAGTGGGCCTTGGAGACATTACTAAGTAAAATAAAGGTTATCTGAATCCAAGCTCAGCGATATGGTGACAGTTGATAACTGTGATTGTGGATGCTGAACAAAGGGAGGGTTCACATCCTGAGAGGCACAGAAAGTGGCAGCATGAGATTGCATCACATTACTTAGAGTTTCTAGCAATTTCAAATTTATAATTTCTAAAATTTTCCACTGAATATTTTTGGACCTCAGTTGACAGTGGATAACTGAAACTATGGAAAGCAAAACTGTGGATAAAGGGAACTATTATTCAAGGATGTTTGATGAGTGTAGACACAAATAGATTCAATGGTAGGAATATGAGAAAATTCTCAGCTTATGCTCACACTTCTTTCTTCAATAATACATAAGGGAAAGTCATTAGTTGAGGAGGAAGTTGATAATTTGAGGAGGGAAAAGAATGAGATATTTGGATTACAGAAGGAAAGTGCAAAATCACCAGAGAAAAGGAGTAGGAAAGCTGATCAGTATGCAGAGGCAATTTAGGTGTAAGATCACACTAGTCCAACCAACAGTTAACCAACTGGGGCCAAGCTCAGAAAAGATAAATGCATGTAGGAGTTCATCCATGGTTTGAGTTTTGCCAGGCAAGTGCTAAACATGAGGGATACTAGTTGAGGATATTTGCAGAGGAGTGATCTCAATGCCACTATTTCTGAATAAACGTGTATTCTTTAACCTCTGACGAGCCACATTAGTGTAACTTAGTAGTATAATGGTAGCAAAATGAAGCAATCCCTCCATTTAAGGTTGGTTATACACAATGGAGAGAAAGATAGGAAAGTCTAAAAAAAGTTAAAGTAAACAATTAAATGGGATATAGCCAAAGCTGAAGTATGTATTGATAAACTTATTCTTTATTCCACACATTTGATTTTGAGGAATAAAAGCTATTTTGCCATCTTCCAACTCACTCTTTCCAGACTTTTACAGCTTCAGCTCTGACCTCTTTTACATGTTTTCTAGTATCCTCCAACATTTTCCACTTTTCTTTCCCCCTGGATATCTTACCTCCTTCTTGCCCTGTTTCTGACCAATCTTTTTAATGATAATGCAACGTCCTTTTGGCTTTTACATAAACAGATACCATGGTACTCCTCAAGTCACAGCAGGGTTTTTTCCAACACCAACTATCAAGACTATCAAAAGGTTTTAGCAGTAAACAATTTAATACCCTTATTTAGCAACTTCGAACAATCTTTCTCATATCCCCTGGCCCACTGCTGTTCCTTTCAAAATATCTACTTAAATGCCTATATTCCTTTACCTCTGGCTTTTACCAGTATTGTTTTTATATAGGGCAGAGACTGCAAAGAACTCTGAAATCCAAAGATAAAAGTGTTTACCGAGGCTGAAGAAATTTTCCAGGAGAGCTGAGCACTTTGCACAGCTGATATTTTTAGAATTAGTTTAAACAGGGCAGATGCAGATTCATACAGATTTCATTTCTGCAACACACTTGGTTGTTTCCTTGCTGCATCTAAAAGCAAAAAAAAAAAAAAAAAAAAAACAAAAAACAGCGCACTTTTCAGAAAGTACTATGGTCCATCTATTAAAACTGGTTTTCCTCTAGAAGTTAAAAGTGAAAAAGTGACAAAATTTTCCTTTGGAACACATCTAGAGGCTTTCCTTTAGTTAAAATTTGATAAAAGACAAAGGCCACACCACAAAACACAGAATATAAAACTGTGTATTGACAAAAATAAACTATTCAAGGTAACTCCTTAAGAGAATCGCTTGCTAAAAAGTTTAAAAAAAAAAAAAAAAAGACATGCTTTCTCAAATAATTGTAAAGTGTTTTTGGTTCCACATGAATAGTCTATTTGTCCCCGTGACCTTTTTATTCCTTGTGCCATCCCTACCTTCTGAGAAAAAATTCTTAAAGATGAACAGACTGGGGGATCAAGCCGGTTCACTAAGATTTAGAGGGGAAGGCTGGGTCCGTCTCAGCACTGGGACCGCACCCAGCCAGCATTTGGATCGCCAAGGACTAAGAAGAAAGTACAATTCCAGTTTTACCTCTTATACCATTAACTTTCCGCAAAGCCTTCCAGAAAACTGACTCACAACCAGAAACCCAAACCCCGTGGGCGGGAGTTAAAACAAAACCCATTACGCCACCATTTCCTCCCTGCCCCGCCAGCAAACGTGCAAAGATGTACAAAGACGTACACGCGGGCGGCGCCTACGTCCCCACAGTGCGCAGACGCAGGACGACACCCCGCCCCCTCGCGCTCCCGCCAAGACTAGGCGCGCGCACCAGCAACCAGCGCCCGGGGGCTTCCGCTTCGGAGGCCCGACGGTCGCCGTTCGGTTCCGGTTCTGACCCCGCCCTCACGCGGGAACCCTCCAGGAGTCTTAATATCCGGGACCAGAGGCCGGCTCCGGCACACATTTCCGGCGACGAGTGCAAAGGGAGGAATCTGGTGACGCCCCTTCCCGTCTCCCCAACGGCCCAGGCTCTGGCTCTCGGTGCGGCAGCGCCATCTGGTGCCCACTCTCCCGCCATCCGTGAAGGGGGCACGCGCCCTTCTCTCGGAACCTTCCAGAGAAACCTCGGCCCCCGCTTGCCTTTCTCCGCCCTGGACGGGGAGGGACCCGAGTCTCCGCCCCGCCGAGGTCCCGCGCGGGAGGGACTTTGCGGCGACTCTGAAGCGGAAACTTCCTGTACGAGGAGCTTTACAAACCCAAAATAAAGCAGAAACTGGGTTCTTTTTCTAGGTTTAGGTCCAGAAAAAACGGTTTCCTTTTATTTTGTGCTTCCATATGCGTTGTTCGTGGGTCATTCCCAGCCTTCCCCGCATCAATTCTTTAATCTGTGAGGACTGGGACCCTGTATAATTGCCTGGTGGGAAGATGGCATGAGGTTTGTGGCTTACATTGGCCTCTGCTGTAAAGGCTTTTGTTTCCTTTCACCTATTAAGGCGCTGTTGTAAAAGCCTGCTGTGTATGGGTTAGGAACCCATAGAGAGAAGCAGAGTGTAGTAGATAATTGGCTTTAAAATAGACTATGGAAGTTTCAGAAAAGACTGAATGTAGATTTGTTTGCTTGTCATGTTTCTTTTAGATAATCAGAGAAAGGAAACATCCCCCAAAGTTAGCAAAATCACATTGTCTTTTAAGAATGAGTTCTTTTTTGTAAACCTAGATTTTCCTGTAAGCTTGGAGGACTAACAAAGTTCTTTTTAGTGTTTTACTGTAATGGTGCTGTGGATATCAAAATATATAGTGCAAGTTAAATTTCCCTTAAAATTTAGATAGCACATGTTAACTTCACTGTTCCATTGTATTTCTCCTACTGTAGTGGTTATCAATCTTGAGCATGCATACAGATTCTCTAGAGGGCTTGTTAAAACAAATTGCTGGGCCTCAACCCAGAGGTTATAATTGGGAGGGAAGGTTTGGGGATAGAGCTGGATAAGTGTAGCTCTAAAAAATCTCAGGTGATTCTGATGCTGTTGGTACTAGGACCACACCTGGTATAATTTAGAGTTCAGGATTGCTTTGTCAATAATGCTTTTTGCTATTGCAGAAGAGACGGTACTAAATTATACTGGTGATACTAAGCCTGCATAAGTTAGTGGGTAGTCCTTTTGACTCCATGGATGGGTAGTAGTAAACTAAACCCTAGAACCAGGAAAGAGCTACATAAATGAATGTTCACAGATTAAAGCAGCTAGTTCATAGAAATGTATTCTGTATATGATCATGTGATAGAGGGTGCTGTAATACCAAGTATACTAAATATTTCAATTATGAAGTAATTTCTGTTCTTTACATTAGTGGTTAAATAAGTAAATTAGAAATGACTGGAATTGAGGACAGAACAGTTTAAACACACTAGTTTTGCCCTTTGGAAGATGCCAGATTTTTTGTCTTTTGCATTTTCTCAAGTTGCCTTGTTTTACTGAATTCTCTACTCCCAGCCCACTGCCATCCCTACTATGCCATTTATAAATGTACAATGCTTTTATTGTGAAAAAATAATCATCTCAGAACTTTTCTCATCTTTTCAGGAGGCCTTTTCTCAATTCTGTCAAATTCTGACTGCGCCATTGTCTTTGACACAGTAATTAAATCATAAAGTGTGCTGCACACTGGAACCTTTATGCTTGCTACAAACAGAAATACAGATATTGTTAGATAAGTTTATGTTCATTGTAAAAATTTCTAAAACAAAAAATTTGGAAGGTTTGCTCTACTGTAACTACTATAAAAATAACTGATAGAACTACAAATTAATGTATCTAAAAATCAATGAAGACAACTGAAATGTTTTTGCAATAATTCAGTAAGGTTTCCATTAATCAAAAGCAATTTTAGTAACTTTATTGAACTTATTAAAGGAATGGATTCATTGTGAGCTTTGAGGAATGGATCCATGCTTTTAAAAATTTAAGTTGGCCAGGCGCAGTGGCTCACGCCTGTAATCCCAGCACTTTGGGAGGCCAGAGCGGGTGGATCACAAGGTCAGGAAATTGAGAACACCCTGGCCAACATGGTAAAACCCCATCTCTACTAAAAATACAAAAATTAGCTGGATGTGGTGGCACGTTCCTGTAATCCCAGCTTCTTAGGAAGCTGAGGCACACAAATCTCTCGAACCCAGGATGTAGAATTTGTAGTGAGCCGAGATCATGCCACTGCACCCAGCCTGGCCACAAAGCAAGACTCGTTTCAAAAAATAGAAAGAAATGTAAGTTGTTTATCACCAAATTATATCAGATAAATGAGACTGTACCTTACATGTTTTTATAAAATTAAATGTTATTCCCACTTTCTTGTTTTTATCTGTATATTTCAGATACTTTGTTCCATTCGATTATTTAATTGTATCTCTTTTAAGAAGATTATTTGAGATTGTTTCAGACACTGGGTTCCCTAAATCAGTCTTGCTCTAAAGCAAGGTCATGGGCTTTGAGAGTCCATATGGAAATATAGAAGGCTCATTTTCTGTACTTAGATATGAATGACCCTAATTTCATAGACTCAATTATTTTGACAACTAAAGGCTTCTTAGTAGTGACCTGCTGTGTGAGTCATTCAGGCTTACTAAATTTCATATTCATAGACTAAAATTACTGCATTACCACAAATAACTAAGGATTCTAATTCAGTATTCCGTTTGTTTGGAATACTGGAATATTCCGTTTGTGCCAACTCTTGGCACCTTTGCAAATACTGCTCTATGTGCACACATGCAGGCAATCTGGAATACCCATACTATTCAAAAAGAATACTTTCTGACAGTTTATTACCACGTTACAATGAGATGTTAACTATTCTTGATTATTGCTGTTCTTCCACTTACTACATTTTTAGAATTATGTGAATTTTAACATTTGCACATTGTTTTGTCCTTTTATAATTGCTAGCTGTTATAATTTGGCTGTTGTCTTCTACTTCTAAATTTTATTTAAATCACTAAGTGTTATTTTGTTTACTGGACTTAAGTTGCCCCCACTCCACTCCTCTTATCCTGAATGAGCCTTCATGAAGAGAAGAAAAAAAAGGTTGAGAACAACCACTGTCTTAAAACCATGGTATTTCCCTAATAGGCTAGTACCATGTGTTTGGATAATTATTGATGAATCATTTAAATCATCAGGAAGGAAGGAAAGGTGCATGTCCTTTGCCTCATTTTAAACCTACCTTGTAATAAATTCACTAATGAAGCAGGGAGATATGATGTAGAGCACACTTCAATTGTAATGCTATATTTCAAATACCTGCTGTATTTTGGGAGCATTATTGCTATCATTTGGTTTATCGGACCCCTCCAAATCATACATTGAAATTTGATCCCTAGTGTTGGAGGTGGGGCCTCATGGGAGATGTTTCAGATGTGGGTGTGGATCCCTGACACATGACTTGGTGCCCTCCTTGTGATAATGAGTGAGTTCTCTTATTTGTTCCTGACAGAGCTGGTTGTTAAGAGCCTGGCACCTCCCATATGATCTCTGCACATGCTGGTTCCCCTTTATCTTCAACCACAAATGGAAACAGCCTGAGGCCCTCACCAGCAGCAGCTGCTGGTACCATGCTTCTTGTACAGCCTGGAGAACTGTGAGCCAAGTAAACCTCTTTTCTTCATAAATAACCCAGCGTTAGGTATTCCTTTATAGAAAAATACATGGACTAAGACAATTGTTAAATAACATTATTTTGATTGACTGAATTAGTATTTTATGACATTTATTTATTATGGCTATTAATATTATAATTTATACTGGCTAACTGAATCAGTAAGCACTCTATAAAATGATACTGTAGTTTACTTTCAACCAAGAATCGGTTGAGTTTGATACAGGAATTAGATTAGGATTCCCACATAAGATTTTTATTCAAAAATAATTTCTATTATTATGTAGAAGTCCCCTTTTCTGATTTTTTCTATTTTCTAATAACATAATATATAAATGGATGTATAATGAATATTTGTGGCAAGAAGCATTTGTCTAAAATGAAATGAGAAATAAGTTGGTTCAGCTGTTAAAGGTGTCTCAGTTGTAGCTTTTTAGCAGTATATTTGCTATAATTAATCGACTTATTAATACTTTTAATTTTACCCTAATAGTACTGATAATCACATTTTGACTAAGTATTGGACCAATAGTTTTTCTTTGTCAGTCAGTGGTGTTTGAATCTCTGTAGCCCTTATACTGCCCTATTTCTGAGTTACAGTTCTCAGACTTTCTTTCAGTTTGCCACATTTTAAATCTCAAACTACCTATCATTCAAACTAAGTTATTCTTTGGAAATAAGTTTGAATTGACTATTATGCTAAACTCATTTTAATAACCATGCTCCTTTGTGATGAGCTAAGTTTATTATTGTGTTGTCAAATTAATTTTTTTTTTTTTTGGAGACAGTCTCACTCTGTCACCCAGGCTGCAGTGCAGTGGCACAATCTCCACTCACTGCAACCTCCACCTCCTGGGCTCAAATGATTCTCCTTTCTCAGCCTCCTAAGTAGCTGGGATTCCAGACAAAATTTATATTTTTTTATTTGTAATCAATCTAAGCCTAATACATGTCCTAATGACAATTTTTATATTTCACATATGGATAAATTATGTAATTCTTTTAAAGTAAGAGTATTGATGCAGATCATACTTTTTTCAGAGTAGCACATTTTAAGCATCTGACACTTGATGTGGATTAAATATTTGAAATGTTTAATAAAATGTTGAAATAAGTTTACTAATTTGAGCCCTGCCAATTACAATACTTTAGAAAAAGTTAAAAAAATAGTACATTTATGTGTCTTTTAAGTATTCACAAAAATAGTCATTTCCCAGCAGATGTTTTTCCGCTTTTATGATATACTGTTTTCTTATTCTTTTGGCCACGTATTGATCAGAATTAGTCGTTAACTTTACTAAACAACCGAATACAGTTTGTCAGCTTTGATGGTTGGGTTACACAGATATAACTATTGTGTTAGATGAAATTTGATTTGTTTAAGCAAATTTCTATGAAACACTTTGTGTCAGTTTCAATAGCGTCTCCGCAACAAACATTCCTACTGTATAAAATTTTACATATGTGTATTTACATATTGGTACATTTTTCACAAATGTGGGAATTTAGGATACAATGTTTGTAAAAATATGGTAATTTTTCTTGAAGACAATTTTTTAAATTACAACAAAACATAGGGCCCTGAGAAGAAGAGAGAAAACATATGGAAAAGCAAGTATACAGAGATAATTTTGTAATGTAACCTTGAGAGAGACATAGAAAATTGAAACAAAATAAGCCAAAGGAAAGGAATTAGGACGTGACAGCTTTAAGGTAAGACCAGTGTTCTGCTGTGGTCATTTATGCATTGGCATTAAGTTCTGTTGAATATGGAACAATGAATTTAGAAGGACTTTAAGATTTAAGAATATCTCACAATGCCCCGGCATTTTATTCTGCAGTTTTCCTAAGCTAAATAAGGTAATTGAATAATAAAATTTAAAAGCACCGATTATTTCATGAAGATAAAAAAATATTTCTTAATTTTTATTTACAAGAAGCAAAAACATATTCATAAGAATCTTCGATGATTGGTAAGTTAAGGAAATAAAGTATAGCAACTGTGCTAAGACATTTGGATTTTCAGGTTATAAGAGCTTAATATGAAATAAAAAAAGTATCGCTGACATGGTAGGTATTGTTTTAAGGATGGTCTGTATTTTTTCCCTATGGCTGTCCACATAGCTACACCACACTATTGTCTTATACTTACAAGCAGGATATTAAATATTAGTGCAATATTAGTTCTTACTTTTAAGTGATTAGTTCTTACCTTTAACTCAGACCTTGAATTTGGTCTGAAAACTTAAATACATAGGTTGTAAATTTAAACTTTTTAAAAAGTCGGACTGTCCTTATAGAGACTGCTGCAAAGCATAATATCCTAAGAAAACCAAGTAAATTATTTTAAAGGGAAAAGGATTAGTCTTCAAAATGAGAAAGACTCAGATTTGTTTTTTCCCCTTTTCAACAGAATCTAGGATGGCAAAATAACATGGGAAATGCCACCTCAAAATCTAGACAAAGTATATATAATCAATCTTGCATAGGGTGGGTTACAATAAAGGAGCCATTACAGCATTATAAACATTGTTGCCAAATGAATTGGAATGGGTTTTGGCAGCAACAGATTAACCACCTTTCAGAATATATAACTTAAAAATTCATTTGTAAGCACACAAGTTCTTGACCATTTTTACACTGTTAAACATCTTATTACCCATCTTTAAAAATATTTCAAAGTCAGTAATATTTTCAGGTAAGCCTCAGGTATTTGTTGTAATGCTTTGGTTAGATTGAAAAGATTACAGTCACACAAAATCAGAGCCTTTCAAATAAAGCCTCACATAATTAAATGCAATCTTGTGTTTGATTTATTTCCATCTCTCTTTATTCTACAATGTGTTGACAATAACTAGGTGACTTAAATTCTTTGGACTGATGATAGCATATATTTTAAATGTCTTCAGGGTAGGCATTACTAAATTTTATAAAGGTGTTACATCTCTCAGAGGCCACTGTTGCCAGCATTGTAGTAAAATTGTGTAAGAATCTTGTCTATGTTACCTCTTTAGCCTTTTTACTTTTTAATTTGGTATAAAAATTCATAAGCTTGTAAAATTATTAATCCAAATAACTTGGAATGATTTTTTTCTTTTTTATTCTGGATTTCTACTAGATAGATGTTAGCCTTGCATGAAGAGGAAATCCAGAATGTCGTTGATTTTGGTTAAAAAAACAGAAAACACAAGTCTATAGGACTTATTCTAGGGCTTAAAATCTTTGCAAAAACATGGACGTTTTGGCCAAACTAATAAAAATTATTTGCTTGAATTCTTTTTTATAATTTTCATTCTGTAACTATTTTCTCTTACAGACTCTGTGATCCCTGTGATCACTTTTAGAAATATTATATCTTCTTATTTTCTAACTGTGTTACTTAGAAATGTTTCATTTCTATTGCATTTCTTGTCCTTTAAAAAAGTCTTTGTGAGTATCTTTAGATATATGTTTCAAGTTGTATTTTAAAAATCTGTGCCAGTGTACCTGCCTGAAATTCTTTACTGCCTCTGCCAGCGTGTCAAGTTTAATACCATGAACAGTCGTGAATAACTTCAGTCTGCTCCTCATTTTAAATCTTCCTAAATTAGTTGCTTTGTAGAGCTATTGCTAATCCCTTGCAATCCAGAGATATAAAAAATATTATACTTTAACACTTAGTACAGCACAGAGATGATTTACAGCATTAGTCAGACAGTTCCAAAGATGTCATCATTTAATAATGACCCCACTCTAGAGCTGTTATTGTACTACATAATATGACTAATGTGCTGTCATTTCTTTCTGCTTAAACTGCAGCCACAAGTTAAAAAGTAGCACATTTTGGCCTTCAGTTTTCTTAGCCTTAGAGAACTGGTCATCTTTTTTAAAATTTAGCAACTTATTTCACTTCAGATTTTTCCAAATATTCATATCTGAGATAACATCTCCATTGCTGTAGTGAATGAGTTATAGTCTTGAATGTTACTCAGTTCTGAACATCATTTAAATGCTCCCTTTTTTTGTACAAGATATAGATCCAGTGTAAATATTGCTTGAATGTATCTGGTATGGTAATATTTGAAGATACGGGATCCAGATTTACAAGATCCAAAGTCAAATCTTCGTATTTATTTTAGCAATTTGCTGCCTTTAAAAAGAACTAGAAAAGTTTATTTCTGTCATCTGTAATTTTCTTTATGGCCATGTCCTCAAGGGACTTAACTTCTGTTGATTCTCCAATCTGGCTGCCTGCATCTTTTTACCTATGTGACTTTCCTCACATTTTTCTCTTTGCCTAGAATAACTTCCATTTCCACATATTCAATGTCTATCCAACACTTAAGCTCAGGTCATATGACACGTCCTTCAGGAAACCTTCCTGGATTCCCCACAAACAACAGTAAGTTTGTTTCTCATCTGAAATTATGTGGTAATTTATATATATCTTTAACTGTGCATATTTTCTAAATAGGCACAAGTAAATGATGTACATAACACTAAATATTCTAAAGTCTAGTGGTCCTGTCTTACTCATCTGCATATGCCCTAGAGTACCAAATAGGTCCTCAATCCATGTTTGCCAAATAAATAAAGTATATATAGCAAAATGGTGTTCATTTTGGGGAAAAGGAATTACTTTACCTAAACTGGTTGATTAATAACATTTTTACAAATATGCTATGTAAAATGATAAAATATCAATAATTAAAAACAAAATTATATATATTACAGAGAACTTCCTAGAATTAGTTGAGGGGATTAAGAAAACAACCAAAGAAACCCTTGCCATGAAGGTAAAATTGTAAGCATAAGCTGTTGGAGGATCTAAGTGAATGTAGTAAGATATTGCTAAGTTTATGAGGTTTGATTTTTAAAAACTTAAGATTTGTTGCTTTTGGCCACAAATGGTATCAGTTACCTAGGACTCAGTTAAATCAAAGATGTGAAAGATCTCTACAGGGAAAACTATAAAACACTGATGAATGAAATTGAAGAGGGCACAAAAAAATGAAAAGATATTCTATGCTTATGAGTTGGAAGAGTTAATATTGTTATGACAAGCAGTTCACAGATCCAATATAATCCGTATGAAAATACCAATGATATTCTTTATAGAAACAAAAAAATCATAAAATTTATATGGCACCACCAAAGACCCCATATAGCCAAAGCAATTCTGAGCAAAAAAGAACAGTGCTAGAGGCAACCTACTGCCTTGACTTCAAAATAGACTATAAAGCTATAGTAACCAAATCAGCATGGTACTGGCATAAAAACAGACATATAGACCAATGGAACCGAATACAGGACTTAGATATAAATCCACACATTTAGAGCTATCTCATTTTCAACAAAAGCACCAAAACATACAATGGGGAAAGGACAGTCAGTAGATTGTGCTGGGAAAACTAGATAACCATATACAGAATAATGAAACTAGATCCCATCTTTCACCATATATCAATATCAAATAAAAATAGACAATTATAAGCCTGATGAAACTCCAGAAAGAAAACTTTGGGGAAATGCTTCAGGACATTGGTCTGAGCAAAACAGTTTTGTATAAGACATGAAAAGCACAGGCAACAAAAGCAAAAATAGGCAAATGGGATTACATTGAGCCCAAAAGTTTTGCACAGCAAAGGAAAGAAAGTAAAGACACAAACAACAGAATGAGAGAAAATATTTTCAAACTACCCATCAACAAGGGATAAGTAACCAGAATATATAAGGAGCTCAAACAACTTAGTAGCACACACACACAAAAACCTGATTTCGAAAGGGCATGGCCAGGTGCAGTGGCTCACGCCTGTAATCCCAGCACTTTGGGAGACCGAGGTGGGTGGATCACCTGAGGTCAGGAGTTCAAGACCAGCCTGGCCAACATGGTGAAACCCCATCTCTACCAAAAACTAGCTGAGCTTGGTGGCATGTGCCTGTAATCCCAGCTACTCAAGAGGTTGAGGCAGAAGAATCGCCTGATCCTGGGAGGCAGAGGCTGTAGTGAGCCAAGATCATGCCATTGCACTCCAGCCTGGGTGACAGAGCAAAACTCTGTCTCAAAAAAAAAAAAAAAAAAAAAGTAAAAGATCTGAACAGACATGTATCAAACAAATAAGACATACAAATGGCCAACAGGTATATTTAAAAATGTTCAACATCAGTAGTCAGAGAAATGCAAATCAAAAGCACAATGAGGTATGTCATCCCAGTTTAAATGGCTTTATCAAAAAGGGAAAAATGGACGCTAGTGAGGATATGGAGAAAGCAGAACCATGTGTACTGTTGGTGGGAATGTTAATTAGTAGAGTCACTATGAAAGGACTATGGAGGTTTATCCAAAAGCTAAAAATAGAACTACCATATGTAGTTTTACTACTGGATATATATCTCAAAGAAAAATCAACTTATCAGAGACACCCAAACTCCATGTTTACTCCAGGGCAAAATTTGAAATCACGACAGCAGGCATAGGAAATCAACTTAAGTGTCCATCAATGAATGAATGGATAAAGAAAATGTATGCCTACAATGGGAACATTAATCATCCTTAAAAAGAATGGAATACTGTCATTTTCAGCACCATGGCTGGAACCAGAAGTTGTTATGTTTAGTAAAATTAGCTAAGCACAAAAAGATGGCTATCACAGATTCTCAGTTATATATGGAAGCTGAAAAAATGTCGATTTCATGAAGATAGAGAGTGATTAGGGCTTACCAGAGGCCAGGAAGTGTAGGGGGAAGGGGAAAAATACAGAGATTGATTAATGGGTACAAATATCAGTACAGTGACTACAGTTAATCAATCATACATTTCAAAACTAGGAGAGAACAATTTGAATGTTTCTAGAGTAAAGACAAAATAAGGTGATAAATATCTCAATTACCCAAATTTGATTATATGAATGTATCAAATTATCACATATCCTGAAAAAACATGTACAATCATATGTTAATAAAATACAAATCAGCTGGGTGCAATGGCTCAAAGCCTGTAATCCCAGCGCTTTGGGACGACAAGGAAGGCGGTTCATGAGGTCAGGAGATGGAGACCATCCTGGCTAACATGGTGAAACCCCGTCTCCACTAAAATATAAAAATTAGCCAGGCGTGGTGGTGGCCACCTGTAGTCCCAGCTACTCAGGAGGCTGAGACGGGAGAATCGCTTGAACCTGGGAGGTGAAGGTTGCAGTGAGCCGAAACCATGCTACTGCACTCCAGCCTGGGTGACAGAGCGAGACTCCGTCTCAATATATAAACAAATATATATATAAATTTAAAAAGAAAAATATGTATTTTGATGAAATGTGATATATGTTTGGCAACTTTAAATAGAGAGCTACACTGGTTAACCTGAAGGAAAGCAAATTTACTATGGATTTTATGACCTTTGCGTAGCATTTTGATGGATAACTATTTGGGCCTTCTAATCCAGAAGTTGAAAGAAGAACATCAATTACCTGTAGGCTCATACAGATCACTCACTCTGCCCAAGACTCTGCCTCCAAACAGGTAAGAAACATATATCACAGAAAGGCATGGTTACTGGCTTTAATATCAACCAATAGCCAGGAACTTGATCCAACGTATCCTGGCTTTTCTCTTCCTACTCTAATGAACATGTTCCTATTTATTCATCCTTCAAGGTTGACATCAATGTCACCTTCTTTGGGAAGCTTTCCCAAGCCTAATTACTTTATCCTTTATGTGCTTAAAGCACTTCTACCTATATCTGTAAAATAACTTAATCCAGTAGCTTTTCCATTATCTGTAGTTTCACTTTCCACAGTTACTGGTAATCAATCATTCTTCAAAAATATTAAATAAGGAATTCAGAAATAAACAATTCGTAAGTGTTAAATGCTATCTTATGATGCCTGTCACATTTACCTCACTTTATCTCATTATATCAGCATGTTATCCTCTCAAATAAGAAAAAGGATGAGTACAGTACAATACGATATTTGGAGAGGCCACATTCGTATTCACTTAGTATGCAGGATTGTTATAATTACTGTTTTATTATTAGTTACTGTTGTTTATCTCTTACTCTGCCTAATTTGTAAATTAAACTTTATCATAGGTATGTACATATAGGAAGAAAACGTAGTATATTTAGGGGTTGGTACTATCTGAGGTTTCAGGCATCCACTGAGGGTCTTGGAATGTATGCACCATGGATAAGGAGGAACTACTTTATTTATATTTCTGCATGATCTCTAAGTGCCTGAGACCCAAAGTCTAGTTTTCTGTAAAGTCTACTTTCTAGCCCAGTTTCTGGCACTTGTGAAGAACCTGTATAAGCAAGGACTTTTCCCTTTTATTACAATCATAGTACTTCATCTTATGATAAACATATTCTCTCCTCTTTTGAAGTTTCTAATTTTCATTTCTGTGGCACCTGCAAAGAAGAAGTGTAAAAGATCAGATGATCAAGGACACAGCGAATACAGCCAGATTCCCATGCTTCTTGAACTTTGTTAGAGAGAAGTGGGAAATTTGGTAAGTCAGAGAAACCTAGATTCCCAGCCAGAGGTCTTTTATAGAATTAGGCAGTAGGGGGACCACTGCACTCAGGTGCAAGCTATTGCTAGGAGATCCTTGCTGTGTTTAAATTCCATCCTGCCATGGTCAGTTTCTTATTTCTTCTAGCTTACAGCAGGCCTGCCATCGCTTACTGTATTAATAGGTTCTATCATGCATACTAAATAATTTTGTATTTTGGCTTCAGTGTTCACTTCTTTCCAGTCATCTAATTTGATGGTTCAGTAATTTCTTATTCCTCTACACCTTAAACAAGTCACAGCATGCCCTTCTAATATTCCCATAGTGTAATTCTTATGCTTTACCCCCACTCATCAGCCTTCCTCTAAAACTTTGTTGAAGCTTCACTTGGTCTTGGTTTAAATATGTGTTGCTGAAGCAGAATGCTTTGACCCTATTAGGTACTCATATTCACCTCAAATACCCTTTGCTCCAAGAAATAAATACAAAAGCCCAACTTCTCTAAAATTCATAACAAATATTCTGATAGAAATAACAAACACAAAATAAAACTTACAATGGCTGAATTTTACCTGGAGAATACAGTAAAGAATCATGACATCTCTGAAAACAACAGTAGCCCAGGGAAAATCAGAGTTTAGTAAAACTAATAAACGAAATAGAACTTATAACAGCTGAAACAGTACAAGGAGCCATTTGTCGCAGAACACAAATTGACAGAAGAAGTAAAGCTTGGTACTATTTAGATCACATAAAATGAAATTTCATATAATTAATGGCCCAAAGTCTACATTTATAATGGTGGAATTGTAGTTGATAATTCTTATCTATAATTGATAAAATTTGATATGGGCAAAAAGTTTTCCATGAACCAAATCCCTATTCAATTTACAGAAAAGTGATAGCATTAGAGCATTTTAGAAAGACAAAAGTGAAAGTGAACAAAAAAGCAAATGGTTCAAGTGCACTGAATAGACAATTCATCTAGTAATTAAATTCATTTAATGAAATTCACTCTGAAATATACCTTTTCCGCAAAAATTCATCTATGTCAGTATACTTATTGAAACACTTGTAATTTTAAGCATGGGGTCAAAAAATCTCCACCCAACTGATAGAAAAACCAAATCCCCAACTAATGTAACTTGCACATAAGAATGAGTAGCTAGCTTTTAGAGATTCTGACTTCCTCCCCCATGCTCTTTCATAGATGTCTTTATTGATACATGGTGGCACAGGGAAGCCTACCTTTAAATGGGTCAGATGAGACACAATATTCATTACTTTAAACTGGATGAACTTAGAACATAGCTACATGCTGGTATTTCCCTTTGGATCATAAAAAAATTTTGATGTCAATAGTTTTTGGGGTTCAGGTGGTTTTTGGTTACATAGATAACAAGTACTTTAGTGGTGATTTCTGAGACTTTAGTGCACCTGTCACCCAAGCAGTATACACTGTACCAGTATGTAGTCTTTGACCCCTCTAGCCCCTCCCGCCCTTCTCCTTAAGTCCCCAAAGTCCATTATATCACTCTCATGCCTTTGCTGGTTAACAAATTTTTAACATGAACAAGCATAGTTCTCTTGATTCATGTTATTTTATCTATTATCTTAAGCTATTGATCAAAGGGAAAATTAATATTTCTGTCTAAAAGTTTAGTTAATAGTCTACCCTGTTGCCATTTCCTCATAAGTCAAAAAAGCCCATCGATACAATTTAAATTAATAGTGAAGTATTAGTGTAATTACGGTTTCCTAATTGACATGGGTCTTTTTCTAACCTTTCTTCTGATTGAGATGTTACCTCTATATGCAGATTTCTTTCTGCTTACTTTCATCTCTTTTAATGTCTTTTCCCTTTAACTTCAAGCCCTAATTATGATTATTAAATCCTTAAAATTTCTTAAAAATTTCACAGTTGCACATAAAAATCCTCCTCTAATTACAAATTATTTATTTGGAATAGAGCATTTATCCCAGGCAAGGGGTTAAAGAAGGCTCCCTGCAAGTGAGTTTTTCTTGTTAATTTACATAAGGTCTTCATATTATAACAGTTACATATTTTTACAGCTCATATTCAGTATTGCCAAACTCTCTTCAAAGTATTCAACCAATCTACATTTTTATCAACAAGGTATGAGTGGAGAGTAGCCTTGAAATTTACACTGTCCTTATTACTTTTTCACAAAGAATAACCTGGTTATAAAATAATATACAAGATTATTTGATATCTCTAAACTAGCCATTTAACAGATCATGTATATAAATTAATATCTTCCCCCTTCAATACTTTTCTAGACTTAAGCTTAAATAAACTCTGCCTCAATGCTATTTGCACTCAGATTAGAATGGCCAGTCAACCCACTGAGAAGTTCTCATATGAGTCTTCTGCACTGTCATATTTGTGAAGCCATTTTTTAAGAGGGTAATGGTTATTGGTAGTTGAAAAAATTACAAGTTTTCTATAGAAAAACTCAATCATCTAGCTTAATATATCATTAGAATAATTCAAATATCTTTTATACTATGTTCTAAATGCAGTCAGCCCCCTGTATCCATGAATTCCACCTCCATGGATTCAATGATTGAAAATGTTCAGAAAAATAGTTCCACAAAGTTCCAAAGAGCAAAAACTGAACTGGATATACACCAAGTATTATGTTGAATCCGTGAGAATGAAGTGATGTAAAGGTATATATTAGATATTATAAATAACCTGGAGATGATTTAAAGTATATGCAAGGATGCACACAGGGTTAAATGAAAATACTAGGCAATTTAATATAAGGGACTTGAATACTCTACAGAGAAATAAGTTCACTTTAAGACAGCTTTCACTTTTTAAAGGGCTTCCCTGAGCTATAAATCGCATAGTATAAAATTCCATTTTTTCCCATTCTTGCACTTTAAATATCAGGAGTCTTATCTGATATTAAAAAGTGAAGGGATCTGCCTTTTTCTGTATGTAAATTTTATCTTAATGGAAAGATTAATAGAATTATTAGTAACCAATAATGCTATGAAGAATAAGCTAGTAAATAATAGAAGTTATTGCTAACAAAATGAACTCTGGAATAAAGAGCCCAGAAATAGACCCTCACATATATAGTCAACTAATACTTGAGAAGAGTGAAGGAAATTCAATGAAGGAAGGATAATCTTTTCAACAAATGATGCTGGAACAACTGGACATCTGCATGCAAAATAATGAATCTAGACACCGACATTGCATCTTTCACAAAAATTAATCTAAAAAGGATTATGGACCTCAATGTAAAATACAAAACCATAAATCTCCTAGAAAATACCATAGGAGAACACCTGGGTAACCCTGGGTTTGATGATGACTTTTTAGATACAAAGCCAAAGCAAAATCCATGAAAGAAAAGTTGGTAGTTGAACTTCATTAAAAATTCAAAACTTCTGTTTTGTGAAATATGCTTACATAATGAAAAGACCAGCCAAAAGAAATTTGAAAACCAGATAAACATCTCCACAAGGAGAACTA
Source organism: Saimiri boliviensis (assembly GCF_048565385.1). Lineage (NCBI taxonomy): Eukaryota > Metazoa > Chordata > Mammalia > Primates > Cebidae > Saimiri > Saimiri boliviensis. The sequence continues at coordinate 75,365,894 of NC_133464.1, read as the reverse complement.
CCAAACACTGCTGAAATAAATCACAGATGACACAGACAAATGGGAATACATTCTATGCTCATGGATTGGAAGAATCAGTATCATAAAAATGACCATACTTCCCAAAGCAATCTACAGATTCAGTACTATTCCTATCAAAATACCAACATCATTTTTCACAGAATTAGAAGAAAATAATCCTAAAATTAATATGGAATTTTAAAAAGAGCCCCAATAGCCAAAGCAATCCTAAGCAAAAAGAACAAATCTGGAGGCATCACATTACCAGACTTCAAATTATACTACAAGGCTACAGTAATCAAAATGGCATGGTACTGGTAGAAAAGTAAATACATAGATCAATGGAATAGAGAATCCTGAAATAAAGTCAAATATACCCAACTGATCTTTGACAAAGCATATGAACATATAAATTACAGAAAGGACGCCCTATTCCATAAATGGTGCTGAGAAAATTGGATAGCCACATATAGAAGAATGAAACTGTATCCCTGTCTCTCACCATATTACAAAAATCAACTGTAAATGGATTAAAGACTTAAATTTAAGAAGTGAAACTATAAACATTCTACAAGAAAACCTAGAAAAAAACTCTTCTGGACATTAGACTAGGCAAATAATTTATGATTAAGACCCCAAAATCAAATTCAACAAAACAAAAATAAGTAAATAGGACCTAATTAAACTAAAAAGCTTCTGCACAGCAAAAGAAATAATCATTAGAGTAAACAGACAATCTAGAATGAGAGAAAATATTTGCAAACTATGCATCTGACAAAGGACTAATATCCAGAATCCACAAGGAACTCAGACAAATCAGCAAGAAAAAAAAAAAAATCTCATCAAAAGTAAGCAAATGGCGTGAATAGATAATTCTCAAAAGAAAATATATAAATAGCCAACAAAAATATGAAAAAATGCTCAGCATCACTAATCATCAGGAAACTGCAGATTAAAACCACAATGAGATACCACCTTACTCCAGCCAAAATGGTCATTATTAAAAAGTCAAAAAACGATAGATGTTGGTGTAGATGTGGTAAAGAGTGAATGCTTATAAACTGCTGGTGGGAATGTAAATGAGATAAACCTCTATGGAAAATGGTATAAAGATTTCTCAAAGAACTAATAGTAGATCAATTTGACCCCACAATCCCACTACTTGGTATCTACTCGAAAGAAAATAAATCATTATGTCAAAAAGACACCCACATGCATATGTTTATCGCAGTGCAGTTCACAATTGCAAAGATGTGAAACCAACATAAGTGCCCATCAGTCAATCAGTGGATAAAGAAAATGTGGTATATATACACATGGAATACTACTCAGTCACTAAAAAGAACAAAATAATGTCTTTTGTAGTAACTTGGATGGAGCTGGAAGCCATTATTCTAAGTGAAGTGACTCAGGAATGTAAAAATAAATACAGTATATTCTCATGTATAAGTGGGAGCTAAACTGTAGGTACATAAAACCATACAGGGTGGTATAATGGACTCTAGACTTAAAAGGGGGATGATGAATAAAAAATTATATATGGGGTACAATGTACACGACTAGGGTGACAGGTGTACTAAAATCTCAGATTTCACCACTATATAATTTGCCTATATAACCTAAAACCACTTGTACACAAAAAGTCATTGAAATATTATATATATATACACACACACACACACACACACACATATATAATTTATACATATTATATATAAACATATCTGATAAAGGACTGGTATACAAAATATACAAAAGAAAACTCTTAAAGCTCAAAAATAAGAAAGCTCAATTTAAAATGGGGAGAAATCTGAATAGACACCTCATTAAAGAAGACATGCAGATGGCCAATAAATGTATGAGAAATTGCCAACATCATAGATCTTGAGAGAAGTGCAAGTTAAAACAACAATGAAATACCACTATACACCTATTAGAATGACTAAAATTCCAGACACTGACAACATTGATTCTGACAAGGAAGTAGAGTAACAAGCGCTCTCATTCATTGCTGATGAAAATACAAAATGGTATAGCTGCTTGGAAATACAGTTTGACAGTTTCTCATGTAATTAAATATACTCTTAATATAAGATCCGGCAATTGCACTCCTTGGCATTAACCCAAATGAATTGAAAACTTGTATTTACACACAAAAGAATTGCATGTGAATATTTATAGCAGATTTACTCAGAATTACCAAAACTTGGAAGCAACCAAGATGTCCTTCAGTACGTGAATTAATAAACTATGGTATAGTCATACAATGGAATATTGTTCACTGATTATCAATCCCCCCAAAACCATGGAGGAAACCTAAATACATGCTGCTGGGCGAAAAAAGGCGATCTGGAAAAGCTACACACTATATAATTCCAACTAAATAACATTCTGAAAAAGGCAAAACTATGGAGATGGTAAAAAGATCAGTGGTTGCCATGGGCTTAGTGGGAAGGGAAGGAGGGATGAGTAAGTGAATGGAGAGGGCATTTTTAGGAAGGCGAAACTATTCTGTACAATACTGTAATGGTGGGTACATAATATATTTGTCAAAATCCATAGAACACACAACACAGCATGAACCTTAATATGAACTATGGACTTTTAGTTAATAAATTATATATCAATATTGGCTCATCTATTTAATAAATATAACACACGAATGAAAGATGTTAATAACAGAAGAAATGAGCAGTATTGCGGAGGGCAGGAGAAAGAGAAGGGTATATAGAAACTCTGTATTTTCCACTTATTTTCTGTAAACTTAAAGCTGCTCTAAAAAATGAAGCCTATTCAAAAATCTGTATGATTTAAGCCCAGGTTGGTACACATTTTATCTCTCTTTATAAGAAAGATAGACTTATTAGAGTGTTATTATTCAGAATTAGAAAACATACATACATATACACCTGTTTATCTCTCCCAGGGGAATACAAAAACGTATCCAAACTATAAGAATTAAATGACTACTTCTTAAGAAACCCAACCCATAAAGATTTAGAATATTCTTACAAAATTAGTTTAAATTGTCTTGAAGACATTATATTTATGTTCTTCTAAGTACTTGCTAATCTAGTTTAAATGAGATTTTGATTTATTAAATATATCCTAACCACAATGAGAAAATTTTGACAATTAATTTTAAAATTAGCCATTTTCTCATGCTTATTTTATCCATAATTTAGCTTCTGAGAACAGAGGATGATTGTCAGAACAATTCAGTAATTAGTATTTATCAATCCTTCATTAAAACCCTAATCCTAAAATATGACAGAGAAGATCTGTGTAGACAATCACTCAAGACTTTCCCCCCATACTTATAGAGTAGACCTGCAAAATTCTAAACAAACATGTTTGAAGAGTTTCAAATCAATGTATTTTTTGAGGGTGGAATGAATTCCCAATGGGCCCAAGATCAACTCTATAATCTGTCTTGATAGTTAATTATTATAATAGACTAACCCTATTACATTCTATATAAAAATAATACTTGACCAGCAACATTCATTTGAATTTGTTAGTTCTAAATGGGATTTTATTTCTGTTGCATTATAAAAACTGGTATTTCAATTTATGTACTCTTCATCCTATTTACATAGATTGTATATACTTAATGTTAAGCTACAAATATTGTAAATATTATAAATACCAGGTAACTGATTTATGTTCTAGAACAACTCAGGAGGAATTATTTTTGTGGCAAAGTACTTCAAGGCAAAGGTGATAACAAATACCAAAAATAAATGATTTGATGAAGAGTTATGTTTCATGACAACAGCACATGTACATATTAACAGGTATTTGTAGAATGAAAGACTGGATGAATATAGACTCCCAATTTAATAAAATGATAAAGGAAGGTTACTAACATTTACTGAACATCTACTATGTACTAGGCACTCTGTGCACTATCATGAAACAACACAGCAAACTCATATTATACAAACAATTAAAGATGAAAAAGGCTAAGTAGCTTGCCCAAGTTTACACAGCTATTAAGTGGCAGAGTTGGAATGCAAACTGGGAATGTTTCTGACCCTTGTTCTTACTTTCATTCCTTCTATGTTGACTAATAGAAATGAGTACTAAGATCTGAAAATTCGAAATCATGACATCCTCAAACATGGGTAAAAAAATCCTCTCTTCTCCTAGTTTTGGGATGTACTCTGTGCCCAACAGAAGACGGTAGAATTAAGAGCATGCTAACAATTCTTAAAATACTGCAGTGAGTATATCTACAAATACCTGTTAATATGTACATGCCAAGCACTGTTGCAATCGAACATAACTCTTCATCAAATCATTTATTTTCTATATTTGTTATCATCTTTGCCTTGAAGTACTTTGACACACACAAAAATAATTCCTTCTAGGTTGTTCTGGAACATATATCATATTTTGACTTTTCTTTGGTACAACACATCACGAGCTACCAGGCCTGGCCCATAATTCTTTTTATTTTCATTCACTTATCAATATATATTTGAGTTATTTCCATCTTTCAGTTATCAATAATGATGTTATGAGCATGGATGTATAGATATCTGTTATGTGTCCCTGCTTTCAATTTTTTAGGGTAATGCCCAGAGGTGGAATTGCTAGATCAAATCATAATTCTATCTGTAATTTTCTGAGGAGCTGCCATACTATTTTCCATAGTGATTGTACCATTTTACATTCCCACAAGCAGTGTGCAAGGGTTCAATTCTCCTTATCTTTACCAACACTTGTTATTTTGTCTTTTCTTTTTTTACAGTAGCCGTCTGTATTAGCCCATTCTAACATTGCTATATAAAAAAACCTGAGATAAATTCCAAAGAAAAGAGGTTTAATTGTCTCACGGGTTTGCAAGCCTCCAGGAAGCATGATGTTGGCATCTGCTTGGCTTCTGAGGAGACCTTAGGAAACTTATAAACATGGTGGAAGGCAAATGAGGAGCCATGACCAGAGCAGGAGCAAACAAGAGAGAGGGTGCCACATACTTTTAAACAGCCAGATCTCATGATGATTCACTCCCAATCATGTGTCTAAAATTTAAGCACTTTGGAAGGCCAAGGCAGGTGGATTTCTTGACCTCAGGAGCTCAAGAGCAGCCTGGGCAACATGGTGAAACCCAGATTCTACAAAAAATATGAAAATTCCCAACACCATTTATTAAATAGGGAATCCTTTCCCCATTGCTTGTTTCTGTCAGGTTTGTCAAAGATCAGATGGTTGTAGATGTGTGGCATTACTTCTGAGGCCTCTGTTCTGTTTCATTGGTCTATAACTCTGTTTTGGTACCAGTACCATGCTGTTTTGATTACTGTAGCTTTGTAGTATAGTTAGAAGTCAGGTAGTGTGATGCCTCTAGCTTTTTTTTTTTTTTTTTTTTTTTTGCTTAGGATTGTCTTAGCTATGTGGGCTCTCTTTTGGTTCCATGTGAAGTTTAAGGTGTTTTTTTCTAATTCCGTGAACAAAGTCAGTGGTAGCTTGATGAGGATAGCACTGAATCTATAAATTACTTTGGACAGTATGGCCATTTTTACAATATTGATTCTTCCTAACCATGAGCATGGAATGTTTTTCTATCTGTGTCCTCTCTCATTTCCTTGAGCAGTCATTTGTAGTTCTCCTTGAAGAGGTCCTTCACATCCCTTGTTAGTTGTATTCCTAGGTATTTTATTCTCTTTGTAGCAATTGTGAATGAGAGTTCACTCATGATTTCCCTCTGTCTGTTATTGGTGTAGAGGAATGCTTGTGATTTTTGCACATTGATTTTGTATCCTGAGACTATGCTGGAGTTGCTTATCAGCTTAAGGAGATTTTGGGCTGAGATGATGGGATCTTCTAACTATATAATCATGACATCTGCAAATAAAGACAATTTTACTTCCTCCTTTCCTAAATGAATACCCTTTATTTCTTTTTCTTGCCTGATTGCCCTGACCAGAACTTCTAATACTATATTGAATAGGAGTGGTGAGAGAGGGCATCCTTGTCTTGTGCCAGTTTTCAAAGGGAATGCTTCCAGTTTTTGCCCATTCAGTATGATACTGGCTGTGGGTTTGTCATTAATAGCTTTTATTATTGTGAGATACGTTTCATTGATACCTAGTTTATTGAGATACGTTCCACTGATACCGAGTTTATTAGTATAAAGGGCTGTTGAATTTTCTCAAGGGCCTTCTCTGCATCTGTGGAGATAATCATGTGGGTTTTGTCTTTGGTTCTGTTTATGTGATGGATTACATTTAATAAATGGTGTTGGGAAAACTGGCTAGCCATGTGCAGAAAGCTGAAACTGGATCCCTTCCTTGCACCTTATACAAAAATTAACTCCATATGGATTAAAGATTTAAACACAGGACCTAACATCATAAAAACCCTAGAAGAAAACTTATAAACATATTTTCATATTTTTTGTAGAGTCTGGGTTTCACCATGTTGCCCAGGCTGCTCTTGAGCTCCTGAGGTCAAGCAATCCACCTGCCTCGGCCTCCCAAAGTGCTTAAATTTCAGACACATGATAGGGAGTGAATCATCATGAGACCTGGCTGTTTAAAAGTGTGTGGCACCCTCTCTCTTTTTTGTTCCTGCTCTGGCCATGGATCCTCATTTGCCTTCCGCCATGTTTATTCAGGACATAGGCATAGGCAAGGACTTCATGACTAAAACACCAAAAGCAATGGCAACAAAAGCCAAAATAGACAAATGGGATCTAATTAAACTTAAGAGCTTCTGCACAGTGAAAGAAACAATCACTAAGAGTGAACAGGCAATCAACAGAATGGGAAAAAAATTTGCAATCTACCCATCTGACAAAGGACTGATATCCACAATCTACAAAGAACTTAAACAAATTTACAATAAAAAACAAACAACCCCATCAAAAAGTGGGTGAAGGATATGAGCAGACACTTCTCAAAAGACATTTATGTAGCCAACAAACATATGAAAAAAAGCTCATCGTTACTGGTCATTAGAGAAATGCAAATCAGAACCACATTCAGTTATCATCTCATGCCAGTTAGAATGGCAATCATTAAAAATCAGGAGACAGATGCTGGAGAGGATGTGGAAAAATAGGAACACTTTTACACTGTTGGTGGGAGTGTAAATTAGTTCAACTATTGTGGAAGACAATGTGGCACTTCCTCAAGGATCTGGAACTAGAAATACCATTTGACCCAGCAGTCCCATTACTGGGTATATAACCAAAGGATTGTAAATCGTTCTACTATAAAGACACATGCACATGTATGTTTATTGCAGTACTGTTCACAATAGCAAAGACTTGGAACCAACCCAAATGCCCATAAAAAATAGACTGGATAAAGAAAATGTGGCACATATACACCATAGAATACTATGAAGCCATAAAAAAGGATGAGTTCATGTCCTTTGCAGGGACATGGATGAAGCTGGAAACCATCATTCTCAGCAAACTGACACAAGAACAGAAAACCAAACTGCGTATCTTCACTCATAAGTAGGTGTTGAACAATGAGAACACACGGACACAGGGAAGGGAACATCACACACCAGGGCCTGTTAGTGGGGTGGTAGGGGGTTAGGGGAGGGAAAGCAGGGATTGGGGGGATTGGGGAGGGCTAACATTAGGAGAAATACCTAATGTAGATGACGGGGGGATGGATGCAGCAAACCACAATGGCACATGTGTACCTATGTAACAAACCTGCATGTTCTGCACATGTACCCCAGAACTTAAAGTATAATTTTAAAAAAATACAAAAGTCATCCAGGTGTGGTGGTTACATGCCTGTAGTCCCAGCTACCCAGCACCCTAAGGTGGGAGGACCACTTGAACCAAGGAGGCGGAGGTTACTGTGAGTTGAGATTGTCATCCAGGCACTGTGGCCTGGATGACAAAGCCAGACTCTGTCTCAAAAAAAAAAAAAAAAAAAAAAAGGTAGTATATATACAATGAAATATTATTTAGCCTTAAAAAGGAGAGATACTCAAATTCTGACATGTTACATCATGGATGAACTCTGAAGATATTATGCTAAGTTACACAGCCAGATATAAAAGGAAAATATTGTATGATTTCACTTATATGAAGGACTTAAGAGTAGGAAACTTCATATACAGAGAAAGGAACATGGCAGTGTCCAGGAACTAGGGGCAGAAGGAATGGAAAGTTACTGTTTGATGGGCAAGAAGTTTTAGTACGGGCAGGTGAAAAATTCTAGAGACTAGTGGTGGTAATGGATGCACAACACTGTGAATGGATTTAATGTCACTTAAGAGGGATTAAAATAGTAAATTGTATCATATATATGTTTTACTGTAATAAGGATATAATAAAAATTTTAAAATCAAGTAAAAATATAACTAGAAATGACCAAGAGATTCACATATCAGCACTCCTTGATTTTTGTGTGTGCAGAAGCTGACGCCACAAGAGATTAAACTTCTGAGTTAAGAAAATACACCTACTTAATATGGCATAGCTAAAACTAGAATCCCACACCCTGAGGCTCCAAAACCAGGGGATTTCCATTATCCCAGGGTTGTCCCTCTTTCCTGGTAAGGTGCTTATTTCACTTAGCCACTTTGATTTCTAGCCTTCTCAGAAATCTCTGGCATGTCCCCAGGCATGATTCTATATAACTACAGCCTGTTTTTTGATGATCATTGACATTTTTGATACATGGTCCTTTCTAGAAGAAGAGGAGGATTGCTAATCTTCCAACAAAAATACTAGCGGATTTCCAATTCTCAATACTGCATTACTTATGGCTGGATAATAGTCTGAGATAGGCTGGCATAGTTTGACATCTGGAATACGGTGTCTTAACTCAGCATGCCAACATAGTGAAAGAGCCAGGTGTTAAATAAGCACAAAGGCCAGTGATCTGTCTTTTCCTTTCTTGTTAATTTCTTGTTAAACTAGATGACCAAAGTACTGTAACATATTTTGATGAGGGGTGATCACAGCAAGCTTATGACCCTGATAGGTGGATCCTAGCACCTGCATTCATCCCTGTGGGACTCCCTTGCCCCATCCTAGCTTAGGTGAACCTGCTCTGACATTAGTTCTCATGGGAGACTTCTGCCAATCATGCAAAATACTGGTATGTGACAGCAGTCCTACTCATGAGTACCCCTATTAAATTTTCTCTTAGTTGGCTGGGCACAGTGGCTCATGCCTGTAATCCCAGCACTTTGGGAGGCCGAGGCTAGTGGATCACCTGAGGTCAGGGTTTTGAGATCAGCCTGACCAACATGATGAAACCTGTCTTACTACTAAAAATACAAAAATTAGCTAGGTGTGGTGGCAGGCACCTGTAATCCCAGCTACTCAGGAGGCTGAGGCAGGAGAATCACTTGAACTCAGGAGGTGGAGGTTGCAGTGAGTGCAGATCACACCTTTGTACTCCAGCCTGGGCGACAGAGCAGGACTCTGTCTCAAAAAAAAAAAAAAAAAAAAAAAGGGAGGCTGAGGCGGGTGGATCACGAGGTCAAGAGATCAAGACCATCCTGGCCAAAATGGTGAAACTCCATCTCTACTAAAAATACAAAAATTAGCTGGGTATGGTGGCATGCACCTGTAGTCTCAGCTACTCAGGAGGCTGAGGCAGGAGAATCGCCTGAACCCAGAAGGCAGTGGTTGCAGTGAACGAAGACCATGCCATTGTACTCCAGCCAGGTGACAGAACGAGACTGTCTCAAAAAACAAACAAAAAAAATTCTGTTAGTTTCAGGCACTTCCCTTGTAGTTACAACCTTGCAACATTGGTGTCTTCATGTGACTATGGCCCATCCGTAGTGGAATTATGTAAAGCCCATGTCTAGGAGCAGACATCATGGAGCTTTCTTTACTCAGTCTTTACTCCTAAGATCAGTCCTGCAAGCTTGGTCTCATTTTGAAGACTGAGAAACCAAGACTCAGATTTAATAAGTTTTATCAAATTCCTTATAAACAATCCATATACCTTAAGTCCTAACCTCTCACACATTCTAATCATGGCTGGCCCATAGCATTCCTTCAGCATTCCGAACTCCAGATGGTCATTCACACCTTTTTCCTGTCAAGAGCAGTGCTTCTCAAGCTATAATGTGCACTGGAATCATCTGAATGGCTTGATAAAATGCAGATTTTGATTCATAAGTTCTGAGACACAGCATAAGATTCTGCATTTCCAACATTTTTTCCAGATGTTGCCAATGTAGCTGAATCTAGATAATAACTTGAGAAGCAAAGCTCTAGAATTGTGCTTCCCAACAAAGTAGTCTTCAGCCACAAATTGTGATCACACCCTTGAAATGTACTAGTATGAACTGAGATGTGCTTTCGGTGTAAAAGACACACCAGATTTTGAAGACATAGTCTAAAAAGAAGTAGATAAAATATCTCACAATTTTTATATTGATCACATGTTGAAATAATATTTTGAATATATTGGGTTAAATAAAAGGTATAATTAAAATCAACATCTCCTTTTTCACCTTTTTAAAGATTAGAAAATTTAAATTGATATATATGTTTCATATTGTATTTCTAATGGACATCAGTGCTCTAGAGAATTCTCTTAAATCTTCTCTATACGTTTATCATTTAGCACATACTGCCTTGTGTTGTTAAAAGTCACATATGCACATCTTGCTGGCTATACAGTGAGCTCGTGAAAGTCTTGGCTTGTATATCATTCCTCATTGTATAAGACTATATTTTATTCCTCCTTGTAGCTACAGCCCCCCAAAACGTACCTACCTTCTAATAGATTCTCAGTGATCATTACAGAATAAAACTTGAACCCTTTTGAAATTCTGCAGTGCTTAGCACAATGCATTTCTAATAGGAGGTCCCAGATTAAGGCATGGGTCAGTTCCAGCCAACTACAGTGCTTTATTCACAGTGTTTATGGATTGCCTGACCTGCTGTCCTCTCTGCTAAGAGAATTCTCAATAACTATAATATAAACCTAATCAAAACATAATTATGAAGGCAAACTACTATAAAAAAGCCATCATCTAATGCATTCCTAAAAGAGATTTCGGGATTATCTGCACCACTGGTTTCCTCCTTCAGGATAATTAAAAGTTGATTGAAAGAGAATTGCTTAAAAATAAAGAAGGTGACTGTTTCTTTTACAATGCCATTGTCATGATTGAAACACGGAACCTGAGAAAGCTCTTGGCTAGATTTAAGGTACACATCACAAATATTATGTCAAACAGGATTTAAGAAACATTTATTCATCTTCAATTTGAAGTTCAAGGGTCACTTCCTCCTAGAGTTAAATCTACTTCCTGGTACGTCTTATTCATCCCTTATTCACTCATTCATTCACTCACTCACTTGCTTACTACTTATTCACCCCCTCCCCTCACTTAAGTCAGGCTCATTCTTTCAACAAGCAACTTTCTGGGCACCTATAATAAATCAAGTGCTGGTGATTTCAGCACTCATAAGCTAGTCTAGTTTAAGAGACAAACATACAATTTAAGTAAAAGGGAGTTTCCAGACCATCCTCTGCTTACTAATCTCTGAACTGAATCTCATACTTTGATCTAATTTTCTGAACATTTATTCATTAGTATCAACATATAAAGAATTTCAAAGGTTATTTTTTTAAAATATACCTAACATTGAAGATGATTTGAGAATTTAAATCTATTCTTTTCCAACCTGCAATTTTTAAGTCTCCTGGTACTTGTATAACACAGCAATACCATGGAAAAGAGTTCCTTAAAATTTAACATATACAACTGTTATATTCTAATAAAGTTTGGAATTTTACATTCATTTCATTAAGACATGCCTGGTTCTTGTCGGTAGCATTCCCCTCCATATTCTCACCTTACCCATCCAAGAGCTGCAGGTTCCCTGCAAGGCAAGGCAAAGCCAAGCCAGATGCACAATCAAAATCCTTGTTTGCAAGGACTCAGGCTGGTTGTTCACAGGCATCATCCATTTACCCTGTCTTCCAGAAAAAAATGTCCAGCTAATAGTGATTATCTGAAGTCACAATTATTAAAGCAAACTCTGTTGGAACTTTACCTTATTTATCATGTAAAAAAAAGATGAAATTCTAGTTTGGAAACTCATTTGCAATAAGAAATGTGTATTTGCATGTGTAATATGCATATATCAGCGTATCTTGATGGGATCATATATCTCCTGCCACAATGTAAGTTCTTGTCTGTTTAGTATTGTACTCCCCAGAGTATGCTCAAGAAAGTTTTCTAAATTGAAATGGAATCTACAATCTCATAAGCTAGGCATGATAGAAGCAAGAAGCATTTTATTTCTAGGTCTCATTTCATCACTGTCATCACAACAAACTTAACATTCTGCATTTCCTGAGAAAAATAATCTATTTGATATCCCAGTGTAATCATATCCTTGGAGAAAAGAGATTCTGTTCATTTTTCAGGAGCCACACATGGCTGTGCATTTGGGGAGCTCTCTGAAGCTAGGCTTTATACACGATGGTCATTGATCTAGTGGTGACACTGGAACAGGATAAAATTAATTTCTTGCCCTGAGAAATACGGAAGGAAAAAAAAAAGAAACATAAAAATCTATTACTTGGACAGCTTTAAGCTTTGACCTACTCAACAAAGCTAATGCAATAGTGATGTTCACTCATTAATTAAAATTCTTCTGGTATGAATTTTGTATTAATTATGTATTTTATATTCATATTATGCATTACCTATTACAGGCTTATATGCCCACAGCACTAATGCTAGTAATTAAAGATCCGTTGGCAGCCTGTTTTTTAGCAACATGGTTTTGAATCATAGGAAGCTGAAATCTGGCATACGATTTGTCATTCATGCTGAAGTGTCTTTTTTTTTCCCTCCAAAATTCAATAAGAATTAGTCCATGTCATTTTAGTTAAAAAGCAACAAAGCCAAATGGTTTGTTGCTTTACATTGGCTTTGGGATCAGTGGATCAATTTTAAAATTCTGCCTTAAAATATAAATTTTTGGCTTTTCATACATATGAATCAAATCCCTTTGGTATTCAAAGAATAAAAATTATTCTTTAGTTTGTATCCGTTTTAAAGCTACTATATTGTATCATATGTTTGTTTTAGTCATTAAAAAATAGACCCAACAGGTTATTTCAGACCTGAGACCTGGAGAGTCTGGAGTCCTGAGATGATCAGAAGGAGACAGTGTATTGTGTAGGTGCTCAGCAATGGGAGAGTATTCCTGGGCCTCATGCCCTTGCCAGGGGTCAATTGTTTACAGGAGAATGAGAGACTCCAGAGATCAAAGATACGGTTATGAGCCCAGAGGATCCAACATTTTGGAACTAGAATGCTCTTTTGAGGATTTTTATAAATCATTCTATTATAAGGACACATGCACACAAATGTCCATTGCAGCACTGTTTACAATAGCAAAGACTTCGAACCAACCCAAATGCCCATCGATGATAGACTGGACAGGGAAAATGTGGCACATATATACCATGGAATACTATGTAGCCATAAAAAATGATGAGTTGGTGTCCTTTGTAAGGACATGGATGAACCTGGAAACAATCATTCTCAGCAAATTGACACAAGAGCAGAAAATCAAACACTGCATGTTCTCACTCATAGGTGGGTGTTGAACAATGAGAACACGTGGGCATAGGAAGGGGAGCATCACACACTGGGGTCTGTAGGGGGGAAGTAGGAGAGGGACAGTGTGGGGTAAGGAGTTGGGGAGGGATAACATTGGGAGAAATGTCAGATAAAGGTGATGGGGAGGAAGGCAGCAAACCATATTGCCATATATGTACCTATGCAACAATCTTGCATATTCTTCACATGTACCCCAAAACCTAAAATGCAATAAAATATATTTTTTAAAAAATTCTTTTATTTTATAAGAAGTACAATAAAGAGGTTAAATACTTGCTTAAGATCATAGGGCTTATTAAGAACTAACTCCTGATTCCTTCCCAGGCCAATTTTCTGACACCAGCATACGCTGAGAATCTGAGTAAGTTAATGAGTTAAAATAGTTTTAATTTGATATGAAAGTTTTCAATGTAATTTAGCAAATGTTTATTGAGTACCTTCTAAAAAGTGAGGCTAATGCAGGCCAAAATCCCAAACCCTCTCAACAGTTCTGGGAAACAAGCTAGAGTGGATTAGAAAGAAGGCAGGAGGACTAGGTTGTATCAATCCCTCCAGAGCCCCAACACATCATGGGGAGAGGCTGAAGATCATGGGGATGCAGAAATGGAGGTGGGCACCTAGGAGAGGGGTGGGAAGAGTTCCAGAGATGCTTAATGGATACAACAGGTCAATATGCCAAGGCTGAGGAACTGATATATGTGTCTCTATGAGCCAAGGCTGACAATTATGTCAATTCAGCCACATTATGGGGTAGAAGATGTGGAAGATGTTTACTTTTGTATATCTTTATTTTCCATTTTTTATTCATACGGCACCTAGCTCTGTCGCCCAGGCTGGAGTGCAGTGTTGTGATCTCAGTTCAGTTCAACCTCTGCCTCCTGAGAGGTTGCACTCGTTCAAGCAATTCTCTTGGCTCAGCCTCCTGAGTAGCTGGGATTACAAGCACCCGCCACCATGCCTGGCTAATTTTGTATTTTTAGCAGAGATGGGGTTTCACCATGCTGTCCAGGCTGGCCTCGATCTCCTGATCTCAGGTGATCTGACTGCCTCAGTCTCCCAAAGTGCTGCTGGGATTAGCACTTTGGGAGACTGAGGCAGTCGGATCACCTGAGGTCAAGAGTTTACTTTTAAACCGTCGGAACTTACCTGAGCTTTTTCACCCATAACCTTGAAACAAAATTTTCTCTGGAATAATGGAGACCCACAGGACATACATACATAGATTCAGCTCCATGCCAGTCTTGCCTTTGTAAGGAAGATTTAAGAGGCCCTGCTCAATCCAAAGAAAACACATTCTTTGACTGAAGTATTAAATACCAATAGCAGTTTCTCCTTGTTCCTGAGATCAATCTCCCCCAAATTGCTGCATTCCTACACATTTTCCAATATCTAGATTGGATTCCTGTGTCAGGATTCACCTGACAGGACACCTCATCTCTCTAGAGATGGGATCAGTCCCCATCTCCCTCACCCAGGGCTGACATAGTCCCCTGGTGGCAGTCGCCTAAGCTCTTCAAAAAGCACCTACTTCTAATCCCCATGGTGTTATTCCATCTAGCCATGAAGATACGCAGTACGCCCAAGCCTTGCTGAAAGATTATAGGCTTTGTCAGACAGAACTGCCAGCTAAATGCCACCAGAGGTCTTGTTAGGAGGACCAGCTCTGCCAAGGCTCTTTCTACCACAGTGAATCATCTCATTTCTGGTTGGATCACAGGATCTTACGAAAGCTTTAGGAGGATGATCTACCAAAACTGTCAACTTTAAAGTTCGTTTTTCACTAGACCTTATTAAAATATTTGGGTTACTCTTTAAAATTATTTATTTTCTAAAGATTGTGGCCAAATATACATAACAAAATTTGTCATTTTAATGATTTTAAAGTGTACAGTTCAGTGGCATTAAATATATTAACATTGCTGTGCAACCATCACCATCACCCATATCCAGAACGTTTTATCTTCTCACACTGAAATGCTACCCATTAAACACTAACTCCCCATTCCTGCCTCTCCACAGCCCTGGCAACCACCAATTTACTTTCTGTCTATAAAGTTTCCTACTCTAAGTACCTTATGTGAGCAGAATTATGCAGCTCTTGTCCTTTGTAACTGGTTCACTGAGCAGAATGTCTTTAAGTTTCATCCATGTTATGGCATATTGCTCCCTTTTTAAGACTGAGTAATACTCCAATGTATGTGTGCACTGCATTTCTTTATGACTTTCTCTGTCTAAGGACACTTGGGTTGCTTTTCTCTTTTGGCTATGGTGAAGAATGCTGCTGTGAACATAGGTGCACAGACATCTTTATCCCTGCTTTTGTTTCTTTGGCATAGATATCAGGAATGGAATTGAACATATGGCAATTCTAGCTTTGATTTTCTGAGGAACTTCCAAACTGTTTTAGGATTACTCTTTAGACCTGACACTGAACAATAAATTTTCCATTCCCACTTCTTCATATAGACATAGTTCAGAGATAACAGTAAAATGATTCTGAATGCATGCATGCTTATTCAGGTTAGGAGAAAAAGTTATTTCATTATTTTTAAAAGAGTGAATTCTGGGCAAATAAAAGTATATTAGAGCCTATTAGAAAATAAAAACAAAACAAATACCTCTTATCTACTAAGACCTAACTATGTAGATCTAGAGAACACGTCAGCTAGAGCAATCCACTAAATGGTTTTCACATTGTTTCACTGGCATAATATGATGCTTTTTTACATAAGGACAGTAAAAGTTGAAAATTAAATGAATCTGCTGGGCACGGTGGCTCACACCTGTAACCCTAGCACTTTGGGAGGTTGAGGCAGACAGATCGCAAGGTCAAGAGATTAAGACCATCCTGGACAACATGGTTAAACCCCATCTCTACTAAAAATACAAAAATTAGCTGGGCGTGGTGGCAAATGCCTATAATCCCAGCTAGGGAGGCTGAGGCAGGAGAATCACTTGAAGGCAGGAGGCGGAAGTTGCAGTGAGCTGAGAACATGCCAGGTCACTCAAGCCTGGCAACAGAGTGAGACTCTGTATAAAAAAGAAAAAAGAAAAGAGAATTAAATGGATCACTAGGCTTAAATGCTTTTTTAAAAGAGAAAATTTAAATTATAATGAGAACAGTTTATAAGACTATAAAAATTGTTAATATATAAAAAGATACCCTTATTTAAATAATATCTAAGTCTTTCTAAAAATATAGTAAAAATCTTCCATCTAAGATACTTGGGATGTGCACATATAGATGAAATCTACTTTAAAAAATGACTTACTGTGTACGCTAAAGAATGGATTCACTCAGGGAAACTCAGTACCAAGTTATGGCTTACTGCAGAATAATAAATCAGCAAGTTGGAAAAGTCTTGTGTCAGCATGGCATGGTTTTTTAGCAATTATGAAACAGGTAGGTTTTAAATCTTGTGATTTAATACACACCAAAATACTCTTTTAAAAATTGTTGCAAGACAGCTCTGTTAAAACAAACAAAGCAGCACAGCTTCTAACTGTATTTCGACTAATTGTCCTGATGCTTAGCATTAGAAGAGCCCATTTATTTCTGTGCTGTTTACTGTTTAGACTGTATTTATCTTGGAGATTTGTAGCCTGAGTTTGAAATCAGATGCTCTTCCAGATGTGAACCAACTGACTAAAGTCCAAGAGATATCAGTGAATCATTATCCAATATGTGATTTCATAGATTGTCCTAAGCTGTGATTTATTAAGCTGGTGGCTATTGTCATTAAGGATTTCTGGTGTATGGTAATAGCATATATTCAGCATAGAGAAATGAAAAGTTATATTTGTTTCATTTTGTTTCAAAGGCTAATTGTTGTTGTTTTCATCATTTCTATGATTGGCAAAATGCCCCAAGTGAAAAAGTTAAATCATCCAATTATATTTTTATCCTTACAAAAAGTATTAAATATTTATTCTAACAAACTCCATTGTGTCATGGTTTAAGTCGTGAACCTACTATATACATGGCATAGTTGAGTGTCATCAATACACACACACATACACACCCACACATACATATATATTTAGCGATTCATAATAATTATACATATTTATGGGGTACATGTGATGTTTTGATATATGCTTTCAATGTTTACCGATCAAATCAGGGCATTCAAGATATTTATCACCTAAAACATTTATCATTTCTTTGTGTTGGGAACATTTTAAATCTTTTGCCAATTTTGAAACATATAATAAATTATTGTTAACTACAGTTACTCTATGTGCTTTCAAATACTAGAATTATTCCTTCTATCAGTATGTTTTATCCATTAATCAACCTCTCTTCATCCCCTGGCCCTTCCCTTTCTCTGATACCCATAATTCTACCCTCTACCTCCATGAGATCAACTTTTTAAGCTCCCACATGAGAACATGCAATATTTGTCTTTCTTGCCTGGCTTATTTCACTTTACATAATGACTTCCAGTTCCAATCAAGTTCCTACAAATGACAAAATTTCATTCCTTTTTTGTGGTTGAATAGTACATCATTGTGTCTATATACCACATTTTCTTTATCTGTTCATCCACTGATGAACACTTAGGTTGGTTTCACATCTCGGCTATGTGAATAGTGCTGCAATAACCATAGGGTACAGGTAACTGCTGATATACTGATTTCCTTTCCTTTAAATAAATACCCAGTGGTGGGACTGCTGCACTGCACTGCTGTTCTATTTTTAGTTTTTTCAGAAGACTCCATGCTTTTTTCCATAATGGCCATACTACTATAATTTAAATTCCCAACAGTGTATGAATACCCTTTCCTCTGCATCCTTGTCAGCATTTATTATTTCCTTTTTTTTTTTTAAATAGCCACTCTAATTGAGCGAGATACTATCTTCTCGTGGATTTGATTAGCATTTTCTGATGATTAGTGACACTGAAATTTTTTTTTCATATACTTGTTGGTCATTTGTATGTGTTCTTTTGAGAAATGCCTACTCAGATCCTTTGCCTGTTTTAAGTGGAATTGTTTGGGTTTCTTTCTTTTTTTTTTTTGCCATTCAACATCTATATTATTAATGACCATTACTCTAATGTGTTTCTACATTATTGGTTAAGAGAATTATCAAGACTTTTCTCATTTCATCATACAACCCTTATTCTACTGTGTGGTAGGCAGAGCAGTGGGTGCTGATGAAATATGGATAAGTAAGATTGCACCTTTCTCTTCAAGACACTCAACATCTAGTTAGGCAGAAGTTGGATAAATGTTGATGGCTACTGCTTGATAGATTTGAACTATGATATATTGTACTGACAGAAAAATAAATGAGTACCTGAATGATGCTTTTTGTTCTACAAATTTTCTTCAAGAGCTTATTAATCATACCATCTTTGCCACTTGACCCCAGTCTCTAGGACATTCCTGAGATAGCCATCAAAGTGTTCACGGTCTCTTCTACCCTAAGGTCAGTATCCTTTTTTGCTAAGCCAGTAGTCTCACTGTTTCTTGACTTCTACTCCTAGAGATCTGAAATCCTATAATGGACTCATATGGCTCCCTTTGAACTTAGTCCTCCCTAGAACTACTGCACAGTAAGATCAGTCTGGTTTGGTGGTTGTGAATGTTCTCCAGGAACATTCAATTTGAGGATTAAAAAAACAGTATCAAATTCTGAATCAAACTGTTCTCAACTGTCTCTGAAGGGAAAAATCTCATGGTTGTGCTCTTAGGCTGTAACTCAAATGAGTGATTTTAGCCGTATTTGGGTGCTAAATGTCTCATTTTAAATTCAACTGTCTATTAAACACTATATTACAATTACTTGTTTATGCATCTATCATGCCTATTTAGACCAAGATTTACAAGTATAGAAACAGTATGGTATAATACAATCTGGGAGAAAAAGTTTTAGCATTTTCATAATTTCCATCAGTAACTACCATTTTGATTTAACACAACTGATATTTGCTTAGTTTTATGCAAAATATGAGCAAAGGCATCTTCAGAAAACTTTGCTGATTTTAATTAATCTGTAACATATAATCTTCTTAAAAATAATTTCACTTGAAATGCAAACACAGCTTCATGACAAATCCCTTAGCTTCTAAATTACCATCCCCAAACTTCTAAACAGAAATTCTGGAGATGCCATGGGGCGGGAGCCGAGCATTTTTTCATCTTTGGATCACTAACTTGTAAATTCATGCCAAGAAGGCAGTAGGTTCTCCGTATTTCCTAAAAAATTTATGTTCAAAAGAAATCTGCATATCAAGAGCTTTCATTCCTTTATAAGGCACTAAGAAATATTCATGGTTTGCCATGATGTAAGAAACTTTTTGGAGTGATATCTACAAGGAGGGAATTTCAATTGTGAGTTTTAATTAAAAAAAAATATATCCTGCAGTTAGTTTATCTTCCAAACTCCCTTGAGAAACAGCCCCAACCATATCATAGTGTGCTGGGTTTTATTTCAGGCATCCTAATGCAAACTAAGGTTATTTCTGCCTTCATTAGTTTATCTGAAAGCAGTAAGTAAAGAAACCCTACATCCCAGCCTTAAGACTTTTCAAGCGTTCCATGAACTCCCTTTGCACTAATTATACTTGTAACACTGGCACTAGATTCCTATATGGAAATTAGAGGCTTCCAAAGAACATCTGAAACTCTTAACCTGAAATCAAATGAGCAGTTTGAGGATCTCAGTAACACCTTAAAAACAATCTCTACCCTTTTATTTATTTTATTAACACTTTTCTATTTTCATCAGTTACTTAATAACATTTATCAATTTCCTTATTAATAAAAGAAAACTTCATTCCTAAGAGCTTTGGTGAAGTGAATTGCCTGTATCCCGCTCCTCATTAAGCTTTTGGAAGGCACCTTGGACAAATGAGCCTAAATTACCGTGCCTGCCAACAGCAAATATTTTCCACCAGAAGGCCTTTTTAAGGAGAAATTTAGGTCAAAAGCAGCAAAATTTAAAGAGTTTGCAGTGACTACTGAACTAGCTCTACGAGACAGAGTGAGAGGGAGAGACAGAGAAAAGACTTCTTTATAAACATAATGCCAACTAATAAATGTAAAATGAATTGGTATAACTAAATCAAACTCCCATTTTATACTTTTCAGTATGAATAAATGATTCAGGCAAGATTAAGATCAATGATGGATTACAACCATCAGCTGAAATATTGTTGTGAAACTGTTCACATAGTCACAAAATTCCTCAATGCACGTTACTTACGAATTACAAATAGAAATGCCCCTTTATACCAAAGAGGTCTGGCATGCACCATCTTAAAACTACATGATCAAACTTGCTCTCACCCACAGGGAACCCACCTGACTTTATTTGCCACCTGATGGGATGCAGTAAGTTCTCAATATCACTTACATAGTTTTCTTGCTAAAAACCATAACCTCCATAAAATTATGAAGAATGTGGAACATTCTTCAAGACACTGATCTGGATTCAGAAAAAGTGAATGTTACGAGAAACAGAATAGGGAGAATACTGATCCTGATAAAGTGATCAAGCAGACTAACAACAACAACAAAAGCAAAGTGCAAATCTTGATTTGACCCAAGATTTTTTAAATCTGTAAAAGATAGTATTAAGACAATCAAAAAAATTAAATATAGCCTGTGTAAAATGATAATCAATATACTTAATTCTTATGAATAGTTAATGGTATTCTGGTTATATAGAAGAAAGTGTTAACTCTTAAGTAACTACAGAGTCCAGCATAAATATATTTGTTTTAGATACATGTGTATGTACACACAGAAACACAAATACATACATATACATGGAAAACAAATGGGTGAATACATGGAAAACAAATGGGTGAAATGTTGATTTGTGAATCTTTGTGAAAGGTATATGGTATTTCAATTCCATTTGCTAATATTTCTGCAGGCTTAAATTTTTTCAAAGTAAAAAGTAGGGGAAAAATAAGAAAAGGGATATACACTCTTCACCAAAACCACTGTATGTCAATACCCTCATACAAATTATAAACCAGCTTTTTAAAAAAAAAGTCTCATTTATCCTTTCTCTGCCATTTCCTATGTGTGTGACCGTAGATGAGCTATTAAGTTCTGAAAAAAATTTTTCTAATCTGTACATTGAGGAGATAATGCTCATTTTAAAGAAGAATAAAGAGACCAATAGGACCCTGAAACTTCTGTTTGCATATCTTCTCCTACATACTATGGTATGAAAGGGAAAAGTGCTCATGTTACTTCTCTCCTCTCACCCCTTTCCTTTCTGAAGAAAAACTTGGATCAAACAAGGGAAAATGTTATTTTCATCCTTCAATAATGAGAATTCTACTGTTCTTGTCTTTTGGATGGTGATGACATGTGCAGTTTGCAGGGTGGAAGGTTTGAGATGGAAGGGCTAAAACATGGCTGCCCTATGATCATTTCTATTGTTGCATCGCAATAGAGGAACAGGGTTAAATTCAACCACTTTTTTTTCCAGGTTTCATAGGTTTTTTCCTGCGGTGGCCAGCAGACCTTGATTGCTGTTGCTAGGAAACCCAGAAGGCACTTTTTAGTCCTCATAGAAACCACGTTTTAATGCAATCACTTTCACTGACTCTTTATTGGCTATTTTGCTTGATCCCAACTCAAAGAACATTCACATCAAACCCTTACAAGATGAACCTGGTAGTGTCAAACTATATGCTAGCCCTGGGGGCTTAAAGGAAGTGCCTCAGGAGTTTCCTGGGGTAGGAAAGGGTGGGAGGCAGGGGCCAATACTGCTCCCCACTTCAAGCAGAGCAATTCCACTTTGATCTGCTTTAATGTTAGGCTTTCTTTGAAGAAAATGCTTCATGGGAGGGAGTATTTGAAAAGCCTTGACCTAATCTAACACAAAAGAAAGCTGAATCTCTGTGAAGTGACTTGCCCAAAGTTACCCAGTTCACAAACACCAAGACTGGAATTAAACTTGAATGTTCTGACTCCAGACCTCTTTCCATTACCCCACACTTGCTGCTATTCCTCACCATACCTACCTGGTCCTTCCTTTCACCATGTTCCAGAGCTCCCTGGCTTGATTCTTTGCCCGGAGCTGTGAAGGACAGCAGACCTTGGACAGCTGTGTTGCAGTGGGCCCAAGACTGTTGGCCCTTGGATATTTTCCTGAGGATGCTGCAATCTCTAGTTAACTACTGACAGCACTTTCCCCAAGTTTCATTCAGAGAGGATGGATTTCTTTAAGCAGTCAGATGGAAAAAACTTTTTTCTCCTGTGGCTGTGCACATTTGGGAACTTGTTCCTGAGAATAGGAGGATTTGGCTCAGCAATACTGGGGACGATAGAATCTGAACCACCTCCTGTGACAAACACCGAGAAATGTTTTTAAGCATTTTAAAAATGCCTAGTAGAGCTCAGAAGATTGAAAGAGAAAGGTTCAAGAGCAAAGCAGGAAAAGCCAGAGCACATAGATATGACCCGATTTTGCTTCTTTAAGAAGGTGGGGGGGGGGCAGTTTATCAACCCAATTCAGGTGTCAATGTGAATTTAAGCACAGCAGTTGAGACATATTTAAGATGGAGGTGAAGCTGACCCAACAGTCCCATAGACTAGGGGTCCGCAAACCCAGGGCCACCAGGTGGCAGAGCAGGAGGGGAGCAGCAGGTAAGCAAGCATCACTGCCTGAGCTCTACCTCCTGCCGGAGGAGCAGTGCCATTACCTCCTGCTCTACCTCCTGCTCCTGCCAGAGCAGCAGTGCCATTAGATTCTAATAGGAGCATGAACCCTATTGTGAACTGAGCATGTCGGGGATCGAGGTGGTGTGCTCCTTATGAGAGTCTAACTAATGCCTGATGAGGTGAAATAGTTTTGTCCTGAAACCATCCCCAGTGATCCCCCAACCCCTGGCTGTGGAAAAATTGTATTCCATGAAACCAGTCCCTGGTGCCAAAAAGGTTGGGACCACTGTCACAGACAGTTGTTTTTGGATAAACATAGAAATTGACCCTCTGGTCTTAAAGCTTGAAACTTCTACTTGTTTTATGAGTACCTTCCTCAGGAAAGGATCCCTTGGGCCTCTCAGAGTATCAAACAAGCAAAATTCACCATATCACCACATCCAGACAATGAGATACTGGACCTCTCATTCATCATGATTGCTTCCTTACCCTTCCCTAGTTCCTGTTTTTTTTTTTGTTTTGTTTTGTTTTTAAAACACATTGTTGCATTTCTTCCCTGCTATATAAACTCCAAGTTTTAGCCAGAAGGGAGATGGATTTGAGGTGTCAATGTCATTTCTTCTGTTGTAGTACACAATTAAAGCTTTCTTCCTTGGCAATACTCGTTGTCTCAGTCATTGGTTTTCTGTGTGGCAAGCAGCCAGACCCAGACCAAATCCCTGGTGTTTTGGTAACAGAAGGCTGGAACTGAACAAGTTCCTAACTCCTGATTTACATAAAGCTGGGACTTATGAGGGCTACACACACAACAAAAGGGTAAGCCAGAAACACTCAGCACAGGGTGAAAACAAGGAGATTTATCTCTTCATGGGTAGGTTCCATGTAGAAGCACGAAAATTCTACTGTGAGAATTCATAAGTATGGGCCTTATGGATTTAGAGAACAAACTGATGCTTTCTAAATATCAGAAACTCTCCCCTAACCTAGTCAATTAATTTTAAAAAAATTGATGCAAGTCAAGTGATAAATCAAAGAGTACATTCTGGAAGCAGAAGCAAATACATTTCTGAAAAAAAGTTAAAAATTTTTGCCCTGAATTCCTATAGTCAAAATCTCACAGAAGTTACTTTAGAATCAGACTCACGTGTGCTGTGTGATCTCATAATCCTAATTTCAAAAACTTTAGGAAAAAAAAAACCCACCAGTAGAAAAGGTTAGAAGACAAAGCAATAGCACATTTAGAGTTCCTCAAATTCCAGATAATATAACATTCTGGTAGGTTAGAAAATAATTTTTAAAAGGATTAAAGTTACAAAAAAAACCCAAAGAAATAATAAGGCACTCTTACAATTAAGTAGATTAAAATATGTAGATTAAAAAGCCAAGTAAAATGTTGAGAAATAAAAAGGAATCATAATATTAAAAATTAGATTGACAGATTAACAAAGTCAGAACTGAAGTGGGAATTTGTGAATGGCAAAATAGGTCTAAGAATATTATGCAGAATTGACTACAAGAAACAAAGTGGTTAGGAAATGTGGAGGGTAGAATGAGAATCAGCAATACATGTCTAACTGAAAAGTCAGAAAGAAATGATAGGGATCCGAGAAGTAGAAATTTCCAAAATTTATGAAATTTATAAATCTTCAGATTCATGTAGTACAATGAATACCAAGCATAATAAAAAGAAGTTTGCACCTAGATACATTATAGTGACATTATAGAGCACCAAAGACAAGGAGAAGATCTCAGGGGAAAAAAGAACAAATATTTTATCAATAGCAAACTTCTCCAAAGCAATACTGGAGGCTAGAAAAGAAAAGAATAACTTAAAAATGCTAAAAGAGACCGGATACAGTGGCTCATGCCTGTAATTCCAGCGGGAGGCCAAGGCGGGCAGATCACCTGAGATCTGGAGTTCAAGACCAGCCCGGACAACATAGAAAAACCTGTCTTTACTAAAAATACTAAAGTTTACCAGGCGTGATGGTGTGTGCCTGTAATCTCAGCTATGTGGGAGGCTGAGGCAGGAGAATCGCTTGAGCCTGGGAGACAGAAGTTGCAGCAAACCAAGATTGTGTCACTGCACTCCAGCCTGGGGTACATAGAGAGACTTTGAAAAAAAAAAGAATGCTAAAAGAAAGTGTCTACAAAGCTAGACTTCTATATTTAACTAAACAATAACTATGAGCACTGTTGAAATATAGACATGTTCAGATAAAAATATAAAGAGTTTTCTACTCACAGATCTTTGCACAAAGACATACCAAATTTAACTGGGTGTTGTGGCTCCCACCTGTAATCCTAGCACTTTGGGAGGCCACAGAGGGAGGACTGTTTGAGTCCAGAATTTTGAGACAAGCCTGGACAACACAGTGAGACCCTATCTCTACCAAACATTAAAAACTTAGCTGGGTGTGGTGGTGTGAGCCTGTAGTCCCAACTACTTGGGAGCCTGAGGTGGAAGGATAGCTTGAGCTCAGGAGTTAGAGGTTGCAATGAGCTATGACAGTACCACAGCATTCCAGCCTGGGTGACAGAGCCAGATTCTATTTCAAAAAAAAAAAAAAAAAAAAAGAAGAAAAAAAGAAATTTTATCCAGACAGTATGTTGCCCAAGCTGCTCTCAAACTCCCAGGTTTAAGCAATCCTCCTGCCTCAGCCTCCTAAAGTGGTGGAACTACAGGCATGAGTCACTGCATCCAGCCTTGTTTTATTTTTTATTTACTATTCCTTCTTGAGTCAGTTTTAAGTTATAGTTTTCTAAGATAGCACTTCCAAATTTATTAAAGACCAACACTTTTGTAAAATACAAAATTATATGCTTGGATGCTGTAGCATGGTAACAAAAAAAATGCTTTAACAGGTTTTAAGCACTCACTCTCAATTTCTGTACTTACTTCATGGCAGAGTGGCAAGAAATAATTTACAGATCAGTCAGCTGACCCCATTTTGAATAGCACTATTCTAGAAAAGGTGCTATTCAAAGCACTGTGCTTGTCAAAGTTTTCAAATCTCTTAATAGAGTACTGTGGATATTTGCATATTAAACATTGCTACTGATGTGGTTATGTTATCAACTGTAATATTGTTTATTTCCACTGTTTTTCTGGATACCTCAGGCCATAGTTCTACTTCACTAATCTCTTGAAAGAAACGAATTTGGGATGTCGATTCTCTTTACTGCATTTTTGTTTAGTTGGATGACGAATGCGGTTGTTAAGAACATGGACTCTAGAGTCTGGTGTATGGGTTTGAACCCCAATTTCTCTACTTACTAGCTGAGCAAGTTACTTAATCTCTTCATGCCTCAGATGCCTCAACTGAAAAAAGGCAATAATAATACCGACATATAAGGTTATTGTAAGAAAGAAATGGGTTAATATGTGTGAAACATTTAGAATAGTTCTCAGAATAAGTTCTCAAAAACAGTATTAGTTTTATTTTCACTATTGCATTAATTGCTGCTTTTCTATGATTTCCTTCCTTTTTTGTATTTACTCTGTTACTAATCTAACTTCTTATTTAGTATACTTTATTATCGTTAATTTTTTCAATATGGGCATCTTAAGACTGTCTACTTTGTATAATTACGTCCTTAACAGAATCTCAAAAGCTTTGATATGTAACATTATTTTTTCATAGTTTTTAATTTCCAGTGGTGTATTAGTTTTCTGTTGCTGCTGTAAAAAATTACCACAAATTTAGTGGCTTAAAATAACACACACGTGTTATAGTTCTATAGATCAAAAGGCCAACACAAGTGTGACTGGGCTGAAATCCAGGCGATGGTAGAGCTGTGCTCCTTTCTGGAGGCTCCGGGGAGAATTCACTTTTTATCTTTTCAAGCTTCTCACTCCTTGGTACACGGCATCATTCAGCCAGCCTCTTCTGCCTTTTTCCCAGACTTTTTCGGACCCTATTGTTTACCCTGGGTGCACCTGGATAATCTAAGTTAATCTCTTTATTTAAGGACAGCTCATCAGCAGCCTTAATTCATTCTGCTACCTTAATTCCTTTTGTCATGTGACCCAGCATTTCATAGGTTCCAGGGATTACAAAGTGGATATTTGGGGACTTTTTGTTGTTGTTGTTGTTGTTTTGTTTTGCCTCCTACAACTGATTTACACATTTTTAAGTGTCGAGATATATGTGAAATTCTTGGTTGATTTTGATTTTTAATTTTAAAGCACTGAAGTTACAGAATACACTAATAATAAAAATAATGATAATAACAAAAACATGGTCTTTAAAATCATGAATGAGTTAGTTTGTCAGCCATCATTGTTTCTTGCTCTGTTGCCCAAGCTGGAGTTCAGTGGCTCGATCTTGGCTCACTGCAACCTCCACCTCCTGGGTTCAAGTGATTCTTCTGCCTCAGCCTCCTGAGTAGCTGGGATTACAGGTACATACCACCAGGCCCAAATAATTTTTTGTATTTTTTGTAGAGACAGGACTTCACTGTGTTAGCTAGGATGGTCTCAATCCACCTGCCTCTACCTCCCAAAGTGCTGGGATTACAGGCATGAGCCACAGTGCCCAACTCATTGTTTCTTTACTGACTGTGTGGATTGGAGGTAGGAGAGGATAAAAAATTATACTGATTAGAAAGGAAGAAGGAAACATTCATTCTTGATATTATTGTCCACACAGTTAATCCTAGAATTTATTCAAACTATTAGAACAAGTAAAAAATGTTGGATTGTATTTAGATACAAGATATAATATAAAATATTACTTTTTCATTACCATAACTAACCAACATAAAGTAATTTTTTTTTCTAAATAAATACTTCTAAAGAAAACTTTTTTTTAGAGATAGAGTCTCACTTTGTCACCCAGGCTGGAGTACAATGGCACAATCCTAGCCCTTGGCAGCCTCAAACTCCTGGCCTCAAGTGATCCTCCCACCTCAGCCTTTGGAATAGCCAGACTACAGGTGTGTGCCATCATACCCTTTATTTTTATGTTTTTTTGTACAGATGGAGTCTGGCTATGTTGCTCAGGCTGGTCTGGAACTCCAGGCCTCAAGGTATCTTTCTGCCTTGGCCTCCCAAAGTACTGGGACTACCAGTCCAAGCCACTGTGCCCAGCCCAAAAAAAAACATTTTTAAAAGGCATGCAAGAAGAACTTATAGAGAGACATTGTTTTATCTCTCTATTAATAGAAAGATACATTATGATGTATACATATAATTATACATAATTATATGTATACATAAAATGTATACATAATTATATAATTATCTCTATTAATAGAGAGAGATTTATCTATTAATAGAGAGATACATTATGGAAAGACTCAATAAAGATGCCAATTCTTCCAAAACTACTTTATAAATTTAATATAATTTCAGTCATATTCTCAATAGAAATTTTTAAGGATCTGGACAAGCTGATTCTGAAATG
Source organism: Saimiri boliviensis (assembly GCF_048565385.1). NCBI lineage: Eukaryota > Metazoa > Chordata > Mammalia > Primates > Cebidae > Saimiri > Saimiri boliviensis. The sequence continues at coordinate 75,337,260 of NC_133464.1, read as the reverse complement.
TTACGAAAGAGTAAATGGCCAGTAAGTGCCAAGAAAATCTAGAAGAAGGAAAAATAAGAAGAGGGAAAATAAGGGGAAAATACATATTTCATTATAATAAGACTTTATAAAATTTCATGATTGTGAAAGAATAGAACTGATTCAGAGATAAGACAAATAAATCAATGAGCAAACCTAGAAATCAGCCCACAAAATATGGAAACAGAATATGACAAGTAGTATCATAAATCAGTGGTGATAAGGTAGACTCTACAACAGATAGCGTAGAACAGTTCATTACATACCCGAAAAAAGTTTAATCCCTATTTCATGATACACAAACTCACATTCCCAGAGTCAGGCTTAAAGACTGAAATTAAAAAAAAAAAAAAAATCTTAAAGTAAAGCATAGAGGAATCTTTATAGAACTAAAAAAGGATTAAAGATTAATACATTTAGCTACACTGAAAACTAAATTTTAACTATATTAAAATTTAAAAGACACCATAAACAAAGTAAAAAGTCATATACTGGAAAACTTACAGAAACCACATATAAATTTCAAATGTATTTTTAAAACCCTACAATAACACAACAGAAATGTTGCAACGTACATAAATAGGCAGTTTAAAAAGCAAGAAGCTCAAATGGACAACAGCATAAGAAAATACGCTCAACCTTACTAGTTCTCAGGGAACTGAAAATTTAAACAGCCAAGTACCACTTGAAACCATCAAATCAGCAATCTTAAAGCTAGATTTACTAACATTCACAATGACAAATTCCTAAAGTGGCAGGTTACGTGCAAAATGTAAATTGTAAAAAGATATTTAAAGGATATGATTTACATAAATTTTTAAATGATGCAAGATCATATTTAAATAAAACCATGCGAGGAAAAAGTAGGAAAAAACGTGTGGGAACAATACAGACAAATTTAAGCAGCTTCACTCTGGGGAGGAGAGGGATGAAGGTGGGGCCCTAATGTATCTTCAAAGTCTTTTTTTACAGAGAAAAAAAAAAAAAAAAAAACCAAGGTCTGTTTCCATCTAAATATCTTGGTAATTATTTGTTGTACTTTCATTGTTAAAACTAAAATCCCTCATTTTATTTTGCATTTTGAAAAAGGAGACACGGGGAGTGAAGAATCATGGACTCCTTGGGCACAGCACCACAGGTGGCCTTGTCAGTTCTCCCAGCCTCGATTTGCTTCTGCACCTGCGTAGAGCCCCCACGTGTTACCAGGAGACTTGGCCCAGCCTGGGTATCACCAGAAGCGAGCCCAGCTGCTTTGCCTTCAACTCCCAACAGTGACCGTGCAGCGGTCAGCCTGAGGCCACCAGGAGGAGTCAGGAAGAGCTTATCCCGTGGGGGCACTCACTGAGGCTGGTGGCCGGGAAATGCCAGGTGTTTCGTTGGTTTGGGTTTTGTTTTGTTTTTATTTTTCTTCCGCTGAGGTCAGGACGGAAGCAGGGACACAGTGCTCAGCACTCCCAGCCCACTGCGCAGAGAGCCCCCTGCCAGGGTCGCCTGCTCATGCCCCCGCTACTGGCGCGAGCTCCCGTCCTCCTCCTGCTGTGACTAGCGTGCATGGAAGGGCACAGTGGTGGCAGAAAGACTTGTGGCGAGAAATCAAGACCCACAGGAAGTCATAGGAGAAAAAGCGTTTTGCTTGAACTCCACCCACTGACCTTTTGTGGGTGAGCTTTTGGTGAAAAGGTAGCATCCTCAGAGCTCTTAGGGAGATGGCTTTGTAACCCACAGGAAAGACACCGCTTCCAAATATAATTGACGGGGCTTTCCTGCCTTAATTCGGGGTATCCTTTTTCCACCACATAATCTTCCCTTTGTCCGCGCTGATTCCTGTTTGGTTTGGCAGGGCCTGTTGCTGGCAGGCGCCCCGAGTGCTGAATGCTCCGCGCTCCACTGTGCTGGGCCTGCTGAAATAGCAGAGAGCGCTCCCTCTCCCCCAATCAGGAGCCAAATGCCACAGAGATTGTGCAACTTGTCTCTGGTTACCAGGAGGACGTAAAGAAATGCCAATGAAGCAAAAGGGTCGACTAAATCCTTTCCAACACTTGAACAAAAAAGGTATTTTTAGGGCCCTAGATTTATGGAAGTCAATTCCTCTATTCCTCGCCAGAGTTTCAAACCTCCTATTCTTTGCACTACATTATTTGAATAAACCGTAAATACCCTTAGTTGCTCTAATAGCAGGTCCATATTGTGCAAGGCAGCCATGGTCTGAAGACCTTGTTGAATCTGAAAGGCAGAAGTTCCGTTCCTGGCACGTAAACTTGAATCAGGGCTATAGTTAAGAGTGCCAGTTGAGGTCCGCATTTTGACAGCTAGACAAGCAGGTCATTATTCAAAAGGACTTTGAATCCATGCCCAGAGTCAAATGCAGTCCTTTGTAAAGCCCAGCAGGCTTGAAATAAAAACTTCTTAACTGACTTGATTAGTGTCCTGCATTTTAGGGGGCAGAAAAGCACTTATGATACGTTGGAAATGGAGACAGGGTGAGAAAACCTGGGCCTGGAAGGATGGTTCCCTCCGGGGGTGGGGGGGGGGGGATCCCACCACCGTATTTTCTAATTTGTGTCTTGAGGGAAACTTTTTATTTTTGCCGAAAATATTATCTCCTTGTGACAAAATCCCAAGTCTGGGAAGAGAACACAAAAGGAATGAAGAACATCATGAGATGTATGATGTCTCCTGGATAAAATTTTAAAAATTCATAGGCATCGATCAATCCAATTTATTAAGTATGTACCAGGTGCTGTGTTTGGTTCTAAGGGGCTAAAATGACTAAGATACAGAACTAAAGTAGAACTTTTAGGTTCCTAATGTCATAGTTCTTTCCACTATAGACAGCCCTCTTCTTCCAAGGGTCCCTGCCAGGGCCTCCCCTACCCTAAACAGTGCCTTGGTAAAAATTAGGAAAGTCACCCTTTCCTTAAGACACGCGACTTTCCAACAATGCCTTGTAAGAATTAAGCAAGTCCTTAAGACATTTGACTTCCCTCTGGCGGAAAATTGCAAGGAAAGTGTGCACAAACTTACAATGAGAATGATGCCTTCCGATACGTGTATGCCTTTGTTTAGGGCATGACCTGACTTATCTGATCATCAGACATGGTGATCCACACTCAAGATGGGAAAGAAAGCCAGGAGGGGCACAGCCTCCTGGAAGCCACTACTCCCTGACTCATCCACACCTCATGCAAAAACTACATCATCCTTCAAGACTCCTCTATGAAGCATCACTTCAGGGAGGCTGTTTTCTTTTTCTCTTGTCTGTCCCCCTTCTGGGAATATACCCATTCACCCTCACCATCAGACAGACCTGTACATGTCAACCCAATGTCTCACTGAAGCTCTCTCTCAAAGGGCTCCTGGGCCCCATGCAAATTTCGAATGGAGTAGACATCTGTTTAATGTGTTGCAGAAAATATCAGCAAATGGAAAACTCCTGTGGCGTGGACTGCTCAGAGTACACAAAAGACCCAGGACTGTTCTAACTTCACAGATGTCCTATCAAAGGTTTATCTAGCTCCCCAACCTCCCTCCCACCACCCACCAAATAATTGTGCAAGTAAGAATAGTTAAGAAGTCACTTAAAGGCTCATCTTCCAGTCATTTTTTCCTCTTTAGATCAGAAAGAACTATTTTGAGCAACTTCAAAGTTCAAACTGAAGTATTAAGTTTGAGTTGGAATGGGTCCTCTTCTCTTTTTCTCAGAACTATACTGAAATGAATGTGCTCTGCTAGATCCTGGCACGCACTGGAGATGGGGATTAGGTCAAAAACGAATAGGATGGTTCCTGCCTTCAAGCAGCCAAGAGGAATAAAAACACTTTACATTTGTAGTTTCCAAATTGTTTTCACATATATTGTATCACAACACCTATCGCAGCTTTGAGAGGGAGACGTTATTACATCTATTTTACAGGTAAAGTGAATGAGGCTCAGAGAGGGTGAGTCTAAGCTTACACAGTAACGAGTTGTATGACTCATTACATAGTTATGAGTTGAGACCTGAACTCTGCTCTAAATCTTATCTTTCCCCATGAGTACAGGCTGAAGCTACAGTCCACAGAGCAAAGTAATGTGTAAGTGTCACTTTAGTAGTGCAGACAAAGTTGTGGGCACAGAATTAGAGGGAGAAGTTCTCCCTGAGAGTGCAGTAAAGTGGGCTGAGGAAGGGAAAATGGAAGGAGAAAAGTTACTGTTGGAACTGGTGAATCACAGAGGAAGGGCGAATGGCAGCAGGAATGGCCTAGCCCAGCAATACACCCAGAAAGAAGAAAGTCAGGCGTTGGTGAATGTCAAGTGAATAACCAAGCACCATTGCTCTGGAAGCTTGTGGGCTTGTCTCGAGGCTTGCAGGTTGTCAAGCACTTGAAGAAGTGAGACAATGAAGGTCCTGACGGGACAGGCTTTGAGCATAAAGTGATTTCAGTGGAGACGGTGGATAAATGTTAATTTACCAGCAGCAGGGTGAGAAAGGGATTATCCGAAGGGATGGGAAAGGATACAGAAGACCTTCCAGGTCCTCTTAGGGCCAAAAGTGCAGGTGTGAGGATCTCAACCCAGGCAGCAACAGTGGGAGCAGAAGGCAGGGGAGAAGCATGAAATTACAAGCAGCACATCTCAGCTCTGTTTTAGGGTGTTCAGACGGGGACTTCTGAATGCACATGAACATAGTTGTATTCTTTTTCAGTGGAGAGATCCTAGCTTTCAGACATCCTCTTTTGTGGAAGCCAATTATATTTTTAAAAATTAAAGTAGATTAAAGCAGAGCTGCTCTGGCTGAAGAGGAGCACTTGGATGCCTGGTGCTCCAGCTTCTGGAGGTGGAGTCCTCAGCAACCGTCTCAGCTTGAAAATTAGAGGTCCAATGTTCCAGCAAGAACCAAAGGCTACCAAAATGGACCATATCTCTATGAATACATTCTCTGTTGTATGTATATGTGTGTATTTCTTGGAAAGGTGGAATTTGATTCTTTCTTACTGTCTGTGATTGATTGCAACCAAATATTGCTATGTAAAAGTTTCAGAATCACAGGACCCAGAGAAGTATCTGGTCCCTTTGAGACTGATGTTGACTCTTCTTGCATTTTCAGCCAGCCAGTGGGCAACAGGTGTTCACTGAGCGTGGATGCTGTGTCCACACTTCTGTATGTCAGGGGTGCTGCACTGACTGGCAAGGTCTTGGATCTCAAGAAGCTTCTGTATTAGTGGGTGACACAGGCAACACATACAAGTGAGCAAATAATAATTTTAGATATAATTGAGTGCCATGAAAAAAATAAAACAGGGGAATGTGATTGAGAGACAAGAAGGCCAGACAACCTGAGGAGGTGGTGTTTGACCTGTGAGAAGCTCCCAAATAGATCTACGAGATGTACATTTCAAATAGCAAGGCCAACAAGCACCAAGCCCTTCAGCCTGGTGCTCGCTCAGTCTGCTGGAGGGTCAAAGACAAGGCCATGGGGCTGAGGAGTGGTGAGTGAGTGCAACAGGGAGGGAAGATAGGGTTCTCATTGGACAGGCACGAATCACACACACAGAACCAACCAGTAAGATTTCATTCTAAATGTTTTCGGAAACTGTCAAGGGAATGAAAGGAGCCGGTTGACATGGTAGGGCTCACCCAGGCTGCTGGATGCACAGTGGACTTTAAAGGACAAGAATAGAAGGAAACAGGCCAATTAGGAGAGGGAGGATGCTAACTTGAACAACAATTGCATCAATAAGAGAACAGGGTTAGAGATATATTCTGGAGGTAGAGTCAACAGAACTTACTAATGAATTTAAGTGGGATGTCAGGGGAAAAAAGCAATCCACAGAAACCCCTGTGTTTTTGTCTGGAGAAATTAAGTGGGTGGTGGTGTCATTTACAGAGATGGGGGGACTTGAGGGTGGGAGTCGATTTGGCCTAGAGCAAGGGTTGGGGCTTGTGGGCAGAAGCCATGGTTCTGCTTTGGCTCGTAAGTAGCAGAAGTACACGAGGAGATGCTGAGTGTGGACAGCTGGTTGCTAATACTCAGGGGAAAATTGGGCTGGACATACAGAGTTTTAAACTTAAAGATCCATAAGCACTATCTTTGAGTGCTTGCTATGTGCTTGGCACCACTGATTTACAAAAAAGTTTATTTTCCATTGTTGGAAAAGTACTTCTCTGCTGAGAACTGGCTCCCAGAATAGCACAGAGCTACGAAAGAACTGGGTTGTGCCTTGGGCTGGATAGTGAGATTAAACATCCCACCTGTTACCGAAAAGAAACTTTCCAGGCTAACCATCTGGCATCCTCTGCAGCATGCCAGATCTTTGGCACAAATCTCTTTTTAAAACAACAACACAATTAAGCTTCTGCAAAACATAGTGCTGTGCAAATCCAGTGTTAGAGATATCACCATGACATCCAGGTTCCTTTCCAAGAGCATCGCTCTGCACCCAAACAAAGAAACCTTTCAGCATGGTTTGTGTTTAACCTCAGATGGAAATAACTATGTGGGAAAATAAATTATTCAAGGGCTGTAAGTACTATTCAGACCAATTAATACTAATTGTATATCTATAGTATCTCCAAGTGTTTAATTTCTTTGGAATAATGCTTGATGTTGCCAGTCCTTAAATGAATCAGCTTGATGTTGAGAATGCCATGCCATCATTATTTGTATCATTTGTATTATTTATGTTGTGTTGCATTATTTAACATTTGCTAGTTTTGTCGAGGAAGCCAGGCCAAGCATATTAAAGACACATTTCTTGACAGAATTAGATTTGCTTAAGAAAGAGAAAGACGGAAAGACGGAAAGACAGAAAGACAGAAAGAGACAGAGAGAGAGAGCAAGGAAGAAGAAGGAGAAGAAGAACAAGAACAAGTGGCGGGGGGAAGGGGAAGGGGAAGAGAGGAGAGGGGAGGGGAAGGGAGAGAAAGGGAGGGGAGGGGAGAGGAGAGGAGAAGAGGGAAGGAAGAAAGAAGGGAAGGGGAGGGAAAAAGGGAGGCGAGGGGAGAGGGAGAAGGGAAAGGGGAGGAGAGGGAAAGGAGAGGAGAAAGGGAAGAAAGGAAGAAGGGAAGGGGAGCAGGGAAGGGAAGAGAAGGGAAAAAATTAGGCAAGAAAGCAAGACCCTTTCTAGCAGCCTCACCTAAAGTGAGATCTCTAGGGACAGTATTGTGCTGGTGGTTTTAGTAGCCAGCAAGAAAAGGATAATAAACCATAAATAAGTTCTGCTCTTCCCCATATTTTCCATTCTTCGAATGCGAATTTCAGAAATCTAGACTGGGAGAATTATTCATCTATCCATTTATACATCCATTTATTCAGTCACCAAGGAGAAAATATTTTCAGCCATGGTGGAGACAAAGCATGGGAAATGTGTGCTATCCCAGGCAAACACTGTCTTAGGCACTTGGGTATTTGTTCATTCTCTTTAAGTACTGATACTGTGCCTACCACAAAAGCCATACAGGGTTAGGCTCTGAAGATACACTTCTGAAAAAGATAGATATATATAGCCTCTGCCCTTAAATTTGTTTATGATGTAGTAATTAAGTAATTACCTGGGCATTAATAAATCATAAAATACCTAACAGAAAAATATGCTTTATTTTAATTGAATCAGAATCCATAACAAGAGGACATGGGTCTGGGAAAAAGGACAGGTCAGGAAAAGTTTCCTGGAGGAAATAATGTTTCTTTTGAGACCTGAGTGATAAGTAAAATGGACCACACAAGGGGACTTGTGTACGAAGTAAGTGTCCCTAAGGAGCTGTGAAGCCAGATGTGAAGATAGGGCACAACTGTCAATAGGTGGAACACCACCCAATGTTATTAGTGCCATTAGCATGGTTCAAAATGAAACTATAAGCATTGAGTGCTTTTATTCTTAGTTTATCTTCTTTTTCCTGGGTTTTATTTTGGTTTTACTTTTTAAAAATAATTTAAACTGCCTGGGGCTGAATCACAGTTTGATCACGAAGTTTGTGACCTTCCGTGGTCTCAATAATATTACAAGGCTGTTGTGATGACTAAATGAGTTAATAGTGCCTGGCATCATCTACAGTGTATATTAGGCACTCAACAGGTTGGTTCCCTCCTTGTGTACATAAGCAACTCATGCATGTAAATGGCACAGCAAAGAGGTGACATCAGAGACTACTTAATAGTTAAAGAGGCATTTGACTTAGCCCTTATATTACTATCAAGGGCACAGAAACAGAATGTTATATACAGGGAACATTATACTTAAGACTGTACTATAATAAATCTTTCTTGGATTTTGAATCCTTTTTACTTTCTCCTGTGCTGCCAGAGAAAATTATCTGCTTTGAAATGCCTCAAATAATTAAGGTCAGCTCACCCATATCATTGTTGTTTTTCTTTAACCCAACTGATAAGTAACCTTAATTACATCTTTAAAGAGCCTTTGCCGTGTTGGATAACATAATCATAGTAGTAACAGCAGGTGGTTGAGATCACGGGGCCATCTTAGAAGTCTATGGTCACAAAATTTTTGAGTGTGCACTGAGAACCAAGCACTGGGATAGGGGCTAGGCTTTACCTTGAAGAGGCCCCATGAAATTCTAGCTTTCACAGAGCTTATTACCTGGAAGCCAGATAAGATGATGAATACGTAAACATAAAATAGACTGGGATATGTTTTCTTGAGAAATTAAAGCATGGTGTTATGATAGAAACTTGGCACAGGTGATCCTATTTTAGATGGGGAAGACCTCTCTGAAATGGAGACATTGGAGTTACGTTTTAAACAATATAAAGAACCATTCTCACAAAAAGTGAAGATGCAACAGCAAGGTTTCTAAGGCAAGAGAAAGCTTAGCATATGTAAATGATGAACAGAAAAAGGATTAGTGTTGCTGAAATGAACATTCTAGTTGTTAATCAAAATGATAGGATACTCCAAAACGACTCTCCCATAAAAGTATTAACTATCCACTGATGGATTTCATACTTGTTAGACTTTGCTTCATTATCATATCTCTGTAATAGTATGCTAGATCATCCTGAAAAAATCTATCGATCAACTCTAACAACAAATAGTTATTGAACAACTTTTATATGCCAGGCATTGAATAAGTCAATGAACAAAACAGTTAAAACGTCATGTTCTCATGGAACTGGCATTTAAGTGGGAATGAAACACAAAATAAAATTTAAAATGGGTAAAATATAAAGTATGTTAGACTATGAAAAGTGCTAAGGAAAAAAAATAATGTTGAGAAAAGACTTAATAAATTTCTTCTACCCATCCCTTCACTAATCCAAATGTATATACATCATTCATACATGCACCATGTATCTTACATTGATGGCTTGCTTACCATAAGCCAGATATTGAGGATACAAATTAAATAAATTGTGAGACTTCTTCTTCTAGCTATGATATAGTTACTGCTGCCAGATTTGCTCTCTGGCATGTAATAAAACTGGAGAGAAAAATACTGAATCTTTCCATCATTGAACGGCAAGAGAACTGAGGCAAGGAAATGTCAGATGAGCCCCATATTTGTCCTAGCTTCTTGCTGGGGCATGTTTTGAACTGCAGTGCAGGGAGGTAGAGCCCAAGCAGCACACAGTGCTTTTGCTGAGCTGAGAAAGCTAAGTTAAGAGTTCAAGACTGCAGAAGCATCTGGAACTCTCAGGGCAGGGTACTGGAAATGCAGGTTCTGAAAAGAGCTGGGATCCTAAGAATCCATGCATGTGTGTTTTATAGATTCTTGGCCAAGGAATATACTATGCATTCAGAGGGAAAAAAATCCGTGAGTCCTTAAAGAAAGGGATTGCTTCAGGGCTGAAAAAACAGACCATGAAATATTAGAAGCCATGTAAAGTTGGACAGATTTCCAAACAGTCAGTATGACAAGCATCTCTGAGAATCTAAGGCATTTAGTTCAGACCCCAAAAGCACTACAACCTGTAAACAAAGACCACACCTTGGATAAGGGCTGTACCTTAGGACTAAAGACAAAACTATACTTAAACAGCCCTAACAAAGAATCAAACTGAGCTTGACAGACAGAAGATTCCAAGTAGTTTACTTATCTGCCAGACAAAATAATACTCTCTTTACAGACACTGCAAACTAGACAGGCTCTGTTCTCTAGTAAACTATAAAGCTGGAAGAAAATATGAATTTTTCCATCATTGAACAGCAGGGAAAATTGAGATAAAGAACATGTTTGAGCCCCATGTTTGTCCTAGCTTCTTAATCTAATAATTGATTTTACTTTTAATGAACATAATTTAATTTTAAATTAGTTGTACTTTTTTTTATAAGTTAAGACTACATTATTGTAATTCTTAGAACATCCACTAAAAAGACAGCTAGCTGAAAGTATAGGTGTAGATAAAAAGCCAATAGAGAATTTTAAAAGAATACTAAAAATATTTGATTTTACAAAAAAGGTAATGTAAAAAGGGTAAGAAAGAGGGTAAGAAGAGTAAAAAACAAACAAAATAGATGGAACAAATGTAAAACTAATCAATAAGAGGATAGATTTGAGCCCAACCATGTCAATAATATTAGATGTAAATACGTTAGAGGCTGGATGCCATGGCTCACGCCTGTAATCCCAGCCCTTTGGGAGACTTTGGTGGGCCAATCACTTCAGCTCAGGAGCTTGACACCAGCGTGGCCAACATGGTGAAACCTTGTCTCTAGTAAAAATACAAAAATTAGCTGGGCATGGTGGTGCGCACCTCAGCTACTCAAGGGGCTGAGGTGGGAAAATCTCTTAAACCAGGGACAAAGTGGTTGCAGTGAACTGAGATCGTGCCACTACACTCCAGCCTGGGCAAAAAGAGTGAAACTCTGACTCAAAAAAAAAATAAAAAAAAAAGTGTGTGGTTATGTTCTTCATCTAATCCATGATCATAACTGGAGATTTTAACACCTCTATTTCTGTTATTTATGCAACGAACAGACACAAACACAAATAGAAATACAGCAAATTTGAAAAATACTGTCAACCCACAAGAACTAATTGACATTCAAAGAGCAGTTTACCCAACAACGCAGAATATGCATTCTTTTCAAGTACACACTGCATTCACGAAGATAAACCTTGTCTTAACATATTTCACACATTTAAAATCTTAGTAAGATTAAAAATAATAAAATATATAAATACATCTAAAAATAAACAATATAGAAATAACAGTTGTATGATAGAATATATAATATATAAAAGAATATACAAATATTCGCATAGACAAAAATATAATACAAAATAAAATACATAGAAATGCTACAAATAGTTGGAAATTTGAAAACACATTATATAACCTATGGATCAAAGAAAAAATCCAAATGAAAATATTAGAAATCTTAAAACAGATTTTGAACTAAATAATAATGAAAACACACAGTATGCTAAAATTTGTGAGATGCAGCTAAAGAAGTGTTTCGAAGTAAAGTTATAACATTAAATGTTTATATTAGAAAAAAGATGTAAAACCAATAAGCTAAGTCCCATCTTAAGAAGTAGAAAAAGAAGAGCACACTAAAAGTAAGTAGAAGAGTGAAAATATAAAAAAGCAAATAGGGTTGGGTGAGGTGGCTCACGCCTGTAATCCAGCACTTTGGGAGGCCAAGGTGGGTGGATCACGAGGTCCGGAGATGGAGACCATCCTGGCCAACAAGGTGAAACCCCATCCCTACTAAAAATACAAAAATTAGCTGGACGTGGTAGTGTACACCTGTGGTCCCAGCTACTCAGGAGGCTGAGGCGGGAGAATCACTTGAGCCCGGGAGACGGAGGTTGCAGTGAGCCAAGATCACCCCACTGCACTCCAGCCTGGTGACAAAGCGAGACTCTGTCTTAAAAAAAAAAAAAAAAAAAAAAAGCAAATCAAATGAAGCAGAAAATGTGTAAACAATAAAGAAAATTATTTTTTGAAAAAAATAATAAAATTGATGAGCAGTTATCAAGAAAGAGAGAAAACACAAATTCCTAACAGCAGTAACAGAAGATCAATTGCTGCATGTCCAGGACTATCGAAAATATATTATAAAAGTTTCTTTTAATAAATTTGATAATGGATAAAATTAACAAATTCTTTGAAAAACTCATCTTAATAAAATACTCAAAAAGTCATTAAAAATCTGAGAAGTCTGTATAGATTAAAATAATTGAATTTAGAATTCAAAACATTTCCACAGAGAAAAACTGCAGGACGTTCTTTTTCTTTTTTTTTTTTTTTTTGAGACTGAGTCTTGCTCTTGTTGCCCAGGCTGGAGTGCAGTGGCGTGATCTCAGCTCACTGCAACTTCCACCTTTCCGGGTCAAGCGATTCCCCTACCTCAGCCTCCCAAGTAGCTGGGATTACAGGCACCTGCCACCACGTCAGGCTAATTTTTGTACTTTTAGTAGAGATGGGGTTTCACCATGTTAGCCAGGCTGGTCTCCAATTCCTGACCTCAGGTGATCCACCCGCCTTGGCCTCCCAAAGTGCTGGGATTTACAGGTGTGAGCCTGCACTTGCAATTTCTATCAAACATTTAATAAAAAACAAAAAAATCAACCAATTCCACCAAATGATGTTAGAGAATAGTGGAAGAGGAAATATTTATCAACTCATTTTATGGGGCTAAAATAACCCTATTACCAAAACCTGACAAAGATAAAGACCACCATCCTCATGAATACAGACATCAAATCTAAATCTTTAATAGAGTAAATTACTCTAATATCATATAAGTAAAACAATAAATTGACCAAATGGTCGAGGCATGGTGGCTCACGGCTGTAATCCCAGCACTTTGGGAGGCAGAGGAGGGCAGATATTTGAGGTCAGGAGTTTGAGACCAGCATGGTCAACCTGCTGAAACCCCATCTTTGCTAAAAATACAAAAATTAGTAGCTGGGTGTGGTGTCACACGCCTATAGTCGCATCTACTCGGGAGGCTGAGGCAGAACTGCTTGAACCTGGGAGGTGGAGGTTGCAGTGAGCAGAGATTGTGCCACTGCACTCCAGCATGGGCAACAGAGGGTGACTCCATCACAAAAGTGAAGTGAAATAAAATAAAAATAAATTGACCAAATGGGGTTTATTTCAGAAATGTAATCAGTGTGATTAATCAGATAATTTACCACATTAAAAGAATAATATAGCAGCAGAAACATCTTGAAATTGAAATATAAAATGAATGTTTTAATGCCATTTTCAACATCACAATATCCACAAACATTATTTTGAGACCCCAGTATAAAACTTAAAACCATAAATTTTGTAGAAAGATACAAAATATTTTTGCAACTTTGAAGTGGATGAAATTTGCCTAGAAAAGACACAAAAAGCCCTAAATATAAAACAATAATAAATTGAACCTCATTAAAATAAAATAAAAAGTCTGTTCTGAAAAGGCAAGTCACAGACTGGAAGAAAATATGTGTTTTCTTTGTATGCGTGTACATATACACATGTTTAATTATCTACCTGTCTATATACTAAAAAGACAACCAAATCAACAAAAAATAAAAGGTGATACTTCACAATAGAAGCTATAGCAAGAGCCAATAAACTCCTGAAAAGATGCCCAACACCATTCATTATTAGAGGAATGCTATTAAAGACACCAAGATAGCCTTTTACATGGACTAGGATGGCAGAATATTAAGCAGATTGATAAAACAGAGAGATGCAGAAGAACTGGAGCTGTCATATGTTGTTAAAGAATGTAAAATAAATTACAGCCATTTTGGCAAAGTTTGGCAGTGTTTTTATGAAACTAACATACATACTATACCTTCCAGCAAATCTGCTCCTAGAAATGAGAGTACATGCCTACAAAAAGGCTTATTCAAGAATATTCAGAGCCACTTCATTCATAATAGTTATGAGCAGGAAAATACTCAAGCAACCCAAGCTAGTAACAACCCAAATGTCCTTCAACAGAGGATGAACTGTGGTATATTCATACAAGGCAGTACTAATCAGCAATAAAGACAAATGAACTACTGATGCATGTGTTGCTAACATACTGACTAAATGTCTGCAAGAGTGATCTTGGACACCTGTAGACCCTGCTGTGGGCAGAGTGAGGTACTGTCTGTGTTGTTCAATGGTTGAATCCCTCCTGTGCTCGTCACCACCACGGTGCTGAAAACAGCACTGTCAGCTTTTGCTTTGTTTTGTTTTTCCCATCTCCCCAGACCAAGAGTTCCTTGAAGTTGGCAACGGTCTTCCTGCATCTTTAAATCCCCAACGTCCTGCCCAGCACTGGAGACCTAGCACAGACTCAGCCAACATTTATGAAAGAACAAGGGACACTCAGATGCAGCTTCTATTTCCTTTGAGCCTCCTAAGGCTAGTACAATAGCTATTCAACAATGTCTGTTAACCAGCAAGTGAGAGTCATCATTTGGATGTAGGTAATTGGAAAACTGGACAAAGTTTCTATCTCACCAGCAGTTTGTCTGGATTAGTTACAGACAATTTTATCCAAGGCAAGTTGCCCAAGGCCACCCAGCTGGTCAGGTGTCAGGTGTGGGATGTGGGTGACTGACTGGTTGTTCTTCCCACCTCACTGCAGCTGCCTCCTCTCATGATATGCTCAAAGAGTATGGCTTTCCCTTCCTTCCATGCAGGGCAAGTGCAAGCTGTCAGAATCTGTCCAAGGAGGATGTTATGCTGTTTGGCTAGGGCACCTCGGAAGCAGTGGGAGCTGGAGTTCCTCCCACCCGCCAGCCTGAGGGCAGCAGTGGCAGTTCTTTTGCTTCCCATCCCTTCTGGGGGCAGAGCAGAGCCTTTTCTGAGAATCAGGTCAGAGCAAGCCTGGGCATAAGAGTGGCAGAGGAGGGATAGGGTCAGAGACATTTTGGCTTCTTCATGCTTGAGAAATAAGAACTCATCTTCTCAGAGACAAGGGCAGAGGTAGAAGGCCAGCCTGTCCTGAACAACAAGGATGACCCTGGCAGTACTCTAAGCAGTAGTCAAAACCTGGGCATCTGACCTAACACAGAACATCGACAATAGTGTCTAAGAGCACATTTAGATGTCAGGTTAATTCTCTCGGTGACAAGGTAACTTCATTTACCTAATGGTATGCAAAGAATTCTTAAATGTATATTTGTCCAAGAGTCACTAAGAAAATCCCATTTTAAATTATTCTGTTCTGATTAGGCCTTTTATTCTGCCTCATATAATGTAAATATAAAACTTGTATGTGAGAGACTCTTGGCATTGCCTATGGATAGAATACAGCTGTATCAGAAACACACACACACATTTCTGCATGTGTGCATACACACACAGTAGCTATTTCAGAAACAGATGTGACCATTCCGAAGACAGAGGAGGAAAGGGAGGAATGGGAGATTAGTTTAAGGACAGAGTCAAACTATCAAATCTTTTCATCCTCTCAGCTATACAGATCTTGTTTCCAAAAAAAAAAAAATGTATTATGTTATTTTCTGCCTAAAGATCAGTTGAGATTGTCCTTCATGTCCATGGGCATGGTCCAAATGGTAGAGAGGCCACAGTGGTCCTTTCTGAATGTCAGCACCCAAGCCTGCCCATTGGCCTAGCCCTTAATTTAGGCACATGTGTCATTTGTGCCCCAATCTCTGGGGCTGCACAGTCAGGATCCTACCTTTTCTTGAGGTATAGCAGCCGCAGTAGTGAGATGAACATCAAAGCTATCGGACAAAGTCCCACCACTATAGTGTAAATCAGCCCACTTTTATTTTGCATAATTTTGGGCTATTTCTAAGACAGTCATCTTTCAGTTTAACAAGGTAATGTAATTGCATAAGTATATTTTTTCTCATTCCTAGACTTTCTTCCAACACACACACACATACACACACACACCCCACATACACATCATGGACACACATACTTCTAATGTTTTTATTTTATTTATCCCGGAAATTGAACTAGGGATGCCCTATCTCTATTCTTTCTGCTCTGTACCTGGCACTAATTATTCATTAGTATTAATAACTAGCCTAGTCACTTCTCATCCAGTCATGTTTCTTCCCTTCAGATCAGAAAGAACCCTTGTGACCAACATCAAAATTTAAGTTGAGGTATAGGTACAAGTGAGAATGAGTTCTTTTTCTCATAATTGTATTGTAAGGAACCTATTCTAACAGGCATTAAGGTATCTAACTTTGGTTTCAGTCAGTAGGAATCTCACATAATCAGAAATGAATTTGACAAAATTCAATCTATTCTGTGTAAACAAGAGACATCTTAGAGAAATAGAATCTCTTTGAAGGACTGAAGTAGGAAGGCTAAGAAGGTACACCTGATTAGCTCTTTCTTTCACTATAATAGGCACCTGAACCTCCCTGGCATAGCAGGCAGAATGAACAGAGACTTTTCAATGAGATAGACCTGCATTCAAATCCCAGATCAGCCTCCTACTGGCTTTTGACCTTGGGAAAGTTGCATCACTCTTCACCGAGTTCCAACCCTGAGTTTCATTCTCTGTCAACTGGAAATGGAAATAGCTACAATGGTTGTGAGGGTTACATGAGATGATATTTGCTCAGTGCCAGTGGTCAACAGCAGATAGCCATTATGTGATTACAGTTACTGGGGGACCTTTTCAAAAAGAGGGTCGCCAGCAGCTTCTTAGCCATGTTGAGCTTGATTGTCTGCGAAGGTAGAGGCCTGGGTGTTAGTTGTGTAAGTAGGCAGCTCTGCTTCTTATATGCCTTGGGTTGCAGGGCAGGTCCACAATTCAACTCCTCCTCCATGTTAGCCTACCCCAATTCCATAGGCCAAACACCATAGGAAAGCAGATATTATGTTCAGAAGTCCTGCTTTCACTTTTAACTATTCTTCATTGGTAAGATAACAATAACGTCAGCTCATTACTAAATAGACAAATAACACTAACTGGAAATTACTGGACACTATTACTTAGAATGTTCAAGAAAAGGGCTCTAAGTGTCTCTCCATTTAAACTAAAAATAAAATCGCCAAGAGCTTCTCTTATGTATTGTCTTCTTTAGAAGTGAATACAATGCTTCCAGCCAGATGTCTTTTATATTCTAGCTTGTTTGTTAGAGATTTCTAGATAGAGCCAAATTTGTGGGTTTGCCTTAACATAAATACTCAAATGATTCATAAGGATTTTTTACTGGGCTTTCTCTTTAGAAACTAATATGCACATGTTCTAGGAAAAACACTAAGCTTTGAGATTAAATCTATTTTAAATTAGGTAAGTGATAAAGATGAGAATTGTGCATGATAGTATATGGCATTCCTCATTATAAGCTTATATCCTATAAGCTGATGTTTTTAGATGTGTAAGAATATAAAGCAAACAGAAAAGAAATACTGAAATTAAACTCCGTTTTTTAAACTGTCAAGAGCCAAGGAATTGCCGGGCAAAAAATCAATAGTGTCTCATTACCTCCTTCCCTGACCCCTTTCTATCTGAAACAATATCTCAGGTTGTAAATCTTTAATTTAATTCTCATGTGGCAACAGTCTCAGGTTTGCAAAGTTTCTAGATGAGTAATACAAGCTCAGCATGATTTGGTTTATGAATATAAAAAAATAAAATGCATGTCAAAGGCAAATGAAAGCCTTTTATTGAATCTGATATAACTTACATAATATGTTCTGATAGTCTTTGTTATTCCTGCACATTTACATAATTTTTGTATATTTACAAAAGTCTTCAAGCTTGCTTTTATGATCTGCTTCTCACAGCTGCCCTATGAAATAAGTGTAGTAGCTTGCTTTAAAGCAAGGTGCCAGAGGAATAGAAAAATGAAGTGTTTCCCAGAGCGACTCAGCAAAGCAGCTGTTGATCCAGATTGCAAATTCCTGGTCCCTGCGTCCCTCCCTCATTAGCCAGCAGGTCC
The DNA here is from genome assembly GCF_048565385.1 of Saimiri boliviensis. NCBI lineage: Eukaryota > Metazoa > Chordata > Mammalia > Primates > Cebidae > Saimiri > Saimiri boliviensis. The sequence continues at coordinate 75,319,425 of NC_133464.1, read as the reverse complement.
CAGCTCCTTTCATTTTTTTGCATCCTCAAACACTCCTTTCCCTTTGCTTATTTAATGAGGCCCCTGAGACCTTCTTTTGGCCAGCTTTCCTACCTCTTCACCACTTTCCTAGCCCCTAAGAAAGCTTTTCTTTAAAGCCTAGGGAAAAGTTAGTTTGCTGATACTTCTTCCAAATTGGCCTGTTGCCGCCACCACATACCGATTTTCCCTTCAGAGGTGTTGATTATGTACCTTGTGTGCAGAGATTCAACACAGCCACTCTCCAAGATGCAATGTTAGGCTCTGAACCACATTCCACCAAGTCTTTAGTGACCCATACCCACTTTGACTTGCTAATACAGTTTTATCCAAGGGTTATGGGTGGGAAAAATAAAATGAAGAGAAAGAATAAAAAACGATGAGTTCATGTCCTTTGTAGGGACATGGATGAATCTGGAAACCATCATTCTCAGCAAACTGACACAAGAATAGAAAATCAAACACCACATGTTCTCACTCACAGGCAGGTGTTGAACAATGAGAACACATGGACACAGGGAGGGGGGCATCACACACTGGGGTCTGTTGGGGGGTCCAGGGGAAGAACAGTGGTGGGTGGAGAGATTGGGGAGGGATAACATGGGGAGAAATGCCAGATATAGGTGACGGGGGGATGGAGGCAGCAAACCACATTGCCACGTGTGTACCTATGCAACAATCCTGCATGATCTGCACATGTGCCCTAGAACCTAAAGTACAATAAAAATAAAAAATAAAAATAAAAACACAGCTAAACAGCAACAAAAAAAGACCCAAGTCAGTGGCATTGTATCTTGCTCTTCATAGTGCTGGATATGCACTAACCAGTAGAGCTACTTGCTGAAACACAAGTTTTCTTGTACACCTTCAGTACTGAGAATCCATGAGTCCCCGCATCCTAATCCCTCTTCACCTTCCCTCATCACCTCCTTAGCCATTATGTGGTAGATTCAAGAAAGGCATTTCTTTATCTTCTAACACGTTTCCCATCCTTGTCTTACTAGTATAGTTACTGAGGTAGAAAGATTCAGATCTTCTTAAGCAGTAATTAACTCACTGGCATTCATTATGAATCCCTTTGAGATATGAGCCTGTATTTAAAAAATAAAAAATAAAAAAAATTAAAAAAAAACCAGTCTTTGTAAATTAGATCCCAAGTCCTGCTGTCAGCTCCATGTGTATTATATACTGTTGTAAATAATCAGTGCTCTGTCCAGCCCTGGAAACTGTTAAATAAATCACACTGTTTTATGAACTTAGAGCAAGACTTACTTGGTAGCCTCTTACACAATAATCCTTGACTAATGTAAGCACTAGGGATTTATAATACTACGTGTACTTTTAGTGATCTTCTAAAGTATGTCTCCCTCCTTCCTTCTGAACACATGGAAAGTGATACTCATCTATCTAAAAGCATTTATCCAGTTCTCAAAACAATCAGATATCGTGCTGAATTAAAACCAAAATTGCCTGGAGTATTCATAAAATCAGGTAGATAGATTTAAGAGTATGATTTCCATTTCCTTTTCTAAAAGAACTTAGAAGAGCCTCTTCATGTTCTTACTTTGGTAAATCATGTATAAGAGATATGGTTTCAACTTCTTGGTGACTGCGGAAGTGCTGAGCATTCCAGGTCATAATCCTGATGCTTATACCTCATGGTACAAGACATGTGAATGCAGTTAGGAGCTTTAGGCTTCAAAGTGCTGAAACTAGCAAATAACCTGGAAGATTTGTGTTTGTTTGTTTTAATCAAATGTCTATATTTGTTGAATTTGATTAATTGAAATTTTAGATGTCTGAAGTAGAACAACAAGATGCTATTAATTATGCTGCGATTTTTTACTTTATTTCTTTAAATATCTATGTAAATACAAAAGCTTCCAGTATTGAAAATACCATATTCAGAGATCAGGTTAAAATGTTTTCAAGATATCTGGTGAGCACACAAAAGTAATTTGTGTTCAAAATTCTGGTTACAATAATGGTAAGAAAGAATGCTTCATGGTAACACACTTCCACTAAATTTGAAATAAGAAGAAAATCACCCATCCTAAGAATTTAACTAGAGTTTATTAGGTAATAGTCACAATAAAAATTCCTGATCATAGGGTTGTGGAAGGAAGGCAGTTTTTGCCATTTAATGAAATCATTAATTACTTTGCATTTACTAGGTTTATTTCACAAATGGTGCTCAATGATACCAGTTGATAGTGATAACATCCATCTGTAGTTAATACATATTATCAACACATGTAGGCAATTTGATTAAAGCCAAAGAACACTTATGAGAAACTGAGGCTAGGCTAACACATGAACTCTTGAGCTCTCATAAAATCACATTTCCTGGGCTATTCCTTTTGCTTGCTGTCTATGGAAAATGTTCCTTTACATTCTAGCCTTAGTGAGCCAGTTCATCACCAATATTCAGCACTACTTTGACCAGCTATATTATTTACATCTTGTGAGTCTATGGTATTCTTCCAGAATTATGTAATTATAGATTGATATAAATTATAAGGTGACCATGAATTATTCACAAAATCACTGATAAGCCAAATTCCCTTCCACTATATCTCTATTGTACATACATGTCTTTTTATCAACTTGGGTATATTCAAGGGATTTTGCTCCAAAGTATCCCTTAAGACCAGCAAATGGGTTGGAACCAAAGTGGGAGCAAAAGCTTTGGGTGCTTTTGTAGAAAAAACATATTCACAAAATTATCACCAAACTTGACCATTTCTCTTCACTGGCGTATATTTTATTTTCTAACCTTCTTATTTGCAGCTTTTACTCTGCTAGAAAAATTGTATTTCAGAGGGAAATAAATCGATTAGCTATCTACTTTCCTATAAGGATAAAGTCTCATTGTTTTTCTACAGATTGATCACATATGTCATGATGTTCCACATTTTTTTTTTCATTTTTATTTAACAGGCAATAAGCAAGACTTAATTTCTTTCAAGAGGACAGTGATCATTCATGGAACTGAATAATGATCAATGAAATGATAACCCAAGACCTGAATAAACACAGAATTAGTGCTAGAAAATGTCAGTGCTATCACTTCAAAAGGGCACAACTGTCACTAGACCAGGCTGTTATTTTTCATTTTGCTCAATGGACTTATCTTGAAATTCCAAAAATTTATTTAATTCCTACTAAGAGGTGTATGTTGTAAATAACAATAATGATAGAAAGTGCTTGATAATGTTAGCTGCAGTATTCAGTATGCCACTTACTGCCTTGGACCCTTCGGGGCACTGAGAAAGCCCTCACCTTCTAAATTCCTGTTGTCATCCAAATGCTGCCTAGTGCTAAGAAAAGATCTGATGGCTTCCTTTATTCACTTGATACTCTTTTTTATGGTTCATAAATGGAAGTTCTAAATGAATGCTAGAGCTTCATACTAGATTCTTGTAAATGGAGTCACAGATCACCTCCCCTCTGCCTCAGTCACAAGATTGACTCCAGGTGTACCTAACACAAAGAAACAATGTATGCTGGCCTCTAAAGATATACATATATACTTATTATCTAGTTCAGTGGGCATCAAATTGCAGGCAAAAAGTGGAAGAAAATGCACATTTTCTGCTAAATGTCCTTCATAGATTGCATCTGTAGCTTCCTTTTCTGTGTTTAGCTCTACATGAATGATTGGCATAACTCTTAAAATGTAGTCGCTGCGCATAACAACTAGGTTGTATTTGATTGCATCTTCAGAATAATGTTAAAAAAGTAAAAGGCAGATGTTATTATGTACTTTTCTCTCAGACTGGTTCCAAGTTATTTTATTCAACAATTTTATGTGAAAGGCAATCACAGAAAAGAAAAATGCAGCAGGGTATCTAAGGTTGCAGGGAGAAGGTGATGTGAATCTGCAAACAGCACCCCTATTCTTGCCTCTCCGGAGGCCGAGGGCAGTGTTATTAAATGAGTAGGCACAGAAGAGGGCTCGTTTTCCCTCCTGACCACCCTCTTGGGGTCCCTGTCTGACCTCTGTACACTGGGCTTTTAGAAAGCTGCAGAGATGACTACAAGACCACATTTGTTGGTATCTTTCAGTCAAACAGATTCTTCAGAAAGACTAAACACTACTCTTTTGTCTATCAGAGAACAAAACTACATTTGATGATTCAATGATCATTTTTAATGTATTGAAGAGAAATTTTGTTAAAAGATGGCCATCATATAAACATGGATTGTTTAAATAACCTCATTTTTCTCTTAGAAAGATTTCTTACGTACCTTATTCATGCTACAACCTGATTTATAACCCTGAGCTAAGAATTCTGAGTGGCATCTATCTATAGCATTTGAAAGCTTTCGCCAAAGACATGTCAGAACTCCTTTAAGGAAAAGATCACCCCATGAATTACTGACTTACTCAACCTCAGTTACCTCACAGCTAAAGTATGCCTTCATGATCTAATAGGAGAAGCTGTTCAGTAAATGCATGGAATATTTCTCGTTGTTATCAGTGGGTGTTTCCCAGAACTTCTAAACTGTTTCTAAACCCATAGCCACATGATGTTTTCAAAGTTTGATTTACAAAATAAATAGACATCTAAAAGAGTTTCTATTCCAAAGCTTTTTTTTCTTCTTTTTGGAGAAGTTATTAGATTTGAATAGATACCTCAAAGCCATTTTTGTCATCAAAATTCTTCTTTCTTAGGTCTAAAATCCTGAAAGGATCCTTGAGAGGCCACTACGCTACTTCTATGTTATACCAGAACTGAATGATCTAAGTTACTATTACTTTTTGATAAACATTGCCCTTCCCCGCCAACCCCTCCCCTCTCTCTCTTTCTCCCTTTCTCTCTCTCTCTCTCTCTCTCATTCTCCTATTTCTTTCTTGCTTTGTCGAATTACCCCAGTGGCAGAGAGAAAAACAACATTCACTGGCCTCCAGGGAAAGTGGCATCACTGCAAATGAAGGGTGGATAGAGGTGGTGAACCAGAGGGCATGCTCTGTGTTGGCCACAAAGGCTCTGGCCTTGTGTCATTTCCCCAGAATGTCCCCTGCTGATACCTGGCAGTGGAAGATCAGCAGTGAACGGCAGGCAAGAGGCAGTTATGCACCAGCTTTTCTTTGGAGATACTACCAAAGGGGAACATTTGAGACTCATTCAGCTCTTTCTAAAGGCATTTTTAAACCATATATTAAAAAAACCAAACAAAGAAGATATAGCTCACTTACGAAGTAAACCCAGTTCTTGCCTTTTGCTTTAAAAAATTCTTTCCTAGGCTCAGAGAAACTTTTTAAGTGCCCACTCTGTGGACCCTTCACTTCATGTACAGGATGTACAAAAGAATAGCACAGCAGAGCAGGGCACTGACCATGGCGCTAGACTGCCCAGGGTTCAAATTCCAGTTTCTACCATGTACTGCTCTATATTCTTGATTTAGCTTCTCTAGTAAATGGAAACTAAATACCTACCTCACATAGTTGTGAGAAAATGGATATGAAAACACTTAGCAGCCAGGCGTGGTGGCTCACACCTGTAATCCTAGCACTTTGGGAAGCTGAAGTGGGTAGATCACAAGGTCAGGAGCTCGAGACTAGCCTGGCCAATATGGTGAAATCCCATCTCTACCGAAAAAAAAAATACAAAAAATTAGCCGGGTGTGGTGGCAGGCACCTGCAGTCCCAGCTACTCAAGAGACTGAGGCAGAAGAATTGCTTGAACCCAGGAGGCAGAGGTTACAGTGAGCCAAGATCGTAAGAGATCTTGTTGCCTTGGCACTCTGGCCCAGGCAACACAGTGAGACTCAATCTCAAAAACACTTAGCATGGGGCTGGGTACGGTGGCTCACACCTGTAATCCCAGCACTTTGGGAGGCTGTAATCCCAGCAACCTCCTCTCAGAGGTTGAGGAGGGCGGATCACTTGAGGTCAGGAGTTCAAGACCAGCCTGCCCAAAGTGGCAAAACCCCGTCCCTACTAAAAGTACAAAAATTAGCTGAGCATGGTTGTGGGCACCTGTAATCACAGCTACTCAAGAGTCTGAGGCACAAGAATCACTGGAACCCGGGAGGCAGAGGTTGCAGTGAGCCGAGTTTGCACCACTGCATTCCAGCCTGGGTGACAGAGCAAAACTCTGTCTAAAAAAAAAAAAAAAAAAAAAAAAGCACTGAGCAGAACTTAGCAGAGATCATCAGTCACAGTAAATATAGTAAATCATGCTCAGTATATGATGGTAAAGTCAATTGTGATGATTTTTGTCACTTGCTTTCTCTTTAATCCTCTATTTTTAAAGAACACAAAAAATAAAATTTGTCCTTGCTCTCCTAGAAAGGAGAGACTTTGGAGGCTCAGCAAGTTCGCTCACCATGACTCTTGCTGTGATTGCATTTTGAGTAGGGACCACGTAAAATTCATCGTCCAAACCCGGATACTTTGAAGAGTGAAACGGAGTGCAAATGCAATGGAACATCAGGGCAATAGGCATAAACTGGGACTCTCCCAGGAAAACTGGGAGTTTGGTTATCCTAATTACAGGACTATTCAAGAAATTGAAATTCTAAACCTTATTCCTGTTTCAAAGTCTGAAGCTCAACTGGAGGCTAAGGTGCTAATTTTCTCAAAAGTCTATTCCTGTGCCTCCAGAAGAATAGGAGATAATTGCACTTGCTATTTTATCTTATACTTGCTATTTTACCCAGAAACTCTATTTTTAAAACATGAGTCACAACAAGAAAGCATTATTGCTACTTTTATATTCCTAAGTCAAAAATCTTGGCTAGGTCATCAGGACACTGGATCCATTGCCCTGCTTGGATTATCACAGTCTTGGTCCAACTTATGCCATTTACACAATCGGGGAGCTGGTTCCAGGGACCTCTGAGATCTCTAAGGGTTTACGATTGTTTTTAACCCCCTGGAGTATTATCATGTAACAATGTCAGTGGTGTTATCTTTTCTAAACTCAGATTTTGCTTTCTTTTGGAAGTAGAGTTCAATCTAGGTTGTGAGCAACACACTACTCCCGAAAGCACCATGAAGGAATGAACAGCAGCCTTACTCATCTTTATTTGGAGGGTTTTATGTGCCAGACACTACAAATCTATGTAATCCCCACAGCAAACCTCTGTAGTAGGTACTGTCATCATCTGGAAAGAGGGGTCACTGAGACACAGAGAGAAGTTAAATGACTAATCAAGGTCTTATGACTAGTAAGCTGAAGCATGTCTTCAAATGGGGACAGTGGGATTTCTCTGGCTGTGTTCTTAACTCTGAGGCGTTCAACAAAGTCTGGTGGCCTGAAGGAGAAGAGAAGGCCTCCACATTTCCACCATCATATTGCAGGAAATAAAATTTATTTTGATCTTAGAAGCTGAGAGAGTCATTTCCATGGCCCACACCCTCAAAGTGCTACCTCTGGCCAAGGGGGTAAATGACAACAAAACTTGTCCTAAGAAAGGTAAACAGCCACAGGGTATATTTTGACACATAGTCCTCTGAAGAATGCTCTTTCCTTTATGTAACTGGAAAGGTCTGGATATCAATATTATTTTGAATCCTCTCTGTGCTCATTGGGAACTCATTTCAAGGGCTCACCATTTCTATCAAGCTTCTTAGCAGTTAACACTAAATATTTTGCAGCTCATTCAAGGGCTATGATAATTACCTTGTCAAAGACTGAAAAATAGTTTCTAATCAACACATACATTTTATCCTATGGAAAGAAATTCAAGGAAGTTACAATTAATGCTAGCCAGATAATTTGCTTCAAGGAAATAATTTAAAAACAGGAGTTAAATTGACTTGAACTACATTGCTAAGTAAAATTCTTACAAAATGTAAAATAAATGGGTCTGAGTTTTGAATTTTAATTTTTGCAGAGTCAACTTTATTAGGTTAAAAAAAACTTCATGAAACATCAGCTACTGAACTCAATTTTCCAGATTTCTTTAGTCATTTGATTTGCTTTCATCATAGCACCAATACTGTCTTTTATTCTGTTGATGAAAAGAGCCTAACTCTGTAAAATACTTGAAGAGACTTATTCTGAGCCAAATAGAAGTGACCAATGGCCCATGACACAGCCCTGGCTCTCCTGGAAAGGAGAGATTTAGAAGCTCAGCAACTTCTCTCACCACAACTCAGAAGATCCTGAGAATATGTGCCCAAGGTGGTTTGGCTACGGCTTGGTTTTACACATTTCAGTGAGACATAGGACATCAATAAATACATGTATGATATACATTGGTGCCTTCTGGGAAGGTGAGACAACTGGAAAGAGGGGAGCCTTCCAGGTCATGAGCAGATTCAAAAATTTTCTTACGGCAATTGGTTAAAAGACTTATTATCTAAAGACCTGAAATCAATAAGAGAGAGTATCTGGGTTAAGATTAGGAGTTGCAGAGACCAAGGTTCTTATACAGATGAAGCCTCAACATAGCAGGCTTCAGAGAGAATAGATTGTAAATGTTTCTTTTCAGACCCAAAATGTCTGTTCTATCAGCCTGAAGGTCTCTGTGTTAATGTTAGTGCTGGTCATCTGTTCCTGAATTCCAAAGGGAAGGGAGTATAATGAGGCATGTCTGACCTCCACTTCCCATTATGTCCTGAACTAGCTTTTTGGATTAATTTTGGAATGCCCTTAGCTGAGGGGAAGGCCCATCAGTCACTTGGGGGTTTTAGAATGTTATTTTTGGTTTATAATTTTTATATTCAAAGCTGTTAATTTTAAACTTCTAACCAAACTTGTGGTTATGCTTTATTTATTCATTCACTTAAGTACTTTAGATAACTTTTTTTGGCATGTAATAACCTCAATTTACAAATTCTTTTAGCAGATATTTGTGAACCAGATATTTTTCTAGGTGCTAGAGATATAGTGAATAAAAGTGAAAAGTGTTCTGCTCTCAAGTCGTTTGTAGTCTAATGGGAAAATAAGAAACAAATGAACAAATAAGATAATGCCAGATGATGACCAATGCTGCAAAGTCCTAAGAAGGGTGAAGATGATGAAGAGCTGGAGAGTAATAGAAGGAGGTTGATTAAGATCAAGTGGTCTGAGAGGCCTCTCTGAAGAAGCATTAGGGTGGAACTTGGTCATGGGAATACTTGTACAAAGGTCATGTGGGACTGAGGGAGAAGCAGGTCTCAGGCCTTGAGCATTTGCTATCTTCCAGGGCAGTCTGGGAGACAGGTGATTCAAAGATTCACAAGAACAGCCATGGTCTTTGCTGTTGTGAAGTTTACTGTCTGCAGGAAAATAAAGCCCTGCCTCCAAGGAAGTCCTGACTGGTTGAGAAAATCGATACGTAAATAAGTCATTGTAATATAAAGAAATTCTCCTAGGAGCTACCACCATGGAAGCAGAAAGAAGAGTGTTGAAATTCACTCAGGGTGGTTAGCAAAATATTAAGGGAAATACTAGGTAACATTGTAAAGATTATAGTTTCAAACCTTTTAGAAGGCCAAAAGGTTTTCATTAAAAGGCTGAACCTTAGAGCATTAGGTCATAAGGTGAAGATGAAAGATAATATAAGCTTCCCCAGTTAAGTCTGTTTACCCCACATTCCTTTGTCTCCACTCTGATTACTCATGTAAACGTTGTGCCAGATGGTCCTCTCAGGGGGAGGTCAAAAAAAGATTACCTGTTAATGGTGTTTGTTCTAGGCCCCAGAACCAAAAACTTTTATCATTCATAAAACCACTCTTTTAACCGTGTTAATCTATAAGCATGTTGACTTAAAACCTCTGTTATTAAATCTATACTGGATAAATGCAAAGAAGAACATCTAGTAGGGGTCAAGTAGCTGCAATTGCCCTCTGAGAGCAGCTGATGACCTCCCTAGCCCACTTGATCACCATACTCTGTGTGTTTGAGTGTATTTATTTATCCACTGCTAAGTCAAGGTCTGCAGGACAGACCTCCGCAAGTGGTGATCAATGTCTCAGAAGGAAATGGTCTAGTCTCTCTGGTGTTAAATTATATTTAGCCCAAAGCTGCCTCCTTACATATTTTAAATTCAGATTAATGGTTTCTCTGTACATAGTGAACTGTAACCTAACTGGATGTGTAAACAGACCGTCACTTGCTCCTGTGACAATCGCCAACTTTTGGCCAAAGGTGGCCAGCTGTTCAAATTACATTCAAGTAAGGCAAAAGCCAAACTGTAAGCAATCCAGCTGTTCTGTACCTCACTTGGATTTTCTGTATATCACTTTCCTTTTTCTGTTCATAAATCCTTTCCAACCACATGGCCACAGTGAGTCTCTCGGAATCTACTCTAGCCGATGGGTGGGGGGACTACCTGATTCATGAATCATTCTTTGCCCAATGAAAATTTGTTAAATTGTACTTGTCAATAGGTTTTTCTCTTGGCATTGGGTAGGGCAATGGGTGAGAGGAGACCTTCTAAAGGAATTTGTAAATGTTCCTATTCAGAAATGTGATTTGAAGAAAGCTCTTAGGGCACCAGGAGGAAGTGAATACATGAGAGTCTCCTGGTTGGGACTTATCCCAATCTCAGATCCAGGAGTGAAGGGGGAGAAAAACACTGACAGTAGATGGAAAATACGAATTGTTTTTCTTCTTTCCTCGTTTTCTAATATATGGAAAACAGGGAGAGATCTCTTGGCCTCCCTGAGGTTCCAAATAACTGAAATGAGGCACATGAATAGGAGAAAAGGCATGTATATTTATTTAATGTGTATACATGAGAGACCTCAGAATGAAGACCCAAAGACACAGGGGGAATTATTCATTTTTACACTTAGGTTCAATAATGTGTGCACAGCTGCGTAGAATTAGGATTGGACACAAAAGGTATGGACTAATGCTGATAGACTGAGTAGGGAAACCCAGCAAGTCCTATGTGTCTAGAGCCTGCTTGGCCTCTATGAACAGCATTCCTTCCTTCTGAGGATGAGGAAGGGCGCTCTCTAGAATAGGGTTCTTATGGCCTAAGTCAAACAAGGGAAGTCAGATCATTTTTTTTCTTTTCTTTTTCTTAAACAGAGACAGGGTCTCATTGTGTTGCCCACGCTGCTTTCAAACTCCTGAGCTCAAATGATCCTCCCACCTTTGCCTCTCAAAGAGTGCTGAGATTGTAAGTGTGAGCCACCACACACAGCCCAGATAACTTGTTTATGGCCAGTTTTTACACAGAAAGATAGAAGGAACTTCAGAGTCATATTTTAGGTTTAATGGCTAGCTTTGGGAATAAGGGTTCTGGTTTCTATGACCCACCTTGGGGAAGAGTGATTCCAGTTTCTATGGCTAGCTTTAGGAAAGAATGGGATTGAGAGACAGGAGGTCTGAAGAAGGTCAGAGAAAAAGTTTTGCCTCCAAGACTACATCTGAGGGTCTTCATTTCAGAGTATTGCTTTCTGAGCCCCAACAAGCCCATACTTTACTGAGTGTCTACTGTACTCCTAGAACCATGCTGGATGGCTGTTTTCTCTCATTTAATTTTCAGAAGAAGCCTGTGAGATACTGATTATTATTCTCATTTGCTCGAGATCAGGAAACTGAATTCCAGAAAAATCGAGCAGCTGGATCATGTAATTTGTGATAGCAAAAGTTTGGTCTGCCCTGTCCCAGACAAACTACTGGAACAGAAATGGACAGGATTGTGATATTTTTGTCATGCTAATGTAAAAAGGAAAAAGAAATACTGACTCTGAGTGTTAATTTTAAGTTACAACTATTGCATAACAATGATAGACAACTTTTATCTACCAATGTGGGTGCTCATTCTAGACTCTAGGCTATTTGAAAATAGTAATTTGTCTTTTTCATCTTTGTGCCTTCCCTTCTTTTCTTTCCCATCACCCTACTGAAAAAAAACTTTGTATTGATACAGAGTACTGGCAAGAGGGTAGCTGGATGAATGACTAAATTAATGAAGATGAGGGTGATCAAGACACTCTTTTCTGACGTTCACCTAGGAGAGAAGGATAACAGTCTAGCAGGTAAAGCTTGGGAGGGAGGGAATGTCAATAAGTTAGAGCTCAAAAAACAAACACCTGGATTTAACAAATGCTTAAGTGAGAGAGGCGTGATTAGCAATCCAGAGAGAAGGCTGCATTCAGCATCCAATTTAAGAAAGACAATTGGGAAGTTCCATGATCGAGAGAATTTGAGCGAAAGTCGGTGGGCCTGGGGAATATTTCTGGCCAGGGAGAGCGAGTCTGTGGCAGCAAGAGGGCACAGCTGCAGGTCAGGTCACTCAAAAAGATCATGCACTTCCTGTGCTCCAGACCTCCTGCAGAAACTTGTCTCTCCTTGAAGCCTACAAACATTCCACAGGGTGACTCCCAGGAGCCCTGTTTACAAGTTAATCAGCTGAAGCTTACAAGATCCAGCTGCTCCATTTTCTGGACTTCAGTATCCTGATCTCAAACATCCAAGAGGCCTTAAATAACTTGCCCTGAGTCATACAGCCAGTAAGTGGCACAGGTGGGATTCGGCTGACTCCAGTGTCTCCTGCTCTGTCTACCGCCCTGTGTTTCCTCAAAGGCCGGATGACAGTGGGGGCTGTGAGATGCCCAGATACTGCAGAGGATCTCTGGGAACAAACAAACATACCTTAAAAAAAAAAATAGAAAAGAAAACCTCCCTACTTGCTTCAGAACAAATAAAGCTGAGATCAAGGAAGCCAGGTTTGGACTGAAGCAAGAGGTCAGGGTGAACTCACACACAAGGACAGAGTTATCACACAGTAAATATTTATTAAGCAATTACCCTGACTGAAGGCCTGGAAGAGATGTATCACTGCTTCCAGCTGCTCAGGAAAGGAGCCCTACAGCTTTCTCACAGATGTGTATGCATGTATAACACCAAATGTATTGCTGTACCTTGAGAGTCTCTTGAATACCAGTGAAATGAGTTGGGTACTTTACATAGTGCACACACACACACACACACACACACACACACACACACACACAGAGAGAGAGAGAGAGAGAGAGAGAGAGAGAGAGAGATGGAGGAGGACTTTTACGAAAAGCTTGACTGTCTTCTCTGGTTCATCCTGCAGAAATCTTCAGCAGTCCCTGACACCCGAAAGAACGCTGCGTATTTAACTGTTTTGCCTCCATAAGGGAAGCTTCCTGCCCACCACACCTTCAAAAGGAATGACCTTCAGGCCTTGTCCTTGGTTCCACTTGACCCTGTCCCAGCCACAGCCAACTGGACTAGGGGTGGGCACGTGGCACTGGCAGCCAAGCCAGCAGCTGGCTGGAGACTCACAGTGTGCCCCAGAATAAAGTCAGGGCTGAGTCAACCAGACTATCTTGGGAATGTGAATTGAGAAATAGAGACTTGAGATCAGTCTGTTCATGAGATACAATAAAGGAAATTAGTTTTAGAGAAAGTTCTTTCTCAGGAACTCTCCTGCTGCACACCCGGTTCAGTTTGGCTTTACAGGTCAGCAGATTTCCAGCTGGGGAGGGAGTGCCAGTCTGCCAGGGGGTGGGCATCCTCACTTCCCCTGGGTGCCTCGCTCACCTGGTATGAGTGCTGGAGAGCAGCTCACGCTGCACACTTTCTTACACTTCCTCAACAACTTTCCTAATTCAGACTACTCTCTTGCATCCATGAACTCTCCATGCCCTCCCTGCTTCCCCCAGGAGATTCTAGACATCTGCTGAGAGAGGCTGGATGGGGAGATGGGATAAGGTTCAAAACTCCAGTTTGGACACCTCTTAGCAAGGGCTGGAGGTAGAAGACATCTGGCTGCTCCTCCGGGTTCTTCTTTTAAAAAAATTGAGGATTCTTCCTGCTGCTTGGTAGCTTCAGTATTGCAGATTTAACTAAAATTATGAAACAACAGGGAAATTCCCAATTGGCAACCTTTTACAGAAAGATAGGAGCTGAACCTGCACAGTTGGGAAACTTTAAAGACAAAAATAGACCACTCACGTGCAAAACAAGGCAGCGCCAGAGAATTGGAGAGGTTTTAAAGCGTGAGCTCCAGAGGCCCACAGGACTGGGTTCAGGCCTTGTCTGGCCATTTCTTGGGTGTGTAGCTTGAGACAACATTAATGTCTTTCTAGCCTAACTTCTTCATCTGTAACATGGAGAAACTAATAGTCCGTTCAGATAATTATTACAAAGTTAGTCCAAGTAAGCAAAAGCTACTTACAAAAGGAAGAGCCCTGGACTTTGGGCGTGGGATGTGAACGGTGCCCGATCTCCAAATGCCAGGAAAATGAGTTGGGTACTTTGCACCATGCACACAGAGACACACAACACTCATACACATACAGAGATAGCAGATGTTTAGGAAGAGCTTCTTGGCAGAGAAGATACAGAACGAAACAGAGATATGATGAGAGACAGAGAGAGTTCAAGAGGTGTCATGGGGACATGAAAGAGGGAGAGAAGTCATTTCCTAGAGCTGACAGCAGACAGCTTTCCACTCCCAGCTGTTCTTCCACTCTAAGCCTATAGTTGACTAAACAAAACAAAACAAAAACCCACTAGCAACTACTTGTAGGTGAGTCTGTTCCAGAAAAAGCATAATTAAACCAATGAGCAGCCTCCTGAAATGCTCCACTCCCTCCCCTGGGACGGCTATTCTCTGCCACACATACATCTATAGAAGCAGCTAGAACTCTAGGGACCTCTCTATCCAGGTGCCAGAGCTGTTCTTAAGAAAAATCTTCCATAGAAATGAAAGCAAGAAGGGGCCGGGCACAGTGGCTCATGCCTGTAATCCCAGAACTTTGGGAGGCCGAGACGAGTGATAACCTGAGCTCAGGAGCTCGAGACCAGCCTGGCCAAGATGGTGAAATGCCATCTCTACTAATAATAAAAAAAAAAAAAATTAGCCAGGCATGAAGGTATGCACCTGCTATCTCAGCTACTCAGGAAACTGAGGCAGAATTGCTTGACCCCAGGAAGCAGAGGTTGTAGTGAGCCAAGATTGTGCCATTGCACTTCAGCCTGGGCAACAAGAGTGAAACTCCATCTCAAAAAAGAAAGAAATGAAAGAAAGAATATTTACTGACCAAAAGGGCACTTTAACATACCAATGCTCTCTGTAAAACTGCCTGAAGAATTAAGCATCCAATAATTTCAAACAATGTACAATATTCTCTAAGCTGTGCACAGCAGCTTAAACATGGGCTTTTCTAGGAATAATGGCACTCAAATGTTGAGATGACTCCAGTATAACAATACGCATGCAGATATGCATCTGCATCATTAGAAAATAAAACCTTCACATCAGAAATAGTAAACACATGGAAATTTTCTTTCTGGGCAGAGTCTTGCCATGGCTTTTTTACAAATACTTTGGTAGTACTTCTTTGTGGTAGATTGCTTGCAAAGACGGATGCAATAGTCCCTTGCAATGTGATCCTGCTTTTCCTCCCACTAAGAGGGAAGTCTCTTTCCCTTCCCCTTGACTCTGCTGGCATCATGACTTAGACTGATCAGGATATGATGTTGCAGAAGTGAGGGTGGATGATCTACAAGCCTCTACCCAAATATCTTGCAGCGTTCATTTCGGTCCTCCTGCAGGCCCTGAGACCTCCATGTACAAAGGCCTTGCTTAGCCTTCTTGAGGACTGGAGACCACAGGGAGAGAAAGACTTCACTGACAGCCAGCACCAGCTGTCAGCAGTGAGGCCATCTTAGACAGTTCACAGATGGCCAAGTTACCAGATGATGTGTCTATAGGTGGATTCACCTAGCTGAGCTCAGCCCAAAGTGCTTGCCCACAGAATTGTTAGTGAGTATAACAGTGTGTTCAAGCCACAAAAGTATGGAGTGTTCTGTTACACAGAAACAGATCATGGACTCAAGGATATACCACTTTCCTCATTGTTAGCAAGTGCTCTTTTAGCTATGGAGTAGGAAGGAGGGCAGCACATTCACAAAACCAACCCAGGGAGGAATCTGGGAAGCCAAAGCCTAAGGGGATTATTGTGTTAGGAACTTATTATCATTAAAAATAATTATTGTTCAGCCATGTGAACAGCAAGGTTGGCCTTCAGTTCCATCTCTTAAAGACAGAAGTGGCCAGGCGTGGTGGCTCATGCCTGTAATCCTAGCACATTGGGAGGCTGAGGTGGATGGATCACAAGGTCAAGAGGTCGAGACCATCCTGGCCAACATGGTGAAACCCCTTCTCTACTAAAAAACCAAAAATTAGCTGGGCATGGTGGCACACGCCTGTGGTCCCAGCTACATGGGAGGCTGAGGTGGAAGAATCCCTTGAACCCAGGAGGCAGAGGTTGCACTGAGCTGAGATTGCGCCACTGCACTTCAGCCTGGCGACAGAGCAAGACTCAGTCTCAAAAGAAAAAAAAGTAAGTGGCTTTAGAGTAGGGTGGCAGAACTTGTTCTTGTGGCTGTTTGATTTGTGCAAAACCTTGCCCACAGGAATGCCTGTGGGGGTCAACTTCTCCTTAAGCCAGGATATCACTTAGGATGGATCTTATTTGCATGTATAAGCAGCAGCAACACCAAGGGAATTTCCCCTTTTCTTTCCCTTCTGCCAACTATTGCTACTAATTGAGAATTCTGTGACATTTTGGCTGCAGAATATTACCCAGAAAACACATCTGATTAATAAGGGACACAGGCTGTTGTCACAGAGATGGTAATGTTTTTAACGTGGACAAAAAGCTTACCAAAGCAAATGCAAAATCAGTTAATCTGGTTAAGTCCAATTCCAAGAGTAAAACCTATGATGACTGCACACACTCAGAGAGCATGGCCCACGTGCATGCTTTTGACTGCCAAATAGGTCCTGCTCTTTTTCATTAAATGACTACACTGGACTATAGCTAGTCCTTACCCAACTCATTTTCCTTTTTGACCAAGGAAAATAATCTCCGTGGTATTCATATCAGATCTTAAAATGCAACGTGGTAAAATAAATACCCTGTTCCTCTTTCTGTTTGTTTGCACCTTTCTATCAGTGGTCCCCTAAAAGG
Source organism: Saimiri boliviensis (assembly GCF_048565385.1). Lineage (NCBI taxonomy): Eukaryota > Metazoa > Chordata > Mammalia > Primates > Cebidae > Saimiri > Saimiri boliviensis. The sequence goes on along the minus strand of NC_133464.1, from coordinate 75,302,495 downwards.
GAAGAACATTCTACCTCAGGTTATACACAGGAAAGTGGTGGGGTGGGGGGGGACACTAAGCACTGGTGGGTTCAGTGTAAAGCAATCCAAGGACTCTAGAAAGTTCTGCAAATTCCCACACATCATGGCTGTGGCTGCTCAACACTTATGTAGGCTCTAGCAGACCTCAGCAATAGGAAAAGTCAGGCATCATGTCTCTGAGGATAAAACTTTTACTGGCTAATTTGTGATGTCACACAAAGGATTTTGCTTTGCCATAGGGATGAGACAGAGACATCAAAGCCATCATTTTTCAGCTTTTAAAAAAGTCAAACACATAAGTTTGGCTTTTTAAAAATAAAATTTAGGTCAACTGTAACTATTCAGAAATTCTGGCCAAAGGGTGAGAGGTGAGTGTTAAGATATTACATTCTTGCAAAAATTCAAATAAATGTTTTGTGCAAGTTCCATGAAAAAGCGAAAGGTATCACAAATACAATATTTTATTTGTTAGCTTTTAAATAAAATCTTTTTGAAAGTAACATTTTGTGAGAAATTTAAAAATTCATTGGCACAAAAATTAATGATAAAAAGAAATTACTTCATACACAGTATGTTCTCCTATTGTACCTAAAAATTACAAAGAGGAGTATGCACCCCACCTAAAATATAAATAAAAAATTCTGGCCTGGTACGGTGGCTCACACCTGTAATCCCAGCACCTTGGGAGGCTGAGGCAGGGGAATCACTTGAACCCAGGAGGCAGAGGTTGCAGTGAGCCGAGATCACATCATTGTACTCCAGCCTGGGCAATAAGAGCAAAACTCTGTCTCAAAAAAAAAAGTTTTTTAAAGAAAGTTTTCCACCAGTGCCATAAATTAACTTAAAATGTATCTGCATTTTACTAATGTTGGACGAGTTCCTCCTTAACGTTGATGTCTGCAGTTTAAAAGGGCCCTGCTTGTAGCTGCCTTAGAAGGGTGTGATGGCATATGAAAGAATTTGATCTCCTTGGAAGAAAGGTGGAATCACACAGAAATTCAAAATATGTTTTCCTTTACATCCACGTCTCATGAGACTCAAAAAAAACTTATCTCCCAAAACATTTCTCAATCACAGTAGTCATTTCTATAATTTACTTCATTGTAGAAAAAGCATATATTTAATATTTAGGGTAAAGAAACAGCTTCCACTGTGCCTTTCCCCCAGTTGTACACCGTCCTGGATGACAGCCTAGTAGTTCAGGCCAACAGAGGTCATTCAGCAGCCCCTCCCCTCCATGCCTCTTCCCTATCTCGAATAAAATATTTAAACTGAATCATGTAGTTTGGCTTCATAAATTGATCAAATTGTTCCAATACTCAAACACTATTTTTCAAAAAATACCATACAGCGACAGTCTCATTAGTTGGAAACTATCTTGAAGGACATTGAGCAAAGAGTTTGGCATGTCTAGGCTGTTGAATCCCTGTTCATGATATGATTATGTATTCAAAACACAGTAGGTGGAACAGATCTAGCAAAGGTTTTGGTCCATTGAATTCCACCTTAGTGTTTGGCAGAATAGGCTCTAAAAGCTTTTTCTGACATATGTGGAAAATAAGCTAATGTTTCTCTTTATTGTTTTCATTCCTCAATATTTACATTGCAGTGTAGGAATAGGAATATATAATAAATATACAATCAAATAATATACAATTAAATAATCAGGTATTCGGTGAATGAATACACTCATTTTTAATATAGTCTCATCTCCTATGGGGCAATGACAAGTGCTCTGTTTTAGGATATAGGAGACTTAAGATCTGTTTCCATCTGCTGTGCATCCTTGGAGAAATGAAATAAAAGTAAACTCATAAGCTAAGTTTTATTTTAATCTTTGCAACAGCCTCTTGACAAGCCTATACAACAAACAAGTACATTATAAACACAAAAAAGGCATATTATACATATTATATTAAATGTCTCTAACAACATACAGAAGATGAAATTATGGAAAGTAACTGAAGAAGGTAAGAGGTAGATAATATGATCTCTATTTTCCAGTGTGGAAACTGAGTCTCAAGAGAAATTAACTGACTTGCCACAGCTCACAAGCTGGATGAACAGAGGCAGGCTTTGAATCCATGTCTCTCAGACTCTGCGGCCCAAGCTCTTACCTGCTACCTTGGATTCTAGTACAGTAGTTTCAGCAGGTCTGGGGTCAAATCTTAGCTCTGCCACTTACCAGCTATGCAGACTGGGTAAGTTACTTTACTGTTTTTCGTGTTAGGAATACTGGAATACTGCTATTTAGTCCAGAATACGCGAAGGATGAAATGTAGCATGACACGGAAAGAATTCCCATGTAGTAGTTTCTACGTCAATGCTAGTTCCTTAATTTTCCTCCTTGCCTAGGCCTCAGTTTCCTTCTTCGTGTAGTAAGGAGCTCCCTGGGGCTTTCGAAACATCAAAGAACATCTGGTTCAATCTTCTTAACTTATAATTAAAAAAATTAAAACTTAGAGAAGCGACTTGCCCCAAATCATAGCAAGTTAGCAAGGAGTTTGTATTCTCTTAGCAATAGTTTTTATGATGCACTTAAAATGAGACTTGGACCTAATCTGAACAAATTATCTAGAATCCTGATACTCTATAGTCCAGATAATTAACAAAATTGTAGTTATTGTACTTTGATTGTTTCGGGGGTTTGGCCCAGGTTAGCTAGCACACCCTTATTACATATTTACTGCTAGGTAAAAGGCCCTTCATAGTTGTTTGTTCAGTCTGAATCCACCTACCTCTCTTGACTTTTCTTGGCTTTCTGCTCTTTCTGCTTCTCATCTTTCAGGTCTAAGCTCAAATATAATCTCTGAGAGGTATACTCTGGTAGTCTTAATCAGCTTCCACCTTCCACCTTCCCGAGTTACTTTCCATGATAGCATCTTGTGTATTTCATTAGAGACACTTAATACAATACATTTTTAGTGTTTATAATTTACTTGTTTGTCATTTCTCTGGCTACACCAGAATATAAACATCATAAAGGGATCCTGTCAGCATTTTTTCATTGTAATATCTCCTGCCCTAAGCCAGAGCCTGTCACATGATAGGTTCAGAATATTAGTTTAACTACTATCTCCATCCATTACCTTTCCTCAGAACACTTGATGTCAAAACACTTTAAAATAGAGATGAAGGCTTGGTAATTTAACTTTGGAATAAAAAACAAAATTGACCTTGGTAGTTACGGTAAAGAGGTAACAGAATCTTTATCTCAGGCAAATAGAAGCCAGTGCATTCCATTGCCATGAGTGACTCTGACTTTAAAGACAGCTGGAAGCAATAAAAATAAAACCAAAACCACCTCAATTAATAAAAAATTAAAATTAATAGTCATTGTGAAATATAGTTTGTCCGAAATTTTATTCTCAGTATCTGTCATTCTTTCTAAACATTTGGCAGGGAAATTTCACATTCCCTTTATTCCTGGCTCTTGGGAATTACTCTCAGCCACCTGAGCACCAAATCCAGACACTCACACCAAACAAACTGGAGCCTCAGCTGCTTCTGATTGGGGATGAAGAATGACAGTCACCTTTTTATTTGGTCCCACTCCTGAATGTGACCTGACTCCAGTTTTTAAAACATTACCTTTTAAAGTCACAAACTGCCGGGCGCGGTGGCTCAAGCCTGTAATCCCAGCACTTTGGGAGGCCGAGGCGGGTGGATCACAAGGTCGAGAGATCGAGACCAACCTGATCAACATGGTGAAACCCTGTCTCTACTAAAAATACAAAAAATTAGCTGGGCATGGTGGCACGTGCCTGTAATCCCAGCTACTCAGGAGGCTGAGGCAGGAGAATTGCCTGAACCCAGGAGGCGGAGGTTGCGGTGAGCCGATATCGTGCCATTGCACTCCAGCCTGGGTAACAAGAGCGAAACTCCGTCTCAAAAAATATAAATAAATAAAAATAAAGTCACTAACTTTTGGCCCTTAAACTTAGAGAGCTCTCAGAGTTGAATTCTTAAACTTTAAAGAAGAACTTGTGTAAGTCAAATTCAGTAACTGGTCCTGCAGGGATAAAACAGGAGCAATGCCACATATGAAGGGGTGTGTGCTATGATTTGAATGTGTGTCCCCCTCCAAAATTCATATGTTGGAACTTAACTCCCAAAGAGATGAAGTGGTGCTACTGGAAGGTGATTATGCCGAGAGAGCTCTGCCCTCAGGAATGCAGTAAGTGCCCTTATAAAAAGCTTAGCGTGAATTCCAGAGCCCCCTTTCTGCCTTTTCACCATGTGAGGACACAGTGTCAATCCCTTCTGGGGGAAGGCCATCTTAAAAGCAGAGTAGCCCTCACCAGACACCGATCTTGCTGGCACCTTGATCTAGGAATTCCAGGCCTCCAGAACTATGAAGGATAAATTTCCATTGTTTCTGAATTACTCAGTTTTGTGTGGTTTGTTATTGCAACACTCATGGACTAAGATAAGGTAGATAATATGAAGGGTAATTCTCAACTTGTTCATGCCTACAAATATTAGCTCTTATCACAAAGCTTTACTGAGCAACTTTCTTACTGTGTTTTAAAAAGGAATGTAACAAGAAACATAATATTTTAGATCTGAGATCTGTTCTTAATAAAAAATTGTGATTTTAAAAAACTAACTACTTTTGATATCCAGAGGTATCTCAGTTGTCTCAAATCACTCCCCAACACACTTTGATGAAAAATGAAAATTTATGCCCTACAAGAGTTGTAAGACATCAAAGAAAAACAATCTAAGCCCTTTACCATTTTTGAAGTATTAAGCTTCAATGTGTTCAAAAACTAACATCATCATCATTCCAGGTTGCATGGGATAGTCCCATTTCATGCCTCTAATCCATGCATAATAATTATTTACACCCTTTTTCATTCTTAAAAGTATCTGGTTTGGACAATAAATTATATGATTTGATCATTCTAACAGCTCATTAAACTTTGAGGTGTTTAAGGGGAAAGTGTCTTTTTAATCTGTTTCCCTAAAGCCTAATATAATGTCTGGCACATGATTTCTATGGGGTTAACAATAGCTATAAATTCCTTGGTGTTACTCTCATCTGGAGATGAACTCCAGTTCTATTCTTTATGAATATTAGCCAGACTGTGACTACTGTGCCTGATAGAGTAAGTTGGAATTATGCTTGTTTTAAGCCTACCTTTTACCCCTTCTCTAGGAGTCTAAACCACTCTGCAAGAAATCCTACACTGCTGGTGACAGTAAGTAGAGAGGAAATGAGAATGGGCCTAGCTGAGCTCACCTTCCTCTCTCCCCATCAAGGCATCAGGCATGTGAATGAAGCCACCCTGGACCCTTCAGCCCAGATCAGCTGTCTGGTGAATATCAACAAGTGACCTCAATGAATGACAGTGTCATGTTGAGCAGAATAGTGTCATGTTGAGCAGTGCCACGTTGAACAGAAGAACTGCCCAGTTGATCTCCACCTCAATTCCTGACCCACAAAATTATGATCTATAATAAAATGCTTGTCATTTCAATCCATCAAATACCTGTTCTGAACAATCAAAAACCAGACCCACAGCCTTCATAAATCTTTCTTGAACTGAACTGACCACAATGCCTCAGAATTTGGGAATTTTTGATCATGATGTTTGTACAGATATTTTCCCTTCTCAGCTTCAGCTCAGCACAATTAGGTTCATTCAAAATAGAAGTGAGAGGCAGTAATTTTGATAATTTAACTTAATGTCAAGTTTGACTTAGTATCAAGTTCAAATTTTGGTGAAGATGAATTTAATCCACAATTTGATGATTGCACCTGTAATAAAGTCACATACAGACTTTAATAAATCACAATCTAGATGTCTAAACAATAATCATCAAAAATTATTCTATAATTTTTCCCCATACATTTTATTCACAATCTATTCCTTATATGGGTACAAAAAGCAAAACTCTTAACGGCTGCATAATTCCATAGGATATAAAAACACATGAATTCCCAAGCTATTATTGTCTTCAAAGCCAATTTAATGGAGCACAAAGATATTTTCATTAATGACATACACTGAGTCAGTTATAACTGGTTCTAATTTCAATAAACTACTTAGGAGAAAAAATCTTGGGCAAATTCCCTAACTTCTTTGAGCTCTGGTTTTTTTAACTGTAGATTGGGAACAGTAATAGCAACTTCCAAAAGTTGCAGAGTAGATTCAACGAGACAAGGTGTTGGTCAAAAATCTGGTATCTAGTAAGTAGTGGTATCTATTTCTTAATGATACTACATATATTTTTAATTTTTGATACATTAAAAATGACCATAATATACAATAAGGTATATGTCTTCTTAGGACAAATTTAACAAAAATAGTGCAAGACTTGCACAGTGAAGAAACTATAAAACATCACTGAAAGAGATGAAGATGTATATAAATGCAGGGATGTCTCATGCCTCTTGGACTAGACAACTTAATATTGTTAATATAGCAATACTCCTCAAATTGATAAAAAGATTCAGTGTAATCTCTGTCAAATTCCAAGGTGTGTGCTTTGCAGAAATTGAGAGACAGATCCTAAAATTCACAGGGAAATTCAAGTGATACAGAATAGCCAAAACACTCTTGAGGAAGAAGAACAAAGTTACAAGACTCCAACTTCCCTATTCCCAAACTTATTATAAAGTTGCAGTAATCAAAGCAGTGTGGTAGTGATGTAAGGACAGACATATAGACTAATGGAATAGGACTCAGAATCCAAAAATAAACCCATACCTCTATGGTAAATTGATTTTTGACAAGGATGCCAAAGCCATTCAACAGGGTAAAGAATATGCTGAGACAACTGAATATCCATTTGCAAAAGAATGGAGTTGGGAAACTACTTTATATCATATACAAACACTAACTTGAAATGGACCAAACATCCAAATGTAAGAGATAAGATTATAACCCTCTTAAAGGAAAACATAGAGGAATAAATTTTTGTGGCCAATTAGGTACTAGTTTCTTAGATAGGACACGAAAAGCACAAACAGCAAAACAGAAAATAGGTCCATTGGACTTTATAAATATTAAAAATTTTGTGCTGTAGAGGACACTATTAAGAAAGTGAAAAGATAAACCACAAAATTAAGGAAAATATTTGTAAATCACTTATGTGAGAAGGGATTAACATCCAGAATATATAAAGAACTCTCACAACTCTACAATAAAGGGATAAGTAACTCAATTTTAAAAATGGGCAAATGATTTAAATAGAAATCTCTCTAAATAACATATACAAATAGCCAACCCACATATGAAAAGATTTCCAGCAGCATTAATCTGGGCAAATGATTTAAATAGACATCTCTCTAAATAACATATACAAATAGCCAACCCACATATGAAAAGATTTCCAGCAGCATTAATCATTAGGGAAATGCAAATCAAAACCACAATGAGATACCACTTCACAGCAATTAGAATGGTTATCATAAAAAAGACCGATGACAACAACAAGCGTTGGTGAGCATGAGAAACTGAATCCTCATAGGTTGCTAGTAAGAATACAGAATCGTTCTGCCACTTTGGAGAAAGTTTGGCTTCTTCAAAAAGTTAAACGTAGTTACCATATGACCCAACAATTCCACCCTTAAGTACGTATACAAGACAAATGAAAAGATGTATATGCATGTTTATAATGGCTCAAAGAGTAAACAACCCAAATGCCTATCATCTGAGGAATTGATAAAGAAAATAGAACAACAGTATTATTCAACCATAAAAAATAAAGTACTGGCCAGGCGTGATGGCTCACGCCTGTAATCCCAACACTATGGGAGGCCAAGGTGGGTGGATCACCTGAGGTTGGGAGATCAAGACCAGCCTAACCAACATGGAGAAACCTCATCTCTACTGAAAATACAAAATTAGCCAGGCTTGGTGGCAGGCCCCTGTAGTCCCAGCTACTTGGGAGGCTGAGGCAGGAGAATTGCTTGAACCCAGGAGGCGGTGGTTGCAGTAAACCAAGATCATGCCATTGCACTCCAGCACGGGCAACAGGAGCAAAACTCCATCACAAAAAAAAAAAAAAAAAAAAAGTACTGATACATGCTACTGCATGGATGAAACTTGAAAATACACTATGTGAAGAAGCCAGACACAAAAGGGTACATACTGTATAATTTCATTTACATGAAATGTGCAAAATAGGCAAATCTATAGAGACAGTAGATGAGTGGTTACCAGGGCCTGGGGAAGAGGAGAATGGGGGCCGATTGCTGTTGGGGCTGGCATCTTCTTGGGGATAATGAAAATCCTCTGGAATTTGTTAGCGGTGGCGATTTAGCACTGTTGAGAATATACTGAAACTACTAAATTGTATACTTTAAAAGTGAGTTTTACAGACTGTGAATCGCATCTCAAAAATTCAAATAAAGTAAGATAAAGAGTACTAAAATATAATCTATTGAAAAGTAAAACAGGTACATTTCTGTGAACTCTTCTGCCATGGTTCAGAGGCTGTTAGGCTAATTCATGATTTTACCTTGGTTAGTCAGTCAGACACGGAAAGTCTTGGAAATACTTCTATCTGATTTTTGTACCCTACTGGGTCTTCTGTACAGGACTGAATGGAAGGAGGCTTTGATAGAAAGAATATGCCAGCCTCAGACTTTGCTGCTTCTTGTCTTGTCTCTCCACTGCCTGGCCCTGTGGCCCTTAACAAGCCGCACCTCATGGCATGACTCATTTCTCTCTTTCAAGTCTTTAGAGTCTGCTTGTCCTGTCCCTCACCCCTGGAGGAGTGCTAAGAACTAGGTACACAAAATAACTGCATGGCATTTCACAAATCTGAATACTTCAGAAATACAAGCTAAGAATCCTTCTTTCAATTGACTTTAATGGGATGAGCAGACCTAATCCCTAATGTCTTTCTAAATTCAGAAGTAATTATCAGTGAGAGGTTAACACTAATCTAAATGTTATTCTTTGTGGATGGGCATAAACAACAATAAACTTTTCTTCTGAATCGAATGGACTAAAATTCTGGCTATTATGCAACTGAAATGAGAGCTGAGACAATAAATCGTTTCTTCAGAGAACAAATACAATTATTGGCAAGAATTAATGGTATTTTTCTATGACCAGCTCCAATACATCAATCCAGGAGGCCAATACACGATAATCAAAATGTAATGACAGGCAAGTCCATAATAAATGGTGACTTTGTGAATCACAGTGATACTGTCAAATTAATGCATTCTCAGTTTTAGTCTCTCCCCTCCCAGCCCATTCCAGTCCTAATCTCTTCAGCTACGAGTGATCACTCCCTCATTTAATTCCATTTGTATGTTTTTATTGAACTGGAGACACTTTATTTTACCTATTTATGATAATTTCTGTCCCTTAGTACTAGACGTAAGCCCTTTGGAAAACAGAGGCTGTGTTGTTTCCATCTTTGACTGCCAAGAATACTATATAGTAACTGGAACATAGTAGATATCTAATAAATGCATAAATGAATGAATTCACAATGCAAATTACTGGCAAATTTTTATATGAGCACAGGATAGTAACAGCCAGAAGGAAGTTCTGAAATTGGTTTCCAGAATTGCTACTGTAGTGCCAGGTTTGAAATCCTCAGGGAAATACCACAGCTGAGCTCAGAGAAATTTGCAAGAATATTTTTGAAAATGGAAAACAGATTAGAAGCAGAGGTTCTTAGTGGCAAAGAATTTAAGCAAGTTAACAATGCCACCACCCTGGCCACATTAGCCACACACCTTTGCACCTGCTCTCCTCCCCACCTTTCTCCTTAAGTGGGCAACATCTTCCCCACTCCTTATCTCACTTTCTGGCTTAATTTTTCTCCATAGCAGTTATCACTATGTATTGCAATGATTTTTTAAATTTATTATTACCTGTCTTCCCTCCTACCTCAACAGAATCTAAGCTCCAATTTGATATAGTCTTATTTTCTCTGCTCTATACCCAGTGCTAGAACTAGTCATTGAACATAGTAACTGCTCAAGAAATAATTATGGATGGAAGGAAGGGAAAAGGGGTAGACAGGAGGGAAAAAGAAGGAATGAAAGGAGAATGAAAGAAAGAGAAGATCAATCTAAGAAATATTTAAAGGTCTTGAAAGCTTTTTACAATGTTTAATATATTCAGGTAAGCTTCTGGTTCACAGATTTTGTTTGCCTTACAAATATTTTTAAAAATTAAAAATCTGGACACTTCCCATAAAAATATATATTATGAGTTTCTCCCAATCAAGTTGGTTAAACTTGGTCTAGCTTTCATTCCTCATTGGTCATGTAGACAATAATGGCAGCTTTAGCAGGGGCATGGGCCAGAGTGACCTAACTTGCCAGAGAATCGTAAACCAGGAATGGAAGTTGGGAACATTCCCGGGTTTTCTGACATGCCAGGATAATCTTGTTATGGATGTGTAACACATAAGTCCTCAGAATAATTTAGATTCCTATGGAAACTCATATTCCCTAGGGTATGAACTTTTTTTCTTCTTCTTTTTTTTGTATAGAGACAGAGTCTTGCTCTGTCACCAGAAGCCAGACTGGAGTGCAGTGGCGCAATCTCGGCTCACTGCAACCTCCACCTCCTGGGTTCAAGCAATTCTCCTGCCTCAGCCTCCCGAGTAGTTGGGACTACAGGCATGCGCCACCACACCCAGCTAATTTTTGTATTTTAGTAGAAACGGGGTTTCACCATGTTGGCCAGGATGGTATCGATCTCTTGACCTCATGATCTGCCCGCCTTGGCCTCCCAAAGGAATTTAAAGGTATATAAATTCCTTTAGAGTCATTAAAATCCTTTGAAATGTTTAGATGTAACTGTCCAAAGGCCATCTTGCCTCCTCACTTTATAAGTCAGTGAGCAGTTGCGCTCACTCTTCTACATAAGCCCAATCAATGTGAAGGCTTTATTCAACCTACCCATTCATACTACTACTTAACAGTAGTAAATCTATTACTTCTGATGATTATGGGTATTTTTCTATAAAGTAGATTTTCTATTTTATGGTGTCTAGTGTATTTTTTGACTGTGGCAAAATATACATTATATAAAATACACTATTGTAACAATTTTTAAGTGCACACTTTAGAGGCATTAAGTACATTTGTGTTATTGTACTACCATCACCATCAGCCATCACCAAATGCTTCCATGATCCCAAACTGTACCCATTAAGTAATACTTCCCCATTCCCCTTCCTCCAGTCCCTAGTAACCACCATACTACTTCCTGTCTCTCTGAACTGGATGACTCTAGGTACCTGGCTTAAGTAGAATCCTACAGTTTTGGTCCTATTGTGTCTGCTTTATTTCACTTAGCATAACATCCTCGAGGTTCATCCATGTTGTAGCATTTATCAGAATTTTCTTACTCTTGAAGGCTGAAGAGCATTCCATTTTATGTATATAACACATTCACCCATCGATAGACACTTGAGTTGCTTCCATATTTTTGCTATTGCAAATAATGCTGCCATGAACATAGGTGTGTACAAATGATTGTTTTATATGGTGCTTCTAACTTTGCAAAGTGTTTTAGTGTCTATAATATCAACACCCCTCTGATAGATTAGTTAGTATTTTCCTCTTCTAGTAAATAAGAAATCCAAATTTTAAAAAGTTAAATCACTTTTCAATTTAGGGACAGTTTCTGACTATTAGCTTGGAGTATCTTTTTCTCAATATACCATTCACTTTTCATCCCAATGATCCTTCACCAGCTGAAGATACCAGAGACTGTGATATTGAAAAATATATTATTTGGTCTTTGTCCCCCTTTCCTGGAAACAACTCCTAAAATTCTTAGAATCTTCAAAGAGACCCTAAGACCAAGGCTAATAGTCTTAGTAGCTAAGACTACTTTTAATATGCTAAGACCATCACTAGCAGCTCCTCGGTAGTTTCGGGATGGGGGCTGGTCACCAGAAAGACCAAGGCATGATTAGAGAAGGTTGGGACTTTCACTTCTACTCCCCAATCTCTGGGAAGGGGAGAGGTGCTAAAGGTTAAATTGATCACCAATGGGCGGTGATTTAATCAATCATGCCTATATAACGAAGCTGTCATAAAAAAACACGCACAGAGGACAGGGTTTGGAGAGCTTCCTGACAGCTGAACGAGTGGAGGTTCCTGGAGGCTGGCAAGCCCAGGGAGCACATGAAAGCTCTTTGCCCCTTTCCTCATATCCCTATGCATCTGTTCATCTGCATCCTTTTGTAATGGGTCAATGTGCTTCCCCGAGTTCTGTGATCCACTGCAGCAAATTAACGTAACACGAAAAGGTGAGTATGGGAACTCCAATTTATAGCCTACTGGTCAGAAGCACGGGCCACAACCTGGGTGGTGGTGGTGGTGGTGGTGGTTGTTTTTTGAGATGGAGTCTCACTCTGTCACCCAGGCTGGAGTGCAATGGCATGATCTCAGCTCACTGCAACCTCCTCTTCCTGGGTTCAAGTGATTCTCCTGCCTCAGCCTCCTGAGTAACTGGGACTACAGGCCCACACCACCACGCCCGGCTAATTTTTGTATTTTTAGTAGAGACAGGGTTTCACCATGATGGCCAGTATGGTCTCCATCTCCTGACCTTGTGTTACACGTGCCTCAGCCTCCCAAAGTGCTGAGATTACAGGCGCGAGCCAACACACCCAGCCAACCTGGGGCTTTTGATTGGCCTTGGAAGTAGGAGCAGTTGTGGGACTGAGCCCTGAACCTATGGGACCTAACACTGTCTCCAGGTGAATAGCACCAGAACTGAATTGAATTGGAAGACACCCAGCTGGTGTCTGTTACAGAATTCCCTGCTTGCTTTCTTGCTTGGTGCGTGGGGAAAACTCACGCTAAATGAAGTCAGTAGGCTCACATTTTGGGGGAAAACTGTTTTAAAATCTTTCAGGCATCAGTTGCAGCTGTTTTTTCTCTTAAGAAAATGACATGCTGAGCTAACTAAGCCAGACTGTCTCTCCCTTACTTCCCAACTATGCCATTTATGCTACAAGCTAGGAAACTATGTCTACAACCAAAATCAAGGATTTAAGTTTTGATTACTCACGGGCTTAAATCATACCTGATATGGTTTCACATGTTATTCTTTGATAACAATCTTTATTAAGTTCCAGAGATGACAATGCCATATTTGAATAGAGAGTCTGAAAAGTTGAGAGGTCCTCAGAGGAACACTGAGGGAGGGGAGAAGAGGCCAGGTAGGCAGGTGTGGCCAGACCAGCTACTCTCTGCTCATGAGGCCCTTCCCAACAATAATCCAGCCCAAGCAGAACCATGGTTTTCATATTAACTGATTTGTACTTGTGTGGGTTTTCTTAGCTGAATTCATGTTTTGTTATGTCAGTAACAGTAAGCAAGATTGTTTTTCTAAAATAGTGCCATTATCTGTGTTAGTTCGCATAGTTTCTCACTATTTAGAAAGGTATTTCTATTTGTCAGAACTTCTCTAAATGTTAACATTTCTCCAATTGCTAAAACCTCTCTATAATAATTCCACATCAGTAGGAAAGTTCCCAAATGCTACGTTTTTTTTTTTCTGACTTATTTGCCTTTGGCCTGCCCTTGCTGGTACTGATCAGGTGTAGACCATTGGTGAAATACAGCCAATTCCTTTGATAGTAACATCTGGTGGTGGTTCTCTCTGTACTGTCAGGGAGGGAGTAACTATTTGATTTGCACTGTGGGTTTGTTTGTTTTTCAAGAGACAGGATCTTGCTCTTTTGCCCAGGCTGGAGTGAAGTGATACAATTATAGCTCATTGCAGACTTGAACTCCTGGGCTCAAGTCATCTTCCTGAGTAGCTGGAAATAGAGGTGGGAGCCACCATGTCGGATACATTCCTTTTTTTTTTTTTTTTTTTTTTTTGAGATGGAGTCTTGCTCTGTCTGCTCTGTCACCCAGGCTGGAGTGCAGTGGCAGGACCTTGGCGCACTGCAACTTCCACCTCCCAGGTTCAAGCGATTCTCCTGCCTCAGCCTCCCAAGTAGCCAGGATTACAGGTGCATGACACCACACTCAGCTAATTTTTTAATCTTTAATAGAGATAGCGTTTCACCATGTTGGTCAGGCAGGTCTCAAACTCCTGACCTCATGATCCACCCGTCTCAGCCTCCCAAAGTGCTGGGATTACAGGCATGAGCCACCACACCCAGCCTGGGTATATTTTTTATTTTTGTAGAAACAAAGTCTATGTTGCACAGGCTGGTCTTGAACTCCTAGCCTCAAATGATCCTCCTGCTTTGGTCTCCCAGCATGCTGAGATTACAGGTGTAAATGAACCACTGTGCCCAGCCTGTGCTGTTAGATTCCTAACGAGTTTCACTTTCTTGGTAGGGTTGCCAAATACAGCAAAGAAAAATACAGGACATATATATAAAGCTAAGTTTCAGATAAACAAGTAACTTTTTATAAATAGATTCCATGTGACATTTGGAACATACTTATACTGAAATATTATTTATCTGAAATTCACATTTAATTGGGTGGCTTGTATTATATCTGGCAACACTATTCCTTAGATTTCTTCCAGGAATGTTACTCAAAAAGTAGGATCTCATAGTGTCATCAACAAATGCCACTTATCATGACAGCGTCTGAACTTGGTTATATGGAGTGACCTAAATTGAAGGGTAAACGGCAACGTCAGGGATACGGGACAAGAGATAATGAGGCCTTGCCTCTCAGCTGTGGTTCTCCTTTGGAAGCAGAAGCAGACATCGGAAGTTTACAGTCCCAGGTGGTTAACCTGAAACTCAAGACTTATGAGACCAGCCGAGGGAAAAAGAAGTAAGAAGGCAAGTCCACATCTGACACATACTACATTTTCTGAGTCCTGAAAACCGTAGTGTGTGTAGAGACTCTACCGGTGTTTGAGTCTGTTCTCACGCTGCTAAAAAACAAACAAACAAACAAACAAAAAACTGCCCGATACTGCGTAATTTATAAAGAAAAGAGATTTAACTCACTCAGGGTTCCACGTAGCTGGGGAAGGCCTCAGAAAACTCACAATCATGGCGGAAGGCTCCTCTCTAGAGGGCGGCAAGAGAGAGAATGCACACGGTAGGGTAAAGGCCAGCCACTTATAAAGCCATCAGATCTCATGAGAACTCACAAACTATCACGAGAACAGCGTGGGGGAACCCGCCCCCATGATTAAATTACTTTCACTGGTTCTGCCCTTATTAACACGTGGGGATTGTTATAATTCAAGGTGAGATTCGGGTGGGGGCACAGAGCCAACCCCTATCAACTGGGGAGTGTACCTATGTGTGTATCTATGCATGAGAAAGCAAGGGAGGAGGGGAAGGAATAGGAATATGATCTCCTGGCAAGAAAAAAATTATGATTATATTCTAATATACATGTAGGCTCACAAATGTCTCATCATTAATTTATTTCTTGCCCACCCCCAAACTATCTGGGTTCCCCAATCACTTTAGAGTTGTTACACTTATGTATATTTGATTGTATGTAGACACTTTACAGCATGTATAAAAATGAAGTAAAAATTTGCTTTGTTTTGAAAATGTTGTAATGCAAAGACCACCGGAATGCATAGTTGCCGCTCCTTTCCTAAACAGCCTTGGAGATCCAGGTGAAGTGTGTGCCTGGTCAAGGTGCAAGTTACCTCTGATTTTCTGTGAGGCTCCTCATACCAAACACCTGCCTTTAACTTCATGTTCTACCGTTTTCAAGCCAGGGCCGCAAGCCAATCTAGTTCTATTGAAAAAAGCCTCCCCCTCTTTATGAAACTGCAAACAACAAAGAAAAATCTGTGGAAGCACGGAATACACCATACTCTATACCTCTTCTCCAGTTGCCATGAGATAAAAGATCACACCAGGTTAAAAATAATGTTTAAAGCTGACACCCATTAATTTGAAAACTGCCATAACCCCATTGGTCAAATGGGTAAGGAGACATAAACTTTTCCCAAGGAGGAAATATAAAAAGCTAATGAATACCCTCCCCACCAAAAAATTTGTTTCCATAGCAGTAAACAATAATGCAAGTTAAAATGAGACCGTTTTCTCTATAATCTTAGCAATGTCTTGAGAACATATCAAATTCAGTGTTGGTGAGAATGAGGTATTTATACCCATTCACTGCTAACAGTAGTTTGAACTGATACAACCTTCCTGGAAAATAATTTTGTAATATCAAACAATATTACTTTTTTTCTTTTCTTTCCTTTTTTTTTTTTTTTGTTTGTTTTTTGGAGATAGGGTCTCATTCTGTCACCTAGGCTGGAGTGCAGTGTACAGTGCTGAGAATACGGCTCATTGCAGCCTCAACCTCCTGAGCTCAAGAGATCCTCTTACCTTGGCCTCCCAAAGTGCTGAGATTACAAGCATGAGCCACAGTGCCTGGCCAATTACATTCTTTCAATGATAGAAATCTTAAAGCTGTTCTAAGTTTTAAAGATACCTTAAAATATCTAAGATACCTTATGGACAAAAAATAATAGCATTTTGAAAAATAAAAGTCCTGTAAGAAAATGAAATGTTTAGCTGCTAAGGTATAGTTTGTTAATTTTGTACATGAAAAAGTTGAAATAGTAGTAGTATGCAATCAATAAAAACAATGTTTATGGTTGTTTTTAAAATATGAGGAAATGCCTTTGTCATATATTTAGCTAATAAAGAGTAGTGCAAATTACATTTAGTTTAGGATCAATTATGTTAAAATAGTAGAAAAATAATTACGAAGACATATACAATGTTAACAGAGGATACCTAATAAGGGAGTATGACTATAAGGGAATTTTACTTGTGTTTTACTGTTTTCCATATTGCCCAAGTATTCTATGACAGTCAGAAAAAAAGTAGGCACTGACTGGTCAGGTGGATAGCAGAGCAGGAGGGAAGAAGGCAGAAAGGCTCGCTCAGATCCAGTTTGGATGCTCTCAGAGTTAAGAGCTCCTCCAACAGAAAAACAAGAAGCCCTGGGTTCCAAACGCCCCTTTTTTGTTTTAAGACGGATTTCGCTCTTGCTACCCAGGCTGGAGTACAATGGCGCCGTCTTTGCTCACTGCAACCTCTGCCTCCTGGGTTCAAGCAATTCTCCTGCCTCAGCCTCCTGAGTAGCTGGGACTAAAGGCTGTGCCACCAGGCCCGGCTAATTTTTGTATTTTTAGTAGAGACGGGGTTTCACCATGTTGACCAAGACGGTCTCGATCTCTTGACCTCGTGATCCACCCGCCAAGTGCTGGGATTATAGGCATGAGCCACCGTGCCCAGCCTAAACTCCTCTTAATGAGTTCAGCTTCTGTCTTACTTGCCTGAACCTGATGCTGTGGCATCGTTACTCCGACATTTTCCATAATGGCCAGTTCTGCCCTCACCACTCTGAAGAGAGGCTGGCAACTTTCAACAGGAAGGGAAGCATCCAAAGGCTTCTTCTGCAGGGAGGAAGGAATGCAAGCTGGGTTGTACAAACAAGACTGGGTATTCATTTCTGCTTTGTCTTAGTCCCAACAGAGATAAAACAGGATTTTCCTAGATCCAAGTAACCACTAATCCTTTCCCGTTGCCACTCAGGATCTGAGGGGGAAAATGCAGGGATGCTGAAGAGACACTCATTTCTCAACTTCACATTTGCACTCCAACCAGTTAACCTGTTCGAGGAGGCACTTTTCACTCTTCCCGTTTCCTGTTTGTGGTACACTATCACATACAACGCTACGCTAAAGAAGGATTTAGTAGCAGACACACTCAATTTGTTTTTACAATTGCTGTTGAGTTTTTGGTGTCACAGAAAAACAGAATACGTCATCAGCAGCAGGGGTTCCACATCAATTCACTTGAGGGTTTTCTCTCTCAAAACTTACAGAACGGTGTAAGCCTTTGGACCTGGTGAAAATTCCTTTTAATGCATTCACAGTTTGCTGCAGGTGATGAAAACAATGCTCTTTCTCACCGTGAAGAAATCTCACAGATTTCCATTTCACTCTTGGCTTCATTTCTTGTTCTTGTCAAAATTGACACAAGTCAGTTGCCTGCTTTGAACTTCAGTTACCAAACTTAAACTATTGCCTCTTTTACTTACCTTACGTACCCTGAGAGAAAAGATAAAATGAGATCTTGTGTGCGAAACGTTTTGTGAACCGTGTTGCAAATGTCACAATGATGAGAAGGAAGGAGGGACACAGGAGGTAGACCCCCTGTGATTGTGGCAGACATTTCAGGGTCAGGGGCCTATCAAGGAAGCATCCAATACGTAATCCAGATTTCTCAAAGGTAAAGTCCTGCTTCTTAATTTAGGTAAGTTCTTGATCATGTTTTACCTAATGCTCCCTTGTTAAGTGGTGACTGAAATTGGAGAAAACCTGAATCCCTTGATGTTTTATGAAACTTATGCAATACATTTTAAAAGGAATGGCTCTGTGGCATTTTTCATATTCTGAAGGAGCATATAATTTTAAAAGTCCAAATGGACTTTTGATCAAATGGAACAAGACATGCAGGAGGCTATCACGTTGATGACAGAACCAAAGAAAAAACAATACACAGACATTTAATCTTGTTGTGGTCAAGAATTAATGGCTACTCTTGTACCTTTAATTAAGAAATGAGAGCATTCAAGTTATCTCTCTTGACCAGCAGCTAAATGACAGCAATAGTTTCTTTCACTAGGTCCCTTCTCCTGCCAGTTGCTTTGTGTTGGTTAATTTTGCTGGAAAGACAATGCCTAATAGGATTATTTCAGACAATGGAGGAATTACTACCAAGGATAATTTTTTCTCTTATAGGAGAACATGCATCTTTATTTTGACTTTCCTATTTTTCTTTCAATAATGAGGTGAAGTAATGCTGTTTAACCAACTGAAAGCTTTCTGGCTTTCAGAGGCAGCCATTCAGAAAAGGTTGATCTTAAATGGGAGAAGAGGGAACCATTAAGCTAAAAATAAAATGGACTCCAAGCTCTGACTCTCTCCTGGGGTCACCTTGCTGCCATAACTTTTGGTTAATGAGAGTCTCAAGGGGGAAGGCCCTATGTCAATGTCACTCAGCTGGCTAAGTGAAAGCTCTTGGGCTGCACATGTCAGTCGACTCCATGCTTGACCACAGGGACCTGGAATGAAGCAAGTGACCTCTGACTTGTCTCTGAAGAAAGAGAAGCTGCTGCTAACATGAGATTAGGCCATGTGGTAAGGTCGACACATTCCTTTAACCCCAGCCCTCTTACAGACTCTCTGGGAATGCTATGACATGCTTCCTAATCTCTAAACAGAGAAAAATTTCTAGATCACCTTTATGGATCTCAGGAGATAGAGCCAACATTTCTCTGAATGCATTTTGCACTGATGTTTTAATATTACTAATATATTGATTAGAACTTATATAAAATCACATTCATAAGCTGGAAATGATCTTAGATGTCATTTTAGTCTAGGACTACCTACACTGTAGTAGAAAGGAGACTCCATGGTGTATTAATGCAGCATTGTTAAGAGCAGACACTGTCAGATTGCTTGGGTTTGAATGAATGTCAATCCCATCAACTCCATCTCTCTTTACCTCAGCGTTCTCCTATGCAAAATAGGGATAATTAAAGTACCTACTGCACAGTGTTATGAAGATTAAAAAAGATTAATATATTTAAAGTATGTAGAGTATCCAACTAAGTGCTATATAATGTTTGCTCATATTGTCAAAGACTTTAACAAAGTGCTATGATCTGTGCTATACAGTTGTAAAATATATTATTATTATTATTTTATTTATATATTTTGAGACAGAATCACGCTCTGTCACCCAGGCTGGAGTTCAGTGGTGCCATCTCAGCTCACTGCAACCTCCACCTCCCCAGTTCAAGTGATTCTCCTGGCTCAGCCACCCAAGTAACTGGGATTACAGGTGTCCACCACCACACCCAGCTAATTTTTTGAGTTTTTAGTAGAGACAGGGTTTTGCCATGTTGGCCAGGGTGGTCTCGAACTCCTGACCTCAGGTGATGTACCTGCCTTGGCCTCCCAAAATGCCAGGTGTGAACCATCAAACTCAGCCTAAAATGTATTACTAATCACATATATTTAAAAAGTGGATGGATGAATAGGTGGATGAATTTTAGGTCTCAAACTCTGGGACAAAGGCTGTGAAGACAGAATTTACTTCCATTAACCACAAGTAACCCAAGAATGTTCACCAAACATTATGTAGACTGAATAGATATTTCCCTTATCTATAACTTAGCACATTTAAAAATGTATTATTAACCACATATATTTTCCTCTCTGACCACATTGGTCATTCGTGCCATTTCTGTTACTTTTGTTTAAGACAATTCTGAATGATAAGGTGATAAGTATGGTCAACAGCGACGATATGGAAAGGAGAGCTTGACTATGAAAATGTTACTGAGGCTGGGCGCGGTGGCTCACGCCTGTAATCCCAGCACTTTGGGAGGCCAAGGCGGGTGGATCACGAGGTCAAGAGATCAAGACCATCCTGGCCAACGTGGTGAAACCCCGTCTCTACTAAAAATACAAAAATCAGCCAGGCGTAGTGGCACATGCCTGTGGTCCCAGCTACTCCAGAGGCTGAGGCGGAAGAATCGCTTCAACCCAGGAGGCAGAGGTTGCAGTGAACTGAAATTGCACTGCTGCACTCCAGATGGGCGACAGAGCAAGACTCCGTCTCAAAAAAAAAAAGAAAAGAAAAGAAAAGAAAATGTTATTGAGGGACAAGCAGCAGTATCTTGAGAATCTTAAGCTCTACCCTCCATGGTAGGATGCTGCCATCCATACCTGTTGGAAGAGAATAGAATGTCTATGTAGTTTTTATCTCTTTGTTGGAGTAGAATGCCTATATGGTTTTTATCTGCTTTTCAGAAAAATGTTTAAAAAAATCTATGTTGCTCTCTCAGAACTCATGTAATCAATTTACTTTAAATTTACTTTCATTTTCTAATTCATATAGATGCATATGTAGGCAATTAAGCAAGTAGTTTTAGGTGCATGTGTGTGTATGTGTGAAATGTGTTCATTTATCTTCTCAACTACTGCACTTCTTCGCTTCTAAGACACCATCCTCCTGAGGTGCACCATTAGATAAGGTATCACTAAGAAAGACAAATAACACTATCAATTAAACTATCACTTGCTATCAGTTGTAAAATGCATCCCAGTTTCAGAGATGTAAGAACGTGGTACGGGGGTTCTGGTGGTTCACGCCTGTAGTCCCAGCACTTTGGGAGGCTGAGGCAGGCAGATCACGAGGTCTGGAGTTTGAGACCAGCCTGGCCAACATGGTGAAACCTCGTCTCTACTGAAAATACAAAAATTAGCCAGGCATCCTGGTGGACGCCTGTAATCCCAGCTCCTCAGTGGGAGGCTGAGCAGAAGAATCGCTTGAAACCAAAAGGCAGAGGTTGCAGTGAGCCGAGATCATGTGTGCTACTGCACTCCAGCCTGGGTGACAAGATTTAAACTTTGTCTCAAAAAAAAAAAAAAATGTGGAAAGATCCTGACTACTCTTCATTGGTAACAATGCTTTTCATGTGGTCTATTACAAAAACATCCTTTTTAATGGATGCTGAAGAGTTGTGTTAAATGAGGGTAGCCTAAAGCTAACTCCTTACGTATTTTAAGTTCAGCCTAAAGTGTCCTCTGTATATCATGAACTGTAACAAGTGGAAGTGTAAACAGACACAGACCATAGCCTACACTTGTGCCAGTCACAGAGTTTTGGCCAATCAAATGTAGCCAACTGTTTGAACTCTGTTCAAATAAGGCAAACACTGAGGTATAACCAATCCAGCTCTTTCTATCCCTCACTTCCATTTTCTTTACGTCACTTTCCTTTTTCTGTCTATAGATTTTCTTCTGCCACGTGGCCATGCTGGAGTCTCCGAGCCTACTCTGGCTCAAGAGGCTGCCCAGTTCAGGGATCATTCATTGCTAAATTATACTCTTCTAAATTTAATTCAGCTGAAGTTTTTCTTTTACCAGTTGTCGAGCGGAAACACTTTGCTTTGTTTCAAATATATATATATATTTAAATGGACCTTGAAAAATTGAACTGCTAAAACCAAGTCCTGAGTCTTTTATTAAACATACAAACTTGAATATTTATAAATGAAATGATGTCTTAGTTTCACTTCACCAGCAATCTGGTGGTGGGCATTGTGGGAGAGTATGGCTGAGGGTGGCTATGAGTTGACAATTAATTGGTCAAGCTGGATTGCAAGCACATGGGGGCTTATGATAGTATTCACTTAACATTCCGAAGAAAGAAGAGTTTCTGTCTGTATAGTAGCGACAGAACAGGAAGAGGATTGTGCTCCCATGCGCCCAAGAGGAAATCTCTATACCCGAGGTAGTAGGTTACAGCGGGAGACTAAAGAGAACATGTTTCCTGGAACCGTGAGTGAGGAGATGAGTGAGACGCTGCTCACTGCTAGTCAGTCACCTTCCTTCTGAAGGCTTTATTTTGTTGAAGTTGACTGGGTTGTACCTTTTGTTACAGGGATGGATGGCTAGTCCTCATAATTGCACCTAGCCCTGAAGATCACTTGCTACTTTACATTAGTGTTTGCTCAGCCTCAGGGGGTGAAGAAAGCTGGCTAACTAAAAAGAGCAACAATAGCAATTAAAATTTTCACTGAATGATCCAGCCGCTCCACTAAGTAGTTTACCCCATGTTGTTTTATTTAATTGTCTTAACAACCCTATCAGGTAATACTATTATTTCCTCTACGTTTACTCGTGGGAAAACAGACAGAAAAAAGTTAAATGCATTTCCCAAAACTGGCATGTGGCAGGTCCTGGATCACAATCTAAACTTATGCTCTAAGTCACAGCCATGCATTGCCTTATTTCTGTTGTACCAGGTTAAGAGCAATGGAAATCACATCCTGCTGAGAATGGCTTGCAGAATAGGACTAAAATCTCAGCCTTCAGCCTATAATCAGCAGAAGCAGATGGGTGTAAAGGAACACGGACACAGGAAATGACCCTCATAGCAACAAATCAAAAAGGAATACAGAAACCTCTGCTAAGTAGATAAACGTAGTCCTATCCAGGACAGACAGACGAGGCCAGCTCCTCTGACTTCCATTCCCTCCTGAGTCTTTAAACCTTATCAGAGTATGCTCATGCTTTCTCCAGCCTCTCGTGCCTGGGTTCACTGGTGTGTAGCACACCATCTCCCCATCTCCTGGAATGCCAGTGGTCTTTCTGAACTTTCACCACTTGCTCCCTCCATCTGGAAACTTACCCATGCTCACTAACTGCTATAATAAGAAGAGGATGTTCTTTTTTAAATAATTAATTAATTAATTAATTAATTAAAATTGCATTTTAGGTTTTGGGGTACATGTGAGAACATGTAAGATGGTTGTGTAGGTACACACTTCTTTTTATCATACTCTTGTAAGTCCTTCAAGAGTCCTATCTATCCCACCATAGTTTGTTACAAAATCTAATCATTATTCATTATACTTGTGCAGATTTGAAGATTGTTCCTGCCCTGGTAAGCCAACTACTACCACCTTCTCCATATTTACTCACAAACACCTGAGTAACATTTAAATAAATAGAACTTTTGGAGTGAGAAGTGTTGGAATTACCATCTGGATTGGTTGATCATTTGGGCTGCAGGATCCTGAGGGTAGCTCAAGGATTACCTATGTATTTACAAGCAAGGAAAGTCGCATGGGGCCAGGACTATGATACAGGCTATGGCTTGCACAGGGCTTGGCATATAGTATTTCCTATCTTATATTCCTCCTCTGCAAAGATCATATTGAACTTCAGTGGGGCATTTTGTAAATCCTTCATGGTATCATTGCAGACAAGATAAAGAATATGGGCTGAGCTGGCTGGGTATGGTGGCTCATGCCCGTAATCCCAGCACTTTTGGAGGCTGAGGCGGGCAGATCACGAGGTCAGAAGATCATTCTGGCCAACATGGTGACACTCCATCTCTCCTAAAATACAAAATATTAGCCAGTTATGGTGGTACGTGCCTGGAGTCCTGGCTGCTCAGGAGGTCGAGGCAGGGGAATCGTTTGAACCTGGGCAACAGAGGTTGCAGTGATCTGAGATTGTGCCACTGCACTCCAGCTTAGTAACAGAGCAAGACTCCATAAAAAAAAAAAAAAAAAAAAAAAGAATATGGGCTGAGCTAATGCAACTAGGTAGGTTAGTAACTCATTGAACGAACATAATTAGAGAATGCCACCAAAGATCACACTGCATTTTTTTGTCTATAGCATAAGGAATTTCCTGTCAACTAAAAGCCTGAAGTCTTATTTCGCAAGTCCAAGTTCTTCCAGTGAGTGCTTCTGTACTTATTATTGTGATCCAAAATAAATAATCTTATATTTGTCACTGTTACTTAGGTCTA
Source organism: Saimiri boliviensis (assembly GCF_048565385.1). Taxonomy (NCBI): domain Eukaryota; kingdom Metazoa; phylum Chordata; class Mammalia; order Primates; family Cebidae; genus Saimiri; species Saimiri boliviensis. The sequence goes on along the minus strand of NC_133464.1, from coordinate 75,278,159 downwards.
GGTAGCTTGAGCTCATTATTCCAACCTGTTAAGATCTGTTTGCATTTTGATGCTGTCGTCACATACGTTGATTCTTCATTTTGGCTTTATATTCAGAAACTTAGTAAACATGCATTTATCCAGGACACTGATGGAAATGCTTGTTTATCAGGACAGGACCAAAAACAGGGTTTTTAATAAGTCATCAGACGTTCCCTCCCCCGAGTGGCTTATGAGCACCCTCTACGTATGTTTGTTCAACCGGTTATTAATGTGCCTAATCACATTAGCTAGGCCCATATTTCTTCATCTTGTCTCCCATGATAGTGTGAAGGATTTACAAAAATGCCCCACTGAAGTTCAAGTGTATTTTGTCTATTGCACTTCCTTGAACTATTGTTTCCCATTAATTTGCCCAAATTCAATATGCCTAAAAGCAATTTGACAAAAAGCAATTTGGTTAAAAAAGACAATAGTCTAGTTAAAAGGGAATAATGCTGATAGGTATTTGTCAAAGTTGGTCTGAATTGCCACCCATTCTGCACCTTATATATTTCTGTGCATATATTGCTTTTCCTCAATAGTTTGATTTTTTAATTTCTAATTATTTTTCCAGCTGATTATTCCCATTAGGCATTGCTTTATAATGTAGAATAATTGAAACAATCTAACTGTTCAGCAATTAATTAAAAGTGCAAATGTCCAACAATTGATGGATTGTTTGGACATTATGATAGTTCCCAATTACCATATGGTAGTTAAAAGACCGTATGTAGTCATAGGGAAAGCATATAGAAGCCTACTGTGCACTAATGTGCAATCATTGGCTAGCCCTTCTTGAACAGGATTATGTTTAAAATTGGTTTTCTGGTTTGTATTCATTATTCTCCCATAAAATACATATGTTATTCTGAAAGCATAAGATAGGCTGGTCGCAATGGCTCACATCTGTAATCCCAACACTGAGAGGCTGAGGCAGGAGTATCAGTTGAGATCAGGAGTTGAAGACCAGCCTGGGCAACATAGCATGAACCCCTCTCTACAAAAATTAGCCGGGTGTGGTGGTGCATACTTTTATTCCCAGCTACTCTGGAGGCTGAGGCAAGAGGACGATTTGAGTCTAGGAATTTCAGGTTACAGTGAGCTGTGACTGGACCACGGCTCTTCAGCCTGGGAAACAGAGCAAGACCCTGTCTCTAAATAAATAAATATAATTAAATTTAAGAAATGAATAAAAAGCCTAAAGTAATACACAAGTCACAATTTTAGTGTGTTGTTCAACCACTCTATCAATTTCAAATAATTTGCTGCTATTATTAAATCCTTAGCTTGTCCCTTTTACACTGTTGGTGGGAGTGTAAATTAGTACAACCATTATGAAAGACAGTGTGGCAATTCCTCAAGGATCTAGAACTGGAAAATACCAACTGACCCAGCAATCCCATTATTCTACTATGAAAACACATGCTTGGGAGGCCCAGGTGGGTGGATCACGAGGTCAAGAGATCGAGACCATCCTGGTCAACATGGTGAAACCCCATCTCTACTAAAAATACAAAAATGAGCTTGGCATGGTGGCACATGCCTGTAGTCCCAGCTACTCAGGAGGCTGAGGCAGGAGAATTGTTTGAACCTGGGAGGCGGAGGTTGCAGTAAGCTGAGATCACACCATTGCACTCCAGCCTGGGTAACAAGAGCAAAACTGTGCCAAAAAAAAAAAAAAACCAAAAACCCACATACACACGTATGTTTATTGCAGCACTATTAACAATAGAAAAGACTTGGAACCAACCCAAATGCCCATCAATGATAGACTGGATAAAGAAATGTGGCACATATACACCATGGCATACTATGCAGCCATAATAAAGGATGAGTTCATGTCCTTGGCAGGGACATGGATGCAGCTAGAAACCAACATTCTCAGCAAACAAACACAGGAACAGAAAACCAAACACCACATGTTCTCACTCATAAATGGGAGTTGAACAGTGAGAACAGGGGGACGCAGAGAGGAGAACATCACACACTGGGGTCTGTCAGAGGGTGAGGGGAAAGGGAGGGAGAGCATTAGGACAAAAATTTAATATATTTGGGACTTAAAACCTAGATGATGGGTTGTTGGGTGCAGCAAACCACCATGGCACATGTATACCTATGTAACAAACCTGTATGTTCTGTACATGTATCCCAGAACTTAAATAAAATAAATAAATAAAATTTTAAAAATCCCTAGCTTGTCCTCTAAGCAATTCCTTAGTTGTTCAAACTTTTCACAATACAAATTACTTGAAAATGAATTCATTATACATAATAACAAAAATAAAGGTTCTGAAAACCGTAAAATAAAATTTAAAGATACTTACAGTGTTATAAAGCTGTCCCATGTTAAATTACCCATATTTGAATATATAATGATGGGAAATATTTATTTGCAATCGATTTATCATGTTGAACAATTTGCTTTGATAAAATTAGTTTTGACTAAAGAACACACTATCCATCTACAGGCTAGAAACACAAGAACAAGAACAAAGCAACATGACTATATTGATTATTTCCTTTTTAATGAATCTGTTCTGAATTCTAGGATTCATTGGCCTCTCTTTTGGATGTCTTATAAGCCATTCCTTTAATAATCTGTTTTAGAATATTGCCAATTTAAGAAAATGTAAGCATATGCATATGTTCCTTTTAGAGTGGCTCAAAGACCCCAAAGGGGCAATAGGTGCTGACAAATGAAGACAGGATGCTATCCATGCATTTGATTTCAAGTGTTTCATGCTGATTGATTATCATGGAAATGGCTTGACTTCTTCATCCTCTGGCATCTCTACAGAATCAATTCAAAAATGTTTAATACTCTGATGTTCTCATTTTCTTATTCTGTCCTTATAGGTTTCCCAGTGTTATTTTCTTTTGACCCGTTTTACTATTACTTTAAAAATCAGTGTGATTCCAGAGCTGTGAGTGTTGCTTGGCTCTGCTCATAGCCTACATTTGTGGCCATCTGAGAGAGCAGGTGCGTAAGAGTTGCAAAAAATTCCTAGAAATTGCCAATAGACTCTTTGTGAGTCCTCTAAGTGTTGACACCAGACATATAGCACATAGGTAGCAAGTTACACTTTACATGATCTTGCCTAGTATACCACATTAGATAAGACAGAATCTATACATTAGCTTTTGTCTTGTCTGTAGATGGATGCAGTCAGAATTATTAACTCTTTGTGTGTGTATGTGTATGATGATGGAGTGTCACCAGGCTGGAGGGCAGTGGCACGATCTCGGCTTACTGCAACCCCTGCCTCCCAGGTTCAAGTGATTCTCCTGCCTCAGCCCCTCATCAGGTAGCTGGGATTGCAAGTGTACACCACCACGCCCAGCTAATTTTTGTATTTTTAGTACAAAAATACAGATGGGGTTTCACCATGTTGGCCAGGATGGTCTGGATCTCTTGACCTTGTGATCTCCCCACCTCAGCCTCCCAAAGTGCTGGAATTACAGGTGTGAGCCACTGTGCCTGGCCCAGAAGTATTTACTCCTTTATTTGTTTTTTTCTGTGTTTGATGGAGTCTTGCTCTATCTCCCAGGCTGGAGGGCAGTGGTACAATCTCAACTCTTGGCAACCTTCACTTACTGGGTTCAAGCAATTCTCCTGTCTCAGCCTCCTGAGTAGCTGGGATTACAGGTGTGTGCCACCATGCCCAGCTAAATGTTGTATTTTTAGTAGAGACAGGGTTTCACCTTGTTGCCCAGGTTGGTCTTAAACCCAGGTGATCTGCCCACCTCAGCCTCCCAGAGAGGTAGGATTACAGGTGTGGGCCACAGCACCAGACCGTAGTTATTAACTTTTAATATCATAGTACTCACTGTCTTAGGGTTTGTTAAAATAAAATGGTCTAATTGTATCTCTTAGTGTTTGTTCATGTAGCATAGCATTCACACATAATCTTAGTGAAAATTTCTAAAATGAAATATTCTTCACATGGGAAATGAAATCTTAATAATTAATTTCAGCTATTTCTTCAGCCTTACCTTCATTAAATAAAAAATGAAAAGTAGGCTGGGCACAGTGGCTCAAGCCTGTAATCCCAGCACTTTGGGAGGCCGAGGCTGGCAGATCATGATGTCAGGAGTTCAAGGCCAGCCTGATCAACATGGTGAAACCCTGTCTCTACTAAAAATACAAAAATTAGCCAGGCATGGTGGCAGGTGCCTGTAATCCCAGCTACTCCAGAGGCTGAGGCAGGAGAATTGCTTGAAACCAGAAGGCGAAGGTTGCAGTGAGCTGAGATTGCACCACTGCACTCCAACCTGGGCAAAAGAGCAAAACTCCATCTCAAAAAAAAAAAGAAAAGTAAAACCAATAAAAATAAAGGGAAAAAAGGAAACTATTAGCTCTACAGAAACATAACATATTCTTTAAATGTGAGCTCTGTAATGGTGGGGCTTCATTAGGATCTGGTTCTAAGAGCATAGACCAATGAATAGCAATAATTCTTAGCATAGACCAATGAACAGGAATAGCAGTAAGATCAATGAAGAGGAATTCCTCTAGTTTATAATTCTAGTGCCTTTGTCTACTTTTCGGTGACTGTCCCCCAAGCATTCCTATGCTGAGAAATCAGAGTCTGAGTGCAACCATGAGGGAAAGACCCCGCATTGTCAAAGATGAAAACTACCAGAAACTGAGAGAATCTTTCAATAAATGAAAAGAATCATCTTTAGTAAAAGAATAAGAGAAATCTTTAATATTTTTCTGGTGATTATTTTCTAAAATGACACTGGTAACATATTTTAGTCTCACCCCTGTTATTCCTTTTCATTTTATTAAAACAAGAAAAAAAATTGCTGAGAATGGCCCTGATGTCATGTCTGGTTAGTAAAACTAACATGTTGCTTAAATATTTATCCTCACCTACATAGTATTCGGACCGCAGATGTGGAGAAATGTTGCCAAGTTATAAATAACTCTTTCAGTAAGGCAATGACACACTGGAATGCTAATCCAAGCCCACTGCTGTCCCTTACACCTACATCCTGGGTGTCCTGGCTGCATGAAGTAAACAGCCCCAGCTTCCCTTCCTTAGAAACCTTCACCTTTCTGCTAGAGCCATTTTTAAAATGTGTGCCAAGACTAGCAAGAAACAATGACAGGAGGAGAAAAATCCTCAGAGAGCCACTCTCGGTTCCAGAGACCCCTACAGTGCTTATGGCATGCCTGTTGAGAAAATTTTCTTGCCTCCAGGACAAAGGTAGCTTCAACACTCTAATCCTTAGAGTGAATGAATACCTACCCTAATCTGTTTGCGTGCAGCTAATCAGTCATAAAGAGGTCTAGTTCACGAAACTAACCAAGCACTATGGTTCAAAGCATAGAGCCATAATACCTAAGGTCAGGTGAGACAGCTTAGTTCTGGAAAGGAAAATGTCTGGAGGAGAAAGTTGCCAGGCTAAGACCCCACTACCGCTGCACCCTCAGATTTTAGGTAGGATGTCCAGTATGTAGGTAGGAGGGAATCTGTGTCATGGGAATATGCCCTGGGGACTTACCTGTAAATATAAACACTATCAAGGATGAGAAAGAATATAGAGCAAGAATATGATTTGCTTTTTGTGGAGGGAGATACGGATGCAGATTGGTGCTCTCTGTGTAAAGGGCACAGTAAGAGTTTGGAGATTTCAGGGGAAGGAACTTAGTCCCTGTATACCTGATAGAGGCAAAGGAAGAAAGTAGGAACGTGTGGGCAAAGATTTAAGAAAATAGCCACAGTTAGATTATCTACTACATCTTCTCTTTTCAGGTCTCTAGGGCACAAAAAGAAGACTCAGCATCTTATTTTCCCCAGTGAGAGATAACTATTATACCGTGATGCCCTCTTAGAAACAGATCAATGAGCTAGCTAAAAGCATCGAGTATTTCACCTTTGAAGGCAGATCCAGCTTGAACAAAAACATTAAAAGGCCCTGTACATTTCTACAGGAAGATCGGATTTTGTTAACATTAGACAAATAACTGCCTTATATATTGTTGAACTTGTTCTACATCCTTTTATGTCTGATAAATCCCCGGCTCCTAGTCTGTACTATAATTACTTTCAACTTTCCAATTTAATTTGCCACAATCACAGGAAACTGGCCTGCACACACTAACACCTGATCCCAACAGATTTTTCACATCTTACAGAGCAGTACCAATAACAATTGCAGCATCGGAGTTTAGTCCCCTCCCATGCCTAAGCAAGCCACAAGCAGCATACAGGATAAAGACCAGCAGATCTGGACTGACACTTGGCTACAATTGCACTGGTGTTTTCTCTCTATGGGATTGGACCTGCACTCAGACCCACTTTCAAGTGGCAAGGATCATTTGATCCCATTTTAAAGCATACTGATTTACAGAGAGCAGAGAGAAAATCCAGTCTACTCTGGGCACTTCTACACATGTATAAAAGTACAACAAATCTACATGACCATTTCTTTATGGAAGACTATGTATTTTTTAAACAGTGGTGAGTTTTTTTCCTTTTAGGTCAGAGCTGTGCGTTTGACAGTGAGCTGTTATTAATCCTAAAGGCAGGAGGTTAGGCAGCATGTTAGTTTCACATTAAACAACAAAGAGTTTCAAGGAACGTCCTCAAATTACACTTACAGTTTCAAAGTTCAAGAATTGTGGCTGAGCACTCCTTACCTTACAATTTCAGGTCCAAAGAGGTCTTTAAGTTTAAAGCAGTACATCAAATGTTGCAGGATTTATTTTCTTGCACGAAAGTCTCATCTGTCATAGCACCCCACTCCCGGGAGGAGCCCATCCTCCTCTTCCCGAACACCAATGAGGAAACCAGAAGAGCACATGGGGGAAGTGGCTTCCCTGAAAGCCTGTCAGAGTCTGCACACACTCTTTGTGACAGAGGTGCCAAATTAACCTTGGCATGAGGCTCACAATGCACCTCATTGTGAGGTCCTGGGCACCTTTTGGGGGAAGAAAAAGGTTATAAAATATTCCAGCCAATCTAAAGTTTTCACGCATTTGCTGAGATGTGCCTCTCATTCATTAAAAATAAAAGAGAATCATAGTAATTATTTTCTGTTAATTAGCTTCCTGAGGTACAAGTAAGACGATTAACAGCCCACTACCATATTGAGATAAGAGGGAAAGCTATCTTTTGGAATTCTGCTACTGTTTCAGGCTAGTGGGAAGGAGTACTTATATATATATATATATATATATATATGTGTGTGTGTGTGTGTGTGTGTGTGTGTGTGTGTGTGTGTGTAGGTTTTGGGGTACATCTGAAGAACGTGCAAGATTGTTCTCATTCATAGGAAGGAGTAATTTAAGTAATTTTAAATTACTCCTTCCTATGAATCTCACCACCTAGAAAAGTGCCTGTTCTATAAGAGCTGAAAGGACGTTTTCTTGGAATGAAGTTCATGATTATGAGTGTACAATGTAAAACAATGATTGCTAATATGTTCCACTAGGACCGAGGATAAAATGAAGATCTGCATCTGTGTTACAAAGTCAATCTGTGATATTGACATAATATTTCAAGTGAACTCTCCCCATCAAAGTAACTAGAAGTCATTACGAGGAGGAAGTCCACACCCTCTTAGAAGACACAGACATACGATGACCAGGAAAACAGCAGCCTGTTGCTTTCTCACCTGTGTATTTATCCACCTGTTACAATGTGACACAGAAAAGAGATATTAGGTAGGAAAAAATACATAACCAAGTCAAAATAATGAAACCTCTTAAAACCAAAATGTTGAGACTTAAGTCCTGATTACTCTTTGCATAGAGCTTGATGCTGCTCATTCTACCCTCTTTGCTGGGACGGGAGCCTGAGGCAGTTCATTATGGCGAGCACTTGGTCATAAATGTGACTAAGGGAGAAAGACAGCACCTGGAAGTAGAAAGGGCAGCAAAAAGACCCATGTTTGCTCAAGATCTGGTTTTGGTTGTACAAACAATAAACTCTCAGCCTAGGGAACCTTAGGGTATTTCTGCGTCTCAGTTTCTTTTCTTTTCTATTTTTCTGTTTTGTTTTGTTGTTTGGAGACAGTCTTGCTCTATCACCCAGGCTGGAGTATAGTGGTGTGATCTTGGCTCACTGCAACCTCCGCCTTCTGAGTTCAAGCAATTCTCCTGCCTTGGCCTCCCTAGTGCTGGGACTACAGGTGCACACCACCACACTCGGCTATTTTTTTGTATTTTAGTAGAGATGGGGTTTCACTGTGTTGCCCAGGCTGGTCTCGAACTCCTGAGCATAGGCAATCTGCCCTCCTTGGCCTCCCAAAGTGCTAGAATTATAGGCGTGAGCCACTGAGCCGGGCCCCAGGTCTCAGTTTCTTTTTCTGTTGAGTGAGGGAATTGGACTAGTTTAGGGATGGAAAATTGATTACCTACAAGGACTCGGAGTGCAGAGTGCAGTTAGCTGGGTGGGCGGCACTAAGGGGAGATGGAGAATATGTGCTTGCATGTCCAAGCGTGGCTGTCACCCTGTGATACCTGATTCCCAGTTGGAATGTAGGCTGCCTTATGGCTCATCCTCTGCTGTTTTAGAAGAAGCTAGAATTTCAGATTTTTATGTGAAATCTCCTAGATTTGATGTGTGGGTAGCTTACTCAAAATATTTGAAAACATTGTGAATGCCAAACGAACTCTTTATGCCGGTCAAATTTGTCCTGCTGGCCATCATTTTTGACTTTCGGACTAGATTATTTTGAGTTTCATCCTGGTGGAAAATAATCCTAGGAGATTAGTCTCCAAAAGAAACTGTCTCAAGCCTGTAATCCAAGAACTTTGGGAGGTTGAGGCAAGCAGATCGCTGGAGGCCGGGAGTTTGAGACCAGCCTGGCCAACATAGTGAAACTCTATCTCTACTACAAATTTAAAAAATTAGCTGGGTATGGTGGTGTTCGCCTGTAATCCCGCTACTCGAGAGGCTGAGGCACGAGAATCACTTGAGCCGCAGAGGCAGAGGTTGCAGTGAGCTGAGACTGTGCCACTGTACTCCAGCTAGAGTGATATTCTGTCTTAAAATAAGAAAAAAGAAAGAAAGAAAGAAACCATCTTTTGGGATGCTAAGCAGCCAAGGTAGCACTTCAAGGAGAAATTGAACCCAATACTTTTGTAGTGAAATTGAGGACCCTCGTTTCTCTTCATGGTGACAACCTCATGTGGCTGACCTTCCTTGGAAGGGATGGTGTGGAGCCCATGGCATCATTAGCATTCTAAAAATCTGATAAAGCAAAAAAGCATGAGAAAGGCCCACTGGGGAGAAAAGGAAATATTGTTTCAGTAATAGGAAAACTACTCAGCGCTGCTACCTTATCTCAAGACTGAACCATTAAAAGTAAAAGCAAAAGGTGCAGCAGGGCTAGGATAAGGAGTGGCATTTGGGAACTGAGGGGAAGAAAGATTTATTTACTTGCTGAATACAGGAGAGATGTCCAGGCAGGGGTGGAGATCGCAAAACAAGGCAACTCAATGGGTGTCTTCTACATCAAAATGCAAAACTAAAATTAGAAAAAGAAAAACGGTGGTTTGAACAGTCTGACTAGTAGTGTGATTCTTCCTGAGCCACTGCATGAGCTCCGGCTGGGGTGGGAAATCCCATTTTGTGAGTGGGGGATTCACCCTTATTGAGTGAACAGTGTGCTGACTCACTGAGAACCAAGGCCAGAGACCTGCAAACAATGCTCAGTCAATATTTGCCCTGGCCGGTGAACCCAGCGGATACTGTGCACGGAAGCCCAGAGCGGCAGGCCAGGCCTCAGAGCTCTCACAACATCGCTTCAATCTGAATCTTTTCATGCTCGGAAATTTCCCGGAACCTCTCACACTGCCTATCTTAGAGCGTACCCTTTATTTCTTATTTTGCGGTATCTTACTACAATATTTCCACGGCATTTTGATTTCTTTTCTACTTGTCTGTCTACCTCACTAAACTATACATTGCTTCAGGTATTGTGAAATCTTCTTGCTCTCATTTCTTTATTTCTAGCACAGTTGATGCTGGGCACATGTAAAGAACTTAGGAAATGTTGGTTGGATAAATTAGTAAATTACCAGAAAGCTAATAACTGAGAGAGGTGCAATATCCATTCTATATGCAGTGAAATTAATGTCATAACAAAGCTAGTGTTTGGAAGAAAATTAGATTTAGATATAATGCTTATCTCCTCTCAGGATTATGTTTCCTCAACGGTGTAGTTAATTTTTTTTTTTTCAGTTTTATGCTACTGTGGATTTTTAGTTTGTACAGTGCTCACTATAACTTTCCCCATTGCAATATATACTAACCTTGCTCCATTGCAATACTTACTGATGGTGCTGGGCTGTCTGGGCATTCTTATTTATGTTTCCTATGGCCATCGGCGGGGATGTGTTGGTCAATAATTAGCATACACCTGAGAGTTAGCATAAACTGGCCACCTTCACAGTGCCAATGTTCCTCCAAGTGCAACAGAGGAAGTGAAGGGAATCTGAACAGTTACATAGCAACCCGTGACCACTACAACACACACTGCTGGGAAGGCTTTGAGGGCCCCAAAACAAGAGTGTAAAAATCACTAGAGACAGCCACCACCACAATTTTTTCTTGTTTTTGAGACAGAGTCTCTCTCTGTTGCCAGGTGCCAGGCTGGAGTGCGATGGTGCAATCTCAGCTCAAGGCAACCTCCACCTCCTGGGTTCAAGCAGTTCTCCTGCCTCAGCCTCCTGAGTAGCGGGAACTACAGGCACACGCCACCACGCCCAGATAATTTTTGCATTTTTAGTAAAGTCGGGATTTCATTATGTTGGCCAGCATGGTCTCAATCTCTTGACCTCATGATCCGCCTGCCTCAGCCTCCCAAAGTGCTGGGATTATAGGCGTGAGCCACTGCGCCCGGCCCAACCACAAATTTTAAAATAAAATTTAAAAATAAAAATAAGCAAGATTTCTACTGAATTACACTTATTTTGACCACAAAATTTTATAACTACTTGAGAAACTGGCAAATACAGGGAAATAAAGAAGGAAAAGTATGCAGCTGATTATTTCTGTTACCCATTGGTGGACAGCAAACTAACCCAGACCTTAGTAGTTTAAAACGTCTGTTTTATTATCTCAGCAGTTCTTTAGGTTGACTGTGCCCACATGAATGATTCTCCTGTTCCATGTACTATCTGCTAACATTGTAGGCAGCTGGGGGCTAATGCGCTGGAATGTTCAAGAAGGAACGCTGGCATGTCCTTGCCTTGGCAGGGATGGCAGGAAAATGGATTCAACTGGGCTCAGCTGGGATACTGAGACGACTCGGCCTCTCCTTCTCTTTCTGTGGCCTTATGGTCTCTCCCTCTCCCCCTCCCTTTCTCTCTTCCTCTCCCTCTCCATATGTCCTCTCTGTCATAATAGCCAGACTTGTCACACGGCAGATCAAGTTTCCCCAAAGTACTAAACAAATTGCCAGATTATCTTGAGGCTTAGGACTGGAATTGTCACAACATCACTTCTGCCACTTTGTGTTGGTTAAAGCGGTCACAAGGCTATCCCAGATCCAAGGCGGAAGGCGACTACTCATTAGGGGAGGTGTGGGGCATTGGGGTCATTTTTGGGGAAGAGCTGTCCTGAGAACGGTGTTCTCATCATCGCAGTGTGGCCATTTCAGCATCTCCTTTGTTGAGGAAGAACAGATGTCGCAGCTATTCTTTCTTACTCACCAATGGGCAATGTGTGATGACCTATTTGATTCTGTTGTCTATTTTGATTTCTTTTTGGTATATGGATGGGAATTGTAAAAAATGCCTCCTACATTAGGAAGTCTAAAAGACAGGCTTAAAAAATGGGCCATCTGGTAGTTCCTTAGAAAGCTAAATACAATCTTACCATAGGAGCCAGCAATCATTCTTCTTGGTATTTACCCAAATGAGTTGAAAACTTCTAGGCACACAAATGTTTATAGTAGCTTTATCCACGATTGACAAAACTGGGAAGCAACCAGTATGCCCGTCAGTAGGTGAATAGATAAATAAACTGTGGTCCATCTATGCAATGGAATATTATACTCGGCTATAAGAAGAAATGAGCTATCAAGCTATGAAAAGACATGGAGGAAGCTTCGATGCATATTGCTGAGTGAAATAAGCAAGTCTGAAAAGGCTACAATAAGTACATAAGATTCCCTCTAATATGACATTCCAGAAAACGCAAAACTATAGATACAGTAAAAAATATTAATGGTTGCCAGGGGCTCAGTGGGAGAGAGGGAGGGGTGAGTCGGTGGAGCACAGGAGATTTTTAGGGAGGTGAAACTATTCTGCGTGATATTGTGATAGTGCATACATGTCACTATGCATTTGTCAAAACCTATAGAAGTGTACAGCTCAAAGAACAACCTTATTGCAATCTGTGGACTTTAGTTAGTAATGTTTCAATACTGGTTCATCAGCTGTGACAAATGTACCACAGCAATGCAAGACGTTAATGGAGAATTTGGGGTGGTGAGGCGAGAAGTGAGGAAGGTGGGCATATGGGAACTGTGCTTTCTGCTCTACTTTTTTGGCAACCTAAAACTACTCCAAAAATAAATTCCCTTAATTTTTTTTAAACAATAGGTTCAAGAGAAAATATTGGAATACCATTCTTTGTGAATTAACTGTTTTCTTCAAAGATTTCATATAAATTGCTTTTGCTTTTAAAAAAAATCAAATCAGGGTGGGGCGCGGTGGCTCATGCCTGTAATCCCAGCACTTTGGGAGGCCGAGGTGGGCAGATCACTAGGACAATAGATGGAGACCATCCTGGCCAACACGGTGAAACCTGGTCTCTACTAAAAATACAAAAAAATTAGCCAGGCATGGTTGCAGGCGCCTGTGGTCACAGCTACTCGGGAGGCTGAGGCAGAAGAATCGCTTGAACCCAGGAGGCAGGGGTTGCAGTGAGCCAAGATTGTGCCACTGCACTCCAGCCTGGCAACAGAGCAAGACTTCATCTAAAAAAAAAAAAAAATTCAAATCAGGACTGGGCATGGTGGCTCACACCTATAATCCCAGCACTTTGGGAAGCCCAGGAGGGCAGATTGCTTGAGCTCAGGAGTTCGAGACCAGCCTAGGCAACATGGTGAAACTCTGTCTCTACCAAAAATACAAAAAATCAGCCAGGCATTGTGGTGCATGCCTGTAGTCCTAGCTACTTGGGGGGACTGAGGTAGGAGGATCGCTTGAGCCAAGGAGGTGGAGGTTGCAGTGAGCCAAGATCGTGCCACTCCACTCCAGCCTGGGTGACAGAGTGAGACCTTATCTTAAAAAAAAAAAAAAAATCAAATCATACTTTCAGTTTATTAAAGAAACTTGCTATTTAGAAAAAATTTACGGTGAATTTCTTTGTGATTAAAACCATTACCTCTTGACTTTTCATCAGTGAATTCTTTCATTGATCAGATTTATATAAAGAAGCACACAGCTACACATTAGGGCAAAAATCTCCAGTCATATTTTGAGTCCAATTTAGAAAAGTAGTTATTTGCTATCAATTGAAGAATGCTATTCAAGACAAGTATGTAAGGTCTGACTTTTGCTTTCTTCAAAAAAAAAAAAAAACTTTAAAAACGCAGAGTATAACTTAAAAGGTGATCAGTGACTTTTTTTTCTACTGATTGTCTTCTAAGTTGGCAATAAGACTCCCCCACCCCACCACCCAGAAACAATATTGAGGCAGGATAATGGGATCTGAAAGCAGGGAACATAAGGCTGATTCAACTGACTTCCTAGAACTAAATCAAATGGAAACATTTCATCTATGACAGGAAATATTCTCTCCATTTACACAGGGTGTACCAAGTAAATGACTTTGTAACTTTGCTTCATCCTCTTCATTTACACAGGGCACAAACCAAATAACCCATGGAAACCTCTAGAGGGTATTTATTTTTTATTTTTATTTTTTAAACTCAGTTTTCTTTTTTAATTGCATTTTAGGTTTTGGGGTACATGTGAAGAACATGCAAGATTGTTGAATAGGTACATACATGGCAGTGTGATTTGCTGCCTTCCTCCCCTTCACCTATATCTGGCATTTCTCCCCATGCTATCTCTCCCCAACTCCCCACCCCTCAATGTCCCTCCCCTACTTCCCCCGACGGACCCCAGTATGTGATGCCCCCCTCCCTGTGTCCATGTGTTCTTATTGTTCAACATCTACCTATGAGTGAGAACATTTGGTGTTTGATTTTCTGCTCTTGTGTCAGTTTGCTGGGAATGATTGTTTCCAGGTTCATCCATGTCTCTACAAAGGACACAAACTCATTGTTTTTGATGGCTGCATAATATTTCATGGTGCATATGTGCCACATTTTCCTTGTCCAGTGTATCATAGATGGGCATTTGGGTTGGTTCCAGGTCTTTGCTATTGTAAACAGTGCTGCAATGAACATTCGTGTGCATGTGTCCTTATAGTAGAATGATTTATAATCCTTTGGATATATACCCAGTAATGGGATTGCTGGGTCAAATGGAATTTCTATTTCTAGGTCCTTGAGGAATCACTACACTGTCTTCCACAATGGTTGAACTCATTTACACTCCCACCAACAGGTTAAAAGTGTTCCTGTTTCTCCACATCCTCTCCAGCATCTGTTGTCTCCAGATTTTTTAATGATCGCCATTCTAACTGGCGTGAGGTGGTATCTCAATGTAGTTTTGATTTGCATTTATCTAATGACCAGTGATGATGAGTATTTCTTCATGTTTGTTGGCCTCACGTATGTCTTCTTTTGTAAAGTGTCTGTTCATGTCCTTCGCCCACTTTTGAATGAGTTTGTTTGTTTCTTGTAAATCTGTTTTAGTTCTTTGTAGATTCTGGATATCAGCCCTTTGTCAGATGGGTAGACTGCAAAAAATTTTTTCCTGTTCTGTTGATTGCTGATTCACTCTAATGACTGTTTCTTTTGCTGTGCAGAAGCTGTGGAGTTTGATTAGGTCCCATTTGTCTATTTCGGCTTTTGTTGCCAATGCTTTTGGTGTTTTGGTCATGAAGTCCTTGCCTACGCCTATGTCCTGAATGGTTTTCCCTAGATTTCCTTCTAGGGTTTTTATGGTGTTAGGTCTCATGTTTAAGTCTTTAATCCATCTGGAGTTAATTTTAGTGTAAGGTGTCAGGAAGGGGTCCAGTTTCAGCTTTCTGTACATGGCTAGCCAGTTTTCCCAACACCATTTATTAAACAGGGAATCCTTTCCCCATTGCTTGTTTTTGTCAGGTTTGTCAAAGATCAGATTGTTGTAGATGTGTTTTGTTCCATTGTTCTATATCTCTATTTTTGTACCAGTACCATGCTGTTTTGATTACTGTAGCCTTGTAGTATAGTTTGAAGTCCAGTAGTGTGACGCCTCCCACTTTGTTCTTTTTCCTTAGAATTGACTTGGCTATGGGTGCTCTCTTTTGGTTCCATATGAAACTGATAAGCAACTTCAGCAAAGTCTCAGGATACAAAATCAATGTGCAAAAATTACAAGCATTCCTATACACCAATAACAGACTTAAAGAGAGCCAAATAAAGAACGAACTGCCATTCACAATTGCTACAAAAGGAATAAAATACCTAGAAATACAACTAACAAGGAAAGTAAAGGACCTCTTCAAGGAGAACTACAAACCACTGCTCAACGAAATAAGAGAGGACACAAATAGATGGAGAAACATTCCATGTTCATGGTTAGGAAGAATCAATATCGTGAAAATGGCCATACTGCCCAAAGTAATTTACAGATTCAACGCTATCCCCATCAAGCTACCAATGACCTTCTTCACAGATCTAGAGAGTATTTAAACCCTGGAAAACTCTGTAACAGGGCTCCTGAGTCCCTATGCTTGGCCCACTCCCACCCTATGGGACATACTTTCATTTTCAATAAATCTCAGCTTGTGCTTCCTCATTCTTTCCTTGCTTTGTTTATGTGTTTTGTCCAATTCTTTGCTCAGGTTGTCGAGAACTGGACACCCTCCACTGGTAACAATATGACCAATTAGTTAAATATTTAAGAAGGAACTCCTCCCCCTCTGCCATCATTGCCCCTTCCACAACCTTTCCTACCATTACCCCTTCCACAACCTTCCCCTGTTCTCCTGGAATCTCTTCCCCACAGTCCTCAGTGCCTCAAGTTATTCTTTGATCACTCAAGGCCTCTGTTGAATAACAGCACATTTAAGTTTTCTGTTGACTCATCTCCAAGCTTTGAAACATATCTGCCATGCACACATCCCATTTTGGTACTGCTTGAGGGCTGTGAAATCTCTCATTTTCGATCAGAATTCCTTCATTTCTCTGAAATAACTTAGTTACTTAGAAAGGATGAAGGTGGTGGTGGTTGTATCTGGGTGTCCCCAAATTTCAGATAGTGTTCTATATGTCCCCAAAGAATCCACATTCCCAGTATAATTGGAAATGGGCCTACTTGGTATTGGGATGGATTGGTAGTAAACAAAAACAAACATAATCAAGAACTACTATGCATGATACTTTTTTATTTATGTTTTAAAGTGATGATTCCCAAACGGGTGGAGTGTGTGCATTCAGGGATGGGTCCACAGAAAGCGGGTGGGGAAGATGGATGGGCAGTGGGTCAGCATTACCTCAGAAGCATTACTAAAATAAGCATGTCTGGGTTCTATCTGTAACTGGCTAAATCTACTGTTGGAGTCTGAGAGGACAAGAAAAGAGGAAAATGAGGGAGATGCATTTTGACAAGAGCTTTCTAGTTAATAGGTTTCTGATATGTTCTCCAGTTGAGTTTAGAGTTCCAAAACAGATAAAAGAATAAAATTCCCTTAAGAACTTTTAAAAACTATAAAATGAAAATAGGCAGAATGGAAGCAAACAGGCATATATGAAAAAGAAGCAATTAGAAATTCTTGAAACAAGAAAATGTCTTAACTCTAACTGAGATCTAGGTAAAGAGAGAATTAGTAAATTCTTGAAAAGCGAATAGAATTGGCAGATAAGCAGTATTTAAAGGGAAAACAGCTGAGAACTTTTAAGAATTGAACAGAGACATTTGTTCTTATATTGAAAATAGATGAAGTGCCTAGCAGAATAAATAAGAATAAACTCATGTCCAACATAAGGTCTTGAGCTCACATCTGGATTCTTCCACCTTCTAACTATGTCACCTTCCTTAAAGTACTGTATTAGTCCCTTTAAGCTTCTATTTCTTCATTATTAAGAGAGAGTCATAATGATACCTGCCTGTAGCAATATTTTAAAAGGATCATATATTTGTTGACACTTCTCCCAGTAAAAGGTGAAGTCTAGGCTGGGGGCAGTGGCTCACACCTGTAATCCCAGCACATTGGGAGGCCGAGGTAGGTGGATCACGAGGTCAAGAGATAGAGACCTTCCTGGCCAACATGGTAAAACCCCGTCTCTATTAAAAATACAAGAAAATTAGCCAGGCATGGTGGTGCATGCCTGTAGTTCCAGCTGCTTGGGAGGCTGAGGCAGAAGATTGTTTGAAACTGGAAAATGGAAGTTGCAGTTAGCCAGGATCGTGCCACTGCACTCCAGCCTAGCGATAGAGTGAGACTCTGTCTCAAAACAAACAAACAAACAAAAGATGAAGTCTATTTTCCCTACCCTTGAACCTAGGCAGGCTGGTGATTGCTTTAGCCAACCGAATATTTAGCCAACCAGTAGCAGCAATGCTCTGTCTCAAGGCTAGCTCATAAAAGGTCTTTCCACTTTTGTCTGCTGCTCTTGAGTACTTACTCTCCAGATGTCTCGTTAGAATGCTGCCTCTTGGAACCCAGCTTCCCTGATCTGAGAAGCTCAAGTCACATGGGAAGGCTATGTGTAGGTGACTTGGTCAACAGTCCCAGCCAAACCCAAATTTCAAGTAGTCCCCAGTGGGTGCCAGACATGTAGGTCAAGAAACTTCTGGTTGATTTCAACTGCCAGCTGCTTGCATCACCCCCAGCTGAGGTCCCAGACATGATGAAAAAGCAGCCACCCTCCCTGTGCTGGTTGGAATTCCTGACTCAGAATTCATGTGCATAATAAAATGGTTTTTGTTTAAGTCCACCATGTTTGGAATTCTTTGTTATGAAGAAGTAGACAGTCAGATAACTGGAACAGTACTTTGAGAGCTGTTGTGCACATTAAATGACACAATGTATGATCTACCTGGCTCACAATTGCATTAGGAAATATTGGCTTCAAGTTGTGTGCAAGACATTCAGGTAGATGTCTTAAATTGTAGCAGCAGCAGTAGCAGCAATAGCTACTAACATTCCTGAGCACATGTGATATGCCCAGTGCTGTTCCAAGTGCTTTCCATGCATTTAACTCACACATTCCTCAAAATAACCCCAAGCACTATCAGCCTCACCATTATACTGATGAGGACACCCAGGCCCACAGAAAGGTTAAGTCACTTTTACAAGTCACACAGCCTGCAAGTTGATGGATGTGGGTTTTAACCCAGACAGTGTGACTTCAGGGTCCTGCACTTAGCCACACTGTTGTGTTGAGAAGAGTGAGATGGGCTGAGGCTGGAAATCTAGGAGCTGCGAAACTGCAGAGCCATGGGATAAATGTTCTCAAGTAGTAGGTACAGAGATAAGACAAGATTGCCAAGGGCGGGCCTTAGGACATCTGACTAGCGAAGGTGGGAGCTAACAAAACAAAGCAAGGGTGTTCCAAGAGGGAAGCGATGCGTATAATGGGGGACCAAGGAGGGTGCAGGATAGGAAAGGAATTTGGAAGCCGGTCCACCCTCTTCTTATGTGGCCTTCAGGGCAGGAAGAAGTGATATTCCCCTCTCAGAACTTTGACCATGGATGTTAATGTTGGAGAGAGCTAAGTGTAACTACAACTAAACCTACAGCTGAAACATGAAAACATCGCTGACAGTTCCAGTGAACATCTCTCCTCAGTAATGGCTGAAATCCTTTCTCAAGAGAGCTCTCAAGGTTGTTGGCAGCTAGGAGAAATATAATTGTTTCTAAAAAGTTTAATTTTCCCTGTTAAAGTCCAAGACACGCCAGACACAGAAAAGCCAGTGTGTTCACTCCTGTATCCCTCCAGAGTGATGACCCCGGAAAAGCTCCCTCTGAAGATGCCATCAGCTGCACTGGAAGTTGAACACTTTAAGTGCCTTCTTGAAATTGACCCAATAATCCTATAGATCAGGGGTTGGTGGCCTGTTAGGACCCAGGCCACAGAGGAGGTGGTGAGCTGTGGGTGAGCAAGCATTACCTCCTGAGCTCTACCTCCTGTCAGACCAGCAGCAGCATTAGATTCTCATAGGAGCACAAATCCCATTGTGAACTGCACTTGCGAGGTATCTAGGTTCCGTGCTCCTTATGAGACTCTCTAATGCCTGAGGATCTGAGGTAGAACAGTTTCATTCTGAAACCTTTCTCCCCAGACCGCACCCCACTCCACCTCTGGTCCATGGAAAAATCGTTTTTCATGAAGCTAGTCCCTCGCACCAAAAAGGCTGGGGACCACTGCCATAGATAGGTTGGTTTTTTTCTTTGTTTGTTTGAGATACATAGAATTGACCCTATGGTCTTAAAGCTTGAAACTTATATTTGTTTTATCTGAGTTCCTTCCTTAGGAAACAACCTTCAAATCTCTCCGAAAAAGTGCCAAAGAGCTAAAATTCACCAGGTCAGGCATCTGATGTGTGACCCCTCATTTACCACGATTGCTTCCTTGCCCCTCCCTACTTCCTACTTTCTTACACATTGTTACATTCTTTCATTGATATATAAATCCCTAGTTTTAGCCGGTCAGGGAGATGGATTTGAGACTGAGCTCCCATCTCCATGGCTGCAGCACCCAATTAAAGCCTTCTTCCTTGGCAGTGCTCATCGTCTCTGTCATTGGCTTTCCGTGTAGCAAGCAGCAAGACCTAGACTAACCCCCTGGTGTTTCAATAATACTCTCTTCTGCTTAAGTACATATTACCTTCAGAATTAGTTGTTCCAACTGGGGCATTTGATTGGAAACTTTAAAAAATGTTTTTATGTCTGTCATTAAGGGGTATGTCCACGATTCAATACTCCCATCTGTAAAAGAGAAAGAATTGAAACAGTGACAAGAGCTACCAATAAGCTAAAATTCTGCAAAGAATACTGGCCAGGTGAGGGGATGATGGAACTTGTAACTCAGTACACAGTGGATGGAGTTGACCAGGTTAAGCTGGGTTTGGAAGTGCCAGAGGTTAGATGTGAAAGAGATATAACTCTGAAGCAAAAAGCTTATTTTAAAGTGAAAATAGGTCCAACCTACCTGTAGCATTTCTTTTTTCTTTTAAATACTACCAAGCTAGAAGAACTGTCATTCAACGTAAACATGCTCTTAGTTGTCAACGGCCTGGCATCACAGTGGTCCCAGACCTTTTCCCTCAGGCTCTCCTGTCTCCTTGAACAGCGCATAAGGAAGATTCAGTCAGCCCTTCTCATGACATCTTGGCGGTGACCTGCTCTAAGCACAATTCTGGGTAGAGGAGATGGAGAGCTTTTGTGAGTTAGTGTGTCCCCTTGACTTTAGGCCTGAAGGGTGCACCGCTGACGTTCCATTTCTATGATATACAGTCTCTGTGCTGTTGAAGCAATTCTTATAATCTCTGTCTGACTTCTGACTTCAAAGTAGTCAAGCAAATTTGGAAGACTTCCTTCATGGAAGGAAGGAAGGACTCTGGCTCATTAAAGGTGCCCAGCTCATCCCAGGAGGCTGCCACGGGCTCTTTCTGTGGCTTTACAGTGCTCGTCACATGGCCAGCCCCCTAGGACCCAAGGAGCAAGAGGCAGACTGACTGCATTTCCCTTTCCTTGTCCAATGTTGGCCCAGACCCAGCTGGATCCCATATGAGAAAATAGCAGTTCCCAATTGTATAGAACAATGAAACCCCCACTGTAGGCCTTTAACCAACTTGGTCCATCCTAAGGTGACTTTAAAACTCTTATTCCTTTTCTATCACAGGGAGTGGTGATTAGAAACATGTGTGTGGAAATCCAAAGGGTATTTCCTGCGGTTTTAAAGTAAGAAACTTAGAAAACTCTGGGTACTGTAGATTCTTCCACTGGGATGGTCACAGCCTCACCTAGCAACTTCTGACATTCAGGGTTATGATACTTGATTCTAGTCCTCAGATTCGGCATTGTATCTGAGTCATTTAAAAATATTTATTTTTATACAAAGCACTGTATATTCCATATGTTCTATAGCATTTGCTCTCTAAGTAAATTCCATGTTCTCTAAACTTGCCAGTCACTAATATAATCAGCCTCATATATTCTGATGTATTGATTTTTCTGTAAAAGGTCTTATTTGTTTCCAATTTTCATGTAGGATTAACTTCTTCCAAAACCTGTCTTTACATGTGGCCACAAGTGTGTGAAAAAAGAGCTCAACATCACTGATCATTGGAGAAATGACGATCAAAACCACAATAAGATACCATTTCACACTAGTCAGAATGGCTAAAAAGTAAAAAAAAAATGGCCGGGCATGGTGGCTCACACCTATAATTCCAGCACTTTGGGTGGTCAAGGCAGACAGATCATGAGGTCAGGAGATGCTGACCATCCTGGCTAACACAGTGAAACCCCATCTCTGCTAAAAATACAAAAGATTAGCCAGGCGTGGTGGTGTATACCTGTAATCCCAGCTATTCAGGAGGTTGAGGCAGGAGAATTGCTTGAACCTGGGAGGTGGAGGTTGCAGTGAGCTGAGATAGTATACTCCAGCCTAGATGACAGAATGAGACTCTGTCTCAAAAATAAAAAAGTAAAAATATAACAGGTGCTAGTAAGGTTGTAAAGAAAAAGGAATGCTTATACACTGTTGATAGGAGTGTAAATTAGTTCAACCATTGTGGAAAGCAGTGTGGTGATTCCTCAAATACCTAAAAACAGAATTACCATTCAACCCAGCATTCCCATTACTAGGTATATGACCAAATGATTATAAATCATTCTATCATAAAGACACATGTACACATATGTTCATTGCCCCACTGTTCGCAATAGCAAAGACATGGAATCAACCCAAATGCCCATCAATGGTAGGCTGGATAAAGAAAATATGGTCCATATACACCATGGAATACTATGCAGCCATAAAAAAAGACAAGATCATGTCCTTTGCAGGAACATGGATAGATCTGGAGGCCATTATCCTCAGCAAACTAATGCAGGAACAGAAAACCAAATACTGTGTGATCTCACTTGTAAGTGGGAGCTAAATGTTGAGAACACATGGACACTGTGTTGTTCATGGGGAACAACAGACACAAGGACTGTCAGAGGCTGGAGGGTGGGAGGAGGGAGAGGATCAGGCAAAGTAACTAATAGGCATTAGGCTTAATACCTGGGTGATGAAAGAGTCTGTACAATCAACCCCTGTGACACAAATTTACCTATGTAACAAACCTGCACATGTACCCTGAACTGAAAATTTAAAAAAGAAAAAAAAAAAAACGTACCTTTCTCTTATTCAGTTGGGTATACTTGAGATTTAACACAGAGCAAAACAAAACAAAACAAAACAAAAACAAAAAAACATTTTTGAGATCTTCGTCTGAAGTGTAACTATAGCAAGAAAGTAACTGGTTACAATTCAGAGTTATATTTATTTGTTCCAAAATAAATACAGCCTTTACTGTGTTCCAGGCACAGTTTCAGGTGCTTTATGAGTACTAAGTCATTTATTCCTAATAACTTTATGAGGCAATATGATTACTGTCACCATTTTACTGAGGCACGTAGAGATTAAGTCATTCATTACCCGCTATCTTTAGCTAGTATGTGGCAAAGCCTGAGTGGACTTGTTTTTATTTTTTTTCAACTCTGTGTTTATTCATTTTTCTTATGCAGACCTGAACTTTGAGTGTAATGTAATTCATTGCCATAAAAAGACATCCCACACATGTGACGGCATCATGCATTCACCATCAAGGAAAGCATCATCTTGGAGCTGTACTGATCCATTTAGCAAGATCCCCTGGTGACAAAATGCAAGCATTTGCAAGACATCCGCTGGATCAAAGTTGGGGAAAGAGAATCAAACCAACTGTCCCACAAGCAACCAGACCTGGAACCACTCAAGCCCTGTGACTCACCCACTGGGCAGCCAGCCATACAACCTCATGTGTGTTTGTGCCCTAGCAAAGTTTAGGATGATTTCTCCCCACACACGTTCCTGTGCCTAATGGCAAGTCACCCATCCTGCTGAGACAGGCAAGTAAAAAGGGTTCCCCAAATCAGCCTATGCACTGGGAGAAATGTGCACTGGCATGAAGCCTTCGGAAGTTCATGCCATTTGCAACAGGGAGGAGCCTGGCCTCTCCGGTTTCTGGTGGTAACCTGGGATTCACTCTCTGAGGTGGGAAGCCTGCTAGCAGGACTCTTTGCTCAGAGTCCCTGTTTCATGACTTAGGCCAGGCACAGTGGCTCACGCCTTGTAATTCCAGCACTTTGGGAGGCAGAGGCAAGTGGATCACTTGAGATCAGGAGTTTGAGACCAGCCTGGCCAACATGGTGAAACCCTGTCTCTACTAAAAATACAAAGTTAGCCAGGCGTGGTGGCACATGCCTATAATCCCAGCTACTCAGGAGGCTGAGGCAGGAGAATTGCTTGAACCAGGGAGGCAGAGGTTGCAGTGAGCCAAAATCATGCCATTGCACTCCAGTCTAGGCAACAAGAGTCAAACTCTGTCTCAAAAAAAAAAAAAAAAAAATTCATAACTTAATTCTGACTTCTCACAAAGTGCTCCCCTCTAAGTCAGTGGCTCCTTCCCAGACGAGACTAAACAAAGGGAGCCTCTCAGTGTTCAACAACTCATGCTCTAGAGAGGGTAAGAGTGTCCTCACCCGCTCCGTGATCTGGGAGATACAGGCTCCATAGGAAGAAACAGCCATTTGCAATCAGTTTATTGATTTAATTCTAGCTTTTACAAATCTAGATGTATCTGTATGCCTTTCTCTGATCAAATTCTACCTGTTGCCATGTTTGACTACAGTGACCATAAATCTATTATAGTTCAAGAACCTTTAATTACAGAATCCCTAGATCAAAGAGATTCACTCTTGGTCTTTTGATTTTCAGTATTTCTAGAACGCTGTCAGAATTTCTTTCATTGTTCTGAACCATATCTAATTGCAAACACTTTGAAGAAATTCTTTTTAAAGTCTAACAAAAATATATTTGTCATCTGTAGAGACAGTGTGTCCTTTTTTGCACTGGCTGTTTCAAAAATCTGAATAAGAGATGGTTTAGTTGCAACTGTTTATTGTTAAGATAACACTTAATCTGATGATTTCAGAATGAAGTCAACAGTGGAATAGCGTTCGTTTTCGTGATCAGAAAGTCAGACTGTGTTCTGATGTGGATGTTATAGTTCACTCTGAAGGTTTTTAAAATTACATTTGATTTTTGTTCTGGAAGCTTTGTAGAGGCCCTTCTGGCCCAGAGTGAAGGTTCAGTCATAACATTTTAAGGTGTGGAAAGACTGTAGTTGCTGTCCTTGTGGATGCAAAGTAATCTTGTTCCTTGCTCAGAGGAATTTGAAAGATTGTTAAAAACTCACCAGATTTTTCTGAAATCCCTCATATTTCCCTCCCACATTTTGAAGGCCTTCCTTTCAGAGAGAACAAATTCACCTGACTTCTTAAGAAAAAGAATCCCACCCAGGCTGGTGGATCATGAGGCCAGGAGTTCAAGACCAGCCTTGCCAAGATGGTGAAACCCCATCTCTACTGAAAACATAAAAATTAGCCGGGCACATTGGTGGGCGCCTGTAATCCCAGCTACTCAGGAGACTGAGGTAGGAGAATCACTTGAACCCAGGAGGCAGAGGCTGCAGTGGGCTGAGATTGTGCCATTGCACTCCACCCTGGGCAACAGAGCGAGACTCCATGACAAGAAAAAAAAAAAAAAAAAAAAGACTCCTATCCCTGATCTGATACATTATTGCTATTCTGGTATTTTCTGCCATATTACCATTTCCGTGGAGGCCTCAAGGTACAGGCATGAAGGTGTGGATTTGGGTATAAAAAAGGGTTAGGCCGGGCGCGGTGGCTCAAGCCTATAATCCCAGCAGTTTGGGAGGCCGAGGCGGGTGGATCACAAGGTCAAGAGATCGAGACCATCCTGGTCAACATGGTGAAACCCCGTCTCTACTAAAAATACAAAAATTAGCTGGGCATGGTGGCGCACGCCTGTAGTCCCAGCTACTAGGGAGGCTGAGGCAGGAGAATTGCTTGAACCCAGGGGGTGGAGGTTGCGGTGAGCCGAGATCGTGCCATTGCACTCCAGCCTGGGTAACAAGAGCGAAACCCCGTCTCAAAAAAAAAAAAAAAAAAAAAGGGTTAAAGCCACTCATTAAACATGAAACCTTCCAGCTAGAAGAAGAAAAAAAAAAGTCTAGTTACACACCCACGCAGGTTTGTTTATTCTCTAGGAAAAAAATAATTTCCTGGGTGGCTCAGGAAGTGCTGTGTCTTTCTTTACTGTGCTAAGGGTATAATCTGCCTCCTCAGAAAAGCTAGAAAACAAAACTTTTGGAAGTTTTGAAAACAAAACTTTTTTAAGAGGATAGAAGTCAAAGAGAAGATATCTTTCACAGAATGACAGAGGACACAGAAGTTCATCCAATCAGGTCCCACCATAAGCACAAGCTCCGTCTATATTTGGAGCATACACTTCCTGTCTTCTCCAAATATATGTATTTGAGGGTGTGTGTGCGTGTGTGTGTGTGTGTGTGTGTGTGTTGGGGGTGGGATGGGATGGGGGAAAGGTGAATGGAGAGGAGTCCTCTCCAGTCCCCGCCTTTCCTGGGTTGTTTATGATCTGTGAGAATTTTTCCAGTGGGGGCTTTTCTGTTTCTGAGTCTTACATACTTGGAAACATACATATTAAAAGGTTCACAAATTCCTTGTAGCAAACTTTGCAGCAAAAAGTCTCCGTTAAATTGAAGCTCTTCACCTCTGACACCAGAAACCATTAAATCCCTCACAGCTGTGGACTTGTAATGGAATATTCCGTTCTGCCCCAGCTCCGCGAGTGATAACAGATAGCATCTGCACTCAGCTCCAGCTTTTACCAAGGAAACAGTCATTCAAGTTGCCCCCTTACTTCTCATAAAGAACCCGTAAAGCTGCCTTGGCCACACAACAAAGATTTTGACAGGGCAGGAAAGGGCCGGACGCGGCGGCTGATTCCTGTAATCCCAGCACTTTGGGAGTTCGAGGTGGGTGGGTCACCTGAGGTCTGGAGTTCGAGACCAGCCTGGCCAACGTGGAGAAACCCCGTCTCTACTAAAAATATAATAATTAGCTGGATGTGTTGGTGCTCACCTGTGATCCCAGCTACTGCGGAGGCTAAAGCAGGACAATCTCTTGAACCCGGGAGGCGGAGGTTACAGTGTGCCAAGATCACGCCATTGCACTCCAGCTTGGGCAACAAGAGTGAAACTCCATCTCAAAAAAAAAAAAAAAAAAGGCAGGGAAAAAAGATGCTAAAATCACATTTCTGGAATTTTTTTTCCTGCAGTTTTTCAAGCATCTTCTCAACGCCCACCACCCGGAGCTATTTTTTCCTGAATTATTTCAATTAAGAATGCTTTGTCCTGGCTTTGAACATTTTTCATCAAAAACAGAACATTTTCAAAAATAGGAATAGTAAATAACACTCCTGGGCACAGGATAGGCACTTCTGAAAAGTAAAAGACTCTTGAGTGTTACCTAGGGGTGTGCCCGTATTGTAGAATCCTTTATGAAGTAAGTTGTCCAAGGGCTGGTGGCTGCATTTCTACACCAACAGCTTAGCGGCATTAAAGGAACAAGGTAGAGCAAGATTCCTTGCCTTTGAGACCCACTTCTGAGACCACTCTTGTGAAAAACTGCATTTTCTTTGTTTTCAGGGGACCACAGAATTTTATTAGGCCCCTCGACTTTTTCTTGTCCAGTGCTTTTGAGGTTTTATAATTTTTTATTGTGTGTGCGTGTGTAAAATATGTATGTGCATATATAATTGGCTGTAAACCCAAAAGTATCTGAGAGAGGTCTCAATCAATTTAGAAAGTTTATTTTACCAAGTTTAAGAATGTCCCTGTGACACAGCCTCAGGAGGTCCTGACAGCATGTGCCCAAGGTGATGGGGGCACAGCTTGCTTTTATACATTTTAGGCAGACATGAGACGTCAATCAATACTGGCAAGATTTACATTGGTTCCATCTGGAAGGACAGGACAACTCAAAGTGGGGGTCATGGGTGGATTTAAACAATTTCTGATTGGCAATTGGTTGAAAGAGTGATTATCAATAGAGAGGAATGTCTGGGTTAAAGAAATTTAGAAATCTGTGGAGACCAAAGTTATACCATGCAGATGAAGCCTCCAGGTGACAGGCTTCAGAAAGAATAGGTTGTAAACGCTTCTCATCAGACTTAAGATCTGTGTTGATATTAATGTTGGTTGGCTTTTCCTGAATTCCAAAAGAGAAGAAGGCATGATGAGGCATGTTTGACCTCAACTTCCCATCGTGGCCTGAGCCATCCTTCAGATTAACTTTGGAGTGCCCTGAGAGGAGGGAGTCCATTCAGATGGTTTAGGGGGGTCTTGGACTTTTATTTTTGGTTTACATTCCACTCACACAGGTACTGTATATATTTATCATATATACAGGGTGGTTTTTTTTTTTTTTTGAGACAGTCTTGCTCTGTCACCCAGGCAAGAGTGCAGTGGTGTGATCTTGACTCACCGCAACCTCTGCCTCCCAGGTTCAAGCAATTCTCCTGCCTCAGCCTCCTGAGTAGCTGGGATTACAGGCACCTGCCACCACGCCTGGCTAATCTTTTTATTCTTAATAGAGATGGGGTTTCACCATGCTGCCCAGGCTGGTCTTGAAGTCCTGATCTCAGGTGGTCTGCCCACCTTGGCCTCCCAAAGTATTAGGATTGCAGGCATGAACCACCGCACCAGGCTGTATAGGGCTTTTTTATGTGCTGTTTCCACTGGACTTTTTCTGTTTAGCTTCCTCCTGCCTTTTCTGATTCCTTTTGCTAGATATGTCAGAAATGAAGAATGTATATAAATTCATTAAAGGACAACTTGGTACAGAACAGGAATTGCCTGGAAATGCATTAGGCCCTGTGACAAAGGCATATGGACACAGGATGGCGGTGGGGATAGCAATGGCTAATAGAGTAGATTTGAATAAAACCTTAGTTTCTTCCCAGTTCTATGTGCTAGGAAAATTTGTTTAAACTCTATGAACCATGGTTTATTTATTTTAAAAAATATAGTTAATACTATATTATTATATTAACTATATTTTAACAAATATTTTAAAAATTAATATATAATATATTAATATTAACTATACAGTTAATAGTACTACCTAAATCATAGGGTTGTTACAAAGATTGGAAATAATATTCATAAAATACTCAGCATCACTCCTGCCATAGAGGCACTCACTAAAATAATAGTTTGTGTTAATATTGATAATCATGATCAGCAGCATGCATATTCCAGGAACAAGTAGTCAGTTTTGGTGTATAAAAGTATATTTGTATGTGAGATTGTGAGAGCCTCAGGCCATGAGTGGCTCAACCAAATTCTCTGATTTTCTGTGTCCTTGAGGAACAGGACAATGTCTACTGCAGGAAGGTAGATCGGTCGCACAGTAGCTGTGACACACCATGCATGGCAAGTGGTAGAGTGCTGCTCGTGAATAGCAGAAATGAGTCATGCTACCAGTGTGTGCAGGCTCCAATGAAGGCCTATTAATTTCCAGATAGTCTTGAACTCGGTCTCTAAGAACTCAGATTCAAAAGCATATTCTTATGGGATTTCTCAAAACGGGATGGCATTATCCCCTATAAGCGTCAGGTGCTTCAATTTCCTATCATATATCTCTCCATCATGCATGAGGCACTCACATAAATTGTTTCCATTACATACAAGCTGGAGATGCAATCTAAACTCAAACGGCCACTCTGGATAAACTCAGTATCTGAGCGGTCTATGGGTTTTAGCCAGGCTGATTGTCAGCTTAAGTCTTATGGAAAATGAAGCAAAGATAGAAAGTAACCAGTCCATTGGTGAATCCATCCACCATCAAGAGCTGGAATTAGGTACATGCAGAGCACCAGCTTGCACAAAAACAGCTGCAGTGCAGAGTATCTGCCTTCTCTCCTTGCTCTTCATCCTTATACTGTTGACCCAGGACCTGGCAGGGGCTCCAACCTGCTCCCCACACCACAACCGCTGCATGCAAGGCCGTCTACCCTGGTGACCCTCTAAGGCATGAGCTAAACCACAGCCCTCTTAGCTGGGGCTGGAATTTCCTTTCTAATTTTTTCACATCTTTGTAGGAGGTGAATTTCATGTTGTTTTTCTTCAATCACTGGCTAGAGCCCGGCTGTGAGTGCATTGATATCCCAGAACTACTACCTCATATTTATTCTTTTTCTCCACAATCTCTGTGCCTTATGTACTGGATTGAAATTCCTAGTATTGATACTTCCTGAGATGATATTTGTGCTTTGGATATTATTTTGTCTTGATCTTCAATTCTGCCTTACAGTCGCCAATAGCTGCAAGTGGGTTTGTTACTCGTTGCTTTCCTGAGTAGGGCCTTTCCTGGCCTCAGCAGACTAGGCCTTCTTAATAGCCCTGAACCCATCCTATCATGACACCGAACAAATTCCATACCTTGCTAACCAGCTATAGATAAAAACTTGAACCAACCATCATCATTTATAGACTGCAGGTACCTTTCCCTAACCACCAGGACTTCACCTCTTCAGTGAGTTACAACTTCATCACCAATGCTTTCCTAATATATTTTGCATCTCTATCTCACTGTATTTCTTCATTTTAATGTTGTTTGCAAGTTATTCCTCTTAGAGTGTATGTTCCTGGAGGGTAAGGCAGTGTCTAAGTCATCTTTCTATTTCTATTTCTAATACATATTAAGTACTCAATAAACCAATAAACAGATGAACAAGGTGCCTTTTAACTCTCAAATTTTATAATTCTAGAATCGTTAATACTGACTCATCTAATCCTGAAGTCAACAAGATGCTAAAAGATAGAACAAGGAATTACATACACCTTGCTTCTTTATTCCTAAGACTTTTTTTTTCATAATAAGTTGTTGCTGTGTTGTATTTCATTAACACAAAAAATGAAATAGAAAGAGCTACCCTTTACGGAACACTTACTATTAGCTATATACAATGCTAAGGATTTATATACATCAGCCCAGGCAGTCTATCCTCCTCCACATCCTATATTATCTTCATTTTCTGGAACAGGAAATGATGATATTTGTTTTCTCTCCATGCCTGAGAAGCAGCACTTATTGGATGAGGGAGAGACATTCTCTTTCCCCAAGAGTCGTTGTGTAGAACTTCTTTTTCAGTTGGTGCTTTTTGGCAGGACTCAATTCCTGCACATACTAAATTTACACTGTTCTTTCTTCATATACCAGATACAACCCAGAATCTAATGATGCAATCAAAATATTGACCTGGTTTTCTAAGATTATGGCAGAATAAGAATTCTGATCTTACTATTATGTCATAGCTAAAGCTGTTACGCGTTGACTTTTCGTTGTTTTTTCAGGGATGGAATGGGTTTTCGATCCCTTTCTTTGGTCTAGCAGGTATGAGGCAGCTTTGAGCAGGGCCCACATGAGTGTTCAAGAAGGTAGGGTACCCCCATCCATTCAGTGAGATAATCTGGATCAACCATGCCAGTCAGTAGGATAGCAAATATTGCAGGTTCACCATCAAGTCATGATCTGCTGCCCCAGGGAGAAGGCTGAATTTCCCTTGCCTGGGTGGTAAATGGTAAGTAATGTGGTCCTTAACTTTAAGGACCTGAATAGATTCTACAGAGTGGAATTCAGAACATTTCATCCAGAAATGTGTGGTAACTTAGATTTCAGACCTAGAGCCCTTATGCAGTTTTCTACCACAGGGAAGCAACATCTTAGAAATAAAATACAATTTGCCAGTAATCACTCATAATACTTGTTTTCACTTAGTATAAGGCTCTCAAATTTGGCTTTTTTGAATTTGGTTTGCAGCCATACTCACACACACTAGGGTGCATCCATAAAGAAGGTAAAACCAAGCTGAGCCTCAGCTACATAGATTCTACCAACACTAGCCTTTTCCCTGACTCCAGCCCAGGGCAGAGAGCACCTGTGAAGATGTTGGAGCGAACTGAACCATTGTATGGTAGAGACAAATAACCACATTTTACTGTCGTTTCAAGTTTTTTAAACGGGAAATATCTTGGTGTCTTTGCTATTATCAAAGAATGACAACCTCATTTCCATAAAGCAGCTTTTCCCACAGCAGGCTCCAAGAGCTTCTCCATAGACCATACCTCAACTCTGCAAAGCAGGGCGAGAACAGCCAGAGGACAGATTCACATGCATGGACTCCACTAGTCTCTTTAAATAAAATGCCTGGAATCTCGAGCCACAGGCAAAACTCCATATCCCAAAGCCCTCAGCTCCATTTTCAGTGTTGAACATCAGACTTGCTATCCTTGCTCTTCATCTGAACACATTCCCCCCCGCCCCACCAACACAAAAAAATTAAACTTTAGATCTGGAATTCCCTGCCCTCTTTACCTTTACAGGCTTATAATCCACTCAATTTAAATCTGTAACAGGCCTCAACGATCAAAACTAATAGTGAAAATGAAAAAAAAGTGCATCTAAAATACTTGTCATGGTGCTGTTCCAAAATATCTCATAAGCCACAGGCAACCTTCAGTAGCCACCAGCTATAGTTAGAAATTTGAATCACATCATCGTCACATATGTAATATTTGATCGCAAACTGCTGTGACTAAGAGTTGCTAAAACTCTTTTTCTGCTGCATCACCACATGTATTGTTAGCAATTATACAAAATCCATGAATACCATTAAATGCTTCTTTATTTTCCCTCTACTTTAATAGAATTTATTTTCTGATTAAGGGAAACAAAAACATGAGAAGTCTGGTTTACTCAAATCCAAATACAATATGTAAGCAAATTTAATAAATGTACCCATGTGTATGGACACTCTTTCTACACATGACAAACAATAGGTTAAAACATATTCCTGCAAACACAATTCAGTTGTTTTCCATTTGGAATAAACATTTGGCCCAGCATATAAAAGCTACATTAAAAGACTTAGATGTAAATAACTTGAATAAAAGAAACTTTGCCTATTGCTAATAAAACAAGAAAAGAGACAGGCTCAAGGCTGAGTGAGATTTGTGGTCCCTCTGCAACATGGCAACATTTTAAACAAGATAATGCCATTTCCTCCCCTTGGATAAACAACGTGAGTCACTCTGTAAGCAGTGAACAACTGGGCTCATAAATACCATACACCATCTGTCACCCAAATTTATGAAATCTTTGCTAATGTCACTTCAGGACTAAAAATTTCTACCTCAGTTTTTTTTTCTTTCCTTCCCTGAAACATAACTGAAAAGGCAATATGCTTGCAGAGACTTGTAGAATTTTGTAACAGGGACAAAAATAAACAAAAACATCTTTGTGCTACTTCATTCTCAGCAGTTGTATTAATAACATTTTCTGATTAAGTTCAATGATTATGTTTCTCCAAAAGAAAAACTCAGTAAATCATTTTTAGTCCTAGTTTAACCAAAATTATTCTCTATCTGAAGAAAGTCTGAATGATTTACTTAGAATTACCTACAGAAGGTCGGCCTGGTGGCTCACACCTGTAATCCCAGCACTTTGGAAGGCTGAGGCAGGCGGATCACTTGAGGTCAGGAGTTCATGACCAGCCTGGGCAACGTGATGAAACCCCATCTCTACTAAAATACAAAAATTAGCCTGGCATGATGGCAGGCACCTGTAATCCCAGCTACCCGGGAGGCTGAGACAGGAGAATCGCTTGAACCCGGGAGATGGTGGTTGCAGTGAGCCAAGATCGTACCACTGCACTCCAGCCTGGGCAGCTGAGACTCCATCTCAAAAAGAAAATTACCTATAGATGTTATATGTACGTGTGTGGGTGTGTCTAAAATATGCAGTTACATAGTATATATAATATATATACGTTTTCATAAATACCACAATTTTTTTTATTAATAGCATTTTGTTTGATCACAAATTAGCACTTTTAATTGCTGTTCTGGGCCCACATAATCAAGTAATGTTGTCTTTAAAAGCGAATAAGTACACTGGAATTTTTTCCATATTTGTATTAAGGTACAATTTACATTTAGTAAAAGTCACACTTTTTTTTATGTGAGTTTTGAGAAATAAATACAGCCAGATCACCATCACACAATCAAGATGTGGAATGCTTCTATCCTTGCCCCAAATGTCTTTTGTACTTTGTAGTCAACCCCTCTCCCCGCCTCAGCCCCCAGCCAGTGCTAATGTGTTTTCTGTCTCTGTAGTTTTGTCTTTAAAAAAATCTTATATGGGTATCTTATGTAAGTATGTAACCTATGCAACAATCTTGCATGTTCTTCACATGTACCCCAAAACCTAAAATACAATAAAAAAGACAAAAAAAATAAGTATGTAACACTTTGAATGGCTTCTTTCATTGAGAAAAATGCACTTAAAATTCATCTACCTTACTGCAGGAACAGTTTATTATATTTACTGGTGAATAGTATCACATGGTACAAATGTACAATTTATCTATTCCCCAACTGAGGGACATTTGGGTTGTTATAAAGCCTCTAAAAAATTCACATACAAGCTCTTGTGTGAATATGTGTTTTAATTTCTCTCGGGTAAGTACTTAGAAGTAGGACTGCTGAGTCATACACTAAGAATATGCATAAGTTCATTAATAAAAGGCCCAACTCTTTTCCAAAGAGGCTGAACCATTTTACACTCCTGTATGAGAATTCCAGTTATTCCAAAGCCTCACTGACATGCCATTATCTATGTGATTCTATATCTTTAATGGATTATCCATGACTTCTTATGCAGCTAATTCAATGTCTTTGATTTTGAACGAATGTAATTTTTTTTTTTTGCAAAAGAAAAAGAATCAAGTCACAGAAGAAGTGAACTTTATCTGCTTCCTAGTTGCGTGTTTTCCCTTGAGTGGACTGACATTCTCAGTTTCTGGAGTCCACCTTGACTTGATACACAATGTTGTGCAAAATCCAGAGTAGAACCTGCTGCAGGTTTCTTCATGGAAGCACTGCCCAATTTCCCCCAGCACTTGGGAACAGGATCTTTTCTTCTTATGCTTTGGATATGTTAGATTAAGTCCAGTGGAGGAACACAGAATTTAATAGAACATTCTAAAATATGAAAATTTTAAAAATCTCAGTAAAGACTCTATGACCTGCAGATAAATTTTTAGAGTGTTTATTACAAATAAACCCTCTAGAAAATTCACATGTAAGTTATTGTGTGAATATGTGTTTTAATTTATCTGAGGTAGGTACACTGTCACCCAGGCTGGAGTTCAATGGTGTGGCCTTAGGTCACTACAACCTGTGCCTTCCGGGTTCAGGTGATTCTCCTGCCTCGGCCCCCCACCCCAAGTAGCTGGGACTACAGGTGCGTGCCACCACACCTGGCTAATTTTTGTACTTTTAGTAGAGATGGGGTTTCATCATGTTGGACAGGCTAGTCTCAAACTCCTGACCTCAGGTGATCCACCGCCTCAGCCTCCCAAAGTACTGGGATAACAGGCGTAAGCCACCATGCTGGACATGTTTTAAATTCTGAGCAGAGAGTTGCTGGGTCATGTAATAACTCTATGTGTAACAGTTTGAGAAACTTCAAAACTGTTTTTCCAAAACAGCTGCGCCATTTCACTTTCCCACCAGCAATATGTGACATTTCCAATTTCTCCGCATCCTCTCCAACACTGGTTAGCTGTCTGTCTTCTTAATTTAGCCATCTTAGAGTGAAGGTGTGTCTCATTATTGGTGTGAATGGTATCTCATTGCATTGCATTTCCATAATGAATAATGATGGTAAGCATCTTTTCACGGGCTTGGTGGCCATTTGTGTATCTTCTCTGGTGAAATGTCTATTCAAATCCTTTGCCCATTTGCAGAATAGGTTATTTGTGGTTTTATTGCTGAGTTTAAGAGTTCTTTTCATAGTTCGGATACAAGTCTTTCATTATACATAAAACTTGTAAATATTTTCTCCCATTCTGCGGGTTTTTCACTTTCTTGATGATTTGAAGCACAGAATATTTTAATCTTGATGAAGTCCTATTTGTTTATGTTATTTATTACTTTTGCCTCTTTTGGTGTCATGGCTAAAAAATCATTGCCTAACACAAAGTCAGGAAGATTTGCTCCCAGGTTTTCTTCCAAAAGTTTTATAGTTTTAGTTCTTATATTTATGTCTATGACTGGTACCTTGTTCATCCATATTACTTATTCAGAAAGCAAATATCCATATTGTTTCCACAATTCTCCTTATCTGAGTTGCAGTTTACTGATTAGGATGGTCAGAGACACCTGTTTAATGATACCATGTGGTTCAATTCACTGTCACTTTACTTCCACTTTTACAGTGTCATCTATCCTGTCCGTTCCATAAAGAAAAGCAAGCTAGACATGAAAACTCCAAAATGAGTATTTGTTCTTTTCACAAAACACTCTTTCAAGCAAAGCACTATTCTAACTGTTGTTTTTCTTTCAGATTTTGGAAATAGGTAAATTTATATTCAGTTAAAAACAACACCACTGATTTTATTTCCATCCTACAATAGCTTAAGGATTTCTGGAAATTGAAATGTGGAGTTATAAAAATATGGCGCTTAATCTTTTAACACTTTTGTGTCTCTAAAACTAAAATATAGCTTGCAAATACATAATACTGAAACATTCCCATATTATTCACGACATCAAATGGTTTTAAATCAATTACCTGGAAAATTGCCCCCCCCCCTTTTTTTCCTTTTTTCCTTTTTCTTCTTTTTCTTTCTGCTTCAGCAAACAGAGAAGTAGCTAACACATTACTTTTCCCTGACCCGGTTTCCCTGTTGAAAAGAGGACATTAGTACTTCTTTCCTCCTCATCTCAAGGGACTAATGCTGTGTTGGAGAGGTGTAAGCATGTTTTGCCTCAGAACTTCTAAAAAGTAAAAGTGTGGAGAGCCCAGAGTGTCACTGGAACAGGGAAGCATCTCCACAGTGTTGTGTGGTATATGTTCTGATAAAGAAACAACAGACTACATTTTTTAGCACAAGAATAATTTTGTGGAGAATGGTAGATGGCTGGAACCTATTGTTGGAATCTTCATTTGTATAGGCTTGAAAATTTTTGAGGCCGGCTGTGGTGGCTCATGCCTGTAATCCCAGCACTTTGGGAGGCCAAGGCGGGTGGATCACGAGGTCAGGAGTTCGAGACTAGCCTGACCAACATGGTGAAACCCTGTCTTTACTAAAAGTACAAAAAATTAGCCGGGTGTGATGGTGCATGCCTGCTATTCCAGCTGCTTGGGAGGCTGAGACAGGAGAATCGCTTGAACCCGGGAGGCGGAGGTTGCCATAACTCAAGATCACGTCATTGCACTCCAGCCAAGAGTGAGCAACAAGAGTGAAACTCCGTCTCAAGAAAAAAAAAAAAAAAAAGAAAGAAAAGAAAAGAAAAGAAAGTTTTTGAGAACACTATGCTAGAAAGAGGGGTGTCCATCAGTTTCTCTATCTTACCTGTCAAAACAGAGTCTGCTTAGAACTAAGCATTTAGAATCATCTTAAAATCTTTTTTTTGTGTTTGTTTTGAGACAGAGTCTTGCACTGTTGCCCAGGCTGGAGTGCAATGGCACAATCTCTGCTCCCTGCAACCTCCACCTCCAAGGTTCACATGATTCTCTTGCCTCAGCCTCCCAAGTAGCTGGGATTACAGATGCACATTACCACACCTGGCTAATTTTTTGTATTTTTAGTAGAGATGGGTTTCACTATGTTGGCCAGACTGGTCTCGAATTCCTGACCTTGTGATCTGCCTGGCTCGGCCTCCCAAAGTGCTGGGATTACAGGCGTGAGCCACCTCACCTAGCTCAAAATCTTATCTTTTATGGGAACACTGCAAATTGTCAAAGGATTGCACCATGCTTTGGCTCCTCTTTGCTCTACTCCCGAGGAAATGCTCTTACAGCATAGTGATTGAAAAAATACTTTTTTTGGGTATTTTTTAATATATCATAGTTGTGCATGTTTGGGGGTACATGTAATATTTTGAATCATATATACAATATGTAATAATCAAATCAGGGTAATTGGGATAGCCATCAACTCAAACATTAATTTTTTTTTTGTATTGGGATCATTACAATTCTTTTCTTCTAGCTATTTTGAAATGTACAATATATAACTATTGACTAAAATTTCCCTACTCTAAAGTTAAATACTATAACTTATTCCTTCTATCTAATTGTATTTGTGTGCCCATTAACCAGTCTTTGTTCTTCCCCTCCCTCCTTCCCTTCACTGCGTCTAGTAACCACCATTCTACTTCTCTATCTCTGTGAGGTTTGCTCTTTTGACTTCCACATACAAGTGAGAACATGCAATGTTTGTCTTTCTGTGCCTGGCTTATTTCACCTAACATAATGACCTCCACTTCCATCTGTTTTGCTGCGAATGACAGGATTTCATTGTTTTCTTTTCCATTGTGCATTAATACCACATTTTCTTTAACCATTCATCCACTGATGGACACTTAGGTTGACTTCATACATTGGCTATTATGAATAGTGCTGTAATAAACATGGAAGTGCAGTTAACTCCTTGGTGTACTTATTTCCTTTCTTTTGGATATATACCCAGCAGTGAGATTGCTGGATCATACTGTAGTTCAATTTTTGGGTTTTTGAGGAATCTCCAAACTGTTTTCCATGATAGCTGTACTACTTGACGTTTCTACCAACAGTATATGAACGTTCCCTTTCCTTGTCATCCTCACCAGCATTTGTTATGTTTTGTCTTTTTGATAATAGCCATTCTAACTGACGTAAGATGACACATGACTACAGTTCGATTTACATTTGCCTGATGATTCGTGATATTGAGCATTTTTAATATACCTGTTAGCCATTTGTATGTCTAACAGGAAACAATCAACAAAGAGACAACAGAGAGTTGTTATTTGGAATGGAATTTGTTGAAAAAATATTTTCTCCCATTCTGTGAGTTGTCTCTTTGTTAATTGTTTCCTTTGCTGTGCAGAAGCCTTTAAGCTTGAGGTAATCTCATTTGTCTAAATTTGCTTTTGTTGCCTGTGCTTTTGAGGTCTTACACAAACTATCTTTGCCCAGATCAATGTCCTGGAGCATTTCCCCAGTGTTTTCTTCTAGTATTTTGATAGTTTCAAGTCTTATATTTAAGACTTTAATCCATTTTCAGTTGATTTTTTTTATATGGTGAAGAATGGAGATCTACTTTCATTCTGCACATGAATATCCAGTTCCCCAGTACTATTTATTTATTTATTTATTTTATTTTTGGAGACATCATCTTGCTTTGTCACCCAGGCTGGAGTTTAGTGGCATGATCTCAGCTCACTGCAACCTCTGCCTCCCAAGTTCAGGTGATTCTTCTGCCTCGGCCTCCCGAGTAGCTAGGATTACAGATAAGGACTTACTACTGCCTATTTTACTTGTTTTCATTTTGTTTTATCATTCCTCTCTTCCTTTCTTCCTGTCTTCCTTTTTGGTTAAGTGATTTTGCTTTGTACTATAGGTTTTAATTTGTTGCTTTTTATTTTTACATTATCTATTATGGGCTTTTGCTTTGTGGTTATCGTAAGTTTACAAAAAACATTCTATAGTTATAACAAGTATTTAATATTGATACCAACTTAACTGTGATTGCAAGAAAAAAATAAACAAACCTCAAAATGTAAACCTGTACACATTAACTCCATTCTCCCACACATTTTGAATTTTCAGTCACAATTTACATTTTTTATACAGCCCAATTAGGTTGTATTTTACTTAATAGCTTTGTATTTGAATCTTCTTAGACTAAAGATATAAGCAATCTAACACCATGACTACAGTTTTGCCATTACAATCATGTTAGCATCCTTTTCTTTCATTTTGAAGAGCTCCCATTAGCAAATCTTTTTGGATAGTCCTGGTAGCTATAAATTCCCTCAGCTTTTGTTCATCTGGGAAAATCTCTGTTACCCCCTTTTTTTTTTTTGAGACGGAGTTTCGCTCTTGTTACCCAGGCTGGAGTGCAATGGCGCGATCTCGGCTTACCGCAACCTCTGCCTCCTCGGTTCAGGCAATTGTCCTGCCTCAGCCTCCTGAGTAGCTGGGATTACAGGCACGTGCCACCATGCCCAGCTAATTTTTTGTATTTTTAGTAGAGACGGGGTTTCACCATGTTGACCAGGATGGTCTCGATCTCTTGACCTCGTGATCCACCCACCTCGGCCTCCCAAAGTGCTGGGATTACAGGTGTGAGCCACCATGCCCAGCTGTTACTCCGTTTCTAAAGGCTAACTTTGCTGTGTACAATATTTTTGGTTGATAATTTGTTTTCTTTATCTTTTTGATCTTTTAGCACTCTGAATATATTGTTCCACTCTCTCCTGGTCTGTAGGGTTTCTGCTGAGAAATCTGTGTCCAGTCATAGAAGATCTTCCTTACACGTTATTTGTTTACTTTCTCTCACTGCTTTCTCTCTCCTCTCTTTAAATTTTGTGGGTTTAATTATATTTTAGGATATTCTTATTTGGGTTGAATTTGATTGGTAATGTTTGGCCTTCCTATACCTGGGTGTCCTTCTTCAGGTTGGGGAAGTTTTCTGTTATTATTTCTTTGAATAAGCTTTCTACCCCTTTTCTTCTTCAGTTCCTTCTTTAACTCCAACAACCCAAATATTTGCCCTTTTGATACTGTCCCATAGATCCTGCAAGGTTTGCTCTTTCCTTTTTATTTTTTTCTTCTCTGACTGCATATTTTCAAATACTGTCTTCTACATCACTGATTTTTTTGTTCGATCAATTCTGCCTTGATGTTCACTATTGCATTTATAAATTTCATTCATTGTAATTTTTTTTATTTCTCAACGTTTTATTATGAAATGTTTCAAACATATATAAAAGTTTAAACAATTTTACAGAGAATACTCATATATCCACCACTAGATTCTACCATTAATATTTTACTATATTGGCTTTATCATATATGTATATAAATATACATCTCCATCTATCCATTCATCAAACCATTCTTTTTGTGTTGTATTGCACAGTAAGTTGTAGACATCAGTACACTTCACCCTAACTCCCTAACTACTTTAGCAGACATATCATTAACCAGAGTTTCTCTGGGCCTCAGTTTTCTTATCTGTAAAACAGGAATAACAATAGTAACTTCCTCAAAAGGTTTGGGGGAGGATTAATACATGTAAACACTTAGAATGGCACCTGCATATAGAAAACACTGAAAACAATATGTATTTTTCAGTGTCAGAATTTTTCAGAAAGAAATTTTATCTCTCTGTTAATTTTTTTGATAAATTTCTGAATCGAGTCTTTGTGATTTCTTGAAGTTTATTGAGCTTCCTTAATACAGCTATTTTTTATTTCTTTGTCTGAGAGATCTTAGATTTTTTTTTCTTCATCACTTTAGGGTTAGTCTCTGATACTTTTTTTTGAAGACAGGGCTTTACTCTCTCACCGAAGATGGAGTGCAGTGGCTTGATCTCATCTCACTGCAGACTTGAACTCTCAGGCTCAGGAGGTCCTCCTGACTCAGCCTCCCAAGTAGCTGGTAGCTGGGACCACCACCTGCCTTGGTCTCCCAAAGTGCTTGGATTACAAGCATAAACACTGCACCCACCCATGGGTTACCTTCTATTCTACTATCTTGGTGATGTCACTCTGGAAAAATTAATATTTTTTTAGTCGAATTCTTGCTCTGTCGCCTAGCCTGGAGTGCAATGGTGCAATCTCAACTTACTGCAACCTCCACCTCCTGGGTTCAAGCAATTCTCCTGCCTCAGCTTCCTGAGTAGCTGGGATTATAGGCATGCATCCACACACACAGCTAATTTTTGTATTTTGTATGTATTTTTTTTTTTTTTTTTTTTTTTTTTTTTTAGTAGAGACCTGGTTCTGCCATGTTGGT
The DNA here is from genome assembly GCF_048565385.1 of Saimiri boliviensis. Taxonomy (NCBI): domain Eukaryota; kingdom Metazoa; phylum Chordata; class Mammalia; order Primates; family Cebidae; genus Saimiri; species Saimiri boliviensis. The sequence goes on along the minus strand of NC_133464.1, from coordinate 75,237,057 downwards.
CAGGCTGATCTCAAACTCCTGACCTTGTGATCCACCCACCTCTGCCTCCCAAAGTGCTGGGATTACAGGTGTGAGCCACTGCACCTGGCCAAAAAATTAATTTTTTAATGAAGGAACTCCTTAATCATATCCTAGAGAACAGTATATATCACAGTATAACAAGATCTACAATTTAGTGTAGGAAAAAAAAGTATGTATTTATTTCTATCTTTCAACAGGCTGCTAATAGTTAAATGATCCATTTTAGGACTGGTTTGATTAAATAAAACTAGAAGACAGAAAAAAACTCTATATTGTTGTTTTTGTGTTTTTATATTGTCTTTTTATTTTCAGACAATGGAGACCATAAGAGTGAACACTTTATATCTAAGAAAACAAGGAAATGAAAATGCAGCTGGGTGCATGGGTGAAGAAGGTGTTAATGATGTTTTTATATTATTCCACTTTGCAATGTAACAGAAAGCTTGCTATACATGTTAGGTCTGGAAAGTCCCCCGAGTTTCTCTGGGGAAAAGTTGCTGTGAACCTCACAAAGCAGAATTTTCTTCTGATATTAGATGTATTATATCATCACAAGATGTATAAAAAGAGCAAGAAATAAAAGAAAATAAAAATATTCTAATGAATAAGTTTCACATAGGTCCAGAAGATTGCTCAATGCAAAATTGTGTTTGGAAAATATGGAAGGTTGTTAAGTCTATCTCCCATCTCTAAAAATCGGTGGGCTTGTTTTGCAAACTACACTCTTTATAGGTAATTATGAGGACCTGAATTTATTTTTGGTTCTAAACGCTGAAAAATATTACTGGAAATTAAGTTGTAAATCTTTTGACTATTTTAAATTTTTAATTTAGTTTAATAAACATCTAATCTATTTAGAACCTATCTTGTTTAATGGCAAAATATTCATTGCATTTTGGTTTTAGTCTGACCATTTTGGGATCTGTCATCTTTTGGTGCCATGGTCCCTTGTCTCTGAGAGGCTAATTTATATGTCAGAGAAAACTGGAGTTGTTTATCTCCAAGTACAAAAAAAGATATTGTTATTATCCTTTCAGCCCTCTTTGGCTTCATTTTTTGTTATTCGAGGAACAAGCCATCAAAAATTAATGTTGAGAGATGACAAGTATCTCGGCTATTCAAGTCAGTAGCAAAAATAATAATTTTTTATGGACTCTGTACTTCCATAAACATGAATTATTCATGAAGTGCCAGTTTAGGTAAAAGTCAGCTCAATGATAGATTTAAGCCAGCATCAGAAAATTTGCTAAGGAAAGCTGCAATATTCTAGAGCCTTAAAAGTTAGTCAAGCAGTTAAAAAATAAGTCTCTGCTAGAATTCAAAGCCTAAAGTTTGCAAGTTAAAATTTCAATGAGAACTAAATAATATTCCAATCTGGAATTGATCATTTACATTAAATTATTAAAGACAGTGGCCTTTAAAATCTTCCAAGAAAAAAGAATGCTATTTTGCCTGAGAATTAGTTAACTTTTATTTTCCGTGTCCTAAGCAGGGAGTTAGAAATCAGAGAGCAATCACTCACTCAGCCCCCAAGATGTGCATTTAACCACACTCTCAGCAAACAGTGCCACAGGCTGAGTGTGGTAGCTCATGCCTGTGATCCCAGCACTTTGGGAAACCAAAGCGGGAGGATCACCTGAGGTTGGGAGTTCAAAAGCAGCCTGACCAACATGGAAGAACCCCGTCTCTACTAAAAAAAAAAAAAACAAAATTAGCCAGGGGTGGTGGCGCATGCCTGTATTCCCAGCTACTCAGGAGGCTGAGGCAGGAGAATCGCCTGGAGCTGGGAGGCAGAGGTTGTGGTGAGCCAAGATCACGCCATTGAACTCCAGCCTGGGCGACAAGAGCGAAACTCTTTATCAAAAAAAGAGAAAAGAAAAGAAAACTGTGTCACAGTGGGTGTGTTCCTTTGGCTTCAGGGAACAAAGAGGTGACAACCACACATGCTGTCCTCTAGGGGATCCTCTCCACCTAGTGTACCCTCATTTGTCTCTAAGTAGCAAGCCTCCTACAGAAGCCTGACTTTGCTTTTGTCTGAAGCCTCTGAAAGAAAAGGACATCAGTGGCAGTGAGTCCGAGAAAGGAGGCTGTCACGTAAAGTCACACGATAAGTCTGTTTTTTTCCAAGTCAGTTTTTAGAGATAGGTTGAATCTCTGGTCTGACTCCAGCAAAGGACCTTTCAGTGGTCCAGAATTAAAATGATCGGAAACTAGTGGAAAAGGAATTCAGTCAGGCAGTTAGTTCTAAACAAGGCTTATTGAATGGTGAAAATGAGAAAGTGCAATCAGAAACACCAAAAGGAAAATTCAAGCAGATGAAAGAGGGGGAACTAGTGGGAGGAAGTCAGTTACAGGTTTTCAGTTCTGGAGCCACAGTTGATGGATGTGAAGAAACAGCCCGGAAAAACCTGCGTGGTTAAACAAATGGGATGGGAGTGGGGATTGTCGTAAAACATTTCAAAATACAGGAATGTCCTGCATTAAACGCATTGTGAAAGCCAACTTTAAGTCATTGAGCTGGCATCTCTTTTGTCGGTGTCCCTTATCTTAGTGTTTATTTTCCCTTATTATTTTTGGGAAAATGGCTTTGAAATGGGATTTTCCAAATTGTCACATTATGACCTTCCTAGCCATGCTTGAGGACAAATCTCAAAGAAAAGTTCAAATAGATAAGTTATTCTAATGCCTGGTTTATCTTTCATTTTATTTATATCCTTTTCTGGAAATAAAAATAGGTGGCTCAGTCAAGGGACTCGGCTTTTATTGCGTGTGTGCACATCAGAGACGTTAAAGACATGTTGGGTGTCACTAGAAAAGTCATAGAAATTAAATGTTTCCATTTATGTGAAAAAAAAAAAAAACCATGACTCTATGTACTTGCATGTCAAGCAAGATCCAGGAAAGGCCCAAAAAGAACACTTAATAGCAAGAGGCACAAGAGAAAGCTATATGGCCATAAATTAAACCTAAACATTCTGGCACAGCTGTCGGAAGGATGTGATTTGGGGAGTAGGGGTATTCTTACTGCCGAAGTTTACAGAAAGGAGGATCACCTCACCAAAGCCCGACCCCTTGGCATGGCTTTCCAGATCCTTTGTCATCTGGCCTCTACTTTCCCTTCCAGCGTCACCTTCTGACCTATTGTCCCCTCCATCTTCCCACCATTCCTGAGTTCTCGCTCGCCTGTACTGCTTTCAGTGCTCCAAAGGTGCTATGTCCTCTCCAGGATTTTGATAAAATTATCTCTATCCAGCCTCAGTGAGTTGCCATTTCCTCTAAGATACGATCCCTGAATCCCCTAATCATTATAAGGCATCCTTCAAAATAGACCTAATTTGAGGTGTCCTCTTCACCCAATGAGTGCAAACCCAAAGGAGGCCAGTCTGCTTCTCTCCTGGGAATTTGGTTTGGAAACTAAAATAAGAATCCATTGGAAGTATTAAAAATTGGAAGGGAGGTAAACTCAGTTGGAGTGCCATTGTGGAGCATGGAGAATTAATAATTATAATTCTAAAAATCAGGCTACAGGGAATAATTTTAAAAAATGCCCAGAATGAAGAAAATGTGCAAAATCATGTGTCCTCAAGAAGATAAATAACAAAAACCAGACGCCATACTTCCTTCCAAAAACCAGACAGCTCCACTTCCTAGTCTTTGGGTTTTGTGAGAATTACCTGTAACCATATGTTAAACAGCCAATTTCTGCTACTGTTAGCGGGTTTCTGTTACTTGCATCCAAACGATTCCTAAGACATTGCTGTGCAGGTTTATAGCACTCTGTCCTTCCTGGAGTGTCACACTTTCTACTGCCTTGCAGTTACTTACTTACTGAACAGAATTCTTCCCTGGGGTGTGCCACCATTAGGGCAAAAACTATATATATCAGGTCACAACATGTAGAATGGTGCATTGAACATGTAAGAAAGTAAATAGTTATTGAATTAGTGAATGATTGCTTACAAAACTCCTTTTAATGTTACTTGGCTTGGGTGGATCACGGGACATTATCTCCTCTGTGGCTGTCAAATGTTTCAAGTCATAGCCTTTAATTTTATACAGCTTTGTAATTACAACAAGAAAAAAAATTTCAAATAGGAAGTATTGTACTATTTCTAATGAATTTGTATAACATCAACTAGTATCACATTGGGGACCTAGGAAGATCTTCAGGGTTTTGTTCTTCTTCTTCCCATTTTAAGATAGTAAAAATAGAGACCAGTTGTTAATATGTAAATTGAGAACAAGACGTTTTGAAAGAAACTCAGTTATTTTGTTTTGTAGCTGGACTTTAATTTCTTACTTGACTGAAAAGCACAATTACCTGGAGAAGTTTGTAAAAATGCAGATCCCTAGATGCCAACACAATTTCTTTTTCTTTTCTTTTCTTTTCTTTTTTTTTTTGAGATGGAGTCTTTCCCTGTTGCCCAGGCTGGAGTGCAATGGCACAATCTTGGCTCACTGCAACCTCCACCTCCCTGGTTAAAATGATTCTCCTGCCTCAGCCTCCTGAGTAGCTGGGATTGCAGGCATGCACCACCACACATGGTTAATTTTTGTATTTTCAGTAGAGACAGGTTTTCACCATGTTCGTCAGGCTGGTCTCAAACTCCTGACCTCATGATACACCCACCTTGGCCTCCCAAAGTGCTGGGATTACAGGCATGAGCCACTGCGCCCAGCCTGGCAACACAATTTCAATGTGAGGTTTTAGTAAGTTCTTTGAATAATTCTGAGCTCCAGGGAACTTTCTGGATCATACTCCCTTGAGTTGCTCTTAGTTCAGGTTTAAAAAGCATCTTTAGTTGTTATAGATATCCATAATATAAATATACATATATCTGATCTTAGGCTACTTGCTATCATCATTCAGGGAACCAATTTATTCTATCCACAAATAACTAATTGTATGTGCTTTGGGAGTCTTTTTAGGAGCAGGTCTAACGTGGGTCTTGGTTTGGGGGATCAATCTAGAAATAGCATACTTATAAGAAGACAATAGCAATACTTAGACAATCTTCTTCTTTTTCTGTTTTTGAGACAGAGTTTCACTCTTGTTACCCAGGCTGTAGTGCAATGGTGCGATTTTGGCTCACTGCAACCCCTGCCTCCTGAGTTCAAGTGATTCTCCTGCCTCAGCCTCCTAAGTAGCTGGGATTACAGGCATGCACCACCGTGCCTGGCTAATTTTGTATTTTTAGTAGAGACAGGGTTTCTTCATGTTGGTCAGGCTGGTCTCGAACTCTCGACCTCAAGTGATCCACCCACCTCAGCCTCCCAAAGTGCTAGGATTACAGGTGTGAGCCACCGTGCCCAGCCAATCTTCTCGATTCCATTCAACCATGAAATTTCTGCAGTGAATACTTGCTAAATATGAAACTGCCATACAGGCATTTAGAATATAGGGAAATATCTCTGTGCCTAATCTAACCCAAATGACATTCTGAATTCTCTCTGTGTCACTCTAAACGATGTTATGGTCTAGGACTTTGTATATTCTTCCTGACTATTCAATAGGAATTGTGAAAAATGCTGTTTTGTTAAAAGGAAGATGCTTGTATGTGCTAATGTGTAATCAGTGACGAGAAAGAAAGAAAATGAGTCTGTACTGTCTCACTAGAGAGGTACTGACCAGGCTCATGAGAAAGGATCATAACTTACAAGTGGGTGACGAGTAACAAAAAGCAGGGAGAGGGGACTGGGCAGGGGCATAAGAACCATAAAATAATAGACTAGAGGAAGGTTATTGTCAGAAAATACCCACCAGAAAAAAATGAGGTCAATACATTTCCTTGACTGACTTTGATATAAAAAGCATTGGGTAGTTTGGAAAATGGCTCTTGACTGAGCAAGGGGCAGAAGCATAGCACATCAAGAGAGAAAAAAGATAAGTCTGTGGATTTAATGTTTTTCATCTGTTAATGAAGAAGTCTGACTAGATCATCTCTTATCTCTTTGCTCATCTGTTTGTTTGCTTTGCAATCAGAGTTGTCATCAGTTTGAAATAATGTCTTGTACAATGTGATATTCAAGCCTCATGGGAATGTCACATCAAAAACCTACAACAGGTACACAAAAAATGAAAAGCAAGAAATTAAAGCATATCATCAGAGAAAACCACTTTCTAAAATGGAAATACAGAAAGAAGGAAGAAAGGAAGGAAGAGAAGAACAGAACCAGAAACAACCAGAAAACAAACAAAATGGCAGTAACAGTCCTTACTTATCAACAGTAACACTGAATGTAAATGGACTAAACTCTCCAATCAAAAGATGTAGAATCATTGAATGGATAGATATAAAAGTAAGACCCAATTATATGTTGTCTACAAGAAATGCACTTCCCCTATGAAGACACATATCGATTAAAAATAAAGGAATAGAAAAAAATATTCCATGCCAATGCAAATCCAAAAGAGAGCAGGAGTAACTATATTTATATATAACAAAATAGATTTCAAGACAAAAATTATTCAAAAGACTAAAAAGGTCATTTATATAATAATAAAGGGGTCAATCCAGCAACAAGATATAACAATTTTACATATATATGCACCCAACACTGAAGCACCCATATATATAAAGTAAATATTATTAGAGCTAAAGAGAGACATAGACCCTATTACAATAATAGCTGCAGACTTCAACACCCTATTTTCAGCATTGAACAGATCATCTGACAGAAAATCAGCAAGAAAAAAGTGGACTTAATCTGCACTATAGAACAAATTGACCTAAAGATATTTACAGAACATGTTATCCAATGGCTACAGAATACACATTCTTCTCCTCAGCACATAGTTTATTCTCAAGTATAGACCATACGTTATGCCTTAAAACAAGTTTTAAGAAATTCAAGAAAATTGAAATAGTCTTCTGTGTCTTCTCTGACCACAATGAAATAAAACTCAAAATCAATAACAGGAGGAATTTTGAAAATTATACAAACACATGGAAATTAAACAACATGCTCCTGAATGACTGACGGGTCAATGGAAAAATTAAGAAGAAAATTTTTTTAATTCTTTAAACAAATGGAAATGGAGACACAACATATCAAAACCTATGGGATATGGCAAAAGCACCGCTAAGAGGAAAGTTTATGGCAACTAGTGCCTACATCAAAAAAGTAGAAGAACTTCAAATAAACAATTTAATGATGCATCTTAAAGAGCTAGAAAACCCAAAATTAGTAGAAGAAAAGAAATAGTAAAGATCAGAGTGGAAAAAAAAAAATAAAATAGAAGTTAAAAAATACAAAAGATCAGTGAAACAAAAAGTTGGATGTTTGAAAAGATAAATAAAATGAACAAACCTTTAGCCAGACTAACTATGAAAAAAAAAAAGAGAGAAGAGCCAAATAAATAAAATCAGAGCTGAAAAAAGAAACATTACAACTGATACCATGGAAAGTCAAAGGATCATTAGAAACTACTATGAGCAACTATATGCCAATAAATTGGAAAGCCTAGAGGAAATGCATAAATTTCTAGATGCATACAACCTACCAAGATTGTACCATGGAGAAATCCAAACTTAAATAGACCAATAACAAATAACAAAACCGAAGCCATAATAAAAATCTCCCAGAAAAATAAAAAAGCCCAGGACCCAATAGCTTCAGTGCTGAATTTTACCAAATGTTAAAGTATAACTAATACTGATCCTACACAAACTATTCTGAACAACAGAGGAGAAAAATATTTCTAAACTTATTCTTTGAGGACAATGTCACCCTGATACCAAAACCAGACAAAAACACATCAGAAAAAGAGAAGACTACAAGCCAATATCTCTGGTGATACAAAAATCCTGAACAAAATACTGGTAAAACCAAATCCAACAACACGTTAAAATAATCATTCACCATGACTAAAAGGGATTTATCCCAGGGTTGCAAGGATGGTTCAACATATGCAAATGTGATACATCATATCAACAGAATGAAGGACAAAAAACATGTGATCATCTCAATTAATGCTGAAAAACATTAGATAAAATTCAACATCCCTTCATGATAAGAACCCTCAAAACATTGAGTGTAGATGGAACATACTTAAACATAATAACAACCATATATGACAGATCCACAGCTAGTATCAGACTGAATGGGGAGAAACTGAAAGCCTTTCCTCTGAGACCTGGAACATGACAAAGATGCCCACTGTCACCACTGCTATTGGACATAGTACTGGAAGTCCTAGCTAGAGCCATCAGACAAGAAAAAGAAATAAAGGATATCTAAACTGGAATGGAAGAAGTCAAATTATCTTTGTTTGCAGATTATATGCTCTTACATTTAGAAAAATCTAAGGACTCTACCAAAAGCTATTAGAATTGATAAATTCAGTAAAGTTGTAGGATACAAAATCAACGCATAAAAATCAGTAGTGTTTCTGCATGCCAACAGTGAATAATCTAAAAAGGAAATCAAGAAAATAATCCCATTTACAATAACTACATATAAAATAAAATACCCAGGAATAAATGTAACCAAAGAAATGAAAGATGTCTCCAATGAAAGCATGCATTGCTGGTGGCTATGGAAAATGACACATACTCTGAAAAATGGTTCGTCAGTTTCCCCTGATAGAACTTAAGTGTACTTGTCATATGACTCAGCAATAGCGCTCCTGAATAGTTATCCTAGAGAAATAAAGAAATGTATGTTCACATAAAACTATGTGCAAGAATATTCATAGCATCTTCATTTATATTTACCCTAAATTGGAAAAAACTGAAATGATCTGCAATGGATTTAAATGGATGAACAAACTGTTCTACATCCTTACCATGGCACACTACTGAAGAACAGAAAAGAAACAAACTATGGATACATGCAACGTGGTAGACAGAATAATGCTCCCACCTCCCCCCAAAGATGTATATTCTCTATTCGCATTACACAGCAAAGGATTCTATGCCAATTATTCTGGAATTTTCAGATTGATTCATTCTAGTCACAAAACTCTTAAAAACAAAAAATTTTCTGTGGCTAGAGTCAGGGAAAGATGCAGCGGGGAAGTCAGAGATCCCACACGGGAGAGGCACCCTATATACCATTGCTGTAGGTGCACCACATTAAGTATAAAAAGTGATGGAGGCTGGGCGTGGTGGCTCATGCCTGGAATCCCAGCACTTTGGGAGGCTGAGGCAGGTGGATCATGAGGTCAAGAGATCAAGACCATCCTGGCCAACGTGGTGAAACCCCGTCTCCTCTAAAAATACAAAAATCAGCTGGGCATAGTGGTGTGTGCCTGTAGTCCCAGCTACTCAGGAGGCTGAGGCAGGAGAGTCGCTTGAACCTGGGAGATAGAGATTGCAGTGAGCTGAGATTGTGCCACTGCACTCCAGCCTGGCGACAGAGCAAGACTCTGTCTCTAAAAAAAAAAAAAAAAAAGAGGATATGGACAAGCTTTAGGAACAAAGATTAGCTCCCAGCTGACTGCCAGCAAGGGAATGGGGACCTCGTTCTACATCTGCAAGGCACCAAACTTGTCCAACAACCTGAATGAACATGGAAGTGGATTAATCCCAAGTCTCCAGAAGGGAACACAGGCCTTATTTTAGGCTTTATGAGATTCTGAGCAGAGGACCCCATTGAGCCATACCATTCCCAGACTTTTGACTTTGAGAACAATAAATAAGACAAGAAATATGTGAGACAATAAAAGTGCATTGTTTTTAGTAGATAAATTTGTAGTGATTTGAAACAATGACAATAAAAAACTAATTTGTGCAACAACTTGGATGGACCCCAAGAGAAATGTGCTAAGTGAATAAAACCAGTATTGAAAGGTTACATCCTGAATGGTTCCATTTATATAGTGTTTTTGAAACAACAAAATTATACAGATGGAAAACAGATTAATGGTTGTTAACATCTGGAAGGAAAAGAGGGAAGGTGGATTTGATTATAAATGGGTAGCATGAAGGATCCTTGTGCTGATAGATTATTGTGTAACTTGGCTAGCTACACAATCTATACTTGTGGTAAAATTGCATGGAGCTTGATATGGTTTGTCTCTGTGTCCCCATACAAATCTCATCTCGAATTGTAATCCCTACTTGTTGAGGCAGAGACCTGTAATCCCCACGTTGAGGGAGGGAGGTGATTGGATCATGAGGGTCGTCCCCCGCATGCTGTTCTCCTGATACTGAGTGAGTTCTCAGGAGATCTGATGATTTTATAAGGCAGTTTCTCCTGCTCTTGCTTGCTCTCTCTTGCCTGTCACCATGTAAGCCATGCCTGCTTCCCCTTCCACCATGATTGTAGGTCTCCTGAGGCTTCCCCAGTCATACAGAACTGTGAGTCAATTAAATCTCTTTCCTTTATAAATTCCCCAGTCTCAGGAAGTTATTTACTGCAGTGTGAGAATGGGCTAATACAGAGCTCAGTACATACACACGTATACACACATCGGTGCATATAAGTGGATACAATCTGAATAATGTCAATATCACTGTCACTATCTCATTTGTGATATTGCACTACAGTTATGCATGACATTATAATTGGGAGAAACTGGGCTAAGGGCACGAGAGTTTCTTTATTATTTCTCAGAACTAGATGTGATTCTAAAATTGTCTCAAAATAAAAAAGTTAATTTAGCAAAGACAGTAGATATAAAAACATATTTTAAAGTAGTATTTATTATTTTAAATTTATATATTTATGATACAAAAACTATTGTCCTCATTTAAACAATGGAGTGAAATATGTCAGATCTTTATCACTGATAAAGATCAGCACCCTTATCCATTAGGAGAGCTTTTGTCCCTCTTAGGTTGGGTGCCACCAGTTGGAAGTCACTGCTCTAAATGAGACCTCAAAATGAGCTGAGATGTAAGATAAAGTTCATCTCTACTGTTTCTTGCTGTTCACTTGTGCTTGCATTGTTAGAACTGTCTTCCAGCCACAGTTTTCCTCTAGGGATCTCTTTAAGACACTTAGTTATGACTGTTAGTTAAAACTAGATAATAGAATTCACAAATCTACTTCACAGTATATATCATTTTTCTATCACTGTTCTAACAAATTATAGCAGAGTTAATGGCTTCAGATAACACAAATTTGTTATCTTACCATTCTAGAGGTCAGAAGTCTAAAATGGATCTCACTGGACTAAACTCAAGGTGTCAGTAGGGCTATGTTTATCTGGAGGCTCTAGAAGAATCTGTTTCCTTGCCTGCTCCAGTTTTCAGAGGCTGCCTGCATTCTTGGCTTGTGGTCCCTTCCAAGGCCCCCTCCAAGAATCACATTACTCTGACTCTGCTTCAATTGCCACACTCTTTCTTTGACTGTGACCTTCCTCCCTCCCTTGTTCTTTATTTTAAAAAACCGTGGTAATTACACTGGGCTACCTAGATAATCTCCCTATATCAAGATCCTTTACTTAACCACATCTGCACTATTCCTTTTGCCATGTAAGGTAACATATTCACGGGTTCTGATGATTACATCTTTTGGGTGGGGAGGTGAGGGAAGTGTTATTCTGCTTGCCAACAGTACATACACATACTGCAGCATGTTGCCATGTGCAGAATGTGTACGGATGTGTGAGGATACCATTATCACTCTATTGTGTGGTACCGGTACGCTGGCCTCAGGATATCTCAGGTACCAATCCCATGACAATTTCATACGCACACTTAGAAAGGCATTGGATTTAATTCATTATTAAACATCAGTAGGGCTTAACGTCTTTTTGGGTTTTTGTTTGTTTAAACACAATTACACATACAAGTTCTAATATCTTCTTTCTATGCTTTAATTTATTGCTTTTGTCTCTCTTAGGTTGGGTGCCACCAGTTGGAAGTCACTGCTCTAAATAACCAGTAGTTAACAACAACTTCTTACATGTGTATAGCATTGTACAATTTACAGACTGCTTTCAGAGTGTCTTAGTTCATTCAGATTGCTATAGCATAATAACAAACACACATATTTCTCACAGTTCTAAAGGCTGGGAAGTCCAAGTTCAAGGTGCCACTTCTTGTTTCATAGACCACTATAGTCTTGGTCTGTATTTACATGGTGGAATGATGATGAGGGAGCTCTCTGGGATCCCTTTTATAAGGGTGCTAATCCATTAGGAGATCTCTACTCTCACGACCTAATTAGTTCCCAAAGGCCCCACCTCCTAATATCATCACCTTAGGGCTTAGGATTTCAACATATGAATTTTTCAGTGGGGAAGGGTGGGGCGGGGGAGGCGGCGGAGCATAAAAACATTTAGTCCATAGCAAACATTGCTTTTTTTTTTTTTTTGGAATTATTAATTCCATGCAAGCAACACTGTGAAGTAGATGCAATTTCCATTTTATAGATGAGGCATCTCAAGCTCAGAGAAGTTCAGTACCTTGACTAAAGACAAAACTATAACAAAGCTGATGAAGAATTACAATCCTTCATTATAGCCCACAGTTCAATAACAACACTGAATAAGGGTTGTGGGTAAATAAGGAATGAAGATTTCTGTCTCCAGAGAGAAGGCATCCCAAGTCTTTGGGAGACAGCAGTAGAAGTGGCAGTAAATGCAGGTAAACCTTGTTACAAACAAGTTTATATCAAAGTACCAACTAATGAGACATCAACTGATTTCCTCATGCTCAGAGCCTGTACATGACAAGAACCAAGTTCAGTATCAAAAGTTGGTGTGCCTCAAAGACTCTACAATAAAGAAAAGCTTTACTGTTCTAAGTAAATTTTCTTTTGTATTTCATGAGCTCACAAGCACTTCTAGCATTTTTCCCCCTTGGCTTTCTTTTGGAGAGGACATTACAAAATGACAGTGATTTGATGACAGACATTCTTTTTCCCCAAGTGGTTCAGAGCATTCCAGAGGATACAAGGCTATTTTTATTCAGTGAGACTTGGAAGTCTTGGTGGGAAAAGCTCTGCAGTGCTGCTGTCCTTCTGATAAAAGACACAAATGTGTTCTTGAACAATCTTGAAAGGATAACACAGCTCATGGGAAATCCAGGAAATGCAGATGTTATTACTATACGAGAATTACAAGACGTGATCTTAGAGATAATTTGGTACAGTGTGACTGAGTAGCAGAAGAATATGGAAATTTGTAACTGATAAATACTGACAGCTGGGCCAAATTTTGAGAAGTAGTTTGAAAGGTTTAATGGACAGATTACCTAAAGGCATTTAATGGATTTTAGCTCCAATACTGACTTATTTTAATAAAGTAAATGCTAATTTGGGCCTCATGCATTCTTTAATATATCCAATTCATGAGGTTGGAAACATTGATCTTTATATTGGTGAGAAACAAATTAATTAGACCTGTAAATGGCTCTCAAAATACAAATCATAAGAACCAAATATTTGAAAGTGACTTCAAGACTGGCTTGCAAAGAGTGTGTAAGTTTCTATTTGCTGGTATAATTACCCATTTGCAAGAGTTGTATATACAGGCCAAATCTCCTAATTGATTTAGTTAGAAAGTAACATTGAGGTCACATTACATTAGCAAGGGGAAATGGAAAGCAGAATTATTTACCTTAATACTATAAACGAGAATAAACAAATGATACTCTAATTATCTGATTCTTTCAAATGAGACATTTGAGCTATAAATAATCTGAATTGCATGGTTACTAAATTTCACATTGACAAACTAGACAGTCTCAGAGTCGGAAAGCCAGTTAGATACAGCTGAATTTGCCAGTATGTGGCTTACCTATTAATACATAGGCCAAGTACTTGACTAGTTTTTTAACTTTCCAGTTTTATAAAAATGAAACCAAAATAGTCAAAATACTACTTTCATAACTGCCAACTAATTCATAGTTACAGCAACTGGAAAATAGAGTAGCATGTAGGCATCAGTTGAAAACAATGATATTATTAGATTTTCTTTACTACTGTAATATTTCTGGACTTCCCAGTTTCATAAATTTGAAAAATTTAGAAAATATCTTGCTGTAAATCCATACTACAGATTACTCAAAGGATTGGGAATATGATTCAAGAGGAAATTCTTTAGATCTCGGATAATTCACTTTTATTTTTCAAGGGCTTTTGTTTCAAGGATACCTGAAAATCATAAAGTCAGATGAGATTTCAGAGTTACTTAATCTAGTGGTACCTATCCACCAGTCATTAGATCTGTGCTGGGCTGCCTGCCTACACATTTTTAGCTAATTTCCATATCTTCAGACAAGAAAAATGTTTTCCAAGGAAAACACCCTTTTGGATATTTTTTTAAGTGCAATTTCTGGGCCCTGTGCTAGATTTTCCAACTGAGCAAATTTACAAGTGAATCCCTGGAATCTGATTTATTTATTTGATTGTTTGTTTGTTTGTTTATTTTTGAGGCAGAGTCTCACTCTGTCACCAGGCTGGAGTGCAGTGCTGGGATCTCAGCTCACTGCAACCTCCACCTCCCGGATTCAAATGATTCTCCTGCCTCAGCCTCCCAAGTAGTTGGGACTACAGGAGTGTGCCACCACGTCTAGCTAATTTTTGTTTTTTTAGTAGAGACGAGGTTTCACCATGTTGGCCAGGATGGTCTCCATCTCTTGACCTCATAGTCCGCCCGTCTTGGCCTCCCAAAGGTTTGGGATTACAGGTGGGAACCACCGTGCCCGGCCATCTGTATTTTTAAAAAGCTTCCCAGGTGATTTTATGATCCAACCATTTGTGGAAACCACTGATGTTAGTCCGACCTCTTGGCTTTCCAAATGCAAAATCTGAGGCCCACCCTGTTCCAGATGAGCAAATGAGGGAGGGGAACTCAGAGCCCTGACTTCTAATTCATTTTCTTGTGTTTCCTATTCACTAGGCACATCTGCTCATCAAATCTTTCCCACCCCCTCTGAATTCAGAACAAGAGGAGGTACACATATGTCTACAACAATTTCTCAACACTAAAGACTGTTGATATGCTGGGGGAGCAAGTGGCATCTCCTTCCCTGGAAAATTTTAAAACCAAGAGAACAAGTTTACCTGGCTGATAATTTATCATTGAAATCCTGTCTGAAGAGAGGGAGACGGGCTAGATAATATTTTATCGCTTTTAGCTCTAACTTTCCTTCCGTGCTCCTGTAATTTAGTAACATAAGGACCCATTTGTACTGTCACACACTTTCTTTTCTTTTTAAGATGGTTTCTCCAGGAGCTTTCATGTGTGGAGAAGCTTACTCTCTTCCTCCTTCTTCTATTTAGCATTTCTTATCTGAAAGGAGGACTGCACTGTAAACACTTACGTAAGTAAAACTCATGCCTTTGGCACACGCCTGCCACTTTCAGATCAAACCTACAGATAACCTAAGTGGCTGCGCTGGCAGCTGCTTTAGCATAAATACAACAGCACCACCTTGTGCTGTGTTTCTGGGAGAATTCACCACTTCGGCAGGACAAAGACTTGGGCCAGGAAGGGTGGGTCAGGATACAGCAACAGGCCCTTTACTTTCACTACTGGGAGCGAGTGCTAGCCATTTCTAGAAGCCATTTTGTTCCCAGCCTATAGTTTTCTTCTATAAATTATGTAATTTTTAAAATATGAAAGGTAGCTGAGAAATGGAAATTCAGAAATAAACATATATTCATAGAAGCCTGGGGCCGGGCACGGTGGCTCCCACCTGTAATCCTAGCACTTTGGGAGGCGGAGGCAGGTGGATCGTTTGAGGTCAGGAGCTTGAGATCAGCCTGGCCAACATGTTGAAATCCTATCTCTACTAAAAATACAAAAATTAGCTACTCGGGAGGTGTTACACGCTTGTAGTCCCAGCTACTCAGAGGCACACGCCTGTAGTCCCGGCTACTCAGGAGAATCACTTGAATCCAGAAGGTGGAGGTTGCAGTGAGCCAAGAACAGACAGTTGCACTCCAGCCTGGACGACAAGAGTGAAACTCCATCTCAAACAAAGAAAATAATAATAATAATAAAAGCCTGGGCAAACACAGTGCTTTAGTACATACTATAGAAGAAAAAGTTAATGTCAACTTTTATTGCAAAACTTGGTAGTAAATGTACATGTAATGCTATTGTGATTTAACACTTTCTCTACAGATTCTCCCATATTTGGGGAGGTAGCTTTTAAACTATGCATTTGCCTATTAAGGAAAGGAAAGAATGTTTCACTTTTTCATAACCATTCCAGGTGAGCTTTGTTTTCCCCAAGTATAGTTGTAGGTTCACATATATATATATGAATATGTTTAATATTCATATTATACTTTGTTTTCTCTGAGCATGGTTGTAGATTCATAAAATATATGTGTACATATATAATATACATATGCATATATATATTTATATCTTCATTATGGGCCAAGCTGAAAATTTAATATGTGAATATCAACATGGGACTGAAAGATCATACTTTAAAGACCAGAAAATCAAAATATTTGCTAAACAAGTATGTCAAATGTCTGATATTTTCACCAGAAAGAACATGACTAATTAAGGAAGATTGTTTTCAGTTGTAATTTGAAATGTCAAAATTAGTGTAACAAATCAGCAATTCTTTGTCTCTGAAATCATCTGGAAAATTGAGCTGAGGCCTTACAAGCTGTACATTATTACGGGATGAGAAGTTACAGGATTAGGAAGTAGCAAACTGGCATTTGAGTCCTTGCTGGGATTGGCCATGCAGAAAAACTTACCCAGAAAGTCCTGTAGAAAGCTCAGTATTGCCACTTTTAGTTGTAAAAGAGGTTTGGTCTTCAAAGTTTATTTGCCATTGTTCACCCTGTCTTCAGTGTGTACATTTACTGTGCTGAGCTAACAACTTGAATTAGACTCTGCAAATAAGAAGAAAAAAATATTTCTTAGTTCCTCCTGTTCTTTCTCGTGAAAAGACAATTAGCATATTTGATTAGGCAATATTTCTATTTTTGGTTTTTTTTAATATTGTATGCTCCAGTTAAATTATCATCTAGTTTATAAAAATACTAAATGTATAGTTACGAAGGGTGCACTACAATTTTAAAGACGTGGAATATTCAGGTGTGAATAATGAACTTGATGGGCATCCAGTAAATACCAGTTGACCAAAAAAAAAAAAAAAAATGCTCCTCTTCTTCAAAGATGGTATGAAAAACTCCCAAGGGCTATTCCATTCGTATACTTGTCAGTCACTTGACTTCTTTCCCCAACCCTGCACTCCGGATCACGTCCCATCAAATGGCCCCCACCTGGAACAGAATGTTAATTTCACACTTGCTCCAAACGTTCTTCTCTCTTCCATTAGACTTAAACTTAAATTTTATTTTTGGTAGAATTTGAGTTCCAGAGAGAGTATGGACTTAATTTTGAGGGGCTCTTAATTCCGTACCTCCAGCCAGAGGGCTTCCAGCTACATGGTTTTTTTGGTCACAGGACAAAGAAAGTACTGTGGATAGTGTAAAAATAATAATTTCCTACAGTGGTAGAATAATTTTAGAAAGTACTAGTGTTTATTAATTGGGTTGTGTATTGGTCTGCTTGGGCAACCTTACTGCGGTGTCTTCACAATGGCCAGATGTATACAAACATGATAACAACCATGAAGGAAAACATTTAGTTGAAAGCACTGCAATACAAGTGAGTCCAATATATGTCAGGTATAACACAAAGCATCTTCTTTACGTGGGTTTTACTACTTTCTTTTTTTTGAGACAGAGTTTCGCTCTTGTTACCCAGGCTGGAGTGCAATGGCGTGATCTCGGCTCACCGCAACCTCCGCCTCCTGGGTTCAAGCAATTCTCCTGCCTCAGCCTCCTGAGTAGCTGGGATTACAGGCACGCGCCACCATGCCCAGCTAATTTTTTGTATTTTTAGTAGAGATGGGGTTTCACCATGTTGACCAGGATGGTCTCGATCTCTTGACCTCGTGATCCACCCGCCTCGGCCTCCCAAAGTGCTGGGATTACAGGCTTGAGCCACTGTGCCCGGCCAGGCTTTACTACTTTCTAGCACACTCTTACAGCACTCTTAGATAGGTATCCATGCTGTAAGACACAGCGCAGTGAAAGGAGAAAGTAGTGACAGAATATTTTTCCCCTTAATGTAAATTGTGAAGGAAAATAATTCCTTTACAAAAAATCCCGTAGCCTAAACTCCACATTTTCAAAAGTCCTTAGATCCATGGCAAGTTTCCATGGAGAACAGATTGAACTCTCTCATGTAGAAGAATAGCCTACTTGTTTTCAGAAGAAACGCGGGAAAAGTGCCTGAAACCACACCCACTAATGATATCAACCATTTCCAGGAGGAAGGCTCGCCCATAAGAATGGTGCCAGCTTGGCTGGATGGGGAAAGCACGATGGTGGCCCCACCCATGAAGTCAGCCCTGGGCCCTGACCGTACAGAACCTTCACACTGGGTTTTTTAAGGACCAGTTGCAACCCTGTCACCTCCCTCCCTACAGCCCAAACTCAATGCTGACTTTGACCTTCCTTCCTGCCCCTGCTGGGTCCGCATGCCTCAGCACTGTAGCAAAAGAAAGCTGGATTTTTTCCAGGAATAGCTTCAGACTTGCTCAGATGAAAGGCAGGCTGCTGGGGTGAGGCGATCTTGTTATTAATCAACCTTGATTTGCAGAAGATGACACAGTTGCCAGGCCTATGCTCTAAGTATCCTTTCAGTGGTGTTGAAAGTCAAACATTATTCAGCTAGGTTCTAAGCAGGTGCTTTAAATCACGCTAAAGCTGGTGCCGTTTCAGTGCTAGAGACAGGAACTAAAAACCCATAACGTGGGCAACTATGGTGAGCTTGTCATTGTGAACTCAGAGCACCTGTTTGTGCTTCTAAAGCTGAGCTCATGTAGAGGAAGCACAGCGCTATCGGAATACAGCAGGACTGAGTCTGTCCAGTTTGACTTCAAAGGCATTTAAGTGAAAATTAGCTTTAAACAGTCAATGCTGAGGAGAGAAGAGACTCTGGAAATCTATAATCTAATTCCTTGGGGAGCATTTCTGGTTTAGTAAGTTGTAGAACATATTGCCCATCTTAGACAATCATCTGTGTAAAATGTCCTGACCAAAATCCGGCTAGGCCGTGCCAGGACTCCTAGCATTCAATGTCCCCTCAGTGAGTGCACATTTGACTTTTCTAATGGTGCAGCATTTGTCTGGACCCATGGTCAGAGTCAGTTCTACCCTTTGATAAATTGATTTTGTTTTGTTTTCTAATTCATAGCTGTAAACAATCTACACAAATGGCATATTGTCTAAATCGTAAAGTGTTGAGATGACATTTCATTTGTTTTCTGTTCCATTGAGAAATGCAAAGGTTAAGGACTTCAGTGTCAAATGGATCAAGATTCAGACTCCAGTTTAGACACTTATAAACTGTTGCCATTCTAAGCAGTTCGCCTAACCTCTTAAAACTTCGGTTTTCCTCATTTGTAAGATGGAATCATTATAATAATACCATGCACGAGCCAAAACCTTTTCAGTCACAAATGCCAGAGGCCTAGGCCAGAGTGTCTAAGGTGCTCTCTAAGTGGCGGAGAGCTGCAGACGTAGTGGGAATAGTAGCAGCAAGAATGTTAGGAACAGTACAGTATGTTGTCTTTCTGAAACAGACTGCTCTTGACAAAAAGAATCCTATCATACACCTCTATGGCATCTCTCAGCACTTCCGGCTCGGGGCGCAGGCAACAGTCAGCGCTAGCTGAAATGTACTGACATGAATGAGTTGCGCATCATTACATTTTCCCAGCTAGGATAATGGAACAGAGAGGCAAGGTTACCAACTCTTTTCAAGAGAGAGACATGTTCACACACACAGAGTGCTTCATTAGAAACACAGAAATAAGAACTTCCTCTGCCGCAAAGGGTGTGAGACACTTTAGGGTGAGGGGGGGAGTGGTGGGGAGTAGTGGCGGGGAAGGAGATGAAGCAGAACCATTACAACGTGGGCCAAAGAACAAGATGGAACAAAAAGAAGGGAACTCATATTTGCTGAGCGTTATGTGTCAGCACTTTACACAAAATCCTCACTCTACCCTGACATTTAAGTCCTGTTAGCCTCAGAGAGCTTAAATAAACCTGCCCAAAGTCCCACACCCAATAAATGGTAGAACTCAAAATTGTACTTAGGGCTGTCTGCCTTCAAATGTGGGTTCACTCACAGCCTCCTGCCAACACGCTGTTGTATCAGAGTGCTCAGGATTTTTATGCCATTTCAATGTCTCCTCCAGCTGCCCCCACTTCCTCACCCTTCACACAGATGATGCATAATTTATCATTTGAACCAGCACTGGAAACTAGAAGAGGGAGCTGTTTCTACAGGACAACACGCCAAAGTAGCAGTGTCCCGGGCAACACTGGACAGTGAGTCACACCACTCAAAAGAGTTGTCTACACTCGGAACTTCTCAGCCCTCAGGCACTCTTATGCCATTTACTCTCTAAATGCTCTCTCTGGCTACGGTCACCAAGGACCTCCATGTCCCTAAATCACAAAGATGTTTTAGTCATTATTTTATTTAATTATTAGACTATTCTTTTTTTCTTTATTATTATTATTATTATTGTTTTTTTTGAGACTGAGTCTCACTCTGTCACCCAGGCTGGAGTGCAATGGCATAATCTCGGCTCACTGAAACCTTCGTCTCCCGGGTTCAAGTGATTTTCCTGCCTCAACCTCCTGAGTAGCTAGGATTACAGGCATGCACCACCTGGCTAATATTTTTTTGTACTTTTAGTAGAGACAGAGTTTTGCTATATGGTCTTGAACTTCTGAGCTCAAGTGATCCACCCACCTCAGCCTCCCAAAGTGATGAAATTACCGGTGTGAGCCACCGCCCCATGCTGACTTACTAAATTATTCTGATGACTTCCTTTTGTTTGCTATTCCACATCTCCCTGGCTTTTGGGATACAGTACTACACTAGTCATCCTTCAAAACTACTTCTAGTTTTTCTAACCTGTGATCTTCTACTCAACTTTTAAGTTCAGAGCCCCTTAAGGCTTGGCCAGAGACCTTCTTTATTTTTAAAAAAGTATTTATTTCTATACGGGAACCTCAGCTCTCCTGAAGGCTTCCCATAAAAATCTTTAAGTTAATTACCATAAAATTTACCTTCCTACTCCAGATCTTTCATTTTAGCCCCAAGCCAGTGCTTTACTCAACATCACTGCTTGGATACTTCACAGGAACATCAATTTCACTAAGCCTAAAATTCATCTCCTCCTCCCAACCCCAGCAACTCAATTTTCTTCTAATGACCACTAGTGCAGTAAAAGGTGCTGCCCTCCACCCAAGTGTGTAGATGAGAAATGTGAGAAGCACGCTCACCCATCTAAACCCAAGGAATGGACTTAGAGACATAAAGAATAGCAGAGATCGTTAATGACAGTCTTGCAAGATCAGGTGTCTGATGGGCAGGCACACCCGGTATGCTTACAACAAGCAATTTATCCCCTAGCATGCCAGTCCCTTCCCTGGTTCCTCATAGGCTGAGTACTATGGGGTTACAATCATCCCGGACGTCACCTATTGGTTGTTGGGTTGGGGCTTTTAGGTGTGTTTTTTTTTTTAGAGTTCTCTTGCTGCATTTTGTTGCAGCCCATAATGCACTGCAATGATGGTCAGCTCTGGGGCTGTACAAGTACTTGACTTAGGACGCAGGTAGTCAGGCAGGCTGATAAGAATAGATAAAGCGAGCTATTTTGCAGGTTAGTACACTTTCATTCTAGATGAAACTCGTTGGTTTAGGGTAACTTGTGTGGTTTAGACTAAACTCCTGTGAGGGTAACTAAGGGGACCATGACAGACAGGCACCAGGGCGGGGGCATGGTGTATCCTGTTTTTCCACAGTTTGCAGGCACAAGCCTATGTGAAGCACGTTGTCTTAGAAATGGACCACCATGGCTGGGCGCGGTGGCTCAAGCCTGTAATCCCAGCACTTTGGGAGGCCGAGGCGGGTGGATCACGAGGTCAAGAGATCGAGACCATCCTGGTCAACATGGTGAAACCCCGTCTCTACTAAAAATACAATACTAAAACTAGCTGGGCATGGTGGCGCGTGCCTGTAATCCCAGCTACTCAGGAGGCTGAGGCAGGAGAATTGCCTGAACCCAGGAGGCGGAGGTTACAGTGAGGTGAGACTGCACCATTGCACTACAGCCTGGGTAACAAGAGCGAAACTCCATCTCAAAAAACAAAACAAAAAAAAGAGAAGTGGACCACCATATACATTATTTCCTCAGTAATGTAGGAAACAAACGCTTCTTCCTCACCTACCACATACAATTGATCGTCAGTGTTATGTGTACTTCTAAATGTCCATCTCTCTATTCTTCGGCCACCATCCTAGTTCAAGCCAACATCATTTGTGCCCCAATTATTATAATGGCCTCGAAACCCTCTCTTTACTTTTACTCTTGCCGCCCCTAGCTGTCAGCTGCCGCCCCTTTTCCTCTCTTGCTTTGGCACAACGCTCTTTCTCCCTCTCTTCAGCCCTACTAGTCTATTAGTTCCTCATTTCATTTTTCTTCTTACTTTAGAAGCTTAACATCCGGGCGCGGTGGCTCAAACCTGTAATCCCAGCACTTTGGGAGGCCGAGGCAGGTGGATCACGAGGTCAAGAGATCGAGACCAGCCTGGTCAACATGGTGAAACCCCGTCTCTACTAAAAATACAAAAAATTAGCTGGGCATGGTGGCACGTGCCTGTAATCCCAGCTACTCAGGAGGCTGAGGCAGGAGAATTGCCTGAACCCAGGAGGCGGAGGTTGCAGTGAGCCGAGATCACGCCATTGCACTCCAGCCTGGGTAACAAGAGCGAAACTCTGTCTCAAAAAAAAAAAAAAAAAAGAAAAGAAAAAGAAAAGAAAAGAAAAGAAAGAAGCTTAACATGTTCTTTTCCTTCATACTGGGTAACTCCTTCATCCTCTAGGTCTGAGATTGGATGGCCTGTCCTCAGAGAAGCTGTTGAGACCCCTAACCTAGGCTGAGTTTCTGTGTCAAACACTTCCATGGCTCCCTATGCTCTGCTTTTGAAACATTTATTAAAATCATTGTCTCAATCTTGCTCTGTAGCACAAAGACTTCATTAGATATTGACATTATTTGAATGCAATCATTCCACAGCATCACGTAAAGCCATCATTCACGTCCAGTGGCCGGGATGGACCACAGGTCCATGATCTTGTGATGTTGCTGGCTCACTCACTCCGAACTTGATGGTGACTCAAAAGCTACTCAGGAGGCTGAGGCAGGAGAATTGCCTGAGCCTAGGAGGCGGAGGTTGCGGTGAGCCGAGATCGCGCCATTGCACTCCAGCCTGGGTAACAAGGGCGAAACTCCGTCTCAAAAAAAAAAAAAAAAAAAAAAAAAAGTTTGCGGTGGGGAAGTTTGATGAGCCTGAAGGGGCCAAAGGAAGAGATAGATGCTGTGAAAGACTCCACAGATTTGAAACTTAAGCTGCTGATCTAGTCAGGTGACAGACACAGGCCAGCCAGCCAGCCAAACAGGTAGACAGACACAGGTTGCTGGTAAGGCAATTAACAAATTAGAAAAAGCATGCTCTGTGCTGAGTAAAATCAAGAGATCTGTTAATGGCGATGTCTTATTCAATGATGGGTGAGGAAGTATATGAAGAAGTGACAAAGATCCCAAATCTCTGTGACACACACCTACATAATCTCATGCCATGTGTAATGATAGCATTAAATATAAAAGGTGATTATGTGCCTACATAACATATAACTTTAAACTGATAGGACAGGCTTTAGGCACAGTGTATGGTGTTTTATCTTAATACTAATGTTATTTATTTATTTATTTATCTTGAGACGGAGTCTCGCTCTGTTGCCAGGCTGGAGTGCAGTGGCGTGATCTCAGCTCACTGCAATCTCTGCTTCGCAGGTTCAAATGATTCCCCTGCCTCAGCCTCCCGAGTAGCTGAGACTACAGGTGTGCACCACAATGCCTGGCTAATTTTTTGTATTTTAGTAGAGACAGTGTTTCACCATGTTGGCCAAGATGGTCTCAATCTCCTGATCTCATGATCTGCCTGCCTCAGCCTCTCAAAGTGCTGGGATTACCATGAGTTACCATGCCTGGCCACTACCATTATTCTTTATGTAATTATTGGCATTTAAATTAAGTATTAGTTTTCACATCATAATTTATCTAAACACTTGCACTGTATATTCTTGATACATCTAAGTACTTTAAAATCTCATTTGTTGGCAATTATGAAGCACTTTTATATTTCTAAATTACATATTCTATTAAAAAGCGTTTTAATTTAAACGTAGTGTGATGCCATAAAATATGATATTTGCATGTCAGTTTTATAGCTATCAAAAATTACTACGGTGTATAAATCGAGCTTTACTTTGATGCCAGTGTTCTTTTGCCCAGAATTGATGTTTCTGGAATATTCAGCAGTGTTAGAGTGTTTCTGTCAAAACTGTGCTGACATTCTCTCTTAGAGAGCCCGTTAGCACTGGGGATGAGGGTGAGATGGGAGTGGATGGCTCCAATGATAGAGCTACACTTCTAGCAGATGGAGAAAAGTAGGGCTGGCCTGGTAAAAGGTAATGTGAAGACAGGTTTCAGGAGGAGGTGCTCAAAGGTAATCATGGCAGATGAAGTGTGGAGATAATTCCCTGAGTTGTATCTACACAAAACCAGGTGCCCTGTGAAGGGAGAACTATTAGTTGCTTTAATAGTTTCAAACATAACTAAACATATATCCCAAACTATTAAATAAGGCAAAGAGACCTTGGAGAAAATGGAAACCCTTACCCAAAGAGTTAAAGAAACCAATGACTACCAGAAATTCTTGAGTTTGCAGGATAGCAGATAAAAAATAAACAACTTGCTGAAACACCAAAACTCCCTCTGCTTATGAGATAAAAGTACTGGCTGAAATGGATTGGAACCAATATGGCTGACTGGAGTCTGTGCAGAATCAGCTTGCTGATGTCACAACTAGAATTTCCACCATTTATTTTAATTCTCCTCGAAATTGCACATGTGACCCATGAGATAGCATGAAGAGATGACTGCATGTGTCTAAGGACCTTCCAGACCTCCCTTTCCTTCTACCAATCACCTATTAATCTCAAAATCCACTCTCTGAAACTTTCCACTGAAAACACTGCTTTGAAGCCAGTATAGAGAGAAAGATTTGAGCCTGACACTCTTCTTGCGAGTCAACTTGCAATATAAAGCTTTTCTTTTCTCAGAAACCCTGTGTCCTAGCATTGGCTTCTAGTGCATGGGGCAGTGTGCCCCTTTTGCTGAATAACAAAACTATAATTCGTTTTCTAATGGCTCAGCTGGAAATATCCACAGCAGTCATTTTGTTCTCCTTTTCTTAGACTACATATTTAAAAACCAGAGCCCAAGGGTATGGAACTATTTTGGCTCTTGCCTGATACCACAGAGAAATGATTTTCAGGAGATGCTCACAGACAACTAAAACATGCAGTGAAATGAACTGATGCTATTTAAACAGGCAAAGAGAAAGCTGAGAGATAATTTTATCACAATGAAAATGATAATTAATGGCACATATAATAAATAACATGTAACTATTTTATCAAACAAGCTAGATTTAAGAGGGTATAAAAGCACTTTTATTCTTTATCATCATTCTCTCTTGAAGAGCTCCTTTGCTGCCCCTGAATGAAACCTTAGGGAATTACCATAGTCCTTCTAGACCAGGCCAGTCTCATGTCATAATCACAACATTGCAGACTCTCCCCTAAAGCATTTTTTCCTATCCTCCAGCTCGTGTTGGCATAGGCTGCTTATTCTCCTTTTACTTTCCCCACCTCCACAGGGCTGGCAGAGGCAGGAGAGTGTTAGGTAGATAAGGTATAAAATGATCTCGCTTGGCTGCCATGGGGCTCAGAACACACCGCCCCAAAATATGCCACCTTGGCATACTGATTATTTAAAGATGAAGGAATTTGAGAAAACAACAAAAATAAAGTCACTCCGACCTTCCCCTACCCTTCTTCCCTAAAGCAGGTCATAAAACCTAGGAAGGATTTTCTGACCTTTCCCTAAAGTAGGTTCTAAGACCTTCATGTGAGAGGTGTCCTCACTATACCTGGGGAGAGAGGAATATCCTAATCTCTGAAGACAGAGGGACACTGGGAGGAATCTGAAGACACAGGCCTTGCTAAGTTTCCCATTTATTACCCTTACCTCACACCCTTTTTTGCTCTATCATATTTCTACATGACTCTCCACTCCTCATCTAACTTAGCATAAAAACACTCAGTTTTTAATGACGTGTTTCTTTAGGTCTTCATTTCCTTATGAAGGCTCTGGTGTCATATAAAACTTACATTAAATACATTTGTATGCTTTCTCCTGTTAATCTGTCTTTTGTTATACGGGCCTCAGCCACAAACCTAAGAAAGGAAAGAAAGGTATTTTTTCTCCCCTTTAGCTCATATGGCTGTGATCTGGTATTGGTGTTTTCTGAATGTGGCAGTTTCCAAATTCTAATTACTTGTGGGCTGTTTAGGGGTTCTCTGGAGACTGTTTCCTCCATATTCTACCCTCTGGCTTGCTGCTGATACTTTTTACCCTCAATCACCTGCTTCCTCTGCTGGGCCTTCTCATCCCTTTTAGAAGGTGACTTGGGGCACAGACCCTTTTAAAAAGACGCAAGACTGGTCCTCTCCTTTAGGTCCACCACCAGCTCTAGGGAAAACCAGAGCGTCTTTCATTGCTTCACCAAACTCTGGAGTGGACTGTTTAGTCCATAACTGTGGCACTCTCCCCTTTCACTAGGCCAGGGAAGCCTCGCATCCTTGACTCTTCAGGCCTGTGTCAGATACCAGTTTCTGCTTTCCTCAAATTCTAGAGAATGAGTGTCAAGCTCTCTGAGTGGCTTTCTTGAAACCACATTCCCTCAGCTTCAGGTAGAAGGAAGCGCACTTCGTCCATTATTGGGCATGCTGGTAAAGAGCCTACAAAGCGCACTGACAGCACCCTTTCACACAGTCCTCACTACCAGCAAATTCATGGCTCATCATCCCGGAATGGGTGATGGACTAATGCTGACTAAATCCATCTCGTCATAGTTTCACATGCCTCCAATAAATCATGTTGGAGCATTTGGTGCCTACTATTTTGTTCTCATTTTTGAGGCCTCTGTTGATACTCCAAGATAGCAGAAGAATTGGTTATGCACAGATGGCCCAAGGCCATGCCCCCATTATGTCTACATAGTAGCCAAATTCTAAATTATCTCTGAAAGACCATGGTTATTCAATCAAACAGGAATCTAGGTACTGCTTCAAAGGCACGTTGCAGATGTAATTAAGGTTTCTAATCAACTAATTTTAAAATATGGAGGTTATCCTGGATTATCCAGGTATGCTCATTGTAATCACATAAACCCTTAAAGGCAGTGAGAAGAGTGAAAATCAGCCGGGCACAGTGGCTCATGCCTGTAATCCCAGAACTTTGGGAGGCCTAGGCAGGTGGATCACAAAGTCAGGAGTTTGAGATCAGCCTGGCCAACATAGTGAAAATCTGTCTCCAATAAAAATACAAAAATTATCCCTGCATGATGGCATGCACCTGTAATCTCAGCTACTTAAGGCAAATTGCTTCAATCCGGGAGTCGGAGGTTGCAGAGGGCCAAGATTGTGCCACTGCACTCCAGCCTGGATGACAGAGCAAGACTGTTGGGAAAAAAAAAAAAAAAAAAAAATCTCTGACCATTGAACAGGCCCCAGACACAAAAACTTCTTATCTGAGCAATTTAGAAGAGAGCAAAGACCACCTGGTGACCATCAAACAGGCCACCTGGAGGCAAAATTCCTTAGCCGGGAATTTAGAAGTAATCAAACTTTCCTAGTATCTAAAGTTAGCATCTGATTCCAGGCCTCTTTCAACTTTTATGAGTAACTACAATTTCTATACATTTCTGGAATGCCATGCTGAAACTAATTTTTTTTTTTTTTTTTTTTTTTTTTTTTGAGACAGAGCCTTGCTCTGTCACTCAGGCTGGAGCGCAGTGGCACGATCTCGGCTCACTGCAATCTCTGCCTCCAGGTTCAAGCGTTCTGCCTCAGTCTTCCAAGTAGCTGGGACTACAGGCATGTGCCACCGTGTCCGGCTAATTTTTTGTATTTTTAATAGAGATGGGGTTTCACCATATTGTCCAGGCTGGTCTCGAACTCCTGATCTGATTAGAATACCTCGGGCTCTTAAAGTGTTGAGATTACAGGCGTCAGCCACAGTGCCCAGCCAGCTCATTTTACACCCCTAAGCTCTTGCCTTAAGGTCCATAAATGTTCCTAAGAAAAATCCACCACGGGGCACTCAGTCCTCTCGCTGAGGCACCCCACTGCACCCTTTTGCAGCATTCTTTCTAATACACTTTGCGTTTTCAAACCTATATTGTTGTCAGTAAATTCCTTTTACCAACCTGTGAATCGACCACTTCCCGGTGCCAGGGCTCTGACCCCTCACCCAGCAGACAGAAGAAAAACGTGAAATAGTCAGTCAAGGAGCTGCCACATAAGAAAAAGCAAGAGACAGGAAGTTGAAAGAGAGAGCCAAAGAGATTGGAAGCATCAAATCTCCAGAGAGATAATTCAAACCTCTTTATTGCAACCACGTGGGACTGAGTTCCGCCAGCAACCTGAATGAGCTGCCCCAGAGCTTTTCAATTAAAAGCCTAACTTGCTGACACTGGTTTTATCCTTGTGTGACTCTAAGCAAAGAAACCAAACAAGTAAATATGATTTCTAACCCCATTAACTGAGAGATAATTGTGTGTTTTTTAAGCTGCTGAAGTTGTGATAATTTGTTATATCGGCAATAGGAAATGGATGCACCTCAAAGTTACTGGCCATGTGCTTCCAGAATCTCTGACCCTCTTCCTCCCCCTTAGCTTATGAGGATCCAGAGGTAAGTGTGTGACGTCTTTGACTGGCTGTGCTTGGGCAGAGGGAAGAAGGGAATAAAAGGTTTAACAGACATTGAAACCCACAGCTGTATGCTGCAATGACAGTAACTTATCTGTAGTTCTTCAATTTAAAAATAACTCACTGATTTGGTGGCTCATGCCTGTAACCCCAGCAATTTGGGAGGCTTGAGGAAGGAAGAGCACTTGAGGTCAGGAGTTCAAGACCAGTCTGGCCATCATGGCGAAACCCTGTCTCCACTAAAAATACAAAAATTAGCTAGGCGTGGCAGCTGTAATCCCAGCTACTTGGAGACTGAGTCAGGAGAATCGCTGGAAACTGGGAGATAGAAGTTGCAGCAAGCCGAGACTGTGCCACTGCACTCCAGCCTGGGTGCCAGAGTGAAACTCTGCCTCAAAAAATAAAATTAAAAAATCAATAAAAATAAAAAATAAAAAGAACTCACTGCAGCCTCTTGAGTTCTTAAGACAAAACAACAACAAAACGAACGAACAAAAAACCTTGTGTGCTCAAAACTTTCTCTTTCTTGTTCATTTTGCTAGCTGAGGACTGTGGCCTCCCTCAGGCCCTCTATCTGATGAATCTCTGTATTTCTGCATTCGGGGGCAAGAAAAAGATGAAAAAAGCTTTCTTTGCTGAAAATTTGACGGATAGGCTCAGGATTTTAAAGAAGAAAAGAACTAGGATTTGATGGAAAGAAAAGAACTAGGATTTGATCACTGGATTGTGGAAAGTCTTCCCAGAAAAGAAGTTTACATGAGAAATGATTTCTTGCCTCAACTGTTCTGTATACAGTGCTATGCAATCTGAAATCTTTAAACCAAGCATGATTTGCATTCTAGGCAGAAATAACCATTGTAACCGGAGACAGGATGTAGCATTTTTGGAGGTATCACAGCAGGTCCATGTGTCTTATGAGCCCTATGCCTCTTATTTATCTAAGAAGAATAAAGACAGTCCCCATCTGAGTTCCCATGCTCTATAAGCACCTGGTCCCCTCTGATGGGACCAGTCTCTATATTCTCCTAAGCGCAGCTATTTTTGCTTGATCAGACATCAATGAATATTTGATGAAAAGCCAATTTGGCTAAAAGAGGACAGCCTTTTCAAAGCTTTCTCATTCTTTGCTTTTTGCTAATTAGTAACCCTAGGGTTGGCTCTGACCTCCAATCCAGAAAGACACTTAAAACTGCAGAAATAGATTAGGAAGCAATTTAAAAGTTGCTAGGAAACTATAACTCAGTTCTTAAATACAAAAGGTAGGCATTTCAAAAGAAAATGTGTGAGGATAATCTTGTTGCTAATTTCCTGCCAACAATGTAAGGTGATATTTACCAAAACACAAGGGAACCGGGCAAAGGCTCTGGCAGTTTGCTGGCACCTGAAACCTACTTTCTACGGTGATACCAAAAGATGTGTGAACCTGGACTGTCTGTAGCTTCTGTATCTTAATTAACACTCCTGCAGTTTAAGCACAAAGACAGTAACAGAAAACTTTGCAAAACGGAGATTAACTGCAAACTCTAAGAAGAAAATGTCCAGACAATAACGTTGGCAAATAAAAGTCAGAAATAGGAGTAGAAAGAACAATCGTGACATTTTGATTCATCTTCCACTGCATGATTCAGTGGTTGTAATTTGGCCACCCATGTTGTGAAGTCTCCACAAGGAGCTTTTACAGAAAATGGAGATGGAAACAATGAAGTCATCCTGCCCTGCCTACTTGCCTTTATTATTTAAGATTGTTCCCCGAAGTGTATTACTGAATGTCCTGTCCGGCAGAATAGCTTCTGATTCAAACCATGGGATTATGACCACATTCTCTGGGAAGTTCTTTGAAGGATAATAGCCTTTACTATTTGGAATGCTTTTTTGAAGGTCAGCCAGATTTTCTTATTGTTCATCTGAATCTAAGAATTTGGCTATAATTTTACCGACCACCCTCAAACAAGGGCTTTTTTTTTTTTTTTTTTTGAGATGGAATCTTGCTCTTTTGCCCAGGCCGGAGTGCAGTGGCACCATCTCAGCTCACTGCAACCTCTGCCTCCCCAGTTCAAGCTATTCACCTACCTCAGCCTCCCAAGTAGCTGGGACTATGGGGACATGCCACTACACCTGGCTAATTTTTGCATTTTTAGTAGAGGCAGGGTTTCACCATATTAGTCAGGCTGGTCTTGAACTCCTGACCTCACGATCCGCCTGTCTTGGCCTCCAAAGTGCTGAGATTACAGGCGTGAGCTATGGCGCCTGGCCTCCCTTTTTAATGTATGTGGATAATACTTCCAAGTTTCATCCAGTAGTTGAAACAGTGTAGATACCAAAGAGAGAGTGGTTGCATGAATATCCCTAGACAAATGGATGAATAGATGTTATTCTCTACTCTTTGCCTTTGATTTCTCAATCTTTCTGAAAGTCTTTGGTAGGGACAGGTTTTGGGGGTAAAGGAGTTGAAGAAAGATATCTACAGCCTGTCCCTTGTTCTTTAGCATAGAACCTGTGGAGAGTCATGGTTTGGAAAAATGAGAGTGTGTTCATTTGAACTAGGGATGTTGTAAAAAAGTACCCCAAACTGCATAACTTACACAGCAGACATGTATTATCTCACAGCTCTGGGGGCTGCAAGTCCAAGATCAAGGTGTTAGTCAGGTTGCTTCCTTCTGAGGCCTGTTAGAATCTACTCTGGGCCTTTCCCCTAGTTTCTAAGGGCTTGCTGGCAATCTTCTGGCATTCTTTGGCTTGCAAAGATCACTCATATCTCTGCTTTCATCTTCATGTTGGGGGTGGGGGATGTTCTCCCTGTGTGCATGTCTGTGCTCTGACTTACCCTTCATAAAAGTAGCTACCACACCAGGTGAGGGCCCCCCCACCCCCCCGCCCATACTCCAGGATAATCTCATCTTAGTTTCACTAATTACATCTGCAACAACCTTGTTTCCAAATAAGGTCACCTTGTGATGTGAGTTAGAACCACAACACATGAATTCAGAGAAGGAGTCTAACTCAACTCACAGCAGACAGGCATCATTCCCGATACCTCCTTCTTCCCTGCTCTCCCAGGTCTGGCCACCAACACAGCCTATTTGATCTCTGAATCACTTTTGGGATCTACCGTTTCTCCCTCTGTGCCGTCACTTCAGTCGTCCAAACGATACCTGCCTTAATGACTTCAGTAGCCTCCCAATTGGTCTTCCTGTTTCTAGTTTTGCCGTATTCCAATCTCTCCTCCACACTCCATGAAAGCAGACGCTTAAAAAAGCAAATCCGATCACGTCACCTTTCTTACCTCTCTCGGTGCACTCGTGTGAGGCTGGTGTGGATCCTCCCAGCTTCGCCAGCTTCATTTCCTGGCTCACTCGTTCCTTCTCTGCACCTAGCCACACAGGGTCTACTCTCACTTTCTCCAATAAACGGAACTCCAAGCCACCCCAGGGCCCTTGCGTGTGCTGCCCCCTCCTGGGAGGCTCATCTCTTCTTCCTAAGTTAGATAACTCCTCATCCTTTTGTCCTTGGCTTAGATGTCACTTCTCAAGGAAGCCATTCTGGCATCCCACAACACATTGAGTTGCCATTATTTAATTTCATGGCATGTGGTAAGCCAACTATTTTAGTACTTATCAAAACCTTAATTAGTTTCCTAGTTTTTTTTTTAGTTAATGCTATAGTTTGGATAGTTGACTCTTCACACCTCAGACTGAAATGTAACCCTCAATGTTGGAGGCAAGGCCTAACGGGAAGTTTCTGAGTCATGAGGTCAGATCCCTCATGAATGGCTTGGTGCCATCCTCAAGGTAATGAGTGAGTTTCTGCTCTATTAGTTCCCATGAGAGCTTGTTATTAAAACAAACAAACAAACAAACAAAAAAAGCCTGGTTCCTTCTGCTTCCTCTCTCACCAGGTGATCTCTGCCCTTGTAGTTCCCCTTCACTTTCCACTATCAGTGGAGGCAGCCTGAGGTCCCCACCAAATGCAGATGCTGGCACCATGTTTCTTGTACAGCCTGCAGAACTGTGAGACAAATAAACTTCGCAAATTAACCAGCTGCAGGTATTCCTTTATAGCAACACAAGCAGACTAAGACAATTAATCTCATCAAATTGGTTAGAGGTAAAGTAAAATCAATGGCTGGATTAGCTCGGCACGTGTGCTGATTGGATCGTTCTGTAATTGATCACATGTGTCAATCCAAATCTCTCAGTGGACTTACATGTTTAATATAGCCTGACAGCATTTCCAAGTTAGTTAATTCAAACAGTTATTCAACATATATTTATTAATCCCCTGCTTTGTGAACGCACTGTCCTGGGCATTGAAGAGAGAATAGTGTTTAGTGATAGACCCCTGCCCTCATGAAGCTTACACTTTAGTGGGTATGATAGACAAACAATAAATGGGTATAGAATAGAACGTCAGGTAGAGACAAATACTGCAAAATGTATTTTTTAAAAGGAGGGGAAGAGAAAAAGCGAGGCAGGGAGTATTATCTTAGACAGTGGTGGCCAGAAAGAGCCTCCGAAGAGGTGAGATCTGAATTGAGTTCTAAATCCAACCGAGGAACGTCTGGAGGGCAGAGGAACTGGACAAAGAAAATGAGATAGGAGTGCTTGAAGCCAGCAAGGACCCAATGTGGCTGAGAGGGAGACAGGCAATGGTAGGAGATGGGATGGAGGCTGAGGGCCAAGTAACCCGGGGCCTTGTAGTCCAGGTTAAAGCTGGGTTTCATTCTAACTGGGGTGAGAAGGCCACGGAAGTATTGAGAAGAGCTTGGTGCATTTCTAGGCTATGTTGGATGCCCTGTAGCAAAAAGACTGAGAGGGAGCAAGTATGGAAGCCAGCCAGCTGGTTAAACGACTTTACAGGGTCAAATATGAGGGGTAAGAGTGGCTGTCCATCTTTTTTGCAGGCTAAAAAAGGAGAACTCCCAGGGCTGACCCTTCCCTGCAATTTGTTCTGCATACTGCTAGTCACCCAAGTTTTACCCACAAATGCCACCAGCCACCCAGGCTGAAATGGCTCCTCTCCAGCCTCTAGCCCTTCCAGGTGGCTCAGCCCAGTAACTCACTCAGGACACCCCATACCTTCCCCTGCAGGCGTTACAGCCCCAGGTAGAGTAGTCTCCACACTGACAGTGAACTCGGCCTCCACCCTCTCGTCAGTGTGTGTGGAGACCCAGGTAAGGCCCTGGGATGCCTGGGACTGGCAATGGCTCAGCTCGACCAGGAAGAAAGAAGCTGGAGAACCTGTTATGTTGTGAACTCTCCGTGGGAAGAGAAGGAGAAAAGGGAGAGATAGAGACATTGCTTTGACTCTTTATAAACTCAGCCTCCAGCAGAGTCATGACTCAATGAATGTTTGCTGAGTGTGTAAAACAAGCAATGATGAACCTACGTAGGGTCCAAACCAGACATGTAGAAAGTTCAGGGCTTTACTGTGAAACAGAAAGTGGTTTAGAGAAGAAAGAGGATATGTGAATCAAGGGGTCTGCTCTTGCACGCTGACATCGCCAAGGCACATGTGTTTTGATGATATGGATCTGATCTTTCACAATCAACAGTCTTCCTGTCATCTCAGACTTTATAAACGAGAATAAGCTAATCTGTAACTGGAAGCTCTTCATGAAAACTGAAAGAGACAACTGACGCTGTGGCGACAGGGTGGGGCGAGTTGGTGGGGAGGGAAACTCATTCGGCCTCCCTCCTTCCCCTGACCTTCCAGGCAGAAGCTGCTTCCACCCTGCAGCAGAGGTTATTGCCAAGAGGCCTGCAACTTGCCTCTGAAGTTCCTAGAACTTCTTCCTGCAGGTTCGGGTGCAGAATGAGTTGCGGCCTCCCCGTTCTTTGCGTATGCACTCAGGCTGCCTGGAGCAGCCTTCAGACAAGATGGGACCTTGGAAAGTCACTGATTTTTGCTGAGTTGTGGCAACTTCATCTGTGTCGCGGAGAAAACGTGGCATCTTTCCCTTATCCATCACAGTTTGTGGCTGAGACCCATATAACAAAATGCAGATTAGCAGAGAAAAGCATAACACATTTCTTTAACGTAAGTTTTAGGTGACATAGGCATGTTCAGTAATGAAGACTCGAAGCCCCCGGGAAAAGTGTGTATTTTCATGGGCAGCCATACAGAACTATGACAGGAGGCAGAAGGATATGATCAAATGGTAATAAGCAGAGGTACTTGGCAAGGCCTGCTGGTTCAGTTTCCTGTCGGCCTCTCTGTGTGGCATTCCCTCCCTCCAGCTATGGGACAAGATACCTGTCACATGAGAATCTTCAGGGGAGGAGGGTGGGAGTAGGTCAGACAGTAGTAACCTTCCTAGGTTTTATGACCCACTTCACGGGAGAGAAGGACAAGAGGAATTTTAGTTTCTATGTCTCACTGTAGGGGAGAAGGGGTGGGACAAAGTCAGAGAGACCATCCTGCTTCTGAGGTTTTCTCAATTTCCTTCAGCATCCTTCACTCAGTATGTCAAAGTGCCACATTTTGGGGTGGCATATTTTTGCACCTCATCTTCTATAATAGGGGCCTTTCCTCCATGTTTTTTTTACTTCCCAGGATGATGAATATAGTCAGTGGAGGTGATGTGAACCGTAGTTACTATGCTGCTTAGCAAGGGGAAGTGGGGTAGAAGCTGAAAGCAGCTTCAGGAGGATTCCAGGCAGGAAGTAAATGGGTGAGAGCCCTGGGTGGAGTAGGTAAGTCCTCCAGGGCAGGGGCGATGCTACCACCTACCCGCTCCAGTTGGAAAGACACACTACACAATGGATTCTTTCCGGATTTTTCTACTCAGAATTATCTTTAAAAAAGAAATGAGTACAAAGCATTGCATTTCTGTAAAACTTTAATTCTCTTTAAAGAACAAATGCTGCCTACCTTCCTGGTTCTTGCTTCCAGGAGCACACTTGAAACAGATCTTTTCATGAACAAGTGTGTTTGTGCCCACTATCCCCCTTGGCAAGGCTGTTGAATTAAAAACTTTTAATTTCTTTTTTCAATTCAACCTTTGTATGTTTACTGCATTACAGAAAGGTACATTCAGAACTTTTGTCTTTTTTCCAAGCGAGTGTCTCAAGAGTCAGCAGCTGCAAAAATACACACACAGTTCGGTTAACTGACATTGGGGATTAATGATATGTGCTACACGTGCATTTTTAATCTTGCAAAAAAAAAAAAAAACGGCGTTAAGTGCAAGTATAGAGGATTACGACGAGCCACACACCTGCAGGGAACACGGTGACCTGATGACGAAAATGAGCATGTCTGCTCTGCTGCACAACCACAGGCCAGGGGCCTCCACCGGCGGAGAGCGTTTCAAAGATGCGGATGGGAGAGAGTCCATTGTTCTCTTTTCACATAAAGGACTGTGGTAACTGAATATTAGAAAGGAAAAATTGCTGCTCCATTGTTCCTTTATGCAGAAATGAACAATGTATTACAAATTTCAGCAGCCTCACTGCCAGACTGCTCAGCGGTGCCAAGTGGCATGAAACCACAGCAGCGGCGGCCCAAGGCATCATCTGAATACACGTGGTCCTGCGGCTCACCACACGTTTTGCACTCACCCTCTTTAAAACAGCTTCCCCTTAAACACCCACTACTTCATCCTTGGGGGTGCTTAATGCCTTTAACTTAAGCTAAAGCTTCTTGGAGGCAGTGACCACATCACATCCACCTTCATATCCAACCATATCGCACAGGATTGTCACACAACGGGTGCTCATTCTGAGGAGCAGGTACTCATTAAATGCTCCATTTAGTAAGAGGACCTACAATATTGCAGTGCCCTCTGTTGAATTCCTGCTATCGCATTGCCAAAGATTAAACAAAATGATAATAACCAGCATTGGCAGTATTGAGAGAAATGATGAGCCCATTCAGCGTTCAAAGTAGCTATATGGAAAACGTAGGAGTTCACTGTGAAATAGAAAGTGGCTGAAAAGGAGTGATGGTATGCAGACTGTATTGCTGAGATTTCACTTTAGTATCGCCTTTTAATAAAGCAGGTTGGAAATAATATCAAAAAGATTAAAATGAGCATATTTTAAAACCAGCAATTCTAAAACATCCTAAGGAACAGCATAAATTATTAATTTGTCCTAAGATTCACCTACAAAGTTCAATGCACCATTGCTTATTCTATTAGAAAATTGAGATTAAACGGAATGTCCAACACTAGGGGACTTGTAAAATAAAAGCATGCATCTTTCCAAGGGAATATGGAACAGATATTGAAAATGATGTAAAAGCAGAATATTTATATATATGCAGAGAAATAAGAAAAGCTAGCTATAAAATATATAATATGGTACATATTTCCTTCTTAGAAAAAAAGAAATGAGGCCTGAGAACTGTATACATAATGGTACTTATCTGTGGGTGGTGGGATTATGAGTTATTTTTATTTCTCTGTTTTTGTTTATTAGTATCTTATGTTAGTCTGAAATAAGTATCTATTATTGGAGTCTAGAATACGCCATCCCCAAATATGACTGTCAAGGAGCTCAGGACATGCAACCCCAAAATATACTGTTTTGATATGCAGTCAGCCTTCTTTACCCGTGGATTTTGTAGCCAAGTATTCAGCTAATTCAAATCAAAACATTCAAAAAAGAGAAAACAACAACAAAACAACAATAAAAATAATACAAATAAAAACTCAATATACTATAACAATTCTTTTTTGCAACATTTACATTATATTAGGTATTATAAGTAATCTAGAGATGTTATAAAGTATATGGAAGGATGCATGTAGATTATATGCAAATACTATACAATTTTATTACCACACACACACACACACACACAGGTGTGCACATGCGTTAACTCAAAATATGTGAGACAGGTTTCAGTCAATTTAGGAAGTTTATTTTGCTAAAGTTAACGATGCAAGCCCATGACACAGTCTCAGGAGGTCCTGATATGTGCCCAAGGTGGTTCGGGCACATTTTAGGGAGACACAAGATATTAGTCAATATATGTAAGATGTACGTTGGTTCATCTTACATATGAACATCTTACATATGAACGAGGCGGGACAACTCGAAGTCAGAGGGAGCATCCTGGTCATTGGTAGGTGAGAGATAAATGGTTGCATTCTTTTGAATTTCTGATCAGCCTTTCCAGAGGAGGTAGTCAGATAGGTATTTATCTCAGTGAAACATAGGAACGACTTTGAATAGAAAGGGAGACAGGTTGGTACTAAGCAGTTCCTGGCTTGACTTTCCCTTCAGTGTAGTGATTCTGGGGTCCTAACGAAGCAGGATATTCCTTGACCTTTTCATGGTCAGGAACTGGAGTGAATGGGCACTGGAAAGAGCGAATTCCACTCACTCAACCTACTGCATTCCACCTCTCATGGGACAGGGGGCAGGCAGGTGAGCAGGTGCAGGAGCTGGGGCTAGTGCTCTTGGGCACTGGCAAGCACAAACTTTGTACCAGCCCCATGATGGCATCTGCGGGTGGGGGTGCCCATGACTCCTCTAGCCCCAGAAGGAGTGTTACAGTGCCCTTTTAGCTTTGCTCCCTGTGGGTGGCTTAAGTGTTAACCACTCAGTGGAGGGTCAGTGTGACAGCCCTTTGCACCTGCATCCATGGCACCCGAGTTCTTGTCCAGCATCCAGGAGAAATGAGGTTGCATAAATGAATGGAAGATGATAAACCCAGGGGATTCTATTGCCAATGAAGTGGCTCTCAGTGCTTAGGGGAGCTGAAAAGGGGACAAAGTGGGAAGGTAATCTTCCCCTGGAGTCCAGCCATGCCCGGCCAGTCTCCTCTCTGAAGCTACACCATCAAGCTGTCCCTCTGAAATCAAGTTGCTTTTCTCCAACATCCAACCGTAGTCTCCGATGTCCAACTACTTCTCCTCCTCTCTGCCGGCTTAACCTGGGGTTTTTGTGGGGTGGACCATGGGTGATTTTGGAAAAAGCAATATTTGAGTGGGAAAACAGGGATGTAAGCTCTCCCTTTGGGGTGAGGTATTAGGCTTTTCGGCTCGAGGGTGGGGACCTCGCCAGCAAGCCACATATTATATATATATGTGTGTGCATGTGTGTGTGTACATGTTTGTGTGTGTGCACATATGTACATGCACACACACACGCACACACGTTTATAGTAGTATGTATGTATGTATATATGTGTATGTATAATGTAATAAAATGGTGTAGTATTTGCATATATCCTACGTGTGTGTGTATATATATCTATACAATATGTGTACGTATATCTAGTTTTTTAAAAATAGATGGAGGTCTTACTCTGTTGCCCAGGCTGGTGTAAAGTGGCACAATCTGCAGCCATGATCTCCTGGGCTCAAGTGATGCTCCCCCAACTCAACCTCCTGAGTAGCTGGGCCTCCAGGCATGTGCAGTGATGTCCAGATACGTGATTTTTTTTTTTTTTAGAAGAAGTCTCACTCTGTTGCCAGGCTGGAGTGCAATGGCACGATCTTGGCTCACTGCAACCTCTGCCTGCTGGGTTCAAGAGATTCTCCTGCCTCAGCCTCCTGAGTAGCTGGGAATATAGGCACGCGCCCCCACACCAGGCTAATTTTTGTATTTTTAGTAGAGACAGGTTTTACCATGTTGGCCAGGATTGTCTCTATCTCCTAAACTCATGATCCACCCACCTCAGCTTCCCAAAGTGCTGTGGTTACAGGCTTGAGCCACTGCACCTGGCCCAGATATTTTTTAAATTTATGTGTACATAAGGGGTTTTTGCTATGTTGCCTAGGCTAATCTCAAACTCCTGGCCTCAAGTGATCCTCCTGCCCCAGACTCCCAAAGTGCCAGGGTTACAGGCATGAGCCACCATGCCTAGCCATTAATATGAGGGACCTGAACATTGGTAAATTTTGGTGTCGACATCCTGGAACCAATCTCCAGGGATAACCAAGGGCTAACTATATTGATTATTTTGAGCTGAGGCACTTCAAAAGCAGCAAATGCAAAGAGAGGCTTTCTCCGAATTATCCTATCTGCCTAAAGACAGATCCTTCAAAATCGACTTCATTGTCATTAATCCCCTCCCTGGGAATTTCATCAATAGGAGAAGATTGGCGCTTATTAAAAGAGAGGACAGGGCAGATCACTTGAGGTCAGGAGTTCAAGATAAGCCCGGCCAACATGGCGAAACCCCTTCTCCACAAAAAATACACAAAAGTAGCTGGGCATGGTGGCAAGTACCTATAATCCCAGCTACTCAGGAGGCTGAGGCAGGGAGAATTGCTAGAACCCAGGAGGTGGAGGTTGTAGTGAGCCAAGATCGCACCACTGCACTCCAGCCTGGGTAACAGAGCAAGGCTCTGTCAAAACAAAACAAAAGAAAAAACAAAAACAAACACACACAAAAAAATGTGAGAGGTTACTGGAAATTGATACCACACCCAGGCAAACTTTGTCACAAGTGATCTTATTATCACATTTATACTTCTAAATGCCCATTCATCTTTTTTTTTTTTTTTTTTTTTTTGACAGAGTCTCACACTGTTGCCTGGGCTGGAGTGCACTGGTGCCATCTCGGCTCACTGCAACCTCTGACTTCCAAGTTCAAGCAATACTCCTGCCTCAGCCTCCCAAAGTGCTGGGATTACAGGCGTGAACCAGTGCGCCTGTCCTCATCTTTCTTAAAAGTCATTTGCATCCGGGTGTGGTGGCTCATGCCTATAATCCAAGCACTTTGGAGGTGAAGGCGGGTGGATCACCTGAGGTCGGGAGTTCAAGACCAGCCTGACCAACATGGTGAAACCCGTCTTAGTGAAAAAAAAAAAAAAAAAAAAAAAGGCATTTGCTCTCCCCCACGTGGCCTACCTCTCCCTACCCCTCTTCCTTTATTAAGATGGTATACAAACTCCCAAACCTCACCATTTCTTTGGGTGTTCACCTTATTTTCCTGTGATGTCCCCATGCACATGAAATTAAAAATTAATACGTTTGTGTATTTTCTCTCCTCTTAACCTGTCAGTTTATTTCAGAGTCAGTTATGGAGTCTAGGAAAGTGACTAGAAAGTCAGTCTTTTCTTCCCTATAAAATTACTTATGCAAAGAGGAAAAATAGCTCCTGTTTGTTTAGTTTAAGAGGATCCGCATAATTAATACCAGTAGACATCCAGATATTAACATTGGTCCAGACAAACATTGAAGTCTGTGAAGCAGTTCAAGTAGGTGCTGCCTTCTCCCATTACTGCAACAGCCCTGTTCTTATTCTCTGTAACACACCAT
Organism: Saimiri boliviensis; assembly: GCF_048565385.1. Taxonomy (NCBI): domain Eukaryota; kingdom Metazoa; phylum Chordata; class Mammalia; order Primates; family Cebidae; genus Saimiri; species Saimiri boliviensis. Next base: position 75,195,957 of record NC_133464.1, on the reverse strand, counting down.
CCTGCAGAATACGAAGCTGGTCTCCTGGCTTCATATAACTCTAAGCATCAGAAGGAAAATGCTTTAGGAAAACTGGAACTTGCTGCTGAAAGATGGAAGTTAAATGAAAGTTGATTAGACTCAAGGTTTACTTTTGTTGTCTGTTACACAGCAGTGACATTTCAGTTACAGATTTTCATTCACTACAGGTTGGGAGATGATTCCATTCAAAGATTTCCAAGCTTTTAAAAACCTTAACAAATTAAGATTACAAAATCAAAGACAAGTTTGCTTTTTGGTACCTTGGCTGCTTTATGCTCCAGGAACAAAGCCAAGGCCAAGGAAGATGGTACAGATAGGTAGAGAGATAGATACACACATATACATATATATATAACTGTCAATCTCTCCAGAACACTAAACTACTCAGTCTGTGTACATATATATCCACCACTTTGACGGGACTACGGCAATACACACATGCACACACCCTAGTATATGTAGACATGCATATATACACACACATACAACTTGATGTCAATAGATATATCTCTATATACACATGTATCTACACAGATATGTTCGTGTGTGAGATACATGTTTACACAGAAAGTAGGAAGGAAAAAGGAGTGAGAACAGAAACTCAGTGTTCTATGTTAATAAGCATCTTATGTAGAACACACATCTGATCTTAGGTGGGTATTAGAAAGTTGCTTTTTTAAAGCTAATTTTGCATTGGTTTTTCAAACATACTTCAAGTATTCTTCGGCTTATCACTGAGAATTAAATTAAACAGTATGTAATTGACATGAAAGAAATACTTGTGGTTGACTAGGTCTGTGTTTCTGGTGGAATCATAAGAAAGTCAGTGAAATAAAACAAGATTTGGAAATAGATTGTAAATATTTAAGATGAGGCCAGTGAGTTTGAAATCTTCACCAACAGTGTGTTTACTGATCTCCCTCATTCTAAATTGCTGTATGTTACCTGGTTGAGAACTAACACTTTTTAATCAAACCATTTAATAGTGTTATTCTCTGCCTATTTTGTTTGTTTGTTTGTTTTCAGAGATCGAGTCTCACTCTGTTGCCCAGGTTAGAGGAAAGCGGTACTGTCTCAGCTCACTGCAACCTCTGCCTCCTGAGTTCAAGGGATTCTCCTGCTTCAGCCTCCCGAGGAGCTTTTGTGTGTGTGTGTGTGTGTGTGTGTGTGTGTGTGTGTGTGTGTGTGTGTGTATTTTTAGTAGAATTGAATTTTTGCCATGTTGGCCAGGCTGGTCTCAACCTCCTGATCTCAAGTGGTCGGCCTGCCTCAGCATCTCAAAGTGCTGGGGTTACAGGTGTGAGCCACGGAGCCTTGCCTATTATCTTCCTATTTAAAAGTAGCCTGGGAGGGGCACGGTGGTTCATGCCTGTAATCCCAGCACTTTGCGAGGCCAAGGCTGGCAGATCACAAGGTCAAGAGATTGAGACCAGCTTAGCCAACATGCTGAAACCCTGTCTCTACTAAAAAATACAAAAATTAGCTGGGTGTTGTGGCGTGTGCCTGTAATCCCAGCTACTCTGGAGGCTAAGGCAGGAGAATTGCTTGAACCCAGGAGGCGGAGGTTGCAGTGAGCTGAGATTGTGCCACTGCACTCCAGCCTGGTACCTGGTGACAGAGCGAGACTGTGTCTCAAAAATAAAAGTAGCCTGCATTTTAGGCTTTTTGCCCATAAATTTACTATAATCTACAATGGCTAGCTCATCACTCCTTTGTTGTTTTTTGTTTCTTTGTTTGTGTCTTTGAGTTTTCCTAATAAGCTGTGTTTAGGGTAATAAATCAGGCCCTCAAGCAAAGGGCAGTAAGCATTAGTATAATCCAACTTCAGTGATGCAGACATCAGCTCAAGCAGGGGAAGGCCGTTGGTCTAGGTCTGAGGCACTGGACTCCAGTCCTCACTTAACCAGGGCCTGGCTTTGTGGTCTTGGCCAAGGCTCATTATTTCCCTGAGTTTTCATTTTTCAATCTATAAAATGAGAAGGTTGTCACTGCGTGATCTCTAAGGTTCCTTTTAGCTTTAAAAGTCTTTGAAATGAAATCATACAGAAACTATCATTTGGAATAATTTAATATCTGTTTTCACAGATTTGGGTATAACTCAGGGCCTAGAGTGACAGTCATCTGATGGGGAAGATGCCACTCTGCGGAAAATGCACGTGGCCATTCTGCATCCTAGAGGCAGACACAGAACTCCTGCAGCCCTCCCTGACCCTCTTCCAAGAACACGTGGTTCCGTGTGACAGGCAAAGGCAAGAACTCATAAAACACAGTGGCTTTGAAACGTGTGCTTGCCACAAATCACAATTTATCAAGCCACCTACATGGAACAGTGGTTTTCTCTCAGCAGCTCTTTCCTCTCTTTCTTTCAGCGAGCTGTAAATTCAAGAAGCTTGGGATGCTTCCATGTGGCTTGGGACGTCCTCCGCCAATAACTCAGCCCCGGTGATGTATCTCTTAGGTGCCGCTTTCACAGAAATTACTCAATAAATCAGTGTTTGACATACATTTTTATTCCCCAGGGCTGTGCACTGAATATCCTCCGCAGCCCTTGGGTTTATCACTCTTAAAGACATTGAGCTTAGAGATGGGATCACTTTGAAGTCAACGAGGCATCAATTTAATGCTTTGACATAGGTAACAATGTCATGAGACATATGCTGGTTGTATTTGGGCATTTTAAAAGATGTGTCAGGACAATGCCACTTTCCTTAAAATGCACTGTAATCCTTTGTTCTTTCACACGGTCTCTTGATAGGGCCTGCATCTGTCTTCACTCTATGTGCATCGGTATTAGATAATTAGCACCCACGAAGCTCCAAATCTGCCAAGTTGAACAAAGAATGTGGTGGTCAGCTCTTTGAGGATTCCATCAGAAGCAGTTCCCTGTTCTTTCTGAAAGCTTTGGACAGAAATTAAGATACTGAAAAAAAATAATATTTTGTACCTGTAAAACACAACCTACCAATGTTTCAAAAAAATATTAATTCTATAATATTAGGTTGATGCAAAACTGATTGCAGTCTTTGCCATTAACAGTAAGTTACTTTTGAACCGCTGTTACTTTTGCATCAATCTATATATTATAGAACGAATCCTAATGTCAATTTGAAGAGGGCAAGAAAGTACTAACATCATTTTATAGCTATAAAAGTGAAAGAGAGGTTGTAGAAGTTCTCTTGAATTTTACCCCAAGTATGAAGTTCATCAGGAAAAAGACATAGAATTTTTGCTTTTTGAGATAGTCTCACTCTGTCACTGAGGTTGGAGTGCAGTGGTGCAATCTCAGCTCACTGCAACCTTCGCCTCCCAGGTTTAAGCAATTTCCGGCCTCAGCCTCCTGAGTAGCTGCGATTACAGGTGCACGCCACCACTCCTAGCTAATTTTTTTGTTTTTAGTAGAGATAGATTTTCATCATGTTGGCCAGGCTGCCGTTAAACTCCTGATCTCAGGCGATCCACCCGCCTCAGCCTCCCAACCAAAGTGCTGGGATTACAGGCGTGAGCCGCCACACCCGGCCAAGACCAAGATTTCTTGGTTGTAGTGTGTGTTGTTATGCTTTTACCTTTCGCTTTATTTCTATGTCATCTGTCTCTCAAAACCCTTCCATGAAATATCGATTGAACTCCTGCTAGCACAGGGCACTGTAATAAAAACCAATATTTATTGGCTACATGCTGTATTCAGAAATTATTATAAGCACTCTGTAAGTCTTAACTGATTGAAATATCTTCATCACAACCTTTTGAGATAGATACTATTATTATTTTCATTTTAGGGATGAAGAAGCTGAAACACAAAGAGGTTGAATAATTTTGAATAAATTACTCAAAACTATCTAGCTTGTAAATGATAGAGCCAGAATTTAAACCCAGGTGGTCCGAGGCCAGTGTCCATGCTCTTCACCACTCACCACGGATTCTCCCAACAGGAGTGGGCATTTATGGGAGTGGACAGGGCAGTAGATTGTATCTAGACATCTAAAACTCAAAAGATGGGGATAATATCACAGGAAAGATGAAAGTTTTGTTCAATGCACGTACAAAGGAGAGAAGGATAAAGGAATGATGGTTATGGGCTGATGAATTATTGTAGTATTATAGAAAATTGGTTTTTTCAGATTCTCAAAATAAACTCTTGAGTATTAAATGTGTACTTTCATGATATTTACATATAGGCGTGGTGAATATTATCACTATGCCAGTTAAACAGATTATCTACTCTGTTTGAAGAAACACTTTGAAAGCATTCTTCCCAACTGCATGAGCTTATAAATAATAACTCATCTTGCTTCACTGTTAATTGGATTTTTTTTCTCCAGTTGACCTAATCTTTCTGTGAATAAAATGACTCTTTCTACATTTTTATGTATAACAAAAAATTGTGCAAGGTCAGTAAGCTCCCCCTGAATCTACTAAATCTTCCCTAGTAAAAGCAATACTAAGTAAGGTATGTGCATACCTGTCAGAATTAATTGGATTGCTAGTAAAAGTTTATGAAATGTCATTCATTGTCTTTTGAAATACTCATAATGTCAAGTTTATATTCTGATGAGTGTTGTCTCCTCCTTGAATGACCTTTTCCAGTGTTAACTCTCATTTTTTTTTTCTGAATTCTTTCTAGCATTAATTGTATCTTGCATTGTATGTTATTTGGCTTTATATTTAGGAGTATTATGTTTTTCTAAGCATTTTGCCATCATCATGAACGTCATCTCAAGAAGTAAAAGTATCTTCTATTTCTTAGTATGGTCAGCTTCTGCTAGCATTGGGCACACAGGAGTATGAATGAATCAATGCCATGGACCTGATTCATCAGTGCTGGTTAATGATCTGCTGATGTCCTTAGGTGTAATTTAATCTGGTGGTCAGATCACTGGGCTGGGAAATGGGAGGGTTGGATTTGATTTCCCATTATCTGTGACTTTGGATGGGTCACTTAAGCGCTAATTTTCTTCTCAAATAACTTAGAGGAAGAGTCTTCGTCTATACCAGTACTTCTCAGCCTTGACGGCACATTGGAATCACAGTGACATAGCCTCTCACTTCCAGAGATTTTGACTTCATGCATCTGGGCTTCAGGGTTTCAAACAGCTCCTTGGGTGATTTTGAGATGCTGAAGTGCAGAAGTACTTGTCTAGGGGATCTAAGGAATGTTAATGAGATGCTAATAGCCTGGCATAATATTCATCACCACCCCATCACCACGCACCTCCAAGTTCTGTAGATTTGCTTCATGACTCTTAATCTTAAGTCTACCTCATTCTCTGTATTTCTTGTGGCACCATCTGGCTTTTTTTTTTTTTTTTTAAAGTTCCTGCCTTATCATCTGTAAAATAAATGTCAGGGCAATTCTCATTCTCTGATCATCCTCCTGCCACATTGGTGGGCTTCTGAAAACACAAATATAATTGTGTGCATATTAGGCTTAGAAAGCTTGGCTGTGGAATTGAGTGCTAGCTCCTTAGAGTGTCATACTGCATGGGCCCTACGTAATCTGGAATCTGCCTGCCTCTCTAACCACGTTTCAGCACATTCCCCCAGCGCATCTGTCTCCGTCCATTATGTTCCGTGTCTCTGTGCTTGTGCTCGTGATGCTGTGAAATATCATTTCTGTCAGGAAGACTTCCAGAACTTGTCTTAATAGGCTTGATCTTCCCTCCTTTAGGCTAACTAGATATTTTACGTATATATATATAATCTGATGTATATATAATATATGGGCATATATCTAACTACCCTTCTCATGCTATATTACAATTACTTATTTGCACATCTAATATTTGAGAATAAGAAGTATGTCTAGTTCATCATGTTTTCATAAAATCTTGCACAGAATAGAAATTCAACAGCATTGGTTGAATTAAATTAAATTAATGTTAGTAAAGAGTTAGAAATTCCTTAAGAGTAAGTACAAATTTGCTTGTCTTTAAAAAAAAAAAAAAATCAGCTAGGCACAGTGGCTCACACCTGTAATCCCAGCACTTTGGGAGGCCAAGATGGGAGGATTGCTTGAGGCTAGGAGTTGGAGATCAGCCTGGTCAACACAGTGAGACCCCCATCTCCAAAATAATAAAATAAGTAAAGAAAAAACGTTTTTAATTTTAAAAAAAAAGTCCATTTTTTGTGTGGACTCTTCTAACCTAATTTTAAGCACACGTCTGTCAAGGAATTTGTAAAGTTATTTGACTCCCTATTCGGCTTTTGTATAAATTCACATTTTCTAGATTTTTTAAAAATAATGTCTACTGAAATTAACTGAACAAATATTTACTGGGTGTGTTCTGTGTGTAAGACACTGTTGTCATCCTTAAGGAACTCAAGAGATACAGACAGGTCAACAAGCAATTACAGCTCTAGAATGATCAAAGTCTATGCTAGGCATAAGCCCAGACTTATTTCCATGGTCAGTTGGCCAGCTCTTGGGTATCAGAGAATTCTGTGAGTAAAAATGTTAAAGAGTGCATAATTATTTCACAGGATTTATTTCCATCTCTTTTTCCACCTTGACGCACATGAGGGCTGACATGCACACGCCCAACACCCCCATAAGCAGACCTAGATCTTGATAAAACTGAAAACGATTTTGTGGGGCTAGTGAAACATCACAGTCACGTGACTATCACACCATGACTATAAACAGCAAAACATCACAGTCACGTGACTATCACACCATGACTATAAACAGCACACCAACAATCAACCACTTGAGCTTTGGCAAACTTAGGGCACGGATTAAGACAATTCCCAATATAACGGCTGAAATTTCATCCTTTTCTGTCCCACTCAAGGAAGCATAGTCAAATGGAAATTAATAAATGTGATTTTACTGTAGGGAAAATCTTTCACACACTCAGTATTGTTTTAAAGTAAATAATTCACGAACCTTGATACTTCATCTGTTAGTAGCAACAGATTCCTTGTGACATACTGTAGAACTAATTGCAAGACACAAGGGACACAGGAGGGTCACATTATCTATTTTTTAGGAGAGAAAGAGAACTACTTCCTTCGTGTATTTGTGATGCAGTTAGTCTTGTACAAATTTAGATTATACAGTTTCTTAGGAATACATCCATGAATATTATAACCAAGAAAAAGCCTGGTCCTTTAGGGAATTGGAAAGAACTCAAATTTAACTGTTGTTGCCAGTGTAGGGTAAGAAGATATTGTAATTTTACTTCTTCGATGCTAATTCTATCTTCTTCCCTCAGTTATTTTTGCCAGTCTGACTCTGAAACAGGAATCAGTCTACCATTACATTTGTAGAAACCCTAATTTCAGTTCCTTTATCAGCACTAAACCTGCCCATATTTCCTTTTATTTCTCTAAGACCACACTAGGGATTGATGGGCTAAGATGTGGTGATAATGTAGTATATACACGCACATAAAAATGAAAGTAACCACATTACTCAGAACATGCCAGGTATGAATGAGCTAAGGTCATTAGACTGAGATTGAGCTGATTTCACTTAATCTGTAAAGTACATCAGTCATGTAATTAGGGCCATTAATTTCAAAGGGCAGATTAGACACATATGCAGCTTAGCAAACACTGTTTATAAGGGTTCTAGAAGTCCTAACTCTGTCCAAAAAGCCATCACATTATAAAGATGTTTTCTTTTTTTTTTTTTTTTTTGAGATGGAGTCTCGCTCTGTCATCCAGGCTGGACTGCAGTGGCATGATCTTGGCTTACTGCAACCTCCGCCTCCTGGGTTCAAGCAATTCTCCTGCCTCAGCCTCCTGAGCAGCTGGAATTACAGGTGCATGGCACCATGTCTGGCTAATTTTTGTATTTTTAGTAGAGACAGGGTTTCACCATGTTGGTCAGGTTGGTCTCGAACCCCTGACCTCAGTTGATCCACCCTCCTCGGTCTCCCAAAGTGCTGGGATTACAGGCATGAGCCACTGCACCAGGCCAAGATTTTTTTAATCTAGTAAAAACTAGAAATAAAATGCACGCTTTTGAGACAGCACAATGATCTTAGAACTCATATGTTAAGATGTGAAACTGATAGAATGCTAGAACCATCATGAACAGATTGTGATTCATTGAACCCTCATTCTGTGTATACTCACAGAATAACACACTGAAGAAGGAACCATGAGTGATTCCATGAAGCTTGCCTTTCAGGAACCAGCATATCATGGGGCTCTGTATAATACAAGGTCCTGCCTTGCTTACTGAGAGAGATTTCTTTTCTAAAATTCCTAAGCCTATCTAGCTCATGGCTTTTTGAGCCCATTTAGAAGAGTTTTGAACATTACTCATTTGATATGGCTGCCAGAGTGTTTAAAGCTAATTTCCAACAACTAGATTATGATACCAGACTGTCTTTGTACTCCTTAAATCAATACAACTATTGCTGTCAGATGCTTAATCACCCCTTAATTTTACCTGACTCCATTACAAGTATTTCATTAGGCAGAAGAAAGCAGAGGTTTTCAAGTTTCATAATCCACTGTAGCCCTCCAGAATATCCTGTAATGTGCCGCTGTATCAGAACACTGAATATGAAAAGAAACAGATATGCATGTATACATATATAATTTTTGTTTCCATGTCCCTCTTCACCCACCAAAGAGAGAAGATTAAATTAATTTTCTCAAACAAAAATATTCTGAAAACAAAATGGGTTTTCCTTGGAGAGTAAGAAGTCAGTTTCCTTTTCTCCAATAACAAATGTGGCCGGGCGCGGTGGCTCAAGCCTGTAATCCCAGCACTTTGGGAGGCCGAGGCGGGTGGATCACGAGGTCGAGAGATCGAGACCATCCTGGTCAACATGGTGAAACCCCGTCTCTATTAAAAGTGCAAAAAATTAGCTGGGCGTGGTGGCGCGTGCCTGTAATCCCAGCTACTCAGGAGGCTGAGGCAGGAGAATTGCCTGAACCCAGGAGGCGGAGGTTGCGGTGAGCCGAGATCGCGCCATTGCACTCCAGCCTGGGTAACAAGGGCGAAACTCCATCTCAAAAAAAAAAAAAAAAAAAAAAGTACCACGTTACTCATGAAAATATATAACTGCCTTCAGAAAAGGGGCCATTTCTTTGATTTCTCCACTCTATGTGTTTTTTTTTTTTTTTTTTTGAGACAGAGTCTTGCTCTGTCACCAGGGGCCAGGCTGGAGTGCAGTGGCGCAATCTCGGCTCACTGCAACCTCCGCCTCCCAGGTTCAAGCAATTCTCCTGCCTCAGCCTCCTAAGTAGCTGAGACTACAGGCACATGCCACCACTCCCAGCTAATTTTTGTATTTCTTAGTAGAGACAGGGTTTCACCATTTTGGCCAGGATAGTCTCAATCTCTTGACCTCGTGATCACTCGCCTCAGCCTCCCAAAGTGCTGGGATTACAGGCATGTGCCACCACGCCTGGCCTCTATGGTATCATTCTAAAAATACTTGGTGAATTTTTGGCAACACAGGGAATAGCTTAGGCTCAGTGTTACTGTTTTAAGTCGCAAGGACAAGGCTAAAACTGAAATTCTGTAATGCATAATCTGGAAACAAATGGATATTTTCTTGACACAAGGATTTTTTTTTTAAATGCTTTTTATGTTCTTTTGTGTCTCATTTCCCCATTTCCCTCTATCAATGCAGTGAAAACGGACTTCCATGTATGCTGGGTACTGACGTGAAAGCAATTCGTTCTGTATGGACCATTATCTTAGTATCAGATCTATAAAACAGTATTTAATTAGCCAGGCACGGTGGCTTACTGCTGTAATCCTAGCACTTTGGGAAGTTGAAGCAGGCTGATCACCTGAGGTCAGGAACTCGAGACCAGCCTGGCCAAGATGGTGAAACTACGTCTCTACAAAAGATACAAAAATTAGCTGGGGATGGTGGCAGGTGCCTGTAATCCCAGCGGCTCAGGAGGCTGAGGCAGGACAATTGCTTGAACCTGGGAGGCGGAGCTTGCAGTGAGCCAATATCATGCCATTGCACTCCAGCCTGGGTGACAAAGCAAGACTCCATCTCAAAAAACAAAAACAAAAAAAAGAAAAAATAGTATTTAACTAACTTGAAGGGGGAAAGTAGACTCCTCAGTGAATTTTTCCCTCTCTCACAAAGCTTATCTATTTAATTTTAAAATTCTAAAAAAAGCAAGCTATTTGACTTTACATTTTCTGAGGTTGTTTTACATAATTACACAGACATGCTCACACCTTGCTTTTTTCCCAAAACCAAATAAAAAGTTTTGTTTCAATTCAAATTCGTGTGTAAGGTGATTTTTTAAAGACCATGATCATGTAAAGAAATAGAAATACAGTAGGAAGTAGTAAAACTATTTTATCCTTATTTTAAAACTTGTATCCCAACTGATTTCATGCCACAAATATAAAATGGAATTTTGATCATTTAAATAAAATCCAAAGTCTACTTTTGGAGGAGATTGTTACCTTCTGACATAAGCCCGAAGTGGAATCTGGTTTTAGAAAGAAAGAGGAATGAGGTGTTACTTACCCTCTTCTTGTACTATAGTTCTCGTTTTTCTCCCAAAGAGGACCCCTGATATGTATGAGAAAGTCCTTTTTAACCAGCATGCAGATGGGCAGTGAATGGGTCCTAAGGTCCTTTAGCACACGTCCATTTCTGTTCAGCAACATATTTAGCTTTGGGGGGTCATTAAGTATCAGCAATAAGTGATTTCCCCCTTCTTCGTTTATTCAGCATCTGCACTGGGCCAGGCTTATGCTAAGTGTGGGCATGCAACGTTAGGCAAAAGCAGACAGGACCCCTGCTCTCATGGAGCTTAGAGTCAAGTGCATGAAAGAGACATCAATCAAGTAATCAGCCATATAAATGTAAAGTCATGTAATAGAATGTAAGTGCTAAGAAAGTGGATGCTTTGTTCCATGAGAACATTGCTAGAAAATCCAACCTCGTTAAGGAGGTCAACTGAGGCTTGTTGAAGAAGTGAGGATGGGGCCAAGAGTTGAAGACCAGGGTCTCGTACTGAACGGTTAAGCAGAAAGCATAAATAGAAATCTAGGCAATTGAGGCCTGACTTCCTTCTATATCTCTACTGTTAGACATTTTACTTGTAATATCTGGGTAATGGTAGCAAAAGATTCTGAAGGTTATCACCAAATTGGAAAATGTCCTAAATATTTAAAGCTGGAGAAACTCTTTAGCGAAATCTGCTTGCCTGCAAAAAGCAAGACTAGGAAAATATTATGGATGAGGCCGGGCGCGGTGGCTCACGCCTGTAATCCTAACACTTTGGGAGGCTGAGGCGGGTGTATCACGAGGTCAAGAGATCGAGACCATCCTGGTCAACATGGTGAAACCCCATCTCTACTAAAAATACAAAAAAATTCACTGGGCATGGTGGTGTGCACCTGTAATTCCAGCTACTCAGGAGGCTGAGGCAGGAGAAGTGCTTGAACCCAGGAGGCGCAGGTTGTGGTTAGTCGAGATCACGCCATTGCACTCCAGCCTGGGTAACAAGAGCAAAACTCCGTCTCAAAAAAAAAAAAAAAGTACTCCTATATGTATGATCTCACTAAATTGAACAAAGTGGAGAATAGCTCTGTGTGGGCAGGCAACAGATGTTTGTTTCAGGCAAAGATTTTTCTTCCTGCAGAGGAATAATTCCTAGAATAAGTATATATATTTGAATATTGCGGGGGTTGAATAATTTTATGGGCCTTAATACCTTCGAAGAAACAAATGAATGACTTTTTTTGATAGGTGGGGTCAATTCATTATCAGAAGTTCATGTCAAATACATAATGTGTTGGGATGAAGCTAGAAAAAACTTTTTGAGTATTTCATTTGTTGAATTTGGCCCCTGGCTCTGTTCAAGAATTTTTGACAAGTGAACCTGCAGTAAAAATCTTCACCTTCTTGCCATCTTCAAGATTTTCTCAGCCAAATAGTTCTGGCCTAACCTGCTGCTCTCTTACCTGCTTCTCCCTTCTTCTTTCCCTCCCACGTAGCTCGCCTCACCCCAGGAAAATGTATTCTCTGTCCCCTTCTGCAAATATATGCTTCCTGACTGCAGGTCTTACTTATTTATGCCTATGGAATACACCATGGGTTAGATTCACATTCTCTTAAACCTGTCCCAGGTTCCTTCAGGGGTCTCTCTTGCAAATAATTGAAGAATAAAGGCTTTCAAGCCTAACCTTCAACTCTGTTTTCACTTAAATGCCTCCTAACCCAACCCATTGCTTCTATACAGTGTTAAGTATGCATTGGTGTGTTGGAAAAACGTACTATGTCACTCTGTCTTTGCAAAATATAGTTTTCATGTTTAGAATATTATCACATGAAACTGGTGAACAGTGTAGAGGACTTTAATGTGTCTTCTGTACTGAAGAATTACAAATTAAGTAGTAGCAATTTTAAATTAAAATGAGCAATTTTAGTTTGTCACATTTCTGATGGTTACCTCTATAACAGCAAATAACGTGAAATCCCTTCCATTCTTAGGAATTACGGGCAGCTTCTTTTCTCTTACAACATAAAAGGAGAACTTAACTCATACTCCCCTCCTCTCGTTTGCTGACTTTGCAACCTCAAGTCCTGATGATGATCAGTAGTTTTGTTTCTTCTGCTGGTCACTTTTGTGAAAAGAAAATAAATCTGAGGACCCCAAAGTCACTAAGTAAAATGGCAAAGTCAAGCTGGGAACTGCTTCAAGCAAACCTGCTTTCCGTTTTATTTCTAAATCAAATAACTACAAAGAGAGGAAAGCTACATACCTCTCTCACAGTTTACCCACAAGGAAATTCCTTGTGGGCCTCAAGGTCTTTACCCTAAGACGGTTCTGTTGAATTTCACCTTGGCAGTGTAAGTTGATAGCTTATTTTCACAGGTGCAGGACAAAGGACAGACTCAAAGTCATCCCTCTGCTCACCTGAGACAAATGCATATCTGATTGCTTCTTCTGTCCTGTTGTTTAAGTGAAAATGCAGATTCACTGAGCCAGTCCCAGCCATAAATGACTATTCCTCTACCCCCACTTCACATGTAAGTTGTGTATTCAGTGAAAATTTGATCAAAGACTCAAAAGAATGCAACCATTTGTCTCTGAACTACCTATGACTGGGAAGCCCCTGCTTCAAGTTGTCCTGCCTTTTGAGACTGACTAAATGTGCATCTTACAAATATTGATTGCATGTCTCCCTAAAATGTATAAAAGCAAGCTATCCCTGACCACCTTGAGTACGTGTTGTCAGAAACTCCTAAGGCTCTGCCACAGGTGCGTCCTTTACCTTGGCAAAATAGACTTTCTAATTGATTGAGACCTCTCTACAGATACTTTTGCTTCACACTTTTCCTAATTCTAAGTAATATGTGTTAGCCTGTCTGCTTTGCCAACTTTCTTGACCCATTGATTTAAGAGGTGGACATTTTTGATGCATATTCTTCACCTTTTCCCATCCCTTCTCTCCCTGCTCAGTGTCTGAAAGCTACATTGTTATTTTCAGTGTTTGGAAAGCCCAGACCAGATAGTAACCACTTGATTTTCTGCCTTTTGCTCTCTTGCTCTACCTTACGAGAGGTTTACACATCTCAGTACTTCTATTAAATTTTTCATTTTGGCAATAATATTTTTAATTACCAAGGAATATCTTTTTTTGGCATTGCTCCTTTTTTTTTTTTTTTTTCTGAGACAGAGTTTCACTCTTGCTACCCAGGCTGGAGTGCAATGGCGAGATCTCGGCTCACCGCAACCTCCGCCTCCTGGGTTCAGGCAATTCTCCTGCCTCAGCCTCCTGAGTAGCTGGAATCACAGGCACCCACCACCATGCCCAGTGAATTTTTTGTATTTTTAGTAGGGATGGGGTTTCACCATGTTGACCAGAATGGTCTCCATCTCTTGACCTTGTGATCCACCCGCCTCGGCCTCCCGAAGCGCTGGGATTATAGTAAGACCTGCAGTCAGGAAGCTGAGCCACCGCACCCGGCCCATTGCTTCCTTTTGATAGCAGCCTACGGTTTTGTTTTATGGTTTCAATATCTTCTTATATTTCTCTGAGGGTATCAACAAGAAAACTCCCGTCTATCTTCCGATTTACATCTGTTTTCTCTGCAGTTAGTTGTTCCACTTATTCAGCTTGGTTGTTCTATTTTGTGCAAATTTACTCTCTTGCCTGATCTTATTTGTGCATGAGGTTAGGATGGTAAATACAGTAGTGGGTCACAATGCTCAGTGTTAGGAAGACTAGAGAGCGAGGGTCTTGTACATTGGTAGGTATTTTATGAGGGAAACTGAACAATATGTATCAAGAATCTTAAAGTTGTTTGTATCTACTGACACACAGGTCTACTTTTAGGTATCCACCTTTTTAGAAATAAGCAGATTATGCACAAAGATATTCACATAAATACAAATAGACGACTAGTCAAATACATTTGGTGGAATATTATGCAGCATTAAAGTTTATGTTTGAAATAGATTTTTAATAATATGGGAAAGAGTATTCATGCATATGTCTCTGTATTTATTTGATGATTTTTTGTCATTCTTTTAAAAACCACATTCGTAAGAATATAATGCATCAGCAATTTAAAGTATAGAAGTTACTTAAAAACAAGTTAAGATCAGATGAACAAGGGCAGGTGGAACATGTTAACCAGCCGTGCCTTGCTCTCCTCTCTGAGTTATCTGAAATGCCTGTCCCAGGCTCCTGGATGAGCCGGCTTAGTTTCCTGCCAATACTGGGAGTATTGACTGACTGATGGACTGGAGATGGATGTGACTTCATTCTCAATCCCCAGCCCTGTGACTCTCTACTTCGTCATTGTGTATGTGTGACTGTGTGAGATTCCTTCCACCCCTCCTCCTCTTTTGCCTTAACTTTCACCCCAAATGTTTCACTGGCTTTGTTGTAGGAACCCCAAATCTTGACTACAGTCTGTTGAAAGACAGACTGAGGTGCACCGAAATTTTAGAGATTATTTGAGGAGCCAGTGATTCTTGAATCAAGCCCAAGTGGTTTGGGCTTCACGGAAGGGGTGTGCAGGGAAAACTTTTATGAGGTGTTTGCAGAGAAGCAAGACAAAGAACACATTTGATTGATTAAAGTGGAATCCTCCTAGTTAGAGGTTAGTTGGTGGTTTCTGATTGGTTAAGCTTAAGTTTGTTTTACTATTTACATTGAGTTGCTTGCATAAGAAGCCAGGATACTGGAGCCATTTCAGCCTAATGGCTTCCCAAATGGTATTTCTAAACAATTTCTTTGGCATCTTCCTTGAGGGAGTAGCTCACCTGCCCTCCCCCACCCCCCACTGTTTTTGGTTTTTGAGATGGAGTCTCACTCTGTCACTCAGTGACATTGGAGTGCATTGGCACAATCTTGGCTTGCTGCAACCTCCATCTCCTGTGTTCAAGTGTTTCTCCTGCCTCAGCCTTGTGAGTACCTGGGATTACAGGCACCCTCCACCATGCCTGGTTAATTTTTGTATTTTTTTTAGTGGAGAGAGGCTTTCGTCATGTTGGTCAGGCTGGTCTCAAACTCCTGACCTCAGGTGATCTGCCTGCCTCAGCCTCCCAAAGTGGTGGGATTATAGGCATGAGCCACTACGCCTGGTCTCATCTGCCCTATTCTGCAGGGCCTCCCTCTGCCACTTCTCTGCCATCTCCCTGCCCAGTGGAATCCCATCAACTGGCAAAAACCAACATTAGGAGAAATCGTTGATAAAATTGAAAGAGAAGGAGGATTTTATAATTCAGGCCCTGCTTTCTCTAGAGAGTGAGGATTCACTGAGGGTTTGCACATGAGATTAATGTGATTAATGTGGCAGTTTTAAGAAGGTTTATTGGAGAGCAGTGTAAAAAACTGATTAAGAAGAGACCGAGGAGGAAGAGAAAAATTAGAGCACCGTTTTAGTAATCCAGATGTGAGGCAGTGAGTAGCTGAACCAAATTGAAAAAAATGTCAATAAGAAAAGAAGGCAGAGACAGAAGAAAGTTGAGAAAAATAAGGAGAATATGGTGACACAGGAGTCAAAGATGAGCTTGGGTTTTTAACAATTTTATTCTGACTCACCCTGTTTATTGCAGCCCTATTCAAAATAGCCAAGTGGTGGAAGCAACCTAAATGTCCACTGTTAGATGAGTAGATTACAAAAATGTGGTATATACATGCAGTAGAATATTATTCAGCCTTAAAAAAGAAGGAACTCTTATCACATGCTACAATATGAATGAAGATTGCAGACATTATGCTACGTGAAATAAGCCAGTCACAAAAAGACAAATATTTTCTGATTCCACTTACGTGAGGTATCTAAAGGAATCAAATCCAGATACAGAAGGGAGAATGGTGGTTACCAGTGGCTGAGAGTTTATTCATTGGGTATATGGAGTTTCCGTTTGCAAGATGAAAGAGCTCCAGTGATGGGTTGCACAAGAAAGTACATATAATAAATACATTTGTACTGTACGCTTAAAATGGTTAAGATAAAAAATGTGCTAAAAATGTGTATACCTGGACATAGAGATCGATAGTGGAGACTCGGTGGTAGGAGGGAGGTGGGTGATGAGGAGTTACTTCATGGGTACAATGGATATCATTTGGGTAATGGATATCCTCAAAGCCCTGACATGACCACTATGCAATCTATGCATGTAACAAAATTACTCTTATACCCGGTATATTGATATATCAAAAAACTAAGAGAAAATAAAATTTTTAAATGATTAATACAAGATGGAATAAATCTTTTGCTTTTTACTTAAAAAAAAAATGAAGATGGTAGATTTTATGCTCTTTTACCACTGTAACAAATTTCTGAAATATTTCAGATTTACAAAAAATGGTTTAAAGCAACATGGCAAACATCAGGGACTCATCATTCCTAAAACTAAACATTAGCAATACAGTTGACACTCTTTGAGCAATACCCCAAGGTTTTAAGATTTTCTTTGTTTAACAATTACTTTGTAAGTGCTTACTAATTGCAAAACTCTGTTGCTGGCATTGGAGATGCAGCAGTATCCCTGCTCTCCCCTTTAGGAGTCATGCTTGGTAGGGAGGATGGATCGTATCTTAACGGATACAGAGAACTGAATGGGAAAACTGTTTTCGTAGGTGATGATGCGTTATGCAGTTCACAATATTTGATTTGAGGTAACAGTTGAAATGTCTACATTTAGCTGCTCCTCCAGAAATAATTCCAGGAAATGTATAAAATACTGCACTTCTATGAACAATTCTATGTAAAAAATCTTTGCTGGTCACAGTATTTAAAGAGTCTCTACAGTGTGCCATTCACCATGGCAGGTATTGTTCTCGAGTGGGCGAGGCAGGCAAAAATGAGACAATCACAGAAGAGATTGACAAGTGCGAATGTAATGAATATAGTGCTGAGTGCTGAGGTAACACCAACCATGTACCCGTATTTATCCTAGCAGGAAGGAAGATGTCCCGAAGAAGGTGACAAAGAACTTGAGATGGGATAAAAAATACATAAAATAGTAAGATTCAGTTCTTCCCTCGAGAGTCTTCTGGTATACCACAGAAACAGATATAAACAAAACTCAACAGTAGGTGCAGTAATACTGTTGTGTATAAAGCCCAAGTGAGAGGAATTTGAAACAGCAATGAACTAGACCTGGAAATTAGGCCTTTCCTGTGTTTATAAAGAGATAAAGGTCATTTAGGGAAGAAAGAAGAGCAAGAGCAAAGACAGATGATTTAAAATCTGTGACATCTGAGGATTCTCATGAACTTCACCTTATCTCAATCAGTGTACACTTTAGCTATTGTATCCTGTAATTTTTTATTACAAAAATGGTTCTGATTTGACTCTAAATATAAAATAGTGATCAAATATGTGCAATAGTATACATAAATAATATGAGAAATAATATACATAAATATTATAATACGTATGTGATGGCTCAGGACACGTTACCTCAAAATACGACACCTTGGCATAGTGAATGTTTTAAGCTGTAAAAATGTGAGAAACGGCATGTGAGGAAGGACTTTCAGATGTTTCCCCCAGCCTCCTCCCTTGAGGCAGGTCAGGTCAGAAGGCTTCATCTGAGAGGTGCTCTCCCTATTCCTGCAGGAAAGGAGCATCCCTGTCTCCAAAGATGAAGGGGCACAGAGAGGAATGTAAACCAACAGGCCTCGCCGAGTTCCCTTCAGTTCCCTCACACTCTTGGTCCTATCGCATTTCTTCATGACTCTGCTTTTCATCAATGCTAGCACATCAACCCCCAGGTTCAACTACTTCATTGGGTCTTAATTTCCCTATCAAGGCTCCTGTGTCGTGTCAAACTTATGTCAAATAAATAAATTCATATGCTTTCATCTTGTTAATCTTTCTTTTGTTACAGGGCCCCAGCCAATGAACTTAAAGTTCATTTGGGGCAGAAGGAAAAGATATTTTTTGTCCCTCACATAATCGATAATATGTGAAATTATAAGTGTTAAAATTACTTTGTAGGTGACGCAGTGTTCAAGTAGTTCTGCTTTTGTCATCATTAAAAAAAAAATCGTAGTGACATGATTATTTGGCATTATTATTTGGTCTTTGGCATGGAATTTTGTAAGGAGTTTTTTGAAATCCTCAGTACTGTCTTTTAGATCTTTTGGTCTGCTCTTCATCCTTTAAAATCATGGGTTCTTTTTTATTGAGAGAAATCTCGCTCGCTCTGTCACCGTACTGGAGTGCCACAGCATGATCTTGGCTCACTGCAACCTCTACCTTCTGGGTTCAAGGGATTCTCCTGCCTCAGCCTCCAGAGTAGCTGTAACTACAGGTGCGTGCCACCATGCCCAGCTAATTTTTGTATTTTTAGTAGAGACCGAGTTTCACCATGTTGGCCAGGATGGTCTCAAACTCCTGACCTCATGATCTGCCTGCCTCGGCCTCCAAAAGTGCTGGGATTACAGGTGTGAGTCACTGTGCCCGGATGATATGGGTTCTTCTTATAATCATTGGTTATCTCTGCCAACATGCTGTGCTTGCCTAAGAATCCAGAGGTCTGACACTGGACTTCTTTGTACACAGCTGGTACCACACTGGTACTAGCATTTCTTCTGGAACATGCAAATGAGAATGGGAGAAAGTTTTTGGAAGGTTAGTTTTGGCTCAACATATGGAAGAACTTCCTAAGTTGCCCAAAACAGATTGAAAAAATGGTGTTTATGTAAACTTCATATACATAGTTTTCCATAAAACTAAAATTATTTCACTTATAAGATAGTCCTTTATTCTGGGATCACATCTTTTCAGGTTTTTTGGTACAAAAATATTCTTTCTTTTAGAGATTATGACATTAGTGAATTATAGTAGTTTTATTTAACTGTCCTTACTTGGCAAAATAAAGGCCGAAGACACATTATTTGAACTTTTATAGACCCAGATGTTCATAAAGTCTGACAACCCCAGTTCCCTTAACTGCTCAAACCTGTTCCAACTATCGCATTAAGTCGGATTTTTAAGTTGTTTATCTTGTTAAATTAAGAAGGAAAAGTTTATTTGAATAATTTTGGAAAATTGTTTGCATATGTTGATTTAAACTTTCTGGCTTAATCGGGTATTCTGTCTTTTCTAAAGAAAGTTTATTCCCTAAGAGGAAAAAAGCTAACATGAATGAATCAGGAGAGCTAGAACCAAGTCTAGTTAACTGTGCAACTAATGAGAGGTTTATTCTGCTTCTTAGTTTTATAGTCTGAAAAGGAAATGAGAAAGTGGTAAGATCTATTTCAGTAATAAAATTCAATTAGGAAGCATAGTGTATATGTATGTATATATGTATTTATGTATGTGTATATGTATAATATACACATGTATACCTATATGCACACATACATATGTTTGTACAACATTGGATTTTGTGAGAATTAATCATTTTTGCTAATTTTAGAAACTCAAAAATCTTTGAAACTCTAAAAACAACTTCATGGGGAATTAACACTTCAGGGAGTTAAAAAAAAAAAAAAAACACCCAAAGGTTTTTGAGTCTTGGAACCTCAGGGAGTATAAGAATATTGCCAATATTTGCAAGGTGAAAAGAAATTGGACTCTAAGCTATGATTGGAAATTGTTTATGAGCACCAATTTGCTGATAGGCTAATAAGCATTTACGTTTGCTGATCTTATATTTAACTGCTTAATTACTCAATTTGTGCATGCAGATGGCATCGTTTGAGTTATAAATGGATGCAGGTGCAAATCTGCATGACTAGTATTAGGGTCTTATTTGAAACTTGCTCATGTTCCTTCGTTTCTCCATACAGTACTTGAAAAATCAACCCTGGTTTTCAAAAATCGTCCTGAAACAAAGTAAAATCCATATGGGCAAGATCATATTTTTAATGTGGTCACTCTCCCTAGATTTTTGTTCTGGGATTTTTTATGTTTTATTTCTTTGAGACAGAGTCTCACTCTATTAGCCAGGCTGGAGTGCAGTGGTGTAATCATAACTTACTGCAGCTTTGACCTTCCTGGTTCAAGCGATCCTCACTCCTCAGCCTTTTCGAGTAACTGACACTACAGGCACACACCATCATGCCTGGCTAATGTATTGTTTGTAAAGATGGGTTTCGCCATGTTATCCAGACGGTTCTCAAACTCCTGAGCTCAAGCGATCTGCCTGCCTCAGCCTTCCAAAGTGCTGGGATTACAAGCAGGAGCCACTGTAGCCAGTTGGGATCTTCTAAAGCTATTGTCTTACAACGATGTTTGTAGCTAATTTATAATAGCTTGAAAAAATAATGCATTATATTTAAAGTTGTTAGCATAATTTCTCAAGAATATTTTGGGTCTTAGGAACTCAAAATCAAAATCATAAGAATATGATTAAATGCAGTGAGAAATCCAATTTAGTGATGCATTTTCTAGATTTCATAGATTTTTCACTGCATTATTCAGTGATCATGTTGTGTTATGACACATCGTTAAGCTAGATATCACAAATAACTCAGTGGTCACCATGTTAGAAAAATGTAAAGGGGAATATCAAGTGTATACTATAGAATTTGGTACTCATAATATTTAACTATCGGGGTTGCTTTGAAGCTTACAAAACGCTTTTCTACATATGTTACTGTGCCTGATCGTATGACTTTCCCATGAGCTTAACCCCTATCTGAGAGATGAGAAAACTGAGGCTTAGTGAAATAAAATTAATAGCTGTGATTTCACAAATACTAAGTTGCATAGCAGGATACCCTCTTTTATATTCTGACCTATTTCAGTTGTTCTACGTCACTTCGATTTTATTGTTTGCTCTTGACTTGGCTTGTTAATTTCCATGACCTTGCCTCTTGCGATAATGTTACAATACTCCTAACTGTAAAGAGCATAGTGTATTCTTGACTTTCTGTACAATGCTGGGGATAAATCTGCACATTAATGAGACACCCCCAAAATACTTATCCTTTGTTTATGGTGAGGGAGATAAGGACCTGGTAGCGAAGCAATGAAATTTAACTCTTCAGTTACCTTTAATGAAATTGGGGGTTAGAGCTTGGCTTTCCTCAGCGGCCTCATGCTTCTAGCTTGTGCATGTCAGGCCAGGTGGAAAACCTTGCCCCAGAATGTAATGAGGAATGGCTGGCAGAGGCGGCCTGAGATATGTATTTTAGCCACGCAAAATGAACTCAAGATGTGATAAAGGCATTCTCATCTCTGACAGATACCCAGGTATCCTCTAGTTAATAAGACTGGCATGCTTTTCAAAACAGAAATTATGAAAGTAAGGACTGTAAAAACTCCAGAGCAATTTCGTTGATAACAGATTCTCATTCACAAACATGTGATTCTCATCTTGGAACAGGAGCCTAAGGCCCTTCCACTTCTCTACTCTGAAGAAATCCTTCTTTCCTGGGAAATCAGCTCTGGTACTCTCATCAGGGTACTTTCACCTCTAAATTAGTTTCTAAAATGCAAGATTGAATAAATAGCTCAGGTTGTTTAATAATATATTTCTGGAGGGAATAAATATTCTCTGACCTTGCTAATCAAGCTGTTTGTATTGTGCTCTGTGGAGTCCAGGCTCAAGGCTTTACCGAATGCCTCTGCAGAGGGCAGCATAAGGAAGGTGACCTAGCAACCCGGGCTCCCTATTCCCAAAGCAAGTGTGCCCCGAGGATGGGAGGGTCCGCATTTCCATATGCACAGTCAGGAGTTTCTGTGAAAACTCCTCTGACCTTCCGGGCTGCTCTGCCCAATTCCCACTGGAGGCAGGCGCTGGGGTATGTTGGGAAGAGGGCACTCTCAACTTTCAGGATCCTCCGGTTTCTCTTCTTGGTCCGTCTCAAGACTGCCACAGCTGCTGCTTGCTTGCTGATATCCAACCCGCTCGTCACTGGGCTTGGTTGGAGGGATTTGTAATGAGATGGCTCATTTATTCAATTGACACTGAAGGAACATGATGCTAAGAAGCTGCCAATAAAAATAATAACAGCAGCAGTGGTTATTGTGTTTTGACACCACTCTCCAGACACAGGTAACTACATGTTATTTAATTCCCATGGCAATCATCCTACAGGTAGAAAAATGGAAACATTAGAGTTTAAGTCATGCCAAAGTAAAATAGAATGTCAGGACCCCAAACTCTCTATGCCAAGGGGACAATTAACTTGGGAACTGAGCCATGCAAAAACTGTCTTCTTTTTCTTCCCAAACAGATAGCTGTAATTTCACAAGCTTACTTTATCTTATGGAAAATGTAGATTTACCCAGCCACAAGAGGAATTCGTAATTGACATTCCCTGACTCCCTCCCTTTTATATGTAAACTGTAGATTCACTGAGTGCTAATCAGGGCCATATCAGAATGTAATCACTTGCCTCACCGCCTGCCCTCCCTCTCTTTTGTTCTTGCCCTTCTGCTTGCTTTTTCCTCTTTAAATGCTGAAGTTCCCAAATCTTCTTTATACAAAGCACAGGTCATAGATGCTATTGTGATTTGTGTTTCTTTTTTCTGGGTGCATCCTCAACCTTGGCAAAACAAACCTCTAATAGATTGAAGTCTGCTTCACTTTTTGTTTATAGCAGGCGTCCCCAAACTACGGCCTGCAGGCCGCATGCAGCCCCCTGAGGCCATTTATCCGGCCCACCCCCACCCCCCCGCCGCACTTCAGGAAGGGGCACCTCTTTCATTGGTGGTCAGTGAGAGGAGCACAGTATATGGCGGCCCTCCAGTGGTCTGAGGGACAATGAACTGGCCCCCTGTGTAAAAAGTTTGGGGCCGCCTGGTATAGTAACTT
The DNA here is from genome assembly GCF_048565385.1 of Saimiri boliviensis. Taxonomy (NCBI): domain Eukaryota; kingdom Metazoa; phylum Chordata; class Mammalia; order Primates; family Cebidae; genus Saimiri; species Saimiri boliviensis. The sequence goes on along the minus strand of NC_133464.1, from coordinate 75,172,752 downwards.
GCCAGGATTCACTTGGAAGAATCAGATATCGCACTCTGACCTGCCTGACTCCAAGCCAATGCTCTAATCACTAGACCACGCTAACCTTGAGTTTGATAGACAGACTTCTTAGAGAAAAATATTTACGTATATTTCACTGGGGGAAAAATATCTTCCTCTAACATTTGGTAGCTTTTTCTATCTGGTAGGTATAGCCCAAACGGATAAATATGAGGGGATCTTCAAAAGGGAGAGGGAAAGAGTCTAGCTTCTTTTGGGAAGACGTGCATAAACAAAGGTCTCAGTACTTGATGCCGCTTTAAGAATCCTTCCTCCTGTCTCCCTGCCATTTTATTGTGACTGACCTCCTGTATTCTTCCTTTAGATTCCAGCAAGCTCTCCCGCTGCTTCTGTTCTTGGCTTTGTACCCCAGTGTAGAGGTGGCGCCCTCCACCCAGACTGCCTGCAGCCAAATTCTTTCTCATGAGAATCACTGATTCTTGGAAGCCCTGTTCTGCTGTCATGTCCTCTGGCATCCTCCCCTGAACTTTCTAAACAGGTGCTCACCACCACCATCCAGCCTCCACGGACCTCTTTTCTGTCTCTTGGGTGCACACTTGTTCTTGCATTTATTACAATGCGTTGTCATTTCTTCCTGACTAGCTCTCACATCTCCACAACTGTAAAATACAACGTATAAGGGCTGTGTTAAGTTTTATCCACCTCTGTGTCTCTGCCGCACAATCTGAACATATAGGTGCTTAATGAATGTGCATAAAACCGACTTGCAAACTCTTCTATATGACAGGACTAAAGCCATGAGCTACTTCAATAGCTTTCCGAGACAGATGGTGTGAGTATCCTGATCGCATTGCACTGTGCTTTCTTCATCTTTGGTTGTAACTATATTAAGGATGAAAGATGTGTTTGTACTACTGCAAATGTTGCTGGAAGTAGCCCAGAGAGGAGAAATGAGACATCGAGCCCACAGCTCACCGTTACAGAGGCCTTCCTGTTGAGGATTGTTTCTAAGAAAAATAGCAGCATTTGATTGATGCAAAAATCACCCACCCATTTCTCTCTGTGTTGTCATTAAGAATTGTGGGTGTGTGGGTTTTTATTTTTTATTTATTTTGGCTTTTCTTGCAACAGGCAAAGGATGTAATGCTACAAAATGATGTATGATTTGTAGCTGGTTCAGCTGGGTAAGCGTTGCTTTTTCTTAACCACTATGAACTTATTTGTTCAATCAATCATTTTAACACTGCACTGCAAACCAGGAAATAGATGCTTTAAAAGGAATAATGCTTTGACAGATCTGCTCAGAGTCCTCTGATGTTTAGAAAGCTCTGACTACCTACTGTGTAGATTTGTCTTAAAGAGAAAGTTTATACAATTCAAAGTTTCAAAATTTAAATTCTATTTTATTTTATTCAGGAGGCTAGATATTTCTAAATTTGAGGAAATTCTCAGTCTAATTGAAATTCTCACCTGTAATTTTTCTTTATTTGCCCTTATCCTTGTAACCTGAAGAGACAGGAGGAGCATAGGAAATAAGTTTGGGTTTGAAAACAGAAAGAGAACAGGTAACATGACCAGCAAGTGTATAGGTTGGGTCTGTGTACTTTATCTACCTCAGTGACATTGGACAAGAATTGCCACCTCTTGGAATCTGTGTCCGTAGTCATAATTTTGGAATAAATGTGTCCTGATTATATGCCAAGGAAAAAAATGAGTTCCCATAGAGTGTGACCTTGAGGTTCTAGGCAGGTTGCAAATTTCATTTTTGTCACTTCAGATATAAGACCTTTACTCTCAGGCTGTTTGGAATGAACCTGAAGAACCCGGGAGAGTTTTTCTTCTGCTGAGTCGACATAGAGACATGAGTAGAAACTCATTTGCAATTCACACATATTTAAAAAAATAGAACTGAACCACATGGCAGAGTTACTACAGAAAAATATTTCTTTAAAATTATCCTTAAGTTAATTGGTGCTTTTTGTGTTGTTCAGTGTCTTCAGATTAGCAATGTCTTGATTCCTCTTTCTCTACATCTCCAAATCAAAAGTTGCCAAAGCCGGCAGGCTGCAGTCATTCGGTATCCTGGTATGCAGATATCGATCTGGAATCGCCCTACTGGGGAACTCAAAAAGGACCATGACTTGGGAGTACAGCATTCATTATTACAACTATACAGTAACAGAGCAGTGTTCTGGGCTGAGTCTTGGACTCTTATGTTGGGGCTTATCCCTTTTCCAAAAGATTGCCTGTCCCAGAGGCTCCACAAGGAGTTGGCCTATTTCCCTCACAGCCAGGTTGTGTTCAGTGCTATAGAGGATTATTGCAAAAACTATCTTTAAAGATAGCTTTGGGATAATCTCTTTGTCCTGCCGTCTGCTCCATTCACTCACGAAGTCAACTTCTCTCCTGACTTTCTTCCAAAGCTTTAGAAGATGATAAAGGAGGAAAAGCAAAAGTAATAAGCATAGGCTAGGTATGAAAACGAGAAAAAAAGTTGAAAAGCTCAGAACCCTCTAAGCTGCGTAAATTTTGCAAAATTTAGCAGACCCAGAGAGACGAGTATGAGATTTCAGTCATGGCCCCTGCACCCACGTTTGGGTGCAATTGTTTAAAGGCATTTTGTTCCTGACTGGGTGCCTCATGTATTATCTTAATATCCCTGAAATTTGTAGTACCAAAAACGATGACTAGCCAATAAACAGCTTATGTTATTTTAGTGTAAATTTTTGGTAAACAACTTAGAAGTTGCCTCTTCTTTTTTTCCTTAAAAATACCACTCGTAACTGCTGCTAATCCAAGGATATATTCCAGGCCACTTGGACCCTCATGCCCCCATGAGGGAACATGGATCATTAATTGCCAGCCTCAAACTTTGAGCTTAAATTAAGCTCTAAACTTTATTACATTTTATGAATCTTATTTAGTGTTGACAAAAGCAGTGCTAGAATTTATATACAGTGAGCATAGTTCCTGAAACAAAAATTGCTATTTGAAGTCTGACCAGAGGTTAGAATATTTAACATCAAGACTAGCATGGAAGATCAGAACACATGGTTTTCTAATTGGCCACAATTACAGTCAGATGTCCAGTATAGCTTTTAAAGGTAACAGAAAACTAGAATGGTTTTAAAGAGTTGGATGCTTCATTGTCAGAGAGGATTAAGGCGGAAGGTAGAGAGTTGGACTTACTGACGTTTAGTTTGGTTCTAAGAAGTTTATTCATTCACTTACTTGTTTGATGAACAGTAACTGTATACCTACCATATGCCAGGGACTGATGGAAGAGAGGTTAAAAACTAAGGTACATTTTAGACAATGAATGATTAAATCTTTTGTGTCATGAACCTATGAACTGGGTTCTATATTTAATACTTGCCGTGGCTAGGACGAACCATTTATTATATTCCACTCTAGAGAATATTGTGTTCAGTATGGCCTCCAAATTTTAAATCGGATACTTTGGAAATGATTACTAATATTTCTATAACAGGCCAAGAATGATAAACTGAAGGGAAGCAGGATCAATGAGAATACAGTAATCCCCCCTTTATCCGCAGGAAATGTAGACCTACGTGCTCGTTTCAGAACTGAATGCCCCTGTTTGTATGATTACTATATGAATGAAAGCTGTGTTTATACATGTGAAATATTTATGCAAAGAGAGTTTCGGTTTAGAGTCACCAAACTCCTCTGGCGAGGATGATAGGGAAAAAATTACATCATGGGCTATTAACTATTTCCAGGCTTTTATTGTACCAGGAAAGAAGGAAGTAAAATGACTTTGTGCATGCCTCGTGCACACTCTAAGCAATTTCTTTCGCTCCCAGAGAATATTTTGTTGTTTTCCTTTCCACATTTTTTTAGTGAAGGCAGCATGTCTTAACCATCCTGTATTCCCAGGTCTTAGCAGGCACACAGTAAGGTGTAATGAATAAATTATAGCAATGTAATATCTGCCCTGGTAATTGAGGCTGAAATCTCTTGTTAAGTTGCTAGGCCAGAGCAATATATGCTGGTGAGAACCTGGTTTTGGTGAGAGATGACTTTTTTTTGGTGGATCATGAGGAGCAGGGGAGGCTAGGCCTGTTTCATGATGGGTCCCCAAACCAGCCCTTGAACTGAACTGTTTCACTGACACTTGTCCGCTGATGAGAACAGAGCAGGCAGAGGATGGAGCAGGCATGAACTGTGAAGGGTAGAAGGGCCTGGCTTCTATAGAGGACAAGAGATCCCTCCTCCCCTGGTGAGGACAGGCCGGACTAGAGAGTAGATACTAACAGAACTGGCAAGTTCTGCCCATATACACTGATGATTCAATAAATGGAATAATATTTATGCAGGTATGTTTTCTAAAACCTATCACTGACATCATTTTCACCATCCTTTCCTTATGTGATTATCTTGGCAACGTTATGCTTGACAGTAATGAACAGCAGTCATAGGAAATACGTGAAGAATGTTGCCAAGGGATATTTCTCAGCTTTCAATAAAGTTTTTATTTATCGAGAGCTGATATCTGACCGGCTCTGGTATATTCCGGGTTGCAAGTGTTTATCTTCATGGGTGTCTCATAGCATTTTTCTTGACGGATATAACTACTAGCATTATTTTGCTCTGAGCATCTGGAGGGTAGGGCACATGCTTTATTTATCTCTGTGTCTTCAAGCCCTAGAGTAGCAACCTGGAATTATAAACTCTTAATAAATATTTATTATAGAAAACAGTAAAGGAGAAGAAGGGAACATTGACATTGTGACAAACGTTTATGAATGCCACCTGTTGGAGGCTTCCATGGAGGCCTCCCATCCGCCGAGGGCTGCTGCTGTACTTAGTGCTTGTGGGAGTCCTGAGAACAAATTAATCCTACCGTTGTTCACCTGAGATACAAATCCCTTGGCCCGCGCTCAATCAAGCAAAGTGATCCACTCCTTCCAGAGAAGCCTGTGCCTTTTTCAGACTGGACCTGCTGGGACAAAGCCTTTGGTAAAGATAAAGTCTTCACTGAGCGCGGTGGCTCAAGCCTGTAATCCCAGCACTTTGGGAGGCCGAGGCAGGTGGATTACAAGGTCAAGAGATCGAGACCATCCTGGTCAACATGGTGAAACCCCGTCCCCACTAAAAATACAAAAAATTAGCTGGGCATGGTGGCACGTGCCTGTAATCCCAGCTACTCAGGAGGCTGAGGCAGGAGAATTGCTTGAACCCAGGAGGAGGAGGTTGAGGTGAGCTGAAATCGCGCCATTGCACTCCAGCCTGGGTAACAAGAGTGAAACTCCGTCTCAAAAAAAAAAAAAAAGATAAAGTCTTCTGGTAAATATTGAGGCTGGAAAATCCCACCATGCTTCACATTTCTTTTTAAAGCATGATAAGCCCTTCAGGCTTCTTTCCTTTCTCATAATCTTATGCCACGTGCCGCCGTGTGAATTCTTTCATTTGGCTCAAAATTATGTAATTCACTGCTCTTCCTTTCCCTTCCATTTCATTCCCCCCTTTTCCCTTTAAGACTGTGGAGCATTTAACGTGGTAAGTGAAATCTTTGACATCTGTGTTAAGTTGTTCTTCCATTGCCATAATAAATATCTGAGACTAGGTAATTGATAAGGAATAGAAGTTTAATTGGCTCATGGTTCTGCAGGCTGTACAGGAAGTATGGTGCTGGCATCTGCTTGGGTTCTGGGGAGGCTAAGAAGCTTCTGCTCATGGTGGAAGGCAAAGTGGGTGCAAGTGAGAGAGTGTGGGGGAGGAGGTGCCACACGCTTTTAAATGACCAGATCTTGTGTGAACTCAGACTGAGAGCTCACTTACCACCAAGAGGATGGCCCAAGCCATTCATGAGGGATCTGTCTCTGTGATCTAAACACCTCTCACCAGGCCCCACCTCCGACACTGGGGATGACATTTCAACATGAGATTCAGGTATAGACAAACATCCAAATGTATCAACATCTTTAACTTCTTTGTTGAGAACCCCTTGCACCTCTCATCTGAACTGGAAGTTGGAATCCCCTTGAAGATATAGAATCTTAACTGGCCCTTTTAAATGGATTTGGTCTATTCTTCCAGCCTCAAGTAGGTTCAGGCTGAGATTTAATCTCAGTAAGCTTTGTAGCTTCCATGCCACTCTGTTTTTTTTTTGTTTTTTTTGTTTTTTCTTGACGCTGAGTCTCACACTGTTGCCCAGGCTAGAGTACAGTGTCATGATCTCAGTTCACTGCAACCTCCACCTCCCAGGTTTAAGCAATTCTCATGCTTCAGCCATCATGACCAACTAATTATTTTATTTTTTATTTTTTTATTTTTTAGTAGAGATGGGGTTAAACCATGTTGCCCAGGCTCATCTCAAACTCCTGAGCTCAAGCGATCCACCCACCTTGGCCTCTCAAAGTGCTGGGATTACCGACAGGTGTGAGCCACTGTGCCGGGCCTCCATGTCACTCTTGAACACTTTGTCTTTCTTCCTCATGTAAAAATTATGACTCCCATTAGCCGGGCGTGTTGGCACAAGCCTGTAATTCCAGCTGCTCAAAATGCTGAGGCAGGAGAATCACTTGAACCCGGGAGGTGGAAGTTGCAGTGAGCAGAGATTGTGTGACTGCACTGCAGCCTGGGTAATGAAGCAAGACTCTGTCTCAAAAAACAAAAACAAAAAAAAAACTATGGCTCTTTAAATTCAGCACCTCTTCTGGCAGCTGTTCACTCTTAAAATCAGCTACTTCCACTGTGGCAACATTAATTATTCTCAATATACCAAAGTCCGTGTCTCCTACCCAGATCTCTGCTTTGAAGTTTGGATTGTAATATTTAAGCTCTTCCTCTACAATTCTATTTGTATGGCCCACAGACACCTTACACTCAAGGCAACCAGGACGAAATTCATTCTGAACCACCCTAACGTTCACCTGCAAGTCAGCTATTATCAGGACTGAGCCATATTTTTACTGGTGGAAGCCATCTGGTTAACTTCTTCATTCTCATCCGAGCTGTAGGGAATCGTTTGAGCACAGGGAACCAGAAAGCAATGTTTAATAACAAGGAATTCTACATTTTAATTATGTTCTCCTGGTCTCCCTTATGATCACCACACAGTAATCAACTTCTGAATAACATTTATCCTGCCCTTATGCTAAAGTAAACAGATTTTTCAGTCTATATTATTTGCATGGACTCAAGGAGCTATTACCATTTTTATGTACATAAAACATAAGTACTGGCTAGGCGCGGTGGCTCACGCCTGTAATCCCAGCACTTTGGGAGGCCAAGACGAGTGGATCATGAGGTCAGGAGATTGAGAGCATCCTGGCTAACACGGTGAAACCCCATCTCCACTGAAAATACACACACACACACACACACACACACACACACACACACACACAATAAGCTAGGCGAGGTGGCACGAACTTGAAGTTCCAGCCATTCAGGAGGCTGAGGCCAGAGAATTGCTTGAACCAAGAGGCGGAGGTTGGAGTGAGCTGAGATCAAGCCACAGCACTCCAGCCTGGGTAACAGAGCAAGACTACAATGTGACTTCAAAGAGAAAAAAAAAAACAAAAAAAAAACATAAATACCGTATTTTTTTTTGTATGTTTGCTGAGAATGATGGTTTCCAGTTAGTACCATATTTTTTTTTTACCTCATATGTGTAGATTTCCAGTATTAAAAATAATACTGGGGCTTTGTATGAAAGAATTTCTAACGGAAAGTAATTTATTCTTTCTTCAAATGTTCATAACACCTTTAATCTAATTCCTTGGGTATATATTTGTTTGTGTGGAGTACAGGGATGATTTTCATTATGTTTGGGCCCCTTGCTTGATAGCATGATGCCTCATGAGGGATACCTTGACAGTGCATGGTTGGCTGTTGTTATGAGAAAAACCTGGGATGGTAATTTCTCACCACCTTCAAACTGGGAAGGGGCCAAAAGACCAAGAAATGATTTGGATGAGTCCAGCTTGATGAACAGATGAGTTTATTAAGATTTATATGCAGGGCATTCCTGGGTGGCAACAGGGTAACTGCAAGGATCTCCCGTCATCCATCTCTCAGCTGCTTTTAAGCTAACTTTCTGGCTATTTGCCTACTGTGTATTTGCAATGAGACTATTTTCCTTGGTGTGTTTCCACTGACATTCTGGGATGTTTGGGTTCTCAGGGACACCTGCTTCTCGACTAGGCACCATGGTCTTGGCTCACTGCCTGGCCTTCATGGTTCAAGCAGTGGATATACACCCTTAAGCAAACTGATGAAGAACCTGTCACACTACAGTGGTGATGCTATGGTCTTCTCACTGACCACTCCCAGGGCATTGCTTTCTAACGCACTGGATAACAACAGGAGCAATTTACGCCAAGTCTTCTCCTCCATCATTTCATGTAAACAAATGCAAACCCACTGAGGTGTTTTCGGGGAAGTGTATAATCATCATGGTTTGGTAAATGTTTAATCACTATAATATTTTTCTCTGGGTCACTGTCAATGCTGGCCAAAAATGGATATTCTAGGAAGATTCTGTGCTTGCATGAATTCATCCTCATTTCTTAGCTAATCTTCCTTGTGACACTTTTACTGTATCTGATGGCATTTGTATCATAAAAGAGAATATAGCCGGGCGCGGTGGCTCAAGCCTGTAATCCCAGCACTTTGGGAGGCCGAGGCGGATGGATCACGAGGTCGAGAGATCGAGATGATCCTGGCCAACATGGTGAAACCCCGTCTCTACTAAAAATACAAAAAAGTAGCTGAGCATGGTGGCGCTTGCTTGTAATCCCAGCTACTCAGGAGGCTGAGGCAGGAGAATTGCCTGAACCCAGGAGGCGGAGGTTGCGGTGAGCCGAGATCGCGCCATCGCACTCCAGCCTGGGTAACAAGAGCGAAACTCCGTCTCAAAAAAAAAAAAAAAAAAAGAGAATATAAATAAATACACATGCTCCAAACGACGGTTTGTTACTGTGATATTAACAACCACACACAGTTGTACTTTATTGAGACAGCAGCTCTCTATGATACTGGGAAAATCAAGATGAAGGGTGGTTTCAGAGGCTCCTCATAGGGAAAACACATTCCCTACGCAACTATGAAGAGGAGTTGGGCATTTTTTTTTTTTTTTTTTTATGGAGAAGGAGGCTTGCTCTATCACCCAGTCTGGAGTGCAGTGGCATGATCTCAGCTCACTGCAACCTCCACCTCCTGGGTTCAAGCAATTCTCCTACCCCAGCCTCCTGAGTAGCTGAGATTACAGGCGCACCACCATGCCTGGCTGATTCTTTTGTATTTTGGTAGAGACAGGTTTTTACCATGTTGCCCAGGCTGGTCTCGAACTCCTGAGCTCAGGCAATCCGCCCTCCTCTGCCTTCCAAAGTGCTGGGATTACAGGTGTGAGCCACCGCTCCCGAACAGGAGTTGGGACTTAATACATACATTGAGGGAGCTGCTGAGGCCTGCAGCTACATGGGGGTTCTTTCTCCTGGGAGCCTTCTCGTTTTAGCAGATCCACCAAAGTAGCTATAAGTATCCTCTCCCAATTCACTCTTTGAAGAGAACTCAGGTGCATCACACTGCTTCCTCTGTCAGCAACAGAGTATAGCCTGGCATACTCTCCTTTTGCAAGTATCCAACTTTAAAAAGTTTTACATTTTAGTGAAACTTAATTAAACCGTTTTATGAGCATAAATAATGATAACAATTTTTAAATGATTATAGTTTCAGTAACTAAAGAAATACAGATAGACAAAATGCCCTTTATTTTAATCTCACTACACTCAGACACTTGCGATCTTGAAATATTCTAAATAAACTTTCATTATCTTAGTGCTTAAAGGAGTAGTCCTATTCCTAATGCAGGCAGTTTGCATTTGTAGGTTCTGACAAACTGCTTGGTACCAGACAGTCAAAAGTGATGAACAGTCTTCACAGATTAAAATGTAAATTTGATTGAAGAAAACAACCTACAAAAATTTATGCTTCTGTATAATCTATGTGATTAAATGTTACTTGTTGCAAAGCTAATGTTTCTGACACTTTCAAAGACAGCTTTTGGAAGTTTTATTCCACGTCATTTAATCTATTTTGAATAACTCTCCCTTTTAAGCTTTACACATAGTGATGCATATTTAGTGTCAATCTCCAATGCAAATTTGGAAATAATCTATGTCCAGTTTATAACAAAACTCATTTTATATGGAGATAACAAGCTTTAAAAGCTAAACCTACATTTCTTTTTCTTACGAGTAAGGAAGTATTTGTTCACAGCATAACTACTCTTGTCCTTTTTTAAAAAAATGGTTAAAAAAAAAAAAACACACACCATAAAATTTGAGTAAAGTTGTGATAACTATATTCCCATTGTTGTGTAACAGATATCCAGAACTTTCTCATCTTGCAAACAGGAAACTTTGCACCCATTGAACAACAACTCTCCATTTCTCTCTACCCTTAGCTCCCAGCAACCATCACTCTACTTTCTGTTCTGCTAAGTTTGAGGACCTTAGATGCCATGTAAGTGGAATCATACAGCACTTGTTTTTTTGTGAATAGCTTATTTTGTTTAGGATCATATCCTTAAGGTTCCTTTACGTTGTAATGTGTGACAGGATATCCTTTGTGAAGGCTGCATAATATTCCATTGTATGGATGTACCACCTTATCTTTATCCATTCATCTGTGGATGGACATTTGGGTTGCTTCTACCTCTGGGCTGTTGTGATTAATGCTGCAGTGAACACGGGTGTACAGATCTCTCTTTGGGATCCTGCTTTCAATTCCCTTGGGTATATACCCAGAAGTGAGCTTGCTAGATCATATGGTAATACTATATTTTACTTTTAGAGGAAGTTTTATAGTGTTTTCCATAGCAGCAGTACCACTTTACCTTCCCACAATGCTATTGCCATTGTTATGACAGATTATATTAGCTAAATATTAAATAATAATAATAAAATACTAATCATATAAGATTGTTTGCCAGCCATACAGCTGAGCTTCCAGTAGCTTGCATTAGTTTGTAACAGTAACTTTAGTAACGTGCTGTTTTGCCACTGTCCATGTTTTGTTTTGTTTTGTTTTGTTTTAATTCAAGGATTTGAAGTGTCAGAACGCTCTTCTATCATAAACCAATTGAAATCAAATTTCCGTGTAATGCAAAGAAAATTATAAGCCTGGGAAGAAAATTGCCATTTCTAAACTATTTCCTCAGCCTGAGGAAAATTAGAAGTGAGCTTCTACAGTTCAGGTTGACTGATAATGCCCCACGAAGTGAGTCAGGCCACCCTGTCAGCTACAACCTCCTGCTGAGATAAGAGGTCCCTTATGTTGACATTCAACCTAGATGTGGCATTACATCTCATTCTAGAACTTTACTTCTTGTTCTATTTCTGATTTGAACCAGTGTTAAAGGGTCACTCCTGTTGCAAAGGGTTCTGCAGCCTTCCTTGCTTTATATGAGGAAACAATGCTCACCTCTCATTGAATTTGTGTGTGGCATGTATGTGTGTGTGTATTTTCAATATGGGAACTTTATCATGGGTTTACCTCAAAGCCCATGATAAAGTTCCCATATTGAATGTTCCCATTTCAAGGTAAAAGGATTTTATACATACAGAAGCATTTTAGTCCTTGATTAACCTATAAATTTAATTCAATTCCTATCAAAATTCAGCAACGTTTCTGTAGACAAAAACAAGCTTACTTATAAATGTACATGGAAAGGCACAAATTCTGGAATAGATAAGATGATTTTGAAAAATAATCAAGTTGGAGGAATCAGCGTGCCTGATTTTAAGATTTACTGTGTAGCAGTTATCAAGACGGTATGGTATTAGCAGAGGGATAAATGCATCATCAATGAGACAGAACAGAGAGCCTAGAAATAAACCACACGGATAGGCTAAACTGATTTGAATCAGCACTTTACGCCTCATGTTAGCACAAAATCATATTTTTATTAATTTCAGCTTTTTTTGCCTCTGGGTTTTTGTTTCCAAGTGCCATCTCTGCAAACTGTACATTTCATCTCTCTTCAGAGAAACCTTCACTGACTTTTCTAGCCTGAAGTATAATCTTGTACTTCTAAGTTTAGGAAGGAGTATCTCATATTTTGGCTTCTCATTTCAAGCCAGGGGTCTGTAATAGGAAATTAAGAGATTTCAGCATTCACAATGAAAACAAGGGACTACAGTAGAGGAAAAGCTAGGACTGCTGAGATTATTGTAGCCTGGATTTCTTCACTGAGCTTCGAAACTTTTCGGAGCACATCAATAGAATGGGTTGTAAGCTCATTGAAGCAAGAGCTGTTTCTGTCTCATTCACTGCTACATGAGTTTGGCATGTGAATTGAGTGCCCACTCTACTAGGACTGAGCTAGCCAGACACACAACCTTGGAACCTCTGTATCACTACCCTACCAGCTAGTAGAGAGTAGACTCTCAAATCCTACCCTCAAGACGTATTTGTGGACAGATTGAATGACTAGACTGAGGTTGTAGAATCAGAGAAACAAGTAAGAACCATGTAGCCTGGTGCAGTGGCTGACACCTGTAATCTCAGCACTTTGGGAGGCTGAGGTGGGCTGATCACCTGAGACTGGGAGTTCAAGACAAGCTTGGCCAACATGGTGAAACCCAATCTCTTCTAAAAATACAAAAATTAGCCGGGCGTGGTGGTGCATGACTGTAGTCCCAGCTGCTCCAGAGGCTGAGGCAGGAGAAACGCTTGAACCCGGGAAGCGGAGGTTGCAGTGAGTGGAAATCACACCTCTGCACTCCAGCCTGGATGACAGAATGAGATCCGTCTCAAAACAAACAAACAAAAACAAACAAACAAATAAACACGTGATAGAAACGGAAACCTAAAGAAAACTCACAATAGAATATTCCTCTTCACCTCATGTTTATCTAGACTAGTCTTCCAAACCCAACATTTTTGTTTCAACTGACCTTCTGTTTGATGAAAACAACACATCTCTGGCTACTGAACAGTTGCAGCCTGAGAGTTCAGGTCTCCAATACCATGGCGTATGAATAAAGCAGAGTGAGCGCTCTTCTTTGTGATTTCCACGTGGCTTGACATGTACTAGTCCCTGAATAGATTCCCCACTGAATGAGGGTCACACCTTCACCAGATGGGGTAAATATACAGTGTACTGCAGCTAATTCTAAAATGCACAAATGCCTAAAGAATGCCAAAAGTGGAAATGTACTGCCTCAGGGTACAGCAGAGAAAATCATAAACATTTGCAGCATCACAGCGCAGCACCAAGCTTGGCCGCCTGCCTGAAGTCCTCTGGTAACTGCATTTGCATCTGAAAAGGATGTGAAGGTTAATTTCTTTAGAAACATTTTTTCCTAGAACCCTTGGTTGTGTCAATTGTAATTTATGTAGCAAAAATTGTAAAAGCATAGGTCATTGTTCAGCATCTTATAAAACTCTACTTTTGGGTACCAATAAAGAGATTGTAAATAAGCATGTTCGAATCCAAAGGCAATTCTCAAAGAAATCATTTTAGGCTGGGCGCCATGACTCATGCCTGTAATCCCAGCACTTTGGGAGGCCAGGGCGGGAGGATCACGAGGTCAGGAGTTCGAGACTAGCCTGGCCAACATAGTGAAACCCCGTCTCCGTAAAAATACAAAAATTAGCTGGGCGTGGTGGCAGGTGCCTTTAATCCCAGCTACTCGGGAGGCTGAAGCAGGAGAATTGTTTGAACGTGGGCAGACGAGGTTGCAGTGAGCCAAGATCACACCACTGTACTCCAGCCTCACCATGTGAGTCTCTGTCTTCAAAGAAAAAAAAATCATTTTAGAGTCTATGTTTCTGTAGAATGGCCAGAAAAAAATACAGAATGTCTGGTTGAATTTGAATTTCAAATATGGAAAATGTTTCACTGTATGTCCCTTTCAACATGTGGAACATACTTATACTGAAATAGTATTTGTTGTTTTCTGTTTTGAGAGCTGGAGGTAGAAGAGGGGAGGGCACAAAGGATCTTTTGGGGGCAATGAATATGTTCTAAATTTGGATTGTGGTGATTCTGCAACTGAAAATTTACTAAAGAAAATTGAACTTTGCACTTCAAATAGGTCAACTGTTTGACGTGTAAATCATACTTAAATAAAACTTAGAAAATTCCCATATTTTATTTTAGATGACCAAGGCTAACATATTTGTATTTGATAGAAAAGTTAAATATTTTTGGTAGTATTGTTGTCAGCAAATCAGGTGATTAAAAATGAAGGAATTTGGTCGGGTGCAGTGGCTCACATCTGTAATCCTAGCATTTTGGGAGGTCAAGGCAGGCAGATTACCTGAGGTCAGGAGTTCAAGACCAGCCTGACCAACATGGAGAAACTGTCTTTACTAAAAATATAAAATTAGCCAGGTGTGACAGCGCTTGCCTGTAATCCCAGCAACTCGGGAGGCTGAGGCAGGAGAATCACTTGAACCCGGGAGGTGGAGGTTGCAGTGAGCAGAGATCGTGTTATTGCCCTCCAGCCTGGGCAACAAGAGTGAAACACTGTCTCAAAAAAAAAAAAAAGGAAGAATTCTTAAAATGTTAGCGTACTGTGGCTGGGCGCGGTGGCTCAAGCTTGTAATCCCAGCACTTTGGGAGGCCGAGATGGGCGGATCACCAGGCCAAGAGATCAAGACCACCTGGCCAACACGGTGAAACCCCGTCTCTACTAAAAATACAAAAAAAAAAAAAAAAAAAAAAAAATTACCTGGGCGTCCTGGCATGCACTTGTAGTCCCAGCGACTCGGGAGGCTGAGGCAGGAGAATTACCTGAACCTGGGAGGAGGACGTTGCAGTGAGCTGAGATTGTGCCACTGCACTCCAGCCTGGTGCCTGGCAACAGAGTGAGACTCTGTCTCAAAAAAAAAAAAAAAAAAAAGTTAGCGTATTGTATAAACACAACATAGTTTAATATTTCTCTTATTAATTCCAGTGTCCATATTTCATGACTGTATTTTGCTATTAATTTCATCTGTAATAAAATCACACTAGATGTGATTCTCTGCATTTTTGTCAACGGGACAACTGGACTGCAGATACTGAGTAGTTCAAGGTCACATCATGACAGGAATGGGACCATCCCACCAGGTTTCTGACCCCTAGCACAGTGTTGTTCCAAAGCACCATGTGCAATTAATGGAGAAAAGAGTTATACTCAACCTTTTTCACCTATTAAAAAAATGTTGTATTATAATAAAAATGTGCAGAAGAAAACAAAAGCACCAAGATAAGATGATGTCAGAATGATTGCATAAAGATCTTCTGTGACAGTCTTATGTCTTTCCTTTATTCAACAGTTATTTATTGCATGACTGCAGGTCACACACTGTGCCAGGAGGTACAGTAGTGACAAACATGAGAGACAGTTCTGACGGAGCTCCCAATGACAGAAGAATTTCTAGAATTTTTTTTTTTTTTTTTTTTTTTTTTTTTTTTGTCATTTAACCCATACGATATTACTTCTTCTTGTTTCTACACAGCTATTCATTGACTTACAAGATATGGTAGAAGAGATTAAAAAATTACCATAATAATTGACCCATTATTCTCAAGGAGTCCCATCATCTGATAAAGATTTATTCTCAATTATATAAATAGCATCAGTTATTGTTAAATAAAAAACTCAGTATATGTAGACTCTTCTAATCTCTTGAATTTACATATGTAGTTTTACATGTACAATGCCATTGTAAAAGTTAATATCTTTTCAATGTATCCGATTTAAAATCACCCCAGAGCATTGTGGGATTAGGGGAGTAGTGTGTCAAGGGAATACTGAATCTTATTTTACATAACTCAATGGAAGGAATCAGAAAGCAGCAGCTCCCTGCAGGGCCCCAAACGGTTAATTAACATTATCTGAGTGACAGTTAGACTTGGGATCTCTGAGCTGATGAGCTGATGTGGTATGAAGCTAAAAGATCTCCAGTAGCAACTGACAAAACAATCATTATAATTTGCTCCATGAGACAAAGAAGAACTCAAACTCCTGAAGAAGCTGAACATTTCCCCTAAGCAGACATTTACTATAATTATTATTTTTATTGCTACTCTTCATATTCCTAATAGTTAATACTGTTACCATGGAGTTTAAAATCAACTGATGGCATTGATCGGCATGAAGATGAATGTTCCTAATAAAGAACACACACCAAAGGGGCGTTTCCTGGGATGACATCTGACTGGGGCAGAAATTATTGCTTTTATGTTCTAATGCACTTTAAGTATTGTGTTTTCAACTTCTCCATAAATTCAAATACTTCCTAAATAATACATACTTTCTTCTAAAATGTGCTTACTTTCCCTTCTTTTTTTAATTTGAAATTAGTATTAATGCATGATATTGAGGGTTGGTATCTTTCAATGTTCAGGGTGGATTTGTCTTGTAGGAATCCAATATAATTTGATGAAAGTCATCTAGAAAACTACCCACAAATTGCTACAAGATCCCTTTCTTGGTGTGATTTGAACATAGTTCCATCATCTATGTTTACCGATTTAGGGCTTAGCTTTAATTACTATAACCCTCATCCAGGGCCTTTATGGATTAATCATCTACCATTGTATTTTTGACCTCAAAGGTTGATGATACGTTGGAAATTTGCATACATTTATACCACACAGGCTGAGTCTAGGGCAGGAGTCCCCAGACTTTTTACACAGGGGGCCAGTTCACTGTTCCTCAGACCGTTGGAGGGCCGCCACATACTGTGCTCCTCTCACTGACCACCAATGAAAGAGGTGCCCCTTCCTGAGGTGTGGCGGGGGCTGGATAAATGGCCTCCGGGGGCCGTATGCGGCCCGCGGGCCGTAGTTTGGGGACGCCTGGTCTAGGGTATGGGAGTGTATCGCTGGGCTCCTGAGCACAGCCACATCTATGGTTTCTTGTTTTCTACTCTTTTGAAATGATACAACTTTAATCCTTTGTAAGAAAAGAGACCCTGAAAGAAAGCCAACTGTTAATTACATGTAAAAACAAAGTGAGGAAGATGTATTTAGAATTTATTGAGACAGAATCTCGCTCTGTCACCCAGGCTGGACTGCAGTGGTGCAATCTTGGCTCACTACAACCTCCACCTCCTGGGTTCAAACACTTCTCCTGCTTCAGCCTCCAGAGTAGCTGGGATTACAGGCACCTGCTACCATGGCTGGCTAATTTTTGTATTTTTAGCAGAGATGGGGTTTCACTATGTTGGCCAGGCTGGTCTTGAACTCCTGTCCTCGTGATCCACCAACCTTGGCCTCCCGAAGTGCTGGCATTACAGGAATGAGCCACTTTCTCCACCTCTTCCTCTTCTTATAGGTACACTCGGGAGTTTGAGGCTGGAGAATCGCTTGAATCCAGGAGGTGGAGGTTGCAGTAAGCTGAGATCATGCCACTGCACTCCAGCCTGGGTGACAGAGGGAAACTCTGAAAGAAGGACAGAGAGAAAGAGAGAGAGAGAGAGAGAGAGAGAGAGAAGGAAGGAAGGAAAGAGAAAGAAAGAGAAAGAAAGAAAGAAAGAAAGAAAGAAAGAAAGAAAGAGAAGGAATGAAAGAAAGA
Organism: Saimiri boliviensis; assembly: GCF_048565385.1. Classification (NCBI taxonomy): domain Eukaryota; kingdom Metazoa; phylum Chordata; class Mammalia; order Primates; family Cebidae; genus Saimiri; species Saimiri boliviensis. The sequence continues at coordinate 75,155,203 of NC_133464.1, read as the reverse complement.
AGGAAAGAAAGAAAAAAGAAAAGAAAGAAAATTAATAAATGCTAGAAATGATGACCATTGGTTTGGACTTCAAGAGAAACTTGATCTCCAACACAAAATAAAAATTTGACCATAACTTCAAGGTAGGTATTTTGATTAACAAGATAAATCAAGTTGCTGGATTGATTTATCCAGGCAACATTTTTACAGCATGGAGAGACTAGGTAATCAACTGGAATGCCTCTCTCTGCTTCTCTACTAAAAATCTGGCTCTGTTTTAAAGCTTCTCATTCCTGCCAGGCTTTTCTAAATTAACCCCTCCAAGCCTCAGGAATCACAAAATACTTGGCCGTATGTGAAACTGTGTACAGGTTGTGGGTAAGAAAAAGGGAGCAAGAGCGGTATGGAGAAAGGGTTCTGCAGAGTTTCAGTTTCAGCCTTTACTTCCAGCTATTTGCTGCTGAGATCTTTTTCTCAAAGCCAGCATTGATGGGATAAAATTGCATCTGGGTAGAGGAACATGGACCTGAGTCTGGAATAATCCCATTTGGTTTCTGGCCATAAAAATAAGGTGAAGTCAGGCGGCTGATGAATCATCATCTCAGAAATACATCTTCTGGATTCAAATCTTGTCCTGAAGCCACTTGACATAGTTTCTTCTTCCTTTAACTGCTTATGCTGAGTGGGACAGTAGATGAATTTTTCTTCCCTAATAACATGAGCCATTTTCACAGTATTAAAAGGTACTTTTTGATCCTTCAATTTCAGTTCAAATATCAGCCTCTTAGGGTGGGCTTCTGTAACTGCTTCAGCTAAAGCAATCATCTCTTACCCTACACTCATGCCACACTCAATCACAGTATCTTATACTATCATCTTCATTGTACTCATCAGTATCTGAAATTATGCTGGTACATATTTATTGTCTGTATTGTCCTCCGAGAATGACATCTCTATGAAAAGGGGAACTTGTCTGTTCATAGTATCCTGAAAGTAGTACTTAGCTCAAGTGGGTACTCAAGGACTATTTTGGAATGAATTTAACTATGCAGTATAGGAATTTTTTTTTTTTAAGTTAGATCGAATCTACATTTAAATTCTTTCAAACATCTCTATTCACGTTCTTAACCAGTAATACTTTTTTTTTTTTTCTTTCGGAGAAACGGTCTGGTTCTTTCACCCAGGCTAGAGTTCAGTGGCATAATCTTGGTTCACTACAACCTCTGCCTCCCAGGCTCAAGCAATCCTCCCAAGTCAGCTTCCTGAGGAGCTGGGACCACAGGCACATATCACAATGGCGGATTAAGTTTTGTATTTTTTGTAGAGTCACTGTGTTGCCTAGGCTGGTCTCAAACTCCTAAGCCCGGGCAATCTGTCCACCTCGGCCTCCCAAAGTGTTGGGATTACAGGCATGAATGAACCACTGCACCTGGCAATAGTTGCTTACAATATAAAATTGCGTTTCATATTATTGTAAGCTCCTAATGAGGGATCTATAGACAAAAGTTACCAACATGCAAATTGCTTTCTTTAAACTTAATTCCTTTCAAAATAATTAATTTTTTTTAATGGATTTTTGCTTTTGTTTGCCAGGCTGCAGTGCAGTGGCATGATCTTGGCTCACTGCAACCTCTGCCTCCGGGGTTCAAGCGATTCTTCTGCCTCAGCCGCAGCCTCCCAAGTAGCTGGGATTATGAATGCCCAACACCATGCCAGGCTAATTTTTGTATTTTTAGCAGAGATGGGGTTTCACCACATTGGCCAGGCTGGTCTTGAACGCCTGACCTCAGGTGATCTGCCTGCCTCGGCTTCCCAGAGTGCTGGGATTACAAGCATGAGCCACCACACCCCGCTGAATTTTAAAATTCTGAATGTAAGATTAAAATTTAGTCTTAGTGATGCATTTAACATGATTTAGCTATCAAGCAGCTATACACATTTGCTTTATGGAGACATCAAAGAACTTCAGGAATTTTTTGCCCTTTTTATGGTTTAGAGATTCTTCTTCCAAAATGGTAAATAAAAGTTAGCTGTAAATGTGGAAATTTTCACGCTGAAGTCATCTAGTGAATAAAGCTGTAATAAAGAGAGAAAAAGGGGGCAAGCCAAAAGGCAATGTTTTGTCTTTCTTTGATTTATTGCTGTGACAGAAAAGTGTAATGATGATCCAACAATTCTAAAACACTTCATCCATTTTAAACTGTTTAATGAAAAAATATTTTTAAGTAGAAAAATGCAGCATGTAGAAAAAATATAGTCTCTCTCCAGAGACTTTAAAAAGAACTCTGGGTAGAATATCCTGAGAGCACTCATCTTATAGAGCTTTGCTACTCCTTTAGGGTCACAGTTAGATCAATCAATTCAAATTGGAGTCTCATTGTACCTGGCCTCCTGGGCAGCACAAAAGCTTGGTTTTAGTAACTACTTCCTTTGGAAGTAATAACCAGAAAATCTTGTTAAGAAGAGTTACATTGGCTCATGCCTGTAATCCCAGCACTTTGGGAGGCCAAGGTGGGCGGATCACAAGGTCAAGAGATCAAGACCATCCTGGCCAGCATGGTGAAGCCCCGTCTCTACTAAAATACAAAAATTAGCTGGGAGTGGTGGTGTGCGCCTGTAGTCCCAGCTACTTGGGAGGCTCAGGCAGGAGAATTGCTTGAACCCAGGAATCCATGAGGTGGAGGTTGCAGTGAGCTGAAATCGGGCCACTGCACTCCAGGCTGGTGACAGAGTGAGAGACTCTGTCTCAAAAAAAAAAAATAGAAGAAGGGTTACACTGTGCCCCCCCCCACCACCCCGCCCAATTTATGTCTGCCTCCTAACGCCGGTACTTGTGAATGTGACCTCATTTGGAAATAGGGCCTTTGCAGACATAATCAAGTTAAGGATTCCAACATAAGATGATCCTGGATTTTAAGTAGGGCCTAAATCCAAAGCATCCTTAAGAGAGAAATGGGTGGGAGATTTGATGCAGAGACACAGAGGAGAAGATGGAGAGGAAGACCGTGTGAAGAACGAGGCAGAGATGGCAGGGATGTCTCTACAAACAGGGAATGCTGCATTGCCAGCAAGCACGGGAAGCTAGGAGAGAGACATTGAATGGATTCTTCCTCCGAGCCTCCAGAAAAAGCAGCCAGTAGACACCTTGATATCAGACTTCTGGCCTCCAGAAAAACTGTGAGAGAATACCTTTCTGTGGTTTTACACCACCAAGTTAGTGGTAATTTGTTTTGGCAGTCCAAATACAGTTGTCTATTTAAATAGGCTTTCTTTTGGGGTATCTAAAAGTTTATGCAGAAAAAGACATCTTGTTACTTTGCAGACCACTGTGGGGCACTATAATCTGTATCTTTGGAAAGCAGTCTTTGAATGATCTTAATAAAAGGTTCTGTAGGCTTTGCTGCAATCAAGCTTTTATCTCGGGGAACAGTGACAAGTCAAGACTCAGGAAAAAACATGAGCTACCTTGGGGCCCATGGAAAATCTACTTTTCCATTTAATAACACATAATATTCTTAGAGAAGAAAACATTATCATTTAATAACCATTTCCTTTGGAAGTAAAAGCAAATTTTCTTTGAAATGATTGCTTGGCATAGCTGTTCTTTGTTCAGTGATGCTGTAATATTTTGATTTTAATGAACCATATGAAAATCAAACTTTAAATGATCAATATACCAAGAGAAAGTAGAGCCAGGCAGAGTGGCATGTGCCTGTAGTTTCAGCTGCCTGGGAGGATTGCTTGAGCCCTGGAGCTCAAGACCAGCATGGAATATATAGTAAGAATGTCTCTTGAATAAAAAAAGTGAAAGTAGAAGAGGAGGGAGGTTGATGGTTCATTTTCTATCCATCTTAGCGGATAGTTCATTATCCACAAAGGGCTTAGGCTATATATTACATTTATGATACACAAGGTAAACATGTAGAAGCTATTCTATTTAAAATGCACCTGATCTTTCAGAGCTCAGTATATAACTTTATTATTACTCAGTCATTTAAACAAAAAATTTTAGAAACATTCCTGACAGTTACTCCTTTTCACCCCCATATGTAACAATTCTGTAACTCTTATTTAAATATCTCCTCCTAGTTCTATTGTCTTTCAAAAGGATCCTGCCATCTCCCGACCAGACATTCTAACTGCTCTCTCAGCTTTATCACCTGTTTGTTCCAAGCCATCCTCCATCCACATGACTTCTGGGTTATAATTTTTCTAAAACAAATCACATCATGTGAATACAATGGTATAAGAGATCTTTTGTCCTGGCCCCTGCCTAGTTTTCCAGTCATTTCTAAAAATTCCTCCAACCCTCATGCTGTGCCTGTTTGGGCAGATGTTCACAGTTGCCTACTGAACATTTCATCTTTCTTTTTTTCTGATTTTTTTTTTCTTTTTGTTTTTTTTTGAGACGGAGTTTCGCTCTTGTTACCCCAGGCTGGAGTGCAATGGCACGATCTCAGCTCACCGCAACCTCCGCCTCCTGGGTTCAAGCAGTTCTCCTGCCTCAGTCTTCTGAGTAGCTGGGATTACAGATGCATGCCACCATGCCCAGCTAATTTTTGTATTTTTAGTAGAGACGAAGTTTCACCACGTTGACCGGATGGTCTCGATCTCTCGACCTCGTGATCCACCCGCCACGGCTTTTCTGATTCTTAGAACTCCAATTTACTTCGGGACATCGTCAATCCTACCATCATGTTTATGGCCTTACTGTGAGAATTTTACATATATGTATATCACTTAGGACCCAACTCAAATGGTACTGCTTTATAGATATATTCACAACTTTATAACTTTAGGTTATATCTCCTGATGCTTCTACCAGTAGGAAATATAATCTAGAATGAATATTCACAATTCAGGCTTCATTCTGCGAGAAATGCTGCTTCATTTATAGGACTGTCTGGAATCTAAACCTTACCTGAAATTGTTCGTGGGTCCACCTGATTTACGTACTCTTCCCTTAGAAAAGTCTGAAAAAAAATTATGATGTCATAGACAGAAAATAATATTTAAAATAATTGCTTTTATGCCAACAAATAATATATATTGTTAGTTGAAGCATACATACGCACATGTATATACACATATCTGTACATACAGCTTGTGTAGTTTGTTTTTCTTTCCAAGACGGTGTTTTGCTCTTGTTGCCCAGGCTGGAGTGCAGTGGCACAATGTCAGCTTAGTGCAACCTCTGCCTCCTGGGTTCAAGTGATTCTCCTGCCTCAGCCTCCCTAGTAGCTGGGATTACAAGCATGCAAGCACCACCATGCCAGGCTAATTTCTTTGTCTCTTTAGTAGAGACAGAGTTTCACCATGTTGGCCAGGTTGGTCTCGAACTCTTGACCTCAGGTGTTCTGCCCGCCTTGGCCTCCCATAGTGCTGGGAGTACAGGCATAAGCCACCATGAGGGGCCTAATATGTATTTTCATAGCCAAATTCCTATGCTGCTTGAAGCAGTTAGAATTTGTAACTTTGGGGAAGGGTGTTGTAACATCAGTGCATGCCAATATTGCTTTATTCTTGCTCTAATGGCTATGGTTTTCAATTTTCTTAAATAAAACATTTTATAAAAATGTGTGTTTATAAATGTGAATTGCTGTTAAATTAGCTTTCTTTTATTAGATGAACCAGGCTAATTGTTTAAATTAGCTTTCTTTTATTAGATGAACCAGGCTAATTGTAGGCCATAAAATAGTTCATGTTCTGATTTGAATAGTTGCTGCTTTATTCAGAATAAGAAACATTGTTTAGAATGCATCTAGTTTTACCAGTGAAATGCTACATAGAAATTGCAGGAACTTTGTTTGTTGTAAAAATTAATAGCAATATTATGAGTAAATTTCAAGATACTAGTTACTTTTAAAAAATACCTAAAAATAGAGGTGTCCTCAGACTAATTAATAGACTGCCTTTTGAAACTTTCTGATGATTAATATTCAAAAGCATCATGAGAAAGGACGTGACAATTCAAAATTCCCTCTATAGGCAAGTGGTTCCTACAAGATGTAATCATTCCTGGCCAGGCCCGGTGGCTCATGCCTGTAATCCCAGCACTTTGGGAGCCCGAGGCGGGTGGGTCACGAGGTCAAGAGATTGAGACCATCCTGGCCAACATGGGGAAATCCTGTCTCTACAAAAAATACAAAAATTAGCCACGAGAGGTGGCACATGCCCGTGGTCCGAGCTACTCGGGAGGCTGAGGCAGAAGAATCGCTTGAACTTGGGAGGCGGAGGTTGCAGTGAGCCGAGATTGTACCACTGCACTCCAGGCTGGAGACAGACCCAGACTACGTCTAAAAAAAAAAAAAAAAAAAGATGGAATCATTCCTAAATTGGAAAGTAGGAAGGATGTAGAACTATTAGGACTTTATTCATAAAGTATCAGAGACATAAGAAAAGAGTACAAGGGATAGAAGGAAAGGCAATAGATTCTGTTAGAAGTCACCAATAATTCTTGTATCTCACTTGTATAATCACATTGTCTGTATAAAAGCCTTTCATATTTCATAGGATTATAACTACTGGCATATTGTGCATCTCTTAAAATAGATGAAACTAAAGGGATTTTGAGCCCTTTCATTCCTGGAATGGAACAGAGAATTGGTTTCCATATAACAGATGATTGTGGAAATAAATTATTAAATGGTCAGACGTGCTTTGCTTTTTATCTCTGAGTATCACTCATGGCCAAGGCATTGTTTATAGAAAAAACTTGGTTAATCTTCAAATGTGAAAAATATGAATAAATGTATTTTCTTATATCACACATTTTTCTAAAACGAAAACAAGCAAAATCCTACTAACCTGTTATCCCAGAGCAACAGGCTTTCAGATAATCATTTATCAGTTGTTGGAGACTCCAGGGTACTAAAAGGCAGGGAACATTTGCATTAGTGACAGTCAAAATAGCTTCCTCAGCCTCCTGTTAGTCAAATGTTTCAGGTTTTACCTGCACCAAAGATTTCCTTCAAGCATCAAGCATAATAAGCCATAATACCACATGATTTGAATTTTGAGTAAAAATCATTTCTTCTCTGAGAAGATTTGAATGAAATGTTACAAGGTTTAAGCAGAGTCAGTCAGCCAGGGAGTACAGGCTGAATCTGGACTGTGGAAGTGTCCTGTTGACCTGCATGGTGTCATTGATTTTCTCAGGGAATTAGATATAAAAATCCAGACTGGGGCTTTTCTCACAGCACTTGAAGATCTATTACCAGTGGGCCAGCATCCTGCTTGGAGGCCCACCTGCTTTTGGTGAGAAGAAACCTCCGTGTTCTCTTCTTGTTTATTCTCTCAAAGCTTAGATCATGCCCTTGCCTGCTCAGCCCCTGCTGGCATTTCAGGTTTTAATTGCTGCGAGAGGTGGGGATATGTTCTTTCTGGACATAGATTATTGAATTTCCAGTCAGAACCTACTATTCATGACTGGGATTCTGAGGAGGGCTGGTTTGATTTGGGGAAATTTTGGACTATTGTGGTCTTAAAAACTCCACATCAGCCTGTAATCCCAGCACTTTGGGAGGCCAAGGCAGGCGGATCACTTGAGGTCAGGAGTTTGAGACCACCCTGGCCAACATGGTGAAACCCCATCTCTACTACAAATACAAAAATTAGCCAGGGATGGTGGCACGCATGCCTGTAAATCCCAGCTATTTGGGAGGCTGAGGCAGGAATATTGCCTAACTCTGGGAGGCAGTGAGCTGAAACAGAGGCACTGCACTCTAGCCTGGGCAACAGCACGAGACTCCGTCTCAAAAACAACAACAACAGAAACAAAGACAAAAAACATTCCACATCAGAAGAGCCCCTCCTGTTTTTGAAAGGGATCATTACCAAGGTGGTAAATTAGCCATACCCTTGGCCTTTCCATGTTTTCTTCCAGTTATTTGCTGTTTTGTTTCTTAATTGGCTCCTCAGTTACACGCCCTCCACCATGTTTTGCTGCTATTTGGAAAATGCCTTCTCAGCCCCTGGCTGTGACTTGACATGCTAGGATCTTGCTTTCTTTGAGGCGAGTTCTCTCTTTATGCTCCTCTCCGCAGGTTATCCTATGCTTTTATTTCTCTATCCAAGTCTTGGGACAATCCCTTCTTTCTATGTAAAACACACGCCTGTAATGGCTTTGAATTAATACATGGGGCAGGAGTGCCAGAGATTCTAGAGTCCACTCAACCAAGACACATCGTTGTCTGGTTTCAGCTCTATCACATCTTTCAAACTGGTCCCTCAAAGTTCATCAAGTCTGGCATCTTCTTCTCCGCGTTTCCACCATGTTGAGCTGTATGACTTAGTGCATGTCGATCAACTTTTCTGAAGCTTCGTTTTCTCGTCTGTGAAGTGAAAATAAAAATAATCTACCTCCTAGGCTTGTTATGAAGATTTAATGTGGATGTGTATGGAGCCCCTCCTGACAAGACTTCCATGGACTAGGCACTCCATAAAAGTCGTGACTCTCATGCTTACTGATACTACCATGATTGTTGCTGCCAATCAATGTGGTAGAATTAGGTGCTGCATTATTTTCTTCTATCCTTCATGTTTGCTAAATATGGAGATTCCCCAGTTTCAACTATTGGTTCAATTTCTTTTCTGTCTACAGTGACTGGAAAATGTACCCAAATTCCCAGGCTCACTCATTACCTCTATGTCGATGGATGTGAATCTACATCTCCCAAATAATATTTCCATAGTCTCAGTTTCTTGCTGAGTATTTGCATGCAACAAGTCTCATTACTTTCTCCATGCCTCAGTAAATTTCTCTTCTGGTTTGCCCTATTCCTGTTAATAAAAATTTTACTATTTCTATAATTCATTCAAACCCCACATTTATTCATCTGTTTGTTCCATATGAATTCAGCCCTGACAGTTCTAGGCACCAGGATAGATGTTAGGGATATAAAGATGATCCTCAAGGAACTTGACAACACAATGCAGTGATTCTCCAACTGTGTGACAAGTCAGAAAGGCTTCAGTGTTTTTAAAAAAGGCAGATACCCATACTTCATTCTAGACATACTGAATTAGAATTCTCAGGAGCAAGGCCTGGGAATCTCTGTCTCTAAAAAGCTCTTGAGGATGTCTTGATGTTAAGCACGGCATAGAGCCACATTAATCTAAAGAAGCTAAACAGAAAAAAATAATTGACTACAAATCTATGTAGAAATAGCAATATTAGGTATCTGTAGAAGATGTAAAAAGCATAAGAGAAAAACTATCTGAGCCTGCCTGGAGGCCTCAAGGGAGGTCTCATGGAGCAACTACAGTATGGGATGAGTGGAGAGTAGAAAGGAAGAGAGAACATCATATGCTAAGAGATGGAAATATCAGCAAGCTGGAGTTTCCTGGAAACCACAAGTCATTCAGTATTACTGGTGGGTAAGAGTCAGGAACCATGATGTGTCAAGGTGTGGGGCACAGCCCGAGTGAATACGTACAGTGGTTAGGTCGGCCCAGTGGTGGTGGAATTGAGACTGACTTGTTTGAAAATCCTTGCACCATCACTTGTTAGATAATTTTAAATCTCTATTCCTCAGTTTCTTTATTTCTTTTTTGAGATGAAGTTTCTCTCTTGTCCAGGCTGGAGTGTAGTGGCACGATCTTGGCTCACTGCAACCTATGTCTCCCGGGTTCAAGCGATTTCCCTGCCTCAGCCTCCCCGGTAGCTGGGACTACATGCATGCGCCACCACACCCGGCTAATTTTTTGTGTTTTAATAGAGATGGGGTTTCACCATGTTGGCCAGGATGGTCTCGATCGCCTGACCTTGTGATCCACCCACCTCGGCCTCCCAAAGTGCTGGGATTACAGGTGTAAGCCACCGTGCCCGGCCTATTTCAGTAAGAGGTGTAAATATCTCATAGGATTGTTAGGAGGCTAAAATAACACAGGTGAAGTGCTTAGAATGTGGTATTCAATATCATGAGGCTAGAGCCGGGGCAGGCAGTGTGTACACAGTGCTAGAGCAGGTGGACTCTGGGGTTAGTCTCTGGGTGGAATCTCAGTCAATTCTTACTAATTGTGAATCTTTTGGCAGGTCTCTTTACTTTTAATAATTCACTCCCCATATCTTATTTGTGTCTATTCACACAATTCATCTTCCTAAATCCAGATGTCACCATTGAATTCAGCAAGTGTTTACTAAGCTTTTCCTATAGGCAAGAAAATATATCATTCCTCCCATGGCTTCTTGTGTATGCATGAAGGCAAACTCATTAAAAGATGCCATTTAAACATCTTCCAACATTTGCCCCAAATGTTCTCCCCAGTGCTTTCTCCCACCTCTCTGTTATCTATACTTTTTACCATCAGAAAATCCTGCTCTGTGTTTTGACACCTTTGGTCTTTGCTCATTACAGTCCCCTAAACCAAGAATATCCTCCCTTGAGATGGCTTTTGTAACCCTACCTACGTGTCCTTCAAAACCCAGCTCGAATGCTAGGCCCTCCATGAAGCCTTCCCAAGTCAGTCAAACTGTAATTGAACTTGAGCCTCTATAAAGACGTTTGAACCTCCATTAAGGCATTTATCACTTACTGCTTTCATGAGAGTTATTTGCACATATTCCATAAGCTCCTTGAGAACAGAGCCTGTGTCTAATTCATCTTGAACCTGCTTCATGATATGCATAAACTAATTTACTCATTGACAGTACTCAAGGGTGGTCCTTCTGTAGAAGAACATCATAATTAAATTCTGAAGTTTTCTACAGCTGACTGGAATTCTTATCTGTATTTCACTCTTTTCTCTGATCCTTACTGTCTTCTCTTACTCATTATCACAATATATTTTAAAATGAAATCTACAGTTTTCAGAGAAAAGGTACTATTTAGATATCTCCTAATTAAATGTGTATTATTTTGAATTTTTACAGAAGAAAGGTGATTGAGAGAGTATTATTACTATTGTGGTAGCAGGCAGTTATAAATAGTAACAACAACAAAATATTAAAACAAGCAAAATCATGAGAGCAACTCTGAACAAGAGGTAATTATAGCATAAGGGATTTAAAAGCTCCAGGTTCTGACATTTTTGCAGGGAGTTTGATACAAAGGGCATATTACAGCTGACAGAGAACAATGTGTACATCTGAAGAAAGATGACTTTAGATAATTGAAAAGTAGGCTTTTCTTTTAATGCCAGAGAGAGCAACATAGTTATACAAATTTCACCAAAATGAATAAGTAACATAGAGTGTAGCAGCCATTTAAGCAGAAAAATTCCTTTTGGTATACTGCCTAGACTTCTGCACAGAAATATTGTTGAAAATGATCATAGAGTCATTATAGATTCAGTGATTTCTTACTCTGGAACTCCATTAGCAATGATACTGGAATGCCAGACTTCTTTATCACATACATAAGCAAATATAGGGCTCAAGCTAACTTGGATCCATTAGAGATTCTGCAGGTTAAAATATAAATATAAAGTGTACAAGAAGATGTGTGTAGACTATGTGCAGGTGCTACATCATTTTATATGAGGAACTTGAGCATCCATGGATTTTGAGATTTGCAGGAGTTCTGGAATCAATTCCTCGTGAATACAGAGGAACAACTGTGTATACCTTTTATGTACTCTGCTGTTAATAATTGTCTTGTTTTCTCTTTGACTTACTATTTAACACACATACTGCTAATTTATTACCAAAATATCTTCAGGAGTAAGTCTCATCTCAGTATTTACAAGCATATCGGGTATTAATTTTACCTTCTTGAGGACGGTCATCCTCCCGCTTCTGCCTGTACTGGTGGTTTTCCAAGCTTGTTCTGTCTCTATTGCCTGGGTCATCCTCTTGCTTTGCTTCACTGTGGGATTCCTGTGTTCAAGGTTTGTCTCTTACAGGCCATAGATTAGTCATATTTCAAACATCAAGATGATAATAACATCAGTGACAAGAGAGACCAAGCCCCAAAGGAATAAAGGCCCTGTGTTTTTACCTACAGGATATTTAATCACATTTTGTGTTTTAAAATTTTAATTGGTCTCTCATGCCATTTCACTTAAAATAAATTTTCCTTTTAAATGTCTGTGAATGAATGTTTTCAGTTTTAACCTATTACCTTTAAGAAGGTAGCAAGGGCAATTGAAGATGTGTTAAATATATAGCACGGTTAAATCATAAAGTAGAGCGCTTTTTTGTTTTTAGAATTTTAGTTTCTTATATAAAAGTCTAAGTAAAATAGATGGTTTGTAATATGCTCAAGTGCAACAGTTTATATTTTATGATTCTGAAGATTAACAAGGTGAAATCTGCAAAGTTCAGATATGTAACTCTCAACAATACATAAAAGCATAAATTAAATAAGGAATTAATATTATGCATAAAGAGTAAATCGTATTTAGAGAGGCATAATATGAAGAGAACTTCAGAAGTTGCATACAAGCTTCATATGCAGAATATTTTTCTGAGGCGTTCAGATTTTTCTCCACATTTTAATCGGAGGACTTTAAAATATTCTAGTCTTAGAGTAGCATATTAACCTCTTGTCTTCTCTCCTCCAGGCCACGTTTCTGTATTTTTTCCATGCTTTTGATTCTTATTTCTAATTCAGTAAGAATATTGAGGAACAGAGGTAATGAAGCATAGTGAAGATCAGACATTTTAAAGCAATTTATTGAATGAAGATTTATGTATTCGGCACCTGCCAACTGAGTGAAACCCCGAGATGTATATATTCCAGTGCCGAGGACAGAGTCCACACCTAGCAGATGATTTAGTAAATTTTTGTATAATTAATTGAGCGAATAAAAGAATGAATAAATGAAATGCATCGAGGAAATGTCTTTCCTGAGGTATCTGGATTTGACGCCAACAGGCCAGAATCACATTTTCAATTCTGCTTGAAAATTTCTAGAATATAACAGAGGATGTGGACAAATAGAAAATAAAGAAAGCAGTGAACTTCAGAACTAGACGGCGTAGACGCGGCAGCTGATTTTGTCTGCAAACGGTTCCCGTAGCCTTTCCGTCGCGAATCATTTACGCAGTCGCGACCGGTAGTGACGTCACGAGACTTGGCGCTCGCGGGAAATTTTGTCTCGGTGTGGTCGGGAAGAACGCGCGCTCGCGCGGGACTTTTCAAGCGTAGGAACCCGGGAACTGGAGCTGCCATGAGCCTCTGGGTGGATAAGTATCGGCCCTGCTCTTTGGGACGGCTGGACTATCACAAGGAGCAGGCGGCTCAGCTGCGTAACCTGGTGAGTCCGCGGAGGCCGGGAGCGTGGGAGAGGGGAGCCCCGGGCTGGGGGTTTCGCGCCCTTGAGGAGCAATGCTTCCCCCTCCCGCAGTGGAAGGTGATAAGTAAGATGGAGAAAAATAAAACAGGGAAGGGGGAAAAGGTGTGGGCGACGGGCTTTTGCTTTTAAACCAGAAAAGCTCCACTGAGAAGTGGCCTCTGAGCCAAGACTTGAAGGAAATGGAAAAGTCATAAATACAGAAATCTGAGCAAAGAGTGGAACAGGTAAGAGGGGACAGCAAGTGCAAAATCCCCGGGCAGGGATGTGCACAGCGTATTCTAAGAACCTCAGGAGGCTGGTGGAGCCGATCATGTTGAACCAGCAGGAAGGGTAATCGGAGATGGGATGCGTGTGTTGGGATGGAGTTGGGGGTACACAGCCAGTAAGTCTCAGAATGAGATGGGAAGCCATTGGAGCATTTTGAGCAGAGGTGACACCATGTGATTTGCCTTTTAACTGGCTTAAAATTTCTCGATGTCAGTGTCGTTATTTACAAGGAAAGTGTTGTAAATGTGTATTTGCTCCAAAGATTTCTAATCTTCAGGTAAATTGTATTAGGACGTTCCTGAGATTAGTTCTTTTTTTTTTTTCTTCCGGAGACAGTTTTGCTCTTTTTGCCTAGTATAGAGTGCAATGGCATGATCTCAGCTCGGCTCACTGTAACCTCCGCCTCCCGGGTTCCAGCTATTCTCCTGCCTCAGCCTCCTGAGTAGCTGGAATAGCAGGCGCCTGCCACCACACCCGGCTAATTTTTGTATTTTTAGTAGAGAGAGGCTTTCATCACGTTGGCCAGCCTAGTCTCGAACTCCTGACTTCAGGTGATCCGTCCGCCGGCCTCCCAAAGTGTTGGACTTACAGGTGTGAGCCACTGCATCTGGCTGAGATAAGTTCTTTACGAAAGATTTCCTCCCCTCTGTCCTTACGCCTCTTTGTCTGTTGTAGTTGATAAAAGTGTCTAATGGCAATGTTTTGTGAGGAAGAAACTGAACCTTTCAGGGTGTAGAGAGGAAAGAAGTATCTTTAGGAGAATAAGTTACTTAGTGTCTGTGGAAGACGTTTATCCACTCCTTTTAAGGACCCCAAATTAATATATGATGCTGATGGAAACGTTTTTGCCCAATACCCTGGTTTTCCCTTACTGAGCTTTCTTAGATGTACAGATACTATTTAATTGTTAAGTGCTTCTTAAAAATAAGAGATAATAAGAAAAGACTGTATATATGAAAGTCATTAGAATAGTTGATAGTGTTGTGAGATTAAAGGTTTTTTTTTTTGGTCTCTATTAATACTGCATCTATACTAATTTAAAGTAAATTACTGCAGTATCCTTCATTTATAGACAAATTACATTTTCCATCAATAGCTTTGTCTTCAGTTTTCCTAGTCAAAGAATACATTTTATTTTCTGTGGCCACTTTTTGTTGTACAGAATTTGGAATGTAGTTTTGGACACCAATTTAATATACTGGTCTTATGTGTTAAATTTGCTTTTAAAAAACGTTCATCTGTTCTTTTACTTGCAGCTTAATAAAACTATGTGACATTAAAAGCGTAACCCTATTTTGGTTAGATTGAAGTTTAAAAAACAAAGGCAGTAAGTGTCTGTGGGAGAGCTGCCGTTTTCCAGACCCTGTTAGATTGAAGAATTCCTCTCCTTGAGACTTTTCAGTGACAGAGATGGATGAATTTACAAAGTATTAAAATTCATTGCAATAAGCGCCTCTGTTAAGATATGTATCCCACTTTTTCAGTAATGGTTATTTGTAGAACTTTGCTTTATAAGATTTTATGTTTCTGAGGCTAAGGTCTGTCACCCAGTCATCTTTATAGCCTTCATAGTACTGGTTCCCAAACCAGACTGATCATCAGAAAGACCTGAAAAGCTTTTGCAAAACTCATCATCAGCGGATACTGTTAGTGCTGTACCCGGTCCTCTTGCTTTTAAGTGCACGCAGACTGACTTCTGACTACTAACTTTGTACTTCTGTACTTTACCTGAGGGTTTTTGTCTCGTTGACACCCATAAGCAGATTTGAAATGCCTGGAATTAATGCTGTCTCTTTCCCCCATCTACTTTCCTAAGCGGGCTTCAAGAAAGAACTAATCAGAGATAATTATACTGCAGCTTCCCCATCCCCTAGGTGGGTTAACTGTAGTGGATGTTTCTGTTGGCTTTAAGAGTTTCCCTAGCAGTATTAAAGAAAGATGCCTGGTGGTATTCAGCTTCACAACGCCCTCTTACTGGCTGCCGGCCTTTGCCTGTTTTGCATCCCCACTCTCCTATGAGTTTTCCTTTATCTCACAAATAACCTCCCAAAGAAACCAAATGCACTGAATTGTTATCACAGGGACTGTTTCTAATAGTCCAAACTAAGAAAGGCCTGGATCTCAGAGTTACTGAATCCTAATCTCATGGGTGATAGGGTCTATTCATCAGCCAGTCCTTTATTTTAAAAAGTTTTCTAGGAGATTCTGATAGCCAGGTTTGGGAGTTCTGCTTTCTTAGCATTTAGTTTTGTATCTTGCATGTACTGTGTCATGTATATAAGTTATACAAAATTAGTGCCAGGTGAATTGTAAACATTTCAGAATATATCAAAAGATACACAATATTTTATGTATCCACCCATCAAACTCCAAGTTTTACACATACATAACTTGGGTATATCTATCCATGAACTTGGAGTTTCATAGGTAGACACATAAAATATTTGATACTTAAAAAGTAGTTTGGTTCTACCTAGAGCAGTTCAGTTTGACTAGGGAAAAATGTCTTTTTTTTTTTTTTTCCAGGTACAGTGTGGTGACTTCCCTCATCTTTTAGTATATGGACCATCAGGTGCTGGAAAAAAGACAAGAATTATGTGTATTCTACGTGAACTTTATGGTGCTGGAGTGGAAAAATTGAGAATTGAACATCAGACTATCACAGTAAGCATTTCACTTTGAGGCCCTGAAAGTAATTCATAGTAGGGACTTTCAGTCTTGGTCATGTATGCCCCCATAACCCAGATGCTTCCTAACGTATGATTTAAATAAGAATTCCACAGGTAATCTTGGGGCACGGGATTTGAGAGCTACTGATTTATGGACCTGTTATAGCCAGAGCAAAGCCGTTTACGTTAGATAGGAAATAACAGCAACAAGGGGGTTAGGGTAAAATGTAGAGGGTGAGATTAATTTCAGATTACCTAATAAGACAGTGTCTTAGCTGGAATTAGAACTCAGGTTTCCAAACTTTATTCTGAGAGCAGTAGTGGGAATGGAAAGAAAGAGAATGATTTTGAGGCAAAATGTTAAACATGGTATCAAATGACTTGGTAAAGAGTGGCAGCTGATGGACTGGAAGAGGAGGCCTGAAACTCTGGGATGTTGAGAGGCTTCCTGTGATCTTGCCCTTGCCGAGATGTCCAGCTTCATACCGTGTGCCACAGTTGTATGCTCTTCCATTATGGATGATGTTTAAGATCTAGCTGACACGTAGCCTTCCTTTTCCTACCGCATTAGAATTAACTTTTCTTCTACAACTTCTCATTTATACTTTTAGTACTATTTACTTTGTTTTGCTTTGGTTGTTGTAGTTTATACATCTTCTACGTTAACAAGATTGTATTTGTTTTGACTGTATGTAGAGAACATGTTGTATTCATGTTCATATCCATAGCCTCTGGTAGAATGTCTTTAATAATTAGTCATTGGAAAAAAACATATGCTGACTGTGGATGGTAGTGCTATTAACAGAATCTTCAGGAAGGTAACTGGGTTTTAGGCTAATGTAGATTAGCATATATTTAGACACATTGAGTTTGAGATGCTGGTTGTATGTTTTGGTGGAAATTCTTATAAAATATGTAGGGACAAGTTTAGCAAAAGTGGTGTGGGATCTGCCAGAAGAAACTAATATCTTTTAGAGGGACAATAAGTAGCCAATCAAATAGAATGTTTCAGCATGTTCCCAGACAGAGGCTTAACATTTTAAATTATCTTTTGCCTCAGGTGACACTAAATATCAATGTAATTCTAATTAAAATTCAAGTGGTTGTTATAATTCTGTGAAATGATCTTAAAGTCCATCCATATGGAACAGTACATTTCTGAGACTAGCTAAATTAATTATGAAAAAAGATTAGTGAAGTGGGGCTTGTGTTACCATATATTAAATCTTAGTGTATAACTAGTACATATAAAACAGTATTATATTGGCATGAAAGAGAATCAGACAAGTGAAACTGGAAAGAGAACTTAGAAATATGGTAGGGTTTCTATTTCAAATCAGTGGAAGAGGATGAGCCAGCAGAGTATGTCATCATAGCTAGTTATCTATCCTGAGAGAACAAATTGAGTCCCTACGACATACAATTTATAAAGACAAATTCCAGATGAATTAAAGACTTGAATGTTAAGATGAAACACTAAATATCTTACAGTAAAATTTTTTGAACTATATGAATTGCTCATGGGTCAATAAAACTTTTTTTGGAAAGCATGGAAACTAGAGAAGAAAAGAAGTAGGTACTTGGATGTATATGAATTTGAAAAATTGATATGACAGAAATTATACATAAAGTCAATAGAAAAATGAAAGATTGTCACAAAACATTTTAAAGGAATGCATAAAAAAAGATTTTTACAAATTGGCAACAAAAAGAAAATCTGGTAGAAAACTGAATAATAGATTCTTCTGTAACAGATAGTCACAGGAGAAAAATATAAGTGGCAGTAAACACATACAAGGATGCTTGACCTTTGTGATAGTCAAGCAGTGTGAGTCCGTTATATACTCACCAAACTGAAAAATTGAAAGGCATGATCAAACGTACTCTAGATGGGGAATGTTGGGGAAGAGTGTTGCCAGTGGGAAGGTGAATTGTTAGACTGTTTTGTGAAGCAGACTGGTCTATACATATGCACATACACACACACATGTATTATATTAAAGTTAGAAAGCACATTCCCTTCAATCCAGGAAGTCTTTATTGGGAATCTCTTACATAGAAATGAAAGCAGTATATGCAACATATACACAAAGATATTAATTGTGGAGTTGAGTACAGAAAACAAAATGTCCATCAGTATAATTGGCTTTGAAACATCCACGCTATAGGTTGGTGTGTGACTATAACACTGTACCAGTTGTATGAGAGGGATTGCCAAGATATATTAGGTAGGAAAGGCAAAACACAGAGACATATGTATGATTTCCTTTTTATTAAAGTTTTTATTTTGTACAGGAAACATTGACACTCCGTAAAATATACATTTGTGTATGTTTATCTTTGTGTTAACATGGAAAAGGCTGAAAGGAACAGATCGTTTCCAGTGATCTGTATATCAGATGGTATACAGAATTGGTTTGAGGATTTCTGGAGATAAGGAAAAGAAGTAGTCACAATAAAACGGGACATGTAATTTGACCCAATTTATATTAAAACGTGTTTATCTGCACATTGAGAAAAGAATGAGATTAACAAAATTAAAACATGAATAGTGGTTATTTCAAGTTTTACTTTGTATAATAAAAGGAAGCCAATGAAAATACAAAAGAGTGGGGAAATAGCCAATAGATAAATGTGAAAAATATCTTTTTCTTTGTCCGCAGACTCCATCTAAAAAAAAAATTGAAATCAGCACCATTGCAAGTAACTACCACCTTGAAGTTAATCCTAGGTAAGTTACTACTATATAGAAATTAAGCATTTTTAGAAAAATTGTTTTTGGGTTTTCTTTTTTTTTACAGATTGAAACCTTTTTTTGAAATAAATTGATGTATGTGGAAGCACAGTTTATAAAGCAGGTTAAAGTGGAGCTGCCCTGCTTGAAATGGGATTCCTAGGGCCCTTCCTGTTTTGCTTTCTCTGTCAAATAATTTCAACCATATATTTACCTTTTCTAGCTCTAGGGAACTCATTGATGTACACATAGTATATTGTATTGTCAGTAAGTTTTTGTTAAATTATATAGGCTCATTCATTACTTATGAGCAGTGTGTCTTAAAAAGTTTATAATGTTTGGAGTAAATATTTCAGAAATTGAGTTGCCAAATCTTAATTTGTCACTCTCTTTAAGTTTCTTGATTAGAGGTATTCTAATAATCCACCAACCAACATCTTTATTTTCTATCATGTGATGATAAAATTAAGAACTTGTTGGAGAGGCATGGAAAACTCATGCAACAGGTGTTAAGTATTAAGTGGTGTAGACATGATTCTGGGAGCTAAATTGGGTAAGCTGCAATGATCTGTGGGGCTGGATGAGTTCTTAAAGGGAAGAGAATTGAGGATATTGTCAGGCAAACTCAACATGGGCAGTGGCACAGAGGCAAGAGTGAACATCCGTTTCAGGGAGAGGGAGGAGACTGAATGCAGCAGGAAGAATCGCATTGCAAGCTAATACGTATGTCGTTTTCAGTAGCAGGCACTGTGTGAGAAGCTTTGCCTGGATTATTATGTTTAATCTTTTAAACAACACTAACAGATAGGTATTATTATTTTCTCTAGGTATCCCAAAGAAAACTAAGAGAAATAAGGTTGTTGGGAATGGGTTTGATCATAAAAACAGAGCGAGTGTTAATTCCATAAATAAATGGAGAATGTTGTGGATTCTTGGCTAGGAAAATGATCGTAAGAACCACACTATAGGTCTATTGATCTATAATAATAGGAGTGACTTGGGAAAACTTAGTGGCTGTTTGAGAAAATAAAGTTGTCTGCTTTGACCTCATTTTCTCATTGTGAGTTCTGAAGCATGGATTACCAGTTGGAGAATAAGCCAGTTGCTTTTGGGGTGATTGAAATTAATATTCATTCAGCCTAAATTGACCTCTGTTGGTTTGAGAGGTCTTTGACTGAAGTGCCAAAGCAATAATATTGGCATAAATGACAGATCAGTTCCTATAAGTTACCAGTTTACAGAGTTTTGACTTGTGTCTTAAACTCAATTTGCTTGTCTCATCGCCTTACTGAGTCTGAATCAATTCCATTCTAATGCTGGGAGCAGACTTCTCTTTGTTTGTTCTCTCTTAGACCTTTGCTATTCTGGGGATGCAGAAGAGGAATAGGGATTGAATTTCTGTTTCAAAAAATTATTTTTGTATTTCGAACAATTATAGATAATTAAGAAATGAGCTGTAATTAGGTATTCGTTTTCAATAGTGGGTTCGGAAACATCAAAGTATTTGCTAAACTGTGCCCTAAGTATTAGTAGTTGCTCTTTTTATGTTAACAGTAGGCTTAATGTAAGAACACGTTTAGTGTTTTCAGTGTTGTTAATCCAATTGGAATACTGTTAGTATTTTTAATGACCTTGAAACTTCTTACTTTTAAAGGGCTTATAATTAGAGTTAGGTGATATTCTTTTTGACCACTTACGAACTTCAACATTTTTCTTATAACAGTATTAAGGGCATACTGTATACCATTATTTTTGTTTTGTGTAGTGATGCTGGAAATAGTGACCGAGTAGTAATTCAGGAGATGTTGAAAACAGTGGCACAATCACAACAACTTGAAACAAACTCTCAAAGGGATTTTAAAGGTATGTGATCCAAAGACTTCTTTTCATGCAGCTGCCAAGCATTAGTGCTCTTTTTTTTTTTTAAAAAAAGTTACGAAAGTGAACAAGAGAGAAGCCTGATCTCTGTGCTCATGGGAGTTTATAGTCTAATGGAATTGAATTTTATGTGAAAGAGGATTATTTGTGCCACTCATTTGATATTTTAGAACAGGATGAGTAAAAATGTGTGATTTAAAATCAGAAATTACATAATTTTAAAATAACTGTTCTTATGACCACAGTCACATGTTCATTATCAGATATGTAGATACAAAAGAAAATAGTATCAACTATATTCCCACCATCCAGAGATAGCTACTATTAATGGTTTAGACTTTACCTTCCAAGAATTTTTTCTGTATATGTGCATACATTCTTACTGGTGAGATTTTGTGATAAATTTGCCGTAATTTAATGCTTTTGATACATTTTGCCAAATTCTCTATCTGAAAGAGGGTATAGATTTATACTACCAATAGCAGTGTTTGGGAGTGCTTATTTCTCTATGACGTTTATCAATACTGAAGATAATTCGTTTTAATCTTTGTCAGTTTCAGTGGAGAAGGTAGTGTTTTGTTCTTCTTCAGTGAGTGTGATACATTTTTCTTTAGTTTCTCATTTTTATTGTTTTGTGAATTCCCTGTACAGCTGATTTCTTCAGTCTGCATATTTCAAAATAAATTTACATTTATGATTTTTTCACTACTATATATGGATGGTTATATTTTCTGAATGTTTTATATATATGTGGCAGTTACTCATATTTATATCTTAATTTTATATCTTGCTATGTTATTAAATTCTCTTTGTAATTGTCTTTTGATAGTTTTCTTTGAGGTTATTTTTAGATGTATATTCATATAATTTGTAAATAATTTTTTCTTTTTCTTTCCAATTTTTATGGCTCTAAATACTTTTTCTTTTCTTTTCTTTTTTTTTTCAAGACAGAGTCTTGCACTGTTGCCTAGGCTGTAGTGCAGTGGTGCAATCTTGGCTCACTGTAATCTCTGCCTCCTGGGTTCAAGCAATTCTCCTGCCTCAGCCTCCTGAGTAGCTGGGACTGTAGGTGTGCGCCACCACATGCAGCTAAGTTTTTTGTACTTTTAGTAGAGACAGGGTTTCACCATGTTGGCCAGGATGGTCTCCATCTCCTGACCTTGTGATCCGCCCGCCTCGGCCTCCCAGGGTGCTGGATTATGGGTGTGAGCCACCGCACCCAGCCCAATACTTTTTCTTATCTAATTATGTTGGCCAGTCCTCCAATAGGGTGCTTAATAGTAATGGAGGTTGCAGATGTCCATGTCATGACTCTAGAAGGAAAGCCTTCCTGTTTCCCCATAGTTAGTTAGTTGCTGGATATTTGATCATGGCAAGAAAATATTCTCAAGTTCCTATTTTATTGAGTGTCTTTAACATGAATGTGTGTTAAATGTTGTCTCATGTTTCTTTTTCATCTGTGAATGTGCTTCTATGATTTTTCTTAGTTCATTAGTATCATAGATTATATTACTGGTTTATCTAATACTAAAACTTTTGCTAGGCACCGTAGCTTAAGCTAGTAATCCCAGCGCTTTGGGAGGCTGAAGTAGGAGGATTGCTTGAGCCCAGGAATTCAAGGTTGCAGTGAGCTGTGATGGCACTACTGAACTCCAGCTTGGGTGACAGAGCGAGACTCTCTTGTCACATTTGTTGGGATTCTTTATTTTGTCTCTTTTTTATCTGTTCTCAATTTGGATTCTGTTTCTGGGATTTCTTCTCATTGTGGAGCATTGTCTTAGTCTCAAACTCCTGTCCTCAAACCATCCTCCTAGCTCGGCCACGCACAATGGCACAAGCCACCACACCAGCCATGGCCATGTGGAATGCTGTCTTAGAAGAGAGCTTCATTTTGTTATTCTCAGAGTCTGCTGCTCTATCAAACCTTATTGCATCAGGGTTCCCTTGCTCTCATCCATAAATTGGGCTCTGTTGAGTCTCCCACCTCGGTAAGACTGCTGCTTTCTTTGAGACAGTGTTTCATTGCGTTGCAACAGGCTGGAGTGCAGTGGTGCAATCCCAGCTTACTGCAGCCTTGACTGCCTGGGCTCAAACAATCCTCCCACTTCAGCCTCCTGGGTAGCTGGGACTACTGGCGCACACTACCATGCCTGGCAACCTTTTGCATTTTTATAAACATGGTGTTTCGCTATGTTGCCCAGGCTAGTGTTGAATCTTTGAGCTCAAGGGATCTGCTCTCCCCAGCCTCCAAAAAGGCTGGGATTATAGGCAGATTGCAGGCATGAGCCACTCTGCCCAGCCAACTGCTGCTTTCAGATTGGTCCCATGATGGTTTCTAGTATGTTCCTGTGGGCGATTTTGAGCTTTTCCTGTCCTGGCTGTCAGAATTTCCTCCCACACCATTGCTGATACTATGTGGGCCTTTCCAGTTTTAGTTGCTTATTCTCACCTGCTTATGTTTGGGATTCTCAGGTAAAGCTTGTTGCTTGGTTTCTATATAATGTTCATGGGTTCTTGGTTTTGGAATCTTTAGTTGTTCTGTTTATATTTGGACACATCCAAATGTGACATGCCGCCAGTGCATCTTCTAGAGGTAATTTGTTAATATAATGAAAAATACAATATTGGATTCAGTTTCTGTCTATACATTATTCCTGAACCATGTTAAGTCTGATCTGTGATCGTGGCCAAATGGAATCTTACTTTATGGTGGCCAGGTATCTTTATGCCTTGTTGCCTACATCATCTCTTGCACCACTGTTTTTCAAAGTCTGTTTCTTGGAATTTAATATTTTAGATTAAGTTGTACCACAGAAACGTGCTGCCGAGAAAAGTTATTTTGGGGAAATGCGGCACAGCACATCCTTGTCTTGGTAAATTTTAGTGTGTATAAATAATAAAGGCTTAAATGATTTCTACTATAAAGTGACCTTTTAACTTCATTTAGCCTAGTGTTTCTTGGCCTTGTGTGATTATAGATTCTTTTTTTTTTTTAACTAGCCCTGCCAATGCAAGGTCTCAAAAAATTAAAAACTCAGAGCTGTTCCTCTCCATAGAAATCCTTAGTAAAAGATGAAAGAGTTGTAGGATCTGAAGAGAAACTGGAGTACGACTGCAGGTTTTTAAACTAAAAAATAAAATAATTTTACCATACTTATAACTTTAACTTATCTTTGCCAAGGGGAAGAATAGTATATCAGGCTTATTATTTAGTATTTCACTGTGGATGATGAGGAGGAAGAAGAGACGAGTTAAAGTTTGAGTGAACTCAAGTTAAAGTTTGTTTTGTGTCTCTTTGACTCAGTGGTATTATTGACAGAAGTTGACAAACTCACCAAAGATGCTCAGCATGCCTTGCGAAGAACCATGGAAAAATATATGTCTACCTGCAGATTGATCTTGTGCTGCAATTCTACATCTAAAGTGATACCACCTATTCGTAGTAGGTGCTTAGCAGTTCGTGTGCCTGCTCCCAGCATTGAAGATGTAAGCTTTTCTGAAAAAATCAGTTCAGATTCTCTGAATACTGTATGCTTGTTGTAAAAGAAAGGAAGCACATCGGTAATTTAAGAACATCTACAGACCTGGATGCAAAGCATTAAATACATGCACAAACCAATGCGTATAGTTGTAAATACCAGATGCTAATATATGGAAAGTGTTTTTCTCTTTAAACCGTCTTTTATCTTGAACAAGTATATATGTGTGTGTATATATATATATATATATATATATATATATATATATATATATTTGTTTGTTTGTTTGTTTGTTTTGTTTTGTTTTGTTTTTTTGAGATGGAGTTTCGCTCTTGTTACCCAGGCTGGAGTGCAGTGGCGCGATCTCGGCTCACTGCAACCTCTGCCTCCTGGGTTCAGGCAATTCTCCTGCCTCAGCCTCCTGAGTAGCTGGAATTACAGGCAAGAGCCACCATGCCCAGCTAATTTTTTGTATTTTTAGTAGAGACGGGGTTTCACCATGTTGACCAGGATGGTCTCGATCTCTGGACCTCGTGATCCACCCGCCTCGGCCTCCTAAAGTGCTGGGATTACAGGCTTGAGCCACCGTGCCCGGCTTGAACAAGTATATATTATGAATTTTATTAAACTAGGTAAGGGCTAGTCATTTACTGTCTTCTTTCTCAGGCTGATTTAATTGGCTGTAAGAAGAGGCTAGAATATCGAGGAAGTAGATTTTGCAAAGAGATGATGTGGGAATACCTAGTCCCTAGGAAGGGAATTAAAGTTAGTATGAAATAACATTAATATTAATATATATACATAGATATATCTTTTTTCTATCATTCTTAACAGCCATCAGCGAAAGTTATGATTCCTTACATTAAATATCTTTCCTGCCTTAATAGATTTTGGTAGATTTCATAGAGAATAGGGATAACATGTAACATTGTATTAGATGCAGAGTGGTAAGTTACTTTTAGTGTAAGTTTCACTTATGAGAATCTTGAGTGTAATACAGTTATAAGAGTCTAGGAAGATATCAACAGAAATTAGTCTCACTCTGCTTTTTAATGGATTGCCCATTTTCGTTAATTTTATTTGTAGATTTGTCATGTGTTATCTACTGTGTGCAAGAAGGAAGGTCTGAATCTTCCTCCACAACTGGCTCATAGACTTGCAGAGAAGTCCTGCAGAAATCTCAGAAAAGCCCTGCTTATGTGTGAAGCCTGCAGAGTGCAACAGTGAGTGGAAGGGGTAGTTACTGCAAGAAACATTCTAGAACTTTGGCCCCCAACCTTTTTGGCACCAGGGACCAGTTTTGTGGAAGACAATTTTTCCATGGATTGGGCAGGAGTGGGAGATGGTTTGGGGATGAAATTGTTCCGCCTCAAGATTATCAGGCATTAGATTTTCATATTTAGTGTGCAACCTAGATCCCTCACATAGCAGTTCGCATACAGTTCGAGCTCCTATCAGAAGCTAATACTATCAGTAGTCTGATAGGAGGTGGAACTCAGGCAGTAATGCTGACCTATCTACTGCTCACCTCCTCCTGTACAGCCTGGTTCCTAACAGGCTAATGGTTGGGCACTCTTGTTTTAGGACATAAGCACACTTCTCTTTAACTTCTTGTGTTCTCTCTTTGTCATGTAGATATCCTTTTACTGCAGATCAAGAAATCCCTGAGACAGATTGGGAGGTGTATCTGAGGGAGACTGCAAATGCTATTGTCAGTGAGCAAACTCCACAAAGGTACCAGTATAAAATGATGACAGTAAAGGTTTCATTATTGAGATATAATAGGACACATATTAACTATTTTATGCTAATACTGTGTCATTTTGAATTATGATTAAATCCTGAATGTAAATATTAACCTTTTAAGGAAAAGGTAGGATTTAACTTCAGAAATTTAGTAGTTCAGGACAGTTGGTGTGTGATACTATGCCTTTTATTAAGCTGTAATGTCATGAATGTTATGGCTTACATGTGATCATGTAAAAGTAGAATGTATTTTAATTTTAATTTTTCTTTCAGGATCTCAGATGACTTAATATTAACACATAACAAAGCTAGACATAATGATTGTAGCTTTCTGGTAAAAGACAATGTATTAACTTTGTAATTGATGATGCCTCATGTGCTAGAAAGACACCAGACTATAAATCAGACTTTTAGTTCTTGTCCTGAACTTGTAGCTCAGTGTTCTTGATCAGGTAACTTCATTTTAGAGTTTTATCTTCATTTGTATATTGAAGATAATACGATTGACCCACCAAGGGTACTTGTGCCTTTGTTTTGAAGAGCAAAAGATTAATGGTTTGAAAACTAGAAAACCCTGTGGTTATAAATGACCATGAGTTCTACCAAGGATAGCATTGTGTATATACTATTTTTACTTTTACTCAGGAAGTATTTTTTGACATATTTGCTGCGAAATTGTTTCCATTACTTCTGTCGGTCTGTTATTCATACCTTGACCGTTCTGAAAATACCTCAGCTGATAGTTGTTGGACTTACGGCAGCTTTGATTGAGAAGCAGTTTGCTTTTCTCCAAATAAAAAATGACAGTTTAAGGCCCACTAACTTTGGAGTGTATGGAGAAGGTTTTTCAGACTTGCTAAAGCAGTCTCATATCCTTGTTGGCTGTCTGAACTGAGAAATGATCTTTGGACCTTGCAGAAGGTAATTGATCATTTTAGGGTTCAGAATAGACTGTGTGCAGCCAATAGAACTTAGTCTTCCCTGGTCTAATGAAAATAATAGTGAGAGGAACATGCCATGTTTCTCCTTCTGATGATACATCTGATGAAGTTTAATTTTTATAAGAAATTATTCGAAGGGATTGTAACATGTATTCCCTGGTTACCATATAGATTGGTAGAGGTGGATAGTGAATTATACATAGTGGGTGGTTAGTATTTTATTTAGGGTTTGCTTTGAATTCTCAGAATTCCATTATTTTAGTTGAAGAAAATGATAGTTTTCTCCAAGAAGTACCAAATGTTTTAAGTAGTCTCATTAGGGAAAAAAACTTCATTTTTAGGAAAAAGTACCCATTTTATTTTGTAAAATGTTGATTATCAATAAAGCGATCTTGCCCTTTAAAGAGATAAAGTTCAAATAAAGCATGTCTTAGGTGCTTTTATGTTTATAAAATATGCCTACACTGAAGATGACTTTCTTGTTTTTGTTCAGATATTAAAGAAGAAATTTTGGTAGTAGTAGAACTTACCTACTTTTAAGGGATTTAGGTATTCGATGTTGTAATATTTGACAATTATCACATGCATTTTTAAAGTGACTTGATTATTCCTTTGCCTAATTCTTCTAGCTGCTGTTAGAATTTCTTGTGGTTTTCCTAACACATTTTGGCAGCTTATAAGTGAACTTGTGAAAGAAGCAATGCTCCTGTTTCCTGTTCAAACTAGCAATTGTGGGAATTGATTCCATTGTGCTACATAAAAGGAAATTTTGCTCAATTTCAGAAAGGCTTGGGGCTGGCCAGAAATCCTGGAATTCTGATACCTTTCTGATCATTGGGCCACACAGTTCCAAATGATTTCTGATTTCTGACTCCTTTGTCTTGCTGAAATATTTATGGTCTTGATTTTTCATTTGATCTTAGAACCGTCATCATTTTCTAATTTGAATAGCAGCTAATGTTTCATGAATGATTATGTTAGCTCTTATACCTCCTTATTTAATTGATATAACAGACCTATGAGAAAAATATAACTTTGTAGATAAAAACAAAAACAAAAAAACAACCCTGACGTTTACGGAGATTAAATAACTTGTTCAGAGACATTCCATTATTAATAGGCAGACACAGTTCTAGAATACCCATGTTTCTCTGATAGAAACTTTTGTACTCTTAATCCCTTGTAAGCTATTAGAACATAATGCTACAGACATGGTAAATGTAGAATATGTTAATTTTTAAAAACAGTGATATTAGAAGTGAACTCAGACTAACACAAGATACATGTTAACATGTGTGCGCCGCACACAGTGTAGTTAATTCAGTTGTATAGGTAACTACATCCTGAATCAACTTTTCTGAAATAAGCTATATGCATATATTAAAATAATTTCATACCATTTGTCATTTATTATTTATGCTTTAATAATCAAATTTTATTTTTGGGATGTCAGAAATCACAGGCTTTTGAGTTGGGCCTGAATTCAAATGCTGACTCAAATACGTGAGTCTTAATGGAAGCCTGAGCTTTCTGAAGGTTAATTCATAAAGTAAAACCATACAGTGGGTACTTGGAAAAAATACCCTGATTTTCTTCACAAAATACCAATCACTTTGTTTTTTATAGGCTCCTTGAAGTTCGTGGAAGGCTGTATGAGCTTCTAACTCATTGTATTCCTCCTGAGATAATAATGAAGGTAACCCAGTTTCAGATCTTGAACTTTTTACAGCTATAAAATTTGGACATTGGGTGTGTGATCATAGGGCTTTTTGCAGTACCAAGATAACACTTCTTTCTCTCCAACTCACTAATTGGCATACTTACTAAACCTCTATTGTGTGCCAGGCACTATTAGAGGAATGCTGAAGGAAAGAAGGGAGGGCTTGCCCACAGCAAAGTGATATTCTAGTGGTGTGAAAGGAGAGCAAATAAAGAAGCAAGACGATTTCAGAATGCTCTAAGTGCTATGAAGGAAATACTAAGGTGCAGTGATAATAATGCAGGGTGGGGCTACAAAGAAAAAAGTGAAGGTCCACCCTTCCATTTCCACAAAGGTAACCACTTTTAACAGACTTCTAGTCTCATAGAAACAAGTACGTGTATATATGAAGTTTCACAAAACTTCTCAGTGTTCTGCACTCTTTTTACTCATTTTAGTAAGGATGTTGTGTCATGACCATATGTATAGATTTACTTTGTTCTGTTAAGTGGATGCTTTTCTGTTGTGTGACTGTATCATAGTTTTTCCGAACATGACCTCTGTTGGTGGAACTTTAGTCTACAAATTATTATTGTTGTTATAAATAGTGGTGCATCTTTAATATCCTTTCACCTTGTGCAGTTACTGTTTGGAATTTAGAATGTGGTTGATACTCACCCAATTTTTTTTTTTTTTTTTTTGAGACTGAGTTTTTGCTCGTTACCCAGGCTGGAGTGCAATGGCGCAATCTCGGCTCACCACAACCTCCGCCTCCTGGGTTCAGGCAATTCTCCTGCCTCAGCCTCCTGAATAGCTGGGATTACAGGCACGTGCCACCATGCCCAGCTAATTTTTTGTATTTTTAGTAGAGACGGGGTTTCCCCATGTTGACCAGGATGGTCTCGATCTCTCGACCTCGTGATCCACCCGCCTCGGCCTCCCAAAGTGCTGGGATTACAGGCTTGAGCCACCGTGCCCGGCAGTACTCACCCAATTTTTACATCATGGAAAAGGTACCAAAGTTTTTGCTTTTGGATGAAGGATATTCATTTATATGAAAGAATTAAAGATCTCACATATATAAGAGAGAGTATGTTAACTTTAGACTTTTTGTGAATGAGAGAAATAAGGCATGCTTAGCTATTTTTATTAATGATTTTTAAATTGTTGATTATTTTTCTTCAGGGCCTTCTCTTAGAACTGTTACATAATTGTGATGGACAACTGAAAGGGGAAGTGGCCCAAATGGCAGCTTATTATGAACATCGTCTACAGCTGGGTAGCAAGGCCATTTATCACCTGGAAGCATTTGTGGCCAAATTCATGGCACTTTATAAGAAGTTCATGGAGGATGGATTGGAAGGCATGATGTTCTGACTTTTATCAGTTATTCTTGCAAAGATTTCTCAATGTCATTATTTACATACAGCTTATATTAAGAGTTGAGGATAAATTAACTGTACTTAATCATGTTGTATTTGTGTTTTTTTGGTAATAACTTCTCTGTTAACTATTAATCATCCTCTAAGTTAAATAATTGTTGCTATACTATTGAATTACGTAGTTTTGTACATAAATGAGACTTTAGAGTCTAGGAAAATTATTTTAATTTGCTTTAAACATTTGTTATTTAGGTATTCATTGTTGATCCTCCTACTCTCTTCCGTCTAATCTCTCACCTGCTAAAGGAGATTTATACATCAGAAAGCAAAGATTATGTTCGTTTATCCAGATGACCATTTTCTGCCACAGGTAACATGATTGTCTGACAGGTCATTGTATTTAATTCTAGTTTCTCTCAGTGAGTAATTACATTTTTGTAGGAAATGTAAGAATTCATTCTGAAACATAATGGTTGATATGAACAAAATTACAAGTACCATTTCTGTTGAGACTGCAGATTTCCAACTTTTATTTCAGTGGTTCAGGTTAGTGTTAGGTCAGTACTAAGAAGTAAGCATGTTTTCATTAATTTAAGTACTTCAAACTCTTGAAGAAAATTCAGAATGTAAGAACGGTATGTTATTGTAGTAATTACTCTTTGAACAGGTTTAGTGTTTTGTCATTAGTTCTGCCCTTTGGATCATTTTTTAATTAAATACTTTGGTTCATGGGCCAAAGGGTTTACTTGACAAATTTGTGTGACAGACTCTGAACAATTCCTTTCCTCTGAAGTATAATTTATGAAATAAAATGTACCAATTTAAAGGGTACAGTTTGATTTTTAACCAGTGAAACTATGATCCCAATCAAGGTATAGATGCCATCACCCCAAAAAGTTCTCTCCATATCCCTTTGCAGTCAGTTCATTCCTACCCTAGGCCCAGATGACCACTGATCTTGTCATTATAGATGAGTTTTGCCAGTTCAAGAACTTAATGGAATCAAATATTGTAAGCATTCTCATGTAGTACTTCATTCTCTCTCATTATTGAGATTGATCCATATTGTTGAATGTTTCACTAATTTTTATTTCTCAGTATTTTTGTATATACCTTTAAAGCCCATTCACTTTTTGGTGGATCTTTGGTTTATTTCCAGGTTTGGTTATTATGAATAAAGTTGCTGTGAATCCTTATGTTTAAGTCTTTTTGTGGACAGGTTTTTGTTTGTCTTGAGTAAATACCTAAGAATGGAATGACTGGGTATACAATATTGTAACATTAACTTTTAAGAAGTTGCTAAGCTTTCCTAAAGTTATACTACTTTACATTTCTACCAGCAATATAAGAGAATCCTTGTTGTTCCTATAATTTTGGTTTTATTGACTTCTGTGTTGTTCGTTTATATTTTATTAACCTTTTTATCTTCTACATTTTTCTTCTTAATTTTCTAGGTTATGAACTTGGAAATTTAAATAATTAATTTTAGACTATTTTTTTCTAATGTCATTTAAAGTTATAAATTTCACCCTGAGTACTGATTAAGCTTTTTAGCTGTCTCCTACAAATGTTGACATTTTAGGTTTTCATTTCTACTTAGTTCAAACTTTAATCATTTCACTTGTGATTTTTTTTTTTAACCCAATGAATTACTTGGAACTATGCTGGTAAATTTCCAAGTACTTAGGGATTTTCCAAATATATTTTTACACCTCCGTCTTTCTTAGTTTTTAGTCTTTTACTGAGAGAAATATTGAAATCTCCCTCCATAATTATGCATTTATCTAATTCAGTTCTTTTAGACTTTATGTATTTTGAAGATCATTATTAGGTACATGCATATTAGGATTGTTATGTCTTGATATATCGATTCCTTTATCATTATGAAGTTCCCAGTTCCTTCTCAGTCTTTTGGCTAGGATCATGTGTATGAAATGCCCTTTTTTATTTCTGGTAATATTCCTTGCTGTGAAAATCTACTTTTTCTAATATTTATGTAGACACCCCAGCTTTCTTTTGATTAGTGTTTGCATGGTAGGGGTATTTCTTGTAGTGTACATCTGCTAACAGTTTTTTCAGTTTTTGTTTGTTTGAAATGTATCTTACCATTTGTAGAATTATTTGTTTCTCTGGGTTTTTTAAACCCCCAGCACTTTGAATATGTCATTCTGCTGCCTTTAGGTTTCTATTGTTTCTGATGAGAAGTTAGCCAATAGTCTTGAGGTTTTTTCATTCGTTTTACATGATGAGTCAATTTTGTTTTGCTGTTTTCAGTATTTATTTTTCTTTGGATTTTAGTGGTATATGATATGTCTACATGTAGTTTTCTTTGTATTTCTCCTACTTGGGCTTTTTCGAATCAGATTATTATGAATTATATTAGTTGCTTTGAACTATTTGTTAAACATCTGGCCCCATGCAGAGTCAGTTTCTTTTGGCTGCTTTTTTTCTTGTGTGCTGTTACACTTTTCTCTTTTTTCCCTGTCCAGTAATTTTTGGTTGAAAACTTGACGTTTTAAATAATATAGTTTAGCAGCTTAGGATTTTCTTTTGTTTTTCTGACGGTTTTTCTTCCTGATGGTTTTCTGTTTTTGTTTCATGGCTTGTTTAGATGTCAGCTGTGTAATTTGTCTCCATTGCATTATACAGTCACTGATGTTTCTGCTCAGTTGCTTTTAATTTAGCCTGGCTTTATCTTTCTGTCTGTGTAGTTTAGTGACCAACCAATGATTTCAACAGTTAGCTTAGACGTCATGAGACTACAAGGCCACTGAACTACATGTGGAATGAGGAATGCATTCAGGGTTGCAATCAGTCCTCAGTACCCCTTGGTTATAATTTATTATTATTATTATTATTATTTCTTCTGAGACAGAATCTTACTCTTGTTGCCCAGGCTGGAGTACAATGGCATGATCTCGACTTACTGCAACTGCCACCTCCCGGTTCAAGTGATTCTCCTGTCTCGGCCTCCTGAGTAGCTGGGATTACAGGCAACCACTACCATGCCTGGCTAATTTTTTGTATGTTAGCAGTCAATCAGGTAAATGTGGGAGCTTAACTTAACCTCTCTATGGTTTTTCCACTTCTAGGATCTCAGTTTAATTTCTGATTTGTCTGTTAATGGCCATGAACTAGGCCCGCAAGTTTGAGCTAGCAAAACTATTGTATGGATTTTCCCTGATCCTTTTGGAACCAAGTCTGCCATTTTTATCCAGCAAAGCAATGAGTTTTACTTGCCCCGACCCTGAATCAAGTCCACTGCCCTGGCTGCATGCATCCAGCCCTAAACTTACAAAGCTACAATTTGTACTGGCCAAGTGACAGGTGCATGGTTGCATCACCAGGCACAGAAGGTGATAGTGTTGCAAACATTTTTACCTGAAGCTGATCAGTTTTTAAATAATAGACATTTTTCAATTTGTTGTTCAACTTTAATCAGTTTTCAGTGTAACTGAATTGGTTTTTTTTTTTTTTTTTTTTGACAATTTTGTTCACTTCTGTACTTAACTGCAGTGGGAAATGACCCACTATCTTCCTATTTCCATTAGTCGAAGTAGCCATCCACTGATTCATTTCTTCATTGCTTTTGCAGATTCAAATTTTGTTCTGGCATTATTTATTTTAAAGCCCAAAAAAGTTTATAATTTCTTGTAAAGCAGGTCTTCTGGTGAATTATCCCAGAGCTTTTTGGCCTAAAAATATCTTCGTCTTGCATTCCTTTTTGAAAGCATTTTCAATGGAAAAAATGGAGATGGTTTCAAAATACAAAATACAGATGAAATACTGTACTTTGACAGTGTTTCTTCCCCATCTGTATTTTGTCTTCTGGGTTGTATTGTTTCTGAAGAGAGATCTGTAGTCATCATATTTTTAATTTTATTTTACTACTATGTGTGCTTTTAAGATTTCCAACTTCTGTTTATGAATAGTTTCCAGCAGTTTGAGTAAGATGTATCTTGGTGTGATTGTGTGTGTGTGTGTTTATCTTGCTTTACACTACTTTGGGTTTGTTGCACTCCTTGATTTATGGGCTTATGTATTTTATTAAAGTTTGAAAAATTGTGATTGAATATTTTTCTGCCCCCTTCTGTAAGACGACATCTTTATTGGACTGTTGCATAAGTCACAGTCTCACTTTTTCCTAACTTTTTCTCACTGTCCTTCAGTTTGAATTGTTTCCTTCAAGTTTCCAGCTCTGGCAGTTTCATTTGCTGCTTTTTAATGTTTCTCATTGTTTTTATGTTTCTCTTCAGATCTTTTAAACGTATTTATAACTCTTTGAAGTCCATCCGCTTATTATATCTGTCATTTCTGGATCTGTTTCTGTTGCGTGAACTGGATCTGTTTCTGTTGACTCATTTTTCCTGGTTGTGAGTCAGATTTCTTACCTTTTCGTATGCACATTAATTTTTATTGGATTCTGGCTCTTTTGACATTACACTGTCATGTTACATTATCAAGTGTCTGAATTCTGGATTTTTTTTTTTAACTGTTGGACTTTGTCTTGGCAGACCATTACAGTAGACTCTTGAACTACACAGGTCTAAACTGCGTGTAGCGACTTAATTAGAAAATATTCATAGACAAACTGCATAACCTAGGAATATTTTTAAAAATTTTAAAAAGGTACATCATAAATGCATAAAATATGTGTAGATACTAGTTTGTTTCATTATTTACTATGATAAAATATATACAAATC
This sequence comes from Saimiri boliviensis, assembly GCF_048565385.1. Taxonomy (NCBI): domain Eukaryota; kingdom Metazoa; phylum Chordata; class Mammalia; order Primates; family Cebidae; genus Saimiri; species Saimiri boliviensis. The sequence goes on along the minus strand of NC_133464.1, from coordinate 75,120,485 downwards.
TATTATGAAAAGTTGAAATTTATCAAAACTTTCATAAACTCAGACCATACATGGTACTATTCACAGCCAAGAGAAATGTAAACAAATGCAAAATTTGGAGATCCTTAACCTCTCTGTGGCCTATTAGGAAAGGGGCCGCACAACAGGAGGTGAGTGACCAGTGAGCACCAGACACTGTTACCGCCTCAGCTCCACCTCCTGGTCAGCTCAGTGGCATTAGATTCTCATAGGAGTGGAAACTTGTGAACTGTGCACGTGAGGGATCTAGCTTGTGTACTCCTTATGAAACTGTGTGCCTGATGATCTGAGGTGGAACAGTTTCATTCCCCTCCATCACCACCCCCCTACCTTCTGGGGTCCATGGAAAAATTGTCTTCCACAAAACTGGTCCTTGGTGCCAAAAAGGTTGGGGAGTGCAATATTAAATCATAACTGCATAAAATTACAGTATATACTGTGCTGCCATAATACTTTTGTAGCCACCTTTGTTGATACTGCAGTGAGCTTAAGTGTGAGCATTCATTTAAGACATCATGTAGTACTAATATATCTGAGCAGTTTGTGTTGCCAGTAAATTGCATATTGCAAGAAAAGTGATGTCTTGTGGTTCTGAAGTATTTTTCACCATGTTTAGTGCAATAACATAAGCCTTGAATAATACCATGAGACCCATACGAAGGTTACTAGTGGTGCCGGAAGTGTTCTCAAGAAGCAGAGGAAAGTCATGACGTAAGAAAAAGTTGAATTGCTTCTTAAGTACCTTTACAGATTGAGGTCTAAAGCTATGGTTGCCCTCCATTTCAGGCAGTATATTCGTTTTGAAGTTTCAGTACAGTACTGTAAATGTAATTTCTCTGCCATATTCATTATTTTCTGTAGCTTTTGTAACAATACAGTATATAAGACATACACAAAATGAGTTGACTTTATGTTATTGGTAAGGCTTTCAGGCAACAATAGGCTATTGGTAATTACATTTTGGGGGAATCAAAAGGTATACAGGGGTTTTTGACTGCATAGGGGTCTATTCTCTTAACCCTTGCATTGTTCAAAGGTCAACTGTATTTGAGTATCTATCAGCTTGTTCTTTTTCATGCTTATTTGTAAACTTTGTTGGAGTAGGCCTGCAGTAGTCTTTAGTTCTAATTTAGTTTTACAATGGGGGCATGATATTTCTGGTGTCTCTAACTGCATGCCCTGGAGATCATTGAGGTGTCACCACCCTGGGTCACCAGAACTCACCTATCTTCCAGCCTTGTGGGAGCTCTGGAAATTATTCAGCTTACAGTTTTTATTTTATCCATGGTTTTAGCTATGGATCAACTGCAGTTTGAAAATATTGTGTGGCCAGGTTTGGTGGCCATGCCTGTAATTCCAGCACTTTGAGAGGCTGAGGTAGGAGAATTGCTTGAGCCCAGGAGTCTGAGACTGATCTGGGCAACATATTGAGATGCTGTCTCTACAAATGATAAAACAGAAAATTAGCTGGGTGTGGTGACATGTGCTGGTGGGCCCAGCTGGTAGTGTACTGATGTGGGAGGATTGCTTGAACCTAGGAAGTTGAAGCTGTGATGGGCTATGATCATGCCACTGCACTCCAGCTTGGGCCACAGAGCAAGACCTTGTCTCAGGAAAAAAGAAATCCAGAAATAATTTGTAAGTTTTAAATTGCATGCCATTCTGAGTAATGTAACCTAATCTCCCACCACCCTACACTGTCCCACCTAAGATGTGAACCCTCTTTGTCCAATGGATCCAGACTGTATCCGCTACCTGCCCGTTAGTAATCAGCCAAAGATACAAGGCACCTCTTATGTAGGAGCACTTTTTGTGTAACTCCCTTCTCTCCATATCTCTGCCCAACATAGGCAGCCATCTCAGCGTCTTTGAATTCTCCTTTTTCTCACCTCAGTGTTAGCAGTTTTTCCTTCCCACCCTGTAGCCAAATGCAGGGTAGGAAGGAAGGTTTTTCTTTCCCACTCCAGAGCCACTTTCTTCCAGGCAGAAAGCCAGAGTGATAGTAGAGTTGACCTCATTGGTTGCTTTATATATTTTGTCCAGTTTTCTAGTTGTACAGCGGGAGGGCAAGCCCATTATGTTACTGGCAGTATAAGTCTTGAAGTTAGGATTCTAACCTAAGGCTCTGGTTTCTGTGTGTGAATCATTATTTTATACTGTTCCCTGGTTTCCGTGTGTGAATCATTATTTTATACTGTTCTTTAAAAATTGATGATTTTATGTTTTATTATATAAATTAAAATTTTGTTCATGGGATTTGTAGTTGTGCAATATGCATCATAACAGAAACTTGTGGTTTTAAGTGCTGTTTTACACTCTGAGATGTATCAGAATTGAGTAATAGTATATTAAATGTTATTTCTAAATTATAGCACTCAGTCACAAAACACATTCTTTAAAAAGTAAAAAAAAAAAAAAAAAAAAAAAAACCCAAAAAACTCAACCCTTAGCAGCAATTTTCCTTGTACCTAGTTCCCAAGCAAAACATAATCATTTCATATTTTTCAGATTGATGAACAGATTTCTCCAGCTGTTTGCTCCTGTTTTTTTTTTTCCTGTTTACAATTTCTATGGAAATTTGGAGCATTATCACAAGATGTTCTTTGTCAATTTGATCGTAGTGTACAAGACTTACAATAAATCACTTTCCTCTCTGTAGCTTTGCAAAAAATAGTTGTCTCCACAAACATCAGCTCCTATCTAAATTGCAGCCTAATGCCAATTTACAAACACCGTGTGGTATCTTTGCGGCTTAGTAGTTTATGCGCCTTTTGCAGCTGTTTGGTTAGTTGATAGCCCACTGAAGTTACCTTTTCTTTAGTATAGCAGCACAGGAAACTTAAGCAACGTCCTAAAGAGCAGCTGTGCCAAATAATTACTAGCGGTAGGCGTGGAAAGAACTTGACACAGCTTTCCCAGAGTACATTAAGTACCTTTATGTGAGGCACTATGCTAAATTCTTTACAGGCATTCTCTCATTTAATTCTAACAATCCTTGAACTAGACATTATGATCTTGTTTTGCAGATGAGAAACTGGATCCAGCTGATCATGGGTGATACTCTAGTAAATTAACAGCTCCCAACCAAGAAACGGGCTGCCAACACTGCCCGACAGACATAGGTTTCTCTGATCAAGTTTCCACAATGCCTCTTTCAAAACTTAATTTGGAGCAGATAACTTTAATTTCTTGTTAGTCAGCTACCAAAACCAAATCCGTATGCATATTATGTTACCATATCCTCACTTGTATGCATCCTATGTTACTATATCTACAATTATATGCAATCTGTATTCTCTCGATACAGTAGAGAAGCTGTCCATCTAACTTGTTAAGCTTCCCATCTTGTTGGGATTGTTCTATGTCGGTTGTCTTTTGATAATTAATCATGTTTTTCTACTTCCTTGTATGTTGAGTAGGTGTGAATGGTATCCTGTGGTTATGAGTGATCTGGGCTTCAGAGAGTACAGAAGAATGTGTATGCATGTTAATGATGACTGTGGCCTGCCCTCAGACTAAATGCTCTAAAAAATGAAAAACACTTGTGCTCTGTCCACCTTCCAGTTGTTGACTCCTTTCCAGTTTCTGTTCTTCTCTCTCCAGCAGTTGCTTTTTCTACTGCCATTTTATTATTTGTTTTCTGGTTATTTTATGGCCTTTCTTCCTTCCCTCCTTCCTGCTTGCCTACTTGCCTGATTTTCTCAGTGGTAATGTTTCAATATCTTGCTTTTTCTTGTTTGTGCATCTGTTATAGATGTTTTGACTTGAGGTTACTATCAGGCTTGCAAATAACATGACCCATTATTTTAAACTGATGATAATTTAACACTAATTTCAAAAACTAACAGAGAAAACTAATACAAATTCTATAATTTAACTTCATCCCTTCTGCTTTTCAACTTTTGGTTGTTTCTATTTATGCCTTATACTGTCTAAAAAGTTATTTTTTGATAGATAAATCTTTTAGTCTTTCTAGTCAAGATTTGAATAGTTTACACACCACAGTTACAGTGTTATAATAATCTGCATTTGTCTTTGTCCTTACTATTACCAGTGAGTCTTGTACCTTCAGATGATTTCTTGTTACTCGTTAACATTCTTTTATTTCAGATCAAAGAAATCTCTTTAGCATTATGTATGATAGGTCTACTGTAGATGAAATCCCTCAGCTTTTGTTTATCTGGGAAAGATTTCTTCTTAAATGTTCAAAGGATATTTTCACAGGATCTACTAATCTAGGATAAAATATATTTTCCTTCATCACTTTAAATATGTCATACCACTCTCTCCTGCCTGTAAGATTTTAATAGAGAAATCTGCTGCCAGACATTGGAGCTCCATTGTATGTTATTTGTTTCTTTTCTTTAGCTACTTTTAGGATCTTTTCTTTATCTGTGACCTTTGGGAGTTTGATTATTAGATGCCCTGAGATAGTCTTATTTGGGTTAAATTTTGGTGTTCTGTAATTTTCTTGAGTATTGACGTCTTTCTCTAGGCTTGGGAAGTTCTCTGTTACTCTCCAATTGAATAAACTTTCTATCCCTATCTTTCTTTCTGCCTTTTTGTTTAAGGCCAGTAACTCTTAGATTTGCCCTCTTGAAGCTGTTTTCTAGATCTTGTAGGCATGCTTCATTCTTTTTCTTTTGTCTTCTCTGACTATATTTTCAAATAGACTGTCTTCAAGATCACGAATTCTTCTGTTTGATAATTATTAAAGGGCTCCCATGTATTCTTCAGTATGCCAATTGAATTTTTGAGCTCCAGAATTTCTGCTTGATTTTAAAAAATTATTTCAATGTCTTTGTTACATTTATCTAATAGGACTCTGACTTCCTTCACCATGTTATCTTGAATTTCATTGCGCTTCCTCAAAACAGCCATTTGGAATTCTCTGAAAGGTTACATACCTCTGTCACTCCAGGATTGGTCACTGATACCTTATCTAGTTTGTTTGGTGAGGTCATGTTTTCCTGGATGGCCTTGATGCTTGTGGATGGACATTGAAGAGTTAGGTATTTATTGTAGTGTGGGCTTGTTTGTACCTGTCCTTCTTGGGAAGGCATTCCAAGCATTCAGAGAGAATTAAGCATTATGATCTAAGTGTCTGATCACTGCAGCCATATCTGCATTAGAGGGCGCCCTACTAATGCAGTGACTCATACAGAATCATAGAGGTACCACCTTGGTGGTCTTGGGTACGATATAAGAGAATTCCCTAGATTACTTAGCAGAAGCTCTTGTTCTCTTCCCTTTTCTCCAAACAAATGGAGTATCTGCCTTTCTCCATGCATAGTTGCCTGGAGCTAGGGGAGAGGTGACACAGGCACCCCTCTGGCCACCACCACTGGGACTGCTGTGTCAGAACTGAAGCCAGAACTTTTCTGGCTCACCAGAAAAGTTGTGTCTCACCCAAGACATGTGGCAAGTACTGTCTGGCTACAACTGATGTTTTTCAAGGCCCAAGGGCTCTTTAGTCAGCAGGTGATGAATTCTGCCAGAACTAGGTTCTTCCCTTCAAGGGAGCGGGTTCCCTTCTGGCCCAGGGTGTGTCTACCAAGGTCATCCGGGAGCTAGGACCTAGAATGAGGCCCTCAGAACTCTGCCAAGTGTCCTGTATTCCTGTGGCTGAGCTGGTCTCCAAAGCTGCAAGACAAAGTCCTCTTTACTCTTCCCTCTCCTGTCCGCAGGTGGAGGGAAGGAGTCTCTCTTGCAGCTGCAATTTGTACTGCCTGGGATTGGAGGAGGGGTGATGCAAGCACATCCTTGGCTACCCTGTCTGGCATCTCACTAGGTCTTGTGTATCCCAAGTCTGCAGACCTCAAGCACAGTGTAGCACCAGAGCTTGCTCAAGAATTCCAGTCTTGTGGCCTAGACTGCTATTAAAGTTTATTTAGAGTACTTTAGCCCATGATGATGGTGCTAACTGGAACTCAATTTCTGACTACTGGGATGGACAATTCCCCTCTGGCTAGGGCTGGTATAAATGTTCCCGCCATGGGTGCCCCTGAGTTCTGCCCTGAAGCACTGAGTTCCAGTGCACATGGATACTCTCTCTCTTTTTTTTGATGGAGTCTCACTCTGTTGCCCAGGTACTGGAGTGCAACGGCGTCATCTTGGCTCACTGCAACCTTCACCTCCCAGGTTCAAGCGATTCTCCTGCCTCACCCTCCCGAGTAGCTGGGATTACAGGTGCCTGCCACCATGTCTGACTAATTTTTGTATTTTTGGTAGAGATGGGGTTTCACCATGTTGGCCAGGCTGGTCTCGAACTCCTGACCTCAAGTGATTCAACTGCCTCGGCCTCCCAAAGTGCTGGGATTACAGGCATGAGCTACTGTGCCTGGCCTACAGATTCTCTCTTTGCACCATGCTGCAGTTGACGGGGGATGAGAGAGGGGTAGTGTAGGCAATTCAGGACCATCTTTCCTTCTGCAGTGTCTTTTTCTTTAATACAATGTTAAAAACAGGTACTGTGATCGCTCATCTGATTTCTTGTTCTTACGAAGGTGCTTTCTTGTATGGGTAGTAGTTCGGTGTTCCTGCGGTCGGGGAGGGGATGATCTCTAGCGAGTTTTATTTGGCCATCTTGCTTCATCTCCTCCAGTAGTTCCTTTTTATACTTTGTTCAAAGCTGATAGTTGTTTCCTACTGGAAGATTGTCAGCCATGCCAGAAGCAGAAACTGTCGTTGTTTTATAAATATGGTCAAGTATCTCTTTAAAAAAATCATTCATAGACCTCACATCTTCCTCTTGTACTCTCTGTCTTTACACATTTTTAGAAAGTGTTTTTTTGTTCATATTGCCTACATATTCTTAGTTTGCAATCCATTTTAATCTAGTTTTCCCTCTTACAACTCCAAAAACTCAATTTAGTCTAAAAGGTAGGGATGTATGTGTGTTTATCTCCATCCACTGAATTCTTGCTCTGTATCCAATGAATTTTCTAGTTGACCTCAGCAATATGTGTTGCCCTTTCTTGAGTCTCCTTTTCCTGTTGTTTCCCTGAGACAAATACTCTTTTATTTTTTCCCCTACCTCCTTGGCTGCTCACTTTATTGGCTTTTTCTTACCAAGCCATCAAATGTGGAAGGTAGCTTTATCTTGACACTCTGCTGCTCATAAGATTCTCTCCCTAGGTGACCTTATACTATTTTTTGTGTAAGGTCATTCTTAAAGCATTGCACACACATACTGATCCAAGTCATACATTGTGCAGTTGGCTCTTCAGGAAACTATTTGGGAATAATCTGGTCTATAATCTTAAGGGAAAATAATATCCAGACATTTAACTAGCAGACCTAAGTATGAATCCATTCCCTAAACTGTGAAGTTGAAGACTGAATTCTAAAATTGGCTTTCGGATATCAAATTTTATAAAAACAAATTGACATTAATATTGTGAAACATTGATATTCCAGAAATAGGATCTATTAAATTGAGGTGCAACATGGTACTGAAAACTAATTATGAGAGTATTGCATTATCAGAATTGCACAAATATCCTGAGAAAAGTTACTTTCAATATAAAAACCAATAAGCAAAGATTTTAACTGTGTTTGTAAGTATTATCATCCAGGAATAATTCTCTCCCATTTCTAATCTTTCTTTCCTGGAAGTAAGCTTCAATAGTGTTACTACAGGCCTGTCTTTATTCATCCAGCTCTTAGAGAGATGGAGTATCTTACTTAATTGTCAACTTTGAGGAGAATAAGTGAACCTACTTGACTTGGCTCCAACTGTCTTTCTCTTGGGAATGAGCCTATATGTAAGTAGTAGTCAGGCTTCTTGCCTGCAAGGAGGCCTAAAGTCTAGCACTGCCTACCCCCCGACCCCTGCCCTGCCGTCAAAAACAAAAAAACAAAAAAACCATGTCTTCTGGCCTGGTTTCTATCAGTAACAGGTTATATTTTAGCTTCCCACTGAGTCTATTTTGTTAATCTCAACTTTTTCTAAGCAGATTATAGAATAATGTTCCTATTTATTGGGGAGTAAACCTCAGAAACCTCAAAATTTAGTATATTCACCAGGAACATTGAGAAATAATAATAAAAGAAATTTTGGAAGGAGAAAGTTTTTGTGCATCCAAGGCCCAGAAATGTGGGTCTTGGACTTTAGAGAAGAAATTTATTGAGTATGATAGTTTATGGAGACTTATTTTAGGCCAAATTTTTACATGTTTGCATTTGGCGTTGAACTTCTGTAGCCTGGGAAGAAAGCTCTGGCTGTCATGAGGAATTTTAAGCTTGCAACCTCTGACTTACACAACTCGTGAGAAAATAAGACACAGTCCTTTAGCTGTGTTGGGTGCTTCAGGTAGAGACTGCTTTAGCTTAATGCACAGACCAAGCTTGTCCTAAATTGGGACAAAATTCCATTGTAGAGAAGCGTTCTACAAGCATTTTAAACACTGGTGGTCAGAAGAGTATTTGCCACTTTTAAACTGCAAGGCAACTAGCTCTATGTATAACAGAGCACTAGAGAGGCTCTAGGTCTACATGGTTAGTACCAAGACCAGCTAGATAATCTAGATCGGGTATTCCAGATTCAAGAGAAGACCTCTTTCAGGATCAAGGAGGGCTGTGAAGGCACCTGCTAACCTTTCATGTGGCATTTCCACAGGCTTTTAAGACTCGCTTTCCCATAATAGAATCCCACATTAGTTCTGAATACACTAATATCCTAAGTTCTAACCCTGACTTGATATCTGAGACTCAAATTGTGATTTCACCATAGATATTTATTAGATTTAATTAGGAAATAAGAGATGTGGCTGGCCTCTTATTAGAAAGAAATTGCTCTCCCTTGAGATAGGAAATCAACTAAATGACATTGGAAAACCAAACACAAGGAAACCAAAGTGTTTTGTGCCTGGAACTGGTTGCCTCCGATAATTCCATTTGCTCAAGAAAACAAAAAAACTAGAGTGGTGAAAAGATGGTACTTCAGTTCTATTAAATCCAGAAACAGAGGAAGGTTAATAAAATAAAGGAACATAGGCAGGATAAGCTGAAGGAAGAGATTATTTACTTTAAGAAAGAGTACAGGGAGAAAGGTACCTTTAAGATGGAGTTAGACCAGTATATAAGGGGTGGAAAAAGGTACCCAAATTTGACCTACTTTGAAAGAGGGAAAGATATGTTTGTTGTTAGATCGTAAATGGTATATGGAATCCAAGGAAATCTAAGAGGCGTCTATGATGATAAACTCAAGAAAACCACTGAGAGGTGAGCAACTGGGGATCTACTACTTGAAGACTGGAACAGCTGTACCAAGGAGTTATAAAAATCTGGACAGACTTTGAGAGAAAAATGCATGAGAGATACTCAAAGCATTTCTTACATGAGTTTCCATGTAACACAGTCATCACAGAGAAGATACAAGCATTGCATTTACTCTGAGAGAACTTACTGAACTTAGTTGATGAATTTATGAAAGTAGGATCTTAATGGAAGGTAGAAGAATATGAAGAAATACAGATGTGGCAATCAGAGACCAAGTTTAGGTTTTTGTTAACTGTCTGATGGAAGAATCTATGTTGAGATAGCCATGTCATCGAGGGTGTGGTGGACAAAATTTGAACAGTGAACAGAGAGCTTGTTGATTTCTTTTTTACTATGGTAGACCTTTTTTACTATGGTAGATGAATCCAGAGTAGTTATAAAAATCATTGCCTTGGACAGAAAGCAAAGACAAAGCAAATAGAAGGAAGACACTCAGTTCCAGCAGGCAGCATTAGCTCTTACATAGACTAGAGAAGAAAAGGGACCAGTTTAAGAAGTAAACTAAATTGCTAAGAAACTCAAGTAGCCTTCTTGAAAGGTGTTGGGGAATAGCACAGGGAAATTAAATACCAATGCATCAGAATTTTAATTTCAGAAACAACAAAATTGCTTTAGTGCAGGAATCTTAGTGGTGATTTTTTCAGCTAGGACAAATTGTGAATGAAAGAAAAATCTTTCCTGGCAGATGAGTTTCATGGCCCAAGTAGTTCCATAGCTACAAGTGGTAGAAATATCCCCTGTGGCACAGGACTAAGAATGGCTGCCCCTGAGAGATGGTACAGGTGTGGCATGGATTAGAGACTGAATTTAGGGCACCATCATTGGCTTAAAAACCCAAGATTCTATGGGGAAATGGAAATAGATGTTCTGGATATGCTCAATGGGAAGAAAGAACTCACAGTGATTTTGGGGACTGACTGCCATTATTTCAAGTGTCCATTTCAAGTTTGCAAGGAGACAGAAATGCCTCAAATGATACTATTAAAGAAAAAGAAGAACCAAGGTCATAGTTTAGATATACTCTAGGGCAAACTGCCCATAACCATGTAGTCAAACCTTTAATCATCCTGATTTTCCATAATGCTGGCTCTAATCCAGACTGAAACACAAAATGTAAGCTTTATGATCATGGTTCAGTTGAAATTAAAACAATTGACTATAGACAAATGAGCTTAAACAACTCTACTTGCCTCGAAAGGGATGGTAATATACAACAGCCAAGGAAAAAAGGGTTAAAAGACTCCTCCTGTGTGCTTTATAATCTGCACTGTGGCTGCTATACGTGGGGCTTCTTACCGCTTTCAGCTTGAGGCCTCCCAGTTTGAGAACTGTTCTTAGTATGCACAATAAACTTTTAACATTTTTTCTAAGTTGACCTGATTTTGTTTTTCTTAACACCCTGAGCAAGGACACAGGGAACATAGATGATTTTTTTCTACAAAAATGGAAATGTAAAGAAATGGTATCTCTATGCCCTATTTTATTTACCCAGTCTACCATTGATAGGCATTTAGATCGATTTTTTGCCATTGTGAATAGTGCTTCAGTGAACGTATGTGTCTGTGTTTTTATGATAGAACAATTTATAATCCTTTGGGTATAGTCCCAGTAATGGGATTGCTTGGTGGAATGGTAGTTCTGTGTTTAGGTCTTTGAGGAATTGCCACACTGCATTCCACAGTGGTTGAACTAATTTACACTCCCTCCAGCAGTGTATAAGCATTCCCTTTTCTCTGCAACCTCATCAGCACTGGTTATTTTTTAAATTTTTTAACAGTAGTCATTTTGAGTGGTATGAGATGGTATCTCCCTGTGGTTTTCGTTTGCATTTGTCTCATGATCAGTGATGCTGAACTTTTTTTCATATGCTTGATGGCTTCATGTGTGTCTTCTTTTGAAAAATGTCTGTTCATGTCCTCTGTCTGTTTTTAATGAGTTTGTTTTTTCCTTGTAAATTTGTTTAAGTTCTTCATAGATGCTGGATATTAGACCTTTGTCAGAAGCATAGTTTGCAAAAATGTTCTACCATTCTCTAGGTTATCTGTTTAGTTTGCTGATAGTTTCTTTTGCTGTGCAGAAGCGCTTTAGTTTAATTAGATCCCATTTGTTGATTTTTGCCTTTGTTGCAATTGCCTTTAGCATCTTTGCCATGAAATATTTGCCCATTCCTATGTCCAGAATGGCATTTCCTAGGTTGTCTTCCAGAGTGTTTATAGCTTTGGGTATTACATTTAAGTCTTTAATACATCTTGAGTTGATTTTTGTATATGGTATAAGGAAGTGGAACAGTTTCAATGTCCTTTGCAGCAACGTGGATGAAGCAGGAGGCCGTTTTCCTTAGTAGACTAATTCAGGAATGGAAAACTAAAAACCACATGTTTTCGTTTGTAAGTGGGAGCTAAATAAAGAGAACAGATGGGCACAGAGAGGTAAACAACAGACCCTGGGGCCCAGCAGAAGGTGGAGGGTAGGAGGAGGAAAAGGATCAAGAAAAATAACTAACAGATATTAATACCTGGATGATGAAATAATCTGTGCAACAAACACCCATGACACAAGTTTACCTTTGTAACAAACCTGCACATGTGTACCTGAACTTAAAGTGAAAGTTAAAAAAGTGATATGGAAATGTAATTGTAAATGCTAAACGCAAAATAAACTAATTCCTGGGAGAATATTTTCCCACTGATGTGTGTGTGTGTGTGTGTGTGTGTGTGTGTGTGTGTGTGTATCATCATTGATATATATATATGTACACCAATTAATGAGCAAGAGTAAGCAAGTCATGGAATCCAGACAATTGAATGAGAGACATCCTGTTGAGATTGACTCCAGAAAGATTTTCCTTTTCTCTCAGATAGCAGGATCATTAGGGTCCTGGTAGCTCTGGTTCTGGTAATGCGATTTTGCCTGGAATAATTGATCTATGGGCAGGAGATTGGCTTTATAAATTCAGTGAGTGTGACAAAGGGCTGTGGTAATTCTGTGAGTCCTGTTAGCTGTTTTGACTCTTTAAAAGTAAGGCTCCTGAGGGACTGGGCATTGAATTACTATGGTTTGAGAGGCATTGGAAGCTCCAGACTCATTCCAGTGAGAGACAGGTGGTTACTAGAAGAACATCAGCTCTATCCCGGCAGCAGATCCTGCCAACTAAGCCTGGGAAAAGAGGATGTGAGGCGGGCGGGCATTTGTTTTGTAAGTGGACTTTGTTCTTGAACTTTAATACACGGGCAAGAGAAATTTATTTCAAACTTTAGTTCTTTTGGCTTTTTATGCCTTTGAACTTCAACTTGTAAAGCAATCTAATCTTTGGATACAAATTTCTTCCTTGGAATTTAATAATAGCAAGGAAATTGTGTTCAAATATGAGGCATCTCTTTAGAGATGTTTGGCTATTGAAATGTCTTCAAGATAGCATCCAATCTCATTGTAGAATCTCTGATATGCTGCATTAGACAGTATGCCTGGACATAATTTTGGACGGAAAATAGAATAGGGGATACATTTTCAGCCCTTCCTATTGAATGGATTCAAAGCTGACATAATGAATGTATGGTTCGGACTCACTGCAGATTATTCTGGGGATGACATTTTAGCTGCCTGCCCTTGGACCCTCAAGGAAACACAAACCAGCAGAGATTAATGCAGGGTGTGGTCCATGGAGGTGGGAGCAGAGCTCTCCCAAGGCAGTGAGCATCTCTGGCTGATCATAGGCTTCATGTTTAAGCCTAATGAATTAAGAGGATAAAACACAGGGGAGTATTACTGGGGCTAACATTGAAATTCATATTTTGGCTTCATTTTTTCCTCTTTTATTTGAACCTTTGATGTAAATCTTGGCTCTCTTTGTTCTCTTTGCTCACCCAATGTGGTAACCTTTTCAGAGTCCTTAATTTTCTAACGTGAAATGCAATTCAGTTCAACAGTTATTCAGCACTTACTGTATATTGCTGTTCTGGGTACTGGGAATACAGAAATAAATATTGCATTTGATGCTGACTTTATTTACATGTTTGAGTCTAGTAATATAAAAATATATAAATCTTACAGACAGCATGAAGAGCAAATGATCAGTGTGTCTGGCAGTTTGGAGGTAGACAGTTTTCATCAAAAAGGGAATTTTTGAGCAAAATGGCTAAGCAGAGAAAGCATATTTTTAACAGAAGGACTGTCACGTAATAAACACATGGGGAAATGATGTGCATAATTTATCAAGATACTAACACGAGTTGACAGTTCCTGAGGATAATTTCTATATTGTGAAATAAGGATGGAGCAGAAGGGACCAGATCATAACCATCCTGGAAGCTGAGATGTGAACATTATCTTATCAATGACCAGCCTTAATCCAGAGAGATTTGATCTAGTTTACAAAATGGAGCAGCTTGGCCAAATGACTTCTCCATTTCTTTTAGCTTCAGTATTCCTTGTTTTGTGTCTTGGTGCCCTGCTGTAGCTTGAGGATACTTAACTCTCAGCTATTCCAAATCGGCAGGTAGCGCACCATATTTGGTAGGGTTAGGTTTGGCTGCATGTAACAGAAAATCCTATGATAAATAATAACAGTAGATTAAACATGACAGAATTGTTTTCTCCTCAGGTAAAAGCAATTCTGGGGCTAGTCTGGCAACTTAGCAAAATTATTGGTAACCAGGCCCCTTCCCACTCTTCACTGCACAAATCTTGGAGCATGAACTTGTCCTCATGTTCTGAGATGGCAGCTGAAGCTCCAGACATCACATTCATGTTTCAGGATGGAAACTTTTAAGATATTCTAGAGGCATCTGATACACTTTTACTTATTTCTCAATGGCAAGAATTTAATCTCATGGTAATACCTATGGTTGGAGAAGAGCGGGGCTTGTGATTGCATTCATTTTTTTTTAATCAGAAAAAGTGGAGAATAAGTATTGAAATAGACAATTAGCTGTCTCTCTATCCATGGAAAAATGAGATATTTATCTATCTATTTAAATGGAAATGAACATGGTAGGCTATTAAAGATTTGAGAAAGAATTTATCCTCAAAATTATTTTTCTAATTCTATTCCTTGGACCTCTCTTTTTCTTTCAACTGTAGCACTGCAGTCCCTGAATCTGAAACTCCATTCACAACACACAGTACATACAACCTCAGATGGTGAATGCACACTCAGTCATATGTGGCCACAGCATCTGTCTCTCCCTGACTTCTAGGACTTTGGATGAACTGTGTTGTCTGCTTTCCCATGCTTTCAAATTAATTGTTTCTGGTATAAACTAAATGCCACAAATACACCGTGATTTTATTTGATATCAGAAGTCAGGCTTTTGAGACTAAAAAATGACCTTTGCTTCATGTTTGCTGTGAGAGTTAAAACTCTGTTATAAAACTCGGAAGCTGAGCATGAACTCTAAATCTATGTATCATCTTTTCCTTGAGGCAACATCTAAATGCCTAAAAGAGAATTGTGAGGCAAAACAAGAATTTTGAGGGAAAATAATTGCATTGGATAATAACAAACTAACCCAACATACTTACAATAGAGACAATTGAAGACTAGGCATAACATTATAATGAAAAGTATAGTCATTAAATATTTTGAAGGATTTAAAATAATATCAAAACATTTACATTTTAATGAGTGAAGAGAACAGTATATAAAAGTGACTCTGTAAAGAGATTATAGTCTATTATAAGTGTACTCGGAAAAGTCATGAGGAAAAGGAGCATAATTTGAGCAGTGATTGGGTAGCAGACTGGATAATAACTATTTTTTGTTTTCTAAATTTTCCCACTGAGGAACATGAATTATTTTTATAATAAAGCATTATTAGGATGCACATACATATGTGTGTGCATATATTTACAGTTTAAAATAAAAAATAAAGTTGCCATCCCATACATAATGGTGGAAAATCACTCACTTTTGTCTGGGCATGTTATGGACTGAATTATGTCCCCCTTCCCCACTAAGTCATATGTTGAAACCCTAACCACCAATATGACTATGACTATATTTGCAGATAGAGCCTTTCAGGAGGTAAGTTTAAATGATGTCCTAAGGGCGTGGCCCTAATCCAATAGGACTGGTGTCCTTATAAGACAAGAGACACCAGGGCATGCACAGATGAAAGACCATGTGAGGACACAGCTTGACGGTGGTTGTCTGCAAGCCAAGAAGACAGGCCTTGGGAGAAGCCGACCCTGCAGTCACTTGGATCTTGGACTTGCAGCCTCCAGAACCATGAGAAAAATATGTTTCTGTTGTTTAAGCAACTCTGCCTGTGGCATTTTATTTTGGCAGCTGGAGGAGACTAAAGACAGTGTGCTGCATATTTTTTTTTTTTTTTTTTTTTTTTGAGAAGGAAAAAGCCAGGGTAGAAACTTGAAGTAGCAAAATGGGGACTCAGGAAAACCAAGAGGAGGAGGAGGACAGAGGCTCTTGGCCACCATCCTCCCTTGCTTGGAAGGGTAGAATTTGCCCTCCATGACTGCACAAACACGTTTAAAGACATCGACCTTTGAGTGCTCCAGATGTTTAAATCAGTGACTCTATTTCTTCTTACTTGTCCTGTCTGCAGAGGAGGCATTAGTTGGCTCTAGTGTGCATCCTGTGACTTGGACCCCAGACTCCTCTTCCTTCTGGCTGCCTGCTTTGGATGTGTTTTTGCTTATCCCTGGGCTTTTTAATGTGATGATGGACTCCACATGTGTCCCAGGCAGCGGTGAGGAGAGAGAAACTCCTTGTTCTTTCCCTGCAAGCCAAAGCAAGGAGAGAAGAAAGGAAAATGAGCCATGTTATATTTCTGTCTGCAGCGTGATTCCCTGTCATGATTTTCCTCCAATCAGGAGAGGTTACTTTGGCAACGGCCAATTAATGTCCCTTTAAATAACTTCCTCCTGGTTAGTGATACTTTGTTTTCATAAAACCAGCAAGTCCCATAGAGATATCTTAAAGTAGCCAAATCCTTTTCCTTCCTCTCTCATTACTTAAGCAACATATTAAATATACCATTTTTGACCAGGTCTTGCTCTGTTACCCAGGCTGGAGTGCAGTGGTGTAATCTTAGATCATTGCAGGCTGGACTACTGGGTTTAAGTGATCCTTCCACCTCTGCCTCCTGAGTAGCTGAGACTACAGATGAGAGCCACCATGCCTGGCTAAGAAACATACTTGAACAGATTACATCATATTTTAAAACATTGGTATAAAAGTGAAATATACTAGTTAAAGCTGCATGTCATTGTCCTTAAAAAATAATAAGGGGAAGAAATTTTAAAATATAAAAATAGAGGCTACATGTCAATTTCAAGATTTCTTAAAGCATTGATGATAAACTTGATTTTAATATGGTGTTGAATTAATAATACCGGTAAAGTGATCTGTTTTACAGGCATATTGTTGCTGATTTCAGAATGACTTTGAAAAGGGAAATTGTAAGTGGTAGCTCACGCCTGTAATCCCAGAACTTTGGAAGGCCGAGGTGGGCGAATCACCTGAGGTCAGGAGTTCAAGACCAGCCTGGTTAACATGGTGAAACCCTTTCTCTACTAAAAATACAAAAATTAGCTGGGCGTGGTAAATTAGCTAGGCGTGGTGGTGGGCACCGGTAATCACAGCTTTTTGAGAGGCGGAGGTAGGAGAATGGCTTGAACCCAGGAAGCAGAGTTTGTAGTGAGCTAAAATCACGCTACTTCACTCCAGCAAAGTGTGCAACGAGAGCAAAACTCCGTCTCAAAAAAAAAAAAAGGGAAAAATGATCACATTTTTGTGTTTGAAATAACATGTACAATCACTGCCCTTCAATGGTAAGGAGGTAATTCAACCGTGAGAACACACACATCTCCACTTAGAAACTCCCAAAACAATTTTTCACTGAACAATTTTGTACCAACACTAACTGTGCCATACCAAAGTACTGCAACCAATTACAGGTATTTACTGTAAAATACCCTTTGCAGTAAAACTAACCCTGAAAATGTAAGAAATTGTTTTTATGAGCAATAGAAATGTCTATTCTGGAAGCTGTAAAAAACATTAAATTTTACTTCAGGTGTAGAAAGTTGCCCGTGAAAATATGCTTCTTGCAAAGATGATGCAGTAATTCACAGGATTGTCAAAAAAGTGCTGTTGAACAGCATTATAGATTTATTTAGTTCTACACGTCTCACTTTTAGACATTTATGATGAAGTGTTTGTCCTTTCAATTAATCAAAAACGTTTTCCCTTCCACTTAGGTAAGTCGCTCAGGTCTCTAGCCTGGTCAGCATTTTCTTCCAGTTATTTGGCTGAGTGCCATACTGAAGAATTAGGTCTGGTAATTAAATCCAATCTCAGCAAAGTTTTTTATTTTTTTGGCCAGACACTTTATTTAGATTCTATGCAAAATGGAATCCCATAGGGAGAGAGAATGAACGTGTTGTGAAGTATAATTGCAATGAAACATCTTTAACAGTTAATTTTGAAGAAGGTGCTTAGAGATTTCCTGTGATTTGACTCAGCTTCAGTGTCTTTATGCAACTTTTTCCATTAATGCTTTCCATCCTTTATAATTAGATATGTTCATCTATTTTCTGCTGGTTTTCTGCATTAATAAGCTGCTTTTATCAATGATTTTATGTAAATCAGTGTTTCCCACTGATTCATATGCACACATATCAAAATATTTTTAAAAAGAGACACATAGGTTAAAATCTACATATAATATGTATATATTACATATTCATATATTTTTGACATTCTATATTTTGATATATTCATATATCTTAATGTACATATTTAAAAGCATATCTTCTATAGCTATGTCTTAAATTTTCAGGTATTTTTATCTGATTTCTTTCTGCAATTGACAACCTAAATGTTCCCAAATTACCCAAGGAATAGGAAAATCAGGATCTAAAAGTATAATGAAGGTTGCTGTTTTGGAGTCACCTCTAAGACTGTCTTGTTTAGTCCTTCCCAAGTTTCCAGTTGCACTATTTCATCATAGAATGAAATTTACAAATTGCCTCCCAATGCTGTCAGACTCTATTATTTATAATAAATTCTTACATGAGTTTTTAAGAAAGGCTGTGAAAATAATTTTCTGGCGTTCCTTATGGATGGTGTTTCCCTTAAAGAACGTTTCATTTGTTGTGCTAGTTAGTTGGTTAGCATAATTTTGTATCTAGGAGTACAGTCTGTAGAATGACGTTACTTCCAGTCACGAAGTGCTTTTAACTGACAGACTGTTTCTCATCACAATAGTTATAACTGCATCCATAATATAATGAATAAAAACTACACACACACACACACACACACACACACACACACACACACACACACAATGCACATATACAGATATGAATCTCGTGCAAAATTGGGCAGTTAAGAAAAGACTTTTTATTATTTTTGTTTCTGGATTTAATTTCTGTTTGGGGTCCTCATTCTTCTAAGTAACAGACAGTTCATCTCCATCCATATAGCACTCTTCCGCTCCCTGCCTAGGCTGCATTTCTGGGAGGAAGGAGGTTGTTTGGGGAAGGCAGCATGGCTTTACGATATTCAGGTACCAAGTGGAGCCATATGTTCTGTGGGTCTATGTCATTTAACCACACCTGCATCAGCTGAGCCGTTCTGATTCCCATCAGTCTTGAGTCATTTTATCCAGGTAATTGCTGTGTCTTCCTGGTTTCACCCATGAGAATTCTCTCTGTACAGAGGCTGTCCATGCTGTCCATGTGGTTGGCTGCTCCCTGGTACAATGACATAATTCTCTTGCTTGATACTGCATGGGCACACAGGCCCTCCATGAGACCACTAAGTCCCTCATTCAGATTTGTCACTGCCCTGCCGTATAAATATTATTTGCTCTTGGTATGTGAGCTTGAGAACCCTGGGATCTTGCCAATTTTCAGAGTTCTACTGGGCATGGGGCATAGATTTCCTCTACTCTCGGTCTCCCAAACATCTTCCCAGAGGTTTTTGTCATTTTTGCCCCCTCCTCTCTCTAACTTAGTGTATTAGTCCATTTGTGCTGCTATAAAGGAATACCTAAGACTAGGTAATTTGTAAGGAAAAGAGGTTTATTTTGGCTTATGGTTCTGTAGGCTGTACAAGCATGTCACCAACATCTGCTTGGCTTCTTGTGAGGATCTCAGGAAGTTTCCACTCATAGTGGAAGGCGATGCGGGACCTGGAGTATCACATAGTGAGAGAGGGAGTGAGAGGACGAGGGAGGAAGTGCCAGGCTCCTTAAAACAGCTTTCCTGTGAACTCTCATAGTATGACAAATCATTCATTACTCTGAGGCCAGCACCAAGACATTCTTAAGGGATCTGCCTTCCTAACCCCAACACCCCTTCCCACTAAGCCCACCTCTAACACTGGGGATCACATTTCAACATGAGATTTGGAGGGGTCAATCATCCAACCATATCACTTAGCCAAAGAATGGAAAGGCTAAGCCTACCTAGAATATCCTCTCAAGAACACGACTGGCATCTAATTGTATCCTCTTCCTCTTGTTCTGTCTTCTGTCTTTCAGTTCTTGGATTATTTAGTTAGTTCAGCTGAGAGTAGAGGATTGGGAGTCAGAAGATGAAATAGCATGAACAGCGATGCTGAAGTGATTCGTGAAAGGTGGAGATATGAGAGCGAGTAGAAACTTGTGATTACATTGGGGAGTGTGACTGCAAGGAGTGACCTGGAGATCTATTTGGAGAGTTGTGGGGCTGGGAATAAGTTGAGGAGATCACCAATGGTCTGAAAATTTCAAACTATAGAATTATTTCTTTAAGATAATGAGAGGCCTTTGAAAATTATTGAGCAGAAAGTGATATAATCCAAGAAATGGGGTAGATTTTAGATACTTTATGGAGGTATTTGATAGGGGATCACATTTCAACATGAGAATTGGAGGGACAACTCAAATATGATTCCAAGAATCTAACCTGAGCTATGTGTGAGCTATGCAGGAAAAGGGGGAGTTCTGTCTTAGATGTATGATGTTGCACAGGCAATTTAGAGATGTAAGGAGAGGTAAAGCCTAAGGATGTATTGTTGAAAAAAAAAATCAATGATTGATTGTAGCTCGAACTGTGCAAATAGAAGAGAGAAGAAGGGCCGGGTGCAGTGACTCACACCTGTAATCCCAGCACTTTGGGAGGGCAAGGCAGGTGGATCATTAGTTCAAGAGATTGAGCCCATCTTGGCCAACATGGTGAGACCCCGTCTCTACTAAAAAATACAAAAATTAACTGGGCATGGTGGCGCACACCTGTAATCCCAGCTACTTGGGAGGCTGAGGCAGGAGAATTGCTTGAACCCAGGAGATGGAGGTTGCAGTGAGCTGAGATCGTGCCACTGCACTCCAGCCTGATGCCTGGCGACAGAGCAAGACTCTGTCTCAAAAAAAAAAAAAAAAAAAAAAAAAAGAAGATAGGGAAGAAAAAATCATGTGGAATAGTGAGGAACACCAGAAAGTCCTATAAAAATATGAAAAAAATCTTTCTACAAGTATTATGGAAATTGGGGCAGTCAGGGGAATTTAGCCTTGTAAGAAGCCGTTGTTTCCTTTGTGCTCATCCTCTCTAGTGACAGCTCTAGGTCTGGAATGGGAATGCGTGGATTGAGTGTGTGTGATGGAGAAATGGGTGCTTGAGAAATTACAAAGGCAAGCCTAGGTGGAGAAAACTGGCATAAGAAAAGAGTAACAGGACTTTGCTAAATTCTCATGAGCAGAATCTCCAGGAAATGAATTCTGAGGAAGCTCTACCAAGGAGGGAAAAGCATAATTATAGATCAATGTATTTATCAATCAATCAATTATAAATCAACCCATTTATCATTGTAGGCTCACATCACAGAGATTCTGGATTTGATGTGCTAGTCCATACAGCAAGAAATAGTTCTCAGTGTTGACTTGGCTAGTTGAATGAAACCTAGGTTCTTTTTTTTTTTTTTTTGAGACAGTCTTGCTCTGTCACCAGGCACCAGGCTGGAGTGGTGCAGTGGTACAATCTCGGCTCACTGCAACCTCCGCCTCCTGGGTTCAAGCAATTCTCCTGCCTCAGCCTCCTGGGTAGCTGGGACTACAGGCACATGCCACCACACCCAGCTAATTTTTTTTGTATTTTTAGTAGAGACGGGGTTTCACCATGTTGGCCAGGATGGTCTCGATCTCTTGACCTCGTGATCTGCCCGTCTTGGCCTCCCAAAGTGCTAGGATTACAGGCTTGAGCCACCGCGCCCGGTCTGAAACCTAGGTTCTACAGAGGTGTAGAGTAAGTAAATGTTATCTGTCAGAAAATACTCAGTGTACCATCAATTATGTCTACCAGAGACAATAGTGCTTGATCAGCTAATCAAGTGTGGTTTCCATAATTACATCTTCCAAGAGGTCTTAAAAGGAACCGTCTTCACCGAAATACGCTAGTGAGGTGAGCACCTTTGAGATGTGGTCCAGGGGTATTTTTTGTAGGCAGAGATGCCAGTGGAAAGTGTTACAAGGGCAAGGGTCTCATAAACTCGATGGGAGGCACCCAGAGACCCAAGCAAGTAATAGCACATAATTGGAAGAGGTAACATGGTGAAGTTACCTTCAGGAGCCACTGAGGTAATGGTCAGCTGGAAGGATGTGATCTATACAGAGTTGGAGGTGGATAATTGATCATGGGGTCTCTGATTGGAAGCTCACCATAGCTTTCTTAATGAATTCAAATAAGAAATAGAACCATCTCTAGATGTTGCAAAGAGTCCTGACTTGAGCTTTTGTAATGGAGAGTCATTGTGCCTCATACAATTCCCAATCCTGAGCCACATCAAAAAGCTGGGGCCCCTTGAGTAAAGGCAGGCCTGAGCCCCCTCAGAAAAGGCCCGATAGAAAGTTGCAAGAGGATACTCTCTATATTCCTACTGGTTCTTCTTTAAAGCCCTTCTTGGGAGCCATTTACCATGGTAAATGGGTCCTAGGTAAAGGGAAATACCTAAGTATTCCAAGGGAACATTTTCCAATGACTCTTATCTAGACTAATTTCTGAAATTCCACTAAGGCCCACTAGGTGGAATACGTGTTTAAAAAGCCAGATAATAATTAGGGTCCGGTTTAGTATAAATGGTTCTTATAAGTTTAAATGTATATATGTGTACATATAAATATTATGCATATATATATATATATATATATATATATATATACACATAAGTGTTCATATTCTATACGATTGGAATAGATTTCCTGAGTTATTGGCAAATATCTCCATTAGTTTCCTGACCTATTAAGGAAGGACTGTTACAGTAGGAAGGGCCAACTGGAAGTTAAAGTGTAATAAAAGAAATAAGGCAATGGTAACACTCTTGGAGTTCCCTGATCTCATCCCATCCCATCACTAGAAGCAGTTAGCTTTATGGAATAGTGCAATAGACAATGAAATACTTTTTTTTGGAGACAGAGTCTTGCTCTGTCACCCAGGTTGGAGTGCAGTGGCATGATCTAGGCTCACTGCAACCTCCGTGCCCTAGATTCAAGCGATTCTCCTGCCTCAGCCTCCCGAGTAGCTAGGATTACAGATGACTGCCGCTGCACCCAGCTAATTTTTGTAGTTTTAGTAGAGACGGGGTTTCAATGTCTTGGTCAGGCTGGTCTTGAACTCCTGACCTCGTGATCCACCTGGTCTCCCAAAGTGTTGGGTGGAATACTTAATTGCAGTGCCAATATCCTATTTTACAAAATCCAGAATACACTCTAAACTGGCAACTGAAATACAGTACTCTCTTCCATACTCAGAATGTTCATATTCAGGAATAATGAATTGGAAGTGGGAGTTGATCTTCTACCTAGTAAAGCTAATGACCCACCTATAAAGCTTGCTTTCTCTCCCTGTGAGTCTGGATTCTGTTAATCATTTTAGTACCTCAAGGAGAAATGCTTCCTCCAGAAGATGTAACCACAATTTTCAGAGGAATTGGAAAGTAAGCTTAATCATTTTAAGCCACTCATGCTTCTGGGAGAAGAGGGGAAAAGAAGAAATGTGGGATGTTTGATTCTACTGTCAAGAGGAAATAGAGCCTCACTATCCAAAAGAGATGAGTATAGATGATTCCCTGGGCAGCATCCTATTATGACTTTATCAATTGGTAAAAATTAATGAAAAACTTCAGCTGCCCCCTATAGGCCAGACCCACCAGGGCTGTGATCTCCCAGATGGGAAGGAAGGTTTGTGTCACCCATGCACTAAAGACCCTACACCAGTTACTATGCTGGCTGACGACGAAAGGAAAATGAATTGTATAGCAGTGTGGAGAAATCACAACTATCAACTACAACCCCGTGACTAGCATTTCCTTCTTTACCACATCATGTATACATTGGTATATTTTAACAAATTTTCTTTGTCTTTCCTTACTCCCTAACATGCCACTTACAAAATAAGTTTTGTTGGTTAACTTTACATTTCAGGCCACTGACTACAGAATATTAAGGTGGAATCCAACAGAAATAGAGAGGAAAAGAACATCACTCAGAGCTCTTAGACTTTGAGCTGGAAGCAGTAACTGACGGCTCAGAGTTGCCTTCCTTTGCTGGGAGAGTTTGAAAATGTCTTGATTGTTTAAGGAATGTTGCTTCATATGAGGCATAAGTGTTTTTAAGTTAAGAATATATTTAGAGATCAGGTAGGAATAGAACTGGGCCTGTGCAGGACATCAGCTATTGTTGGAAAGTCAAGCTCCAACACCCTTCCATTTGTGCAGAGACCTTTAAAATGTGAGTCTAAAAAAAAAATGTGAGTCTTGGTGGAAGGGAGGCCTCACTTCCCATTACAGAAGTTGAAATGGAGGCAGGAGAATAGGGTCTGGAGGCAGGGAACCTACAGCTGTTTCACCCTGACTTCCTAGAACTGAATCAAAAAGAAAGCCCCACCTCTCCACACCCAAGTTACAAAAGGATAAGAGGCTACTCACTTTGCACTGCCTCACAGATAAAAAATGGGAAGTACCTTTGATTGGTCCCTTCCTACAACCAATCAGGCTGGTCATGGGGCAAGTCTCCACTTGCAACTTTGTAACTTCACTTCAGCCTCTGATCGGTCACCTCTCCAAACTAATCAGACTGGCCTTGGACCACTCCTTCATTTACATGGGGTGTAACCAAGTTACCAGTGGGAAACCTCTAAAGAGCATTTAAGCCCCAGAAAATTCTGTACCAGTGCTCTTGAGTGGCTTACTAGAGCTGGCTGCCACTGTGTGGAGTGTACATCAGTGTACTTTCATTTCAATAGTTCTGTGCTTTCGTTGCTTCATTGTTTTGTTGCTTTGTTTGTGGATTTTGTCCGATTTTTTGTTCAAAATGTCAAGAACCTGTATGACTCATAGTTAAGACCATCCACAGGTAATAGAATGGCCAGACACTCCTTTCCCATGCCCCCTGCTACGGGAATACGTGTCCATTGCCTAGGCTTAAATATTCAAATGTTCCAGTGATACAAAGCCAGCTGAGAAGTGCTTCTGGGTGCTAGTTAGAGAATAAGTGTGGACTCCAGCAAGGGCAGTGGCTAGTGTTAAAATTCTGGAGGCAAGAACAGGAGGTGTCTGGTGATGGCGACATTGAGTTCTTACTGTCAGCAGTGGTGGTCACCAGAGGTGGCTTCCTGATAAAATGTGCCTTGTTCTCTGCTGCTGACTCTGGTCCTGTCCATTTTATCAGCCTGGATTCTCTGGCCTTTTTGCTGATTGAGTTAGCGACACAATATCCTCTCAGCAAATGCCTTTTCTGCTTCATTAAGTTAGTGATATTTGGTCTCCATTACTTGTAACCACGAGCCTTGACCTTTACAAGACTGATTCATGGATAACATTTTATTTCCATCTAGGGACAAAGAACCACAAAAAATTGAGAGAAGTATAAAAAACTGTGCAGATTTTTTTTGTGGCGGGGAGCATGATTATTTTGTTTACTCAACTGCTTTTTTTCACAGAACGAACTGAATAATATAAAAATGGAATGACTTCTATCAATAGGAAATAAAACCATTTTTAGGAAGAGCAAGTTTCATCTGCGAGAAGGATATGGTTGAATGTCTCTTGTGCCATCTGTCCCCAAAATTCTCCCTTATGTCTCACCTCCAGTGTGAGTTCTTTGCCTTTCTTTTCTTCATCTAGTTTTGCTACTGAATGGCGCTGGCCTGGAAGGTACAGGGGAAGTAGGTGCTTCAAATCCTGCAGGGAAAATGGGGAGAGAGACAAGGATTTCATTATCCAGACCTTTTCACATTGCCAGAGTTAATCTTTTCCTAGCATATCTCTGGTGTCTTAATGTGCTAAAAGAATGTCTATCACATTATTATTATTATTATTATTATTATTATTATTTTTGAGATGGAGTCTTGCTTTGTCTCCAGACTGGAGTGCAGTGGCACAATCTCAGCTCACTGCAACCTCCGACTCCCTGGTTCAAGCTATTCTCCTGCCTCAGCCTCCTGAGTAGCTGGGACTACAGGCGAGCACCACCATTCCCAGCTAATTTGTTGTATTTTTAGTAGAGACAGGGTTTCAACAGTTGGCCAGGATGGTCTCAATCTCCTGACCTCGTGATCTGCCCGCCTCGGCCTCCCAAAGTGCTGGGATTACAGGCATGAGCCACTGCGCCAGCTATCTATCACCTTCTTAACTTCAAATTACATCCTAGAAGGCCTCCATTGTATTACTTAAGGCTTCAGAGGCTGAGCAAATTCAGCAAGATGGTCAGTGTAAAAAACCTGACCCTCTACAAGTCTCAGAGAAAGAAGTATACCAGTGTAGCTTGCTTATCCTTGTTTGGTGGTTGCACAAAGGGAACAAGCAATGCTTGGGACAAATGGACAAAATGCCGTGAGCGAGCTACTGTCAAGAGTTGCTAAGTACATAGAGTCTAGTTCTTAAATGTGCACTCGGAATATCAGTGAACAGCTCAGCTTTATATTCATAAAATATCAGTAAACAGCTCAGCTTCATAAAGCTGGTGAAGGGCAAAGCATCACCTGGCTGTCCTCAGCTCACTTCCAGTGCCAGGTGCCTGGATGGGCTTGTTTATTCAGAAGAAATGAAATATAAATTAGTGGGCTCCCTTTAATCCATTTACTGTTCTCTTGTGTGTACAGAATGGGGACGAGTGGAAAAAGGGATCTATGTGTTGGAAAATTCAGGTCACATGACATCTCAATGATGGAAAAAGAAGAAATAGCTGACATCATGTTTCTAAATATACAACATTTTGCAACAGCTACCTGGAGCAAAAACAGAAAGGTTGAGAAGGCAGAATAATGACTTTTTGTCTCTGGAAGGCATCCATGTTCAACAGTCTGTCAGGAAGAGAGACAGGTGGGGCTGGCTCACCACCTGGGGTGAGGGCTGCTGCAGGGCTTTTATTAAAATTATTGCACAGGAGTGAAGATAAACACTCAGTGGGTGCAGTGGCACAGCCGGCCCATATGTCTGGCCAGAACTAAGGTGTTTCTCTAAAATAAACCTACCTAATATAGCACCATCGTTTTTTTTGTTGTTTTTGTTTTTTTTTTCCCAAAAATATCTTGTATACTAGTCAAAAAGATCCTAGGATTTATAAATTCATTTATATGCCTCTATGTCTTTAGTACCAATGTCTGGAATTTATTATCTGGCTTTATCATTGCTTGAGGTATAATAGGGCAAGGAGAATATAAATTAAAACTTAAAATATCAGGAGAACAAGAAAGATATTGATTTAAGTGTCTGTGTGCACTTCACACTGTGCCCTCTATAGATCCTCATATTAGAAGGCACTGAAGAGTTAACTAATGGAGCCCTGTGGTATATGGGTAAATCAAGGTCCAGAGAGGCAGTGTGACTCATTTAAGATCACACAGCTAGTAATGTCAGAGACAAAATTGGAACCAAAGTGTTCTGATTCTCAGTCCTTTGCTCTTTGTAACTAGAGAACACAGCTTGGTACTTGTATTGCTTTTACATGGCTGCCATAACAAATAACCATGGATCAGGTGGCTCAAAACAACACACATTTATCCTCTTGCTGTTCTGGAGCTCAGAGTCTGCAGCCATTCTCAGTGGGCTAAAGTCAAGGTGTCAGCAGAGTTGGTTGCTTCCAGAGGCTCCAGTTAGGAATCCGTGTCTGTGCCTTTTCCAGCCTCCAGAGGCCTCCTGCAATCCTTGGTTCATGATCCCTTCCTCGTATCCCTCCAACTTCTTGCTTTCATCATCCCACTTCCTGACTCTGGCCCTCTTTCAAGTACCCTTGTGATGACATTGGTCCCAGTCAGCTAATCCGGGATAATCTCCCATCTCCAGATGCTTCATTTAATCACATGTGCACAGTGTCTCTCCTTGTGCAGGGTGATATATTCACAGGTTCCAGGCAGCAGGGTGTGTACACCTTTGGAGGCCATTATTCTGCTCGCTACACCCCTCTACCTTGCGTTATCACCTCTTCAGTTATCTGAAAACAAACAATACAGAAGACAGAAGAGATTTCTGGAGCCTAAACCACGTAGTAGCATTCATGCAACGCTGGGGCCATTCTCTTCACCTGGCACAGCACCTTGGCCACTTCCAGTCACCCTGACCTCTGGATGAGCAGGAGGGCTGGCATCCCCACTATTTTGCCATTAGTAAAAGCAAAACATTTAAGATTTGGTTCAGTTAGAAACTGTGGTTCAGTTAGAGCAGGCGTCCCCAAACTACGGCCCGCGGGCCGCATGCAGCCCCCTGAGGCCATTTATCTGGCCCCCCGCCGCACTTCGGGAAGGGGCACCTCTTTCATTGGTGGTCAGTGAGAGGAGCACAGTATGTGGTGGCCCTCCAATGGTCTGAGGGACAATGAACTGGCCCCCTGTGTAAAAAGTCTGGGGACGCCTGAGTTAGAGTTTTTAAAGCATACCTGCTTGTACCAAGTAGTATTTAGTAGTAGTCAGTGTTTACAACAGTATTTCAAAATCCTTTGGTTCTTAATTCTTTTGTTAACATTCATATAGGAGATTTCATTTGTTTCTTCCATTTTTTTCTTTTATCTTTGTGGCAAGAGATAACAATTGCCTAGTAGCTACTTGTTTGTTTGACTTCATGTCCCTGGACGTGACAAAGGGCAAAGTGTGTGGTCATGAAAACTTATTCATAATCTTAAATATGATGTAAGTGGCTGAATTGGAAAGGGAGATGCCCATTACCAAAGGCACTGGTGGGGAGAAGGCCTTATTAGTGCTGGAAGGTCGTCACCGTGGAGAGTTCAGACATATCTGTGCTGTTCGCAGACAGTGTAAACTCATCACTCCTGGAATTTCATTCTTGGGAAATGATTGAAAGAGGGTGCAAAAATATTTACAACTTATATGAACTTTGCCACTCTCCAAATATTCTGAACACTTGGGATTATGTTTTATTAAAAACAAACAAAGTAGGCACTCAATAAATATTTGCAGAGTGTTGAATGAATGAGTGAACCATTGGTGATTGTTTCTACCTGAAAAATAAGTGAAGAATGTATTCATTTGGGCTTGTATGTTTCCTCTGCATTCAATGATGACTTCAAGATCCAATTAACTTAAAGTTGGGCTAAACAACCTAGGCCTGTGACTAGAAAGAGCTAGATTTGGTTTGTTTAGGAGACAAAATTGAGGGAAAACATTTCTTTTCTTTTTTTTATTTTTGAGTTTAAGTCTTGCACTGACACCCGGGCTGGAGTGCAACGGTGATCTTGGCTCACTGCAACCTGTGCCTCCCGGGTTTGAGTGATTCTCCTGCCTCAGTCTCCCTAGTAGCTGGGACTACAGGTGACCACCACCACACCTGACTAATTTTTTGTATTTTTAGTAGAGACAGATTTCACTGTGTTGGCTAGGCTGGTCTTGAACTCCTGACCTCATGATCTGCTTGTCTCAGCCTCCCAAAGTGCTGGGATTACAGGCGTGAGCCACCGTGCCTGGCTGAGGGAAAATATTTCTCTAGACTTAATCGGGCCCTCAAGAATGTTTAAAATAGTAGCAGAGAAATTTCTCCTATCAATCCAATGTCTCAGTGACCAACTCTACACCTCCAGGCTTCTAACATGGAATGGGATGGCGGGGGAGTGTTGCCGATGTTAGAGGGGATCATGGACCCCAAGGACAATCACTGAGTCAGAACCAACGAATGCTTGAGCAACCTTTAGGTTCTAGGCCTTTTTAAAGATATTATTTCATGAAATTCAACAACTGTGTGAAATAGATGTTGCACCCATTTTACAGATTCAGAAAAGTTCGAGGAAGATTAAGTGACCCGATCAAGTGGAAGATCAAAGTATTCCAAAGCACCTGTTTTTCAAGTCCAAATACTCTACTGTTTTGACTCCACCGTGGCTAATTATTATACCAGAAATTTCTGTTAGGCAAAAGGACAGGGAGTGTCTGAGAAGTGAGGTCATAACTTTGACACATCTTCAAAACGTTTTAGGATAACAAACTGACAGAGAGCAGGGTTGGTTTAACTTTGGGTTTTGCAAAGGGACATGAAAGCAGGCACTCTAGACTCTGGTGCCTTGAATCTTGGGTCCACCATGCACTCACCATGAGACTCTGAACAAGGCCCTTCACCCTTCTTTGCTCCATCTCCTTATCTTTAGGATGAGAGTGAAAACACCTACTTACCAGCTGGAGAGGATGAGGGTCAATAAGATTGTGTGATGTGCTCAGTTCATGGCTCACAGGAAGTGCTCCTCCGGTAAGTGCCTGCAATAATTACTTTGAAGAGGTCAAAGTCCTTTAAAAATGTTTATTCGCCGGGCGTAATCCCAGCACTTTGGGAGGCCGAGGCGGGTGGATCACGAGGTCAACAGATCGAGACCATCCTGGTCAACACGGTGAAACCCCGTCTCTACTAAAAATACAAAAAACTAGCTGGGCGTGGTGGCGCGTGCCTGTAATCCCAGCTACTCGGGAGGCTGAGGCAGGAGAATTGCCTGAACCCGGGAGGCGGAGGTTGCGGTGAGCCGAGATCGCGCCATTGCACTCCAGCCTGGGTAACAAGAGCGAAACTCCGTCTCAAAAAAAAAAAAAAAAAAAAAAGTTTATTCATTTTAATCAGAGTTAGTCTTCCTTTAAGCGTCTTTTCTGATTAAAGAGTCTATGATTCTGAAGTTGTAGATTATTATTTTGGGGATGAATACACTTGTCTGTCAAAATTTAATGCTTTTGTATATAAAAATTCTAATCTTTCTATAAAACTTTAATGTTATTGCTCTTTCTCTGCAACATTTTCAGAGCATCCCACTTTGGGAATAACTTTAATTTATGTACCGTCGTCATTTTCTGGACCACACATAAAAAGAGAAGTTGCATGCTAATTATGATTATTCCATAACAAAATGAGCTAAAACAACATGCCATCATTCTTTTCTACCACACATTAACTAATCATCGCTCAATTATTAACAAGCCCAACTGTGAGAGCAGAGGCAGCATGATGGGGACACTGGGCCAGCAATACCACTTACTAGCTGGGTCCTTTTTTTTTTTAAATTAGACAGAGACTCATTCTGTCATCCAGGCTGGAGTGCAGTGGTGCAATCTTGGCTCACTGCAATTTCCGCCTTCCAGGTTCCAATGATTCTTCTGCCTCAGCCTCCTGAGTTGCTGGTATTACAGGCATGCACCACCATGCTGAGCTAATTTTTTGCATTTTTATTGGAGATGGGGTTTCGCCCTGTTGGCCAGGCTGGTCTCGAACTCCTGACCTCAGGTGATCTGCCCGCCTTGGCCTCCCAGGTTCTGGGATTAAAAGCGTGAGCCACCATGCCTGGCCACTAGCTGGGTGCTTCTTCTCCAAACTATCTGCTTTCTCCTTCCATCTGAACTCTATAGGTCAAAGTAGGCTGTAAAACCGAGAATGATTCAGTCCATGAGGAAATATATGTCTGGAAAGTGTCCTTCCAGATGGTAAACCTAAATAAAATGCTTTGCTCCAAAATGGAAGTGGACAAGGCGACAGGGTTGTCTGGTTTAAGTGCCTCACTTCCGTTTAGAGCCATGTATTCAGGTTGATTCCCTTCCAACTACTTCTCCTGCTTTGTGTCAGCAAACCATGGGAAACATTGTACTTGCAGGTGGGATCTCATTTTAGTTTTAATTTTATCCAGTGCATGGAGTAAGGATCTTGAAAGTCCACCAGTGCTTTTGTTATTGAAAATGCAGCAGGGAATTAAGACTTTACCTGGCGTCTTCCAAAAGGCCACAAGATGGGGATGTTACTCCATACACTTAGATCTTTTCATTCATTCTGCAAATAATTATTGAGCACCTACTATGTGCCTGGCATTGTGCCAGGCTTTGGGAATACAGTGATGAATAAAACAAACCTTGCTAATGGAGGTTATGGAGTTTCATAGAGAGGGCAGATGTTTGAAAGTGGACTTACTAGTGTACTTACTACCACAATGGAGGGGGCCATAGGAGTGCATGATAGGGACCCTAAAGCCAGTCTAGGGAGGGCCTGGAGAGAACTCATGGAAGGTTCCCTAAAGGAAACAATGTGTAAGCTGAAACCTGCAGAATGACTTGAGTATTATCTAGGAGCAGTGCTGTCATCCAGGCACAGGAGTGGCATGCCCAGAGGCCCAGCAGGGAAAGCAAACTCAGTCCTTTAAAGAAACAGAAAAATAAACATTTTATTTAACATTTTAGAAGCCTATGAGTAGAGAGTGGTGAAGAGTTGAGGCTGGGCCAAACCAAGGAGGGACTTGAAGGCCACATACAATCCTTAGGACAGTGGGAAGGCGATTCCTCTTTCACACACTCATCTACTTGAAGGCCTTTCTTCTTCCTCCACCCAGCACGATCCCAATTCACCTAGGTTTCAGTGCTCGGGGGCCCTCTAGGAAATTGGCACTGATCCACCAAGATGTTGGGAACATCTCCTGGGGGTGCCGTTGCGCATTATATGTTCCCGTCAATCGTTCATGGAGCAACTGTCACTCACAGACAGGATGTGGGCTCAGCATACAGAGATTTGAGTTCTACTTTTTGGCTCAGTGGCCTTGGGCAGATTCCTGGCCTCAGTTTCCTGAAGGTAATCATAGCAACCCTCTGAGACGGTTTTGTGAAACAATTTGAAAGTGTTTAGTATATTGCCGAGCACATAGTATGTGTTTAATAAATGTTAGCTACTGATTTTGATTATCCCAAGTATTAACCACTGATACCCATTATCCTGGATTGCAGTTTCTTAATCACTCGTCTGCTTCTCCTATTGTACCCCAAGATTCTTGAAGACAGGGACCCTATTTTATTTCATTATTTCAGCTCCTGTCCAACCACGATGCCTGGAGTAAAGGAAGTTTTGATCAATAGTTACCCAAAAATGAGCATACTTGACCATATTCAAACACTTGAAGCAATTAGCTCCCGGGTGATACTGCTGAAGATTGTGCTAGGGAAGTGCTTCCGTGCTCTGTCTTGTAGGGAATTGGTAGATGGGATCTCCCCGAGAACAAAAAGCACCCCTGGCTCAGTTTTCATATCCTTACTTTATTTTTTTCCAAGTTTTTTGTTGACAATCTTTATTTCAATCAATATTCATTGCTTTCTGAATTTATTGAGTGGTTTTATAAAACTCATTTAATCTTAAAAACTTTAATTCAATGAGAGTATTCATATTTTTATCTTAACCCATTTTAAGCAATTTAGAAACGTGTTTAGTATTATAGAAATCCCCTTTTACTTGAATTTTTAAAAACTGAGCCATAGTTTATTTAGATTAATATAATCAGTTAGACATTTGGGAATGAAGTTAGACTCGTGATTTATTTTAGAATTTCTAACACATGAGAAGGTATTGAACTGACCTCTAAAAATGTGTACATTTTTTCGTAGTTGAACAAGCATGGGATTATAAACCTAGAAGTAGGAATCTACCCTTGGGTTTGCCTTAAATGAGCTTTGCAGCATTGGGAAGTCGATTTTCCTTTTATGAACCTGTATCTTATCTCTGAACTTGGCCAGATCGAGCTAGATTTCAGCTAATGTTCTCTCTGAGCTCCCAAATCCCATGGTTTGCTCTCTTTCTGTTCAGATGATGAACCAGTATGCTTTTGGCAAAAAGCCTGCCGTCTATATAAATGCAGTGGATGAAAAGCAGACGCTGATTTCTCTTTCCACTATAATACTTTTATAGCATTTCTGCTTTCTTGGGAAGGAGGTGAGAAAACAGCTGAAAGCTATTTATTGAGTGCTTACTAAATCAGGCTAAGTACTTACATGCATTATCCAATTGGATTCATAGGAACTTCGTGATATAGGTAGTATTACTAGCCGTATTTTTACCTGTGAGAAGGCCGAGATTCAGAGAGGTTGAGCAACTTAGCCAAAGTCACACAGCATTAAGGAGTAGAGGTAAGCCGATTCCACAGCCCACTCTCTCAGCCATTATGCTGTATTGACTGCTTCTTACAGAGGGTCTACTCTTTGTCAGGCTCTGTGGTAGGCAATCCACAGACATTCTTTCAGTAAATGCTCACAGTGCTCCTATGGAGAAAATCTCATTAACTTCATGCCTTTCTTTTGTAAGAGCAGTAAGAAATTACAGGACCAAGGTATATTAAGGAGAATTAGAGCTCATAAACATAAATAGGGAGAACTCAAGGCTTTGATACGGAAACTGTTTAAGGCATATGAATGTCATTCTAAACACTATAGCTTTCCTCTGACTTAGACTATTTGTCATTATCTAGAAAGCCAGCCACTACTTTGTCTGAATGTTTTTTTTATTCTGGCCTTAATAAAAATGAAAAATTTTTATCATGTTATTATATAATAGTTTATATAATATATAAACATTGAATTATAATGGATTATAAACATTTCATTATAATAGATTATAATAAAATAAGTTTATAGTTATATATAATATATGGACTTTGAATTTTTTAAATTCTGAAATTAAACAGAAAATGAAAAGGTTTATTATATTGTTATATAATATAGTTTATATAATATATAAATATTTTATTATAATGATTATAAACATTCCACTATATGGATTATAGTAAGATAAATTTATATTATATATATTTACAAATATAGTTTATTACAATATTGTATAATCCAGGCTATTATCAGAGCCTATGCCCTCGAGAAATTCAGGTTTCTACTCAGGACTGCGAGATCTTGTCAAGTTAGTAACTTCTCTGACTCTCAGCTTTCCATATCTATAGCTTTACTATAAGTATAATTACTGCCTTGTAGGGCTGTTCTGATTATTAGGGGCAATATATGCATCTGTAACAGTGCCAAAAATATAGAAGATGCTCAATGAATGGTAAGTGCAGTTATTTTTATTATTTTTCTATATTATTGTTGTTCCTGATCCCACTAGCACTTTTTGAAATCAAGGAACGTGTCTCTGTACAGTGATTTTCAGATAACAAGCATACAAAAATATTTTTAAATAAAAGAATTTGAGCGGTGTCCAGTGGCTATAAATCCTTTTCACTGACAGGACTAGTTAGGAGGGACCAATTCATGTTTTCACAAGAACCCATGAGATTAACGAGCTTTGGAAGTGAACTCTGGAAATGGATGTGAAGTGTGTGTACCTAAAAGGCTGGAGAAGGAGGGATGGTGAGGACTTGGTAACTGGCTGGACATGGTGAGGGGGTGGAAGAGGGAACGATTCGTGCATCACTGAGCTTTCCAGCTCGAATGGTTGGGTCAGGAAAAATGTGACGAGGAGCAGTATGGGGTAGAAAGGAATTAGAATACAGGTAGTCCAATTTTGGACATGTTGAGTTTGAGTGTGTGGTAGGCAGCTAGACACATGAGGCTGAGGAGACGGAATGTAGTGGGTCTCAGAGGCTCTGAGGGTGACACAGGCTGGTCAGAGCTTCTGGCAGTTTCATTCAGAAAAGATTTGTTGAAAAACACTGACCAAGAAATTGTCTATAACTTCCATACCAGCTTCCATGAGCTTATCTGCTGCCTGGCTTCTTCTGTCATCTATCAGAATCTTTCTTTTGTTTTTTCATTTTTTGCCTTTCCTACTCTTTTCAATTCCATGTTGCATTTTAACATTGGCCTTTAAAGCTTAAAAAAAAAAAAAAAAAAAACCCAAAAAACAAAAGCAAAAAACCCTGTCAGTACATAAGGTGGAAATTTCAGGCAGGCATAAAAGGGGATGAGTGCGAATTTTCAGAAAGTTTAGAAGTGAGTTCTTAGCACTCATTAAACCATAATCTTTTGGTACATAAGAGAACTCTAGATTGTATTTTAGCATAGGTCCCTACAAATTTCTTCCCATCCCAAATGCATTAGACCTAGTTCACTACTTTGATGCTAAATTCAATGCTTTATTTTCTTATGTTTATTGTCTGCAGAAACACATTAAACCAAAAAAGAATGACAACATGGAGATTAAAAACCCACCTGATAACATAAATCTCAGAGACTAGACACAATAGAACAATTGCATTATTGCTATTATAAATGAAATTACTCACTAATATACATTATAAACTTCCTTTCCTAATGTTCTTAAAGATTATATCATTTTCTTATCCATTTCCTGAAGCAAAATAGGCTAGCTAATTTTATCTTCAGTCATTTTCAGGCAAACAACTGTACTACATTAGCAACTCTATGCTTGGATACTTAGCTCAAGGCCTGCTCTCTTACTCTGCCAGCCTTTCTTCCATGCACTCTCACAAAGTTTTACAAGGCCAATTTGGAAGCTTCAAAGTCTTAGGGGAAAAAACTAAAAGCAGACAAAAACTAAAACAAAAACTTCCAAGACTTAAAAGTCTCAGAATTTTGTGATTGTAAAAGTATCACTAATACTTTTACAATCTACTTCCCAAAGTAAAAAAGAAATAAAAAAATAAATAACTAAAAGTTATATCAATTATGTAATTTAGCTACCAAACTAAAAAAAAAATTATGTTGAATAACTAAATGAAAGTTACATCAATTATATTGACTTTTAGGAAACTTCTCTATTAGATTTCTATTGTTGCTAGAAGAAATTACCAACGAACTTAGCGGTTTAAAGCTACATATCAATTCTTTTAGAGTTCTGGAGTGTAGAAGTCCGTGCTCACTTTGAGCTAAAACCAAGGTACTGGCGGTGTTCTGTTCCTTTTTGGAAGCGCTAGAAAAGAATTTGTTTTCTTACCTTTCCCAGCTTCCAGAGATGGCCTGCATTCCTTGGCTTATGGCCCCTTCCAACTTCAGAGCCTGCAATGGGTTGAGTCTTTTGCATATTGCATCTCTCTGACACTGCCTTTTCTTTTCCCCTTCTCTTCCACTCTTAAGGAATTTTGTGATTATATTGGGACTGCCTGGATAATCCAGAACAATCTTTCCCATTTAAGATCAGTTGATTAGCAAACTTGATTCTCTCTGCTGCCTCAATTCCCCTTTATCCTGTCATATACCAATTTACAGGTTCTGAGGATTAGGACATAGCATCTTTGGGGCATTGTTATTCTGTCTGACACACTTCTTGCCATATTAAATACATATTATGAAATATTAATAGTCATAAAATTTGATATGTTTACATAAAAGACAACAGGATTCCAATCTAGTCAAGTTTTATGTAATTGTGCTGAAAAGCAACCTAATAAATGTTAAGTGCAGCATTTTGGATGTAAGGTGCCCATTGAGAAGCAGAGTACTAAACTTAGGGGACACTGTGGTGTTTGGGAGTCAGGGAAGGGTCAGAAAAGACAAATTAGTGAGTCATTGTGGGTTGCTCTAGGCAATGCCATTCTGTATAACTTTCTGAGATGATGAGGGTGTTCTATATCTTCACTGTCCAATAAGGTAACCATTAGCTCCATGCTGTTATCGCGCCTCTGATGTGTGGCTAGTGCAAACGGGGAACTGAATTTTTAATTTTATTTAATTTAAATCTCAACAGCCACATGGTGCTAGTGGCTTCTGTATTGGACAGCACAACTATAGAATCAAGACCATGGTGGATCAACTGTGGATACCACCTTGCATTTTAATTCTCTGAATGGAAAGGTATGTGTATAGGTGTGCACGTACAGATGTTCATGCATTATAAGATGTTAGTGGCTGGCTGCGGTGGCTCACACCTATAATCCCAGCACTTTGGGAGGCCGAGGCGGCTGCATCACAAAGTCAGGAGTTTGAGACTGGCTAGGCAACATGGTGAAACCACGTCTTTACTAAAAATGCAAAAATTAGCCGGGAGTGGTGACAGGCACCTGTAGTCCCAGCTACTTGGGAGGTTGAGGCAGGAGAATCGCTTGAATCTGGGAAGAGGATGTTGTAGTGAGCTGAGATCATATCACTGCACCCCAGCCTGGGTGACAGAGTGAGACAACAACAACAACAGATGTTAGTGATAATCAGAATTCTATGGGTTAATATTTATCATATATGACACTTAAGATGACTGTTTAAACAAAATTCAGTCAGATGCTTCATCTTTATCATGAAAAATGATAATAACATATTTTTAGATGGAATTCAGTGGTTATTTCAGTTCATGCTGATCAACCGAAGCTACTGCCTCAAGGGAAAACAGGGGCTAGAAAAGAGTAATTAACTGTTTCAGGTTCTTAGGGCATGAGAACATTCATTGGTTAGTTCAGCAAACATCACTGGCACTGTAAGTTCGGGGCATTGTTGTAGGCTCTGCGTGATGAGCAAAGATAAGTAAAGCACAGTACCTACCCCCAGGATGCTTATACTGTGAGACGGGATAGAGTTTCATCTTCCTGTCCACCACGTGCTTGCATCATTCTGGCTCACTTGAACGTTCCAGTGGACCACTCACTTGACTCTCTGGCCTCGCAATTCCTTGACCATTTCATACTCAGACCTTTACTTTCAGTAGAATCCGCCACTCATCTCCTCTCTGGGGCTATTTCTAGGACCCATCATCATCAGGAGTCACTTTTCACGTCGGGCATCCTGTTCACAACCTATACCCTGTTGTTACCTCCATCCCTGTTCTTGGCCCCCTCACAGCTCCAGTCCTCTTAGCCCCGTGCTTCCCTCTGCCCATCATCAGCCTTCGATGGTTTGTACTTTCTTTCCTTGCTTTTGTTTACCTCATGACCTTGAACATGTTCTTCTATCTACCTAGATGACCTTCAACTGCCACTTGCATGTTTATCTGCCCAAGCTAAACACATGGCTAATAGGAGCATTGTGGTAAAAAGAACCCTGAATTTGGACTCAGAAGTCTTGGAGTTCAAATCTCAGTTTGGCCTTTTACTGAGATTTGAATTTGACGGTTTTTAAAAATAAGCGTAAATTATTTAACCTATTTGAATCTTAGTTAACCTCTCTGCAAATTGGGGGGAACTAATTTTTTGTTTTGTTTTCACATTTTTATTTTGAAATAATTTTAGACTTCCAAAAAATTGTGACAGTAGAACAGATAAT
The DNA here is from genome assembly GCF_048565385.1 of Saimiri boliviensis. Lineage (NCBI taxonomy): Eukaryota > Metazoa > Chordata > Mammalia > Primates > Cebidae > Saimiri > Saimiri boliviensis. Next base: position 75,081,809 of record NC_133464.1, on the reverse strand, counting down.
TTCTTTGTATGCTTTCCTCAGCTTCCCCTGATGTTAGCCTCTTACATAAACATAATGCATTATCAAAACCTGAAAATTGGCATGGGTATAATATAATGCTATGAACTAAACTCTACACCTAATTCCAATTTTACCTATTTTTTAAAATATGCAAACATGTTGTTGGGGGTGTGTATAGTTCTGTAAAACTTTATCACACATGTAGATTCATGTAACTTCCACCACAGTCAGGACACATAACTGTTATGGACTGAATGTTTGTGTCCTCCCAACCCCACCAAATGCATCTGTTGAATCCCTAATCTCCAGTGTGATAGTGTTTGGAGGTGAGGCCTTTGGGACATGATTAGATTATGAGGGTGAAGCCCTCATGACGGGATTAGTGCCCTTATAAGAAGAGACACAGAGGGTTAGCTTTCTGTCTCTGTGTCTCTCTGCCTGCCTTGTGAGGACACAAACAGGAGGCAGGACCGCACCCAACAGTGGACCTGTTGGCTTCTCGATCTTGAACTTCCCAGCCTCCAGAAACATGAGAAATAAATGTGTGTGAACTCTTACTCATCCTTTAAAAGGGGAGGAAGGCAGCAAATCACACTGCCACATGTGTACCTATGCAACAACCTTGCATGTTCTTCACATGTACCCCAAAACCTAAAATGCAGTAAAAAATAATAAATTAAAAAATAAAAAAGACTTACCTCACGTGGTACCTTTTCTGGGAAGTCCTCCCAAACAGAGTAGGCACTCGTAGTTAACCACAGTTTCCTGTAATTGTATATTATTATAAAGATAGTAATTTTATAACATACTGAATTGCAGTTAAATATCTATGACTCGATTTCTCAGGTGCAGAAGCCAAGTGGGCACAATGCTACATGACTCTGTGGCTGGATAAAATGGTATTCCTATATACAATAGATGCTCACAAATAGTTTCTGAAAGAAAAGAACTATTTGGTGACAATGAAAATTTTATTATAGTAAAATTTATCCAGATCTCATATGGCAGATTTCTGGAAAATACTATTTTTCTCCATGTGGATTTAGAAAAAAAGATCTGTGATGAAAACATGCATCGATAATAAATATTTATTTAAAAGAAAATCTTAAATTTGTATCACAAGATCGTATTTTCTTCATGCCAACTCTCACTTTTCCTGCGTCTGTATCTGCAGCTGAAAGACGAGACTGGACTTTGCATGATAACACAAAGCTTCAGTGATCCAACACATCATTGAACAATGCAGTTATGTTCACTACACTGTGCTTAGTAAGGCAAGGAATAATATACAGACAGACATTTTGAGGAACACTTAGAAATTATAAGAGTTGACCCGACAGGGCTGGGCTACTTTTTAACCTTTAACTAGCAAGATTTTTTAGCTCAATAATTCCACAGGCTGGTGGATTATTCAAAAATTTCCCGATTGAAAATTCATTTAGTAAACAAATACACTTTAAAAAAATTATTTTTAACATTTTCTTTATAATTAACACATAATCGTACATGTTTAGAGGGTTGTGGGATGTGTAAATGCATGTACATATTGTATCATGATCAAATCAGGGTAGTTAGCATGTTTACCGCCTCAAACCTTTATCACTTCTTTGTGCTAATGACTTTCAAAATCCTCTTTTCTAGCTATCTTGAAATACACAACAAATTATTATTAGCTATAATCACCCTACTATGTAATATAGCACCAGAAATCTTTCTTCCTTGCTGACTATAACTTTGCAACCATTGAGCACCCTCTCCTCATATCCCAGGCTCCCTCCTCTCCCCAGCCTCCATAACCACTGTTCTACTTTCTACTTCTATGAGAGCAGGCTTTTGAGATTCCACATATGAACGAAACCATGCAGTATTCGTCTTTCTGTGCCTGGTTTATTTAAAATGCAATATATATACACAATAGAATATTACTCAGCTATAAAAAAGAATAAAATTCTGTCATTTGTGTCAACATGGGTGAAGCTGGAGAACAAAGACATTTTGATAGCCTACTATGCATTAGATTCTTTTTCTGAGTGCTAGGGATATATTGGTGGATTTTATGTGTGTATTTATTCATATGTTGGTGATAACGGAGATCATGGCTCTCTTTATGTTCAGGAGAAGTCTCAGGACCTCTTGTAAAAGTCCCGGAGGGATTGAGGTTCTGTATGTAAACTGTGTGGGGTGAGTAGGGTCCCAGCTTTGACTTGAGGTTTGCATTGCCCCTGGTAATTGTCACCTCAACAAAACTGTTGTGTAGCAAATGATGTTAACTTATGAATTCAGTCATTTGGCCAAAGCCTACACCGATTTTCCATTTGTGCCAATGATCTAAATTCTTTTCAAGGATACTTGGTAGCATCTTAGGCAAACTCCATTCTTGACCCCTCCCATTCTTGAGATGCATGCTACAGAGTTCTCGATTGGGTTCTGCACTGATCAGAGTGTGCTTGCTTTGGAAAAAATCTGTTTTCACTTGTGTAATAGCTAATTCTTCAAGTTGGGAAATGAGGTCAGGTAAACATTCAGCCACAGTCCTGAATTATAGCTATAGATCCTGGGAGCTGTTTAGAATCTAGCCTGATTTAGAAAGAGCAGTCTTTGAAAGCCCCAGAATGAAGTGACCCAGTTATTCCCCTTTCTTCAAACACACTGTCTTCTGAATTGTCTCTGACTGTCAGAAATATGCTGGAGATGAACTGTGTAAGGGTACCAACCCTGTTTTGTTCATAAAGCATTTCTCCCAGCAATCCATCCAGCTGAACCTTGTAATTACATCCAGAGCCTGCTCACCATGGAGACCGTGGCCACTCTATTGAATATTAAATCTATTGATCTTGAGCACAGAGCCCATCTCAGTTTTCAAATGGCCCATGCAGTCTCTTTCCCCAGGGTTGAAGTGTATCTGAGCTTCTTATGGGTTTCCAAAGGCTCATCTTATCTCTTGGCACAATATGTTCTTTTGACTTGCTGGTGATTTTGTTATTTCATGCAGGCAGGTGCAGACCAGAGGAAAGAAAAAGGGAAAGGAGTCCAAGGAATGCTCAGTTCTTGCTTTTCAAGATTAACTTTTCCTATGCCCGTTACTCTCATACCCAGGTCATTTCCTGAACTCGTCAACCTCTTAGTGTGAGAGCCGCCTCTTTTATTTCTCTCAGGCAGTGCACCGTGCTGGGAAGATGCACAGTGGGCTCCTGGAACAAAGAGTGCCCTATTGAATGCAGCTACCTTTGAGCCTATAACAAAAAATTGCCTGCAAGGTTGATTAGTTGACCTTGGGCTGGACTAGTCTGTTTGAAACGTGGCGGGGTTTAACTCTTATATTATGTTATAGTATCAAACTGCCTTCTAGTGTGTGGAATTATATCGTGGTGTGTGGTATTATAACATTATATTATCACATCATAGAATAATAGCATAGTATAAAAATTTGAGACATTATAGGAAAAAACTTGATCTAATAGTCAGAATACCATGGACCAATTCCAGGCTTTCTTTTAAAAAGAATAACTTGTATAATTTTAAGGAATACAAGTGTGGTTTTCTTACATGCATATCCTGCATAGTGATACAATCTGGGCCTTTACAGTAACCATCACCTGAATAATGGATGTTATATATTAAGTAATTTCTCAGCCTTCACTCTGCTCCTGCCCTCCCAGCCATCTGGGTTTCATTATTTATCTGCTAGTTGTGTTGCTTAGCTTTAACTTCTTCTTGGTCCACCTCTACAAATTGAAATTAAGTATAATTATACTGATCTTAGAGGTGTCTCGATAGAATAAGACAGGATGTTTAGCTGAAGCATACTACTGTTGAGAAAGTAAGAGGAAAAATAATCATTTACTATGAACTATTAAAACTCAAGTGCAGTGTAGAAGAAACAGACAAAATAACCTTAGTATTTGTCAGAATATTTGGTTCTAGAGACCAAAAGTCTTATTCCCTTTTTAACCTCTGAATAGTCTGGAGCCACTGTGAGTTGCCTACTCCAGACCTCTCCCACCCATATTTTTCCTCCTAGGAGAGGCTGAGTCACACAATTGAGATTAAAGATAGTTACTTGCTTTCCCAATCTCCCTTGCAACTAGTGATGATCATAGGATAACTGAAGGCCAATGAGACTTACCGGTAGATTTTCTGGGTGACTGCCATGGAGGACTTTTTCTTTCTTAAAAACAAAAAAGCTTGGTCATGTGTGGTGGCTCATGCCTGTGATCCCAGCACTTTGGGAGGCCAAGGTGGGTGGATCACGATATGAAGAGATTGAGACCATCCTGGCCAACATGGTGAAACCCTGTCTCTACTAAAAATACAAAAATTAGCTGGGCATGGTGGCCTGTAGTCCCAACTACTTGGGAGGCTGAGGCAGGAGAACTGCTTAAACCCTGGAGACAAAGGTTACAGTGAGCCGAGATAGCGCCACTGCACTTCAACCTGGCAACAGAGCAAGACTCCTTCTCAAAAAAAAAAAAAAAAAAAAAAAAAAAGCTTAAAAAAGGCTTTGAAAGAGAGTCTTCTCATCTGCCTGACTCCCGTCTTGTATTTGAATGTGGTAAACATGAGACTTTGGAAATCATCTTTCGACCACAGGGTGATAAGCCCAAGGATAGAAGCTGCATGCTAAGGACAGAAGTGAAATGATGGAAAAAGCCAGGGAGACGTAGCCACATGCCTGAACCACCCTAGAACCACTTTTGTCTAGGTTTTAAGAAAATAAAACCCATCATTATTTAGGCTACTTTCTGTAGTATCTTGTTTTCTTGCTTCTGAAAGCATCCTAGTTGATATACAAAGACAATTTCTTCCACAGACACACAAGTTCAGGGGGCACCATTACATATAACGTGAATGGTGCTCCCTGGGGAGCACTTTTTATAACACAGTGGCCTTGGTCTCGGTGAACTCTTACTCATCCTTTAAAAGGGGAGGAAGGCAGCAAATCACACTGCCACATGTGTACCTATGCAACAACCTTGCATGTTCTTCACATGTACCCCAAAACCTAAAATGCAATAAAAAATAATAAATTAAAAAATAAAAAAGACTTACCTCACGTGGTACCTTTTCTGGGAAGTCCTCCCAAACAGAGTAGGCACTCGTAGTTAACCACAGTTTCCTGTAATTGTATATTATTATAAAGATAGTAATTTTATAACATACTGAATTGCAGTTAAATATCTATGACTCGATTTCTCAGGTGCAGAAGCCAAGTGGGCACAATGCTACATGACTCTGTGGCTGGATAAAATGGTATTCCTATATACAATAGATGCTCACAAATAGTTTCTGAAAGAAAAGAACTATTTGGTGACAATGAAAATTTTATTATAGTAAAATTTATCCAGATCTCATATGGCAGATTTCTGGAAAATACTATTTTTCTCCATGTGGATTTAGAAAAAAAGATCCGTGATGAAAACATGCATCGATAATAAATATTTATTTAAAAGAAAATCTTAAATTTGTATCACAAGATCGTATTTTCTTCATGCCAACTCTCACTTTTCCTGCGTCTGTATCTGCGGCTGAAAGACGAGACTGGACTTTGCATGATAACACAAAGCTTCAGTGATCCAACACATCATTGAACAATGCAGTTATGTTCACTACACTGTGCTTAGTAAGGCAAGGAATAATATACAGACAGACATTTTGAGGAACACTTAGAAATTATAAGAGTTGACCCGACAGGGCTGGGCTACTTTTTAACCTTTAACTAGCAAGATTTTTTAGCTCAATAATTCCACAGGCTGGTGGATTATTCAAAAATTTCCCGATTGAAAATTCATTTAGTAAACAAATACACTTTAAAAAAATTATTTTTAACATTTTCTTTATAATTAACACATAATCGTACATGTTTAGAGGGTTGTGGGATGTGTAAATGCATGTACATATTGTATCATGATCAAATCAGGGTAGTTAGCATGTTTACCGCCTCAAACCTTTATCACTTCTTTGTGCTAATGACTTTCAAAATCCTCTTTTCTAGCTATCTTGAAATACACAACAAATTATTATTAGCTATAATCACCCTACTATGTAATATAGCACCAGAAATCTTTCTTCCTTGCTGACTATAACTTTGCAACCATTGAGCACCCTCTCCTCATATCCCAGGCTCCCTCCTCTCCCCAGCCTCCATAACCACTGTTCTACTTTCTACTTCTATGAGAGCAGGCTTTTGAGATTCCACATATGAATGAAACCATGCAGTATTCGTCTGTCTGTGCCTGGTTTATTTAAAATGCAATATATATACACAATAGAATATTACTCAGCTATAAAAAAGAATAAAATTCTGTCATTTGTGTCAACATGGGTGAAGCTGGAGAACAAAGACATTTTGATAGCCTACTATGCATTAGATTCTTTTTCTGAGTGCTAGGGATATATTGGTGGATTTTATGTATGTATTTATTCATATGTTGGTGATAATGGAGATCATGGCTCTCTTTATGTTCAGGAGAAGTCTCAGGACCTCTTGTAAAAGTCCCGGAGGGATTGAGGTTCTGTATGTAAACTGTGTGGGGTGAGTAGGGTCCCAGCTTTGACTTGAGGTTTGCATTGCCCCTGGTAATTGTCACCTCAACAAAACTGTTGTGTAGCAAATGATGTTAACTTATGAATTCAGTCATTTGGCCAAAGCCTACACCGATTTTCCATTTGTGCCAATGATCTAAATTCTGTTCCATCCATGCCCAGAAGCAATATCAGAGTTCATGTATGTGCCATTAATACCCTTATATGGGTAGTTCTGCCTTATCTGATAATAGCAATGTTAATCTGGTTTCATCAGTCTAGAAGTGATTAAATGCCACATGCTTCACAGTGGTGATTTGGATGCCCTTGTATTGACCCAATGTGATGAAATGAGCAAAACAATTGCCCTAAAATGGTTTAACAGTTTGCCACCTCTCTTCAGAAAACTGATGAATCTTTGGACCCTAATGTTTATTTATCATTTACTATGTTTGTTTCAGTCATTGTGCTGAGCTTAATTATATCATCTGTTTAAGCTTACTGCAAACTGTTAAGATAGGTATTCTTATTGTTGATGAAACTGATATGGCTTCACTGTCTTACTGATGATGAACAGTGGCTCTAAGAGCTTAGGTTACTTGTCCAAGGTCAAGTAGGTGGGCCAGCTGAGATTCAAACTAGGTCTTTGGGATTCCTTAATCCATTCCTATTCCTTTTCTGCCATGCTTTCTTCTAGATATATCAATATGTAAAATTAACCTAATTTTTAAAAAATGCAAATGTCATAGCTAGGAGAAAGAATATTATTGAGTATCAACTACATACCTCATGAAATAACATAAACTTTGTGTTACATACAATTTAATTCATATACAAGATGAAAAATGTTATAATTTTCAATAATTTTTATCATTTTAGTCCTAGGTTATGGTCACTTAAAATAACTGAAGACTCCACCACGTTTAGTGGTTGTAAAAAAATAACTAATGATCTTTTACAATCTTGCTTGCTAAGTCTGATATTAAATACACAACTAAGAATGGCAGTGGTATTTTTAAGCATCCATTATGCATTCAAAATACTGGCAGAAAATCATAGTAGGAATTCTAATAATAGAAGCAAGTCTACCAACCTTGGTTTTAATGCATTATTTTTATTCACATGCCAGGTTCCCTGAAGGTTTTATCTTGAGGTGTTAACAGGGAAATCTGTCACCAGTAGAGGACTAAATGAAGTCATGAGTCATATAACAAGCAGAGCAGACAAGTAACCTTCACTCGGATGCTTAAGAAAATACCTTCAGAAACCCTGATACAATAAATTTGTAAATAACTTGAAGACAAAAATGTACTTAGTGGATAATGACTAGTGTGTCCTACTTAAAATCAAATCCTTTTAAGCTAATCTAGTATGGTAGATTAAGGAGAAATGATAGATGTATTTTATCTTGATTGCAACAAATCTTTTGATTATCTGCATATTACACCCATCAATGAACAACAACAAAAAAAGTGGCCTGAGCACACTGCCAATTGAATTATAGCAACGATATAATATCAAACATGTGGATGAAAATACCAGATGCTCTACTTCTACAATGTCAAAATATATGTCTAAACACATACCACATATAATCACATAAACACACAATAAATACATAGAGGATATATATATTTGCATCATAAAAATGTGCTTAAAGTTCTACATTCCATATATTAAGAATAAGAATAGTTGTGAGAACTTTCACAGGAATGCAAGGAAAATTAATGAGACATCATAAAATAATTTCTAGGCACAGAAGTTAAATATATCAGGACAATTCAATCTGAAAAAAAAGCAGATTAGATATAATTTAATAACATTATTCGACTTTATCTGCATACTACCAAAATAACCAATTTGGTCTGTTAACTATCCAAGCAAGTCAAATGAATGTTTTAAAAATCCAGTAACTCCATCATTATAAGAATTGATATCTTATAAATATATTGATTTAGCTTTGAGAAATGGCTGAGATATCTGAAATATGCTTTTCCCTTAGGAAGTGTTGCCTTGAATGGAGCAGGTAAGCTAAGCATAACTAAGACAAAAATTAGAGGAAAGTTGAAGAAAAGATTGAAGAGAGAACATGAAAGGCAGAGCTCCAGAAGCCAGAATAAGGGATGTGGGTATTTTATCTGTTAGTAGAAGGTTTCATCTAACTGAAACTGGAGAGCCTTAAGACTTAAAGAAAGGCTACCTCAGCCTGAAAACATCTTATATTCTTTCTGCTCCAGGTAAAACCATAATCCAAAACTGGGTATTGGCGACACCTCATTTCTGTTTCCCTACTTCATTCTATCTCTCTTTTCTTTTTGATATCCTCATCAGTCATTCTACCTATGATTGTTGCCTCACCTCATCCAACCGTCTGAGGCCGGTAATTCTTGAGTTAGTGTTTTTGTGTTTCCCAACTCCCAGCCATTACCACCAATCACACTGTCACTTATGAACATATTTTCTTTACTTTAAAACCTGAAGCAGTTCCAAAGTGGCGGCATAGAAGGAAGATGCCCTCACTCCCCCAGAGAAAACCAAAAACAAATTGACAGCACCAAGATTATCATCAGCAATATTTCAGAACTTAAGTACAAAAAGGAGGCAGTCCCTGGGGACACAGAGAAATGAAAAATCTCTGAGAAGACTGTTAGATAGTTGAACTTCTATATCAGCAATGCCCCTCCTGTCCAGCACCAAGTGCACAAAATATTTCCCTCCATTCACAACTTCAAATTATACTACAAGGTGATAATAATCAAAACAGCATGTTACTGCTATAAAAATGAGACACAGACCAATGAAATAGAATAGAGAACCCATAAATAAAGCCAAATACTTAAAACCAACTGATCTTTGATAAAGCATTTAACAAAAAAAAGACATAAATTGAGGAAAGGACACCCTATTCAATGAATGGTGAGAACACTGGAAAATTCAGAAGAATAAAGCTGGACACCTATCTCTCATGATATACAAAAATCAACTCAAGATGGATCACCAATTGAAATGTAAGACTTGAAACCATAAAACGTCTAGAAGAAAAGCTAGGAAAAAACGCTTCTGTACATTGGCCTAAGCAAAGAATTCATGACTAGAACCACAAAAGGCAAATGCAACACAGACAAAAATAAATTAATAGGACATAATAAAACTAAAAAGCTTCTGCACAGCAAAAGAAATAATCATCAGAGTAAACAGACAACCCACAGAATGGGAGAAAACACTTACAAAGTATGTATCTGTCAAAGGACTAATATCCAAAATCTATATGAAACTCAGACAAATCAGTAAAACAAATAATCCCATCAAAAAGTAGTCAGAGTACATGATAGACATTTCTCAAAAGAAGATATGAAAATGTCCAAAAAAACATTCATCAGGGATGTGCAGATTAAAACTAAAATGAGATACCATTTTACTCCAGTTAGAATGGCCATTATTAGAAAGTCAAAAAACAATAGATGTTGGCGTGGATGTGGTAAAATGGGAATGCTCATACACTGCTAGTGGGAATGTAAATTAGTGTAACCTCTATGGAAAACAGTATGGCTATTTCTTAAAGGTATGGATTCTACTCTATTTCTAAAATTAGGTCTACCATTTGATCTAGGAATCCCACTTCTTAATATCTATGCAAGGGAAAATAGGTCATTATGTCATAAAGACACCTGCACACATTTATTTCAGAACAATTCATAATTGCAAAGACATGGAACCAACCTAAGTGCCCATCAGCCAAACAGTGGATAATAAAAATATGGTATATATACATCATAGAATACTACCGAGCCATAAAAAAAGAACAAAATAATGTCTTTTGCAGCAACTTGGATGAAGCTGGGGCCATTATTCTAAGTGAAGTAACTCAGGAATGGAAAACCAAATACCATATATTCTCACTTATAATTTGGAACTAACCTATGGGTATGCAAAGGCATACATAGTGGTGGACGTGGGAGACTCAGAAGCAGGGAGGGTGAGAGTGACAGGAATAAAAAACCACTTATTGAGTACAACGTACACTACTCAGGTGACAGGTTCACTTCAGTCTCTAACTTCACCACTGTACAATTTGTCTGCGTAACAAAAAAACCACTTTTAAGGGCCGGGTGCGGTGGCTCAAGCCTGTAATCCCAGCACTTTGGGAGGCCGAGGCGGGTGGATCACGAGGTCAACAGATTGAGACCATCCTGGTCAACATGGTGAAACCCCATCTCTACTAAAAATACAAAAAATTAGCTGGGCATGGTGGCGCGTGCCTGTAATCCCAGCTACTCAGGAGGCTGAGGCAGGAGAATTGCCTGAACCCAGGAGGCGGAGGTTGCTGTGAGCCGAGATCGCACCATTACACTCCAGCCTGGGTAACAAGAGTGAAACTCTGTCTCAAAAACAAAAACAAAAACAAACAACCAAAAAAAAAGAAAAAAAAAACGCTTTTACCCCAAAAGCTATTGAAATAAAGAAATACACACACACAGACACACTATGTAATTTTATTTAAAAAATTGATTACAAAAGTTTCTGTTCTAATAAGAAGAAAAGTATAAAATAGTTACAAAAAGAAAACTTTCCAAATCTTGAAATAAATATACAGGTATAGGAACATCAGAGAACAGCACACAATTTAAATCTAAGTAAGATTATTGCCAGGGCATATGATAATTAAATTCTCAATGGTCAAGGACAAAGAAGGATTCTAAAAGCAGCAAAAGAAAATAAGCAAATTGGCCAAGTGTGATGGCTCATGCCTGTAATCCCAGCACTTTGGGAGGCCAAGAAATGTGCATCACTTAAGGTCAGGAATTTGAGACCAGCCCCGCCAACATGTGGAAACCCTGATTCTGCTTTAAATACAAAAAGTAGCTGGGAGTGGTATTTTTCAGATGAAAAATAATAAGCCAGCATTGTTTTTCACTGAAAGCCTGTAGTAGCCCCTCTATGTCTGCTTTTGTGGAATGACAGTTCATTATCCACAGAACCACCAGATGGAGTTTTAAAAGATGTAAATTAGATCCTATCATTCTCTTGCTACAGAGGTGTCCAGTGTTTTGGCTCCCCTGGGCCACATTGGAAGAAGAATTGTCTTGGACCATACATAAAATACACTGACATGATCGATAGCTGATGAGCTAAAAAATGTTGAAAAAAAATCCCAAAATGCTTTAAGAAAGTTTACACATTTGTCTTGGGCTGCATTCAAAGCCGTCCTGGGCTGCATGTGGCTTGTGGGCCACTGGTTGGACAAAATTGCAATCTTACTATAACTCCCTTTTCCACTAAGAATAAAATCCAGATTCCTTTCTATACCCTGAAAGGCTCCACACAATCCAACCCCTGCCAAGCTCTTGCCCAAATCCTGGTTACTCTCTCTCCATCTTGCTCAGCCCACTGTCACTTTCTCAGGTCTAGGCAATCAGAGCAATAAATCAAACACTGATTTGTAGCATTTGCCAATATCTGCGGTGTAAATACTCCTAGATAGCAACATGATACCACTGAAGGTGAAGCTGGGTAGAAATGTGCAGTCACACTACATTATAAATATTTTCACCATACAGAAACAGTCGGTGTCAAAAAAAAAAATCTCAGAAGCATAGGTCATAGTAAAATGTAACATAACTAATGATAAGTGTTGAGTATGTATTACCTTTTTAAAAGTAAAATGTATATATTTGTAAGTTTACATAACTTATTTTAAAATAGCATCTTTGTTTCATAACTAGCTTATAAAACTCCTGGAAATTTGACAATAGGCTTTCACAAATGGGCTCCAGCAATCACTCTGTGTACCCCAGATGTCCTCAAACACTTTTCCTTGGATTCACATATTTAAGCATAACCAAGAAAATGTCTATATGTTTTGTTCCTTGGGTTTTAGCCCAGACCTTTCTGGGGGTAGTGTTAATTTCCCTGGAGCCTTAAGAGATAGCTTAATTTCATTATGTTACCTTTCTCTCATGGGAAGTGGTTTGGGGTCTGTTTTGGCTCCTGCGTCGTCTTTCCTTAGTGATAATTCTGAGGCTAATTTTATCTTCCAAGACTGAAACAGAAACTCAGTATCTCATTTTGTCTTCCAAGTATGTGTCTGTGTCCAAAATTATGCAAAGAAACAGGTATCTATTCCCTGCTGCGTCTTGTAGACATCCATGTTTATTACACTAACACCGTGTTCTTCCCTGAATTTACGTGTGTTGCGCCCACAAGGCTGTTTCAGTACCAGCTTGTTTTATGTCCCTTTGTTTAAAATTCTTATTTCTGAAATGTTGTTTGAATTTAAACATACTAAAATTGTTTATGGTTAATTTTAACTCTTATTTATTTGCCCTACCTTAGGGACTTTGTCTTTCTCCTGATTGTATGCCCAGCCCCTAGTACATTTCCTGGCAACTGGTAAACACTTAGAAAATATTGAATAAATGGGTGATTGCATCTTCTTCTATGCTCAAACTAAACAGTTTCTAAAAAAATCAGTTGTTCTCCCTGACTTTCCTGTTTTTTCTTCCTAATGGTACCACTCATTTTTTGGTCACCAAAGCTCAAATCCTGAGTTTTCTTCTGAGCATCTTTCTTTCACCCCCAGTTGTCACCAGTCTTGGTTAAGACCAATATGTGTTCTCCCTTGGTCCCTGTAAATTCTTTCTAACTCTGCCATTGGCCCATCTCAGAGCCTTATCATCATTGACTGGGCTACTGTGAACTCTCTTCTAATTAGTTTTCCTACCTCCAGTCTTTCTTCACATTAAACCATCTTCCTGGTGTCAGAGGAACCCTCCTGAAGCAAGGCCAGATCATGTCACATCATTTAAAATAGACCAGATGACTCTGACAGCATCAGGATAGAATCCAGATTCCCTCACATGCCATTCAGGCCCTTCCGCAATCTGGCCTCAATCTGCCTGCCCGCCCTTCCTGCACAACAATTTCTTCCGCAATTAACATGCCCATGTCTCCCAGGTGAATTCCTCAGAGCACTGTTTCCTTAGAAAGCAATGGAGGTTGCTTTCAACATTGTTCACAACAAATAAGGTCCCTATTCTTTAAGAATATACAAAAAAAAAAAGAAAAAAAAAAAAAAAAAAAAAAGAAAGAAAACAATGGAGATTGCACTGAACACATTTCCCATGGCCAAATAAGCCGGAGAGCCAATTCTGGCCTAAACAGAGCTGGTGAGACTTCTCAGAGCCTAAGTATGTAGACCCAGCAATATGTCGTTTGGGGTACACAGTTAGCAGAACTTTAGAGAAAAACAATGGAGTAATGAATACAAAATTGAAGGCAGCAATTATCTTGGGTGGAAAGGAGAGAGGTGTGACCAGGGAGGGATATACTAGTGGCTCCAGTGATATTAGAAATTGTTCTGTATCTTAAGCAAGGTAGTGGTTACACGAGTGTGCATTATTTATTATTATGTTTATTTTTGCATTTTAACATCTCTGAATAGGATAGTTCTACAATCACCGATAATCAGGTGACAATTGTGCTGTAGTGGTCTTTACCTTAGAAACATCATAGCCGATTTATTTCACTTTTATTCTCCTTTTTTTATTTGCATGCGTAAGAGTGTCATAAGGCAACAATCTAAGCCTAAAAGACCTCTTTCGTTAAGTATAAAATAAAAATCTAAATGGCAAGAAAATAATTCATCTATGAGTTTATAACAATATCTATAGTCTTTTATGGTAACTATAGGGTCTTCAGGGCTGAAGCAGTTTTCCCACAACCTCCTCCACTGTTATAGTCAATGTTCATGATACAGATGATTGCTTCAATATCAAGCTCAGTGTCTTACACCTAGTAAGTGCACACTAAATACTATTGATTGGATTTATAGTGACTGTATTAATATTGAACTCAAATCATTTACTAATAGTCTTCACCAAATCTGATCCTTTCCAAAAAGTAAAAACAATGAAAAAATGAACAAACCATGAACAGTGTTTGGAAAGCCCACTCTGATAAATGTCTGACTTGATAAGATAATCCATATTTATATTCTAATAGGAAAAAGCTACCAGATGTCTTAAACTCATGTTGATATTACTCTTCTCTGAACTGTTTCTGTGCTTATGATTTTTATATGATGTGCTTATGAGTTTTATATGGTGTGCCATGTAGTGAATTTTGTCTTCACAAATTACTTCTGTTCTTAACATAAATATCAAGTTGGTTTGACCAGTTGTAAATATAAATATCTGGTTGGTTTGACCAGTTGTAGGTTCAGTAACACTGGATCCAGCTTTCCAGGAGATACCCAGAATCTCCATATGACCAACTATGGGCTTCTAAGATCCACATAGACACTACCTATTCTGATTATCACTTTCCGTGAAGACCCAAGTCTCACATTATATTTTAATAGAATCAGCCATCACCTTGCAGTCTGTTTTACTGTTGACTTATTTTCATTTGCACATTTTCCGTTTTATGAAAGGGCTACTCCTTTTCCTTAGTTCACTTATGATCTTTAATTTTTTATTACATGCTTTTCTTGCTGTTTAACAAGGTTTAAATTGCATTACTGATCTAAAATACTCATTTTGAAAATTACTTCACAAAAAATTAAAAGATTAATAGTTGATGCTTTCAACTGTGGTCTTTAGTGAGAGCCAAATGGTATTAAAGTATGTTCTTCATTGTCTTTTTGTTCTAAAGATTATCTATTAGGATGATTAGTACCAATATTTAAAGTAACTAAAGAAGCAATTTTGCTCTGTTGCCCAGACTGGAGTGTAGTGGAGCGATCATGGTTCATTGCACCCTCTACCTCCCGAGCTCTCATGATCATTCCACCTCAGCTTCCTGAGCAGCTGGGCCTACAAGTGCGTGCTACCATGTGCGGCTAATTTTTAATTTGTTTTTGTAGTGGTAGAGTCTCACTATGATGCCAGGGAGTTTGCTCGGCTCGAGTGATCCTCTTGCCTCAGCATCTCAGAGTGCTGGGATCACAGCCATGAGCCACTGCCAGGGGCTATGATCTGTATTTTTCTGTTGCTCACATACCACTGTAGTACTAACCACTTGCTGAGTTCTAGTTCTAATCATTCGTGGGGTAGAGACTTTGGGTAATATGTTCTATTCCTAAACTCTTTGTTTTGCATTGTGAAAATGGAAGACTATTTAGAGGTGGACACAACTGAGTTGCAATCTTTATGTACCTAAACCAGGACCAGAAATCCTGGATTGCTGCGTTTGCCATTTGTTCTTAAAAATAATAAATCCTAGAACATATTTTATTAACCTAAGTTATTACATATCAAAAATTAAATCTTCCTGAGACAAATAATGAAGTTAATTTTGAATGTAGCTTATTTCAAAAATTACACTTAAATCTGCAGCTGAAAATACTTTTAGTGAAGAAGACATAATTTAAATGTAGAATTTTAGAATGAAAAACTTCTCATAGATTTAATTCATTCTCATTTTAGAACAGAGTTAAAATTGCTTCTTTGGTTAATTTAAATATTGGTACTAATCATCCTAATAGATATTATTTAGAACAAAAAGACAATGAAGAACAAGCTTTAATACCACTTCGCTGTCTCTAAAGACTACAGTTGGAAGCATCAACTGTTAATCTTTCCATTTTTTGTAAAGTGATTTTCAAAATGAATATTTTAGATCAGTGATCCAATTTAAACCTTGTTAAATAGCAAGAAAAGCATGTAATCAGAAATAATTCCTCTGCCCCATTTGAACATTAAAGTCAAGGCCTTTTGCAAAGCTTTGAAAAGTATTTGGGAATTAGCTCATTATATTTTCTTAAAAATTCTTTCTTTTTTATGGCATATACATGTTATATGTCACTTTCTCCCTGAGAGCTTTTGTAATAGAAAGTCCTCAATGTGTTCAAAATAAAAAGTTCTAGGTAATAAAATTTTATTTTCTTTTTAAGGATATGCTGAAAGTCAGAAAGGGTATTAAAGTTTCAAACTACGCAAAGAAACCTCAAAAATATTTCCATTAAGAAGATTAATAATTTGCACTGCATTTATCTGGGAAAAAAAAGCCAATGTTAAATTAATCAGTTTGGCAGTTGTTTTAAAAGGATAATGTCTTCTGAACAGCCTATTAGAAGAGAGAGATGCGATGCACACTTGGAGGCTCAGCATTTGGAAGCCATCCAGGGCATCACACTGAGGAGCCATAGAGTAGGTTTTTGTGGTGTGGAGCCCTGGAATTTTTGTAAATTTTAACTTGAATGCCAAAAGAGCTGTGGTTATCTGTGATTTCAGAGGCAGCTCACAGGATGCTCTATGATCTAGAAAGCTTGAACCCTAGTTCTCATGGAGATCATCAGCTCCGCAGAATTGGCTGGGGAATTCTTACGGTTGCAGAGAAGGAGGGCAATTGTCAGGGCTTGCTAATCTGTATTCTGTAATAATCTGTCTGTTGGTCAGGATTCTCCAGAGAAATAGAACTCACAGGAGATACACACACACACACACACACACACACACACACACACACACAGTTACACACACACACACATACACACACACACACACACACACACACACACACTCTGTACTATAAGGAATTGTCTCAAGAAATATGGAGGCCAAGAAGTCTTAGAATCTACAGTTTGGGCAAGCTCGATATTCAGAAGTACAAATGGTTTAGTTCCAGTTCAAGTCCAAAGGCCTGAGAACAGGAAGAGCCAATGACATAGGTTCTAACCTGAAAGCCAGAGGCTCCAGACCCAAGAAGAGCCAAAGTTTTCATCTATGTTTAAAAGCAGAGAAAGATTGATATCTGACCTGAGGCATTTTTTGTTCTCTTCAGGTCTTCAACTAACTGAGGCCCACCTACAGTGGGGAAGGCCATCAGCTTTACTTAGTCTACTGATTCAAATGTTAATCTTAGCCAGAATGATGTTTTCCCAAATGGCTGGGCACCCCAAGTCCAGTCAAGTTGACACATAAAATTAATCATCACAGTCTGATAGCTTTTCTCACATTGCCTAAATGATGTTGAAACTACCTGTGATATACATTTTTTAAAAGGCAAGATTTAAAAGAATTAAAAGTAGGGCTTTATGTTGAACCACTAATATTTCAGACTTGGAAGAATTTTTTTTTTTTTTTTTTTTTTGAGACATAGTCTTGCTCTGTTACCCGGGCTAGAGTGCAGTGGCACAATCTTGGCTCACTGCAACCTCCGCCTCCCAGGCTCAAGCAATTCTCTGCTTCAGCCTCCTGAGTAGGTGGAATTACAGGCACCCGCCACCATGCCTGGCTAATTTTAGTATTTTTACTAGAGCTGAGTTTCACCATCTTGGCCAGGCTGGTCTTCAACTCCTGACCTCGTGATCCACCTGCCTCGGCCTCCCAAAGTGTTGGGATTACAGGTGTGAGCCAACCCCGCTTCCGGCCAGAAGAAATCTTTTAAATTTCTAGTACAACTCTTTCATTTTATCTTCTTAAAGATGACTCTCTTGGAGTCTCTGAGGTAATGAGAGGCCATGCTGGTTCCTGGCCTCCTGTTCTTAGACAGAAGCTGCTTCTGCAGTCCACATAACCCCTCTCAAAGTCAAGCAAGGCATCACCCGAGGGGAGGCTTGTTTTCTCCTTCATCTGCTCTGCTCTTTAGTCTACTCCTCTCCTCGTCTACCCCAGGCTCCTCCTCCAGCTATTCCTCTTGCTTTTCTCACTCATTGTCTTACTCTTCCTGTTTCCCCTTTTCTTCTTTTCTTTCTCCTTCTTTACCTCTTCTTCGTTCTTTTTCTCTTTCTCCTCTTCCTACTCTGTCTCCTTTCTTCTGGTGTGGATAAACTTAATAAACAGGTTTCCGTAGGTTGTTCTGTCTTCAGCCTGAAGGTGAAGGCATCATCTCCCTGTGATGACTCCTCTTTTGAGCCATGCTCCCGGAGACATAAAATAAGAGTGTACCTGAGGACTTGGAAACTGCATATGTAATGCCCCTTTGGGTGACACTTGACCTCTTATAGGAAAGATTGTTCAGGGCATTTGCTCAGTAAGATTCACATTAGTACATTTTGTATGTTGGGGACTATGTTAGGCACTTCAGCTCAGTTAAGAGGAAGAGAGAGGTCTGGAAAGGTCTATTATAAAAAGGTAGTAAACTTTCAATCATCTTTTCAGCAAAAGACATAAAAATTATGGACTAGAAAAAACAATGCTTAGATAAGTTTTTCAAGTTTTGTATTATCTCAGTGTTTGGTATTAATTAATTTCATTTTTTATTATTGCACTTACTTTGTTGTTATTGCATCTTTGACCACAGTCATGAATTCACTTATTTATTCATTCAACTACTTACCCAACTATCTAACATTTACTTAGCTTCTACTCTGTTCTGGGCATGTATTAGTAAATAAGACAGATTTTTCTCTCAGAAGGAGGGGACATAGCATAAAGACTTAAGAATTTTGACTCTGGAATTGGATGGATGGTGTTTGAGGCACAGTTTTGGTCACTCTCTTAGACTTTATCTTTCTCAGCCTAGTTTGCTCGTGTGTAAAGTGGGGATTAATATGACTCTGGTGAAGATTAAAGGCATTTTAGGAGTGCTTGGCACATAGTAAGCACTCATGGATGTTCGTCATTGTTATTACTTGACAGCTGGCTCAGAGATTTATGGAAGTAAACCAACAATAGAGAACAGTGTAACAAACGTCAGTGCAAGGAAGCACTTTGCCCTAGCTAGAGAGATCACCAAAGTCTTTCTGGAAGACATGGCACTTGAGTCAAGATCAGAGACAGAATAGCAGCTACCTGACAAAGAGACTGGAAGAAGATATTTCAGGGAAAGGAGAACAGCACTTACAAATGCAGTAGGCTATAAGGGTTTGAGGCAGGTGTATTAGTCTGTTCTCATACTTTTATAAAGAAATATGTGAAGCTGGGTAATTTATAAAGAAAAAAGGTAGAAGTGGCTCATGGTTCCACAGGCTGTGCAGGAGTCACGGTGCTGGCATCTGCTCGGCTTCTGGGGAGGCCTCAGGAAAAGTTACAATTACGATGGAAGGCAAAAAGGGGACAGTGTCTTAAATGGCCAGAGCAGGAGGAAGTGGGGGGCAGGGAGGTGCCACACACTTTTAAACAGCCAGATCTCATGAAAACTCTATCATTAGAACAGCACCAAAGGGGGAAATCCACACCCATGATCCAATCAACCCCCCACCGCCCCCACAAGACTCCACCTTCAACATTGGGATTACAATTTGACATGAGATTTGGGTGGGGACACAGAAGCAAACCATATCACAGTGCTTGAAGAAGAGCACTGAAGAAGAAATGTTTTATTTATTAAATGGCAGAAGCAGACTCTGTAGTAGGACAGTTCAATCACCCATTTTATAGATGAAAATACTGAGGCCCGGCTGCTTTGATTGAACTGAACAGACTAAGGTCAAACGGCTGGTGAATGAGAGAGCTCATTTATACAGTAGCCTCCATCACCAGTGCAGAGCTGATGTGGGGGAAGAGCCTGCTATAAGTGTACATGCAGGAGGCAAGAGTTTATGTAGAGAAGTTTGCATCAGCAGCTATGTCTCTCTATGACTTATACTGTCTTTCTTAACTTGCTATGTATTTAAGGCTATTAAAGCAAGTATTTGGGGGTGTATTATTGCTAGAAGCCTATCTTAATCCATTTTGTGTTGCTATAACGAAATACCTGAGGCTGAGTAACTTATAAAGAAAAGAGGTGTATTCATCTCACAGTTCTGCAGGCTGGAAAGTTCAAGAAGCATGGCACCAGTGCCTGCTCAGCTTTTGGGCAGGGCTTTCGCGCTGCATCAGAACATAGTGAAGAAGAGGAAAGGGGAAGCAGACACCTCTGAAGAGGGCTTGAACCCAAGGTGTGTCCTGGATTTGTAACAACCTGTTCTTGAGGGAACTAGTGCATTCCTTTGAGAACTAGTCCTGTCTTGCCAGAGTAACTCACTCACTACCACATGAGCAACACTAACCATTCATGAAGGATCTGCCTCCGTGATCCAAATACCTCCCACTAGGACACACCCCCCAATACCATTATATTGAGAATCAAATTTCAACATGAGCTTTGGTGGGGACAAACAAACCATATCCAAACCATAGTAAATATGTTAATGTTTCTTATTCTCAGACCTCATCCACGCTTAATACTACCATTTCTCCTCACTGCAAATCTAAGAACTATCAAGTTGGTGCAAAATTAATCACGGTTCTGCCATTAAAAGTAATGGCAAAAGCTGCAATTACTTTTGTACCAACCTAGTATTTGCAAATTCTTAGCCATATGATCTGGTCAAGATGAAGAAAGGGATCTGAAGAATTACTGATTTGAAATCAAGAAGAAATGAAGTCCAAGTCCAGGTATACTGTTTTGCATGTCCCAATTTCTCATCATTAGTATTTATTTAGTCAATTAGTCAGTCATTCAACAAGTGGAGCTTTCATTGACTCTGTGTCCTAGACCCTAGAGATACCAGGGTCAGTTTGTGTATATTAACTTAATAACTAGTTATTTTATGAAGACACTCCCTGTATAAGAGAATCAAATTCCACTTAGGAGCTGGCTGGTTTCTCGGCACTCAAAGCAGTCCCAACAGGCTCTCATTGAGCTCAATGCATAGCCATGATGACCAAGGCGAACTGCCTCACCTCACAGTGATGGCAGGAATGTGGCAAGTAAATAAGTGACTGCAAAATAGTGTGACAAATGTAAAAATGGGGGTGGTCCAAGCTGTTAGGAGGTCTCCTAAGACAGACATTTATTCTGATCCGGAGCATCAAGAAGGGCTTTCTAGAAGCAGTAGTTTTAGCATTGAGCTTTGAAATAGATACAAGTTAGTGAACTGAAAAGAGCTGGTAGTTAGGCAAAGGAGGCCTGGGCCTGGAGGGAAGAGGCTGTAATTGAGGAATGAGAAGAGAGGCCGTGTGGCTGGAATGTAGGGGATTCATTCATCCTGGAGAGGAGGCTGGAGAGAGATATAGAAGCCGGATATGAAGGGCCATGTGAGCCTGAGGAAGAAATTGAAAGTTCATTCTAGAAACACTGTGGGGTCATACAGCATTTATGCAGGGGAGGAAAAGACCAGACATTGGATTTTAGAAAGGTCCTTCCTGTTGGAGTGCTGTCACAGAAGAGATTGCCCTGACCAAGAGCGTGTGCAGGAATATCAGCGTGGGAACTTTTATAAGAGTGGCCCAGAAACGAAGGGAAGAGGAAGGATGGGAGTGACGATTAGCTTAATAACTGGGTGTGTGGGTGGATGAGAGAGAAATTATAGATAAATTGCACTCGCCAGATGCTACTGAGTCTGTCTGTCTCTGGTAGTCCTGTTCACAGAAGCAGGGGACACTGGGGGCGGGGGTCTAAGGATAGAAATAGAATCAAAAGACAAAGCAGTGAGTTTAACTTTAGATCACTTCAATTTGAAATGCTTGTGAGTCACCCAGGTGTGTCTGTCCAGCATAAAGCAAGCCAGTGAAAATATCAGTGTGTGTATATTAACTTAATAACTAGTTTTTCTATGAAGACATTCCCTAGATAAGAAAATCAAATTCCACTTAGGAGCTGGCTGGTTTCTCAGCACTCACAGCAGTCCCAACAGGCTCTCATTGAGCTCAGTGCGTAGCCAGGCACTGGGGGGAATGGGGGAAGGAAGAGCAGAGAAAAATCTAGATGGGGCTGCTTATGTAAGGGCAGAATTCAGAGAGAAAGCCAGAGACACTTCAGAATCTCTTCTTCATAGCCATGGGAATAATAGTAAAATTGTTCATAAAACACCAAGTTGCAGGAGTAGTAAATGAACTAATTTTGTGATAAGCTCAAAGGACACAGAAGCTAAGAACACTGGATTTTGAACAGATAATTCTGGTTTAAAATCCTATTTCTGTCCCTTTCTCTCTGACCTTAGGGAAATTACTCACTCTCTCTAAGCCTCAGTTTCTTTATCTTTAAATGAGATGACACTACCTAGTTAAGTATAAAAATACCTAGCTTATTGGATTGCTGAAGGATTAAGTGACATATATGGGAAGTTCTGGCAAGTTTCAGTGTTTGTCAATAGTGAGCCCTCAATCTTTGGTAGTTACTGTTGCTGTTAAGAGGCATCCAAGGAAGGCAAATATCCTCTTCATGTTAACTCTAGCAGCAGGGAGAAAAGGAGCAGGCAGCCACACCCACTCACATACATGTGTATAGAACATGTGACTCTACACAAATTTATAATAACAGAAGACTTCATTATTTTCTTGCTTTAAAACCATAACCATGTAATTTTATGAAAATATGAAAGAAGAGTGCATTCCATTGCTAAATGATCTGCTCAGGTAATTACTGGGGAAACAGATGGCCAATCAATAGTAGACAGCTAATTACTTTACAAGTGGATTTAGTTAAAGATTGGAAATGATGATGAAAGTGTGTTGTCCTTATGATAGCGATATTAAGATGGTTCATGGTCAATTATAATAAAATAAATCACATTGAAAAGAGCATCTTATTTCTACTTTTAAGGTAATAGGAAGCCATGGCTTGCTGGATTGTTGAGCCAAGCTTTGGAAGAAAAATGGAACCACTCATTGTGCTAGACAAATGCTTTATTCTAGGCTACTTTTTCTTCCAAGGAAGATGAGCAATTGAAAAGTAATTGTCTATCCATTCATTCTGCCAACCAACATTTAATGAACATCCAGTATTATCTTTTCATGCAAACTTCCTTCTTCCATACTCTACCTTCTTCTTCCACTTTGCTCCTAAAATGTCCAAACTACTAGAAAAATGTAGAAGTGAGCACCTTGTGCAGACACATGGCTAATGACAAGGTAAATTAAAACAACCTTTTAAGAAAACAGTATGCCTCTGTCAATCAAGCACAAAAATATTATGCCATTTGGTCCAAAAATCTTACCTCCTTGGAAACTTATGTGGAGAAACAAATTCAGCAGAAGAAAAAAGCAGCTTGTATGAAGATATTTGCTGCAGAATTACTCACAATAATAAATTGGAAACAAATTATATGTCCAATGCTAAATAACAATTAAGAATGACAATCCCATTTATTAATTCTACATAATATTATGCAGCTATTTGTAATGTTCGCAGTCTTCCTAGAAATCTGAACAACATTAATGATCTCATAAATAAGGTAGTTTGCAAGAATTCACCAGTTCTGTGTTTATAGCTAGGTGAAGAATAAGTATAAAATAAGAAAATGACTGAGAAAGAGCAGGCAAAACTGAAGATAATTGTGTTAGAGTGAAATGTTCTTTTTTCATTATTTAACAACTTATTTTGATGTTCTTTTATGATATATTAAATATGAACACCACAAAGAATTCTCTACGTGGTCAAAATCCAAGATGGCACCTTGCAAACAGCACAGAAAAAGTCTTCCCCACCTTTAGAATTCAAGTAATCTTGCAGAAATAAGTAGTTCTGTCTCTCCATGTTTTGTCTCCCTTGTTTTTTGTTGTGAGAGGCATTTACAAGTATATTGAATGTCTCTGGCTTATGAATTCAACTGCTGCGGCTTTTGCACAAACAGCATTAATCCTTTGTTTGGCTGTCATAGCTGCTACTGCAGGAATTCTGATGTCGCCAACAGAGAATTCAGGAGCTAAAATGAAGAGGTTTGTAAATGCCAGTACACTTCCACCCTTTTCTGGCTATAACCAACTGCATATATGTGCATATCTCTTTCTAGATATTTGTCCTATTAAACTCCAGCCTTGTTCAATGTGTGGACCATAAGGTTTATCTAGTTTGAAAACATGCTCTGCGTGCTGTAATTGTTAGTACAGAAGAAAATAAATACACTCACTAATCAGAATATCCACTAGCAATGAAGAAGGAAAATGCTGCCATCCCTGGGGGTAGATTTCCATAATGTTCCTCATGCCCATGCCAGAATTTTGTTTTCTTTTTCTTTCAACTTCTTAGACCCTAACTTCCAAGGTCAGAATAGTTTCCCAGTCAGAACTGGGTAGGAAAGATGGAAGTCTGTGCCGGCTACTTTTATAAATATTATATGATTGTTATTTTAGTGTGATTAAATAAAGAAAATAATGACTAAAATTATTCATAGTGATTCATATTAACATTGTGAGGGAATAACTATATTTCTGTTTTTATTTTTATTTTTTTGAGACAGTCTCACTCTGTCACCCAGGCTGGAGTGCAGTGGTGTGATCTAGTCTCATTGCAACCTCCACCTCTGGGATTCATGTGATTCTCATGCCTCAGCTTCCAGAGTAGCTGGGATTACAGGCGCACACCACCACTCCCGGCTAATTTTGTATTTTTGGTAGAGACAGGGGTTTCACCATTTTGGCCAGGCTAGTCTTGAACTCCTGACCTCAAGTAATCCACCAGCCTTGGCCTCCCAAAGTGCTGGGATTATAGGTGTGAGCCACCACACCCAGCTGGGAATAACTATATTTCTAAGTGACAGAGCTTCATTATGGTTAGACGTCATGAGGAACATGCTCGCTTGTTGAAGATGCTTGGGTTGCAGGTGCCCCCCATTTGCATGCTGTATAGCCCACATCTGACCTTTGGAGCCTCTTCCTACCATCTGCCACAAACTGAAAGGTGCAATTTCCAAAACTGTTTTCCTTAAGACCCAGGATCTGAAGCATATTATTTGAAAATCCCTTTAGAGATAGAAAAAAAGATAAAAAGAAAGCAATGGTCCTCTTGCTTGTATTCTGTTCAGTCCTCACTCTAGACAAAAATCACTGTCGGCCTTCGGTGACAGAAACAGATGTCTCAGAGAGGACTGGATCACACAAAGTCAGACTTCACCTGGGTAGAAAGCATTCTGCATTGACAACCATCTGGGTTCCAACTAGATGAAGTGTTATAATGCAAAATATTGTCTCATAATCCTTCTGGATGTTTGGCTAATAGTACCAGTGATGATTCACCAACTCCACTCACAGGGAGCAGCGGCACACATGTA
Organism: Saimiri boliviensis; assembly: GCF_048565385.1. Taxonomy (NCBI): domain Eukaryota; kingdom Metazoa; phylum Chordata; class Mammalia; order Primates; family Cebidae; genus Saimiri; species Saimiri boliviensis. Next base: position 75,056,371 of record NC_133464.1, on the reverse strand, counting down.
TAACGTATATGTCTGTGTGTGTGGATGTAGGCATGTGTTGTATCTAACCATGAGCATGTTTCTATGTTTATATGCATGTACACATATGAGTATGTGTGTACATAGAAGTGTGCATGTATATGCACACACATATGCATGCATGCATATGTGTGTGTATATGTGTGTATGCATGTGTGTATATGTATGCATGTGTGTTTATGTGCGTTAAATGTTTTTCATTATATTCACCAAATGCATTTTTGGTTTACATAACTTCCTACATGTCCAAGGTTACCGACATAATTTAACAAACAACAAATGTCAAGTGTCAGAGTTGTTATTTTGATTTTTTTTTAATTCAAGATGCAATTTCTAAATGAGTGCAGGGGTCTTCAGAAATATTAATGTGCTAAATTTCAAGTTCCTGAAACTTTAAAACTCGGAAAAGAAGGGTGAGATCTTAGACATATGCTCCTGTTTTCAGGCGCCTTAAATGTGAATGGATTGCTAGGCATTCAGGATCCACATTTCCCCAGCAAAGCCCTTGAGTCCTGAGACAGGACCACAGGCAAAGGCAGTTTCCCTGCCAGCACCCTCGTTTCACAGAACGCAAGTGTAGCCCTTGTGTAGGTAAGTCTATGAGTGAGTCCAGAGTATCTTGGCTTCTTGTGGGCCTCTTTATTGTAAACAGAGTAGACTTTTAAATAAACCAGAGCCTTTGTTTCCAGAAAGAAAATCCGAGGCATGGAGAGGAAGGTTAGTCTGAAGTGCTCATTTTAGGACCCCGAATCTCACCAGCATCATTTATATTGCAGCACGCACTGCTATTTCCAGGATCTCTTCAGGATCTAGTTAAATAAATTAGGATCTAAAGAGCCCTCCTGTTTCCTTAGAGTTAAGCTAACGCTGCCAACAGTGCCGTTTCGGTTCCCGTAGTTGCCCTCCATATGCCTCATAGGCCCTTTCTAAAACCTTTACATGCTGGGCCAAGCACAACCTGGTGGTCATGGCTCAGACACCATTTAATTTCCTTCTCAAACTATCTTGTTTTATGTAAGTTGACCTTTTCATGACTGTAAAATTTCCTCATTAGAAAATGACAGGCTCTCTGGGATTGGAAACCTTTCCTGATAACACTCTGTATAAAGGTGTCTGTGTAAGATTTTTCTCATTTAAAAATGAAAAGAGACCCTTTCATCCACTCCACTAGCAGCTTTCAGAGCACACAGACAATCCATTTGAATTTTGTTAAAAAAAAAAAAAAGAAAAGAAAAACCAGAAAACCTGTTTTTTTGGGGGGCAGCCAGTGGAGGGGGGTTAGAGATGGCTCTGAAGGATCTGGTTTTAAGAACCTCAGAATCATTATCCACTCTATTTTCAGAGTACCCATTCTCTGTTAAGCGTGTAACATATGCCATTGCGAGAATTTCCTACAGCTCTACAGGGTTTCTATTATAGTTGAGGAAACTTAGATTCAGAAAGGTCCAGAAGCTCGCCCAAGGTCATTGGGCAGGTGAGTGGCAGAGCTAGTGCTTAACCTGGGTCCTTGTGGCTCTGTTCTTTGTACTGGATCGTTCTGCCTCTCAAGGCAATAATTTCTAAAAAAAAAAAAAAAAAAAAAAAAAAGTCATTTCAGATAGCCATGCTGCAGATGCCTTAGTTTGCATGCAATACACTCTATTAACAACAGTTATTTGGACTGGAGAATTACTAGGGTTTTTGACCTCAGCAATTGGAGTACCTTTGCTATAGTACCAGCCCTGAGCCAGGCTGTTAGGATTCAAACCCTTTCATGGCCCCTGGCTGGCTGTGGGATTCAGGGTTGTCACTTCTCTGGAGTGAGGTCTCTTGAGCTGAAACATGAGTCCATGTAACATAATACGGTTCCTCATAGCATTGCTGTGAGGCTTAAATGAGAGAATGCTTGCAAAATGCTCTTGGGTAATTAATCCAGCTGTTATTATTACCAAATAATCATAGCCGTTATTGTTACCAAAATGACACAGAAATGTTGCTGCCTCCCCTGTGCACAGGAAAAAATTGGGAGAGCAAATCAACTTGTGACTTGCAAGAAACCTCAAATAATAACACCAGATGAAGAAGGCTGATGTATACAACTTGCCAGCAGTGGAGGGCATTGCAACAAAAACTGAGCCCGACAGGAAGGCTGAGGCTGTCACATCCTATTACTCCAGAGCTGTGACTTCATGCTGACTCAGCCAAAGGCAGGCAGTAATCACAGCCAAGTTTATATGCTCAGAATTGATGTGGCCATATTTCCGCATTCTCAGAAGCGAAGTCAAGAGAAAACGGCGATCAGAAAGTTTTTACGGGCCTAATCATGAAATGCTGACAGCTTCAGCGCACTGATTTGCCTTTAGTTAACCTCTGTAATTCGAAGTGATCACCACCGCCAAAAATGAAGGTATATCAAGGGAATCCTTTTTACCTTTTGGTCATTTTGGAACAAAGACCTTGTCAGTTCTTCTTTATTCTATAGAGAGTAATTGATTTGGGGTGATGGTGAGTGTTCAGATGAGATTTCTGGAGGACATTTATCTGAGTCGTCCCAGACAATCAATATTGTTTATTTTAACGATGTGATTGCCTCACCCATTCAGAAATGCTGAAGTACATGCATGAGCGCATTCAAAGCACTGTTTTCAATTATCTTTTTGTATTTCTAATTGGTAGAAATAAATTAGAAGACATGTATTTGACTACTATTCTGCACCAACAAATCCATTTTTTTTAAATGGTGCTAATTGTGGTTGTCATGGAAACCCTGAAGGTTGTTAAGCTGAACTGCTCAATCTATTTTTTTTTTCTCTGTAAGCGATTATTTCTTTGGCTGATACTGAAGTTCTTCCTCTAGAAAGCTATTACGCATATGCTCACAAGACATTTACTCTAAGTTAAGATGCTCGATAAATCTGTTACACCAATTATATTTGTACTGTGGTTATGAGAATCAATATGCTTGAGATGTAAACTGATCACATAGAAAAGTGAATAAACCAGTTAGTTGGCTTGTTTTTTTTTTTTTTCCTGAAAGTAGTGATGTAATGCCTAGATGATTTTCAAAAACACTCTGCTTGCTTTAAACTTTCGGTATTATTTAATGCCTGTGTGTATGCTTTTCAAATGTCATTTTGCTGTAACTTTTCTGAAAAATGCCAAAATTATATTAAAGAGTTATGTCTGCTTCTTCTTAATCCTGTTGGCAGATTTCACAGAGTAAAAGCAGATACACATGGAGGATACAGGCTGAGGAAAAAAGCCTCTGAGTCTAAATGGTCGTAGATAAAACACTAGACGCATCTTTTATTAATGGTGGGTACTTAACTTGGGTTGTAGTCTTCATGTATAAACTGAGAATCATAACCTCATTGGGTTGTTTAAAGATGAAGAGTAACTATACATGTCATGCTGCTCATATGGTGGCAGGCGTATAAAGGATGCCCTAGACATTTTACTCTTGTTCCTGCCTAAGGCTCCCTAATCAGCTTTCCCTTCTGCACCCCCGACAGGGACTCACTCCTGGGTTTCCGGAATTCTGTGTTTGGGTTGAAGGGAGAGAATGCTTGGCTAGCAGAACCTCAGCAAATTTTTAATATCCTTACAGCATCCCCATGTTATGGGAAACAAGCAACGTCCCGGGACAAGCCTGACCTGGAAAGAGAATCTTTCCCAAGGATTAGAAAAGTTCCATCACAATAACTTTCAACTAAATACCCTCTCAAGAAGTTTATTCTTCCAAAACAATATCCTGTTGATTGGATGATTGAATGGGGGTGAGGAGAGAACTCTTTAGGAGCAATAGTCAATAATTTGCCCTTGCATGTGAGAGTTTTAGAATTTGTACAACTAAACCATTTTTTTTTTTCACCAAGGTCCTTACTCTGTCTTTCAGGCTGGAGTGCAGTGGCAGGACCATGGTACACTGCAGGCTTGATCTCTCAGGCTCAACTGATCCTCCTGCCTCAGCCTCCTAAGTAGCTGGGACCACAGGTGCATGCCACCATACTCAGCTAATTCTTAATTTTTTTGTAGAGATTGAGGTGGCTGTTGCTATGTTGCCCAGACTGATGTCAAATGCTTGACCTCAAAGTGATCCTCCCACCCTGGCCTCCCAAAGTGCTGGGATTACAGGTATGAGCCACTGCACTCAGCCAACCAAACATTTTTAATGTAAAGATAGAGCTGCTATCTCAGCTCCTTACATTGTTCCAGAATCTTTCCTCTTGGGATCATGAGGCACAGTCACCATATTTGTAGCATGTCTTTATCTTACTAAATGAGTTTTTATCTTACTAAATCTTCCCTACTATATAGTTGGTTCATATTATGAGTCTTATTTATTTTAATTAAAGTGAATATCAAGAACAACTATATGTTTCCAATGTACCTTATATATGCCTCAGTTATAGCACTTACCACATGGCATAATAATTGTTTGCATATATTTATCCCCCATGGAGTAAACAATTTAGAGATGACTGCGTTCTGTGAAACCAAACAAAATTAAAATTTGAAATCTTCAGCATCAAGTAAGTTAGGCTCTTCACTCTTTCAGTGATTATTTAATGAGCGTCTACTATTTCCCTGTGCTGGACTAACTATTGGGAAGTCAGGAGTGAATTTGGCAGACATGTGTCCTTCCTCATTAGGCAATGAAACTTGCGTCTGCTATAGCAGTGGCTAAGTGCGGCAGGCAGTCAATTTCCAGCTCTATAGCACTCAGTGGCTGCCTAACCAGCTGGGGACTGCCCAAGAGTCAAGCAAGCCTTCTGAAGGCAACAGCTTTGAAGCAGAGAACTGAAGATACACAACTTAGAGGGTTAGGGAGAGTGTTCCAAACTGAGAGAAAAAAACAAATGTAAATGGACACAGTCAGAGGTTTCTTGAGTTCCTGTGCCTACAAGTTCCTAGGGAAGGGTCTCAACCCCTGCGTGAAACATACACTGGTGACATGGATTTGCTGTTTTTAGGTAGGAGCTTGCAGTTTTTGCATAAACTGCAGGATCAGCAGCTTGGGATCTGTGTTCCTTAGGCTGAGGTGACACCCCCGATGGTCCCTATGGTGCAGCCTTTCAAGATGATTTTGCAGCAACACAACACCCTCCCTGTGCATCCTGTAATGGAGCCTTGGTAGAGAACAAAGACACCCTCTGGGTGTGTGTGTTTTTTTTTTTTTTTTTGAGATTTTGGTTTGCTTATCTGTTCCTCCAGACTTCAGACATATTTTGGTTTCTCAAGGGGTTGCTCATTCAAATGCCAAGTAGGCAAGGATTTGAACTAATTATCTAATTTTAAATAAGGTGCAATAGGGACATGTAAAATTAAGGGAGTTCTAGGAGAGAGGATGGTGTTTGGAGTCTAGTTGGAGAAAACCTGGTTTCGTCTCCTGACTCCTGCTCTCAGGTCTAAGTAAACTTCAGCACGTTCTTCTTTCCATCTGTTAGGCAGGGATAGGAACACCTGCCCAGAGGGCTGCAGGAAGTTGGAATGAGAATGACGCTCATTACCTGTTTAACGTGGCGCCTGGCATCATCTGCAAGTGATTATTAAGAAGGAGAGTAATCTTTAGAAGGCTCAGCTTCATTTTTTTTTAACTGCTGTATTTTTCTTTGTTTTTTTTTTTTAAGCAGATTTATTGGAACATAATTAACAAACCATAATAGTCATCCATTTTAGATGTATAACTCAGTGAATTTTAGTGTATTTAGAGTTGTGCAATCAACACCACAATCTAATTTTAGGACATTCCCATCCTAGAAAGAAAATATTTGAATTTCCTTTTTTGTGTCTGTGAATTCTAATTACAGTCAGGAAATATTCAATTTAAGGACCGAAGATAATCATCATATTTACCTAATATGTCATATCTCATATTGTGATAATTATCATCAAGAATGTTAATTCTTTAAGTATGTTACAACTTTAGATAATTTACTTGTTGATATTATTAATAAATGTTAATATGGTCTTTATTGTACAAACAACATTTAATGATGACTGGTAGTTGTTAAGCAAATAAATTTTTTAAAGCCTTTCATAAAACCTTTGGGAAAAAATATGTTTTCTTGTTTGTGTTCTTATGAAAAAGTAGCTAGTCAAATAATCTTGAATATGTTACTAGAGCGCTAATCTACCTGTGTTAGCCAGACAGACTCCATTTTGCTAAGAGTCAGACAGAGTCCATTTTAACCTCTGCCTCACCCCTCCCACCATTTCTCCCTTGAGTGCATATCTAGGTCATGTTCCTGTGCTGGGTCATGTACTTAGAGCTATACAAACATATAACCATTGTAACCATATCCGGCTTGACAAGCCCACTTACTATTGTGAATACCCCCTTAATTGATTGTATGGAAAGTACCTAATGCCCCTCCTTGGTAACCAGCAATCATGGGAACCACCTGTGTATCCTCGCCTTAGTTAATCAACAATCATGGGAGCCTCCTGCCTTCTACTTACCAGCCTCCTCCCCTAACTTGCTTGTTCTTCTTCTGTAAAATTCCACTTCAGGTAGGCTCCCCCTCCCCTTTCTTAAGCAAGGTATAAAAAGAAATCAAGCCCCTTCCTTGGGGCTGAAAGATTTTGAGCACCAGCTGACTCTCAGTAGCTGGCAATAAAGGACTCTCAGTTGGAACTTAGAGTGGTGCTTTCCTTCTAACTCGCTCAGGTATAACACTAGAAATCACTGGAAAAAGGCAGACTTAGTAGAGAGGCCGTGGGATTAGGCACGAGGGCGCTATGGAGCCAGAGTGCAAACTCAATTCAGCCAGTTATAGGCTGTGGAGTGTGAAACCAAATGCCTTAACTCTCTGGGCCACAGTCTCATCTGTAAAATAGATGTGATAGTAGCAGTACCTGTCTCATAGCTTTGCGGGAATTAACTTAGGATATATGTAAAGCTATTAGTTTTGGGCCTGGCATATAGTAAGTGTTCAATAAATGTGGGAATTTTATTGAGTGTAGGCTTTCAGGGAATTGGTGAAGGGGACCATTTTTTAAAGTTTATGAACACATTAGAAAAAGTAAAGGAAGAGATTCCTTCTTTCATCTTAAGTAGGGAACCAAAAAAGCCCCCCATCTGGCTGGAAAATGACAACTTTTAAAGAACTAAATAAAAATAAACCTTAATGTGTATTCTCTGTGACATAGAGATAGAGCTATTGCACTGTAATCTGATTTTGTTCTTTCAAATATGAAGAGAGGAGATGAGGGACACCTAAGAGACAGCAGGCCTTGCTAGGAGAAAGGCTCCTAGACAGACACCCTGAGGCCTTTCCTTTGCTTAGGTTTATTGACACAGGGAGGGGGTCATCCGCCTGCAGCAGGGCCCAAAAAATGCCAGGAATGGCCACAAAAGGCTGGAGACTGTGACTGGCTATTTGAACATCATCCTTGCTCCTGGCTCTACCATGATGCATGCATAGTTGGGGGTGAGGATATTAACACGAAAACCAGTGGATCCAGAATAGGTGGAATGGCCTGGTTTCCAGGAGTCTTCAGGTCACATGGTCACTTGCAGGATTGAATGGAGAGGTGATATTGGCTACGGCTGATGCCCTGTGATTTAGGGAGTTTGGACATAGGGGTTTGAATAACAACTCAAATTAGGGATGCGGTTGTAAATGGGGAAAGACGACCACAGGAGGTGAGGCAGGCTGACATCACAGTGAGAGGCCAGGAACTGGGGTCTGCAGACACCTGGCTGTATCACTCCTAGTTGGTCTTCACAGCCTTTTAAAATCTGAAGGTGCTTTCGTCTTTCCTCGCCCCTTCTACACCAAGGAGAGCTTTCTAAGCCCCAAGGTGTCCTAGGCTGCCTGAGGAAATTTAGCGCCATGTGCCTATGGTATCCACTTGTGATTCTTTGGTTTTCCTTCGGGTTAGAGCTGGAGCTATCTCTGAAGGCCTGATAGAGGCTGATTTCCCAAGATCCAAAAGCTTCCTTTGTGTGGGCCATCACCAGGGCTCAGCGCTTTCATAGACTTCTGGTTCAGCCCTGACAGGGTTTTGAAAACCAAATTAAAAAGAGACTAAATATAACTTGTAGAAAACCTAGGAGGAAGTGTGCTTACAGACCTAAACTCTAAAAGATGCAGTCAAACCCTCTGAAAACCAGATAATTGATTTGAAAAGACAAGTGTAGATGTATTAGGTTGAAGCACACTCATTCACTTATTCTTATTCTTTTTTTCCATTTATTTATTTTTATACAAACATCATTGGCTTACTATTCATGGAAGGTGGTGAATTATCTGTGTAGAAGTTTCGAAAGAGTCAGAGGAAATCTGCATTCTCAGAGTTCTGTTCTTGATCAGGGATTGGCTAACTATGTCTAGCAGGTCAAATCCTACCTGCTGACTATGTTTGTAAATTGAGCTTTACTGAAAAACAGCCATACTCATTTACTTACTGCCATTGTAGCTGTTTCCCCACTATAATGACAAACTGGAGTCACTGTGATAGACATGGTATAGCTTGCAAGGGCTGCAACACTTACTGTTTGGCCCTTTACCTAAAAAGTTCGCTTCAAATGTAGTCAGCAAGATGAACAGATAAAGAAATGATTTTGTATATATATATATATATATATATGTGCACACACACACATATACACACATACATATCATTTATTGGTATATATATCAATGATGTGTGTTTATATATACACACACAATGATGTGTATATACATTATTGATATATATATCAACTATATATATTGATATATGTATATACATTATTGATATATATATTGATATATATCGATATGTGCATATACACATTGATGTATATATACACATATCGATATGTACAGATACATTATTGATATATATCGATATATATTGATATATATATCAATAATGTATATACACACACAATGATTTGTGTATATATGTCAATAATGTATATACATATCATTGTGTGTGTGTGTGTGTGTATATATATACATATATGTGCTAACCTACCCTGTGTTAGCCTGACAGACTCTACCTTGCTGAGAACCAGACTCCATCTTAACCTCCACCTCACCCCTCCTGCCATTTCTCCCTTGAGTGCATACCTGGGTCACACGGTGCTGTGTCATGTTGGACTTAGAACCATAGAAACATATAACTGTTGTAACCATATCCTGCTTGACAAGCCCACTTGCTATTGAGAATACCCCCTTGATTACATGTATGGAAAATACCAAATTCCCCTGCTTGGTAACCAGCAATCAAGGGAACTTCTTGTGTATACCCTCCTCAGTTAATCAACAATCATGGGAGCCTCCTGCCGCCTGGTTACCAGCCTCCTCCTCTAACTTGCTTATTCTGCTTCTGTAAAATTCCGCTTTGCCCCCCTTACCCTAAGCAACATATAAAAGGAAATCACATCCCTTCATCAGGGCTGAGAGATTTTCAGCATGAGCTGACTCTCGGTTGCCGGCAATAAAGGACTCACAATCAGATCTCACAGAGTGGCAGTTTCCTAACAACTCACTCGGATATAACACATACCCTGTGATATATATATGATGGAACATTATTCAGCCAGAAAAAGGAAGAAATCCTGCCATCTGTAACAATGTGGATAAATTTTGAGGGCATTATGCTAAGTGAAATAGAGAAATAAAAATACTACATCATCTCACTTCTAAAAAGGTTGAACTAAGAGCAACAGAGTAGAATTGTGGTTATCTGGGCCTGGGCATTGAGGGGAAAATAGGGAGATGTTCAGAGAGTACAAACTTAAAGTTTTGTAGATCTAGTATATAGGATGGTGTCTATAGTTAACAGTACTGTATTGTATACATGAAATTTTCTAAGAAATTAGATCTTAAATCTTCTCACCAAAAGCCAAAAGCCAAAAAATAACTAGGTGAGATGATAGAGGTGTTAACTAACTTAATCATGGGCAAGGTGATAAATGTGTTGACTAACTTAATTGTGGTAATCATTTCACTATATATATGTATATATATATATATATATATATATATATACACACATACATACACACACAGATACATACATTTGTATGTATGTCAGTAGGGTGGAAATAGAAAATGATGAAGTAGCATTTTGGGCCAAGAAAGAGACTATGGAATCAATCCCACCCCTCCACATGTGTCCTAAAATCCTGAATGACATGAGACTGCAGAGTGTCTGACATTATTGTATCAACATCAAATAAGAATATATAAACTAATCTTTAAGCCAAAGGTTTTATTTGGGAATACACAAATAATAGAATTGCAACTTGGGGTACATGCCTAGACCTGGATGGCCTCTTATTAAGTGCAGAGACCAAAGGGAAAGGTTAGGGTTTTATTGGGGGAAGAGGATGTTATACAAGTTGTTTAGAAAGAAACGTCATTGTATCTGGTGGTGTCTTCCAGGAGCTGGTGAGATCTGCTTGGTGAGTGGTAGCATTGCCTAGGTGAAACTTGTAATCCTAAAGTCATAGCAGGCTGTTTCCTTTGATCAGGCTTGCCAGACACTGGATCAGGTGAATGTGTTTGTTTAAGAGGCCAGCTGTCCTTGTGCTGTTAGTTGTCCATGTGTGACACATGTAGCAATCTAAGGCTTGGAAAAATTTCTTGCAACAGTTTTTGTTACTGGGCCAGTTGTGTGTGAGAGCTCTCCTATCATGGCCCCGGCTCCATTTTGCCAGGGTTCGACACACGTGACTCCATTTTAATTCTGACAACTTTCACAGCTGCAACTCTTGTGAGATTCAGAAGGGCCTGGGAGTGACCTGTTGAACTGGAGAGGTCTGGTGGGTGGGTGACTTGTGTCATCCTGCCTGGAAAAAAGGCCTCTGATTCACATTAGCAGTGGATGGCCCTTTAAGACCAAGGAGGAGTTTCATATGGGAAAGATCAATATGTTGGAAAAATAGAAGCTCTGGGGACTTAATTCAGCAGTAAGAACAGCTGCTAGTGTTCTTATAATGTCCACCACGTTCAAGGGACTGATAACATCTATTAACTTATTTACGTTATTTAGTCTTCCAGACAGCCCTGTTAGATGGATGACTATTATTATCATCCCCATTTGACAGAGGGTGAATCTGAAGCAAGAGAAGTAAAATGATTTGCTCAAATTTCTACCACAGTGAAGTGACTGCTGGTATTTGAATGCAGGCAGGGTCAGGATGGTGGGCTTACCTAGTATTCCCAACCACCTCTCTCAGGAAAGGGGCAAGGAGACAAGGCCGAAATAGAGTTGGAGTGTTTCAATGTGTCTTTACAAGATATGTAGGACTTAGGTGCTATTAATGTTCTCTGTCAGGTCTCCATATGCAAGCCTGGAGCCTGAAAGTCTGAAGTCCTGGCGGCATCGGCTGATGTCTCCCACCTCCTGCCTGTGTTCGCCATTATCCCTGATCGTCCAGCGGAGCTTCCCTGGACAAGCCCCTCACCCAACCCTGCCATCTTAACTGTTCTTATGATAATAATGTAAATAACTCTCGCCCAACCCTGTCATTGTAACTTCATGTATACTCCTTGCCCCACTCCCCACCACTGTAACTGAACTTACTCTGCAACACCCCTGCCCCCCCAAAACTACCCAAACCTACAAAACCAATGCCCTTTGCTAATGCCCTTTTCGGCCTGAGCCCACCTGCACCCAAGTGAATAAACAGCCATGTTGCTCACACAAAGCCTGTTTGGAAGGTCTCTTCATTCAAAGTGCATGTTTTTCCAACATTCTCATCTTTGATTTATGGATTCTGGATCCTGGACATATTGAATTGTGAAAAATTTCCTGGAAAGCAACATGGTGAGAATATCCAGATCAAAATAGAATTTCCAAGAGCTGATTGGCTGAAGGGCTCTGAGTTGGGAGAAAATGACCACTGGGTGTGATAACGATGCATGCTGCTCGTAATGGCAATGAAAATAGAGTTGAACCAAGAAGTTGTAGATTTAGTTGTAACGTGGATGGTAGTTCGTTTCATCTAAACCAGTAGTTCTTAGACTTTAGCACAAAGCCGCATCACCTAGAGGGTTAATCACAGGAGTGGGTCCTCACCCTGGGGTTTTTGTTTCTGTACAGGTCTGATGTGGATACAGTGGTGCTGATGCTTTTGGTCTGGGAACCGCACCTTGAGACCATAGATCTAAGTCATCTGGGGACTGGATGTGGGACAAGATATTACCTTTATCCATGGTGTAGACTCATATCGTGAAATGTGTAAATTCTAAAATCTTGCCAACAGGAGACCAAAATTATTGTCAGAGTGTGGGGGGTCCAGCAAAGATATAATGTTACCTCCAGGGGGTGCCATTCCCTTGTGAATGACCTCCCTAGAAGTTGTGTATAAGGCATATGACCACACAAAGGCCGTCTGGTAGTGGAAATAAATTTTTCTTTGTGATATCTGACATTACTTTTAAACATGGACAGTCCTCCTCCCTTTCCTCTAAGAGTCTCCTACCCATAATCCAAAGATCAAATTTGTAATCACCTATGTTTCCTTTTTTTTAAAAAAAATAATGAATTCTTTTTTAATACTTTCATTGTAAAGTCAAATTCTGTTCATGTATTCTGTGAGGTGATGATTAAAACAGCATATTGTTTTCCTAAGTGACAATTTTCTCAAAATTTTTTGAATACACATTTGTTTTTCCTTCACTGATTGCGGTATTTTTCTCATATGTTGTGTGTGTTTATTTGTGTTCTTAGACTATTTATATTGCCTTTGTTGTGCTAGTTCATTAATTCCACAAATGCTTACTATGTTCCAAGCACTGCAGAATGAAATGGTCATGAATAAAACACATGTGGACTCTGCCAGCATGAAATTTACCATCTCAATAGTCTGTTCCATTGTTCATTTGTCATATTCCAGCTCAAGCATCACATTAGTTTTAATTGTCGTAGCTGGAGAACACATTTTTAAGTTGCTGTAGAGAAATTATTCCTTAATGCCATTTAAAAAATCTTAGTGATTTTGTCTATTTAGTCTTCTTAATATACCTTGGAATAACTTTTTCAAAAATTCAAAGAGGGGAAGAAGACTTTGTGACTTTCATTGGAATTGTCTTGCAGTATTTTTTGGGAAGGATCAAGAACTTTTATTATGCAGTTTTTCTCTCCAAAACTACTTTGGTTTGCTTTTATTTATTGGGATCTTCTTTCATATCCATGTATTATAAAATAACATGCAAGTACTAAAATGTGTTAGTCTGCTGAATTTTATGAAATGCTTTTTATCAGCAATAAGAGAAATTCCAAGAAACTGTAGAACTGGGCCCACAGGGAAGAAATGAGGATTGAGGTTATCAAATAGAGAAGGGAAAGTACAGAGAAAGAATTAATCTAAAGCAAAAACAGTGAGAAAAATTTTAGATTATCGAGGTAGTCATGTAAAATAATGAATGATCCACATGCATGAACCACATCAAATGCTAGTCTATGTATTTTTCTTGAAATGTCTGTTTCTCCTGCAAAGTACATTGCCATATAAGTTTTAAACAATGAGGACATCAGTCCCTGAGCAACATTCCTGACACTGTGACAACAATGACTGGCTTTTGCTGTGCTTGTTTGCAAACATTGGTTGAGACTTGCAGACTGACAACCTAAATGGACAATATGTCCGTAATCTGCATGCCAACTGGCACATGCTGATAACATCTGACAGACCTCTCTCATCAAAGCCTTTGGACACCTAATAAATACAATTGTACTCTCTTTGCCCTTTGAAAAATATGAGATACTGGTTTTTCCCTTTGAGTTACAGATGGTGATCTCAGAAGAACGTTGAGACAGCTGTTCAGCCTCATTGATGAAAATGCTTATGGCAGACAATACAGTCTTCAAATCTGTGGTCGTCTTCCTCTTTTCTTTTCCTGCTTGCTAATGCCAAGCTGATGATGCAGAATATAGACCCTTTTAGTATTAGATGTCAGAAAACACGTAGAGATCTGGGTGAACAAAGAATGTGCGATAATCACATTTTACCTGTCCTACATTGTTTGGGAATGAGCTTCTACTGTGTTAAAATGAACTGCTGGTCAGTGCCTTGGAAAAAATTTATCCCAAGAACTTATTATTGGTTTGGGGATTGTTTTTTATTATCATGGCTTCTATGGCCGCTGCTATTATGGGGCTAGATGCTCATTTCCTTTAACTGTGATGTTTGAAAAAATCCTAGCTTAGGTGAATATAATCGTTACCATTTATAACAGTAGATTAGATTCTCATCTTCTCTGTCTCTGGTGTAACAGAAAGATAATAAATCAATGAGATGATAGAATTTAATAAGGTCCAAAGTATCTCACTGTTAGTGATGCATTTTCAAATGATGATCTATGAAATTTGAAAATAAGAAGGGAGAAACTTTTTTTTTCTCTTCTATTAAGGAGCACTGACCTGCTTGGAAAGAAAAAAATCTCAAGTCAGGTGCATGTAAAAGGAAAATAATTTGTTTGCGTTTATCTTTTTATTAAGAGAAAAAGAAATGTAAACAGCTAAAGATGTTCTTTTAAAGTTAAAATTTGGGGGTTTCAGATTTCATTGGCTACCTACATTAAATTAAGAGAAATATGTAACTTAACGTGAGAGTAACAGGAGACTCCAGGATTTGGGGAGAGAGATGAATAGTATGGGGGAGGGCAAGAGACAGGCAGACAGAGCTGGGAGAGAAGGGGAGAAGTTGGTGGTGAAAAAACAGAAATGAAAGAAAGAGTAGAGAAATCAGATATTTAAAAATAGAGCCAAGACAAAGAAAGGAACATATAGGAAGATGGCTTGAGTTCAGGAGTTTAAGCTGGAGCTCAGGAGTATTTCAGCCTGGGCAATGTAGCAAGACCTCATCTCTACTAAAAACAAAAATAAAAATTAACTGAGTGCAATGGTGAGTACCTACAGTGCCAGCTACTTGGGAATCTGAGGCAGGAGGATGACTGGAGCCTTGGAGGTTGAAGCTGCATTTCCCTGGACATCTGAATCAGTTACTACCCAAGTACTATAGGCCAGCCTGGGAGTCTCTTCTTTCTGTCGCTGGTGCCGTAGACTCCCAGTTGCTTATTGCTACAACCTTGGTCTTTATGATCAAGGCTGACCCCACCTGGACTCAGCGGCCATTAGTCTTGCCTCTTGCCCAGCCCTGATTTTGTGTTTCATTTCTTGTAACTGGGTCTATCTGTTCTTTTTTTTTTTTTTTTTCCCGTATGCGAAGCATCTATCTTTGGTAATCTCCCTACTACTTTTTTTTCTTTCTAAATGCAAAATGTTGCCTTTCTCCTGTAAGCATTTCTTCTGAGCCTGGGAGCCTTTGACTGCAGCCCAAGCCCCATGTCCTATACCCAGTGCTCTCATGATGGGAACCATCATCAGCTTGGATGGTCACATTGTGACACACCCTGCTGAACCTCTCGTGAAGACTGCCGGAAACTCTACATTATGGATATTTTTGGCTGAATTCCTTGCTTGGACGGTCTTATTTGGTTACCACATAACTGGATCATGTCAAGGTCCAAAAATACGCCAATCTTTCCTTTGAAATGTTATAATAATATATTATTTTTTGCCTTGAGATTTTTTTTTTTTCAAATGTCAAAGGGGCAGGGACACATGTTTTAAATAAACTTCACATTGAGATTCTGGAAATAATTATGAGAAAACAACTGAAGTTTTAGAAATGTAACTGGAAAATGTAAAAATGCCATCAACTTTCCAGTTATTCCCAAAAGTCTCTTTGACACTGAAATGATGCCAAAATAAATAATCTTTGTTCTTTGGAAAATTAGGGCTCTCTCATTCCGTAATGCATAAAATTGTACTTGCAGGTAATATGTCAGGCTACTTGCTAGAGATTGGATGAAATTAAACAGATGCTGATCTGAAGTCATTTCATGTCTAACTTGTGAGTACAAGTCCTGGGCACAGTTGAAGTTTTCTTTCTAATTAAAAATTAGGCTTTTTTCTTTCAGAATCAACTCGCTGTCTGTAGTGGTTCACATCTGTGCTGATAGTAGCATTTTTCCATTGATCCTAATTTTTGGAAAGTTGTGGTGGAAAGAGAGAACTTAAATTTTCACTAGAATTCACCTTTACATAAAAAAGATGTAATATAAAACCTTGTTTGGTTTGTTTCAGAAACTTTTGTTCCTCTGCTCATCCTGTCACTCATGAGCATGTTCTGACTGACTTTGTGGGAAGAGCACATGGCATTAGCATTTCACCTGGTCTCTTAGGAACAAACAACAACAAAAAAAACAACCAACAAACCAACAATGTCTTAAGAATACTTGACAAAAAAATCTTTGGCTGAGTCTATATAATGACGTTAGGATGATCTAGTAGGGGAAAACATGCTGGGCCTAAAGTGTTTCATAGTTCAAGCTGCTGCATGAATGGCATGGGCAGGTCCCCTGAGTGACACGCTGGGAGCCATGTATGGCTCCAGGTCCACTGAACTGGTCTCATCTTCCCCTTATGAGAGCTATAGTATGACAGGTGCAGTGTGTGTATTTGCATGGGATGACCGGTTGGCGTGACCACAGGTGGAGGGGGCAGGAGGAAGCAGAAAGCCTTGGTCTTATGCACACTGCCCCCAAGGCATAGAAGCCACAGGTAGTCCTTATTATGACATTTGGCAAGTGCAATCGATGGGCATATCATAGTAACAGGTAACGCAGGTGGCAGGTGAGGGTGACTATCAGGTGGGCACAGTGGCTCTGGGAGACAAAGCCATAAATTGGACTTAGAGAAGATACTAAGGGTGGATTGCGTATGGAATAATTTTCCTAAACAAAATTGCTATTTACTTATAACCATGGGGGCTGTTATGGGTTGAATTTTGTACCCTCTAAAATACGTAAAATTGCAAACTCAAGTACCCGTGAATGTGACTTTATCTGGAAATAAGGTCTTTGAAGATGAAAGTAGTTAAGGTGAGGCTATTAGGATGGGACGTAATCCAACATGACTGAAAAAAGAGGAAAATTTATACACAGAGTTGGAAGCACACACAGGGAAACATCACATGAGGATAAAAGCAGAGACTGGGGTGATGCATCTGTAAGCCACAAAGAATGTCAAAGATTGCTAGCAAATTACCAGAAGCCAAGAGAGAGCCCTGGAACAGATTTCCCCTCACAGTCCTCAAAAGGAAGAACCCTGCTGACATCTTGATCTTGCACTTCCTTCAGCACTGTGAGGCAGTAAGCTGCTGTTGCTGTGAGCCATTCAATTTCTGATCCTGTTATGGCCCCCGTAAAGAATGAATACAGGTGCTGGTGGGTTGAAGGTTTGGTTAGCAGAAAATATTAGCACTGGAAGAAACCCTAGAAATTGTATGGTTGACATAGGAAACACTACTGTACTGTATACTTAAAATGTGCTAAGAAGGTAGACCCTAAGTGTTCTCACTGCAAATAAAAAAAACCAAAAAACAAAAAACAAGAGCAGCAGCAAAACTGTGTGATGAATATGTTAATTATCTTGATTGTGGTGCTAATTTCATGGTGTATATGTGTACTAAATCATCAGGTTGTACACCTTAAATACACTCATGCACCATATAACGTTTCAGATATGTGACAGACCAGTTATGTGACAGTCACCCTGTAAGATTATAATGCCGTATGTTCACCTTTTCTATGCTCAGATATGTTTAGATATACAAATACTTAGCATTGTGTTACAATTTTCCATCAGGATATACCATGTCCAGTGAATGATCTTATGTGCTATGTAATATTAAGAATATTTAATGGTGGTCAATATTAGTGTGGAAAAGGTTTAGACAGTGAGTAAATGCCAATAGTATTCAGTACAGTGACAGGCTGTACAGGCTTGTAGCCGAGGAGCAATAGGCTGGGTGTACAGCAGGTATTACCATCTAAGTTTGTGTAAGTACACTCTACAATGTTTGTAAAATGATGAAATAGCCTAATATGGTATTTTTCAGAATATGTCACTGTCATTAAGAGATACATGACTCTATATATAATGTTTTTAAAAATTGTGTAGTTGAGATCTTTCATATTACCAATGAATAGTTGAGGCCAAGAAAGGTCAAATGAATTAATTGCCTAATATCACCTATTTAGCATGTGGCAAGGTGGAGACTAAATCCTCTCTGTCTTTTGACTCTTGGTCTGTGCTTTTCCTGTACTTTTTACTCTTGCTCAAAATTACCACGTAGCATGCACATAGAAACACAGATTAGAAATACACATAAGAAGATAATCATGTAACTTAGAAAATGAGTGTAGCCCTACTCCTTATCTAAAATTAATCTAACTGAAATTGCATTTTAGATTAACTTTGCTACTTGAAAAATGCTAAGTGGTTGCCCGAGAGCAGTGAAATTTGTTCCTCTAAATGTGCTGCTCAGGGCAGGTAGCCCTTATCATTGTTTTCCAAGCCGCTAGTCATTAACATTTATGTGTGCCTGTAGAGTATCTGGCTCTCCTAGTGTCTCAGCTCTCTGTACAGTCAGAAGTGTGGCTGCTTTCTGCCCCTGGTCACAAGACAATGCCCCATTGCGCTTGTTTATCCAGAAGATCAGTCAGGAAGAGAAACAACCTGTGGGCTGAACGGCAGTTTCTGCTGCCTGACTTAGCTTAGACTCATTTCTCCTCTCCCTCAAATCCCTCCCACTAAGTCAAGGATGTTTGCAAATGTTCGAAGGAATATTCTAGTAGTGAGGATCTGACATTTTCACAGCCATAGCTCAAGATAAAGCCCAACTGCAAAGTGAATGAATGAATGAATAAATAAATAAATGGATTGTATTTTATACAATGTCTTAAAAAGTAAGAGTTGCAAATGAAAATGCCTTCCAAGCCATGAAATACAAAGTAATTGCAAGTTTGCATATTAAATACGTTGGCATATTCTTCTCTTCCTCAAGGAAATATGCTCAATCACATTTTTAAATATCATAAATATATATTTTAACTTTTTATTGGAGTTTAACACACATTCAGAAAACTGTAAAAACCACAATAATCAACTCGATGATTTTTTACAAAATAAAAATAATGAAAAAGCAACAGATTAAGAAGCATGACATCACTAGCACCATAGAGGCCCCCCCTAGACATTGCCTTTCCCAGGGATAACCACCATTCTGATTTGTAACACTGTACATCCATTTATTTTGTCTGTTTTGGAAACTAACACAAGAGGAATGATACCGTATATACTATTTCACATCTGGTTTTCTCAACATTGTGTTGTATATTTGTGATTTCTTCGTTCACATTGCTGAATAGCATGCCACTGTATCCTTACAATTCAGTACATTTCGGGTTTTTTTGCTATTACAATAAATGCTACTATAAACGCTCTTATACATACCCTTTGGAGGACAGATGTATGCATTTCTGTTGAGTGCTCCTGAGGAGTGGAAAGCTGGGTCCTTGGGGATGCGTGTGTTCAACTTCAGTAGCAACAAAAAAAGTGATTTTTTTTCAAAAGTGATTTCAAAAGTGATTATATGAATTTACACTCCACGTGACAGTGTAGTAAACTCTTCAATTCTTCAGGCCAACTTTTGGGATTTTTCAGTGAGTTTCTTTTTAACCACTCTGGTGCATGTGTAATGGTATCACATTTATGATTTGGATGTGCTAATTTTAATGACAATTAACAAAATCAAGCATCTTCTCATGTATGTATTGATCCTGTAGATCCTCAATGTGAAGGGCATGCTCAGGTGTGCTGCCTGTTTTTCTCTAGGGATTTTACCATTGTAACATTAATTTGTGGTTTTAAAATATATGATTATATATTTTGTGCCTTGTTTTTCTCACTTGGTTAATCACATATTTTGATAAACAAATATTCTTAATTTAAATATAATCCAATTTATCCATCACATCTGAGTCTATGCTAATGAGGTGACGCAGGGCAGAGAGACCAAGTTAGTATGAGAATTGGAACTTTCAGGCCCATCTGCTACCCTCTGGGAAGGGTGGAGGGGAGGGAGCTGGAGATTGAGCTCAGTAAAATCTCTTGACAAGGAGGCTCAGAGGGCTTCCAGGTGGGTGAATACACCCAGGTGCACCCAGGAGGGTAAGGAGGCTCTCTCTGAGTGACCCCCTCACTCTGTGCCTTGCCCTTTGCGTGCTGCTTTCGTTTGGCTCTTCCTGCCTTGTATTCTTTATAATAAACCAGTAAATGTAAGTTCAAAAATGTAAATATGTGAGTCCTGTGAGCAGCTCTAGCAAATTATTAAACCCGAGGAGGTCTGGTGGAAACACTTGCTTTCCAGCTGATTGATCAGAAGTACAGGTGAATCAGGGCTTGAAACTGGCGTCTGAAGTAGGAGCAGTCTTGTCTTACTGAGCCCCTTACTTTACGGAGTCTACTAACTCTGGGTAGATAGTGTCAGAATTGGACTGAATTTTTGAACCCCAAATTGGTATCTAGAGAATCAGAGAATAGGCTGTTGGTGTCAGAGAAAATAACCCAGAGAACAAAATTATCATAATTTCCTCTTGTCTTTTAGATATTTGTAAGAGCTGAGAGAATGCTTCTTTTGTATATTTATGTTACCGGCAATTTATGTTCTATCTCTTTTTTCTGATCAGTCTTCATAAAAGTTTATCCAGGCCGGGCACGGTGGCTCACGCCTGTAATTCCAGCACTTTGGGAGGCCAAGGCGGGGGGTGGATCACGAGGTCAAGAGATCGAGACCATCCTGGTCAACATGGTGAAACCCCATCTCTACTAAAAATACAAAAATTAGCTGGGCATGGTGGCGCGTGCCTGTAATCCCAGCTACTCAGGAGGCTGAGGCAGGAGAATTGCCTGAACCCAGGAGGCGGAGGTTGCGGTGAGCCGAGATCGCGCCATTGCACTCCAGCCTGGGTAACAAGAGCGAAACTCCGTCTCAAAAAAAAAAAAAAGTTTATCCATTTTATTAATACTTTCATAAAAACAACTTTCATATTGTTGATTTTCTGTACTGAATAATTGTATTTTATTCCATTAATTTTTATTCCTAATTTATTTTTTCTTTCTCCTGTCTTACTTTTTATTACAGGAGAGAGTTAATTTGTTGAATTTTAATCAAAATTCCTAAATTGAATTTTCAAATAATTAATTTTCAAACTTTCTTCTTTTCTAATTTGTTAATCAAATGTTATAAATTTTTTTCTAAGGATGGCTTTAACTACACTCTACAAATTTTATTATAACTGATATTTACTATCAGTTAACAAATTATTTGTTTTTTCATTACAATTTATTCTTGATCCATGGAACCATTTAAGATTATATTGCTTCATTGCCAGACACATGAGGATGATTTCAGCAGAGCATATTCTCTGGATAATTTCAGTTCTTGGAAAATTTGCTCGGATTTGCTTTATAGCCCAGCATACTGCTAATTTTGGTATATGTTACATGTGCATGTGAAAAGCATGCATATTCTACAATTGATATGCATAGAAGTCTACATATGCCAAATGTGTCGGGTGTGTTCATCATGCTGTTGTCATAGCCATTATCTTACTATAATGTTTCTGTTGAAGTCATAAAATATTTTTATGTTTTTATTTTAATTTCTATTACCTTGTCTATCATCTTATTTAATTATTTAATGCTTACCCTGACTTATTAAATCTAATAAAATTACTTTCATCAATTCTCTGATCACGCTGAAATCTTCCGATAGTTTAACTCCATTCATCTACATTCTGCCTCTCACATTATTGCTGTCATATATTTTTATTACATTTTGAACTCTGTAGCACGTTGCTACTATTGTTTTGTGTAGTCAACTTTAATTTATATTTATCCATATATTTACAACTTTCTGCTGAGACAGCTAAATGCCTGAGCAGATAAAAAGGAAGGGGTCCCAGAGAAGGTCAGACCCATCCCGCAAGTGTTTACATCAGTTGCTTCTGTACAGATGAGGAAACCTGCCCAGGGCTTGTCAGGGTATACTCACTGTGGACTGGAGCCCGACATGCGCACTGAGGGAAGTGAGTGGAGCCATCGGGAACTCCTGCCTTAAGCGGGGGAAGAGCCTGTTCTTTTCAGCATTGTGAGGTGACCCGGGAATCAGTCTGTGAGGAGCAGGGCCTGTTAGCAGACTCCACCTCAATTTCCTGAGAGTTTTTTTTTTTTTTTTTTTTTTTTTCCCTCTCTTTCGCTCAATACATTTCTCTCTAATCACCTTTCAATATGTCAGCGCACCTAATCTTTCCTGGGCATATGACAAGAACCTGGTTTTTTCTTTCTTTTTTTTTTATTGCATTTTAGGTTTTGGGGTACATGTGAAGAACATGCAAGATTGTTGCATAGGTACACACATGGCAGTGTGGTTTGCTGCCTTCCTTCCCCTCACCTGTATCTGTCATTTCTCCCCATGCTATCTCTTCCCACCTCCCCACCCCCCCGTCCCTCCCCCATTTCCCCCCAACAGACCCCAGTGTGTAGTGCTCCCCTCCCTGTGTCCATGTGTTCTCATTGTTCAACACCCGCCTATGAGTGAGAACATGCGGTGTTTGATTTTCTGCTCTTGTGTCAGTTTGCTGAGAATGGTGGTTTCCAGGTTGGATAGGGAAAATGTGGTACATATACACCATGGAATATTATGCAGCCATCAAGAACCTGGTTTTTTCTTTTTTTTTTTTTTTATAAGAAAAATAATAAAGAAGAGGAAGAAAGAGAAAGAGGAAAAGGGAGAGAGAATGGGGGTATTGCTTTATTGCCCGGGCTAGAATGCAATCTAAATATGGGTATGCCTATAATTGTCCTTAATAATGGAGATATAAAAGAAAATGAGGGAAGAGAATAACAAACAAGGAGCCAACGAACATTTCGTTTAAACTTCTAAGTTGATATGATGTGGTACTGATCTACGTATTCCTGTATTGGATGCGTATATATTTAGGATCTTTAGCTCTTCTTGTTGTTGCATTGATCCTTTTATCATTATATAATGTCCTTCTTTGCTTCTTTTGATCTTTGTTGCTTAATTTTAACTTCTGCTTTTTATTTATTTATTTTAGCTCTCTGTTTGGTTGGTAAATCTTTCTCCATCCCTTGTTTTGAGTCTTTGTGTATCCTTAAATGTGAGATGGGTCTGGATGCAGCATACTGATCGGTTTTAGTTTTTTATTAAAATTGCCTGTCTGTCTTTGGATGGGGGATTTAGTCAATTTAAATTTAGAATCAATAATAATATATGTGAGTTTAATACTGCCAGTTAATATTAGCTGGCTATTTTGCCCATTAGTTGATGTAAATTCTTCATTATATTGATGCTCTTTTTGGTATTTTTTTAGAAAGGCTGATACTGTTTGTTCCTTTCTATGTGTAGTGGTTCTTTCAGAATCTCTTGTAAAGCAGGCCTGGTGGTGATGAAATCTCTGAGTGCTTGCTTATTCACAAAAAACTTTATTTTTCCTTCACTTGTGAAGCTTAGTTTGGCTGGATGTGAAATTCTGGGTTGAAAGTTCTTTTCTTTAAGGATGTTGAATATTGGCCCCCACTCTCTTCTGGCTTGTAGGGTTTCTGCTGAGAGATCTGCTGTAAGTCTGATAGGCTTCCCTTTGTGGGTAACCTGACCTTTCTCTCTGGCTGCCCTTAGTATTTTCTCCTTCATTTCAACCCTGGTGAATCTGACGATTATGTGCCTTGGAGTTGCTCTTCTTGAGGAATATCTCTGTGGTGTTCTCTGTATTACCTGGAGTTGAATATTATCCTGCCTTACTAGGTTGGGAAAATTTTCCTGAATAATGTCCTGAAGCGTATTTTCCAGCTTGGATTCATTCTCTTCCTCACTTTCAGGTACACCTATCAAGCGTAGATTAGGTCTTTTCACATAGTCCCATATTTCTTGGAGACTTTGCTCGTTCCTTTTTATCCTTTTTTCTCTAATCTTGTCTTCTTGTTTTATTTCATTGAGTTGGTCTTCGACCTCTGATATCCTTTCTTCTGCTTGATCAATTCGGCTGTTAAAACTTGTGCATACTTCACGAAGTTCTCGTATTGTGTTTTTCAGCTCCATCAATTCACTTATATTCCTCTCTAAATTGTGTATTCTTTTTAACATTTGGTCAAATCTTTTTTCAAAGTTCTTAGTTTCTTTGGATTGGTTTAAAACAAGTTCTTTTAATTCACAGAAGTTTCTCATTATCCACGTCTTGAAGCCTGCTTCTGTAATTGGAACACACTCGTTCTCCATCAAGCCTTGTTCCGTTGCTGATGAGGAACTGTGATCCCCCGTTGAGGGAGAGGCGTTCTGATCTTGGGTATTCTCAGCCTTTTTTGGCTGTTTTCTTCCCTTCGTTATAAATTGATACATCTGTGGTCTTTGTATTTACCGTCTTTGTAATTGGTTTTCTGAGTGGACGTCCGACTTATTGATTCTCAGCGCCGAAATCTGAGCAACCCACTGCACGGACTAAATCAGCGGCGTTAAGAATGATGGTGCTTTTCTGACTCTGCACCAAGAACCGACGCTCCGAGGCGCCGGCAAAACCGCCTCGCCGGTCACAAGAGTCGCGCTGGCGACCCGTGGGGCTCCTCCGCTGGGAATCTCCTGGTGCGTGAGCAACAAGAATTCATGTGAAGGTGAGGCGTCCTCTCATTCTTTGCGCTTTCACTGGGAGCTACAATCCCGAGCTGCTAGTGATCAGCCATCTTGGATCTCTCTCGAACCTGTTTTTTTCTACAACACTGCCACCCTTTATTCCCTCCTGTATTTTGTGCTTCTGTTTAGAAATGTTTTCCTTTAGCCGGAGAAATTCCCTTTTAGTAATGATTTTAGGAAAGTCTGCTGGTGGTGAATTTTCTTAATTTTTGTTTGTCTGCAGCATATCCGTTTTATCTTTGTTTCTGAAGCGTATTTTCAAGGGCTGTGTTATTCTAGTTTGGATCTTTGTTTTTGGCACCATAAATATACACTTTTATTGTCTTTCAACTGCATCGTTGCTGTTGATAAACCAGCCCAATCTTATTTTCTTTCTTTGAAGCTGCCTATTTTCTCTGGCGATCTGTAAGATTCTTCTGTCTTTGGTGTTTTAACAGTTTTGCTATGATGTGACTAGACTGAGTGTAGGTTTAAGTGATTTTTTTTTGTCTGCTTGGTTTTTATGGAACTTCTTGAATAAGTGGGTTGACAGCCTCCATCCGATTTTGAAGATTCTAGGCAAACATCTCTTCAATTACCCCTCATTTTTTGTATTATCATTTGCACACGCTAATCATGTGTATTTTAGAATTTTTAAATGTCTCTCACATTTTACTTATGTTGTTTCATATATTTTAACATGTTTTTATCCTTTAATTTACGTATTTTCTATCTTCCTGCTCAGTAATATCATTTATTCAGGTGAGCCCAATCTAATAAATTTATCTATTGAATTGTCAATTTTAGATATAATTTCTTTTTTTTTTTTTTTTGAGACAGAGTCTTGCTCTGTCGCCAGGTGCCAGGCTGGAGTGCAGTGGTGCAATCTCGACTCACTGCAATCTTCGCCTCCTGGGTTTAAGCAATTCTCCTGCCTCAGCCTCTTGAGTGGCTGGGAGTACAGGTGTGTGCCACCACGCCCAGCTAATTTTTGTATTTTTTAGTAGAGATGGGGTTTCACCATGTTTAGATATAATTTCTAATTGATTTTAAAAATATAGTCTACTTTTCTCTAAAATTCTCTTATCCTTTTTTTGTATATTAATTATAGCTGTTTTAAAGTGTGTTTCTGATAAATCTAATGCCCAGATTGTGGTTGATTTGTTTCTATATCCTATTTTATTTTCTTAATAATGCTTCTTGGTATACATTGTAATTGTTTTGCCTTGTGTTTTTATTTTTTAGCAACTAATATTTTATTAGTAACAATAATGACTGAATGGCCTGAGGACTGATTTTATTCATTTTTATTTTTAATTCTTATGAGTACCTAATGGTTGTCTAAATTTATAGGGCACATTTGATACTTTGATATAGGCATACAATGTATAATAATCAAATCAGGGTAACTAACTGGGGTATCCATTGCCTCAAGCCTTTATCATTTCTTTGTGTTAGGAACATTCCATACTTTTTAATTGAATGCTACACATTCTCTGTGACCATAAGAATATGTTTATGGAAATAATTAATTTTAGGTTATGGTAGACAGAGTAGGGGAAAATCACCTTAATCCAATCAGGGATAGAACCGAGTCTAGACTGGACTGTAGTGTTTTAAAGGCCTTGACTGTTTTTAGTTTACTCCCAGGATGTTGTCCGTCAAAGGTTGTTTCTGAGAGCCAAGGTATCTGCTGGGACTTCATGTCCTTGATGAGCTCTGAAATTAAATTTTTGTCTCCCTAACACAATGAGACTGCTGACAGTTCTGCCTAGCTTCTCA
Source organism: Saimiri boliviensis (assembly GCF_048565385.1). Taxonomy (NCBI): domain Eukaryota; kingdom Metazoa; phylum Chordata; class Mammalia; order Primates; family Cebidae; genus Saimiri; species Saimiri boliviensis. The sequence continues at coordinate 75,030,051 of NC_133464.1, read as the reverse complement.
GCCTGTAGACCTGCACATCCTTCGGGTCTTTTTAGCTTTTAGTCTTGCTCTGATCATGAATCAGCAAATATCTCAAAGAGAAAAAGCGAAAAACAGTTTTAGTTTTTACTTCTCTGCCTTTCCATTTTGTCTGGAACATTTGAACCTCAAGTTCTAGCTTTTTGGTATGATGCTTGCAATTGAATTTTTAAAATTGTACACATTTTTTCTAGTTGTCCTTGGAAGGAGTATTATTTTACTGAAAGCTACAGTTGGCATAACCAGAAGTTATGGTCTAAGTCTTTTAAACGACGTTAGCCATGTTGAGGTATCCATTAGCATTTGGCGCTTTGCCTTCAACTTGCTTGCTGATATAATTTATAAATGAGGGGGTGTAGTAAATGAATGCCATTTGTGGTTCTGTGTATGTAACTTAATTCATAACCTATTTAAAATGTATTTAAAGCTGCCCTATACTAGGGAATACTATCACATGGAATTTTTATAACTATGGCTTTTAAAAATTATTTTATTTTATTTTATTTTATTTTTATTTTTTATTTTTTTGAGACGGAGTTTCACTCTTGTTACCCAGGCTGGAGTGCAATGGCGCGATCTCTCACCGCAACCTCCGCCTCCTGGGTTCAGGCAATTCTCCTGCCTCAGCCTCCTGAGTAGCTGGGATTACAGGCACGCGCCACCATGCCCAGCTAATTTTTTGTATTTTTAGTAGAGACGGGGTTTCACCATGTTGACCAGGATGGTCTCGCTCTCTCGACCTCGTGATCCACCCGCCTCGGCCTCCCAAAGTGCTGGCATTACAGGCTTGAGCCACCGCGCCTGGCAAAATTATTTTATTTTAAAATATAATCTAGCACATCCTGTGTAATACATCTTACAGAGTAGATGTTTCCTGAAAAAGTTTACAAAACCCAGAATTCTCCGTTTATTTTAGTTTTGAAAGAATCTGGCAAGTACTATAAACTGAAACACATACAAAATCCATGTATTTATTTAACTGTTCAGTGGCAAACTCCCTACAATTCCTAATTAGCTCTAATACATTTCTTCAGCAAATTTGCTAGGTTTCTTACAGTAATATTTGCTAAGATATGCATTTCAGTTTGATATAGTGTATTCTTGATATTATTTGAGCTATGATGACTGTTTCAGGAAAGGTAACTACTTCTTCTGTGGTAGGTGGCTTTACATCTTTTACTGTTTGGCAGAAAACCTCCAAAGAACTATCCCCACATTTCCCAGTGTGTTTCATGGAATTTCTATTAAGTCTGAGATAAATGGAAACATTTAGGTTTTTTCTTCCTTCAACATGTTCTGATTGTGTTATCTTAAAACTTTAGATCTTGATAATAATAATTTTTATATAATAATTTCAAGGTACATTATGCCCTTAGGGTTTCAACATCAATGGCAGTGGACGTGAATCTATATTTCACATACCCCTTTTAATTGTTTCACCCTTTTTGCTGACTTTCTGTGATATCTGATTAAACTCTTACAGTGTTATACCATAATAAGGTTATAAACAATATAGGAACAGAATTTAATATCAGCACCATTATTGTTGTTTTGGGGTACATGCTACTAATTCATAGATTCCCCTGATATTTGAATGATAGGGTAATTAATGTCTTAATATTTTTCGATCACACTAGCTGTATACTTTTAGTCAATTGACGGAGTGTCTAGATTGGGTGGGAATGACAGTGGTTCTAAATTCCCTGCAGAAAATCTTGAGAAGTCTGTTGCCCACCTCTAGCTGTTGACCTGTTCCAATGATATGAAACCTTGACTGCTAAGGTGCAATAAGGCAGAGCTGTTTCTGCCTTGACGGATGGAGTGAGGCATTTTCGGAGTTGCTTCCATCAGTCATCATTGGAGAATTTCATAATTTTGAATGTCAAGATCCATATGTGGTCGTTTCCATGATTTTAGCCAAGGCTTTGACAAAAGATACCATTCGAGCTAGTATGTTTATTAATGACATTTCACAATTTAATTTAGCATTCATTTTTCATTGATGGGCAGGGATAAGCCCTGCCTCAGATTCTGCAAGTTTCTGAGGCATCTTGCCTCAGAAATAGACCTAGGGTCTCTATTTTAAGCATATTACATATGTTAACTTCTTTTAACTTCATAACAACGGCATAAGGTATGTACTATTTTTTATTCCTAGCCTACAGATGAGGAAATAGAACCCTGTACTAGTTTTCTGTTGCTGCTTAATAGATTACCACAAACTTACTGACTTAAAACATCATACGTATTTTCTATCTCACATTTACATGGTCAGGAGTCTGGGTATGTCCTACATACATGCTTTTTGCAAGGTTTCACAAGGCTATCTAGAAGTGAAGATTAGGAATGTTTCCAGTACAAAGAAATGATGAATATTTGAGGGGATGGATATCCTAATTAGCACGATTTGATCATTATGCATTATATGCATGTGTCCAGATATCACATGCACCTATACATATGTACAATTATTACGTATCAGTCAAAAATAAAAGATGTTGGTTGGGGTTGATGTTCCATCTAAGGCTTGTAGTTTTCTACGGAGTTCACATGGTTGTCGGCAGAATTTATTGTCTTGCATCTGTAGAACTCATGGGGGCTTGCTTCTTTTTGAGGCCACCAGGAAATTCTCTTATTTTGATTAACTTAAAGTCAGCTGATTAGAACTTTAATTACATCTGCATGATCCCTTGACTTTTACCATATATCCGTTAGAAGCAAGTTCACAGGTTCTATTGGGAAGAGGCAAGCATTCAAGGGAGGGAAATATAGAAGGGTATGAATCATTGGCTCTCCATCTAGGGTATGTCTTTTACAAAGCCCCCCAAAATTAATTAACCTGCCCATAGTCAGTATTGGTAGAGGTAGGATTTGATTCCAAGCTGCTTGGCCGCCTTTGCTGCTTACTTTCTCAGGGTTATCCATTCTCATACTCTGCAGCCTCAGAGAGGATTGACAGGAATTTGTTTGCAGACATTCAAGCTCATGTATTTTGTGTATTTGTGCCCTTTATTCATTTGGTTGTTATGAACTCTCTTTATATATAAACTACTCTTCTACTTTCCGTGACGAGTGATACCCTTTTTCTTGCGCAGCTAAAAATGCTAAATTTATTTCAATCCAAAACACATCCTTTGCAAATCCCTGCATTTGTAATACTGAAGAAAGCGAGCAGTTGTGCCATTTAAGTAACTGTTCCTACTTTTAGGTGAAGGAAGGAATGCAAGGATGTGGAATCCATTTAGTCACAGATACGTTTAAGTTCTGGAAACTGTTGGTTGTGAGGTTCATTTGCCATCACCATCCTCTGTTTTGCTTGTTTTAAACACGGGATGGAAATCTTTCAGCACAAGAATTTTGGGAAGTCAAAGACTGACGGTTGAAAAACACCGGTAATCAGCCACTTAAAAATACATTTTGTTTAAGTTCAAGGTACAGGAATCTTCAGCTGTGCACCTAAAGTTGGCACGTGAGAATGGAGTTGCATGCCCCACCCACACATACACACACATACACAAACCCTCAGATTCCCACATACTCATTCCTTTTTGCCAGGAGATGATAAGATACTGCCTTGGATATTCTAGAAAACAGTGGGGCAAATGCAACAGTAACAGTCCATGATTGGTACAAAAAAATCCAGATTAACCTCTTACAAACAATGAGAAGACTTAACTCAGCATCTCAGAAAGATCAAAATCATTGTCCTGTAGCCATAGGGCTCCCAGGCATAACGTATTTGGTTCTTGCTTTTCTTCCTCCTTTCTGGAGTTTCTGAGACCCCTTTCCTACTCAGATTCCAGCTCACCTGTTAGCCTTGAAAGCTTTGCCCTGTAGATCAGACTCCTCCCATTTCTCTGCCTTGGTTAACATCCTGCTTTCTGATCCCAGCTCACCTCTATGGCCTTTGCTTCATATTCTTTTATAATATTATTTCCATTTTGACCATTATATTCTAATTCTATAGTGTGATTGGGAAAACCATTGGCAAGAAAGAAATAAAAACAGAGCCCTAGGGTTAAGGTTTTATCCTTATGATTTTCCACATTCATATACTACTTAGCACTTCATACTTGTTAACTTATTCAAAATATCCCTAGGAGGGATTCTTAGATACAGTTTGTGAATTAAGGAAGATAAATATGTAGAGAAAAAAACACAATAATAACAAACTTGACAGGAGAGGATTAACTTCTGGGAGCACAAAGTGGAGTTCTTGGTCTGAGCTCACAGCTCGAGGAAACTCCAGTGAACTGAAAATGGCCTGCCTGGGTGAGGCAAGGCTCTGTGCATCTCTCTTCACCCTAAAGTCGAGTCCTTGAGGCATTATGATGTTCTTAATTTCTCAAGTGTTATTAAAATACAGACCCACAGACCCCATCTGTTCTTTGGAAGCAGAGAGATTGACAAATGATAACACTACATGCCTTTAGGCATATATGCTGCTTGATAATCCCCATGTGGTTTCAGCTAGTTTGTGCTCAGATGAACCTGACATGAATTTAGAAAGGGCAAGCACTCCTAATTAGATAGTATGTTCTTGACTATTTTAAACAGCACCTTCTTCCTACTACCTGCAAACACCACATTTGTATCCCTTTCTAAGGTGGGACATCTTGGAGTCATCTTTGCTTCCTCTTTCACTTTATCTCCCATATATCCAGATGGAGAATCTTATGGTTTCTTTTTGATATGCCTTTTGCTTTCTGATCTTACTGCAATCACGAGTTCAAACCTTCAGTATCTCATCTGGAGTGCTGCTCCGATGGCTTAGGAAATGGCTCTGACTCTGGTTCTCTCCACTTGGATAATTTCCTCATGTCGCCTGGGGAATGTTTCTAAAATGGCCAATCGGAGGATCCCTGTCTGTAGGGTGCATTGCTGTGTTTGCTTTCCCAGTAGCACTTTCCTGTCACTCTTTTAATAACACCCTGCATTTTAAGGAGAGTCTTGTAACAGCGCTGCTTTTTGCTTCCATCATTGTTAAAGAAGTGTTCCCATGATCCAAACCAGCTCAACTCTTGTCAAGACGCATGACTCATACAGTCTAATTGGAATGTACCCTGGGATTACTGGAGAAACACTGGTATAGAGCAGTAGTTTCGAGACTTTTTTCTTTCAGAAACTCTTTGTACACTTAAAAGTTATTGAGGACTCCAAAGAGCTTTTGTTAATGTGGTTTATATTTGTAGATTTCCATATTATAAATTAAAAATAAATACATTTATTATTTCATTTAAATACAAAATAGTAAACCCATTACATGTTGACAAAATAGCATACTTTTAAGAATGTGACTTTTCCAAAAAGAAAATATTTTGTGAGAAAAATGACATTGTTTTACATTTTTGTAAATCTCTAATAATTACCCTAACAAACCTGCTGCACATTCAATACATAAAATATGCTGCTATGGATGAAGTATATGAAGCAAATCTGGCCTCACAGATGTGTAGTTAGAAAAGGGAGAATCAGCTCGGCGCAGTGGCTCACTCTTGTAATCCTAGCACTTTGGGATGCTGAGGTGGGCAGATCACGAAGTCAAGAGATCGAGACCATCCTGGCCAACATGGTGAAACCCTGTCTCTACTAAAAAATACAAAAATTAGCTGGGCGTGGTGACACATGCCTGTAGTTCCAGCTGCTCAGGAGGCTGAGGCAGGAGAATTGCTTGAACCCAGGAGGGAGAGATAGCAGTGAGCTGAGATTGCACCACTGCACTCCAGCCTGGTGCCTGATGACAAAGCAAGACTCTGTCTCAAAAAAAGAAAAGGGAGAATCATTTTAATAGTCTTGATAGATATTACAGATATTATTCTTTGAGACTATACTAAAACTTGATAAATGGCAGTTTCTTAAAGGTTAGTTGCAATGTGAAATCTGAACCCATGTCAATGACCTTTTTGTATTCAGCTATAAGAAAATCTATTGGCACTTGGTACAGATCTTTTACATGTTCATGATTTCATTTGGAAATGCATTATTTGGAAAGTATCAGTTCATTGAGATATGCAGATCTGCTAAATGAAGTGATATGTTCATTTTATGATGTCTGAACACCACATTCATTAACATCACCAGTGACCTGACCTGAAAATTGGGATACCATCAAGTTTACAATGCAACACACATGTTGACATGGTTTGGCTCTGTGTCCCCACCCAAATCTCCTTTTGAATTCTAGTAATCCTCACATATCAATGTGTCAAGGATAGGACCAGATAGAAGTAATTTCATGGGGGTGATTTCCCTTATGCTCTTCTCATGATAATGAGTGAGTCTTGTAAGATGTGGTGGTTTTATAAGCATCTGGCATTTTCCTCTGCTTGCACTCGTTTTCCTACTGCCCCATGAAGAGCTGCCTTCAGCCATGATTATAAGTTTTGTGAGGCCTCCTCAGCTATGCAGAACTGTGAGTCAATTAAACCTCTTTTCTTTATAAATTACTCAGTCTCAGGCAGTTATTTATAGCAGCCTAAGAACAGACTAATACACATGTTTTCCAAAACCAGCAATTAGAAAGCTAACGATTTATCATTTGCATTAAGCACTGTACTCAAGTCTGAATAACTATAGTTTATGTATTGATTATTCTTTCAAATTAAAATAGTATTACATGCAAATGTGGCTAGTTCAGCTGACAACTCAAACATTTGGCTGAGTGCTTTTCCTCATGACATGGTTGTACTGTGGCGTGCAGCAGAAGTGCTTTAGGTACACATGATGATTAATTTTATGTGTCAACTTGACTAGGCCACAGAGTGCCAGATATTTGGTCAAATATTATTCTGGGTGTATCTGCAAGGGTGTTTCTGGTTGAGATTAACATTTAAATAGGTAGACTGAGTAAAGCAGACTATCCTTCTTAATGCGGTGGGCCTCATCCAATAAGTTGAAGGATTGAGTAGAACAAAAGGCTGACCTTTCCAGGAATAAGAGATAGTTTCTCCTGCCTGACAGCCTTTGAATTGAGACATCACCTTTTTTCCTGCCTTTAAACTCAAGCTAAAATATTGGCTAATCCTGTTCTCAAGCCTGCTGGCCTGGGGATCAGAACTAAACCAGGAGCTTTCCTGGGTCCCTAGCTTCTGACTGCAGATCCTGGGACCTGCCTGCCTCCCTCTATAATTGTGTGAGATGATTTTTTATAATAAAGCTGTCTCTCTCAATTGCTTTCTCTCTTTCTTTCTCTCTCTCTACACACACACACACACACACACACACACACACACACACACACCCCATTATGGTTTGGTTTCTTTGGAAACCAAACCATACAGTGCATTTCCCATTTGATTCCATAGAATATTAAAAATTTACATACTTAGAGTTTAGATTTGATAAAATTAATAACTTTTACTGTTTCATCAGGGATGTTCTTAAATAAAAGTGGTTTTTAAAATTTTTTACTGTAACTGTGTAGTAGTAAAGAATAAAACGACTACTAGTACAATTACGGAGCCTCTGGCTAAGGCACTGGCAGTTTTAGCTAACAGTGATTTGGCACTATCAGTAAAAATATCGATATAATGAAAAAGGAAAAAAGTCTTTGTATTATTATAAAAATAGTTTTGACCTGTGGATCCCTAAGAGGGTTTCAGACTCTCTAGGGGTCTGCAAACCACATTTAGAAAACCAGTAGAATAAAAGAATACTCCTTTCATCAAAATTTCTAAGCTTCTAACTTGATAATTCGGGCTTGTCCCGGCCATGTTCCCTGGCAACATGGAAGAAACCATCTGCAGTGAGGAAAGAACGAGGCCAACACACAGGTCAGGCAGCTGAGAGAAGAAGAGAGAGAGCTCGGATAACATCTTTTGCTGTCTTGGATTTAGCCTTGCCTGAAGCAAGATCTGGACTTTCTGCTTAACAGAACCGATGTATTCTCTCTCTCTCTCTCTCTCTCTCTCTCTCTGTCTGTCTTTCTGTCTCTCTCTCTCTTAACCTAATCCAGAGTTAGGTGTCTTTTCCTTATAGCCAGAATATTTCCATAAGATGGTCCCATCTCACTTACCCAATTTCCTCCTCTAATTTAGTATTCACCATTAGCTCTTCCAAGGCTTCCATCCACATGTTTACTCTTTCACATCTTCCTCACGTGGTTCTTCCTCTCCATGCCATGAAACTTCTACCTGTAGCTGCCAAAGTTCTTGAAGACCTCCGCGATGTCTCCAGCCGACTCTGATGGTCCTTTTTTTATTGAAATCTGTCAGTAGAAAAGGTTTTAGCAGTAAATCACTCTCTGGCTTTTTTTTGTAACGTGGTTTGGTCTTGTCATTCAAAGTAGAATGTTAGTTTCTTAATGGAAGAGGTCACATTTAAGCGCTCTTTGCATATAACTGGGTATACTATAAGTAAATACTTTTTTTTTAATGGAGTCTTGCTCTGTTGCCCAGGCTGGTTGAAGTGGCATGATCTCAGCTCACTGCCACCTCTGCCTCCTGGGTTCAAGCGATTCTCCTGCCTTGGCCTCCCAAAAAGCTGTGACTATAGGAGCATACCACCACACCCAGCTAATTTTTTTTGTATTTTTAGTAGAGATGGGTTTCACTGTGTTAGCCAGGCTGGTCTCAATCTCCTGACTTCGTAATCTGCTTGCCTTGTCCTCCCAAAGTGCTGGGATTACAGATGTGAACCACCGTTCCCGGCTGTAAATAATTTTTTTTTAACCCAGGGGATTTGTTTTTTCACATTTCTTAGAAAATTCCTTTTTTAGTTGACTAAATGGAGAAATTACTTTTAGAAAGCTATCCACAGGCAGCCTTCTGGAATAAAGGAAAGGTTTAGAGTAAATCATCTAGAAGAACTACTAGCAAATCTCCATGGTCTCAAACCCATACAGCTGTTTAATATAATAAAGAGCTGACAAATCAAAGATAATAATAGCTGCTATTTACTAAGTGACATCTATATGATAAGCTATAGCTTAGATTCTTTGCATAAATTATCTTTAATCTCCACAATCATCATGAAAGGGAGATATTATCATTATCTTATATATGGGGAATTTGATATGGAGAGCTTAAATAACTATTCTAAGGTGTCACAGCTTATCAACTGGTAGTCAAGATTCACAAAGTCATTGGCTTTAAGGCATGTAATTATTCCATTACATATGTTGTAAACACTCCCAAGAATAACATTGGATTGAATTCAACATTCATTTGTTGAATGCCTACTAATGTAAAGCACTGTACTTGGTACCACAGGAGATTCTGAAATGAGAAAGGAGCTCATGGTTTAGACTGTTTATGTTTCGAGGACATTGTTTTTCTCAGCAAGCAGTCAATAGACATGAACATATAAATGCACAATCCTCATTAAAATGTGGTAACTAGCTCCCAAGAAGCAGAACGGAATGACATGTGCCTTGAGGATTAATTTTTTTAATTGAAAAATCATCTGAAAGCAACACTCTTTAAATCTCTTTCTAAATTGACCTTGAAGACTACTGATAATGGAAGAAATTGCAGAGAAAGAATACCAGAACCATATGATGTGTAGAAGGAACACACGCTTTAGAATCTGAAATAGGAATTTTTGGAATGTGGAATAAGGTTCAAATTTATTAGACTATATCTTAGCCAGGCCTGAATCTCAAGTTTTCGTCTGCAGATGCTATAATATCTGTCTCACGGGAATGTTGAGTGGATTAAGTAAGGAATAAAAGCATATTGTTCACATACAGAGTTGGTGCTGCTTAGAAATCCCACTCCCTTCCCTGGTGATCTCTTCAAATCACCCTCTTAACAACCACAGCCTTGGATATGAGAAATGAATGTCTTGGTCCTAGTTGAAAGGGAGATGATGGCCTTTTTCTTCAGCCTCCAATAAAAAGTCAAGAACAACCCGTGCCGCCTTCTTGCTTGGGCCTCTCCTGGAAGATCATGAGGGACAGGATTTCACTCCCCTTAAGGTATCTTCCTAGGCAAATTCTTAGAACGATTTTTCTTGTCCTATCACAATGTAATTTCCACCAGAATGTCTTTTTAAATTTGGGCCCTTGGTCACAGATCTGTTCAGAGAAGCTACCTAAAAAATATTTCATTCTTCTGTGTGGGGAGACATTCAAATATTTGAAGTCATAAATCTGCTGCTATAAAAAAATAGGCTAAATAAACTCTGCTTTGACTGTATGGAACAAACATGCATACAGTTTTCCTTGAAGTCGTTAGCTCACATTGAAAAGAAGAAATAGTTTAGAAGAAATTAGATAAATAATTTTCGGGGACAATTTATCTACAATTTGAGCTCATAATTTACAATTCCTATATGTATATGACTGTTTGGAAGGTATTTATTTCAGAATGGATGGATGTTTCTTATTAACCTGTAGGAAGGGGTGGTGAACATTTTGTTGGTCTGAATTATTAGGATTCCTAACTGTCTAGATCTTGAGGCTGGATTTTGAGAAATAAAAGAAAAAAATTCCTTTTAGGAGTGTTGTACTGCTCTTTAAAAATAATCGCAGCGAATAAAAGGAAAACTCAGTCATTTCTCCTGGAAGCCTTTTAGTAGTGACTCAATGGCAATGGTGTGGTTGAAATTGTGACTCCTAGATAATGAGGAAAGTTCAAGCCGTCTTCTCAACAGTGACTAGAAAAATCTTTTAAATTTTAGACATGTCGTAAGTATAGTCTTAAGAAAACTGTTGGGAAAACAGTATCTTATTTTATTTGCTTATTTCCTGAGGAACAAAAATGGTTGCCATTTTACAACTTTATCCCTCTAAGGTTGTAACTTTCACGATGACATAATTCCCAAAGTTAGCTAGAATCCCAAGAAGCAAAGAAGAAACTGAAATCTAATCACAGAGAACAAATGCCACAGGCCAGTTCTATTTCCAGACATTTTTGGCTTGCCCAGTTCCCTCATTTTTCATACTTCTCTTTAGTTCATTCATGTTCTGCTTAAAAATTGACTGGACTTTTGACTTGACATTTTGGAATACATTTTAAAGAAGCATAAGGCTAAAACTCTACTTGGAGAATTATGAGCATTAGGTGATATATACAGTGTTAAGCAGAGTTTTACTGATTGGAGGAATTTACTTGTTTCCTTTTAAATTGAAAAGGTATGTGTTGCATAACTGAAAATCTGGGATGCTGGGAAGACCTCGAGCATATTCTAAAAACAATGATTTTAAAGGAATGTCAAGTATGGTACTACGAAAATGGTTTGAAATTTTTAATTTTTTTCACCTGGCTCCTAATCCAGAAAATAATGGACCCCCAAAATTGATAGAAACCTTGTAAAGAGTTAAGGTAAAAAAGAATAACCTCTCATTACCTTTGTTTCTCAAGCAAAATATACATTTTAGGAAACAGATTTTGGGGGAAAAGACTGGAATATCTATATTCACACAACATCAATAGAAGCCACAACTATTAGTTTCGTAAGTATAACTAAGGAAAAATAACATAATTCACAAATAAGAATTTTTGTCATTTCGAGAACATAGAAGACCTCTGAGAGGGTCATTTCATCAAACGTCCATCAGCTTTGTGTTCCAGGAACCAGAGGCCTTCACAGTGCTTGGACTGTGATAATCGGACTATGATTTGAAGTTAATCAGGCCACTATGTGCGAAATTTGAGGATAGGGACAATTTATCGCAATCTACTTCCATTTTCAGGAAGCCTGTCTTCATTCATTCAGGCAGTGATGACAGAATCCAACAGTCTGGGTCATTTACACAACAAACATTTATTTCTCACAATCTGGAGGCTGGAAGTCCAAGATCAAGGGTGCTGGCAGATCAGGTGTCTGCTGAGGACCCACCTTCTGGTTTGCAGACATCTGTCTTTGGGTTGTCGGAGACTAGAGAGAGAGCTCAGGTCTCTGAATCACCTTATAAAGGCGCTAACCTCCTCACAAGGGCTCCACTCTCATCAACTAATTACTTCCCAAAGACTTCATCTCCAAATACTATCACACTGCGGATAAAGGCTTCAATATATGAGTTTTAGGGGAACACAAACCGTGAGTCCACAGCAAAGCCCATTGCTTACTGTTATCTGTTTTTGAAATTTAGCACTAAGCTTAATATTGATGTCTCTCTAGCAAACGTTTACTTAAGTTGAGACAAATCAATTGAATGGGGCTCAACTGAGAGATTTGGAGATTTCTCATGCAGCCACTCTACATGGCCCTGTGTGTGGCAGGGACTGTAAATCTTAGGGTGCTAATTTCCCCTCCGGTGTCCAGAAATGGTGTTGGAAAGAATGATTACATCACTGAGCTACCAAGACAGAAAATGTATAGGGCTCATGAACAAGAGAGAAGAGGGAGAAATGAAGGCTTCTCAGAAGCAAGTTAAGGAAGATTAGTGTGTGAAATTCTACAAACTAACCAAGTTTAAGAAAGCAGTTCCAAGAAATAAATGATAGAAGACTTGGAAAAAAGGTCTAACTCTGCTTAACAAGGACGTTTGTGGGTATTTCCCCCCTTATTCTACAAGCCACAAGGGAAAGAGTAGAATGAAAAAAACTAAAAAAATTTACTAAAATGCCACTAGCTGTCAGGTAGAAAGAGTGTATCCACATCATAAACAGGTGGTTACCTGAAGGAAGAGTGTGAGAGGGAAATAAATCTTTTATTCACCTTGACGGTAAACTCAATCCCGATCTCTCCCTCCTGACTCCCCAAAAGCACTGATTTTCCTCAACATAATTAGAGTCCAGTAAGTTTTAAGAATATCATATTGGCTGGCTAATTTAAACATAAGAAAGTGACTGAACTTAAACATGAATATGCTTCCAGCAGTGGCCCTAAGTATATTTTGTGACTAATACAGGTTTTCCTCAAGAAATAGGTTTTGCAGCCAGATAACTTCATGTGCTGGGCTAAACCAGTGAAACTTGCCCTACCCGCCACCCAGATGTCACAGGAGGCTTCAGGAGGCCCACGTGCAGGCCACATGCAGGAGAATGCCATGTGTCCCAAAAAACTTTCTATCACTACCCCAACTTTTCAAAAAGTTTAACGAGTAGCCTAATCTATAAAGTATTGGTTAATAATGAATCTCTCAAAAAAATAAATAAATTACAACATTCCTTTTTTTTTTTTTTAACTGTACTTTAGGTTCTGGGGTACATGTGCAGATCATGCAGGGTTGTTACACAGGTACATTCATGGCAAGGTGGTTTGCTGCCACCATCCCCCCATCACCTATATCTGACATTGCTCCCCCTGTTATCCCTCCCCACTATCCCTCCCCCAACCCCCACAATGATAACCTTCCTTAAATAGAAAAAAAAACAAAGTTTAACAACTGTATAATTCACCAAATATCTACCGTTTCTCCTCTTCTTTTGATCTATTTGTTTACCCTTCAACTCTTTAAATAAATGCAGACCTCTCTGACAGTTTCCACCAATGTGTTAAAAATCCTTCTGTATCTTACCTCCTCTTGGGAAGACACACGGAAGACACAAAAAAAGAGAAAACATCAAAGTATATTTTTCTTTCTTGCACTGAGGTTAATTAAAAACACATCAGAAATATTGAAACATAAAAACCAGAACATCGGATTGGAAATTAGTGGTTCTATTTCTAGGGTAGGTTAAAGTCCTAAGTATTAGGCTTAATCTCACAAGTAATCACAGCAGTGATTTCTGGGCCCACATTTGTAATAAGATATTTCCTGATGGCAGCATGTGAATACAGATGAACATAGCAAATTGTATACCATCTCAGGAATACTGAAGCCCACACTAAGAAATTTCCTTAAACGCCGCTAAACTGAAAACATGCTACGGACGATGTTCTAACCTACAAATAAAATACATTATCTCATATCAAAAAGTATTTCCAGATGCCCGAACCTTAAATGCATGGCTGTTATATAGTTCAGGGGCTTTGTTTCTTAGAACTTCTGTATCAAGAACATATAAAGAAGAATGTGGAGTTCCACGAGGCTCTTCCCACTCTTAGCTGTGTGAAGTTGGGTAAAACACTAGGTATCTAGTGAGGCTGTTTCTGATTGTTTGTAAAATAGAAAAATAACCTCTGCTTTAAGTATCCACACGTATGTCCTGATAATCAAATGAGAAAATGTAGAATGGGTAAATGGTATATGTGTGTTAGTCGCAAATAGGATATAGTGTTGTATATCCCTCTTTTTTCCTTTCCTTCTGTCTGTGTGTTTAGATCTATGCAGAGATCTAATCGATCTGTCTTTATCTGTCTTCTCCATCATCATCATCTCATCATTTATCATCTAACGTTTATCTATCTACTATCATCTATCTATCCATAATCATCAACTATCACCTATTTATCTACTTATCTATATTTAAACATGTCGTTTTGTTATGCTTCTATATATATACAACTGTATTGGTGACTTTTTTACAAGTCTCAAAGATGACTATAGATGCGTGGGTTATTTATTTCTTTCTCTCAATATTCTGAAGCATCCCCAAGGTTATGGCAAAAAACTGTGATGAAAAGCTGAAGAGAATAATTTCTTTGCATCAATTTTCCCAGAGCCTCATTGGATGATCAAACCTACATTTCTTTTCTTCTTTATTATATAAAGTATTAGTTGCGCCAGAGAAGAGAAAAATATAACTGGATTATTTAGGACCTATATTTTGTAATGTCACCTAATTTTATAATGTATCAGGTACCATTATGGCGATGCAAAATAAAACATGGGATGAAGTTGCTCAGGATGTAAGGCAGTGCGGTTGGTGTGCCTTTTGCCCTGTTCAGTGCTACTTATGACTACTGAATATTCTACAGATGTGCACAGAAATGGAAGCCATTTGTTTTGGAGTAATCTGGAAGAATGAGGCCCAATTCTGCTGCTCTGAAGGATGAGCAATTCCTTTTTATTATTATTATTATTATACTTTAAGTTCTGGGGTACATATGCAGATCATGCAAGATTGTTACATCGATATACACATGCCATGGTGGTTTGCTGCATCCATCCCCCTGTCACCTACATTAGGTATTTCTCCTAATGCTATTCCTCCCCAATCCCCTCACCCCCTGATATCCCTCCTCCAGCCCCCAACACCCCAACAGGCCCCGGCGTGTGATGTTCCCCACCCCATGTCCATCTGTTCTCAGTGTTCAACACCCACTTATGAGTGAGAACATGTGGTGTCTGGTTTTCTGCTCTTGTGTCAGTTTGCTGAGAATGATGGTTTTCAGCTTCATCTATGTCCCTGCAAAAGACATGAACCCATCCTTTTTTATGGCTGCATAGTATTCCATGGTGTATATGTGCCAAATTTTCTTTATCCAGTCTATCATTGATGGGTATTTGAGTTGGTTCCAAGACTTTGCTATTGTAAACAGTGCAACAATAAGCATTTGAATAATTCTTTTGAAAGCTAAATACATAACTGTGAGGCCCAAAAGCTCTCAGCTTACTTAGAGAAACATGTCACTGTGATGGCTGGACTTTAGCCCAACCCCAAGCCCACTGCACCGATTGGCCCAGAACTCAATGAAGTTAAACGTGAAGGTCTTCTGCACACTGCAGATGGTGGGGAGAGGAGGACAACCCCTCAAGACCTGGAGTCCCTCTCTGGTTACCAGTCTCCCAGGTGGCCAGGTGGCAGCTGGCCTGCCTGTTTCTATTTCTTCTACAGGTTGTTCCTGAACATCTACTATTGTACCATACTCTGCTGTAGGAAATTAGGAATACAGTGGTAAACCAGGCAGATGCTGCACCTGTCTTTATAAATCTTATATCCTAGTAGAGATGAGAGTTTTTAAAAATCATGCTAACAAAATCAGACTCCAAATTATTATAGATGCCAAGAAGGAAGTTAGCAGACTGAAAGAACAAATAAAAAGGAGTGTCTCCCTGGATAGGGAGATCAGAGAGGGACTCTCTAAGGAGGTGAGACTGAAGTTAAGATATCAAAGTCCGTCTCAGATTAAATGCCAAAGCACGAAGAAGTTTCTGCTGGAAGAGGGTGATTGAACATCACAAGTAAAAGAAACGTCATGTACAAAGGCCCTGAGGCAGGAACGGGCTAGGCCTTTTGGAGTGTAATGGCAGGATCTCTTCTAGGGAGTACAGCTGTGGCTTTTGAATTGTCATAGATCCATGCCTCAGGAGCAGTGAGGAAAGCAAGTGGGTGTGGGTTTCTGGCTGTATTTTCACTTTGCTCCTGTTCTTATAATTAAGTGGAGCTTTTCAAACTCAGATGGTGTGTTTCAGTGTTTTCACAACTGACATGATTGTACCAGATCAAACTGGATGAGTCTTAGCCCCAAGAGTTGGAATTTTCCTGAACATACTTTGGAAACATACTCTATGTAAGAGCATAGAGAGGGAAAACAGAAGGCATTTTTCAGAAACAAGAAACAATCTTATTTAATATGGAGAGAGTATGGGATGATGTCTGGTTTCAGATAAGGCTTCTGGGCAGATGAATGTCAAGGATGTTTTTAATCTACCATAATATTGACACCAGCAACTTGACCTTACTTGCAGAGATGGATACCATGAGTCCCTCTGCATCCTGGCTGCCCTACCCCCATCCTTACCTGGCACTTCCTATTTGCCTGCATGATCTGGGACATGCCTGGTATTGCAGAGGGCCTCCAAGGCCATGCTGGCATTCATTCTGACTAGTTGGTATTCATTTATTACTAGTATTTAAATATTTTAAATGTCACTTATATTAGTTCCACAAAACTCTTATTTTTAAAAACTCTGCATTTAAATAGTTTGGAGATATAAGAAAGACATTAGATTCTGTGTCTCCAGACATGCTTGAGAGCCTCTTTCACCCCAAGTTGCTGCTTAGGGACCCAGAGATCCACAGAGTATACTTTGGTAACACTCCTGATCTGCTTCAGTGGCCTTATTGAAATGTCTATTTGTGTTAAATTTCTCCCCTAAGTAAGCCACCTCCACCCTGTGGCATCAGCTTTTCTTCTAAAACACAACTATGATTGGGTTATTTCCTTGCTCACAAACTGGATAACTTCTCATGCCTGCATAATACAGGCCAAATTCCTTATTAGGGTTTCCAAGACTCTTTGCCAGTGGCTACCTCTCCACACGTCAACACCTGCCGTTCCCAGTTCTTCCCTCAAGGCCCCTGTGACCTACACACAAAGGACTACTTTGAATATGGCAAAGACTTCATAGCTCCTGGCTTCCCCTTTATTCCCTTGACATCGACTCCTGATCGTGCAGAGCACAGCATAAATTCGTTCATCCTATGAAATCGTTCTCAGTCTCCTCCCTCCCAATGACCTGCCCTCAGCTCCCATGAAAATCTGTTCACACCCAGAGCACTTATCTCAGGCCCACTTGTACTTATTGTTAGCCATGTCCGTTTATACGTTGCACCCATTTGCTGTTGTTTTGTCAACCCAGGCTAACTGTGTCATGCCATTCTTGTACTGCTACAAAGAAATACCCGAGACTGGGTAATTTATAAAGGAAAGAGGTTTCATTGGCTTACGGTTCTGGAGGCTTTCCAGGAAGCATAGCACCAGCATCGCTCAGCTTCTGGGGAAGGCTCAGGAAGGTTTGACTCACGGCAGAAAGCAAAGCGGGGGCTTGCAGCTCACACAGCGAAAGAAGAAGCAAGAGAGTGAGTGGTAGAGGAGGTGCCACACACTTCTGAACAGCGAGCTCTCGTGTGAACTCACTGTTGTAAGGACATCACCGAGGGGATGGAGCTAAACCATTCATGAGAAATCTGCCGCTCTGATTCAGTTACCTCCCACCAGGCCTCACGTCCAATGCTGGGGATTGCATTTCAACATGAGATTTGGGTGGGGCCAAATATACAAATTATATCGCAAAACAACAACAACAACAACAAAACCAAAAATCAAGTGATGGTATTGAAAGGGTATTCAGTCAGAAGATCTGGTCTTCAGGCCAGTCTCTGAACCTGAACCATGTATCTATACGGCCTTGGGCACACTGTAAGTTCAGGGGGTCTGGTACCTGAAAGAATAAATGAAGAGTCCTACCCAAGTCCAGCTTCTCTGCAGCAACTTGAGCTTGTGCCCAACCTTATATGTATAAAAAAATATATATATAAAAATGCACCGTAATCTTTTTTTAAATTTGCGTTGTTAGTCTCATCTGACACACGCAGCCAGTGTTAATCTACCTTCCTTCTACTGTCAGTGAATTCTTCACCTACAAGGACTGGGCATTCTTAGCCTAAGATTTCTCGCCATGTTGGGTCAATATCAAAGGTGCTCTGCTCAGTTCTTATAGGTAAACGGTCAGGACCTCACTGGAAAATCAGTATGCAAAAGGAGAGTGTCGAGTAGACAGCCCAGGGAGGTGCAGGCTCCCCTTCTCTCATGGCCTCAATTCACACACCCTTACTCCTCACCTGGGGCAGCCCAGCAGTCTGGGTTCCTGCACTTAAGCCCCAGACGGAGGCCTAGGTGACCCTGACCGTGCAAATATGATCATTATTGCCTGCCTGAAATCTGTCAATGACCTCTAGTGCTTTTGGGACCACGTTTAAATGGCTCTTCGTGATTCGATCCCTGCCGTTGTCCTCTGGCCACTCCATGATCGCTTCTTATTGCAGCCCACACATCACTAGTCATTCTCTATCAACTCAGGGTGGTCCAGTGAAATCCGGAACACCCAATTAAGTGTGAATCACAGATAAATCACAAACAATGGTTTAGTACAAGTATGTTCTAAATATTAAATGGGATGTATTTATACTTACATTAAAACATTATTTGTCATCTATGTGAAACTCAAATTTTACGGGGTGTCCTGGATTTTTATTTGCGAAATCTGGCCACACCGCCTATTATACACTTGGTCTCAAAGACCCCTGCCTGCTCCCCTGCTGTCATTTCTTCCACAGACACATTTCTCTCCCTCCTCCTACTTCACATCTGTGCATCATTCAGAACTCCTTCCATTTCCTCTGCAAAGCCTCCATTACTTCCCAATCTAATTTGGATGCTTCTCTGCGGTACCCTGGGCCTATGTCTAATAATTTATTTATACAAATCTACTGCAATTATTTTATTTGTATTTTTCCCTGACTCACTAAACATTTCCTGAGGGCAGGAATCATGGTCTCTTCTTTTACCTATTTCTAGAAACAGAAATAGAATACGGAATGGCTGGCACATCGTAACTGTCCAATATTGTTTGTTTGATGGATTAAATGTGATGTCATTGACTAGAGAAAAACACATGGGCAGAGGTCTAAGTTTCCAGGGAAAAGGAGAACAAGATACCAGACATCAAAGCTGCTAACTTATTTCCGGATGGCCATACTTCCTGGGCAATTAAGGGGACTGCAGTTAGGATGCAGGCTGCAGATACAAGAGGAACATTCAAGACAGCACAGTTGGAAAGCCCGTGGCCACGTATCAGTTACTGAGAACACAGAGACCAGAGACTGGAAATAGTGCTTTGGAAGCCTTGCATCAAGGTAACCCCACGGAAGAATAGACCTTAGTATTATGTGAATTTGACAGTAAAGATTGATGACCTGGCTGACAAATAAATGCTATCTCGTGAAATCTTTTTCTCTGTAAGAATTTTAGCAAAAGAGAAGGAATGGGACCATCTGGCCCCATCTGTCTTAGAAAAACTGATCTCTTCAGCAATGGTCCGTAGAGGAGTCACGAACAGTGGCTTGAGGCAACAGGCAAGCCCTTCTTCTGGCTGTACAAAGTGATGGCGTGGCCAGTGCAGGCAGCAAGAGCTTGCAGAGGCAGGTGGTAACTTTCCTGTTTTCTATGTAGGACCCTTTTCCCAAACTCCCTCTCCTTTTACTATACTGTTTGTCCTACTTCAGATCCTAATCGCTGCTAGCCAGAGCTAGGAGGGTGATATGTAAAGGAAGATTTCATGGATCTAAGGAAGAAAGGAGATGAAAACCACAGGCCATCAACACGTATCAGTGCCTCAGGGTCCCAGCTCATCCTGCTTCCTTCACTTCTTCAGCAGAAGCTTTCCCCCATATTTGTGTCTTTTTCTCTCCTCCTGCTTCTTACCAGCCTAACCCCCAGCCCCACACCCCATGTGAATGGCTTTTGGCTTAGCGAATGCTTCATAATAGATAAGCTACTGTCCTTCACTTTCAGAATAAATGTTGAGAGTCTGACAAATAGTCACAGCTTTTACAATATACTTCTAGGGCCTATCCCAAGGAACCAATCAGAGGTCAAATATTTAAGTTCAGTGAAGTACATTACAATATTACAATCTGAGATGCTCATGCAATAAAACACTATCCAACCATTAGAATAATATTTTCTGGGAATATTTAATAACAGAGGGAAATGCTTGTGATTGCCATCACGAAAATCAAAATAAAAGATTCTAAGTTCCAAGTAGTGCTATGTAGGTATGTATGGTTATATACATTCAAGAGACAATGAAACATTAAGTTTAGAAGGATGAGGCTTGAAGTTAGACAGTTTTAGTGACACTTTTACTGCTTTTCACTTGAGAGTCTCTGAAAATTCACTGGGCATCAGGATGTCATAAAATCAGAGGAACAGAATATGTCTAACAGAGTGTTTTTGTGAATTCAAATGAGTGATTCTTTGTCAAATGCTTACTTTAGTTCTACTCACAGTAGGAATTCAATATATATATAAATGTGTGTGTATGTGTGTGTGTGTGTGTGTGTGTGTATGTGAGTGTGTATATATATATACACACATATATATATATATAAAGTGTGTGTATATATATAAATTCAATATACATATAAATGTAAAATATTGGCCGGGTGTGGTGGCTCCTCCTGTAATCCCAGCACTTCGGGAGGCTGAGGCGGGTGGATCATGAGGTCAGGAGATCAAGGCCAACATGGTGAAACCCTGTCTCAACTAAAAATACAAAAATTAGCTGGGTGTGGTGGCGTGTGCCTGTAATCCCAGCTACTCGGGAGGCTGAGTTGCTTGAACTCAACAGGCAGATGTTGCAGTGAGCTGAGATCATGCCACTGCACTTTAGCCTGCAGCAGAGCGAGACTCTGTCTCAAAAACAAAGCAAAACAAAACAAAAAACAAGTTACATATTACCACCAAAAAATATATGGAAATATTATTACCACAGGTTACCACTAAGTAGTGTTATTTCAGGTTTTTCAATTTGTTCTCTGTTTCTTTATTTTTAAGTTACGTATAGTAAATATTATAATTAAATATATTTATAATTAAATATTATAATTAAAATATATTAAGTAAATTGACATAAAGTTTGCAACAGCTGAGATATTTATTGTTTTTGTCTTTATTTTCTTTTCTTGCTAGAGACAAGATCATAAGATCTATGGATATTGCCAGCAATATGCCCAGGTCAAATAGGAGACTGCGTGACCTAATATTTCCTGGCAGACATGAAGGCTCAGGATGGCTCTTGCCTACTTAAGTAGAAGCTTAATTCAGAAAACAGGTCTGTAGGAACTGTTTGTGTTATATTTATAAAAATTAATACTACCCAAATAGTAAGATATTGTAGTTTCCGAGAATCACGCTCTGCAGCAAGGACACCGGATTAATTATTGTTGATGAAAAACTGTGTTAGTGAGAGCAATGCTTAGAGACTCAAGACACAGCTTTCCCTACTCACATGCCTGATTAAAAAACTTGAAAAGCTTTATAGAGCAGTGGGCATCTACTTAGGGGCATTTTAATTTTGTTTGTGGATATTTCCTCCATCCTCTGTTTCTAGAACGGACTTCTGGCTTTCCTGATTTTTCTCTACTCTGTGTTCATGTCTCTCTGGAATGATAGTTCATTCCAGAGGAGAAAGTGAATGTGTTATCACGGCCAACTCTGAGATTGCAGGAGGGAAGCTACAAAAGCCACAGCAGCAGCTTAAACCTCACCAAAGAGGAAATACTGCCCTCCCCCAGAAGAAAAGGCAATTTTGTTTGTGAAATGTGACAAATGTGGTAATCCACTTTATTTATGATGGACTACATGTTAAAGTGTGGGGTGATGAAAAGAGCCAGCTTCTGTCCCCTGCCCGCCGCCTTCAAGCTGGTTTTGACCATCATGGTCATCCTTCAAATTATGAAATCGCTGCTGTAACTCTAGGGTTGTTTGCTCTGCTGCTGGCTTTGCTGTACACAAATCAACACTCCTACTGAGGCTCATCTTCCCCATCTCTATGCCCATTGCTCTAGTTACTGCTCACAATTTACGTAATGTGACAAATCACAAAACATTACCAGTACAACATGTATTTATAAAGGAGACAATACCACTGTTGTTTTCGGAGGAGATGACAGTATGTTTAGAGAACTGATGAAAAATAGAAGAGACAGAAAATGGTTATTCCAAAGCCTAAACTTTTTAAAAGCAATTATCAATAATAAGTTATATGAAAAGAAAGTGATTCACAGCACTGGTTCTTCTGTGAGCCAGATGGGTGTGGATTTCATTCAGAAGTAGCGCACAGTCCCCAGATTTGCACCTCACGTGAGCCTTGGATCCCTAAACCATTCTGTTTTTGTCCAGAGTTTCACAAGGTGGATTTTGAAAATGTTCCCACCAGCTCCGTATGGGAATCACAGTGGAAAATAAACATCATGCCATCTTCTCCATCATCCCCATCTCCTCCCAAGACATTTTCCCCGAAATGTTAACTGGGCTCTCTGCCTTCAGCATAGTCAATCTTTTATATTTTTACCTCGAAGTAGTTTCAGCTGCCTGGACCACATCACCATTTGAATAGTATGATGTTTTGGGTAAGGGCAGAGTAGTGGGGTTGAACAGTGATTTCTAAAAATGTAGGTCTATGTCCACTTCTCTAGAAACTCTGAATGTCACTTTATTTGGAAAAAAAAGATATTTGCAAATAAAAATAGCTAAGTTAAAGGTTTTCAGATAAGATTACCCTGGCTTATACAAGTGGTCTCTATATCCAATGACGTGCTATTTTAAGAGACACAGAGAGGAGAGACAGACAGGAGGAGGCAGTGTAAACCTGGAGGCAGAGATTGGGGCGGTGGGGCCCCAAGCCAAGGGATGCCACAGAAGTTGGAAGAGACAAGAACCAATCTCCCGTAGAGTCTCTGGGGGAAGCCTGGCCCTGCTGCCACCTTGAATTTGAACTGTTCTCTAGAATTATGAGTCAGTTTCTCTGGTTTTAAGGTGTCTAGTTTAGGATAGTTTGTCAAAGCTACTTCAAGAAACTCAGAGAAGCAGGTTCTAGAGTTGGCAAACCAGGGTTATAGTTCCAAACTTGATATGACCTTGGGCAAGTTGATAAACCTCCCTATAGTTGCATGTGTAATGTGGAGATGATAATAATAGTACAGTTATGAGCTGTTCCATCAATGACAAAGTGGTCCTAGGAGATTGTAACACTGTATGTTTATATACACAGATACCATATCCAGTCCAGTAACACCCTGTACAGGTTTGTAGCCTAGGAGCTATGCTAAATAGTATAGGTGTGTAGTAAGCTATACCGTGTAGCTTTGTGTGAGTACACAAAAGGATGTTCACCAAGGACAAAATCACCTTACAATGCATTTTTCAGAAAGTATCATTAAGTAATGCAAGCCTGTATGTTCCTCATATGGCTATTGTGAGATTTAAATAAGATGTCTATATATTACTACTATTGCATTTATATAATGAAAAGCCTGAGGAAAGGGTTTTGCCTGAATAAGGGAAGAGAGTCCTCTGAAGCTGTATTGGATCATCACCTCCTATCAGATAGAAACTATCTTCAGCATTTAAACAGTGGTTCTGTTTCAGTGTGTACCTAGCTCATTTTCAAATACCTGAGAGTCTGTTTTCCATAAGCACCTGGACAAAGCTTTGCAGGTGTCCTTGACATTTGGCCACAACTGGACCCACTGAGTGGATTAACCTGGTTTCACCCCCATCTCTTACATCCACATGCTCTTTAATGACACTGAGTATTTATCTGTCTTTGCCTTATTTTCTTCATTCATTCATAGCTTGCTCCTGAGCCTTAAGTTACTCTGATGTGTATTATACATCCTTTGTGTCTTCAATGGAATCTCGTTCATAGTAGGTTTGTGATAAACAATGGACTTAGTGAATGCCTCTCACAGGCCTGTAAGGAGGAATCAAGAAGCTGTGACATAGTCTGAGGAGGACCTCCAGAGAACGATTTGCTACTGACTGACTTCTCTCTTATCTTTTAGCATGTGTAGTTTTGCAAATACCATACACTTTGCTCTGAATGTCCCAACACCTGCTTCAGAGCTCAAGATTCAGACTCCAGCCTGAATGTCATTTCCTGAGAAAATCCCTCCCTGACCCCTGTACTGGTTAGGTCCACCTGCTAATCACATCCGCAAAAACCTCTGCTTCTCCTTCAAAACACTCGTCTCCTCTGTAATGATCGGTTGAACTTGTGTCTTTCTCAGAGGATCAGGGAAGTTTATTTCCATCTGTATTCCTGCATCTAGCTCATCTCCTGGTACCTATTTTCCATGTATTTAATAAATACCACTGCCTATGCCACCCTGCGATAAAATAATATTGTCACTTTCTCTTCTTTAGCTTTGGTCTGTTATTTTCTCACAAATATTTTATTTTCTATGCACATTGGTTTGTCAGGGAGTAAAATGTCTGACATGTACATTATACTTTTATTAAATTCAGATTATAGCCTAGGAATTTAATGGACTCAATGAAAAACAGCACTTTCAAAAATGAGCACTTTGAGTTCTCAGTTTTCCTCGTCAATACTTTGTAAGCCTACAGAGTGACATGAATTTCTATAGCAATGAGGATACAAGACCTTAATTTCCTGGACAAACCAACATGCAAGTAAATTATAGATATTTTTTTCCAGGAAAATTTCATAGAAAAAAGAGAAAATGGCCAGGTACAGTGGCTCACACCTGTAATCCCAGCACTTTGGGAGGTCAAGGCAGGCGTATCACTTGAATTCAAGAGTTCAAACCAGCCTGGGCAACATGGCGAAACCCTGTCTCTAGTAAAAATACAAACAATTAGCCAGATGTGATGGTGCAACCTGTGGTCCCAGCTGCTGGGGAGGCCGGGGTGGAAGGATCACTTGAGCCCAGGAGATGGCGGCTGCAGTGAGCTGAGACCACACCACTGTACTCTAGGCTGGGTGAGAGTGAGACTCCGTCTTAAAAAAAAAAAAAATTTAAAAAGGGAAAACATTAGGGATAAACTAAGTTATCAAATTTATTGCATGGGGATAAAGACCTAATTAAGAGAAGCCAATGAAATTATATTTTCTTCCAATACCTAACTGGGTATTAGAAGAATATTAACTGGTGTTTTCCATTCTATATTCTGCAGAGTGCCAGTCCTTGAGGTAATCCAGGAAAAGGAGCTTAAAGAGCTAATGTATTTAAGAAACACTACTATCTATGATCTCTTCTGGAAGTACAATATATATGACTGCATTAAATACTCTGCAGAATCCTACCACTGAGAAATTTTCAGCTTAGTTTAACCAGCAGTTCCTAAACTTGTTTAAACAAACAGTTCTCAAACTTATTTGACCACTAATCTTACTTTATTTAAAAACAATAACAACAACAAATTATACGTATTGATATCTTAATTTTATTTAAAAAAAAAAAAAAAAACAAGTCATACCCACTGACATCCTTAAAGCTCTTTGGAATACACTTTGCGAAATTGTCTAATAGAGCACTGATAACCGAGGTAAAACGTGAAATTACAGAAGGACAAAGGTATAACGATTTTATTATCATCTGTGAAGGGTTATCCCGAGTTGATTGTGTCCCTTAACTACTACTTAGTGTCAACATCTTACCTCTATAAAGCCAACTCTATTAAAAGAGGCATTTATTCCTTTTTTTTTTGACATGGAGTTTGGCTCTGTCACCTAGGCTGGGATGCCGTGGCATGGTCTTGGCTCACTGCAATTTCTGCCTCCTGGGTTCAAGCAATTTCTCCTGTCTCGGTCTCTGGAGTACCTGGGATTACAGGTGTGTGCCACCATGCCTGACTAATTTTTTTTTTTTTTTTTTTTTGAGACAGAGTTTCGCTCTTGTTACCCAGGCTGGAGTGCAATGGCACAATCTCGGCTCACCGCAACCTCCGCCTCCTGGGTTCAGGCAATTCTCTTGCCTCAGCCTCCTGAGTAACTGGGATTACAGGCACGCACCACCATGCCCAGCTACTTTTTTGTATTTTTTTAGTAGAGACGGGGTTTCACCATGTTGACCAGGATGGTCTCGATCTCTTGACCTTGTGATCCACCCGCCTCGGCCTCCCAAAGTGCTGGGATTACAGGCTTGAGCCACCGTGCCCAGCCTTAATTTTTACATTTTTAGTAGAGATGAGTTTTCACCATGTTGACCAGGCTGGTTTCGAATTCCTGACCTCAGGTGATCCGCCCACCTTGGCCTCCCACAGTGCTGGGATTACAGGTGTGCCGCCTTGCCCACCTCAGCATTTACTCTTTACAAAGGTGGATAAGAATATGGGGATTAGATGGTAATTTAACTAAATGATCACAGAGTAGGTTCACAGAATGAAGGACTGCCAGACTTTCCGAAAGCTTAGATTGCTTTGTCTTTAGTCACAATCAAAAGTTTTTCTATATGCCTTCCAAGCATTATACTTAATAATCAGTGGATGAATTAGTATCCAACATTGTTGAAGAATGTTCTCAACTCCATGGAATGACCACGTGGACCAAACCAGCAAAATTAAGAGAGGACACTTTGTAAACTACAAAGTACTTGACTAGGCACTTTGCCGCTGTATTCAGTGCAACCCTTTCAGAAACAGGATTGTTGGTAATATCCTTGAAATTGCCCCTTACTTCGTCTTGGAAGTTCTGGTTATTAGAGAGAAGAGACACAGAACAAGGCTCTGAAGTTTTATCTTGACAAATTGACTGCATGGCAGCTTGTTCACAGGAGCTGAGATTTCATCTGAATACTAATGCCGGCATTGTGTTGACTTTACCAGGTCAAGCTCAAACACTCCAGCTCACAGTTCACCCACCGTACAAATATTCTTCATTACTGCCATGTCTTCACATTTTAAAAGTCTGCCTTGCAAGAAATTACACACGTTTGAACGCTGTCAACAAATGAGATCTGACAAGCAAACATTTTGCAGCAATGGGTTTTGAAATCCGGACTTTGATCGCCTTCAGCTCCTGATGATATCGTAACACAGGTAAAAGTGTCCTTCCTTTTTGAAAAGTCGCAGGGAATCAATAAGGAATGGGAATTTTTAACAAGCTGCAGCACCTCAAAGCTAAAGCAATTAGTTCACGAAGCTTGACACGCCACCCTTTGAAGGTGAACTTTGGAAACCGAGAGGCAAGAGACCGGAAGAAAGTCTGTTTCACCTGCGAATTTCCCACAGGGTCTCGGAGCTTTGACACCTTGTTTGTTGCTCCCAAAAAATAGTCTAAATAAGCATTTTCACCAGCTGGCATTGAGGAAAACCCAGAGTCCTCTGAAGTACACAGAGCAAAGAAAGTCCCCTTAGGATGTATATGTGACTATATCCAAGGCAGTTACAATAAAATCAAAGTGGCATCATTTGTTACAGATTCAAGGTCTCTTAATACAGCCTACATTTAACAGTGGAAACGAAGGCCTGAGAATGAGGTCCTCAAGTAGAACAGCACAACAGAAAGATTCAACCTGAAAGTCAGAAGACGTGGATCTTAGTCCAAATTCTATTTGTTCTGGTTTTTGTTGGTGGTGGTGGTGGTGGGAGATTAACGTCTTCAGCTCTCGGTTTCCCTTCCTATAAAATAGAAAATTACATGCCCCGTCTGACCTACTTCACAAAGATATAACAACTATGGAAATTATACATGAGCATATTTTTTGATATTATCAGTCTTTTTATGTAAGCTATTCCAAAGATATTCAATAGCTATTTATTTTCAGGTTGTGTTTTTTTTTTTTTTTTTGTCTTCAACTTTAAAGTTCTGGGGTACATGTGCAGGATATGCACATTTATTACCCAGGTAAACATGTGCCATGGTGGTCTGCACAGATCAACCCATCACCTAGCTATTAAGCCCAGCATCCATTAGCTCTTCTTTCTGATGCTTTTCCTCCTTCCACCCTCCATCCTCTGACAGGCCCCAGTGTGTGTTTCCCCCCCAATATGTCCATGTGTTCTCATCATTCACTACCACATATAAGTAAGAACATGCGGTGTTTGGTTTTGTTCGTGGGTTAGTCTGCTGAGGATAATGGCTTTCAGCTCCATCCATGTCCTTATCTTATTCCTTTTTATGGCTGCATAGTATTCCATGGTGTATATATATATATATATATATATATATATATATATATATATAAAAAACATATTTTTTGTAATCCAGTCTATCATTGATGGACATTTGGGTTGATTCCATGTCTTTGCTATTGTGAATAATGCTGCAATGAACATACACATGCATGTATCTTTATAACAGAATGCTTTATATTTCCTTGGGTATATACCCAGCAATGGGATTGCC
The DNA here is from genome assembly GCF_048565385.1 of Saimiri boliviensis. Classification (NCBI taxonomy): domain Eukaryota; kingdom Metazoa; phylum Chordata; class Mammalia; order Primates; family Cebidae; genus Saimiri; species Saimiri boliviensis. Next base: position 75,001,601 of record NC_133464.1, on the reverse strand, counting down.
GGATCAAATGGTGTTTCTGCTTCTAGGTCTTTGAGGAACTGGCTGTGTGATCATATTTATAAAATGTAAATGACTGTCTTAGTTTGAATTCCCCTGGAAACAGATGCTGAGACAAGAATTTGAATGCAATAGTTCACTTGGGAAATAATTCCAGGAAACACCACTGGGGAGAGGGAAAAGAGGCAGCACTGGACAGAATATCAAATAAATTCTCACTGTATGCAGCTGACTTTCTCTGGGTGGGAACTCTGGGAAGCAGCACAGGATACATACCCCAGGGTTCTCTCACTGTTGGTCCTGCTGAGCTCATACACACCGACTCTCTTCAGCTATTGAGAAGGGTGTTCTGGGTAAGTGGAAGTAAATACTTGACACTTTACTACATGCAGAGACTGACTGGGTTCAGACAAAGTCAGAGGAAGCTGTTAGCCAAAGAGGTGTCAGTCCTGGGAGTTGGAAGGGGCTTGGTGTGCGCTTAAATGGCAACAGCCAAGTGGGTATGAGCCAAGCCTTGACCTCTCTGAGATAGAATCCAGGCTTTCTGGAACCTACTAAGATGATCTTTCCTTTTTTTTTTTTTTTTTTTTTAGTTAAAAAATACAATATAGAATAGAACGAGAAAATACAACAAATATAAATTATGCAAAATTAACAAAGTTGATATATTTGTTAAGTTTCTTTTAAATATATTTTAAGAAAAAAAAAAAAAAACCCTTCATGATCAGCTGAACTCTCCTTTCTGATCCTCCCAGTCCCCTTCTCCTTTTCTCACTTCAGAATTGGAATTGCTGTCATGAATTGGATGAAAATTGTTGCCTTTGAATTTTTATAAAAGTTTTCTCAAAAAAGTTTCTATAACCAACTTACACTGCTGTTCTGTTTGTTTTACAAATTAGTGGGCACAAAATAAATTGTGTGCATCATTCTGCATACTTGTAACTTACACTCAACATTATCTTTGAAATCTGTTCATGTGGAAACATCTGTCCTCAATTGTTCTACAGCAAGAGTCAGCAAACATTTTCTGTAAAGGGCCAGATCATAAATATTTTAGACTTTGTGAGCTACATAATCTCTGTCACAACTACTCAACTCTGCTATTATGGCACAAGAGCAGCAATAGGCTATAAGGTTAACAAAGAAGCATGTCTGTCTTCCAGTAAAACTTTATTGACAAAAAGTCAGTGGGCTGTGGTTCTGCTCTGTCGTATTTCATCACAAGAAAACACCATGTTGTATTTATCTATTTCTCAGCCATTTAGATCATTTCTAATATTTTGCAATTATAAATAATGATTCAAATAAACATTCTTATATATGTCTCCCTAAATAGTTATATAAGGATTTCTCTAGGCGTTTACTTAAAAAATAGCATTACTGGTCATAGGTGATGTGTATTTTCAACTTTTCCAGATTTTGTTAAATTACCCTTGTTGTATCAATTTACATTCCAACCAAGTATAGAATTCCCATTTCTTCATACTACTTGCAGAACTTCTTATTCTTCATTTTTGATACTGTACTATTCAGTCTGATGGCTGACTTAGTATTATCATTTTATTTTGCATTTCTCTGATTATTAGTGGGGAATATCTTCCTCCCACTGCACTTTTACTGGCCATTGGATTCTCTCTTCTGTGAATGCCTTGATTTGCTTTGTCCATGTTTTCTATTAGATTATTTTTCATTTCCCTATTGATACATAGAGTTCTTTGTTCATCTTGGGTATTAATTCTTGGTATATATGTTGAAAATATGGTATCTTTTTCAGTCTGCCACTCATCTTGTACGCTTGCAATGATGTCTTTTATCATACAATCATTTTAGATTTAGATGTAACCAACTTTTTCAATTTGTTTTATAAATTACGTTTTTGAGATGTTTTTCAAAATCCTCAACATAGTATAAAATATTCAAATCTTAGTTTACCTTTATTATAGTCCCTTCTTGGGGTCTATGTTTATCCACAGAGTCCAATGACAGTTCCTTCTTTACCTCTGGGCCCACAGCCTCCACTTCCAGCCCTGCGAAGGTGCTGAAATCCAGCTGTCCTCAGGGCATGTTCAGTCCTCAAAGACAGGCAACTCCATTTCTCCAAGATTTGAGTTCCTTTCTCATGTTTAGCACCTGAGGATTCCTCTTTCTTCCTTTTAAGTTTGACTATATGTTTTTTTGTTGTATTTTACCAAGTATTTTTATCTTTTGGGGTAAGAATTGGAGCTTTCCATTTCTGCTTGGGTCTACCAGATATTAGCAAGTCCCTGTCACAATCTGTTCATCTGTTCACATTGTGCTTCTCCAAATGGACACCAAACTCTGTACCTGCAAGATTCATAATAAAATTGGTGCCCTGGAAATGCAGCTGGCAATATTAGCTCTACCTACTACCACATTATGGACCATTAAGCCTAAATTTTGAACTTCTTGAGGGAAGGGACAATACATTATATATCATTTTATCTCTAGCATCTATCACAGTATATTAGATGCTAATATATCACATATATAATACAATAATATGACATTGTCATAGGTACTTGATAAATGTATACATAAAGAGTGCATGAAATAGAAAAATGTCAAGAGACTTTATGGGGTCTATCTTGCAGAAGGGCATAAGAATAGATACAATTTTTTCTAGACTATCTACTAAGAATAAATTTACTTAACATTGTTCATTTAGTACCTATTGTGAGTAAAATCCATCTCAGCGTTGAGGGATGATATAGAAAACAGCACAAATGATTTTGCTCTGCAAAAGCCATAAACCCCTTGCTTTCTCTTAAAAAAGCAAAGATAACACATAGGAAACATTGCAGAGGAGAGTGTGTATGTGAGTGTGTATGTATAGATACATAATAGACTATATTTGATGACAGAGTGTCAATTTTAGATCTTTCCTTGCTTCTCATGTGGACATTTATTGCTATAAATTTTCCTCTAGACACTGCTTTAAATGTGTCCCAGAGATTCTGGTACGTTGTGTCTTCATTCTCATTGGTTTTGAAGGACATCTTTATTTTTGCCTTCATTTCATTGTTTATCTCACCTGGATATTTCAATTAGTTTCTCTGTTTCCAGTCAGGCCTCCCCTTTAATCCACCTTTCTCTGTTAGCAAAGGAATTTTTCTAAAACATAAGCCATTTCTTAATAACATCCAGCAATAGAATATTTTAGAATAGTCATTTTTCTTAAGACATAAAATCATCATCCCATTGCTATATGTGGCATGTACCAAGACTCCACCACCTCTCTGTCATTTTTAGAAAATATTTTTTATTTCTATTTTTAAAACAACACATAATAATTATACATATTTATATAGTACATATGATGTTTTGATATATGCAGGGTGATAAGACCAGGGTAATCAGCATCTCCACCATCTGAAATATTTATTATTTCCTTGTTTTGGGAACATTCAATATCCTCTCTTCTAGCTATTTAAAAATACATAATATATTTGAAACATGTTCCTTCTGTCTGAGATCTCTTTCTACTCCCCTTTTTCATCATCTAGCCTTCCCTAACTGGCCCCATCTTGTTTATTATTTATTTATTTATTTATTTATTCTCTAGTATATCTTTTACCCAAGTAAAATATAACCCCTCATGTACTTATTTTAACTCTTCATTAGACTGTAAGTTCCTTGAGGGCAGGAATGTGTCTTATTTGACTTTATATTCCCAACATATAGTTCAGTTGCCTAATACATAGCCAACATTTAAAAATCTTTCCTAACTAGATAACACAAATAGGCACATTATTATATTTTAAAAAGAAGCACATCCCATGCTGTACAATTTATCACCTCAATTTATCTACTTCGGTGAGTCCTGATTTTCTTTTTTTTCTGTAGGGAACAATTTGTAACCAAACAGCTTTTATTTAGTTAGCCAATAATAATGAAAGGAAAAAATAAATGAATTCACCCTCTTACTAATAGAAAAGTTGATCATGTATATGATAGATGGTCATTAATAAAATTCCCTGCTCAATATTCTGAATTTTAATCAAATTGTGGAAGTGGAGGCAAGAGAAAAAGATGACTTTGTCCCATATATCAAAGCTATTCTCAAAAGAGGCCAATAAGCAGCAGCTATTTGGGAGTAGTGATGGACAGGAAGAGGTCAAAAGCTGAGAAAGAGATGATTTTTTTAAAAGTCAGAAGGCTTTAATTTTAATGGTCATTTTTTACTGACAAGACCACTGTGGTCTTTCTACTAGACTATGTGCTGCTTGTGATTGACAGAAGCAAAGAAGACATAGAGGGAGCGACCTGGCTAAAGAAAACTTAAAGAGTTGAAGGTGCTACTTAAAACTGGTTTTAAAGTTATTTAAGCTATTGAGGTTGAATATAGGTCAGTATTAATCATTGTTAATAATTTACTGACAAATGAAGGGCTATAAAAAGAACATATTTAGTATACTCATCCAAAAATATATCCAAAAGCATATGAAGTAGAATGCTTTATATGTTACTACAGGTGTCATATTTATTATAATTATTATTATAAATAAAAGGCTACCTTGAACATTACAGTCTATGAAGAAGAAAAGTAATCCATGAAAATATACAAATCACTTAAGTTATAAACACTTAGAAGAATAAATTGTACTAGGATATGTATGTGTGTATATATATATATATAAAATATATATTATGCATATATAATATATATTTCAAAGACTAAAGAGTATATATATATATATACACACACATATGGAGGTATATATTATGTGTATATATATATATATACGTTTATATGGAGATACATACACACACTATATATATATGTATATATTTTGTTTCTCTCTCTACATATAAATATATGCTTCAGTCTTTGAGGGTGTCTTATGATGAGCAAAAGCTCTTATTTTAATGACTTATTTAAAGGCAATTTCTACCTTTATAGTTAATGCTTTTTGTACTGTTTTAAAAAATCTTAGTGTATCCCAAGGTCATATTCTCTTATGTAGCCTTGCAAAAGCCTTTTCTTTCTTTTGTTTCCCTCTTGCTTTCTCTCTCTCTCTCTCTCTCTCTCTCTCTCTCTCTCTCTCGACAGAGTTTTGTTTTTGTTGCCCAGGCTGGAGTGTAATGGCCTGATTTCAGCTCATGGCAACCTCGGCCTCACAGGTTCAAGTGATTCTCCTGCCTCAGCCTTCTGAGTAGCTGGGATTACAGGCAAGCACTACCATGTCTGGCTAATTTTTTGTATTTTTAGTAGAGATGGGATTTTTCCACGTTGGTCAGGCTGGTCTCAAACTCCTGATCTCAAGTGATCCACCTGCCTTGGCCTCCCAAAGTGCTGGGATTACAGGTGTGAGCCACCACGCTCGGCCGTCTTTCTTAATTTGACTTCAATTCATCAAAAATTGCTTTTGCGAATGGTATGAAGTAGGTTCCTACACAGATATTTAACTGGCTCAGTACCATTTATTGGAAAGAACATTGTTTTCTTATAGTCCTGCAGGGGTCATTCTTGTAATAAACCAAATGTCTGTATGTGTGGGTCTATTTCTGGGCATTCTCTTCTGGCTTATTGTTTCATATTTTCATCTTTGCATCATCACTGTGCTGTCTTAATTACCGTAGCTTTAAAGATTTCTGGCAATGGAGGTGCTTCCACATGGTCTTCTTTATGATCATTTTGGCTAGCCAGATTTGATGTATATTTCTACCCTCAAACCATTCTGGGACATTTATTAGCATTACAATGAATCTGGGGACATATCTAAATATTGGAGACATATCTGATTAATTAAACAATTAATTAACATATCTGAATAGTGACTGTTAGTACTGAATACCTAAATAGGCGTATTGAATGATAGCAGGTTTTCTGCCTCTCTCCTCCTAGCTTTGACTCCTATTAGCAACAGAGAAATCTCAACGCTTATATTAACACAAAAGTTGTATTTTGTCCTTCCAATCCCCATTCTTTTTTCTTCATATCCTCCAGGTCCTTCTTGATTTCCACCTGTCTCCAGCAACCATGGTTTTCTTGCCCTTCCCCAACAGTTCAGGAATGCTTCCACCCCAGAGCCTGCGTGGACTCTTTTCTCTCCACTGACACCTTCTCTCCACACTTGCATAAGCTTTTCTCCCTCTTCAAGTTCTATTCAAGTTTTTAATTTCTTCGTTTTTATTCAAATATAACTCCTCTGACAAATTAGAAGGGAAAGGGAATTTCTTTCATTTGAAAATGAGTATCTGCTCAAAACCTTTAGTAAACATCATAGGTAATGGTGCAATAGTAAACACTTTCCATTTGAGATTGATATGAGACAAACATGTCTACTAACATCGTTTATTTCAGAATTGTATTAGAAGTTCTAATATAGGCAATAAGGCAAGCAAAGATATTAAATTTATAAGAATTGATAACAAAGAAATAAAAGTTATTACTCACAAATCACAAGATTGTGCCAGCAGAAAACCCAAAAATTCTACAGATAAACCATTAGAATTTAAATATTGTTTCCCAGCATCAACTTTATACATGTTGATAATATCAAATTATTTGTATTTCTATGATTCATCAGGAATAAGTTTGAATCATAAACAGGATACCATATATAGTAGCGAAAACTAATACAGAAATAAATTTAATGGCCAGAAGATCTCCACAGAGAAAATTATGAAACATTATTGAGATAAAGAATATCTAAATAGAGAAATACATCATTCTCTATTGGTCCAAATTTAATACATTTTAAAAGTGGAGAAGACAAACAAATGAAAGTAAAAATCTACAAGAACAAAAGTGGGTTTTGGAAACTTTAGTAACAATGATAAACCCCTAGCAAGATTAATCAAGGAAAAAACTAAGAGAGAAGACACAATTACCGATATCAAAAATGAAATAGAAGACTTCACCAGGGATCCCCTAGATATTAAAATGATAATAACAAAATATTATGAATTACTTTATGACAACAAATTAGACAACTTAAATGAAACTGACAAGTTTCTTTAAAAACAATTTACCAACTCCCACGAAATGGATACAGAAATAAATGAAAAGTCTATATATCCCCATATCTGTTAAAGACATTGAAATTTTAATTAAAATTGTCCCCAAAGAATGGCTTTAATGGTAAATTCTAAGGAACATTCAAGAAAGAAACAATGCCAACCTTATGCAGACTCTACTGATAATTAAAGAGACAGGAACAACATTTTCTTATTTGTCTGTAAGACTACCAAAGACATTTTTAAAAGAGAGACAAATATGTCTCATGAATAGAAATGCAAAAATCTTCACTTGTACCCCAAAACCTAAAATGCAATTTAAAAAAAAGAAAAAAAAAAAAGAAATGCAAAAATCCTTAGAAATATAAAGAATAATATCCAGGAAGATATTTTAAAAAGTATTTTGAATACAAATACAAATAGAATATTTAATAAATATTTCATACTATTTGAATGTATAATTGATTAAAATTTTTAAATAATTAGCATATTAAATTTAACAAATTGAATTATATTTAAAGTATTGAATATTAAAATTTATAATATATCTAAAATATTTAATAATAAATATAATGTATAACATAGTTTTAAATACCTGGAATACAGTATTGTAAGTGAAGTTTATCTCAGGAATATGTTTAACATTCAAGAACCAATAAACATAATTCACTGAACAACTAATAAAGGAAAACTTCATGTTATTATCTCAAGAGATATAGAAAAAAATGTGAAAACATTCAATTTCCATTCATGACACAAGAAAAAATAATCTCCAGCAATTTAATAATAGACGGAAAGATCCTTGATCTCATAAAGAATATCTACAGAAATCCTACAACTACAACTATACATAATGGTGAAATGGTTAACACTTTTACCCTAAAATCAGAAATGAGACAGGATTTCTGTCTCATCACTTCTATTCAAAATTGCCATGGAGGTCCTTGCTAATGAAGTAAGAAATAGAGTAAATAAATAGAAAAATAAATTATAGTATTACATTATTTATCATTGCATAAATTCATTATGTAGTATATATGTATATATGTTACATATATGCAGTATACACAAACACATATACATACACACATACTGTCTTTATTCAGAGGCAGGTAGTATTGCTAGAAAATCCTGAGAGATCTGCAAAATAAATATTAAGACTAATAAGTGAATACAACAAGATCACAGGAGACAAATTCTATCATATGAAAATATCAATTGAATTTCTATAATCTATTCATAAAAAATATAAATAAAATGTAAAAGCAGTATGTATAACAGCATAACAAATTTAGGGCTGTGAGGGAAAAAAATCACTAAATTTAATAACCGCAAGATTTCTACACTGAAAAACCACAAAACATTACTAAGAACCATTTAAGAAGACTGAAATAAATGGAAACATACTTGTGGGTTGAAAGACTCAGTTTTGTTAAAATATTAATTCTCTTCAAATTAGTTGAACAAATCAATACAATCCCAACCAAAATTTAATAAGCCTTTTAGAAATGATTGAAAAGCTGATTCTAAAATTTATATGAAAAGGCAAGTGAGCTAGAAAAGTCAGAGTTCTCGAAAAACAAGTATGAAATTGCAGGTCTTATGCTATTAGATTGCAAGACTTGGTATAAAGCCACAGTTATCAAGGCTGAGTGACAACAGTCTACAGAAATGAACTGACACATTTACGGTCAGTTAACTTTTCTAAAGGAAATTAAGTGGGGGATATAATTGGTTGTCTTTCAACAAATTAATCTATACATAGAAAGCAATTCTAATTAAAAGACAAATGAAATTTGATAAACTGATTCTAAAGTTTGCTTAGAAGGAAAATGGTCAAGAAAATTTAGGTAGTTAAAAGCAAATAGTAAGAATTTGTTTTATCAAATACTAAAAAACATTTTAAAACATTAATAATTGATACAGTTTGATTTATGTAGACTGAGAAAATCAATGAAAAATATCAGAGAATGTCTATAAAATTGTATTTTTTAAAATATCAGAACAATAAAGAGAAGATGGTTTCAGGACAAGTGACTCTTTATTTGGGGGAAAAAAAGTTTGATCCCTAAGCCATAGTATATATACAAATATATTCTATGAATGTTAAAAAAAAAAAGAAAAGAAACAGACACGTTCATAAAACATGTCTAATAAGCTGTTGTAAATAACAAAGTGTCCAAAAACTTACTATAAAATAAATATAAGTAGGCAGAAGAAATAGAAATAAAACTATAAACAAATGAAATAAGCTCATTCTCCTCCCCACAGAAGTTTCCATGGCCCCTGGGTTTGGTCCTAAATGATGATTAGGGATCTCCAAGTTGAACAAGATGAAATAGGGAGAGGTAAGCTATTCCAGGGACAGTAGCCAGGATAAGCAAATGAAGCCAACAATAGAAGTACATGGTGGTGCAAGGTGAATACAATTTAGGTAATTAGAGTTTATCCTTAGGCAGCTGGGAAACATGAAGTGTCTTATCAGGAGAAAGATATTTAAATTTGTAATATTAGCAAAGTTACTCCGACAGCAGTGGAATTCGAATTTGTGTATGAGGAGATGCAAATGTGGAGACTGTGTGTCTAGAGCAATAACGCAGGTGTGATAAAGTCCTGAATTATAGCAGCAATCAGTATTGTTGAGATTGAGAAAGGAAGGTTGCAGTTATTGAAACTCGGTGACTAAAAGTGCTGAGAGCTGAAGAGAAAGAGAGAGAGAGAGAGAGAGAGAGAGAGAGAGAGAGACTGGGGATTGCTCCCAGATTTTTCTGGGGGAGTGCCAATTGCTGAAACAGACGTTCCAGGAGAAGTAAGCTTGCTAGGTTGTGAGCGGTGATGATGGTTTAGATTTGGCCATATCTAGTCGGATGTGTGGAAACACAACTGATCACTCAGCATGAAGGCTTTTCACCTCTCATCTAGGAAAGCAAAATGAAGATGGTGATGAATTTGAAGTGACTCATCAATAACTTCAGTGATCTGGGGAGTAGTCCCATGACCATTATAGTGCATATGATACCTATTAAGTTAAAACCTTATGAAATTGTTAATATTGGGCCATTTTTGTTTTATAAGACAGTTTCACAGGGTTGATCACTTAGTTTGCTGGCTTTGGGAAGAAACTTATGAGGTATCTTCCTTAGATAGACAAAGGAAATAAGGATTATTTTCAAGTGTTGAAAATAGTATTTTAAGAGAAATAAAATGTGACTAAATGTATCATCAAAAAACATCTACCTTATGTTAGCTGATTTACAGATCTCACTCCCCAGTCTCTTGGTACATGTTAGTGGTACCCAATTAAGCCAGTAGAGAGCTTGGACCCAGGAGGCAGTAGGGATTTATCAGGACTTGACATCCAAGAACTCTGCTGGGGCAACTGGATCCTATTACCCTTATTTCTCCTGAAACACAGCAGTCACCACATTATGCAGCAACTCCTGGAAGTTTAAAGAAAAAGAAGCACCTGATCTAATAACCTCTCAAAATATAACCTCTCAAATTTACCTTTCATGTAATTTAAACTGAAGAATTTTCTTTGTTAGCTAAAAGGAGGAGCAAAACATTTTGGGGCTTTTCAAATAGAAAGAAAAAATACATGAAGAAATATTATTTTTCCTGGTGACTGATGCCAGGAACATTTTGTTTTGATAAGTTCAATTCTACCATCATTATATTAAGTCAAAATAGAGCTTTTGACTGAGTTATACATTTCTCCCCTAAGCTGCTCCTGCTCTCTGAAACTGAGATACTTTCAGATCAAAATTGTCTTTCAGATTTATACCTTCAGATCAAAATTGTCTTTCAGATTTATACCAACATCAGTATAAACTAAATGAAGAAAAATGAAAATATATTCATGCAGCTGTGTCTGCATATCACCTTTAATCTTCCGAGTACTTTAAAATATGTGCTTCTCAAAGAGGAAGAAAGAGAAAGAGAGAGAGAGATCTATTTTTGCTTTATGTGAATATAAAAGTAATTTGTTGCCATGGCGATATGTTTTTTCCATCCTGTATTTTCCAAACACAGCCTTTGCTTCAGGTTTCCGGCAAACAGTCACTCGCTGTTCTCCATTTACGGTGTCACGCTCCACTGACCACTGCAGGTCAAGCACAAGCTGGTCTACAAGATCAAACATCACATTTGACAGAAATTTTTATTATTTGGTGCTTGTATCAGTATAAGCCTCTTGACAGAGTCAGGGAGAGGGCATTTCAGATTCCTGAGACCCTTCCTTTGGCAACTGCTGAAGTTTAGTGTTCCAGTTTCCACGTCTTTCTTTGCAAAAGAATCACTGCTTATTTTAACCCCGTACAATCCAAACTGGTCAATATTCACCTAGTATTACATTCAGCAGTTAGCCAGTCTACAGAGATTGCCTATAGACATACACAAAAACCTATAGACTGTTTTGTCTACTGAAACGTTGCTACTAAATTTTAGTAGCTAACAATGTTTTAGCTGCTTTGTAAACAAACAAAAATCAGGGGTTTACTTGTTTTCTACTTAGGGAAGTTACAGCAGAAGAAATAAACAGAGCTTGAAGAATCAGTTCATAGGCCCCAAGAAATTAAATAAACAATTAAGGGAAATTGCCTAAAAAACACGGCAGATTAAGGAAGATGGGAAAAAATAGGTGTGATCAGAGAATATGTTAGTTCAGGTTCTGGAGATGTACTTTCTGTATGGTGGTGGTAGGAGGTAGGGAAGGCGGGGCAACAGGGGTGGAGAAGGGAACCAAGTAAGGTAGACAGCTAGCAGTAAACACAGGCCATTGTACAACAGGTGAGCGATTTTAGTTCTAATCTTAATTAAAACAACAAACCAACATTGTTGACCAAAGGCAAGGGTCACTTACAAGTTCATCTGTATAGTCTGTTCTTGGATAGAATGAAAGGTATGAATTCACAAAAATAGATTATTCATAAATAAGTTCAATATTTTTTGGACATGTACTTGGGAAAGCACTATGTTATAAACATAGAATCAACGGAATCAACATGAGATAATATGTCAACATGAAAATGTAGCTAATTATACAAAAGCCACATTAACTATTCAGAGAGGTTAGGCTTATCGCAATTTCAAAGCAAAGAATCAGAGACCACAATCAGGCTAGCTTTTGAACAGGCTGAATTTAGAGAGATGCAGAGAAGAGGGAAAAGGAACCCCTCTTCTCCTCTGAGTGCCCACCAGTGGATTTTACACACAAAGAAAGTAGTTGAATGGAATAGAGTTGAACTGGACATCATGTCTTAGAGTCAAGGTTGAAATAAGCTTCTTACCTTCTACTCTGAATCCTACTGGGCCTGCAAAACAGACTCAAAACTTCTGTGCCCGCTCAGCTGGAGGAAGGAGGCCCTCAGAATGCCTTACATAGTCATTTAGGGGCAGGAAAGGAAGAGGTTATTGCCTCTCAATAACAGGCTCGTGTGTGATAAGTGAAAAACAAAATATGCACCTTGTCTGGCTGTAGGCACCATCACCATGACCACCAATAAAATGGTTCAATGAATGACAATTGCTAACAGCATTCACCATCGTCATTTCCTCTGTGAGGAGCGTGAGCATCAGAGATGTTGTGAGCTTTACTATTGATGCTTTCCTAGGTAGAGAGCAGGGATCTGGGGTATTACCCTCCAAGAGTGGAGGCAGAAAAAAAGGAAGAGTAGCCGCTCTCTCTTCTCTCCCTACCCTCATTCCTGCCTAAAGCTAAGCTCTAAGGCAGGTTTTTCCCCTATGCCGCCTAGGTGGATCTTCATAATAACTGAATGATGAGGTGTAATTGGTTCCATGTCAGTCTCTGATTCTTTACCTTGAAACTGCAAAAGAACCACTTAGGAGCTGGAGTGAAGGGATTTACCCCAAATTAAATGAAGAGTAAGTGAGGACACCTAATATTTTAATTCATACTCATAACTCCAAAATCCATACTTTATATACATGTACACACCAGTGGGGTCCAGCTGAAGGCAGAAAACCTGTAGGAGGCAGTGAAGCTAATCTGCAAAGGCTCAAAGCAAGACTAAGGAACTTAAACTTGTCTGTCAGGCACTCGGAAGCATCTGAAGCATTTGTGAGCACAGGAATGACTCAGTACAGCACTTTAACTGATTTGGGGTAAAATTGAGACCATAATGCATATAATTGAATGAAAATAAGCCATGTTGGAATTAAAAGCTGTTAACAATAATTTCAAAATAGATTGGGAGATTGTGAATGATTCATCGTCGTATGGTTTGCTATTGCTCACTACAAACTATCCTTAAATTCACTGGCTTAAACCCACCATCATTTATGACTGTTTATGTATCAGCAGGGTGGCTGGGCTTGGCTGGGTGGTTTGGTTGCTGGGCAGCTCTGTTTCTCACTGCACATTTGTGGGCTGCATGGGATGGCTGTGCTTCATGTGCCTTTCACCTTCCTTGGATCAATGATTTAGACAAGAAATGTTCTTCTTATTGTGATGGGCATGGTCCCAGACAGCAAGCAGAAACTCACAGACCTTGGAAGGTCTGGACTTGCATATGGTTCCCTCATTGTCTCTTCCACCTCAGTTTACTGAACAACATAAATCACTTGGCCAGACTTGTTAAACTTGAAGGAGCATGGAAGTATCCTCCATCCTTTTCCTGGGAGGAATTGAAAAGTCACACATCAAAGGGCGTGACTATAAGGAGGGGTGAAGAATGGGGCTAAAAATAAAATCGTCCTCACGATCATGAATTACCATTGTATCAAGTACTGAGTGGTTCTGAATTTATAGGTCCTATTTGAGAGGTTATTTTCAGTTAAATCCAAAGATAATAATACAATGAGAAGAGTAAAATTTAATTGCCTGCCTCTGGGGCCTTAATTTCCTCATATATAAAACGAAAGGTGTGGACCAGGTAATCCCTATGGGCCCTTTGAACTTTATGATCCTAGGCTTCTAGACTTATACTGCTTTAAATAATAAATGTACAGACGTGGTCAAAAAAATTTCTGATTGAATATATAGTCTATAACAACTTAATGGAGGAATACTTAGAAAAACTGTATACTGGCCAGGCACGGTGGCTCATGCCTGTAATCCCAACACTTTGGGAAGTCAAGGCAGGTGGATCACGAGGTCAAGAGATCAAGACCTTCTTGGCCAACATGGTGAAACCCTGTCTCTACTAAAATTACAAAAATTGGCTGAGCATGGTGGAGCATGCCTATAGTCCCAGCTACTTGGGAGGCTGAGGCTGGAGAATCGCTTGAACCCAGGAGGCAGAGGTTGCAGTGAGCCAATGTCATGCCACTGTACTCCAGCCTGGTGACAGAGAAAGACTCCGTGCCCCCCCCCCCACCAAAAAAAAAAAAAAAAGAAAGAGAAAAACTGTATATGAAAATTTAGAGGAATTCCAATTATACTCTTCACAGGGCAATCACAACTAAGACTTTGGAGTCACCTGTTCCTAGTTGCATGCAGGAAAATATGGATGGAATATCATTACCGTGAAGCCCAATAGTTCAAAAGTTCTCTTTTAGCAACCATTTGTAGAATTTTTGAGCATTACTTGAAGTAGCAGAACATTGAGAAAATACATTTGTGCAATCTCAACGTGAAGCTTTTTATAGTCTGGAACCCCCTCCTTCTTCCCAAACCTCTCATTATTATTATGAGGTTAGAGACATTGTCTCACTCTGTTGCCCAGAGTGCAGTGTGGCTTGACCATAGCCCATTGCAGCCTCAAACTCCCAGGCTCAAATGATCCCCCCACCTCAGCCTCCTGAGTAGCTGGGACTATAGGCATGTACCACCACCCCTAGCTAGTTATCTGATTATTTGTAGAGGTGGGATCTCACTATGTTGCCCAGGATGGTCTCTAACTCCTGGGCTCAAGCAATCATCCTGCCTCAGCTTCCCAAAACATTGGGATTAAGGCATGGGCCACTGTGCCAGACCCCAAACGTTTCCCTGACAGCAAGGACCGCTACTCCTGGGGATTTTCTGACATGGGTGGAGACAGGGAAGTGATGGGAAGGAAGCCTAGTGCAGGGATCATGCGGGGAGCTTCTGCGGCCCGCGCACCATTGCTTCATCAGACTACACTGACGGGGTCATCGCATGAAATACCGTGTCCTTCAGCCGCCACCTCTCCTCACTGCAGCTGTGCAGCTCCTTCCATGTGCTCCTCTTGTTTCCTTCCATCATTCCTTAATTTCTATTTACTTTGTTGGAAATGTGACCTCTCAGTTGGAGTTTCTTGAGTGACTATCTTGCCCACATATGACCTTCTCTCATATGACCCACGTCCTTTAGTTTTCTGAGACTACCATGCCCTTTTAAGATTTAACTCAAACTGGTTTATGCCCTTTACGCATGTAAAGGGAACTCACGGTCATTTCTGTTGACTCTGGGGACTCATGGAAGCCCCAACCACTGCTGCATTCTTGCTGTCCCTTGAGCAGCTCTGCCAGGACATGCTCTCCCTTCACACCGTGTTGTCTTGCTGGCCAGACCCCACCTCCTCCTTGTCTCTTCTGAAGTTACACACACAGGTAGGTTGAGGTTTGGGTAAAATTTACGAACATGTTGGGAAGGCGGAGGGACCGACTGTACGTACCGCACTACAGATAATGTGACGGGAAATATTAGACAGCTCTGTCACGAACAGTCTTTTAGCCACATTCCCAAATGGGCCGGTCTCTAGACAATCCGTTTCAGTCCCTGCTGATCTTACAAAGCTCTCCTCTCCACTGCACCTTGGCTGCCTCTCAAAAACAACAAAACTCTCCCAGGCCTCACAGAACAATTCACTCCAGACCTTACCCCAAATTCAGTTCTAAGCTGACTCATCGCTTTGATACGTTATGCTGTATGTGCACTGTACCTTTTCTATGTTTAGATGCGCCTGTACTTACCATTGTGTTACAGTTGCCTGCAGTATTCAGTACAACATCCCGTGGTGCAGGTGTTAGCCTGGGAGCAGTGGGCTACGCCGAGCAGTCTAGGTGAGTAGGCGGCTCTCCACTCTAGGTCTGTGTAAGTACACGCTATGATATTTACACAATGATAAAATCACCCAACAAGGTATTTCTCAGAACATATTCTCGTCATTAAGTGATTTATGACTGTATAAACCAAGAGACTTTTGTTTTAGGTCTGCATACCTCAGCAGCACAAAACCTTGAAATGACAGTATTTTTCTAATCTGGGCTCAAATGCTTCGATAGGACTGTCGTCTTCGAATATGAATGCTGCCAATGCTACCTCTCACATCTTGTCATCCCCGCACCATTGTTCAAAGCAGGAGTAGATACAGTCTCTTTGCTTTTGTAGTTTTTTTTTTTTTTGAAAACATTTTTATTTCTGAGACAGATAAGTAAGATATCTCAGACAGACGAGTGAAGATCATTCTCAGTGGATAGAATAAGTTATCAGAGTCCATACTTAGAGGCCTACAACCATGCGTGTAGAGAGTGTTGTGGAAGAAGCCCAACTTCTGCTACATCCATGTAGGCAATTAAGGGAAGAAGAATCTGGAAAAGTATATAGGACCGGGCTAAAGAGGCTCGGATGACAGGCATTTGGACTTTCTTTTGTGAGTAGTGGAGAATCAATGATGATTTTTTGGTAGAATTTTTTGTCATCTTTATGAATTTGCTTTACGGAGAAATCTCATGAGTAGGATGAAGTTGATGAGTGTGGCCCAGAGGGAAAGGGAAGAAAGAAAAACCCATAGGAAAACTATTGCTGGAGTTTCTTTATATGCATTAACTGTGAATAATAAATACAGAATTTAAGCAGTTTCTTTTAACATCTTGGTTATTTGCTGAACATCCTTAAGGGACTGGAAGGCTATTTAACTTACTGTTTCAGTGAATTGAGGAATATCCTGTGGATTAAAAAAGTCATAGCTATTATTCTCATTGGTAACTTTCAACAAAAGTAATGAGAAATTTAAAAGTTAGAAATATCTTATTAACAATAGTTCACATATGATAATAAAAATTCTTTGGTAATTTCTGCAGAATATAAATGTGTTTGCAATGGAACCAAAACGCATATTCGAATGGGTTTATGCAGCAGTGACAGATGTAGCTATCCAGGCCCGCAAGGCAGCCTCAGCCAATATAAAGATTACAATTCACTTTCCATTAGAACCACCTCCCACCAAATATCACAGCCCCGAGGGTTCTGAATGGTGAAATTGGCTTCCAAAGAAGTGTAGTTCAGGCAATTCAATCTGTCACGTCCTTCCGTCTGGAAGTCAGACTCCAAATCTGCTGTGTGTGTGTGGTCTGCATTTTGGTAGAAAGGGAAAGGAGTGGGTCTTTTGGAGGCTCTTACTTTCTCCCTCACACTACTTTTCTGTATTGTTTTCATTTTTTTATATGCATCACTTGATTGATAATAAACAAATATCAAAACAAATAAAAGAAGTCATCTCAGGTTGCAGAGTTAACCTTATGGTTTAATAGTAAACTAACCAGGGGTTCTAAAACTGAGAGACTGAAAATGTAAGAGCTGTGTCATATTTGCGCTTTAATGTCGCCCAACTACTTGGAAGTGGAGGAAATCAGGGGTAGGGGCCTGGGGAAACTACCTCACACGGCTTCTGGAGCTTCTGTCTTTGCTCTTTGGTCTGTTGCATCTCTCTCAAAAGACTGCTGCTTAGAGGAATCCACATAAATAGTTTCACGCAATTAGCAGGAGATCTGACTTATAGCCACCTTGTTCCAAAATCTGCTTCAGCATCAAAGCGTGCTGGTGTAGTTCTCGTCTACACAGCAAGCCCTAGAAAACCAGAGGAAAGGGAGAGAGGTATATTTACTAATATGAAGGAAGGTATATTTACTGAGAACCATTTTTTTCCCCAGCCCTGTGATAGGTGCTTCCATTACGTTGACAAAGTAATACTCATTAACAGTCATTGTGTAGGTGAAGAAACTCAAATTCAGAGAGGTTGGGAGATTTATAAAAAATCACACAGTAATTGAAGTCATTTTTTTAGCATCCTTCTCTTTGTGTTCAAAATCCCTACTTCTTCCCATACAACACGCTACCCATGGGTTAAAGTACAATCCCTTTTGATTTATCCGAAGTGACTGACTGTGTATATCCCAGAAAAGAGAGAGCCAAGAGGTGGGCACTGTATCAGCGCCTCCCTTTTCTGCCAGTGCTCAACTTGGCACAATTATTCCTGGAGGCTGGGTTTCAGAATGTTAAAGCAGTCACCAAGTAGGGTTTTATTTATTCATTTTTAATGAATTGGTGCAATTACTCAGGCTGAGCCATAAGTAAACATCCTGCCAGAGACACGAAGGGAGGGAAGACTAATGACAATACATTCCTAGTTCCTTTAAAATTGTTTGATGTAATTCTGGTTGGCAGCCCAGGGAGGATGCTGTTCTCCTGTAGAGTTTTTATTATGACTGCTGTGAGTTGTTTACTCTCCTCTCTGACTTTGCATGCTCACTGCTCTCTAGATTCAGAAATAACTCCATTGCTGACTTTAAAGTGAGGAAGGTAACTACCGGGAAAATGCCGTATGAATTAATATAACTACATACGTTCTATATGTTCTATCAGCAAAACTGGAGCACTGAGTTGGTCATATGCAACTGAAAGAGGAGCAAATCCACGCAGTGGGTGGAGCCCCATCCAGATCTTAAGAGAAACGTGCCTTCCTCCTCACGATCTCCCAGCCCACACTCCGTGTTTCCTCCATGGCTGACTCTACCTTGGTTCCAGTGGCCAGGTCTCCACTGCCAGGGCCCAAAGCATTGTGCCAGTTACTGTACCGTGAGAGTCGAGATGAAAGTGCTTTTCTCCTAAACGACTTGGAAAATTGCCTCCATTTCCTTTTTCATTTTTTGCCAGACTAGGCCTAGCCTTTAGCTGAGCGGGTCCAGCCCAGCTAGCCCATTGCTGAATGGCTCCTGCAGGGCCTTTGCTAAAACGCCATTGTGAAGTCACTGCAGCCTGTTTCAGCTGCCAGAATACTATTGCTTTGAGCTTTGATAGCTTCTTTCCTCTGAACTGCCTGAGCTACCTGTCAAATTTCAAACGGATTCGATATGCAAAAGAGAAAATGGAGAGTACCATGCGAAAATGAGGTGTTCCCCTATTTATCAACTTGGATATGCTCAGGCCAGAAGTACAGATGTGTTTTTAATGTTATACATTTAATGAAGAGGGTGCTTGATCCTCTTAAATGACTGTCCTTGAAAAGAGAGCTTACTAAGCTTTCAGGTAAGACACTACTGAAGCTATTGAAATTGACCTGATTGTTCTATATGCCAATGTCAAAAGATTCAACACAGGGACAATGTACATCAGGAGCCTACATTCTGTTTTTGTTCTCTCACCAGATTCTCAAAATAATCCCATGGTCAAGCATTCCCCCCTCCTTTTTATAGATGCCTGTCTCTGGATCATAATCCCCACAGAAGCCAAGAGGGTGCAATAAATTCACTGCTGTATTGATGGGGGCAAACATAGGTCTTGCTTATCGTAGGAACTTCACGAATATTTGTTGAATTCACTCTGGCTTCAGTGGATGTTTAACTGTTGAACTGAATAACCTGAAGAAACTGAAGATCAGAAAAATGTGACATACTTAGGTCTCAAAGTTATTAGATGGTGGGTCAGAATTCAAGACCAGAACAGTGAAGATCGCTTCCTGTAGACCAAGTCTTCTGTTCTCAGCACTTCTGCAAGTGGGCACCATTACTGACAGATTTCCAAGCCTGTGTGCTTGTTCTGCTAGGGCACACTGTCTCTCGACTCACAAGTCTGAGTCTTCCCAGTACTGAGGCGGCAGCCTTTCTCATGGGAGGCAGAAACGGCAACTCAGCGATGCTCAGGCGGGGAGTGGCTGATTGATTTTTGGCAGGAGAGAGGCTGGCGTTGATCATTCATCCTCTGTGAATGAGAGATAGGTGGACACTTGTGTTTGCTCTTCTCTGCCTTAAAAAGATGTGACAACTCTGAGTACTCAGGGAGTTAGTTTGTGATGGGGTAGGGCCTTTTCTGGAATTAGCTAAAAATTTTCTCTTGTCAAAGAAACAGTTTTCTTAAATCCCCAGTGAAACAAGAGCTGAGCTGTGCATTTGTCTGGGAATTTGATAAGAGGATGAGACAGGCTAGCCAGGGGGAAAGACAACCAAGGAGGGAAAGCTGCAGGGATTTTGGCTCATGACAAAATTTGCTAAGGGACACAAATGCCTAAAACAAACAGGTTCCAGAGCAAGAGAATAATCAAGAATGAGGAGGAATGTGCAAGAAGGGGTAGTGGCTGCAGCATAAATATTAGTCAGCCGAGTTTTCTAATACAAATCAGATCTTCCCATGATTTTCAGTTTTAGGACCTAAATTATCCAAGTCAGTACAGATAACACTGTAAATGTTTAACTCTTCTAATCAATTCTTTTTACCTAAAAATGTATAATTAAAGGAAGAAATAGAGCAAGTCTGTTACTTTCTTCTCTCCAGCATTTTGCCTCTGATCACTGGACCAGCAGTTAAAAGACTCATGCATTAGTATGGAATATTCTTTTGTTTACGAGCTGAGTCAACTTGGAAAATCCTTTTGGTCTCTGAACCTCAGGTCCTGCACCTGAGACAGTAGTGTAGTCCGTTTCTCTAGGTTTTTAGCTTGCCTCGAAGCACTAAACACCTGTATGACCTCAGACATGTTTCTTAGCCTCTCTGAGCCTCAGTTTCTGTGTTTCTAAAAGGAAAATGACACTAGTGCTTACCTCTTGTGCAGCAGGGCATGGCACAATCAATGTGTTCTGTGGACACAATTGTGAGGCACGTTGCGGAGATTGCTCTGTCTCACAGTTCTTGCCAGTATATATTTAAAGGATGCACTTCGAAAACTTCACATGTACTTGTAGGTGTGTCTCTGTGACTAGGTAAATGAGAACCACTCCTATCATTATCCAATGATTTTGTATTTCTTGTCTACTTGCTCATTTATCTCAAATTGCTTGAAGATGCTATTTCTCCCTAAAGAAATAAGACCCTGATGTTAGGGTCTCTGTGTAGAATTTCTTTTGTGTTCTTTAACATCACTCAATACTGTTTATGTCATTTGACTGTTTTCAAAGCCCTTTCAGAGACATCTCAATCATTCCACACTGCAATCCTGAATGGTGCATGTTGCTGTAATTCTTCCTTCACAGATGAGAGAACTGGGGCTCGAGGAGGTAATTTATTTAGCATCCCTGCGGGGCAGCAGCAAGCATGTAAGAGGAGGCATATCTGTGTTATAAACCAGATTTTTCAATTCCCAGGTACGGGTTCTACCCTCCTTTAAAAGGCTGTCTCTTGTAAGTGTTTCCTGGTCCTTTGTGCCATCAGTCTGGACTCTGTAAGGGGCTGGGCTGTTCTAAGGCAGTTTCTTTAGCAAGGCAGGAGTGAAGAAACACCAACTGACTACTCTGGGGAGCCTGCTGTGTTCTCCAGCTCCTTGCTGCCTCTATTTCCCCTAGCTCTGTGCAGATTCACAGTGCTCACCCCCCATGTGGCTCTGAGCATGGCCACATGGGACTGCACAGTGAATGCCATGACTCAGAGCAGCAACTCAAGACAAGCTATTTTTAAAGTTCCCACTTTGCTGAATTATTGCAAGCATTGTGCCACCATCTATGCTGTGTGGGGTTGCCCTCCGAGGGCAGAAGACCAGCAGCTAATCAGCTGTCTCTTGCCCCTAGGAGAGCTTTGAGAAACCTCCCATTGCAGCTAAAGAGGAACCCACACACCAAAAGCTCGGCCTCTCTCTCCGTTTCTCACTTTGTATTCCCATCCAGGTGCGCTCCGCTCCACCGAGGCGAGGGGTCACAATACTCTCCACAGTCTCTCAAATCACTCCACAGTAATACTCTTTGTAGAGCCTATTATTGTCAGTAGAAAACAATTTTGAAGCTTGTATGTGATTAGGGCAGATGGCCAGCTGGAGGCATCTGAAGAAAATATCTTTTTACACTTCCTTTTATTGAATTTGGAGAATTCGTGGTTTAATGCAGAGTTTTGCACTGCATTTCAATACAGCAAAACTTGGAAGAAAATGTCTTTTAAAGCTACAGATGGATCTTGGTAATGCTTTGATTAAATAGTTATTAGGCAGCAAACCGTTTCCCTGCACTCATCACAGGCCCTTCTCTAACCACGGTAATTCTCAACTTTGATTTCATTATTTTATGAAGGAAGACAGAAGAAAAGTGAAATACAATTTAACAAGTTCTTCACTCATCGAGTGTGCCAAAAAAGAAAACAAGAGGACAAAAAAAAAAAAGAAAAAAGAAAAAAAAAAGAAAATGGCATTCTGTCAAGCTTTCTAGGCATGAGATATTTTTTGTATCTAAAATCACTGGTTATACAATTAATGAATTGGTTTCTGATAAAAATGTAGTCAATCCTCAACGATTCTTTCTCTTAATCCCTAAACCACTCATGCATTCTGTGCATACGGCAATGAATCAGGAACTTCCCAGTGATAATACATTGCTTCTGCTCTTCTGTCATGAGAGGAGATTTAATAGTGTATTTTTAGATCACTTTTATCATGTCTATGAGTATAATAACTCTCTTTTTTTTTCTGGAAACTTAATTACACACGTCTGAAGGGCAGAGATCATGGGTTAAGTTTCTTCTGTAGTCTCCATGCTTTGAATGCAGCAGGAAAGGAGCTCACGTTTGGGAG
The DNA here is from genome assembly GCF_048565385.1 of Saimiri boliviensis. Taxonomy (NCBI): domain Eukaryota; kingdom Metazoa; phylum Chordata; class Mammalia; order Primates; family Cebidae; genus Saimiri; species Saimiri boliviensis. Next base: position 74,978,937 of record NC_133464.1, on the reverse strand, counting down.
GTGGGAGACAGGCAGAGGCTTTTAGTGCCCAAATGCTGTAATATACCAAATACGTGGCTCATATTCAAAGACAGGTTTTTGGTCCTCTAACCTGTGAGATGAGCATTACCAAAAACAGAGTGAGAAAAAAAATCTATAGAGAAAGAGGGTCTATATGGGGTACCCAGAAGCTGTTGGTCTAGATAATATTTCTTCCCATCTGTAGCCATGACGGCCAGCTACTTCTGTTTCTGCTGCCAGCTTCTCCTTAGCACTCAGCTAGAACTCATTTCCCGGTTTTTTATAAGGTTGGTGTGGTCCCGTGACTGAATTACAGCTATTGGAATGTGCGCAGAAGTCGTGTTTGTCGTATCCAGGCCTGGCATAAACCTCTTCCACCCATGTTCTTCGGTACTCTTTTTCCATTTTGGTTAGCTGTGGAAGACAGGCAACAGAGAAGGCAGCGTCATGACCAGCTTGATGCCCCGAGGGAGCAGAGAGCCCTGGCAAGCTAAACCGCCAGGAGTACTCTGACTTGTCACATAAATGAGAAGTTCTGGCTGGGAGAGGTGGCTCACTGATGTAATCCCAGCACTTTGGGAGGCCGAGGCCAGTGGATCACTTGAGGTCAGGAGTTTGAGACCAGCCTGGCCAACATGATGAAACCCTGTCTCTACTAAAAATACAAAAAATTAGCTGGGCGTGGTGGTGTGTGCCTGTAATCCCAGCTACTCAGGAGGCTGAGGCAGGAGAATTGCCTGAACCCAGGAGGCGGAGGTTGCGGTGAGCCAAGATCGCGCCATTGCACTCCAGCCTGGGCAACAAGAGCGAAACTCCGTCTCAAAAAAAAAAAAAAGAAAAGTAATATGGGGCCCAGATGAATATGTGAGCTATCTGTGAATCTTCTAGGGAAAAGGAAGGGGACTTGAGAGTCCTTAGTGCCAATGATATCCCCGTGTGTATATGTGTCAGTGTGACAGTGCGTGTATGTGGGCACTCAAAACCTTAGAGTTTTTCCTTAATTGTTCTTACCACTGCCTTTGTTACTAGCTCTCTTTGGTGGTTTACCCAAGCAGACATGCCTGAGGGATGCAAGGGTCGCATATTAACTACATCCTGTAAAAGCAGAAGATAGATCTCAAGGGAGTATGTGTAATTAATATTTTTTTGGTTTTGGAAGATGTGAACTTTATATCAACCAAGAGTTATTTAGCTGATACGCTTCTGTTTTACAAAAATGTCTGAAGTTTTCTGTTCTCTCACTTTGTGCTTTTAACCTAGAGAAAATTATAGTTTTCATCTAAGGCAAAAAATAATGATTCACTGTCCTGCCTAGGTTTATTTGGCTAGTTATGAGAGCTGGAGGCAATTTGAGATGTTCATTTTTATCACTGTACATAAAAATCTGATTAACAAGTACTCTTCAGTGATCTTATTGTCTTTCAGAAGCACCTCTGCTTTCTTATATTTTAAATTGCTCTTTAATTTTTAAAGGACCCTGTCTTTCTTGGGGATGCTTTAAAGATGTTCGCTGGTCCATTTATTGATGGAACATTCACAGGATGTAATTTTTTTCTTCTTATTCTGATTGTTTAAATAAATAAGTGAACTTTTTTTATGTGCATGGCTTTGTTAATCCTAAAATTGATTGCCTAATTCGAAAGTTACAAATGAGGCTCGGAGAGTGTTTTTTCTTTTTCTTTTCTTTTTTTACTTGGGTCAAATCTTAGAAATTAATTAAATATCTGGTAGATCTGGCAACACTATAGTCACATTTCCGCCAGCAGTCACTGGCAGGACCTGAGTCGGGGCTGTTCTCTTTAGATGGCTCATGGACTTCTCTGCCAGAGTGCCTAGCACTTGTCCACTGTACACAGACCCACTAAGTGGTTTCCTTTATGTATATTTGCCTGGTTTGTGTACAGATTTTAGTTTGCATTCATGGGGTTTGCCTGTTAAACTGCGAATCTCTGTTTGTATTTATAAGTGCATATAGTTGAGAAATCAATTAGTATAAATACGTATATCTGAAGGTGATTTTAACCCATTAGCCATATATTGTAGGTAGTTCAGCACCACAAAAGAAAGAAAGCTCTATGCCATTCTAATTTATAAAAGTACAGGTAAAAATTCAAAAGAAAATATTAACAATGTATTAAATACCAAGAAGTGTTTTGTCAAGGCAAGAAACATTAACATGAGAAATGTGTCATTGTAATTCAGTACATTAACAAATCAAAAGAGCACAAAAAAATCATTCAATAGTTGCTAAAAAGGAATGCCTAGCCATGATTTCACATGACAGAAAACAACCTTTTTCCAAAGTAGTATAGAAGAAAATTTCTTTCATATTATAAAAAGTATCTACCAGAACTCCAGAACTGATATCAAACTTCATGGTGAAAAGCTAGGTGTGCTCTCATTAGGTTAAAAAACAAGTAAAGAAAGTCTATTATGCCTATTATCATCGACAACATTCAGTGTTATGTAGGAATTTCTAGCTAGTGCAAAGAGATGAAAAAATGAATAAATACATACAAATAATGGCAAGAAAACTAATTGAAAAAGGTGTTTATGTTTAGCAAGGTGGCCAGATAGAAGATTAATTTAAAACATCACTGTTTTTTGAAATGGAGTCTTGCTCTGTCTCATAGGCTGGAGTGCAGTGGCAGGATCTCGGCTCTCTGCAACCTCCACCTCCTGGGTTCAAGCGATTCTCTTGCCTCAGCCTTTTGAGTAGCTGGGATTACAGGTTAGTGCCACCATGCCTGGCTAATTCTTTGTATTTTTAGTAGAGATGGGGTTTCACTGTGTTAGCCAGAATGGTCTTGATCTCCTGACCTCGTGATCCACCCGCCTCGGCCTCCCAAAGTGCTGGGATTATAGGCATGAGCCACTGCGCCCAGCCAAACATCACTAGTTTTAACATCACTAGTTTCTATGGGGACAATAATTAATTACATGACCAATAAAAAGAATCTCATTTATACTAGTAATAAAATTTTATAACTTTAGAAATCTAAAAATATGGAAATATTTTAAGGAAAAAACTTAGAACTGTCTACCAACATTAGAGGTATATGTATTTATTTTTTATTGCTCTATAACAAGTTATCATGAATAATGTGGCTCAAAACATCACTCAATTTTTATTTCACAGTTCAGTAGGTCAGAAGTCAGGGCATGGTGTAAATGGATTGTCTGCCTTGGGTTTCACAGGGCTAACATCTAGATATTGGCTTGGCTGTTTTCTCCTCTGTAGCTCTGGATTCTCTTCCAAGCACATTCAGATGATTCTCAAAATTCATATTCTTGTGGTGGTTCTTTGTCTTCTTCTTCTCTCTTTTTTTTTTTTTTTTTGAGACAGAGTCTTGTTCTGTTACCCAGATTAGAGTGCAGTGGTGGTGCAATCTCAGCTCACTACAACCTCTGCCTCCAAGTTTCAAGTGATTCTCTTGCCTTAGCCTCCTGAGTAACTGGGATTACAGCCATGTGCCATCACACCCAGCTAATTTGTTTATTTTTAGTAGAGATGGGATTTCATCATGTTGACCAGTCTGGTCTCAAATTCCTGACCTCAGGTGATCAGCCCGCCTTGGCCTCCCAAAGTGCTGGGATTACAGCATGAACCACCGAGCCCAGCTGCTTCTTTGTCTTCTTGATAGTTATAAGCTCAGAGACTACTCAGCTCCTAGAGGCTGCCCTCAGTTCCTTGACATGTGACTTCCTTCTGCTCACAATGGCAATTTATTTCTTCAAGGCCTGCAGAAGAGTTGTCTGCTGCTGCTTCTTGTCTCTTTTAAGGACTCACCTGATTAGATCAGTCCCACTCCCAAATAATCACAGAGCTTCTAACACTTGAAATTTCTTGAGTGGTAAGAATATTTTATTTATTTATTTATTGAGACAGGATCTCACTTTGTCACCCAGGCTGGAGTGCACTGGTGTGATTACAGCTCATTGCAACCTAGACCCCCAGGCTCAAATGAATCTCTCATCTCAGTCTCTTGAGTAGCTGATACTGTAAGCATGCACCACCATGCCTGGCTAATTTCTTTTTGATTCATTTTATAGATGGAGTCTTACCATGTTGCCCAGGCTGCTCTCAAACTCTTGGGCTCAAGTGATCACTCCACCTTGACCTCCCAAAGTGCTGGTATTACAGGAACGAGTCACCATGCAAGCAAGAATATTTTTTTGTATGTTAAGTAGATTACTCATGATGGAGGCCTTACCCTCAGATTAGGGATTTTTGCCTTTTGTATATCCTTACATACTATTTAATTTTTTTTTCTCTTTATCATATGCAGCTATGACCTCAAATAAAATAAAGAAAAATTAAGGCTTTCTTGTTGTTGACTTTCACAATGAGAAAAACTGAAGTTCTAAGTGGCTCACCAGAAAAACCAGCCATGTGATTAGAGGATTAAAACTTTCAGCCCTACCCTCGACTTCTAGGAAGAGGAGGAGGGATAGAGATTGAGTTTAACCATCAATGGCCAGTGATTGGATCATAATGCTTGCATAATGAAACCTTCATAGAAACTCTTGAACAATGAGATCTGGGGAACTTCCAAATTGATGAATACATCCAGGTGCTGGGAAGTGGGGTGCCCAAAGAGGGCATGGAAGCTCCACTCCTCACCTCATACATTACCCTTTCTATCTCTTCCACTGGCTGTTTTTGATTTGTATCCTTTAAAATAAAAGGTTGATTGTAAGTATAGTGTTTTTCTGAATTCTGTAAGTCATTCTAATGAATTATCTAACCTGAGAGGGGGTCCCAGAAACACCTAATTTTTATTTTACTGATTTTTTAATATGCCACAACCATATTTTTTCTGTGACCAATTTTCGTTTTCTTTAAGAAAATTATGAAGTTGTTTATTCTCTTGATTTAAAATACCACCAACAAATATCAAATTTATAACCATGCATTGGTCTGATTTTGGACTATCAGATTCACCAATTTATTTATCAACTTCTCCACTTAAAACTAATAGATTACTATGACTTTTTAATATGTTGATATGTGATGACAAGTTCTTCCTCTTTTTCAAAATTTTGATTATATTTATATATATTTAGTCTTCCCAATAGGATTTAGAATCAGCTCGACAATTTCCATGAAGAATCTATTGGAATTTGGATTTGGAATGCATTGAATTTATGGATTATTTTAGAGGGAATAGATATCTTTTATTTAATCTTGGTGAAGAGGTATAATGTTTTAAACAGAATTCTAAGGTGGCCCCAAGAGTCCTGCCTCATATTGTACATGCCCTATGTAACTCTATTCTTTGAATACTGGCAAGGTTTGTGCATATGATCAGATTTTACTCCGGTGATTATGTTACCATATGTGGCAATAGGGATTTTGCAGATGTGGCTAAGGTTCTTGATCAGTTGATCATGAGTTAATAGAAAGAGTGTCTGGGATTCCCATTTGCAGTTGACATCTGGAGTGGGGCAGTCTGTGAGACTGATCCCTTAACCTATAGGATCATTTCTATCTCTGTGTAGTGAGCATCAGAATTAAATTGAATTATAGGATACCCAGTTAGTGTTGGAGAATTGGTTGTTATTGAAAAGATAAAAAAATTATTATAAAAAATGATGAAAAGTCTTCTAGAGGGAAAAATGTTAAATTGGCATATGTGAAAAATTGTGCAAAATTAATATTGGCATGCAAAAATTTAAAAATTAGTAGCCAAAATAGCTACCATCAAAAAAGCTACATCAGAGTGTCAGAACCAAAATATTATCTACACATGTTTTTAGTCATTATAGTCTTCATCGAGTGTCATTGGCATGCACAGAGTATAGCACTATTCTAATTTCGAGAGATACAGTCTCAGAAACTTATTTATTTGGTGAAAGAAACAACCACCCACATGAAAGATGACTGATACCTACTTAAAAAAAATGTCAGGACTCATTAGCATATAAAAGCTGAAGAGAGTAAAATGTAAAGAAGAAATTGAGTCATTAGAACTAGGACAATTTTATTTTTAATTAAAATCCTATAATATTCTGCAAATGCCTGGAATTAAAAAAAAGGACATATGCATGTATCCATATATGCACATATGTGTACAAATATATACAGCAAGGAATCACTCTGCAAGGACTTATAAGATACTGGATTAGGGAGAGTGGGAAATGGTTGAAGTAGAATTCAGATGGGTAAGAGAGACGTGTTTTCCCATTTTGTGTATCCTTATGTGCTATTTGAATATTTTTCACTTTATCACATGCAGGTGTTAAGACTACATAAAGTAAAGAAAAATTAAAGCCGTATTGTTACTGGTATTTCACAAATGAGAAAACGGAAGTTCTAAGTACTTTAGTATTTAATTATGAAAGCAAGTGAAATAAATCTTTCAGAGTTCTTTGTAGACTTAGCTTTCAGGTATCTAAATCATAAATCACTTATATTAAAGATCTGTATCAGCAAGGAAAAAACATATTTTTAGATAACCAACAGCAACACCAAAAACAGTTATGAGGTTCTGATGTCTTCATAGGACATTAGGAGAGCTTAACATTCATAAAGATATCTACTATTGATAGGTACAGGGAGGAGAGAAATTCTAGGCAGAAAAGGGTGGAGGAGAGAAATTCTAGGCAGAAATTCTAGGCAAAAAGCCCAAAACCCATGGCCCAAAGTGAGAACTTATCTTCCTGTTTTCCCACTCAAATGTTGCCTTTTCATAAATTACCCATGATCCACCCTGCCTCGCATGCTGTGCATATAAAGAGCCCAGACTCAGCTGGCAGAGGGGAGAAGCAGCTGGACATCAGGGCCTATGGCTGGACACTGGAGAGAAGTGGGCTGACTTCAGAGTTACAGCTTGATGGCATAACTTTGGAGAAGAATCAGCTGAAGATGACCAGACTTCAGGGGAAGATTACCTACCCACTTCATCCTCTTTTCAGCTCCCCTTCCCACTAAGAGCCACTTTCACTGGCCATAAAATCTCCACATTTATCATCCTTCAATGTGGTCATGTGATCTCATTTTTCCCTGATGCTGGACAAAACCTGGGAGCCATGAGCGTAGAGGGCTGTCACACTGGACCTTTGCCTTTGCTGGCAGAGGGCAGCTGCCTAAAGACAAAGGGCTCACTGAGCTGTTATCACATAAGCTGTCCACAGACAGCAGAGGTGAAAGAGCACTGTAACATTCCCTCTGGGGCTTCAGGAGTTGCAGGCACCTGCCTGGACATTACTGCAGGGCATGCATGGAGTTTGCTCCTGCTGGTGCCAGAAAGAGCTCACGCCAGCTTCTGCACCCTCTCACCTGTGCATTCCCTCCTGTGAGGGGTGGAATGTAGTGAGTCTGAGTCAATGGAGTTTGATCCCATGGGCGCTGAAATGGCCAGCCGGTTCCTGTGCTCGTGCACCCCGGTTCCCACCTTATTCGCTTGCACACATTCCCTCCCACAAGGATGGATAGTGTCGAGCTGAGTAAATGAAGCACCCCTGTCGCGAGTCTTATAAGGTCAGGAAAATATCCTGCTTCAGTATGGGAAAGATGAATACATCAGTAAATATACATACAGAATATTTACTGTTCTTGCTGAATAGTCCAACTTTTGATCCAGTGCATGGAGTCCTAAGGAGATAGATCTGGTAATTTCCACAGAGCACCTTGTAAGTTTTTTACCTTTGGGGTCTCACCTGGCTTTTGTATGGACAAGTGACAGGTGTACATACTACTCTTGAACTTGTTTTTCCTCTTTCTGTAAGATGAAAAAGAATGTCACATGCCAGAGAAAAGGACACTATTTTCTTTACATTAGGCCAAAAATATTTATGTTGATATCTCTATTTTTTTATGATAAAAGCTGAGTAAAAGCAAAAGTAGCTATATTAATTAAGCTATGCGGCAGGTGAACCAGAAAGTGTGTTGGTGGCACATTTCCATCCCTAGAGTATTTCTTGACAGATACAAACCTATAAAAGGACTGATTTGCAATGGAAACACCAACACAGCTTTCAAAATAGCAGTACAAATGACACCATAAAATTGCTACTACATGACATGTTTTCTTCTCATAAGATTTGAAGGATTCGAATAAAAAACAACCCAATTTCCTGTCTTCACTTGAAGCACGGAAGAAATTCCCACCAGGGCTTAAAATTCAGAAACCAAATGAGCTGCCACTGGTGATTAAAGAACAACAATTATAACCAAATCACAGGCACAGGGACCTACTTCCATAACCCAAAATGAGCAAAGTGAGAAGTAACCTGGCTCAAGCCATCGGCTCAAGCCATCATATCATTTTTTTCCTCAGTTGCCTGCCTTGCTGCTGTTCCCCTTTGTACCCACAACTGTTCACTGCTTCATGCCCCCTACCCCAAATCTCTCTTCCGGCAGCGCCCCGGTGGATTCCCAATTATGATTCGCCTTTGGCGAATTCATTTCCAAGGAAAAAAGTCTTCTCTCTTAATAATAGTTTTGCAAATTGTGGAGAGACAAACAAATGTTTGATTTGTTTTTACATCTGAACTGATGTGTGTGCTAACTGATTTTACATCTTAAACCCTGAAAACGTCTTTCCCATTCTACACGCTGTCTTGTCTCTTGCTCATCACCACTGCAATCTTTACTGCGGAGCCCAAGGCCCTGGTCCATTCTGGGGACTCTGCAGCATCAGGACAAACCTTCCCATTCTGCAGAAGCTGCCAACGCTGACCCCGGAGTGAATGGCACTCGGCCAAATGAAATCCACTCGTGGCTGTTTGTCATCTTAGGATAGTTTACATTCTTGTTCAGATTTGGGTTTGGGTGAATGTTAAATGGAACAGAAAAGTGAGAGAGGAGAAGAAATAGGTTGTAAATTGGTTGAAAGGGGAGTAAAAGAAATATTTATTTCTAAAATGGAGAAATTCAGAAACAGGGATAAAATAATATGAGAACAGTGAAGAATGATTTTTTGACTCTATTTTCTATTAATCTTTCTTTTGATGAAAAGAAATAAACACAAATTGTTCCTGCTTCCGTATCTGTTTGCCACAACCCCGCTCACTCTTACGGAGCCCACAACTGGTAGCAGGGAGGCCAGAGAATGGGCTGCTGTTGACACCCAGAGTAGAGAAGAGGTGGCGTGGCCTGAATTACACAGGGCAGTGAGGACAGAGTGAAGAGACAGACTTCATAGATGTTGAGGAGGTACAACGCCAGGAATTTCTAATGCCATATGAGAGGGGACTTGAATCTGGAATGGAGACAAAAGAGTCAAAGGTAGTATCTTAATTTCTGGTTTGGACAGAGACTTGTTGGATTGGCAGTGTTATTCACTGCCATGCTGAGGGACAGCATTTAGAGGAAGGAGGAGGTCGACTCTGGAGGCAAAAGAGCCCACTGCAGTTTAGGAAATAATTCATTTGTGGAATGGAAGGACAAACTGATCAAGCTGTTCAATGTCAGTGCAAGATGACAATGATCACATTTTCTTTGTTTAGTAAAGAGGAGAGAGATGGACTGCTTCCCTATATTCTCTTCCTTAGGGTATCTCCTTCAAAACACGAAGGTCCCTATAAAACATCTTACCTTGGATTTCACAAGGCAAGATCATAAGCCTTCTGTCCCTTGATACTGTAAACACATATCTCCAAGGGGAACTGAGAAACATCTTATAAGGTATACCTAGACAATCTCCGCCGAGAAGTGTGTCTTCTTGTCTCTGATGGAGATAAGAGAATTTTAATTGCTCTATCTTCTATTTCTGTAAATAAATTTGTACAAAATTCTTTCCAGATACTGTAGATACTTTTCTGCTACATTTCCATGTACATATGCCTGGGATAATACTGTTATACATTTTTCTCTCCTCTGTATTAGTATGGAGCCGCCTTGCATTGGAAATGTTATTTTGTTTCCTCAAGAGGTAGCTATGGAATGCATAAATAGAGATGTCTAGAAAATGTTTAACGTATGGACTGTTGTCATTGGCTTGTGAGATGTCAGACATTATTCTTAGTGTGGAAAGAGAAGGATAACGGGGTTCAATTCCTGAGGACAGAGACAGGCCACAAGGGTCATAGAGGAGGAGAAAGGAAGGCCATGTGCCTCTTGTTGATTTGATTATGCCTCCCTGGGACGAAACACACTATAATGTGTGTTGAATGAATACGTAAATACTTGCCTTTATCTCCCATTCCCTCCACACCTGAAGGTGGAAGAACTCTGACTCGAAGGACAGGAATGGTTTCCTGGGGCTTGGTATGCCTGCTGCTTCATATCTCAAAGCTGTCTCTTCTCATGTACACACACCTTCCTTCTGTCTTTCTCCCTCAGTGGCATATGAAAGATACATCACTGTTCCACATTCGATCAACGTGTGGCTTTGTCAGACACTACATCTCTCCCTATTTATTTATTATTTGGATTGAGTGATGATTTAAAGTTCCAGAGGATTAAACAGTGTTGAGGGAAAATTGCCTCTCATCTCCAATTTTTCTCTCTAAAGATCAAGGTTGCTAACAATTTCTTGTTTATCTTCTGAGAGACAATCTATGCATATGTATGTACAAGTGTGAATGTATATGCATGTGTATGTATGCATGCTCACCTCATTTTATGTAAATAGTAGCATGCCATTTTGCACCTTGGTTATTCTATCCAATGATCAGTGTTGGAGATTGCTTGATATTAGTATGTAACAAACTTTGTAAGTTTAAAAAAATCGTCTTGAAATAAATTTAACAGAACTTTGCAAGAACGGCGTGAAGAAATTCCTTGTAATCTCTAGCAAACTCACTAATTTTTAATATTTTGTACCATTTGCTTTAGCATTCTGTCACTCAAATATTTATATTATCATTTTTGGGCCACTCAAGAGAAGGTTACATAGATCACGCCTGTTTATCTTTTAATACTTCAGTATATATTTCCTAAGAACAAAGCTATTTGTTTGTACAACCAGTGTTCAGCTGTCAAATTCAGAAAATGTAATGTTGACATATTGTTATCTATTCTAGAGTCAATACTCCAATTTGGCAACTGTCTCCAAATGTACTTTACAACATATTTTTCCGTACAAGATCCAGTCTAAGATGTAAAATTGCAGTTAGTTGGTGACGTATTTTTAGTCTCCTTTATTCTGAAACAAAATCACAGCCTTTGTTTATTTTTAATGACATTGATGCTTTAGAAGAATGTATGTCAGATGTTTTATAGAATGTCTCTCGATTTGGGTTTGTAGGATAGTTCTTGGTTTTTGCCGGAATGTGACATAAGTGATATTGTGTCCATCTTGGGATTCACGTCCAAAGACAGGATGTGCTTCCTCCTCATTGGTGATGTTAACTTTGATCTCTTGATTAAGGTACTATCCCATTGCTCCATACTAATTTTCCTTTCGTAATTGATAAGTAATTTCATGGGGAGATGCTTGAGATTGTGTTTTCCACCTAGATTTACCATCACTGATGATTCCTGCCTCAATCAGTTTTAACAATGGTGTTTGCAAGATACCAATGCTTCTACTTTAATAAGACCTTCGATGTTTATTATTCAAAATTATGCTACAAAAAAGAGCTTTTCCTTCTCTCATTCATTCATTATCAGTATCATCTCATGGGTTCTTATTTTATTCAATGGATTACAATTTGCCACTATTAATATCGAATTTGTTGCTCAAATTTCCCCAGATTTGACAAGCAGCCGCGCTATCCATCTTTCCTCTATGTCTCTTTTTGTTAAGGAATTTATTTGTATACAAGAAAAGTCTCCCATAAACAGGGTATCCATCACGACAATCAAGATTAGAACAGTTCTCTCATCCTTTAATGTTTCTGTGTTCCGTGTAATTGATTCTTTTCCCTGATAATTGACCCCTGCCGACCTCTAATCTGTTTCTGTCACTACAGTTTGCCTTTTTCTGGAGTTTCATATAAATGAAATGATAGGATATGTAGTTTTAGAATTAACTTGATGAGGATTTTGTTTTGAAAAATTAATTGCTGGATTTGCTAACAGTTTGTTTAGAATTTTCACATGCAGATTAATGAGTGAGATTGTATCATAACTTTCCTTTCTCATACTGTCTTTACCAGGTTTGGAGATCAAGGTTACTATAATCTCATAAAATGATTTACAAAGAATTCCTTTTTCACAAAAACTCCCTAAAACAATGTATAAAATATTAGAATAATTCATTCCTTAAAATGTGGGAAAGACTCACAGCTTGATACTTTCCTTGTGGGAATGTTTTAAACTACTGACTTAATTTATCTAATTATTATAAGACTCTTCAGGCTTTTTATTTCATTTTGAGTCTGATTTGGTCAGTTATTCCTGCTAGGCCTCTGATCTTTTAGTCAAGCTTTAAAATTTAATGACACATACTTGTTCAAAGTATTCTTTCAGAATTTTATAACCTCTGCTACCTCTGTAATTATATCCTTTTAAAAAAAAATTTCCAATATGACTTTTTTATACCATTTCTTGATGATTTTTGTCATAAATTTATAATTTTTACATTAAAATATTACTGCATATATTAATAGATATATTAACACATCTATTAGTCAAGGCATTAGTACATATATTAGTCAATATTAATACATATATTGATGTATTAGTCCTCTTTATTGTATGTCTGTTTTCCATCTGGAACCATGTTGGGAGAATAACATTTCCTTGAAGGGTTTTTCTTCCTGGGGGGGTAGATCTTTTTTTCTGGCCTATTTTTTCTACAGCAGCATAGTCAGCTCCGTGGATCCCAGCCCAGTGCACATCTCACCTCTAGCTTCTCCATTCTGAATGGTGCCAGAGCTTGGTTTCATCCCAGCACTCCTGAAATGGCTCATCTCCTCTTACCCTGAGGACAGAAACAGATTCGGGTTAGGAGGTTATTACTCACTCGTTTGCTTTCATCTCATTTTTCTTTTTTTTTTCCCCCTCGTGGGTGTTTTATATGCTGTCTTGCAAACTCATCAATACATTTAAAAATGTGCTTCTTATAATGTGTCCAGAGGATATTATAAGAGAAAGGCTTTTAAATATATTAAGCCTGTGTGCTGCTTAAAAGCTGAAGTCCATTTAATTAAAGAGCAATTTAAACTAAATAAAAATTAGAAAAGAAAAACTTATTCTATATAATGGTGCTGTTTAAAAGAAATACAGTGTGAGCTATACATGTAGCTTTAAATTTTCTGGTTGCCACACTAAAAAGAAGAAAAAGAAATAGATAAAATTAATTGCAATAATAAATCTATATTTTAAATGTAAGTACACCATCTTTCCTTTAATTTTGAAAAGTGTTTCTATGGTTCTTTAAAGGATATATGTCATTTAATCTAATATATCCAAAATACTACCGTTTCAATGTAACATAATTATTAATAACATATTTTACATTGTTTTGCACTATGTCTTCAAAATCCAATATGTGTTTTTATATTTGCTGTTAACTCAGTTTGGACAACCATGCTTTAAGTGCTCAATGTCACATGAGGCTGATGCTACTGTATTATTTAGTACAGGTCATAACATCTTTCCCAAGTTTTTACTATATCCATCTAGCTATTCTCTGTATCCTAATCTCTCAGATCTTTTCCTGATATCATCATTTTCTTTTGCTTTTGGAAAATGACTCTTACCCTCTCTGTATTTAAAAAGAGAAAAAAAGTTCAGGAGCTTCTTTGTCGTAACAATTTTAATTCACCTCACACCTTGATATTGTAAAAATATTTCTAATTGTTCCAAAAACTTTGACTTCTTAAAATCTACTTCAAACAAGAAATGAGAGAGAAGCTCAACACTTTTGAAGTTTAAAAACTTGGTTTTGAAAATAAACCAACATTTTTTGTGCTCAAAATTTTTATCCATTTTGTAAAAGTGTCCAAAATAGTTTAGGACATTTGTAAGTGTTGTATTTGGGAAGATGAAAGATGATTCAGTTTTTCCATGCTAGTGGTGATAAAAGATAACTTTACAGTTGCGATCATACTAAATATATCTAATCATTTATTTCACTACATGTTTAAAATTAAATGACTTATCATATTTAATATTTACCATGTACTAGGCCCTGTTATAGGCACAGGGGAAGTAGGAATGATTCATTCCTGCCATTGTGGAACATCTAGAGATAGTTTCCTATAGATATAGACATGCATTTCAATTTTGCAATAAGTGTAATTAATGCTATTTATATATCTATCTGTGTATTTATCTACAGATACTCTCAGGTAGACTATAAACTCAAAATAGGTCATACACAATTTTGCCTATGTAGGTTAGAAATTTAGAAAATTTTTATAGACTGGTTGTATTTGATCCTGGTATTGAATAATGCTCAGTCATGAAACACACACTTTTTGTCAATGATTCCAGAATAAGTTTAACCTATGGAGGCTGAGAAGCATTCCTAAGTGTAACCATTTATCTAATAGCTAAATTTTGAAAATCTTCACCTATTTGCTTCAGTTTCTTCTTTAGACATAGCCATGATCATCCAGAAAATGAAGTAAAACATTTCAAAATAATTAAAGATTTTACCTTTCTTGATTAAAAATGGATAGTTTTCTTTTAATAAAAAAAGCATTTTTTTCTAAGTAGGGAAGATATTCATTTTAAGAATGTAGTGACTAAAAATAATTGACTCAAGGTTTATGGAATAACAAGTGTGAAATGTCTTTCCTAGTGTAAAAGGGCTGTTTCCTAAAATGTAAGGAACCTAATTTTTGCTTCTTAGTTCTTATATTTCCTTTCCCAATATTTACAGATAGTCTCGTCTCTTCTCCCTTCCTCTCTTTCTTCCTTCTTAATGAGAAACCAAATTAAGTCCTTTAGTATGAAGAGTGTGGCTCCCTCAGTGAATCAGGTGTGTCTCAATCACAGTTCCCTTGCCTTCTCATTAATCTTGAGTAAAAGCAAGTCAAAACATTTTTACCAGAATGGAAAATGCATGAGAATGGAGTAGTTGATTGCCTTTGACCTTCAGTAATTTTTAGTAGCCAAGGAAAGTGCTTTGTATTCCAATTAACACCCTTCAGAAACTGCCACCGATAGCTAGTTGAGGGTGAATCTTGCCCAAGATACACTATGCAAAACAATCTTTTTGTCAGGGAAAATTGAAAGCTACTAGAAAACACAGAACAGAGAGAACAGCCAGGAGAATAGGACATCAAGACATTTCAAATGTGGAATACATGACAGCAGACTCATTTCAAAGGCATCTCAACCTTTTGATCTGAACTGTGGCAGACCAAAGTCCCATTTGGCCAGTGAGTAAAATCACTGATGTGGGCCTGTTTGTGAGGCTCTTTGGAGCAGGGAGAAGAGCACGAAAAATATTCCTTCTGTGTCCACTGTGCTCAAAAAGAAAGATTGTGTATCATTTCAACCAAAATCACAGAACTTTACTAGTGGTTTGATATTGGATATTAAATGCCCTTTCATATACATATTTACAGTGGAAACTGTAACAATAAGCAATCATTTAGCACCCAATAGTCCTAAAAGTGACTACTTGAAGGAATAATTGCATAGCCATGGCACAATTCTACCAAAGCCAAAATAAGTAACTGTCCCTTGATCCCCCTCCCAAAAGAAGTTGTGTGCCACATAGACTGAACTGAGAAAAAGCATTGTGCCCAATGGGAACTCAGGCAGGCGTGTCTGGAAGGTGCTGCCCTCTCCCCAGCGCAGGGCAGGAAGTGGGCAGGAACTCAGCTGGACAGGATAAAAATGCCAGGCAGCTTTCCAGCTCCTTCAGAGAAAGTCTTGACAGTGCGACTTCGTTAGTTTTGTTAGAGCATCATCAATTCCCTAAATGTCACATGGAACTCTATTCAAATATCAGCAAAGAAATATAATCCAAAGGCAAACATATCTTGTTTGGCGATTATTCAGTGTTTATAAATATTCACACCCTGGCTCTTCTCTAGGGAAAACATGAAAAGCATGGAGAGCTGATGATTCTTGATCCTGACTGGTCATTTATCTATTGGGAATTCAATTTCCTTATGTTAAAAAGGAGGGAGATGTTAAATTTAGGATTAAACTAGCCCTTTCTAACAAAGTTCCAGCAGGTTAAGTTCTGATACTCTAAGAAGTTAATACCTCAGGTGTCAAAGTTATTCACAAGACCAAGCCTGGTACATTCTGGCCTTTCTTGCCATTCCTATAACTGAACTTCGTTTGGTTTGTCTTTCCCATGCCCATACCACTGCTAATCTCTTATGTACTGTTAATCTCCTGAGAGAACTCATATAATCTTGTAAATGAGCTCATTGATTTCATTGAAACTCCCCAATTTATCCTATACACCTGCATTTTCCAAGGTGTCTACTTGGAACCTTAATCCCATGAGATATTTGGTGAGAGGAAAATTCAAAGCTTTTCATCATGAAATGGGCTTGGGAAAAGTTGCATATTCCTTTTCTTGGAGAAACAAAACAAAGACGGGAAAGGTGAAGATTTTGAGAAGTCTTAAAAATTGTTAAGTATGCTTAACCTATCCTTTCCGAAGTTTATTTGACCAGAAGTAATTTTGAGTCATGACTCTTAATATGCAAAGTTTCCTAGAAATATTCTTTGCAAAACATTCTATATGTTTGTGTGAAAGTGATCATTCTAAGATATAAATTGAGCATGTCTCAGTTGTGCTTAAATATTGTATTGACTATCTACTCCACTTAAGATCAAGTTCGAAACTACCCAGCAGCGATACAAGGCTTTTTGTGCTTTTGTCCCAGTTACATGTCAAACTCATTTCCAAACTTTTCCTGACACATACTTCACCTATTCTCAAAGCATATGCTGCTCTCCAAGACTCCTATGTGGTCATCTTTGTCTGTATTCCCCTTCAAACCTTACCCAGACAGAAAACCCCTACTCAGCCTTCAGACGCAGCTCAAGCATCAGCTCCTCTTGGAAGATTTCCCTGGTGAGCACACCTGCCAACTCACAATCTACAAGACTTCTGTGTTTGTCCTCCAGGCTTGTAAAACACCCTGTTTCTTTTTTTTTTTTTTTTTTTTTTGAGACGGAGTTTCGCTCTTGTTACCCAGGCTGGAGTGCAATGGCGCGATCTCGGCTCACCGCAACCTCTGCCTCCTGGGTTCAGGCAATTCTCCTGCCTCAGCCTCCTGAGTAGCTGGGATTACAGGCACACGCCACCATGCCCAGCTAATTTTTGTATTTTTATTAGAGACGGGGTTTCACTATGTTGACCAGAATGGTCTCGATCTCTTGACCTCGTGATCCACCCGCCTCGGCCTCCCAAAGTGCTGGGATTACAGGCTTGAGCCACCGCGCCCGGCCAAAACACCCTGTTTCTAAGTGTCTACTTGTATATGCTGTTTGTACTGCAGTTTTTGTGCATATCTTCTCCACTATGCTTCAATCTTCTTGATAATAGGGCTGTGGTATATTTGTATTAGTATCTTTTTTAAGTGGGTTAAAGAAAGACTTTAGTAAAATTTGTTAAAAGTACAAATAAATCTATGAGGAAAATTGTCTATCAGAATTATAATAGTAAATGGAGAGAGTTAGGTTGAATTACCTTGAATTCAATCAAAAGAGTTTAGATTGACTCTAATAATAAAAAAAAAAAAAGAGGTAGATTGAATTCTCTTAAATTCTGTTTGAAAGAGTAGAAGAAATATGTAGAAACTACTTTGGGCTATTGGATTTATTTCCTGCTTTTAGGACTCTAATTCATTTTCTTGTGAGCTGATTCTAACTAGGCAAATTTATGAAAATTCTATGTGAGTTGAAGAAAACCTCACAGATCTTACAGTCTACTTATTCAAACATATAAACAGTTACAGCACATTTTGAGGATGGCTATGATTGGCTACGAGTGTGTATTTGGGGAGCCTAGAGGATCAGTATACAGCTCTCTGCTGTGAAGTGTGATCAGCATGGTGGTCAAGAAAAGCATCCAATAGGCAGTGATGGTTATGCATAACCACAAGGTAGGTTGAGTTCTTCATGCCTAGGGACAAATACAAAAGCTGAAGAGGTATTTGCATCTTAGAATAATAGTGGAAAGCAATGTTGGAAATAAGATCAATGTTCCATGAGCACCAAATCCTCAAGTAAAGTCAAAGCAACAGCAAAAATACATCTCTGCTATAGCATAATGGAGTGTCTTTGCTCAATACCCTTGTTTATCTTCCTGCACTAAAGTGATAAATGAATTTGTATCTGCCCTTGAGATTTCCTAACGCTCAGAAGCAATGCTTTTCTTTTAAAAAATGATTTCAAAGGAAAAAGAAAATATTCCAAAAACCATGTAGGCAATATTTAGAATGCTTGGGCAAACAAATTCATCTCTTCATGGTTAATTATAAAAGAAAAAAAGAAAGCTTCCCTTCTATCTGTTTTTCCTCTGATATTGTTTTTTTTTTCTTCAGCAAACTGGATATAGTTCAATAAAGATATGACCTTAAAAAAATTTCTCAGTGGTGACAGTGTTTGGTAGGATGTGATTCAAGCTCTCCTGATTGGTGATGTATGCTATTTTAGACTTGAAGATGATGTTTCTGAGCCACCATTAGTCAGTCAAGCACTTTAAATCCTTTCCTGCATGGAAAAGGGTTATACCAAGCCATCTGCTTAGTTGTTTTTGTGAACAGTTAGACACTTATTTTTCTCTTCAACAAGAATGTTTTGAGCTCTGCTACATGTGAGGTGTTGCATCAGAGATACAATGATGACTGAAGATGGTTCTTGATATTTACTGGAAAAGGAAAACAAGTAAGAAGAGTTTTGAAAACAGAGGATGCTATGTGAGTACATAGCAGTGCATCTATTCCAGCTTTCAGAGACACTGGGATGAGAAACATTTATCAAGGCAGCACACACCAATAGACTAACTGACCAGCTGAATTAGATCTCTCGTTTGTGGCTAGGTAACATAGTCTTTCTCTATGGATTTTTTCAGCTCCTTGGTCTTATTAGAATGATGCTAATTTGGCCTGTTAACCCAATGGCAATGTGCAATTATAGTTATATCTATTAATAAAGCTAGAAAGCTTTTCTTATTTCGTGTCTATGAAAATCTACATTTTAACACCTTTGTGAGAAACTCCAGTTTATACATATTTGAAAAAAAGTCTTTTCATTTGAGTAAGACACTCAACAAAAATATAAATGAAAGACAAACATATTTTCATTGTAATGACAGCAATGCAAATTGATGGGGGACATTATATATACCTCATTCTTGTGCTCTCTCTCTCTCTCTCTCTCTGTGTTTTATTCTGGCTTTTTTTCTCTTTTGGCTAGGACTCTGAGGCATGCAGGAAGGCAATTATGTGTTCTGATTTATAGCTTAGATAGTAAGCCCATACAGATGAGTTTTCTCAGTCCTACTGAATAAGAGTAATAACATGTATCATTATAATCACTATTATAGTATGACTAATTATAAATACATTAGCCTTAAACATGATATTGCCAATTGATATGCAAAAACGTTGAATATGGCAATTTTAAATGATTCTAATTGATATTAGTATATTTATATATTAAAAAACTTTATTATTTATTACTGAAAATAGATTTCTGGAAGTAGTCCACCTCAGAAGCAGGTAACAAGGGGGTATGTTTTCTGTAGAGAATTTTGAAACAAGGAAAAACAAACTGACTAAAAATCAGCCTCCTTTTTATTACTACCATGGGTTGGCAATTCTAAATAGTGTCAGATATAAAATATTCCCCCTCCAAATAGCTGTTGTGGGTTTAAGTTCCAAACAATTGCTATAGTTACTTGTGGATACATATATGTGTGTAAACACACACACACACATAAACACACACACTTCAAATTAGCCCATTTTATTTTTTTAGTGTTCAATAAACCTTGTATTCTATGTGGAAGTTAATTGGGAGAACTTCTATGATACAGAGAGTCTCTGTCCTGCAGGCTCCGTGACACGTTAACCCACAATGGCTCTGAATCTTTTACACTTTCTTTGGTACACCCCTGTATTTATTAGTGTCCCTGCATTTAAACCATGGGTTCTACATAATAATAGGATAGCGATTATAAAGATGCAAATAAACAGAACTTGAGTTATGTCAATTCTGGCACTTTTTCTAAAGCAATGAATCAAACAATACCAAAACAGATCAGAAACAAATTGTGATATATCTGTATGCTGGAAGGAAGCACTGATACACAAAACAATATGGATTAATTTTGAAATAATTATGTTAAAAGAAGCCATCAGAAAAGAGCAGATGCTGCATATGTTCCATGCATATGAAAATTCTAGAGAATGTAAATTGAACTCTAGTCACAGAACACAGGTTAGTGGTTGCCTGGGGTTAGGAGTGGGTGGAAAGGGATGAGAGAGGGGATTACAAAGAGGAATAAGGGAACGTTAGAGGTGATGGATATGTTACAATCTTGACTCTGGTCATTCACAGGTGTGTGTATGTACGTATCAAAGTTACCAGATTATATACTTTAAATGTGTTCAGTCCACTCTATGTTGATTATACTTCAAGAAATCTGTAAAAATGCTAAGTATGCCACTGTTAAACAAACAAAGCGCTGATATGTTTATAAACAATTTTCCACTAATCACAAATTTTAACTTACTGGGTCTCCTGTATCTCAATCTTGTCCTCTCTAACCAAATGAATCAGTGGCTGCACAGGTTGGATTTCAGAACTCATCTGGTCCAAGAGAAAGACATTGTCTATCGGAGTGCCTGTGGGGCAGGAGGAATTGTTTTGAGTGGGGATGGCAGTTGATAGATGATAAATAGCAACTAATTACTTAATTCTCCCATCTCAGCCTCCCAAGTAGCTGTGGCTACAGATGTGCCCTCTCACACCTAGCTGATTATTTGTATTTTTAGTAGAGATGGGGTTTCACTGTGTTGCCCAGACTGGTCTCGAACTCCTAGGCTCAAGGCATCCACCCAGATTGACCTTCCAAAGTGCTGGGATTATATGCATGAGCCACCATGCCCAGCCCCTATGTCCTTTTTAATCCTCAGAGATCAGATGACTCAGATATATACAAAGGAGAAAAAAAGCAAATAAATCACCAGGCTATAGACAGAAATTCCTGTGGCCTTTCATTCTTGTCACTAGAATTGTTCTTTATTGCCCCAAATGCTCCAGCCAACGGAAACAGGAAGTTCTGATACTATTAGGGGATCTCCTTGTATACAAATCAGCAGTGCACAAACCAACAGAACATTTCCCGTTAACGAGGCAGCAGGAGAGGAAAGCCTTCTGTGACACTTGGTATAAGTGTTTCTCCTTCTCCTCACTGCCCCTACCCAGGTCTAGAAAGGACCCATATAGCTTGCAGCCAGCGTTTCACTATCCTGTTAGGTGATGGCTCACCTGACCTGGCTCAGACCAGGCTGGGGTCAACTCAACCTCCATGCTCATTCCTCTCACAGTTCTCATCACTAGGGATACAAATGCCTACTCTCATTGCATCAGTTGGCATTCTGTAACAATCAAAAACAATGAACAGACTTAAACTCAGTTGGTTGAAATGCTCTCTTCATCTCTTTGAAATTCATAAGTGAGCTCTACTTATTGGGCTCAGGTCTTAGTGTATTTAGGTGATGAAGTGATGGCATAATGAGCCCAATGCCATTGACAGAAGGTTTTTAATACAGTTCCCCTCTAAACAAGAGGCACAGCATGCACCAGACACGGCCATGGGGGAAATGCACTAGGATGGTCAGGATGCAAAAGATAGGAGTAAGGGGAAGGTATAGGCCACCGTTTTTAGTTTTTGAAAGAAATGCAAGTTGTGGCAGGGCAAACAGTTTAGGATTAGCTCATTTAAATAATTTGGGTGGTTCTGCTGGGCTTTGATCTATAGGGGTGATCTGTGGTTAACTGGCACCTGGCTCTGGGATGAGCAAGTCAGAGGAATGTTGCCTTCTTGGGTGGGTAAACCAGATAGAGGAAGTATGGCTCTAGACTGATTAGTTTGCATATCAAAGACTTACACCTGGCTGAGTTACTTGTTATCTTTAAAATTTGGCTACTTCCAAGAGGGGCAATCCCTCCTCAGACAGAAAGGTTTTTCAGGATGTCACAGTATTATATTATTAAAATATATACTTACAATACACTTCAGACCAGATTTCAGTAGCTCTGGGAACCACAAACCAGCAAAATTTATAATCACTGCACACATTCAAAAATGCCATTCGAGAAAATACATCACTTCACTTGGCATCGAAAAGTTTCCTAAATAGCCTCTCAGTAATGTCGTTCAAAAAATTAAATACCATCTGGACACAATACGGCTTTAAATTATGAACAAACACTTCAAAATATAAGGGTAGGTAACTGGAATTCTTTTAGACACATGTCTGTTTTTAAAGATGAGATCCAAGCATATTGGTTTAATTCATAAAATTAAAAAAAAAAACGTGAAAGCATCAGTTTTAAAGTTGTGTTACAAACAGAGAAAATATCTCTTAAGAAGTCAGTGTAGCTTGGTGGAGGACATTGTGTCAGAGGTATTCATCACTCACTTTTCTATGCTTCCTGGGTGAAGTTGTCCTGCCTACCTCTGGGCTTCTGTACTGTCCTCCAGGCTCTTCTAACTCCCTTCATCCAGTCAAGCTCTTCCCATGAGTTAAACACTCATTTCTTATGAATCAGCCCAAGCATCACCTTCTTTTGGAAGCCTTTCCTGATACTGACCCTACTTGTACCCAATTGTCTCCATACAATTAAACTCTCTGCCTCTGCCTTTTCTTGCCCAGTTGCCAATCATAGCAGCTGTAGCATATAGTGTAGATCACTCTATCTGACCATAAGCCAGGCCCTTAAGTGTAGGGATATGATTTTATTTGATATTTCATCACCAGCATTTTTAACAATGCTCAGTGCACTATAATGTTTAATCAGTGCATTTGGAATGATTTTGTGGAGTTGAAATACCCCCACCAGTTTCTAATGTAACTTCTTTTTCTCTCATTATTTTTAATTTAAAAAATCTTTCATTTTGAAATAATTTTAGATGTATAGAATATTGCAAAATTAGTACAGTTTCCAAATACCATTTTTTCAGCTTTTCCTGATGTTCTTATCTTACATAACCATGATGCAATGACCAACAGAAAGATATTAACATTAGCACAATATATCAACCAACATACAGATTTTGTTTGGACTTCATCAGCATTCCATGAAAAAACTTTATCATTTTTCTTTTACAAAATCCAAACCAGGACACCACATTGCATTTAACTGTCTCCTCCAATATACAATACTTTCTCTGTCTTTCCTTGTCTTTCATTACTTTGACACTTCTGAAGAGTACTGGACGGACTGGCTAGGTGTTTCACAGAAAGCTCCACAATTTGGATTTGTTTAATGTTTTTCTTATAGTTAGATTGTAGCTGTAGGTTTGGGGCAAGAAAACCACAAAAATGATATGGTGATCTCATTACATAACATCAGGGAGTGCATAAAATATCAATGTGACTCATTCCTGATGACGTTAATCTTGATCACTTAATTAATGTGGTGACTGTCATATTTCTCCGTGGTAAAGTTATTAACTAGTGTAGTTCCTCCTTAATAATAGATTCTTAATAAATATTTCATTGTTTTATTCAGCAGTAGTCATTGACTTTCTATAATAGGCCAGATAGACCTGGTCTAGATACTAGAATATAGTGATTTTTAAAAGATCCCCAAACCCTTTCTCAAGTGGTTCATATTCCTGTAGGAGATGCATAAAAAATAAGATAAATAAGAAAAATATGAGGTATATGGATAATGACACATATGAAGGAGAAACACAAAGGAAGGGAGTGGGGGAGAGTTGGCATTTTAGGTGAGCTTGTCAAAGAATGCCTTCCTGAGAAGCAAGAGACTGAATATACCGATGGACAATGGTCAGACCACATAAAAAAGTAGAACTCAGGGCACAACCTGCAGCAAGCTGCCAAAACAAAACCCCGGTATCTACAACTACAATAAACAGCTTAGGAAGCCAGCCTGCAATCTCTGAATCAGACTTATAAGAAGTCAGACTACTGTCTTAAATAACAATCCAGGAAGCTGAACAATAACACCTGTAGGAATCATCTTTAAATGGCTAGGACTTGATTAATAACTGACAGTTTTGGCCAGGTGAGGTGGCTCGTGCCTGTAATCCCAGCACTTTGGGAGGTCGAGGCGGGTAGATCATGAGGTCAGGAGATCAAGATCATCCTGGCTAACATGGTGAAACCCCATTTCTACTGAAAACACAAAAAATTAGCTGGGCATAGTGGCATGCACCTGTAGTCCCAGCTACTCGGGAGGCTGAGGCAGGAGAATCATTTGAATCTGGGAGGTGGAGGTTGCATTGAGCCAAGATTGCGCCACTGCACTCCAGCCCGGGTGACAGAGTGAGAGTCCATTTCAAATAAATAAATAAATACAATGACTGACAGTTTTCCTGATTTTTGTCACCCCTTCCAATGTAGGACCAATCAGAGAAAGCCAGGTATGCACCTCTAACTAGTCCCAAAGGGAACCCCACTTCTGGTTAGCCTGCCTACAGCTTCCCCACACCAACAGCTTCCAATAAGGGTGTACGGAAAGCCTTCCCTTTTTTCCACTACTAAGCTTTTTCACTCCTCTGCCTACCTTTGAGTTCTTGCCAAAATGCAAGTGATGGTTGCTGACTCCATTGCTATAGCAAGCTCTGAATAAACAGCTGTGACCTGTTCTAATTTGGTCTTTATTTCCATGTGAGATGACATTTGAATAAAGTCTTGGGGTGAGGATTTGGAGCTGTTATGATATCTGGGGAAGAGCATTGCAGGCAGAGAGAAAGAGAAGTGCAAAACCCTGAGGTGGAAATAGTGAGCAGGATGGGCCAATGGACTGGAACAGTAGGCAAGAGAGAGAGAGTAGCAGGAGTAGTGGGGGAAAATGTCAGAAGTGCAATGGGGAGAAAAGAGAGCAGATCATCTAGGACCCTCTAGCTCATGGAAAGGGCTTTGGATATTACTCTGCATGAGGTCAGAAGCCGTCAGAAGGTCTTGAGCTGAGGAGTGGTGTGATTTAGTTGACATTTTAATAAGATTGCCCTTGTTGCTGTGTTTTGGACAAACAACATAGATGAAAATGAAAGAAGGGAGATAAACTAAGAGGCTGTGTGTTTATTTAAGATAGAGATGATGGTTGCTTGACTAAGGTGGGAGCAGTAGAGCTGGTAAGAAGTGTTCAGGCTGTGGATGCATTTTGAAGACTAAGTTGTCAGGATTTGCTGAAGGCTTTTAATATGTGGGATGTGTGAGAAACATAGTGTCAGTCTTAACTACTTTTGGCCTGAGCATCTAGAAGAACATTTGCAACTTTTACTGAGACACAGAGGATTATAGGAGCAAAGGTTAGGAAAAAATATTAGGAACTTAGCTTTGTACACGTTAGGGTTTTGATGTTAATTAGATGTCCAAGTGGAGATGTGAGTAAGTAATTGAATGTATAAGTCTAATGTTCATGAAAAAACTTCCTCCCAAATATACTAATCTGTGAAGCGTCACTATTTAAGTGGTCTTCAGAGCTTTGAGGATGGATCGGGTCAACAACGCAATGAGTATAGATAGAGAAGAAAACAGGGCTAAAGACCGCTCCTGTATTTAGAGGTCAAAGAGATGGGGCTGAACCAGCAAAGGAGACTGAAAATGAATGGCTAGCGTGGTAAGAGGAACATTCATGTTCATTCAGTAATGGTCCAGGAAAGGCACTTGCACTCTCCTTACAGAAAAACAATAAGCCATTTCCTTAATGTAGCACAGCCTCCATAGCTCCCATAAGAAAGAAGGAGGATGTCTGTCTGTGGGCTAAATGAGTCCATGGGGCTATCAGTGGCGTCATTTATCATGGCACAGGCAGAATCAGGATTTATAAAGGATAAGGAAAAATGTGTGCTTATTTTATAAAAATATATTTGCTGACCTCCTACAATAGTGCTATGGCTTGAATGTGTCCTCTTGAAAATTCATGCTGAAACTTAATCCCCACTGTGGTGGTATTAATAACCATTTCGGAAGTGATTAAGTCATGAGGCATCTGCCCTCATGAATGGATTAGTGCATTATAAAAAGGCTTGAGGGAGCTGGTGTGGGACCTTCTTGGCTCTCCTGCTGTTCCTTCATGTGAGGACACAACATTCTCCTGTCTTTGCTCTTTTACCTTCCATCGGGCGAGGACACAGTGTTCAGGTGTCATCTAGGAAGCAGAGACCGGACCCTCACCAGACACAAAACCCACTGGCACCTTGATCTTGGATTTCTCATCCTCCAGAACTGTGAGAAATAAATTTCTGTTCTTTATAAATTACCCAGTCTCTGGTATTTTGTTATAACAGCACAAGTGGACTGAGACAAATAGAGAAATAAGGCATAAGGTTGTGTGTTTCTACTTCGAGTGGTTTTGGTCACAGATCTGCCTCCAGACAGTCCCTCCAGAGACAGGGACTGCCACTAGTCCCTGTCAATTGGAATCACGTAATGGAGTCTTATGCTCCAACACAGTTCAGGCAACCAAGGGGCAGTCCTGGAGGACGGGGGTGTTCCCAGGCTCCCTGCTCCCACACCAGCTCCTCTCAGGAGGCCCTGATGGCATCGACACCTGAAATCTATTCAGTTATTACTTCAAACTCCCTCAGTGTACCAAAAACCATGATGCCAAGCCATATCAAGGGGAAAAAAGAGTTTTACCCTCAACTAAATCAAAAGGGAAAACAAAAGCTGATGATATCACATTTACAACTGTAGAATCAGAAAAGCTGGTCATAAAGCACACAGTGAATTTAGAGCACTTTGGCTGAAGGCACAGGAACTCATGCTGCACAGCTGTTTCGTCTCTGGCAGTGGCAAATCCTACACCTGCTGGAAGCCACAGGGAACCCAACCAAGTTCAGGAGCACAGTTTTTTTTTTTTTTTCCCTCACTCAGTGTATAAGGAAGAGCTTGGGAAGAATACAGAATATTTGTCACCATATATTTTCGTCAAAATCCTTTGAAACCAACTACAAGAGAAAACTGAAATGTTCCAGCATCTGGAAGAACAAAGAGTATAGTCTTCTGGGGAAATAATGCTATGTGCATGAATATATAAACCCTGTAGTAAATTCTTTGTTCAAGCCTCTGTGAAGAACTCATGAGCAAATAGACAGAAGCAAAATAGGAAATAAAATGCTTCCACCGTATCCCTTTTTTAAAGCACATTTTGATTTCTTAGACATTGGGCAAAATTTTAGAAGTTTTCTTGAAGGAGCAACATAGTAGCCTTGGAGGTTGCCTTCCTGGGGTCAGATGCTAGGTGAAGTCACTGATGTCAGCCCACTGGGGGCTGGCAACTCATCCGCATTTCTCTTATAGTTGGTCAAGGCATCCATCTGCCACGACAGCCAGTGTTTCCACGGTCTTTTTGAGACCGAGGCATCATCCTCGTTTTTTTAAGAGACATTTTTAAAACTAAAGTAAAGGGTTCCTTGAAGATATATAGCTCAGTCCTATTTCTCTAGAAATTTTACTTAATAGTTGTGTGGTTTTATGTAAAGTGTGACACCTCTCTTGGCCCTAATTTCCTCAACTATAAAATGGCAATAATTATTTATGTTGTAAGAAAAAAATGTAATCTAGTATGTGAAGGAACTGAGCAGAGTACCTGGAGTATATAGATACTTAGTAAATCTTTGCTCTATAAAGAAATAAAAAAAGGCCTGAATATTTAAGAGACCAGTCATTTCCTGAAGAGGAGTAATTGTGATCCAGCAACACAAATATCTGATGGGAATGCTATTTTAAAATGAGAGCAATGGCATCTCAAAATCAAAATCCGAAACTAAATGTTCTATAGATAATTAATGCATTTTAATATTTATGAAAGACAGACACCAAGTTTTCTTACTTCTGTCTTCAGAATTTAGGAGATGTGCAAATTTTGTTATTTATTATTCAATTTCAAGACCAAGCTAACCATTCTTTCCTCCCGCACTCTCTCTTCTGAGACTCTGACATCCCTAGGACTCAGATGACCAGACTAGTTGCTTTTATGGCATTATTTTTCAATAACAATTATGTAACTCATATTTAGTTTTAATTGTTATTTTAAAAATCTGCTTTAGAGAATACAACACATTGAATGGTATGCATTTTCAGTGAACTTTTGAACTCTTGGGGAACTTCTGTAAAGAAGTTAACAAGGCCTGTTGGATTGAAAGTTGTCACCAAATGAAACTATGCTGAAAATCTGTGTGTTATTGTCTGTGTTTATTTTCAGGGAAATGGACCCATTCATCTTGCCTTCTCTCTCGACTAAAACAGTATTTCCACTTTCTGTGATTCATTCAGTAGTACTAATAGTTATATAACTTATCACATTTGATCTTTACCACAAACTGATTACTTTTATTATCCCCGTTTGACAGATGAACCAAGTTTCATAGCTTGAGGCTTCTGAGATCAGTTCAAGTAGAAAAGAGATGTGGTATGTTAGTAAGGACTTGGGTGAGATAAGCATAAAGTAGTTAATCTTTGGGCGTGATCTTATTTTCTTCTGAGTAAAAATTATCGATTGTTTCTGAAGAAAAATGTTTTGATAAAAAGCACTTAAAAAGTTAAGTACGTATATAGAACATAACAACTTTCAAACATTGAACAAGAGACAGCACAGGATTGTGACTCCAAGATCAGAGAAGTAAATATACTGAGTCTGTAATTGCCCAGCTTCGAAGGCAGTTTTGATGCATAGCACAGGGTGGGAACCCAAACAAAGCCCAGTGGTCTTACTGAGTCGAGGAGATAAGACTTCAGAATTCAGGCAGTTAGAATTGTCAGAATTTACAGAATCCTAGAGCAGAGAAAGCTACGCACACACATATACACAAAGAAAGAGAGAGGACATGCTCTGGAAATCTTCAGAGGTCTCAGGAATCTTTGGCTTGCTAAATCAAGTTTAGCCTAAAGCTGCCTCCTTACGTATTTTAAATTTGGCCTAAAGGTTTCTCTGTACACCGTGAACTATCACAAGTGGAGGTGTAAACAGACTGTAGCCTACACTCATGCCAGTCACCAAGTTTTGGCCAATCAAATGTAGCTAACTATTCAAATTGTGTTGAAATAAGGCCGATGCGTAGCTACAGCCAATCTGGCTGTTTTTGTCCCTCACTTCCATTTTCTGTTTGTCATTTTCCTTTTTCTGTCCATAAATCTTCTTCCACCACATGGCCATGCTGGAGTCTCTGAGCCTGCTCTGGCTCAGGAGGCTTCCTGACTCATGAATTGTTCTTTGCTCAGTAAAACTATTTTAAATTTAATTTGGCTGATGTTTTCCCTTTATCAGGCTGACTATCAGTCTGTACCTGTATTTGTATGGGACTTATTACTTCTGTTTTCAGAATTTAGGAGACATGCAAAGTACAAATACAGGTACAGATTCTGTGAAGCTGGGAGAGAATGCAGTAGACAGAATAATTCCCAGAATTCACATAGGATTCATAATGTACCAAGTATCCAGTAGACTACTCAGGAAAATGTTGCCTGAATAATTGGGCTAAATTAGCCCTAAATAAAAGGCTACTCTAGACCTGCCTTACCAAGGCTTAGAAGCAAGTTTTGAAAGAATAAAACTTGATCCCAAGTAAATTAGCTATATGCTAAAGTCCAACAATATTAAATTTACGGTATTTACCACTTAATAAAAATTACCAGGAATGCGAAGAAGTAAGAAAATATGATCTGTAATCAGAAGAAAAGGTTCATTAAAAAAAAAAAACCAAACAAAAAACAGACCTGGATAGTTCAGAGATTATATTGAGGAAGGAGACCCCTTCCTCTTAAGCTTCTAAGACCACTTCCCCTTAGCCTTCTACATTGCATTTCAAAAACAGAAGTAAAAGTTGAAAATAGAAGGCACAAGGTCCGTGGAGGAGACAAAACTGGTGTACCAGCCGGACCTGGAGGTTGAAGATGAAAGACCCCACCCTATTCCTATCCTATCTATCCATAGATCACAGGCGTGGTATGGAGGAATCTTCCCCAGAAGGCATCGTTCTTGCTTAATCATGATTAGACCCCCACCTAAGTCACGGGCCCCTCGCTTACCTCATCGATCACGACCGTCTCACATATACCCTCTAAGACTGTGAGCCTTTAAAAGAGGCCACTATTTTCCAGTTGGAGAGCTCGGTTCTTGAGACTTGAGTCTGCCGGCCGAATAAAAAGCCACTTCCTTCACAAACCTGGTGTCCGAGAGGTTTTGTCTGCTGCGTGTCCTGCTACGATATTATTAGCATACAGTTTTTAAAAATAGCTGCTGTAAATATGCTCCCTATATTGAAGGTATAGAGAAAAACACAAACATGTTGAGAGCAGAAATGGAATATGTTTATTTTTTAAAGATTCAAATAGAACTTCTAGATATAGAAAAGTAACATCTGAAAAAAAAATTTGATGGGATTATAGCAGATTAAACACTGCAGAAGAAAAGAGTAGTGAATCTGAATACATAACAATAGAAACTATCCAAAATTAAAAACAGAGATAAAAGTCTGGAAAAAAGAAAAAAAGAACTGAGCATTAGTGATTCTTTGGGACCACATCAAGTGGACTAACTTGAAGACAATTGAGTTCCAGAAGTGGGATGGGGAGAAGTGTCTCTGAAGAGTAAGATATGAAGGTAGTTTATTGGCCTGTAAAACTAGAAGTTGGACCGACATGTAAGTGCTCAAAAGATGTCAGGAACATCCCTGTTTCTTCTCTAATTTCTGTTTTCTCCTGAATTTTAGATTCACTGTGTAGGAAGGCTTTCTCCATGAGTAAGGAATGTCATTTAACAATCGCATCATCACACCCTGCTACTTTAGAGATTCCTGGAGAAAAGGACAGCTCCTCCCAGCGTGTGAATCAGTCCATGCAGAGAAGGGCTCCACTTGGCCCAGGTTGAGTCATGTGCTTACCTGGAGCCATTCTTTATATCAGAGGGGTAAAGAATCCTGACTGTTCTAGGCTGAATCAGTCCCACTGTGTGGGACTCACAGCCTGCACAACCAGATGGAATGGAAAGAGGAAAATTCTCCAAAGGAGACGAGGGTACCAGGGGAATAAAGATAACAGGTCTCCCAAATACCATCCTTCAGATTCAGCTCATCCAAGGGCTTTTTATGCAAAATGTTTCTCCTGAAGTACTCGACCTTACCTTTGTTGATTCATTTCCGTTGTGTCGTCTATGTGTCATTGTGTTGAGTCTGTCATTTAGCTGTCCGTCTGGCTCATTTGAATTTTTCTCTCCAGTTAGATAGTAAGGCCCTGAAGAGCAGTGGCCAAGTCTATATATTCCTTAATCTCTCCCAGTGGCTGGCAGAGAGTCTCTCCAATGGTAGCAGAACGAACGTTTGTTTTGATGACTCTGTTACAGGGACTAGTCAAATACTCCCATTAAGCTGAGGAGAAATTAGATTGAGTAAATACCCTCAGCCTGTGTCATCATGAAAGAAGACTAAAGTGTTCATTAAAAACTAATTGGTAAGCAATTTGCAAATGAAAAACTGGTTTCTTCTTTCCGCGCCCCCCTTCTCTTGTCTGGATCCCCAAAGCTGTGAAGAAAATGCCAAGAGCAAAGAAGTAGCTTTTTACATTTCTTGATGCCCAGACCCTTTGAGCTCAAAGTATGTGGGTGCCCACCTGATGGGATTCAATGGGTGCTTGAAGTCCTTCTTGCCCTAAACATCCTGCCTTGCATCATGAAAAATCCTTCAATTCAAAGTCAATTATTTTGAATTAAGATTCTGTGCTTCTCCAAGAACGCTTTAAAATACGAATACCCAAGTAAAGAGGATGTCATGATCCATTAACCTTTTTTTGCCTAAATGTATTTCTCCAGTGGCTTTAATCACTTAACAGAGCCTCAAAAGAAGGGGCGGAAGGACACAGATGTTTCTGGCCCATGGGGAGTGGGGCATGTAGCTGTTGGGCTCCTTTGGAGGGACATATGTTAAACCCAGAGCTTCAGGCACTTTATGCAGCAGGAAAAAATGTGCATATTAGATATCTGGGGGCATATATTTTAAAGTGGCATTAAAAGGCAAACAGGGAAAGTGCTCCTCTCACCACTCTCATGTAGAAAAAGGCCCTTTTTCTTTTAGTATAGCTATGATGGTGAAAACGAAAACAAACCAATACAAAAGAACAGGGACAAATGTGCGTTGGGTCCCTTATTCTAAGAGAATCAGCAGGTGGTCACAGATTGGCAGAGTCAGCATGGATCTTCCATTAGAAGTCTGAGGGCCCCATCCATTGATCTCCACTTACCTTGGCTACCTGACCCACAGTCATCAGGGTTCAGCCCTAGGTACTCTCTTCCTACTCACCTCTGTCAGTTTTCATTCTTTGTGGCCTTCAGAGGCTGGAGACAGAGTTTCATTTTTCCTGACCAGGATACTGTATTTATTCAATTGCCCCTGTTAAGAGAAAAAGAGTGGGAAAGAAATACCACAATATAGATTGCAAGGTATCAGTTGGCAATATCAATGGACAGATCTACCTCAATTTCAGAGTTTTAAACTGGAAAATAATGTGCATCTTAGAGTTAAGGCAACACAGGAATAAGTTTAACAGTAGAAGGAAGCGGGTTGGTGACTTACTGGGTAGATGAAATCTTTTGGGATTAGGAGCTTTCACATAATCACAGAGAAAACAGGCATAGAAAAGCTCCCCCCTGCCTTCCAGGTATAGCAGCCAGATTGCTCACAGAGAAATCTGTGTCCACAAGAGAAAAACCCCTACACAACTGTGCCTGGGTGACATGAGATTTCTGGAATACAGAGGCTCATGCCTTTAGAACCTCCAAATCAAAGCCTGAATTAGCAAGCTTCAAATATGGGACCCCAACATGACCACTAACTACTCAAGAGGAGAGGCAGAGGGACCCCTCTTCCAGGACACACAGGTCTGCTCTGTTTGGCAGCATCTCAGCTCCTCCAGGCTGGCTCCCTGTCAGTCCCTGAATATTTAGTTGGTGGTTACTAAGTGATTCCATTCCATCTTAATCATCTATCTGGGGACATTGCTATGGTGTTTTTTTGCTCTCATTTGTAAATAGCTTTCAGAAACCGGAAATGAAATTGCATTTACTTTCATTTTCCTCCGTCAGTCTGAGTGAGCTTCACTTGGAATCAGCCGTACCTTCTGGCCTTTTTAAGCAACCCTTATTTCCACGATGGAGAAAAATGATCACTCTGCAGGATACTGTGCAATGTAAGGGGACTGCGCAGGAAGGCAAGAGCGAGGCCACTGTTTCCACACTGCTCAGATGAGTTCATTTCCGCCATTCCTTTCAGCTTTGAAAATGTGCATCCGCTCAGTTGCCTTAGATTAAAATGCGTAAGTACGATTTCCTTGCACACATTTTAATCTGGTTAGCATTCAGCCTATGGAAGTCCCCATTTCTTCCCCTGCTCTCTAATAGCTTCCCTCCCTAAATTGTGTCCTCTCTTGTACAACTCAGGTGCTCATATTAGCTTTGCACAATTTTAGCTGAAAACGGTGGGAAGGAAATCACCAAGGTAACATTGGCTGCCCACACTGCAGTTTGTATGTGTTTTAACAGAAATAAGAAGCAGATAGACTGTTCTTCCTCAATGTCTGTAATAGGCTAAAATGTCCCAAGATTCCGTTTTTTTTTTTTGTTTTGTTTTTTTGTTTTTTTCTTAAGCAAATAAGAAATTTAACATGAGCCACAAAGGAGGGAGGCATTCTTTGGTTATGAATGACCCAAAAGGGACAGACTGCAAAGCTGCGTTACCCAACAGGAGCAATGAAAAGTCAGCACAAGTACTTTCTTTCATGTGGTCCTGGGTATATCTGAATGTAAAGTTTAGGCGGAGATGTTTTTTAAACAGAAGCATATTAGGAACGTTTTAAAAATCTCTATTTCAGATATTTGACCCCAAGTCTTTTGTTTAGTTATATATGGAAACAGAGCTGAGCTGAGATGGAAGTGTTTGACACTGCTCGGGTTTCCTATGGGGACGCCATAGCCTCTCGGCCCCCGCCCCACCCCTCCTCAGGTTCTCAGCGGCTTGGTTTTGTCTCAGTTTGCCTTCGGTCCGTGTCCTCGCCTTTCCCTTCTCCCTCCACACTTCTGTTCAGGTGGACCCATTGGATGGATGTCCCATTCTTTTGGTGCCTTGCTCTCTCCTTTTTAAGCAGCCAACCTTCCCCCACAGCCCGTCACCTTCCAAGGATGGGTTTTATTAACTCAGAGAAGGAAGTAACGCCATCATCGAACTGAATAAAGCTCTTAGGAGTTTGCATGCTGGTCTTTGGAAAGAAGGCAGAGTATTGAGGAGACCTGGAGAATAGAACCCTGATATGGCCAACTCACTACATAAGTCTGAACAAGTGAATTAACCTATCCAAGCCCTGCTTTATTTATCTTCATGATGTGGTTATTAATTTTCATTTCATAGGATGTTGTAGAAGTTAAATTAGATGCTTTTTACAAATACTCAATTTGTGGGACCTGGTATAAATGTACCTACATTGCATCAGCATGGGAGACAGGTTATTTATCTGGTTCCCTAACTCGGTATCACTTCTGTTTACCTACAGAATTATTTTGAGTGCCGTTATGGGATAAAAATGCTTTTAAAACTGTAAATTATCATATAACCATGAAATAATACAAAATCATTCTCCTTCTCTTCCTCCTCCTCTTCGTTCCATCCTTTCCCTCCTCTTTCTCCTTCTCTTTTTCCTCCTCCTTCTTCTCTCCTTTTTGATTAATTCACAAGACAAATATCTAGAAGTCAGTTGTGAATCCTCTCTACCTTTTATCCCTAACATCCAGTCCATCAGCAAGTCCCATTGATTCTAATTCATGATCTATCCCCTGTGCATCTCCACTGCCATCACCCCAGTCTTAGCCACCACCTCAACAGCCCTCTGCAGGTCTCTCTGTAGGCACTCTAGACCAGCACTGCAGTGCAGCCACTATTTTGGGAGGGTCCTTTTGCTTACAAACAAACGCATTCCTTACTGATCCACCCTCTCCAGAATGTAGAAGGCATTTTATCTATCTTGCTCACAACCACACCTTCAGGATTGAGAACAGTACAAGCATATAGAGGGGCTCAAAAAAGACTTTATGAATAAATTATATTCATTAATGTGCTCTAAGCACAATCCTATGGGGCAGATATTATTAGTGCACTTTACAAATAAGAAATCTGAGTGGTCTTTAAGTGATTGGTCCTTCCACCAGAGATGAAGGATCAGTTAGATCTAGTACATTTTAGAGGGATTTTATGGAAGTTGAACTACACATAAAAAGGATAATCAGTGAAACAGTTAGTGCCTTCATCTGCATTTTAGGGTGAATCTGCTATTTCCAAATTTCTTTTTCTTTCATATTTCATTGCACATGGTTACCGGATCTTCTCCCAACATTTTTTAAAGTCTCACTTTTCCTCCACTGAGTAACAGTGGACAATTATTAAGGTTTTTATTTTCTATAGACATACTGAACAATTAATTAAATTCAGGATTTTAAAAATCAGCATGTTGTTTCCCACTCTCTGTTTGCTAGTATTCTAAGGAAGAATCCAAGTAAGTTCTGCCTTCATGCAATTTGAAATTAAGAGACGTGTTTTATTAACCTGTTAACCATGGGTGACATCTTATTATAACGGTGATTTTCATTTCCATCATTAATGTTCTCACAGCAGCATCCCTTTCATTCACGTCTATTTTGTATTAACATTGTAGACCCAGTGTTTTTCATAGCAGAGTGTCTATTTAGAAACCAAGCAGGCATTAAAGCAGGGTGTTGCTGCTGGCTTACAGTAAGGTAAATTATAAAATTTTAGAAAATCAAATATTTGTGTCTGGGCTTTCTAATATTTTTTTCTTATCTGAATGACCTGCATAAATGACCATTAGGACGTATATATCAAGATCAACGTAACGTTAACTTAGCTAAGGCACTGTAGTGTTGAATTGAGTAGCTGATGTGGTGAACTAACAGGAAATGTGTGAGAAATCATCCAGATACAATGAGGTCATTCCCAACCCTTACTCTCATCCTCCAGACGCTTAAAATTATAGCTTAATGTTTTTATTTTTCTTGTGTGGAAGAGGAACTGATGACACAAAAACCTATCAACCCCGAATTGTTGGGAAAATGTGAAGTTCCGTTAAGGCTCATTGGGTTAGATTCCAAATAATAAAATGATCATCAGTGCCCTTGAGGTAGAGATCATAGTGTGATGGAGTGAAATTAGTTTCCTGACTAGACAGCATCCTCAGGGCTGCAGAGATGTGCTGACGTACACATCTTTGTCTATATACTGCCCCTACTCACATATATGCACATAGCAAGAAATGGCATCATTTCACTAATATTTGCACTTGCAATTTTCTGGATTGATATTGATAAAACACAGACATTTGCTTATCCCAAAGGTTGTAACTGAGATCATATGTGTTTTTTTGCTTTTAAGCTGTTTTATGTTTTTTAAAATGTATACAATGAACAGGAATTATATTCATGATTGAAAAACGAAGTGATATGTTTTTCAAAATTTTAAGGATAATATTTGTATTTCTTAGCTATTAATTATCTCAGTAAATCATAGTTTCCATTGATAATCCAAGAGGCACAGTGCTAACAGAAGGAACCATGTAAACTCCCAACTCTTTACAAGCTAACTGTATTTTTATAAAAGCTAATTATTTATATTTTATATGCTTCAGGCTATTGCATACTTTTTGATGTTTAAAATTGAGGGATAACTTGCTTACAGTGAAATATTCTGATTTTAAGAATATAATTGGATCCATTTAAAGAATATAGACCCCCCCCCCCATGTAGTGTACAGCCTGCTACAGCTTGAATATATCCCCCAAATTTGATGTGTTGGAAACTCAATCCCTAATGTGGCAGTAGCGAGAAGTGGGGACTTTAAGAGACGGTTGAATTATGAGAGCTCTGCTCTCATGAATGGATTAAGCCATTCATGGATTAATGGATTAATAGGTTATTATGGTAGTGGGACTGCTGGCTTTCTTTTTTTTTTTTTTTTTTTTTTTTTTTTTTTTTTTGAGACGGAGTTTCACTCTTGTTACCCAGGCTGGAGTGCAATGGCGCGATCTCGGCTCACCGCAACCTCTGCCTCCTGGGTTCAGGCAATTCTCCTGCCTCAGCCTCCTGAGTAGCTGGGATTACAGGCACGCGCCACCATGCCCAGCTACTTTTTTTTTTGTATTTTTAGTAGAGACGGGTTTTCACCATGTTGACCAGGATGGTCTCGATTTCTTGACCTTGTGATCCACCCGCCTCGGCCTCCCCAAGTGCTGGGATTACAGGGGGACTGGTGGCTTTCTAAGAAGAGAGACCTGAGTTAGATGTTCGCATGCCCTCTTCAGAGAGTCCATACTACCAAGGAGGCTCTTACTAGATGTGGCTCCTTGACCTTGGATTCCTCAGCTGTCACAACTGTAAGAAATAATTTCCTTTTTTTTTTTTTAAATAAATTATCCAATTTCAGGTGTTCTATTATAAGCAACAGAAAATGGACTAAAACACATCTTTATCAAGCTATAGGCTATTTCCAACTCCTTGTCACCTTTGTGACTCTACCCAGATAAACACAAACACCTCTCCCAGCAACCACTGGTCATATTTCTATTCTCATAGATTAATGTGCCAGCTCTAAAATTTCGTATCGATGGAATCATGCATGAAGTATGTATGTACCCTTTTGAGTTTGACTTGCCTCACTCAGCATAATAGGTTGAAATTTATCCACAAAGAAAGGAAATGACTCATTATATAAGTTAGTGAGACTTCCTCAAAAGGGGACCAAGGAAGCCATTTTTAGAAATTAAATATTGAATAAGGAGATCTTCTTTACAACCTCAGTTGAGAAGACTCATATGACTGGGGGCTGGAGGATCCACTTCCAAGACCTTTTCACTCGCATGTCTGGCCCCTGCACTGGGATGGCTGAAGATGAGTTTGGCAGGTACTCTGAGACTCTTAATCAGCTACATGTGGCCTCTATATGTGGCTTGGGCTTCTCAAAGCATAGAACTCAGATCCAAGAGGGAATGTTTTGAGAGATACCCTCATGAGAATGAGCATTCTGACTCAATCAGGCAGAAGTAGAATACCCTTTTACGATGAAGCCCTGTGAGGCTCACACAGATCACCTCCATATGACTCTGTTAATCAAAGCAATCACACACCCACTCAGATTCAGGGGGAAGGGATATAGACTCCACCTCTCAATGGGAAGACCGACAAGTTGCAGAATTTTCTGACCGCTTCTATGAATAATGCACACATGGATTGTGTGTCAGAATTAGGTGGTCTACTACCTACCTAGGGCAAGTTTAAAGGAGAAAAAGTTGAAAGATATGATTTTTGCTGGATCAACTAGCATAGTTTAAGTGGGAATAACAAGAAATTCTGTGCACGGGGAACTGACTAAAGTGAAGCTTCTGCCATGTCAAAAATGGAGGTGGTGGCCTGGCACAGTGGCTCATGCCTGTAATTCCAGCACTTTGGGAGGCCGAGAAGAGTGGATCACTTGAGGTCAGGATTTCGAGACCGGCCTGGTCAACATGGTGAAACCCTGTGTCTACTAAAAGTATAAAAATTAGCTGGTTCTGATGGTGGGCACCTGTAGTCTCAACTAATCAGGAGGCCAAGGCATGAGAATCTTTTGAACCTGGGAAGTGGAGGTTGTGGTGAGCCAAGATTGCACTGCTGCACTCCAGCCTGGGCAAGAGAGCAAGACTCTGTCTTGGCGGGGGGAAGAGGGAGGTCGGGAAAATGGAGGTGGTGAGTGAAGAGTGTCACAGTGCAGCAGGAGAGAAGCAGTCTGGGTGGTCTGAAAAAGACCATTAAGGAATCATGGATTGGGGGTCAGTTTTATACATTGAACAGCAGCATGATTGTCTACTTAAGAAAAGTGATTTCCCCATGGTGCTAATTACGGCTATATCTCTTATTTCAAAACTGCACAACAGAAGTTAGTGGGACTGTCTTTAGGAGGCTGGACAAAATATGCAGGTTTCTTGGAGATGCAGCTAGTGCTGATCTATGCGTCAGGTTTGTGGCAGGAGAATCGCTCTACCACCCCAGCTCATAAGATGCCTATCCCCTAATCCCTGGATCCTATGAATATGTTAGATTATGTGACTAAGGGGAATTAAGGCTGCAGATGGAACTGAGGTTGCTGTGCTGGGCTGAATTGTGTCTCCCTCCAGGTTTATGTTCACCTGAAACCTGTGCATGTGGCCTTATTTCTAAATAGGGCCTTTGTAGATGAAAACATGTCAAGACAAGGTCATGCTGAACTAGGGTGAGTCCTGGATCCAATATGACTGATATTCCTATAAGAAGAGGGGAATTTGGATGTATAGACACACGCAAACGGAGAGTGCTATGTGCAGATGGAGACTAGATTAGAGTGAAGTGTCTGCAAGCAAAGAATGCCAGAAATGCCTGGCAACCACTAGCGCTTGGAAACAGGCATGGAAGAATCCTCGCCTAGGGTGTTCAGAGAGCTTCTGGGCCTGCCAACACCTTGACTTTAAACCTCTATCCTTCTATAAAATAAACTTTAAAAAAGAAAATAAATAATCTTCTAGCCTTAGAACAGCGAAAGAATACATTTCTGTTGTTTAAAGCTGCTCTGTGGTAATTCATTACGGCTGCTCTTGGAGACAAATACAGTTTCGAGGCAGTCCACTGTAAGGACAAGGGACCCCATAAATAGAAGAAGGAACCAAAAGAAAGCATCGGAGTGAAAAGGACTCAGTTCCATGTTATTGGCTTTGAAGATGGAAGAAGGGGCCATGAGCTAACAAATGCACGTGACGTCTAAAAGGCAAGGGAATAGATTCTCCCCTAGAGCCTTCACAGGGAACACAGCCCTGGTAGCACTTGATCTTGTCCACTGAGACCCATGTCAGATTTCTGACCACAAGAACTATAAGAACGATGTGTTAGTAATTTGTTTACATCAGCAACAGGTGACAAATACGAGGTTAGCTGATATTGGAGAGAAGGATGAGTCGGATCCTGTTATGGGCCGAATTATGTCTGCAAAATTTTCCTTTGTTGAAATCCTAACCCCCAGTACCTCAGAAACTTGCCTGTATTTGGAGATAGGGCTTTTCAAGTAGTAATTAAGATAAAATGAGGTCACATGGGCGGGCCCTAGTCCAATATGACTGGCATTCTTGTAAGAAGAGAAGATTAGGATACAAACACACACAGGAAAAAGACCACGTGAAGACAGAAAGAAAAGGCAGCCACCTGCAAGCTAAGGAGAGAGGCCTCAGGAGAGACCAACGCTACTGACACTTTGGTCTCAGATTTGTAGCCACCGCAATGGTGAGAAATCATAGTTCCATTGTTTAAGCCACCCAGTCAGTGATACTCAGTTGGGCAGCAACAGCATGGGCCCCAAACCCTTCACTTTCCTCACTTTCTAGATTAAGACTCTAAGATTCAAAGTAGAAAAAATAAATGACTCAAGTCACATAGTGGCACTGCCGAGACTGGAATCTGCATTTCTTGGAAATATATCATTATATTGATAGCGGCATAAAGGACTAATGAGTCCTCTGGGGCTCTCCGTAGAGTTTTCACTGAGAGTTGGTGGTGTGGCTGCCTGTTTTTTAATTCTTTCACATCTGAACATTCAGAACTCATTGTGTTTACATTTTCGGTCCTTTCCCTCTAGTTGAATGAAAGCCAACTCCTTAAAGAAAGAAACGAAAATGGGTAAAAGCGGTCTGAAATTGGAACCTGAGAAAGAAAATATTCATTAGCCACAAGTCAGGTGTGATTTTCTCTAGGATTGCATTTTATAGTAGATTCAACTGAAAGAATATACCTCTCACATACATTCTTAGTCTGTTTTTCAAAAATTCCTTTTACTCAGGAGGAATGGATGCAGGACGATAAGCCAATTAATGGCTAAACATGTGTCTGTACAACATGGTAACTCAATGAAACTCAATGTAATTGCTTTCTGTGGTTAACTTGATAGTTAAGGCCATTATTCTCAAGAAATCTGTACAGGTGGACGGGACCAGAAATCATTTCCCTATTCTGTGCTGTCCTAACACACCACAAGACGTGTATATATTTACATAGTTAATCCAATTGCATGGAAATTAATTATAGATATTACTAAATAAATTACTCCATTGCAAATTAATGTAGAATTTTTTTCTTGTTTAATTTATTCAAATCAAATACCCTCAGCCTCGGGTCTTCCAAGACCTGAGAATGCGGGTTACCTTCCGTCCTGGGTGTAAGAGAGTAATCTAAGCAGATTGTAAATTATTTAAACTGGTCACCCTGCTCTAATACATTCTAAGCAGTTCTCGAAATCATTAATAAGGGCATCAGATCCTGCAGTCTGAGTGGCAAATTTTAAAAAAGAAATCTATGCAGGCTTTAATTACTTTTAAAAGAATAGAATTAGACCCCGATCTTATTAAAATCAGATCATAGGCACTTAATAACCTGGAGCAAGAAAAGAGATTGAGTTATATACTACCCAAAGTTCCAAAACTTCAGCCCATAATATAAAGGCCCATATTGTCTGTGGTGCCTCCTTATTTCCTGGAACTTCTCATACATTATTTCTGCAGATAACAGCGTTGCAGGTAGGTGATGTTATCCCTACTTTACAGATGAGGAAACTCATTCACAGATTTAAATAACTTGCTCAGCTTCTAAGTCTCTGAACTCAGATTCATTCTGTTGTTTCCTTGCTGCCAAAGCCCATGCACTTTCTACTATACCATGGTTTACCAAGTGCTTTCAAAAATATTTTATTTGAGACTACAAAAGCCCTATGAGGTAATTCCCTTTGTTATGGTTGAGAAATCTGAGCATTCTAAAAACTGATCACAAGTAACATGGTAGGAAATGGCCCTGGGACATGGGCTAATCATATGACTACCCTTGTGCCTTGGATTCTGCAGTAATTCTCAGAAAAAGTAGGAGTTATGTTTATATGTACCTAAAGAAGAAAAGGAGGATAGAATGTTTTGGGTAAAAAAGGTAAAAAGAATCTCAACAAACACAAATATAATTCATATTGTTGAAAAGATAGAGGAATTACTAACATGCCCAAAATTAGTCTTAATTCTTTACGTTAGTAGTTCTCAAACCTTAGCAAGCATACAGAGGGCCTGAGAAAACAGATTATAGGGACTTATTCCAAGAGTTTCTAGTTCAGTAGGGGGTTTGTGTGTATATGTGTGTTTGTGTGTGTGTGCATGTGTGTGTACGTGTGTGTGCGTGCATTTTTCATTTAAAACAAGTTCCCAGGTGATCCTGAAGCCGGTCCAGGGAACACACTTTGAGAATCATGGCTTTATCACTCCAGGAAATGCCCAATTGCCATACACAATTCAGCTTCTTTCCAACAGCACTCAAATTAGCAATGAGGTCACCCGTAGGAATTTGACTGACATGCTAAGACAAAGATTCCTGACACCTGTCCATAGCTTCTTTGGAGCACATCTATTGTTAGTAGGCTGTACTGTAATGAATCACCAAAAGAAAAAACTAGCTTTGTATCACTGTCCCTTGCATATCCTTCCATTGTGAGCCAAGGCACAACGCTGTGTGCCTGCTGGTGAGCACACATTCATTCATTATAGTTTATTATCACCTAAGGCTATGCTTACCATGCTGCAAAATCACAGCCTGAATAACCAGCCAGGCAACTCTTCCTAATATCATTATCTTGTTGGTCTGAGTTCTTTAAGTAATGTGCAAGAAGCAGGAGAATATTTCCTGGAACTCATTTGTCCACAGATATTTCCTCCCTATTTTCACAGTATTTCTCCTGCTGAAGTGGCCATCATACAATTGACATTTTGAAAATGGTGTGTTTAGATGGCAAAGTTGGGGCTCTTGATGACATTCCTGA
This sequence comes from Saimiri boliviensis, assembly GCF_048565385.1. Classification (NCBI taxonomy): domain Eukaryota; kingdom Metazoa; phylum Chordata; class Mammalia; order Primates; family Cebidae; genus Saimiri; species Saimiri boliviensis. The sequence continues at coordinate 74,936,017 of NC_133464.1, read as the reverse complement.
TATTCTCCTGAGCTTTTTCTTCCCTTCCTCCTGCCTTACTTTCTTTCTCCCCATATTTTAATGTCTTCACTGGAAAACATGCCAGGAGAATTTGGTGAGAGACTGTCATAGAAGTGTGTTAGTGTTGTAGTTCAAAAACTCAGTGAAGGGTGGCAGAATATGACACCCTGCCTGAAATATGCCACTGTGACAGAAAGATTTTTTTGAGTTGAAGACATTTGAGAAGATATAAGAAAAGCTCCCTACCCTCCCTTTATTTGCTTGAAAGCAGGACTTAAATTTGCAAAGCTGTCCCTCCTGTCTCTACCAGGAAGGAAAAAATTAATCACCCTGGAGACTATAACAGAATGCAGCCCACATAACAAACTTTACTATTTAGACTTTAGCTACCATTAGTTTCCCTTATACTTGCCTTTCCACAGAGTACTGTCCCCAGAGACTTGGGTCCCTTTCCTTTATCTTGTCATCTCTCTTTATTGTTCTGTGTTGAAGATGCTATGTAAGCCAGAGTTCTAAGCCACCTCTTTGAATTACTCATTTCTGGGTATTCCCACGTGTTATATGCATGCTACACATCTTAACAAACTTGTTTGGCTGGGCATGGTGGCTCATGCCTATAATCCTAGCTCTTTCTGAGGAGGATCACTTGAGGCCAGGAGTTTGAGCTTAGCCTGAGAAACATAGCAAGACCTTGTCTCTACAAAAAATTTTAAAAAATAATCAAGTATGGTGGTGCATGTTGTAGTCCCAGCTACTCAGGAGGCTGAGGTAGGAGCATCACTTGAACCAAGAAATGTGAGGATGCACTGAGCTATGATAGCACCGTGGCATTCCAGCCTGGGTGACAGAGCTATACCTCATTTGAAAAAAACTAAAATTGTAATTAAAAACTTTTTTTCTTGTTAATCTGTTAATCTGTTACATGGAACCCAGCAGAGACCTTAGAAGGGCAGAAGGAAGATTGGTTTTTGTCTCCCACAATAATTTTAGAGCTAGCAAATTAAAACATTAACATCTGTGAAATTTATTGGCAATTTACATACGTGAACTTTCCAGATGAAAGAAGTTTATCTTTTAAGCATCAGCCCCCTCTTTTAAAAAATTATTTATTTATTTTTTATTTTTTAAAGAGACAGGATTTTGCTCTGTTGCCCAGGCTTGAGTGCACTGACACGATCATGGCACATTGTAGCTTCAAACTCCTGGGCTCAAGCAATCCTCTTGCCTCAGCCTCCAGAGTACCTGGGACTACAAGAGCATACCACTATACCTGGATATTTTATTTTATTTTATTTTTGTACAGATGGGTCTTGCTATACCAGCTTGTTCTCAAAATTCTGGCCTTAAGCAATCTTCTCACTTCAGCCTCCTAAATTTCTGGGATTATAGGTGTGAGCCACCACACTGCCTCCCCACACTTTTTTAAAAATGGAAATGTTAAATTTTAAATTTTTGTTCAAAATGACTGTGTATTACTTTTAATTCTTAACAGAATACACCACTTTGTATAATGTCCCCTTGATGTAAGGTTGCCATGATGTATCTGATATCTGTACTTAGTTGCAGGGATAGAGTATGGTGGTGGTGATGTAGGGAGAATGTTCCCACTAACTTTGGAATTCTTGGCAGATTTGTCTGTATAATTTTGCTGTCACCTAATTTTGTGATAAACTGTCCCTTTTTGCTATTGTTAGTTTCTACCAAATTTTAAATTGCTCGTCTAATTTACACACTGTTCTAAGTTGTTTTGAAATTTTTTTGAAGTCTCTTTAGAAGTCAAATATTCGAGCTTTGTGACTTTTTTTTGTTTATTTTTGAATTTCAAGCTGTGTTCCAACTGCTAAAATAAATTATGTTTAATGACATAAACTGTTTTTTGTATGTGGAATAGATGCTTCCAACCTACTTTCAGAAAAGTGGAAACTGTGAGTGCTTTTCTAACCACAGGAATGTTTTGGCATTCATGCAGCCATATCTTCTTCTTGTTAGAATTAAGGTGTGGACTACAAAAAAAAAAAAAAGGACTGGGAAGGGTTGGCCCCGGGTCATACTGTAGTGCGTAAAAATGTTTTTCTCTAGACCCCCAGTCTCCTCTTTTCAAACCCCTCCCTCCAACCAATAGTTGCCTGATTAAATATAAGATTCTCAGTTATATTAGAAATGTATATAAATGCTGTATTCATTCATTCTTACACTGCTATAAATAAATACCTGAGACTGGGTAATTTACAAAGAAAAGAGGTTTAATGGGCTCACAGTTCCACAGGCTGTATAAAAAGCATAGCTGAGGAGTCTTCAGGAAACTTACAGTCATGGAGGAAGGTGAAGGGGAAGCAAGCATATCAAACAACCAGATGTCGTGAGGACTCACTTACAATCACGAGAACAGCAAAGGAAATGTTTGTCCCCATGATCGAATCACCTCCCACCAGGACCCTCCTCCAACACCAGGAATACTATTCAACATGAGGTTTGGATGGGAACATAAATCCAAACCATATCAAATGCCTAAGTTCTTTTTTTAGTATATCCCAAATATTAAATGGTACTACTATTTAATTAAATGGTACTACACAATATTAAATGGTACTACACAAAGCTCGAATAGTTGACTTCTAAAGAGACTTCAAAAAATTTCAAAACAACTTAGAACAGTGTGTAAATTAGACGAGCAATTTAAAATTTGGTAGAAACTAACAATAGCAAAAAGGGACAGTTTATCACAAAATTAGGTGACAGCAAAATTATAAAGACAAATTACTATACTACAGAAATGTTTGTGTTTTTTTAATCTAGAATTATTTCACTTGACATTCTTTATTTTAATTTGCTACATCTGCCTTAACCTCATATTATATTAACTTTTTTCTTTCTTCTCTATCAAATTTACTCCCAATGGAAGAATTGTAAAGTCATTCAAACTAAGAAATTAAGGCCAGGCGCGGTGGCTCAAGCCTGTAATCCCAGCATTTTGGGAGGCCGAGGCGGGTGGATCACGAGGTCAATAGATCGAGACCATCCTGGTCAACATGGTGAAACCCCGTCTCTACTAAAGGTGCAAAACATTAGCTGGGCATGGTGGCACCTGCCTGTAATCCCAGCTACTCCGGAGGCTGAGGCAGGAGAATTGCCTGAACCCAGGAGGCGGAGGTTGCGGTGAACCGAGATCGCGCCATTGCACTCCAGCCTGGGTAACAAGAGCGAAACTCCGTCTCAAAAAAATAATAATAATAATAAAAAGAAAAAGAAATTAAAAGATAGGTAGAGATTATGGTCATCAGAGTCATCTTCACTTTAGTGAAAGCAGAATGTTACACAGGAAAATGTAAATGGTCAACAGGTGGCATTCAGGAGCCTGAGGTAGAGATGACTTCTTGCCTCTGAACTCCTACTGTGAGGATAGCTTCAGGGCCTCCACAGTAATGCTCACTCAGAAACTGCAGGTTAGGAATCATAGTTTGCCTCTTCCTTGGCAACTATATAGAGTACCCTTAACATAAATAACTCCATCGTAGAAAAAGGCTGAAGTTTATATTTCATAGGGTACTTTGCCAACAAGGATAAGATGTTGTGCTTAATCAACAAATAAAAAAATAAAGAGTGCCTCTAACCAGACAAGGATATAAGCATACTTCTTCCACTATCAGTTTTCACCAGAGGACCCTATGACTGTAAGAGATTAGCTTCAGCAGCTCAGAGTGGCCTTCTTAACTGACATCATCTTGCAGTCCCTCATGTTAAGAACTTGGCATCTGCTGATGCAAAAAGGCTCTGCCATCTCTCAAATTCTTTCTTGCAAGACCTACTGATACTGAGCCCACACCGGGATTTCTTTTGTCTTCTTAACTCCCCCTGAACTGGCTCGTTAACCTTTTCTCATATCTCTTTTTCCTTTTGATGTTAAATGTCACTTTGCTTATTGTGGAATGTGTAACCTGCAATATTTATATATTGATTAAGTATACTATTATGTATGATTTGGAATATTGACTCGTAGAGTGGCTTCAGCCTGTGTGCCCATGGCTCTGACTACCGAGTGAATAACTGCTGAGGAGAATGGCCTCCTTGGGAACTCCATGGAGCTTGGAGCTTTTGTGATTAAAAAAGCATCAATAAAAGCTTGATATTGTAGAAAGACACAAACATGTGTGGACCTGGTTATCTCTAACCTTTTACCACTCATGACAGCTACTATAAAACTGTGGATCTAGAACAAGAACTAGAACTTTCATGCCACAGTTACCTACTGCCATATACCAAGCTAACCAAAACCCAAAGGTTAAAAAAAACACCATTTTATCATATTTCACAATTTTATGGGTCAAAAAATCAGGCATGGAACTGCTGAGATATTCTCTTCCACATGGAGTCTCATGAGGTCACCTGGTGGTATTGGCTGGTGGCTGCTCGGGTCTAGAGGGTCTGAGACAGCTTGACCCACATACTTGGTGCCTATGGACTGGCTGTGAAAAGGATCAAAATATATGATCCCAAATCTGCCACTTTGACATATTGCTTATTTTGAGCTGATGGCACTTCAGAAGCAATAGATAGAGGAAGGAACTTAGCTCTCTTTCTATCTAAAAGCAGGCCATACAACTTCCCCTGAGAAAGGTACTACCCCTGCATCAGGGAGAGAGACTAGGAGTTGATGCTGAAATGGATCTGTACAAACAAGCCTTCTAAAATAACCTTTGTCTTCCAGTAGTTTACTTCATCTATTTCCAAGTCACTTTCTCTCAACACTGCCCCTAGAAGTTTAAACCCCGTTTCCTCTGTCTTGTCATTTCTCCATAAATTTATTGTTCTTTGATATAGTTGGTATATAAGCTCTCAGTCCTAACAGCTTTTTGGAGGTCTTCATTTCCTATGGAGGATCTCATGTGCATATAAAAATATTACGATTTGTATGCTTTTCTACTATTAATCTTCTGTCAATTTATATATTTATATAATATGTAATTATATAAAAATTTACATGTGGAATGACATATGTGACTATATATAAATGAAATAATATCATTAAATTCTTAGACTCAGACATAGAACCTTAGAGGGTAGAGGAAACGTTTTTCTTCCATAGGGCTGATGTTGCTCTCTTTCCACCTAGTGGGCTGTGTGTCTGGGTAGTTTGGACTTCCTCACAAGCCAAGCATTCCCAGGACAGTCAGACTTCTAACATGGGGGCTCAGGCTGTGAGAGGAAGTGTTTCCAAGAGATCAAGGATGAAGCTGAAAGACTTCTTACCACCGAGCTTTATGATACATGCACTTTCATTTCTGCCACATTGTATTGGTGAAAAGAGAGTCCCAGGGCCAGCCTGGAATACCACGAGCCATGGATCACAGTGGGGCTCTCCTTGGGGACTAGCTATCACAGCCACTGAGACTCAGTTCCTGCCTCTATGAAGTGGGCTGTGATTACAAAGTGTTTGTGAGACTCACATGGAAGAGATGTAAAAACATTCTGAAAATATTGCATTTCTGCTGCAATACCTTAGATGACCTGAGTTGGACTTTTCTAATACCATTTCCATTTTATGAATATTGTGTGTGGTATTTTATTTATAAATAGCAAATATATAATTATACTATTTTGACATTTTATAGAATTGTATGAATATAATTGCATATTATATATAAATATATAATACATGTGTATCTATAAATATATAACACACACATACACATATATACACACATACACATATATACACCCTATGCCATCCTTTGTATGTAATGAATTTATTTTTTTCTGTGCACCTAAAATGATACTGTTTAGACAGTACTATACTCAGGAGAGTTGAGAAAACAGTAACTCAATTTTATATGTGGCTTGATTCTGCCACAGAATCTCAGCTGGGAAAGGCCGATCTAAAAGGTTGAAATCCCTTTGCATACATTAATCTACCTGCTATATAGTACTACTATCCTTTTAAAGTATTATATTACCTTGAATTTAAATATGAAGAGACATGTTCTCTCTGACTATGCACACCTCCCTTCCACCCCCAGCTGCTGTCTTTACCTAATATAAGTACATTATTCCTGTGTGTGTGCATGTATGTACACACACACACACACACACGCGCAAATGAGGAAGGATAAATGTACCCACATTTGATGCATAGAATCAAATCAGGCATGGATCTGCTGGCATTCTCATACCTCCTCTAATCATTAGGCTCACTTGTTAAGAAGCTCAAGGGCTGAAACGCGATTGCTGATTAGAATTCTCCTGTGGAATCCTTGCCTCTTCAAGAAAAACCTCAGCAGCGTGAGGTATTTGCCAGCCTGCAATCTTAAGGCTTGTCAGTCATTTGGAAACTCCCATGAAGCCATGAATTTAACACATTATTTATTTGAGAAGTCATATAAATTTTACAGCCCGTATCTAGCAAAGCAAAGATTTTTGAGATACCAGATACGTGATTTGATAGGACTTAGTTAGCAGTCAGATATTTTGATTCCTGGAACAAGTCTTAGAAAATTAAGCCTTAGAAATTTCACAAAACTAAAATTCTATATATCTGTAATAAAATGTTTCGCTGACACATTTTATGAACCATCCTCTGCTAAGATGTTTGATAGCATAGGCAATTTTCACAAAACATACCAATCAGATTCTTTGTTTATTGGTAAGGGTTCTCCAGAGGAAGAGAACCAATAGGATATACATATAAAGAGAAATACATAAAATGGGATCTATTGCATAATTACAGAGGCCGGGAAGTTCCATGACATGCTGGCTACACACTGGAGGACCAAGGAAGCTGATGTAATTCAGTCTGAGTCCAAAGTGCTGGAACTAGAGGAACTGATAATATAATTCTCAGTCCAAAGCCAAAGGTCTGAGACCTGGGAGAAGCTCTGGTGTGGGTCCCAGAGTTCAAAGACCCAAGAACCTTGAGTTCTGACGTCTGAGGGCAGAAGAAGATGAACGGTTCAGCTCCAGAGAGAGAGTGATTTTGCCCTTTCTTCATCTTTTTGTTTTATCTGGGCACCCAACAGATTAAATGATTTCTTTCCACATATTTTAGGGGGATCTTCTTCATTTAATGTATAAACTCAAGTGTTTTTCTCTTCTGGAAACATCCTCACAGGCATACCCAGATATGCTGGGTATCCCTTAACCTAGCCAAATTGATACAAAATTCACCACCAGATCCGGTGAGAAATGCTAACATCTCTTTCCTCAGTGGAAATTGCAGAAGCTAAACCATCTTAGCATTACTGTGCATATACTTTGCATCTTACTAAAGAATCACCTGCCAATAATGTTCAGGAATTTTCTCCATAGTACAGGCTTTAAAAAAGTTATTGTTGTTGTTTTGGTCTAAGGTAGTGTTCTGTTATATTATTTCCTCAAGGAATATTGCATAAGCAGAATATTATTCTGTTTCCATAATTACAGAGAAATTCAGGAATGAGGTAAGTATTCTGTGTCACTTAACTGGATGGATCTAGTGATTCTTGATAGTCCTTTAATTGTGGAATTCGGTTTGTGTGTGGAAATCCAGAAAAATCCAACCGTCTTTCTTAATGTAGTGATAAACCTAAGGTCCAAAATCAGCATGTAGAAACCGCAGAGAAGATAAGATTTCAGTGCTACCAGGTTCTCAGAATTTCCAGGAACTTGGTTTTCATTTCGCTATACCAGAAGAAACATATCTTAAAAGAACTGGTGAAAAGTGTGATTGAAACAATGAAGAATCATCAGGTATTTTAGTTATGTTACTTAATATATTTTCTTAGTATTTTAGGTATGAGTAGGAGGGATAAGAGGCCACAGCTAAACAAACAAGTTTGGAGAAGCATTACCTAAGGAACAAGGAAGGATTTGTTGCCATGGAAATATCAGTGTTAGAAAGAAGTTAGAGGCTGTGTTGGACAAGAAAAAAGGAGGTTTTTTTTTTTTTTTTTTTTTTTTTTTAAAGGAAAGTGGATTGTTCTGACGCTGAAGCTTGTCAGCTTGTGGTATGTATTATTTGGGGTACCCTTGGAGATCACCTGGTGGGAACCTGGCAGCTGCTGTTAGGAATGCAGAGGCTGTTTCATCAAGAGACTTTCTTGACTTTTAGAAGCTTCCTGGGGGCGATCCCAGATGGCTCACTTAGCAGGAAACTCATTTATTTGTAACTAGAAATACTTTGCAAGAATCCCTAATGTCCATGTGAACAGGACCACAAGCTCATAGCTGCTCCCCTATAGTCAGTTTGCAAACCACATTGACTCTTTCAGTCTAAGATGGTGCCATTAGGAACCAGGTCACTCGTGTTGTTTATTCATTCGTGGGTTGGATTTTGAATTAAAATTAACTAAGCAAAGAAGCAGATTGGATTAGCATGGTAAGAAGCTCTGAGTTAAGGGCTTTAAATTCTAGATTAGGATAAAAACTTGAGTGGAGTTTGTTGGAAGAAGTGGAATACTCTGAGAAAGGCTGAGGTTCAATGGAAGGTCTGGGGTTTTGTAGAGAGTGAAGAAAGGCTTGAATAGCAGCACAAAAGAGAGAGTTAGGAAGCTATTATATATTAGTGGAAAAATGCAATTTCTCTTCCTTGGGGGCATATTAACGACTTTTAGTTTATTAACTGGCTGGAAAGATGTTCAGTTTCACTCAACCATAGGGTCCCTCAGTATCATGGTGGGGAACAGTGGTTGAATGGAAGCCTCAAAATGTGGGCAGGGCCCAGATCACAAAGGCCCCTGTATGCTACCAAAAGAGTTTTCTCTTTTTTTTTTTTTTTTTTTCAGGCAATAGAAAGTGAGTAGAAGTCTTCAAAGAGGGATGTAAAATAAGTAGACTTACTGTATGGGGAAGCAAATACTGATAACAATAAATAGAAAAAACTGGTATCTGTTGCTAAGGAGAAAAGAACAATAGCCCAGATGAGAGATGGTGATAGAGCACTGCCAGCAGAGATGACGGTGAGAGGCCACTTCTTCTGCAACTCAACCGATATTTGTTGAGTACCTTTTGTGCACTAAGTGCTGAGTTTTACGTACAAGGAATACAAAAGTGAATCAAATAAACCAGTTACCTGATATATTCTAGTGGTAAAGACAATAATAAATCATCACCCAAATTAATGACATGATTCTTTCAGCTAGAGAGAAGTACTTTGAAGAAAATAAAACTGGGTATAAAGGGAGGGTGACTGGGCTAGGCGGCCTCTATGAGGGAGGGACCTAAGGTTTAGGACTTGGCTAACAAGAAGGAGCAAGTCATGTCATCTAAAGGAACAGCATTCTTGGCAGAGGAAACCACCAGTGTAGAGACCTTAAGGATCTAGGTGCGTAGGAGGAAGAGTACAAGGGGCTGGAGCAGGTGATGGTGAAGCTGTGCTTAACCAAAGAGGTAAATAAACCAATGACTAAACAGAAATTCTTCAGTCTGGAGGATGGCAGATAAAAAAGAAACAACCTGCTGAAACACTGAAGCTCCCTCTGCTTATGCTATGAAAGAACTGGCTGAAATTGATTAGAACCAACGTGGCTAACTGGTATCTACATAGAGTGAGCTTGCTGATGTCACAACCTGAATTTCCACCACATATTGTGTAATAACTCCCCCTGAGTTTGCACATATGACACATGAGATAGCATGACAAGATAACTACACACGCCCAAGGACCTTACAGACCTCCCCTTTCCTCCCACTGATCACCTACTAATCTCAGAATCCACCCCCTGGCTGCTTTGAAGCCCGCAGGGCAGACAGATTTGAGCTACACACTCCTATATCCTTGTGAGTCAACTTGCAATATATAAAGCTTTTATTTTCTCAAAAACCTGGCGTCATAGCTTTTAGCACAGAATACCTTTTATCTGATAACAATGAGAGGGGTTTAATGGTATGGAATGGGGCTGAAGAGGAAGATTTGAAGGCTAGAATTGGGAGTTTAGATTCTAAAGGCAATGGGGTGACTTCATTTGGCTTACACTTTTAAAAGATCACTAATTGGTATGTGGAGACAAGGAGGTCAGTTAGGAGACTATTGTGGTAATCCAGATGAGAGATGCTGGTGACTTTGATCAAGGTACCAATTGCAGAGACAGAAAGAAATGGCAAATGTCAGCGTATCAAAGATACAGCAGACCCTCAGCTTTTGAGAGGCAGGTGTTCAGAAAATTCCTCACAAATTTTTAACTTGTGACATCATAATGGTAATCAAAGGGGTTCAGATTTTGGAGTGGTTCAGATTTGGGAGCATTTCAGATTTTGGAGCATTTCAGATTTTGAAGCATTTCAGATTTTGAATATCCAGATCAGGTTGCTTAACCCAGGCGTCCCCAAACTTTTTACACAGGGGGCCAGTTCACTGTCCCTCAGACCGTTGGAGGGTCGCCACATGCTGTGCTCCTCTCACTGACCACCAATGAAAGAGGTGCCCCTTCCTGAAGTGCGGCGGGGGGCCGGATAAATGGCCTCAGGGAGCTGCATGCGGCCCGCGGGCTGTAGTTTGGGGCGCCTGGCTTAACCTGTGTAATTTTAATTTTTGAGCGTATATTTAAATGCATTACTTCATTTGTCCTTTCTGTAACATGAGATATTGTGATGCCTGTGTTAACATTTAACAAACAAAAAAGCTTTAGGACATCAAACAGCTTCTCCAAGATCACACGGTCAGAAAGTGACAGAGCCAAAATGAGAATCCAATTGTCTTTGATTCCAAACTTTATCTCTTAACCGCTACATTTACCACCTTAATATGCTGTAAGATTGGTATAAAAATTAAATTAATATAAATGAGATAATTGGTCAGCATAGTTCTAGCACACAGAAGTAACTTTAAAAAGGGCAGGAGCTTTATAATTGTTTAATCATGAATAGTAAAATCATCTCTTCCTGTGGTTTGTGTGTGTCCCTCAAAGTTCATGTGGTGGAAACTGAATTCCCAGTGCAAAAGTGTTAAGAGGTGGGACATTTAAGAGGTTATTGGTACATGAACGGTCTGCCCTTATAAATGGATTAACGCTGTTATCACAGGAGTGATTTTGGTTTTGTTTTTGATAAAAGTGAATTCTGTCTTGTTCTCTCATGTTATCTTGCCCTTCTGCCTTCTGCCATGGAATGACACAGCACAAAGGCCTTTGCAAGACACTGGCACCTTGATATCGGGCTTCCCTGCCTCCAGAACCATGAGAAACAACGTCCTTTTGTTTCTAAATTACCCAGTATTCTGTTATAGAAACACAAAACAGACCAAGAAAGCTCTACCTCACTCTTTTCATTTGAGTGCTCTCTGACATTTTGGCGATTAAATCTTATAACATATATTACACACACACACACACACACACACAAATCTATTGAATAAAGATGTATGTGTTATTTTGTTATGAGAGATCAATGGATAGTATTATCATTTTCAAGAGGAATTTAGAGAGTAAAATATTGAGGCAGGAGCCTTAAGGAAAGTCTTCATGAAGCAGTTAGAACCTAACCTGGGGAAAATTTACATGGTTCTTAGCTGGTAAACACAATTTCTCTAAGTACATCATTTACAATAGAAATTAGCTTAGGCACTGGATGAATATGACTCATTTAAATGCTCAAAACCATGAGTTATTCAATGTAGCATTATGGGTAATTTTAATGAAACATCTTTAATATCTGTATTCCTTTGTTAACTACTTCTACTGAATTTAAATAAAAGTCTCATTTTATTCCAAATTTAAATCCAAAAGAGATTTGATCTTTTCTTCCTGCCTTTTTGCAACCAACATAATTTCTCACAAGTGCCTGGAATTAAGATGTTGAGTCAGATGAGAAAACTGCATATGAAACTAAATGCAACGCCAAAGCAGAAGGGGAGACTTTGGAGAGACATATCCAGTTAAAACCACTCGACTGGCCCTTCTCAATTCTTGAGACTTCCTAAATCGCAGTAGCTGACATGACCACTAATGCTCAACCACTTGGAATACTGTAAAGTCAAAGAGAAAAAATAATAATAATTCGAAACATCAAAAATGGCTCACGCAAAAAGATCTACATGTATATATTAATATCAGCTTTATTCATAAAGCCCCAAAATGGAAACAGTGCAAATGTCTATCAACTGGCAAATGAATAAACGCATCGTGGTCTATCCATGCAAAGAAATAACAACACAGCAGTAAACAACAGACTGCTGACACATGCAGCAATAAAATCAAAGCCCTAGCATTATGCCAAACGTAAGAAGCACAAAAAGTTACTACCTACTATGTCATTTTATTTATATGATATTGTGGAATGGAAAAACTATATGGACAGAAATCAGTTGATTTGCTGCCAGGGACCAAGGATGGGATTGGGATTGACTGCAAAGGGACAGAGGGACTTCTGGGAACTGGATGCGGTGGTAGTTTGCTAGAGCTGCAATAACAAGGCACCACAGAGAAATTTATTGTCTCATAGTAGTGGAGGCTAGAAGTCTAAGGTCAAAGTATTGACAGCGTTGGTTTCTTCTGACAGCTGGGAGGGGAATGTGTTCCACGCTCCACTCCTAACTCTGGTGGTTTGCTGGCCATCTCTAGGGTTCCCTGCATGGCAGATGATGCATCACTTTGATCACAGCCTTTGTCTTCATATGGCATTTTCCCTGTGTGTGTGTGTGTTCAATTCTTCCCTTTTTATAAGGACATTGATAGTATATGATGAGCGGTCCACTCAGTGCTAGTAGGACCACATCTTACCTAATTATATCTTCAATTAACCTCTTCCCAAATAAGGTCATATTTGGAGGTACTGTAAGTTAGGGCTTGAAGAGGAGTGAAATGTACTTTTTCTTTTACCTTTCTAAGTTTCTGGCTGGGACTCTAACAAAACAAATTAACAAGAGAAAAATAGCCACATAAGTTTATTTACATGTATATTTTATATATATGGGAGAAACAGGGATGAATAATTCAAAGGGGTAATTGAACTTGGATTTACCAACTCGGGCTAACACAAAGGAAAGATGGTTTGGGGCTAGAGAAGCAAGTTATAGGAAGGTGACCAGGAAAAGTATGATAAACAAGGTTATGATTTAAATGTTATGCAGATTTAAGTCAGTCCCTTCTCCATTGATAAGTGTATCTTGTGATAAACAGTCCTTCTCTTCCTGGTATAAAGAGGGAGACACCCTTAAATGGAGATTTCCTTTATAGATGTAAATTTCCTTTATAAATGGAAACTTATGCTCTGTCTTTAGAGATTCTCTTGTGTCTGCTGTTTCTCAAAATAATTAGCTCAAAATAATCCTTATGCCCAAAAGGCATATTTTGGAGTGGCATATTTTGGTCTCCTACAGACTTCCGAATATGAATTTTGGGGTGACACGATTCAACCTATAACAGAAATGTTCTCTATTGATAGTGGCAGTAATTACACAGCTGCATACATTTGTCAAATATCATCAAGCTGTACACTTAAAAAGGTAAATTATACCTCAATAAACCTGAATTTCAAATTATACCTTAATCAACTTCACTAAAAAAAAAAAAAAAAAAAAAAGTGGCTCAGATCTCTACTGTTTCCTGCTTGGACAGCTGCAGAGTCTGCCAGTCTGACCTGTCTCTTACAGTGTCATGCTCCTTGTCCTGGAACCAGGTCACTTCTCTGCCTAATACTTCTTTAGCTGCCAATTGTCTTCTGCATAAAGAGCAATGCTCCTTAACCTGGGACACATGGCTCATGTGACACTTTCATACTTCTTCAATCTTGTCCTTTGTCATCGCCTGGCTAGCACATTCTTTCATCAGCAACTGCCTGTGGCTACCTGTAACACACACACACACACACACACACACACACACACACTGCCCCTCCCATTTCTTGCCTTAATGCCTTTGCTTTTGTACATACTTCTTTGCTGAAATGTCTTTCTCTTCTCTTTTTCTAGCTAAATCCTACACATTATTTAAATCTCAGCTTTCTCTGACATCTTGCTCTTCCCACTCCCAGGCTCAGTTAAGTGCCCTCCCTTGAAATCCCTAATCTCTTACGCAAAGTTCCATTGGTGCACTTACCACCATTTGATAATTACCTACATGTGTATCATTAGATTGAGTTATTCAGTGTGTATAACAGTACTTCAGCCCACTTGCAAGATACACTCCAAGCTCAGACTCCCTTCAAACTGCCAGCCTCCTGCCTCTGAAGCTATAGTCACATTTCCTTATTCTGTTCCAGTGTCTTCTCCAAAGCCATAGAAACTGGTGCCAAGAGAATGCCCTGTACAAATTTTCAACTAATGGGAGAAGAAAGTTTTCTTGCATCTCCTTTCACATTTCCCCATGCCCACATGGCATGCTAATTCTCTTTATGTGAACAGTGCTGGGAGGCATTCTATATACAATACTGTTTAAAGACATGAAACAATTCCATATACAAATAGAAGTGTGCAGAGTCATACCTACAGAAGCAGTTTAGATTAAGGGGGATTTGTCTGCTCTGTCCCACTCGTCTCACTTCCTCCAATCCTGTATCCTGGCATCACCTCCCAGATAAATACTGCACCAGCTGTTATATCTTCTTGTTGTAGTAAGTCTATTAGTATACAATGTCTTTACTTGCTTGTTGTAAACTTTAAAAATTTCAAGTATTTTTTTTCTGATATGACTGTATCTATTCTTGCTCTTTTTGATTATTATTTGCATGGAGGACTCTTTTCCATCCTTTTAATTTCAACCTACTTTTTGTCTTTGAATCTGAAGTGAGTCTCCTTTAGACAGCATGTAGTTGGATTATGCTTCTTAAATCCATACTGCCCATCTCCATGTTTTGATTGGGAAGTTTAATGCATTTACAATTAAAGTAAATACTGATAAAGGATTTACTTCTGTTATCTTGGGATTTATAGATTTTTGTCCTTCATTTCCTATATTACTGTATTATTTTGTGTGTAGTTGACTTTTTTGTAGTGAAACAGTTAAATTTCTTCCTTATTTCCTTTCGTATATATTCTTTAGCCATTTTCTTTGTGGTTATCACAGGAATTAACAAACAAATGTTACAACACTGTAATTTGAACATATACCAGCTTAACCTCAATAACATACAAAATTTCTGCTCCTTTAACAGCTCTGTCCCCACCTCTTTCAGTTGTTGATGCCACAAAATTACATCTTTACGTACTGCATGCCCCAAAATCTAAACTAATAATTATTAGTGCATTAGCCTTTTAAATTATATGTAAAATAAAATGTGAAGCTATAAACCAAAGCCACAATAAATACTGCCTTCGACTAATAATTGTGTTTTTAAAAACGTTATTAGCATCTTAAACAGAAAACAAAAAGTAGAGTTACACATTGTCTTTACAATTATACTAGCTTTTACAATTTTTTACGTATTTACCTTTACTGGATATTTATGTCTTCACCTAGCTTTAAATTACTGTTTAGCGTCCTTTTATTTTAGTCTGCCAGACTCCCTTTAGCATATCTTGTGAGACAAGTATAATTCACAAAATATTGACCAGTTTTATTTTTCCTTTGCTATTTGAATACATTAACCCACTCCGATCCACAGAGTTTCTGATGAGCATATGCTGATAATATTATAGAAAATTCCATGTATGTGATGAATCACTTCTTTTCTTGCTATTTTCAAGATTATTTGTTTTTGGCTGTCAACAGTTTGATTAAAATGTGTTTCAGTGTGGATTTCTTTGATTTCATCCTACTTGGAGTTTATTGAATATCTTGAATGTTTCTAATCATGTCTTTCATCAAACTTGAGTTGAGGTTTTGACTGTTATTTGTTTCAAGCAATTTGTCCACCTTTTTCTCTTTCTTATTCTGAGACTTCCAAAATGTGTGTGTTGGACTGCTGATGGTATCCTACGGGTTCCTTAAGCTCTGTTTACTTTTATTCAATCTTTTTTCTATTTCTCAGATTTGATCATTTCCATTATCCTGTCATTAAGTTTACCACTTCTTTCTTTTGGCCACTTAAATCTGCCCTGGAATCCCTCTAGAAATTTTTCATTTTCACTACTGTGCTTTTCAGCTCCAGGAATATTTGATCTTTTTAGACTTTCTATCTCTGTATTGATATTTCCATTTTGTTCATTCATTATTTTCTTGACTTTCTCCATATCTTTAAGATGATTGTTTTAAACTCTTCTGCTAGTATAACTTTTATCAGGTTGTTTTCAGGGACAATTTCTGTTGATTTATTTTTTCTTTGCATGGGCCATACTTTCCTGTTTCTTTGCATGAGTTGTTGAAACTAGACATTTGAATCCAATAGTTTGGTAATTCTGGAAGTTACACTCTCCTTCTTCATCATTCTTCGTGTGTGTGTGTGTGTGTGTGTGTGTGTGTGTGTGTGTGCGTGCGCACTGTTACAGACTGTCTTTGTACTGAGGATAGGTCAAGGTGTACACTTAAAGTTTTCTAAGTTTTCTGTGAACCCGTACCTTCTCCTGGGCATGTGTAGTGGCCTTTTAATTTCCACCATATATTTGGTACTAGAGGTACACTGAGGAGATTCTAAACTATTCAATTCTGCCTACAGTACACATGGCAGAAATTATTAATTGATTTTGACTATCTTTGACATAGAACCCCACAATGGCTTTGGAATTCTTTTCAACAAAATACTAGACTATGACCAAATCCACCAAAGTTTTTATTCTAACTGATGTTTTCTAAATAGAATACTCCAAAAAATTTGAGTAATCTAAAGCAAAAAGCAGACACCGTAGTACAATAGATTTTATTCCTTCTACTTCCTGTCCACACAGACTTCCCTCTAGCTTTTTTTCTTTTACTTTTGTGTTCCTGTAGATGCTACTAACACTGAGATGACTGTAATTTTTAATGATAAGCGGAAGATTTTTAAATTTCTTGCTCCAACATGAGAATCTACTCACTCCAGCTACTTGCTTGGTAGATGGTAGTAAAGTTGCTGTTTTATAGCTTTTCCTGAATCCCTACATATTAAGAGTGTGTAATAGCTCAAATTATTGCTTTTTAAATCTGTTGTTCTCTATACTTAGAGATGAAATATCCTTTTTCTATATGTTAGCTTAATGTCATGCTGTGTTTCTGTAGCAATTATTTGTATGATACTACCTGGCAATTTCACTATACTTTCCTTCAATGTGGACGGAAAAGATTACACCATCATTTCACAGTGTCTGTTTGATTTGCCACACTGGGCATTAGGAACTACTTTCGGGAAAAATAGCAATGAAGCAAAATTGTTTCTCTTTTCAATAGAAAAATTCCATTTAAGGAAATAAAGTATTTTCTTTATGATAATGGATGAAAAAATATACCTGTCTCACTGCTGGTAACCTCTCCCAGGATTAGAAGGAGGCTCTTCTTTTTTTCTTTTTCTTTTCTTTTTTTTTTTTGAGACGGAGTTTCGCTCTTGTTACCCAGGCTGGAGTGCAATGGCGCGATCTCGGCTCACCGCAACCTCCGCCTCCTGGGTTCAGGCAATTCTCCTGCCTCAGCCTCCTGAGTAGCTGGGATTACAGGCACGCGCCACCACGCCCAGGTAATTTTTTGTATTTTTAGTCGAGATGGGGTTTCACCATGTTGACCAGGATGGTCTCGATCTCTTGACCTCGTGATCCACCCGCCTCGGCCTCCCAAAGTGCTAGGATTACAGGCTTGAGCCACCGCGCCCAGCCAGAAGGAGCCTCTTTTCAATGTGACTGGGGCATATAAACAGAAGGTGTGGAAGCCATTGCTATTGGCATGGGAAATCAAAGATTTGGCATTACAGGTTTTCCTGAATTTCACAATAATTTCGGTGGTTGAGGAGTAGTTCCTGGGAACTTAGCCTCTAAGGAACTTAGCCTCTAGGAAAAGGTATGGTGAAGATGCCAGGAGGTGGGGTGGGAGTGGGGTGGGGCTACTTTCCATTGCAGCTACTTGGAGGAGAGAGGAACATTTGGCAAATTCCTGCTAAATTCTAGGAGCTTGGCAGACATTTTCTTGGGTCTTTTTGAGCAACTGCATTAAGGAACAGAAAACTTCTCTTCTGGAGTCCACAAGGGGCGTGGTTGGCAGGAGCTTCCCAGCGCCAAGCCTCCATCCATGCCCCCATCCTTGAACCTATAGTTCTTTGACTTTTGCGTGGATAGGTGGAAAATCCACGTGGGCTCCTTTGTTCAAAAAGCCCCCGAAAATCTCTGGGCGGAGAGGCCCCTGTTGCAGACCTAGCAGCCAATCCAGTATCGAAGTCAAAGATCAATCACTCCAGCGGAGGTTTGAAAGAACTCTTCTCATTGGATGAGAATATGAATGGGGTGGGAATAACTCCAAGGTTAAAAACCCACTGCTCCTTACCTGTGCGGGGTTCCTCCCTTGGATCCCTTCCTATGGCAGTGTGGGAGCTCTGCTGTCTCTCTCTCTCTCTCTCTCTCTCTCTCTCTCTCTCTCTCTCTCTTCCTAATAATAAATCACTCTCTGCTAAACCTTTTGGGGCCACGGTATCATTCGAAGGGTAAGCTCATTGTGCCTCTGGGCCCCCTTCCCCCATTCTTGGGGCAAGAGAGGCCAAGGACCAGGGCACATCAGGGAAAACATCGGATGGGAGAACTGGAAGCGTCTTTGGGACGCCCCGCAGCTCTGCTCCCGTCCCCCAGTTACATCTTTGGCAACCATGGGGAGGGAGCTGAGCCCCTGTGACCACCCCCCCCCCCCCCCCCCCCGGTTACACATTCAATAATTTCATAGAAAGTGTTATTTTTTCCAGATAAGAAAACTGAGGCTCAGAAAGATTAAGCAATTGTTCCAACTGCCCATAGTTAACTAGAGGTTGTATTGTAATTAAAATTAGGTCTGGATCATAGCTAAACATCACTTCCGTTTAAAATTTCGCATGAATCTTTCAGTCTTTCAGTGATAATCATCTCCAAATAACTACTCTTGACTAATCTTGGACTAGCACAGTATTGCTACATTGCTTTCTCATTTATTCTCATAGCCTGACTACAGATTGCAATGTCAGGTACTCTTTCCCCACTGCCGACAATTGACCCCCCCGCAATGTCTTGGGAGCTTGGGCGGGGGTCAAGGAGAGGTCTGCTCTTTGCCAGTATGGTGAAGGAGATCTGGTGCCAGGCCATACTCCCCAGTCTCTCTGAGCATGTCCCATGAGTTTTTCTAATAGCCGCTGCTGTCTTTCCCTTCTAGAAAAGGGAAAGATGATCCAAGCATCTATATGGAAAACCTAAGGCATCGGGGGTCTGCTGGGAGTCTGAGGCAAGAGGACTGAGATACCCTCAGAGGTATTTGAGGTACCCTCAGTAAAGAGGCAGCAGAAAATGACTCGTGAGGAGAGCAGAAAAGCCAATGTTCATTCTGGCTGCCATCAATTCAGTTATTGCATTCCACATCTCTCTAAAGCCTTCCTAAGGTCCCAAATATGGACGAATGCAGTATGAATCATCTGTGTGACACTAAATATTTCCTTTATCCAGGATGGGGCAAAGAGGGACTTTATATAAATGAAGTTCCGGGGAAGCGGTAACACAGCTAACAAATGACAGCTAAGTTACTTTCTGATGTCTGCCAAGGTCTCTTTAAGCCTCATTTCTGCAAAGCGTGTTGTTGTAATCAGCCTTCTTGGATTAATGCTCAGAGGCAGTAAACAAAACACAAAATTTAAAAAATATGACAAGCAGCTGGCTAGTACCATCTAGTGGCAGCAAAGAAGCAATAACTTTTTAAATGACCTTTTTAAAAAGGGGAAAGGGGAGACTGAAACCATCCATTCCGTTCTGGGGACATGAAGGGTTTACCATGAAGATGTAGAGCTTCAGCTTTCTCCGTGGGAGCCGGAGAGCAGCTCAACACCAGGGTGCTTTTCAGAGAGAAGACAGCCAAGGGAGATTGAGATACACTTCAAGATGAGTGTATTTCAGTGCTTGAGATAGGGGCACACGCAACTGCACACATAGCTCATTTTCTGTTTGGTTGTCTCTTATGGGAAGGGATGATGCTGCTGATATCTGGGAGGGTTTGGGAGTTTCCTACAAACCAGCTACTTTGTTTATAATCGTTGTCATTCAAAATCCAAGTCCTGGATAAAACTCTGGTTGTAGCAATTTGTTTTGGAGACTTTGTTGTTTGTGGCACCTGCCTCCTTGTATCCTAGGCAGAGTTTCAGAGCAGCAAATGCTTGCATGACATTTCTCCAAAGGATTTTAGCTGATGCAGCTGCATTCCATTGAGCAAATAATCACCATTGCTACGGTTTATTCAGCACCTACTGTGTGCCAGGTACTGTGGTGAGCCTTTTAGCTCTATTGGCTAATAGAATTCTCAAAACCATTTTGAGGCAGGTATTCTTGGTCTCCTTTACATAAAAGAGAAGTGAGGCTCGTAGAACTCATATGATTTGCCCAAGATCACAGAGGTCACGGACGTGGTGCTGAGAGTCACTCACATAGGAAGGTACCTGCCAGCTACTGTGGAGGATGAGCTCACAGCTTCAGCACCATCCCTATCCTCAGAAAGCTTATGATATTTTTAGGAAGGTAGGACATGCACAAAAATAGAAATATACCATGAGGGCCTGTGCAAGATGGTTATGTTTCTGGAGATTGCTGACAAGGCTATTGAGTCTAAGAGACAGGCTGAGACATCAATTCCCCTATCCCCATATGAACAGGCAGCCAAGCCACCCAGAAACATTTTTCAATCTCCCCTTCCCCATTCAATGACGTTTAAATTTGCCTGACTTGTTGATCAACAATGAGGAGGCTCCCGCTGGAATAAGAAAACGATGTGATCAAGAAGAAGGACCTGGTGCTAGGACAAGGTGGGCTAGAGGAAAGATTTTGGGGTCAGGAAGGTTCATTAGGAGGAAGCTGTGAGTCACTTGGGTGTCAGGAGATGCACTGAAACGAAGAGACAGCTGTGGGGACAGAGAGGACGAGCTGACAGGCCAGACACTGTAAAAGAACCAGAGAGAGTAATTGTGCCCTGTTCCTTGAGAGATGAGGAAAAAATATGGCTGGTGAGAAGGGGAAAAGGCTGTGTGCATGCATGTGCTTGTGAGTGTGTGCACGGTGTGTGCATGAGTGCAGATGTGTGTATGATTGTGTGTGGAGGAGTGTGCATGTGTGGGTGTGGGTGTGAATGGGTGTGTGTATGTATGTGAATGAGGGTGTGTGTCTAGGTGAGAGTGTGTGGGCATGGATGTGTGTGAATATGTGTATGTATATGAGTGTGTGTATTTGAGTGTGTGTGAATGTATGTGTATGTATGTGTGTGTGAGTGTGTATGGGCATGAATATGTATATATGTATGTGTGTGTGGATGTGAATGTGTGTGAGTATTGTGTGAATGAGGGTGTGTATGTGACTGTGTGTGGGGGTGGGAATGTGCGACTGTGTATGTGTGTGTGTGGACTTGAATGTATTTTGAGCATGTGAGTGTGTGTGTGAGTGTGTGTGAATGTGTGCATGGAGGTCTATCTCCTGATAGACCTCCATACACACATTTGTATGTACCTGGTCTAATAATGTTGTACCTGGTCTCTGAGTTGTTTGTAGAAATGGGAAACAGCTTCTCTTCTCCAACCCATATTGTTTGAGCAGATTGACCCCTCTATGGGGGACATGTTTATATAAAAGTGAAACTAAAGGTATCTCTTTATTGGATGTGGTGTGCAAGAAAACAAAAATTGGAAACAACATCCTGTTTGCCTTATTATATTCCTTTGACTTCAAGACAAGACGGTCTCAATCAAGGCATTGCCTACCCTGGACTGAAGGGGCTGGTGGTGGACGTGATGTGAATGACCCTCCCTGAAAATGACTTGAAAGTTACAAGAGCAGAGCTCCAGCTGAAGGGCAAAGAGGAGACAGACTAACCGTAAACCTTACACTTTGTGACCCAGCTTGAATCTTCTTATAGTGTGCACTGTACACCCATTCACACATATACAAATACACATGTACACATTCAAACACAAGCACACAAATTCGCATGTGCACGTACACACATGCTAACATATAAACACACAGGCACACATAGAAACACACAAAAACAGACACACAAATACACACTCATGAAAACACAGGTACATAAGCACACACATACATGCACACATACACACACAAATAGACACACACATATACACAAACACACATATGTATACATACAACAGAGCAGTGCTTGCTCAGAGGGAATTAACAGCAGAAGCAGCAGGAGGTGTTTACTTCTCACTTGATACACAAAACCCAGGCAGAGAAAAACATGTACTTATTATTAGCTCCAAGTATAAAATCTTGCTCGAGGGTGCAAAATTTAGTAATACAAGGAAGTGGAACTATTTTATGGCCAAGACTTTCTGACCACTATGTCAATTAATATATACAAACCCATACATCCTATATTAAGTGTAAGTTTCATTCTCTCTTTCCCAGGGTGAGTGACACAAAACTACCTTTTAGAAAATTCTTCAGATAAGCAATAAAATAAATTCAATTATTGTGAATATTGAGTTTGAGGTGACAGTAGAACATCCCCGATTTCAAACGATCTCTAAGGAGCAGGTTGGAGTGGGTCTTGGGTGAGACTCAGGGCTGGAAATATGAATGTGAAAATGAGCATCATAGAAGGACATTTTTATTAGGAATTGAAAGAGCTCAGAGAAACAGCAGAGAAACAGCACCACTGGGAATGTCAGCCAATATTATTAGGTAAATATCACTCAAAGAATGTCAGCATTTAATGAAGACCCCCTGAATGTACTTTTATTAAATTGTAAGTGATATGCTCAAAGGGTTTGAATTTGTCAAAGTTTACTTTTTTTAGTCAGATGAAATTAGATTCTCCTTCATTGGTGAACCACTCCCTTAAAGAAGGGCTATGATGATATGACCCCATACTACCAAGTCGTAATTAATTTGGGGCTTGCAGTAGGCCCAGTAAGTGATATAAATTGCTCTAAACTGAATTATGAATATAAATCAAGCATAGGCAAGTGAGAAGAGAGAGGAAGATGGAGACAGGAGGAAGAGAAACGTACTATTATGCTGTGGCCAATTTCATTATGCTGGGTAGGTATAACATAATTTGGAATCATTAATAGCTATATGAATCCATTCTGAACTCTTGGGTTCTAGAGGTAAGTTAGTAAAATACTAACTAGTAAAATACTTGCCATATATGTCTGACTGTAAGGTGAGTTTATCATTTTTTCTTAAACAATTATCACTTAGAGAAGAGGGACTTTGAGATTACTTGGTATGGGCTCTATTATTAATATTTAATTTTGAGTAATAAAGATATATTTGGGAAAGACACATTTGCCTGAAAATACCTTAAGCAATGTTAATTTTGAAAAATTTTTAAAATCAGCTGATAAAATTGTTTTTTTTAAAGACCAAAATTTAACAAAGTTTAAATTATTTTAAACACAATTTAAATTATAACATTTCACTGTATCCCTGTGTAATGATCATGTAATTTCAAATGTTGAATGTAAGGAAGGCTTAAAGTTTCAAAGATTACTTTTGGGAGGAATACAGTAAATGATAAGTTAGAGGTTGCAAATAAATATAAGACAAAACAATTTTCCAAAAAAAAAAAAATACACAACTTGGGTTCTTGTGGCTTGATACGAGATTTTCATTGACAGCATCCACGCAATAGAAAAGAACCATCTCTTAATCAATTTAGACTGTAAGAAAGACATGGGCTCTGAAACCTGTTAGAAAAGTGAGTCAAGCCATGGTGAAAGCAATAAAGACAAGATGTGAATGAGGCAGTTGAATAAAATTGTTTCAAATGCAATGTTGCAAAATTAATATAAATATGCTCTTTTAAGTCTGTATGTGAAGCTAAATGAATAAATTAGAGAGTAGTTAGATATTTGCCTATTTGTTTTTTCCCTATCAATTCACATTTAATTAATAAAGACAATAGGAGGATGAGGTTTCTGTAGTGTATTCAAATTTCAAATGATGTTAATTACAGCATTTGAAGGGGGGGTTCTAATTCCACACAAAATGGAAGAACCTAAAATGTATTCATTAAAGTGCTAAAAACTGGAGTGGTGAGAATACAACAGAAGTCTAATTTAGATTCTGAGTGTTTTCACCATGTGATTACAATCACACAGCCTCTTCCAAGCTTATAGCTGGAGCTCCTGGAAGCTAGTTCATTCTCTGGTGCAAGGAACAAAAACCACAAGATAAAATGGAATTAAGTCCTGAATTATTGGCTTCATCCCATCTACTATCTTCCATCTCAAAATGGCATGAAAGAAACAGTTACCATGCCCTGCAGATCTTTTGGTGTAAAAAAGGTCTTGAGGAACTGGAGTAGAAACAGGTCAGAAAGGTCTGTCTTAAAAAGTCCCTTTCAGGTGAGTTCATAGACACCATCTAGTAAGGAGCCGCTCATCAATTAATGTTAGGAAATCATGGTTCACTTCTCAGGAAGTCGCAGTTTCATTCACTCACTCAATATGCATTTACAAAGTGCCTACATATTATCAGCTTCCAATTGCAGTCGTTTCTGGATAAAAAAGAAACCTGGCATCTCTAGAGGGGTCACCTAGTTCCCCCCAAGTCTACAGCTGAAAGGACCTTTTGTGGAATGGGTTTCTTCAGTACTTCTGAAAGTGTAGCACCTTAAAACTGAACTGTCTTTAAAATCTGGAGATCTGATATGATATTTAGCAATATTTGCATCTCAGACATGCAACGTTAAAAGATACACTAAATTCTAAAGGTAGCTATGGTTCGACATACTTTAAAGTTAAACAATGGTACAGTATTCATTTAGGCTTCAGATTCCAGTCCTAGACCGAGCTGGTGGCCACTGGCATTGACGTTCTTGCCATCCAGGAGAGCTGACAGTGTCAGTTTGATACCTGGCTTGAGGGTCCTGAGTGTATCCTACACCTATTAGGTTGGATGTGTTCACTTTACCTGTGGAGCAGGCTTTGGAGTCAATCTGATACCTGGCTGCTATTCAGAAATGAGTGTTACTATTTCCTGCTGTCCAGGAGAGATTGACAGCACCCTCCAGTTTCTTGTTCAACTTCCAGTAAATGGAGCCACCGAACTCTTGTCCTGTCATTCACATGTCTGAAGCTGGAATTCATCAGTCTTGTAGCCAACTGCAAAGTTGCTTTGGGTCACTCAGGACTTAGCAGTCTCAAAATTCATTCGGTAACCAGCCTGCCGACCTTCCTAAGCCAGCACCAGAGTGCCCCAGATTGAGGGCCCAGTGATGTCCAAATACATGTTGCAACTCAGGCTGATGGGCTCCCACTCATACCCTGTTAGGATTTTAGCATGTTTTTTCCCCGGTGTTAGGTGAGAAGGATGCATGGAAAGTCAGCTTCAGTCCACATGCGAGCGGATCTTCCATGGCAGTCTTGGGGCCCCGTGTATTGTCAGTGTTCCATTTCCCCATAAACGCCGGGGCACAATCAGTGCATATATACTTGGTTTCCAGGCTGCCCATCACTTTGGTGGTCTCAGTGTTAGCTGAACCCGAACCTGTAAACTCCAGTCCATTCCTAGATTTTGTTTTTAAATAAAGTTTTATTACGTCTAGTCCATAGCCTTGGTGAAAGGATCCCTGGCAGATTTGACAAGATCGGATGTGTGAGTGTCACAGCCACCATCTGCTCAGAGGTGGTGATGATGGCCTCCAGTGGCCATGGTGGGAAGGTAGGGATATTTGCCTGTTTGTATTAAGAAGGTTTTTATATTTCAATTGATCAAAATCTTTTTGGGGGGATGAGAGAGAAGAGGGTTAGAAATTTCATTTGAAACACAGAGAAAGGCTTGCTTTTCGACATTTCCCCATTCCAAAAAATGAGAAGGCCACATCTCATCACTGGGTAATCTTTATAAGGGACCAGTTGCTTCGTGTGCACATAGGAGCCTGGCATCAAAGAAGGATGTAATGCAGACAGGAATTTGCTCTGGCAGTGTCTCTAGCCTTTCCTTCACTAGAGTCAAGGTGATTCTGGCTTCAGCAATTTGCCTGTCAGCCTAGGTCCATTCTAGGTAGTATACACTTAAGCAGTATTTTTCAAACTTTTCCAAAGAAGGACTCACCTTAGCAAAAGAGCATGCAGACTGATGCCTGGACATCTTGAATTGTCTCAGATTTAATCTCAACATTTTATGCAAATTTTACATTCTGTTGCATAACTAGATGTCATGGCATAGGACCATATGTACCCCAGTGGTGACCGATACCCCCAATTGAGAAGTATGGCACAGGCCTGGGCTTTGGAGTCTGAAAGATAGAGTGACCTTGCTGCCTGTAACAAGTTGACCTTGGGTTTGTAATGTAAACGCTCTGAGTTCTGGTTTTCTTTTCTTTTCTTTTCTTTTCTTTTGAGACAGTGTCTCACTTTGTCACCCAAGCTGGAGTGTCATAGTGCAATCTCAGTTCACAGCAGCTTGGATCTCCCAGGCTCAAGTGATCCTCTCACTTCAGCTCCCCTCTCCCACCAAGTAGCTGGGACTATAGGCATGTGCCAATACGTCCAGCTAATTGTTGTGTTTTTTTGTAGAGACGGGGTTTTGAATTCCTGAGCTCAAGTGATCCACCCACCGTAGTCTCCGAAAGCGTTAGAATGACAGGCGTAGGCCGTCATGCTGGGCTGCAAGCTTTGGTTTTCTTGTCTTTCCAATGCCGATACATCTCAGAGGGTTGTAATGGGGATTAAATGAGATGTCTGATATAATAAGTGTAACAAATGTTGGCTCCTCTCCAAGCACCAAACTACTCTCAGACATAGCAGCTTGGAGAGACTTATCCAGAAGTTCACACTTGTCCATTGTCAAGCCTGGAGTGGCTCAGATCCCAACTCCACATTGATTCTTGCAGAGATTTAGCATGGAGGTCACCCAACACACGTCTGGGGTTAATCTAGATCTCATGTCCTGGATTGGGTCCTTGGAACTTGGAAGTGGAGAAGCCTTGGAAGATAACTTACTTTGTAGAAAAGAATGAGGCAGTGACTGCCAGAAGCAAGTTTTCCCTTGTCCTTCTTGACCTCCCCCTTCGTCTCCTCTCATTTTATCTCCAGGCCTCTTCAATCCTTTTATTGATCTTTTCTTCCATTGAAACTATTCTTGAAGACCACAAAGGCCTGCTAATAGTCAGATTTAATCATCTCTTCTTAATTCTCATCCCGTTGAATCTTTTTGTCCAGTTTGATACTATGAGCCTTTTGGTTTTGAAATGTTTCTCCCTTGGTTTCCCCAGAACTTCCCTGATAGATTTAGATTCTCTCCATCGTCCCTCGTTGCATTCCGTGGCTTTTCCCATTCAGCTTTTGAATACCTTTGCTTTGTCCTCAGCCTTTCATATTTGGACTCCTTTGTGTAGTTACCTGGGCTCATCTGTTCCTACGACTTGAATATGATTCTCTGGTTTTCCTCCCTCCGATTCATGCTCTGCACACCATTGTGCTTTTATTTTAAAGTGGCTTACTGGAATTGCTGGAGTACAAGTATATCACAGAATGATTGGGATGTGCCTCGAGAGGTATACAGGAATAAAATCACAGGTATCTCGTACCCGTGTTAATGGATCAATCTTCGTAGAATAGTTATGCTGTGTAAAAAAAAAACTCCACAAACTCATTGGCTTCATACAGTAAGAACTTGCTTATACCAACGTCTTCCACAAGTAAGCTGGGGATTTCTGCTTTTTGCCATCCTCACTCAGGAATCCAGGCTGCTGAAATAGATTTGATCTGAAACATTGCCTGTTGCCAAAATAGACAGAAGGATAGGAGACAGAATGGCATATTGGCTCTTAAAACTTCTGCCTAGAAATCACTTGCACCACTTCTGAAACTGTGTCATTGGCTAAATCAGGTCATATGGCCACATCCGATTTCAAGAGGGCAGAGCATTGTTCTCCTTCTCTGTACCTAGAGGGGTGCTGGAAATATTTGGTGAACAGCACTGATGACTTCCCAGTTCTATCACACAACACGTAGTTAATTTAGTTCCTTTTGACATGCAAAAATACTTGACTCTTTGGTAAGGGATTATTACCCAAAAGCTTAACTCACGCCCTAGATCCCACTTCAAGTCCAGGATCTCTGAGTGATGCCTTCAGTTACCTTCGTCCTGACATGTACCCTGTTATTACAGAGACCTATACCTATACAACTTACCTATTAAGTTGTTTGTCTCTCCCTACACCCCTTATAACAGTGTGCCAAGGTCAGAATGGCCCCAGTAGACACTCAGATGAAGGAAAATGCAAGATACATTCATCACCGGTATGCAGCAAGGGTAAATATGTTGCAAGGGTTCTCTACACTTGGAACAAGGAATGCTACACAGTCATCCCTCGATATCTGTGGTAAATTAGTTTTGAGATACCCTGTGAATACCAAAATCCATGGATGCTTAAGTCCTTTATATAAATGGTGTAGTATTTACATATAACCCATGTACAGCTGCCTAGATAATTGTTATACTGCATTGTTTTACAAGTTTGTATTTTTCATTGTGGTGTTGTAATGTTTATTGCTTTTCTCCCCAACTATTGTCCATCTGAGGATGGTTGAAATTGAGATGCAGGACCTGTGGGGATGGAGAGATGACTGTATACGATTGGATTTCAGATTCTGTTCTCTGGAAAGGGCTCTTTAGTCTGTTGTTTTCTGTAGCTCTTGGCTCCACCTCCTGTGAGGTTTTCTGCCTTTCATTATCTTCCTTGAGTATTCTGTAACATTTTCTCAGTCTACTTCTTGCCTATTGATGTTTGAGGGCCTATGGGTCATTTTCAGTTCCAGAAACTCGGAAAATCTCTTTTAGTGCAGGTTGATAATTCTTTCACTGTATGACTCTCTCAAACACTGAGATTCTTATCTGTCAATTACAGTCAGTTTCATACGCCAATAACCAAAAGTCTTGAGTCTGAGTCCTCAAGTTCTCAAGACTCAAGAGTCTTGATTTTCCTGTTAGCTATAATTTTTTACTTTCTTGCTCTCAGGAGGTAGCACCCCCTCCTCTCCTTGAATTAATTTTTGTTGTCTGAGCCTATCAGACATGGGTGGAAAAATCACCTTTATGTTCTTTTTCCTGATCTATCTTAACCAACTTAAAATATTTACTGGACACTACAACGTAATTTGGTATTTACCATCTCTTAATTTATTCAGGATTTAAAAAACGGGTTTCATGACAAATTCTTAATTTGGTCCTAGATGAAACATTCAGTTTTAATGGGCCATCTTTGCCCCAAATCCTTCTCATTGACTTCTGTTTGAGTTTGAGAAGCAGCTGCCTTTTTAATGCCAAATTCTCTGAAATGCTGGGCCCTCTCCATGTTTTTTACATTATACTTACAAACGAGCCACTACTTTTTTGAGCTCATTTCTTTCTCAGAGAACCACTTCTAGCACAGACAATTGCAACTGACACATACTATCGACTGTTTTTCAATCTCTTCACCATCTTGCTACACATATATTGTTTGTAATCTACCTAAAAAGCTCATTTTGGCCAGATTTTTCTGTTTCTCTATTGCATAACATGAGTTACCAATTTTGTAACCTCCTGTATCATTTTTCTCACTGCTATCATCCAGCTCCTCAACTATATACATCTAACTAATTTTCTTTGTTAAGAAATTACCCAACTTACGGTAATGATATCTGTATCAATCAGATAGGCAATATTATGCTGAGATAAAAAATCAAACAGAAAACTCTGTGGCTTAACACAGCATAAATTTATTGTTCCCTCAAAATTAATTATAGACCTGGACAAGGCTCCAACACAGGTGGTTACAGGCAGAGGTTGGAACAGTTTGGAGGGCTCAGAAGAAGACAGGAAGATGTGGGAAAGTTTGGAACTTCCTAGAGACTTGTTGAATGGGTTTGACCAAAATGCTGATTGTGATATGGACATTGAAATCCAGGCTCAGGTTGTCTTGGAGATGAGGAACTTACTTTTGCTATGCATTAGCAGAGACTGGCAGCATTTTACCCCGGATCTAGACATCTTTGGAAATTTGAACTTGAGAAAGATGATCTGAAATTGAAACTTATGTTTAAAAGGGAAGCAGAGCATAAACGTTTGGAAAATTTGCAGCCTGACCATATAGTAAAAAAAGAAAAACCCATTTTCTGGGGAGAAATTCAAGTCAAATTTGAGTAAGTAATGAGGAGTCAAGTGTTAATTGCCAAGACAATGGCGAAAATGTCTCCAGGCCATGTCAGAGATCTGAGTGCTAGCCACTCCCATCACAGGCCTGGAGGTCTAGAAGGGAAAAATGGTTTCATGGTCCAGGCCCCGCCCCGCCCAACTCTGTGCACCCTTGAGACATGATGCGTCTATCCCAGCGACTCCATTCAACTCCAGTGGTGGTTAAAAGAGGCCAAGGTACAGGTTGGGCCATTGCTTCAGAGAATGCAAGTCCCAAGCTTTGGTGGCTTCCACATGGCATTGAGCCTGCATGTGACAGAAGTCAAGATTTGAGGTTTAGGAACTTCTGCTTAGATTTCAGAGGATGTATGGAAATACCAGAATGTCCAGGCAGAAGTTTGCTGCAGGGACAGAGCCCTCATGGAGAACCTCTGCTAGGGCAGTGTGGAAGGAAAATGTGGGGTGGGAGTCCCCACACAGAGTCCCCACTGGGGCACTGCCTAGTGGAACTGTGAGAAGAAGGCTAGCATTCTCCAAATCCCAGAAGTGTAGATCAACCAATAGCTTGCACTGTGCACCTGGAAGAGCCATAGACATTCAATGGCAGCCTGTGAAAGCAGCTGGGAGAGGGGCTGTACCCTGCAAAACCACAGGGGTGGAGTTGCCCAAGATCATGGGAGCCCACCTCCTATATCAGCATGACCTGGATGTGAGACATGGAGTTAAAGGAGATCCTTTTGAAGCTTTAAGATTTAATGACTTTCCTGCTGGATTTTGGAATTTCATGGGCCCTGTAGCATCTTTGTTTTAGCAAATTTATCCCATTTGCAATGGGAATATTTACCCAATGCCTGTACCCCCATTGTGTCTTGGAAGTAACTAACTTGCTTTTAGTTTTACAGGCTTATAAACTGAAGGGACTTGACTTGTCTCAGAAGAGACTTTGGACCTGGACTTTTAAGTTAATGCTGGAATGAGTTAAGACTTTGGAGGATTGTTGGGAAAGCATGATTCATTTTGAAATGTATGAAGGATATGAGGTTTGAGAGGAGTCAGGGCAAAATGATATGGTTTGGCTCTGTGTCCCTACCCAAATCTCATCTCAAATTGCAATCCCCATGTACCAGAGAGAGAAATGACTGGATTATGGAGGAGTTTCTGCCATGCTGTTCTTGTGATAGTGAGTGAATTATCACCAGATCGAATGGTTTTTTAAATGGTAGTTTTTCCTGTACTCTCACAAGCTCTCTCACTGCGATGTAAGACGTGCCTGCTTCCTTCCCCTTCTGCCATGATTATAAGTTTCCTGAAGCCTCTCCAGCAATGAGGAACTGTGAGTTAATTAAACCTCTTTCCTTCGTAAATCACCTTGTCTCAGGAAGTTCTTTATAGCAGTATAAAAATGGACTAATACAGCTGGGCGCAGTGGCTCAAGCCTGTAATCCCAGCACTTTGGGAGGCCGAGGCAGATGGATGACGAGGTCAAGAAATCAAGACCATCCTGGTCAACATGGTGAAACCCCGTCTCTACTAAAAATATTAAAAATTAGCTGGGCATGGTGGCGTGTGCCTGTAATCCCAGCTACTCAGGAGGCTGAGGCAGGAGAATTGCTTGAATCCAGGAGGCGGAGGCTGCGGTGAGCCGAGGTCGCGCCATTGCACTCCAGCCTGGGTAACAAGAGCGAAACTCCACCTAAAAAAAAAAAAAATGGACTAATACAATTAGCTTTTTACTTTTAACCCCTTTACCTTTTCTTAGCTTCTCCAAACTCCCCACTAGCATTTACTAGATTAACTAATTTTCAAAGTTTAGTTCAGGTGTTATCACCTTGAAGCAAAATAATAATTATGATAGCTCACATGCAGTAAGCATGTATTACATTCTGAACAACTATGTGTTTTTTTGTTTTTTTGAGTCAGAGTCTTGCTCTGTTGCCTAGACTGGAGTGAAGGGCACGATCTTGGCTCAGCTAAACCTCTGCCTCCCAGGTTCAAGCTATTCTCCAGCCTCAGCCTTCTGGGTAGGTGGAATTACAGGTGTGCACCACCATGACTGGCTAATTTATTTTTAATAGAGACAGGGTTTCACCATGTTGGTCAGGCTGGTCTCAAATTCCTGACCTCATGATCTGCCCACCTCAGCCTCCCAAAGTTCTGGGATTATAGGCTTGAGCCACCACACCCAGCCAGCTATGTATTAATTTAGTCTACACAATAACTCTACAACGTTGGTCTTAATATAACCATTATATATGGAAAAAGCATGTCTTTCATTTAAGCAACTGTCTTAAGTTCATAAAATTAATAAGTTGTTGGGTTAGAATTCAAGTCCAAGTGAGTCAAAATTTGAAGGCTGTGCTTTTATCCACCATTCTAATTCATCATAATATGATTTACATGTTCTGTTTATGACTCTTGCATTACACTTATAATGCACTGTGTTTGATTATTCTCTGCCCATCTTTCTCTCCAAGTATAATCTTCTTGATTGTAGACACTATATAATCAATGCCAAACATGGATCATGGCATTTTAAGACATTGAGCATATATTTGTTAATATTAAAGTATGATAAATATTGAGTTTAATTAAGATTCTGAAACAAATTTTTACATTGTGTTTCTGCATTCATTTTTTTTTTGCAGTGAAAAGAATGACCACAAATTTAGTGATTTAAAAAAGCATGTATTTATGATCTCCTGGTTTCTATGGGTCAGAAGTCAAGCACAGTTTCACACAGTTCTCTGTTCAGAGGGTCACAAAATTGCAATCAAGGTGTCAGACTACCTGTGTTTCCCTACTGAATTTGACTCAAGGCCCAATTTCTCACTGCCTATCAACTGAGAGGGTACCACCTCTCAGGTTCTAGAGGCTTCTGCATTTATTTTTCACATGGCCCATTCATAGCTCTTACTATGTGGTAGCTGGGTTCTGTAAAGTTAACCAGAGAAGCCATTGCTCTAGTCTACTGAGATGAAGTCTTATTTAAAGTAACATAATTATGGGGTGACTATTCCATATTCTATTTGCTAGAAGCAAGTTGCAAGTTTTTCCCACATTTAAGAGGAGGGAATTATACAAGGACATGATTCATTGAAGGTTATTTTAGAATTCTGCCTCTTTTTTCTCCTTTAAGTCTATTCATTTTTCTCTGTAGATATTAGTGACAGAAAAATTTTCCATATTTTTATCTCTCAAACTGGTTCTTCCTTACTCAGTTTTTTTCTTAGATCTTAACTGCTGTTAAAGTAATGTCCAGATTGCATTGATACATTAAAACTCTCCACATGTCCCAACAATAAGATATCACCACTGTTAATATTTCAGTGTAAATTCATAATGCCATCATATGTATAGTATATTGAAATTATAACTGCAATTTTAAACAAAAACAGGTTCACTGCAATCTTATTTTACAATTTACTTCTTACTTTAATAATATATAATGAACATTCCAACATCATCAAATTTTTTAAATCATAATTTGTAATTTCTGTGCAGTAGTATATCATACAGATAATAAGTAATTTAATTTACTATTGTTGGACATTTATATTATTTCAAATATTTTGCTATTGTGAAAGCTCTTTAGTAAACTCTACCATAGTTATTTCTGCCTGTAAGCATAATTATTTTTGGTCAGATAAATTCTTAAAAGTAAATTTTTGTGCATCAAAGAATATGTGAATTTTTAAGTTACTCAATTTACCAAATTGCACTCCAGAAATTTACAGTTTAGCCAGCAGTGCCTAAAGAAACCCAACATGGAGAATTATGTGTGTGTACATGTGTGTTTCCTATTACTTTTCTAGTATATTGCTATTTTTCAAGTTATATGATTGTTACATGTTTTTTTAAACAGGGAATTACAGAAGTTCCTAATGCATAATTAATTTGCTTATTGCTTTTCTAATCCCATACATCTGAGGTAGCCGGTATTAACAATTTGCTATGAATTCCCCCCACACCAGCTTTATTAGATGTGTCTGTATATTTCAATTTCATAGTTGAAAAATGGCATCTCACTCTTGCTTTAATTTGGTTTTCTGAACTTACTAGTGAGGCTAAACATGTCTTCACTGGCTTTGGTAAATTCGCAATTTTTGTTTCTTAGTTTTTGTATCATTTCTTTTCATTTGTTATTAACCATTATGGGGTCAACTATTCATAGCTCTTAGAAGCTAGTTTCAGCATTGTTTATAACTGGTACATTTTAGTATCTTTCCCTTTGCTTCACAAAAATCTCAGTTTTGCACATCATTTCACAGCACAAATAATGGGTGTGAGGCATAAACACTTTCAGTGTAGACCAAAGAACATTTCAAAAGTATCTTTGGATTACAAAATATTTTAATTCCCAAGTGATAACTCATTTATTTTAAATAAAACTCATTATCCCATAATTCCAATCTATTCAAAGTGTTTGATATCCCCAAAGTTATTATCATAAGATTTTATCTATATTACAAAAAATTATTTAAAATATATTCAAAAGACATTTTTACTTTGGAACTTTTACATTACTTCTTATCTCGGGTATTTCATGCCTCTGTTATATTCTTGGCTTTAGTATTAGGCTTAAAAGAGTTCAGATGCTTCCTAAAATTGCCCAGATGCAACAGCAGGAGTAAAATGTGTACTGTGAGAAACTGACATATTTCCTATTAGCATAGTGACCAAGCTAATGTAAGAAGGCATGCTGAATTTTCAGAGGGTAGATTTTCCTTTTGGTTCTTTGATTTATAAAACTCCAAAGTGCTTCTGTGAAGACCATCGTATTTAGAGAAAGAGATGAAAGTAACAGAGCTTAGTAGAGTTAGCTTTCAAAATAGTTTTTGTTGTGCTTTTTCCTTTCCCCTGGAAATGGGTTATGGAATCTAATTTTCAATTCCATAAATCTGTGTAGAAGACAAGGAAATTAAGGAGCTGTCTGTTCTTTATTGATCATGCTATATCTTTCTTTAGCTGCATCAGTCTGCACCAAGGTTTTCTTTCATTCTCTAGTTTTGTGTATTGCATGCTGGATTCCCTCAGCATACCTTTTTAATTTTTTTACAACTTAAAAAAATACTAAGACTGCTGTTTACTGCTAAGAGAAATTTATTTCAAGTGTTAAAATGGTAGGCAAGCTTAGTGTCAGTGACTAAGAGATATTAAAATTCAGCACAGAAAGAAATGGGTTCACAGACCTCAGCAATGAAAACACCCAAGAAAAAAGCTGGGAGAACAAATTGTATTCAGTTTTGGAAATTAAGAAATCTTCTGAGCACAGCAAATAGGGAAAATACTACCAAAGCCCATGAATGGGAGAAAGCAACTGGAATTTAAAAGATATCTGGTAAATGTAGGATGTAAGTAGAAAAATACTGAGATTATTTGCAGGACTTGTCTGTATTCCCACAACATTTTATAATGAAAATAGAAGACTTTAAAAAATGCATAGGGAAAAGAGAAAGGAAATGTTAATGATGATGTTCCCCCAACAGCAACCTTCAGTTGTGGGATAGAGCATCTTCTTGGTAGTCACCTCTTTGCTGGTACTGCCCTGCTGCACTCTTAGCAAGAACAGTCCTCTCACAACTACAGCATTCCTTAGAAGTCACACTGGAAAATGATTTCTGTGTAAATACAGCTGAGAAATGTAATTAGAATTTCCTTAAGACCTAATGGAAATTGGGCCAACCCTGAGAAACCCTCATCCTAGAGAAAGAAAGAGGCAAAGTAAACATAGATGCAAAAGCACACTAAAACTGAAGAGATGCCAGCATGGACCCCAACACTCCTCTGTGTTCCAGGCAGAGGAGAGATCTCCTTTCCCTCTGCATGTGGGTGCCTTTCCCTTGGGCTATAAGCACTCCATTTCCCTGCCAGCAAGGGGTGACTAATCTTATGAGCCATGTTCATTTGAACATGTAACAGGTTATAGGGATGAAAAGTCTCATCTCCTCATGGACGTACTTTGAACTGATACTGAAATGTTTTTTAAAATGTACTGCTTTATGTTGTTTGTTGTCTATCTAAGAAATCTTAGCCTACCCAAAGGTGGTGAAGATTTTCTCCTATTTACTTACAGAATTTCTTGGCTTTAGATTTTATGATGAGGCCTATAATCTGTACTTAATTAACTTTTATGTATGGTGTGAAATTAAAATATGATTTTTTCCCCAAAGGAATATTAACTTATTCCACGATGATTTGTTGGAAGTATATTTCTCCCTCCTGCTTGGAATTATTTTGACACCGTTGTTAAAAATCTATTGACCATGGGCAAGCTCCAGTGCTCATTATTAGAACTACAAGTATTTTCAAATGCTTCCAATTGATTCAGCTTTACAGTGGTATCATTTATTTTGAAATAATATTTTGCATGTTTGAAAGTATAAAATGTTGACAAAAGCAGAACTTATGCTACTTAAAGAATCTGGTATCATAAATATGTGAGTCTATTTCTGGACTTTGTTTTCTAGACATATATATTCAATCTTATTTCATATCATAAATACATGAGTCTATTTCTGGATTTAATTTTGTTTTCTTTACATATATATATATATTCAATCTTATTTCACCACTACTAAAAATGTCTGCTGTTTGAATGACAAAGACAACATTAAAAAAAATGAAAGGCAAGCCACCAACAGAAAGAAAATATTCACAATATGCACATGTAACAAAGGACACATATCCCAAATGCATACAGAGTTCTAATAACTCAGTCATAAGAAGGAAAGAATGCAACAAAAATGGGTCGAAGATTTTAGTAGAAATATCAGAGATATGCAAATGATTAATAAGCACATAAAAAGATGCTTTATTTTTTAAAATGCACATTAAAAATGCAAATGAGCACCAGAAAGAGATACCACCTCACATCCAGGAGAATGGTGACAGTTAAAACGCTTGATAATTCCAAGTGTTGGTGAGGATGTATGTAGAATTTTGAATATTGATTTTTATTAATTTTATCCTCAATTAATACTCAAAGTGTTCTGGACACTTTGGGCACCAAACATCTTTTCTTTAATTAACCAATTTGTTTCAGTAAATACAAAGAGAAGGCATAAAAAATTTTTATATACTACATTATGATACCTGTTAAATATAAGTTTATGACATTTGAGCTTTGTAACTATGTTGCCTAGTGTTTACTTGAAAAAATATGGATATCTATAACTTAGGATGTTTCAACTTACAATTTATCAATAGTGCAACAATGATACACATTCAGTAGAAACTGTACTGTGAGTATCCACACAACCATTCTATTTTCCACATTTAGTACAGTATTCAGTAAATTTTACAAAAGATAGTCAATACTTTATTATAAAACAGACTCTGTGTTCGATGATTTTTCCCAACCGAGGGCTAATGTAAGTGTTTGGGCCAGTTTAAAGTAGGCTAGGTTAAACTATGATGTTTGGTAGGTTGGGTATATTAAATGCATTTTTGACATGGTATTTTCATGGGTTTATTGGCACCTAATCCCATCATAAGTCAAGAAGCATCTGTACATAATTATACTAACAGTCTGTGTAACATACAAAATTGGTGATTAAACCAGTGTTATAATAATTACTCAGTGAATTTGAACACCATATCTTTATCAGGATTTTAATCTTCTATAGTATTGTTTCTGTGGGGAAATTAGATGCTATTTTTAGTGTTATTTAATTTCAACAAAGGGTGCTAAGACAAATTGATATTCACATGTAAAAGAATGATGTTGGGTCCTTACCTCACACCATACACAAAAATTAACTCAAAAAGGAGTAAAGACTTAAATGTAAAAGCTAAAGTTTTAAAAAAGCAACTTAAGGATAAATCTTTATGACCTTAAATTTATCAATGGTTTCTTCAATATGTCAGTAAAAGAATGAATAATAAAACAAAGAAAAATTGGTGGATTCGAGTTCTCTACAGAAAGAGAACCAATAGAAGACAGAGATGTATATGCAGAAAGAGAGTGATTGTGAAGGATTGACTCATGCAGTTATGGAGGCTGGAGGCTGAAATGTTCCATGATCTGACATTTATAAGCTGGGAGCCTGGGAAAGCTGGTGGTGCAGTTCCAGTACATGCCCAAATACCTGAGAACCAAGCAGTCAATAATGTAAGTCCCAGTCCTAGTCCAGAGGCCTGAGAACTAAGCGCACTGATATTCAACAGCAGGAGAAGCAAGGAGAGCAAATTTTCATTTCCTTTGTCTTCTTCTTCTATTCTGGCCCTCAATAGATTAGATGACTCCACCTGTAGCAGTAATGGAAAGCTTATTTACTCAAAAGTTAATCGTTTATGAAAACATTCTCACAGACACTCCCAGAAATAATGTCAGCTATCTGGGCATCCCTTATCCCACTGAAGCTGGTACATGAAAATAACCATCATAATTGGTCTTTTTCAAAATTAAAAATGTTTCTGCTTCAAAGACACCATCAAGAAAGTTAAAAGACAACCCACAGAATGAAATAAAATATTTGAAAGTTATTTATCCAATTAGGGACTTGTGTCTAGAATATATAAAGAACGTCTACAACTCAATCATAAAAAGATCACCAAATTTAAAAATAGGCAAAAGATTCAAATGGCATTTCTTCAAATGACCAATAATGCCATTAAAAGGGTTCAATATCATTTGCCCTTAGAAAAACACACCTTAAAACCACAATGAGATACCACTTTATACCCATTAGGGTGGCTATAATCAAAAAGAGATGTAATAAGTAACATTGGCCAAGACATAGAGAAATCAGAACCCTCACAAACTGCTGATAGGGATCTGAAAAATGATGCAGTTATTTTGGAAAACATTCTGGCACTTCCTTAGAAAGTTAAACATAAAATTGTTATTTGATCCAGCAATTCCATTCCTAGCTATATACCTAAGAGTAATAAAAACATATATCCACACAAACACTTGTACACAAGTGCTTAAAGCAGCATTGTTCATAACAGCCAAGAGGTAGAAACAACCCAAATGTTCATGAACTGACAAATAGATAGACAAAATGTGATGTGGTATATGCATAGAATAGAGTGTTATTAAGTCATTAAAAGGAAGGAGATTCTGTCACATGCTAGAGCATGAATAAATCTTGACAACATCATGCTAAGTGAAAGAAGCCAGGCATAAAGGACCACATATTATACGATTCCATTTATATGAAGTGTTTAGAAAAGGCAAATTCACAGAGACATAACATAGATTAGGGGTTGCCTAGTGGTAGATTAATGCTAGGGGAGGGAGCAGAGATGGATGAATTTGAGAGCAATTCATGGAACATGGTTTTTTTGGTGGCAGAGTGGTGATGAAAGTGTTCAAGTTGATCGCGTCTCTTGTGTAATTTTGCCAATGCAGCTTCGCAACATCACTAGGAATGAAAGCCCCAGGTGTGGCACAAAGCCAATTGCCCTGACTGGGCACCTCTGGAGGTGATACAGGATGAGTGACGGCAGAACACTTCACCAGCTTCTGGATAGTGTGAGCAAATGGGGCTACCTCTATCAGGAAAGAAATAATAAACAGTTTAAGGGAGCTCTGAGGCTCAATTTTAAACAATCTGGCACGGTTGTGACTGCTGAGAAACAGCGGCACCAAACAGATAAGGCATCTGTGAAGATGAAAGAGCTCCCTTTGAACAAAGGCTTCAGGCTGAGTTGAATCTAAGTGGCCAACTCTCAGACGTGGGTTTGGCAAATAGTGTTTGCAGCTATAAATCAAAGCTCTGGTTTTATGTGGACAAAGTGTGGGGAGAAACTCTTTGTACTGGTCTTCTAAATTGTGCATGCGCACATCACTAGCATTGCCTTTAACAAACAGTAAATTCTGGGACTCTTTAAGCATTATTTTGATGCCTTCAATATTGCCCATAGGGTGTTACATTCATGAGTTCTTCAGATGTATGAAAAAATAAAAATATTAAGAGAATTTGGGAGAGGACCAACATACCATCTCTCCACCAGAAATTTGTATTAAATACTCTTTTGTAACTAGAGAGATTTTCTAATGAAAAAACAAATTGAGACATCGAACCCTTCTCTTTGAAATGAGACCTCTGAAAATTGATCTAAAAATGATGAAAACTATTATTTGACTATTATAGATCAAAAAGAAAGAATATAATTTTCAGATTCAGGTTAGCATTTTGAAAACAGTAAAACACATTTGTATTCACATTAAGTTCAAACATTTATTTGTTTTCCTTTCTACAAAGATTTACATTGTGTGAACTCTTTTATTGACACATTTCTTGAGCTAAGCAAAAAGTCAAGGTCAATGTAAAGAATAAGATGGACTACCTGTGTAGATTATAATGTCCTATACAAAAATAATTCTGTAATCACTTTTCAACCTTCCTTTCCCACTTAGTAGCTGGCTGCTTCTTTGAGGCAAACACTTATCCAAGAATGATTGAATAAGTTAGAGGACAAATCCTTAAAAAGATCCACCTTGCTCGATGATTTCAGAGGAGTCTGTCCTGTTTTCCTTGCTGTCTTGTTTACTTGACCTTCTCAGTTACTAAATAAGAATGGATTTAATGAAGAGAGGGCTTTTATTCATCAGTCTAGTGACAAGCTCTTTGTCAAGGGACAGGTCTTTCTCTTCGGGAGGAATACTTAGGCAACTATCCAGAGAATTTGAAACTTAACTCTGCGATAGTCAAGATTTCCCAAGAGAAGTTTTTTTCCCCATATTATGGTGTTACTTTTTCTATGATGAACTTTGCAAAGGCAAAGTGGATAAAAGAATCAGAGCACTTAATTATGCTTCAGGGGAAAAAAAGCAGTCTTTTCCCTTTGATAATTATCTCCGTTTTCAAATTAATTTCAACAATGGGCAATTGGTCTCAGGCAGAACTTTTAAATAAAATTGGAGGAAAATTTTAAATACAAATGTAAAAATGCTCACTACTAGGGTTAGTTATGGTAAAAGATAATTATTTGGGTGATAACTTGTACAGCAATTTGAAAGATATGTTTTATTTCTGTCCAATGAATACATGTACATAATTTTAAAGGCAAATGCACTATAGAATGTAATATAAAGAAATATCAGTAGCTCTGGTCCTGCATGTGGTTAGAAAGGATTTAGCTTTTAAAAATATACTCTCTTCCCCTCCCACAGTGTCATCTAGAGATTGCATTCTCTTATTTTCCCAATATAGCTATGTTAAAAATCCTACAAAATTATTTTATTAGTCACTCCTCAGCCACATGACATCCATGACTACACTTCCTTTTTTTGGTAAAGCTTTTGCATTCTCTACAGTTGATAATTGCCTCTGTTTAATTTTTGCTTCTGTTCTTTATGCCCTAGGGATTGTTTATCATTGCCAGAAATGTAACTCTCCCCTCAGTAGATTCAATGTAACAGGTAATGCAGCCTTCGTGTGTGTGTGTGTGTGTGTGTGTGTGTGTGTGTGTGTGGTGTGTGTGCACACGTGCGTGCACGCATTTGTTTTATTTTTTCTTAGAGATATAACTCCTGGATCCTTCTGTACATTTATATCAATTGCTAGAGGTTGTTTCTTTGGCTCACTACAAGTCATCATCACGAGACTACCCTTCTTTCTGCTGTGTTAGACTTCCTGTGTTCTAAAACTCAACTTTTCACTTTCTTGATCTCCTTCCTTATTTCCATTAGGCACATCCTCCAGTAACTCCATGAGGTAGGGTGCCTAAAAGGTAAACCCTCTGAAGTATTGTTTGAAGATATTTGAACTTTACCTATGTACACTATTGACTGTAGTTTTCCCAGCTATACCATTCCAGGTTGGAAATAATTTTTTTTAACTTTGAGGCATTCATTTCCGACATTACCAATCATGGATTAGTATGCCATGATTATTAGTGACTAAGTCTTAAACCTGCTTGGGAAGATACAGCACTGCTGAGTGAATATGGCATCCTACAGAGAACTTCGATCTTCGGTCATACATTAGGAGCTCTTGGTTCTGCAGCTCCACAAGCCCTCTTTGAAACAATCTGTATGTTAGAGGTAACGTTTTTCTCGTAATTTTGAAAGCCTCCCATCACTATTTTCTAATTTCTACTGTTGTTTTTGGGATACTTCCTAAAGTCATTTTTATTCATGACTCTTTACAGGTTACCCATTATTTTTCATTCTGGGAGCTTTTTGCTTTTCCTTTGTCTTAATATTGTGAAATTCCATGAAGACATACTCTTTCAGGAAGATAAGAACTTTTATTTTATTATTCTGAGCACTTAATTTGGAAATTTCTGTTATTCCACTCAGAAGGATTTTCTTGAGATTTTGATTTAATCATTCCCTCCCTTCTGTTTTCACTCTTCTGTCTTTCTGGTGCTTTTAATTAGTATACTGTTGGAAGTCCTGATCCTTTATTCCTTGTATTTTGCTTTCCTTTTTTCCTTGTATTTTGTATCTCTGTGAGTTTGTCTTCTCTCTGAAATATTTATTAAATCGTGGCTTTCAACTCTTCTATTGAGTTTTGTTGTTTAAATTTTTGCATTCTATTTTTATCTTCCAAGAACTTTCTATTGTCTGAATAATCCTTTTTAAATAGCATCCCTTCTCTTATATCTCTGAGAATATTGTAGTTCTAAAAAGATTTTTTTTTTCTGCTTTATTTGCTGTCTTGGTGTTCTCCCTTTTCTTTGTTTCACATCGGTTTGTTCTTTTACGTTAGACTTTTCTAGTGATCACATTTAAAACAGACATAAAAATATTGTATTTATGGATATGCCTTGTTAACTGCTAGGCTTCTCTATAGGACGATTGGTGGTGGCCCAGCTGTTTAGTTTCAGTCCTTCGTTTGTGTGTTGCTATAAGTCCTTTCCCATGAGCAGATCGGTTTTCTTAGTTCGTTTTGTTTTAGAGACTTGAAAATTCAGTTGCTGAGTTTCTGGAAGCTGAGTGATGAAGATTGCTGAATGGCTCAAGGTTCCATATGCCAAAGTTCACATAACTTCCCTGACTGTGCTCTATCCCCTCATCTTTGCCCTCAGCTGTATTTCCTGTGAGCAACCTAAGATCCTTTCAGGTTAAATTCTCCAGAGTGAATTTCCAGGCTTTAGCTGTATTGGGAAAGGGAAAATTGCAACAGTGAAGCTCAATTTTCCCTTTAAAAATTTAACCAGTCCTTCAACTTATCCTGTTTTCAGCCACTCTCCCTCCCCTTTTAGAAGAACTTATTTCTGCCATTTCCAGAGCATTTTGGAGGGCTTCAAGGTGAACATCAATTTGCCTCTCGTTAGTCTTCTCCATTTTAGAATTTGATTGTAGTTTCCTCTGAGATGGGGAGTCAGTTACCGCTCATAATCTGTTTTCCAGTTTCCAGATTTCGTTTTTATCTCTTGTGTGTTCTGTCTCTGTTCCTATTCTCCTTGTCTTCCTGGGTTATCTTTCCTATGTCTTTTATATTAAATGTGATTTAAAAGGCAGTGGAGATAGACTGTGTGTTCAATCACCTTGCTTAACTAGAGGCCCTGACATTTGGAAATAGCAGAGTAATTCTTGAAAACCCTAAGAATTGGGGAATTCTCTTGGCTGGCGATGTGGAGAGAGTCTCATGCCACCAAGTAACATAATTTTGTATTAAGTTAGAGATTAAAGCCATACCATGGACACGATATATTTTTAAAAAGATAATTTTCCCATTAAGTGACAACCATGAAGAATCATAAAGACCTGAAACTATGGTCAGGGTGTGGAAAATTTCAAGGATAGAGAAGAGGTTTTTTTGTTTGTTTGTTTGTTTGTTGTTGTTTTTTTGTATCACACAATTTGTCTCAATATTCATATATCACGACAACCTCTTATTGTACAGTTGTTTTTATGAGTTTAAGAAGAATTTCATCATGTTTGATACAAAGTATCATGGGCATAGCTGCTACATGATGCAGTTAGTCATTATGTTACTTACCACTGTTAGAAAGTCCTTTCTAATGACTAACTGCATCATGTAGCAGCTATGCCCATGATACTTTGTATCAAACATGATGAAATTCTTCTTGAGGGGCCGGGTGCGGTGGCTCAAGCCTGTAATCCTAGCACTTTGGGAGGCCGAGGCGGGTGGATCACAAGGTCAATAGATCGAGACCATCCTGGTCAACATGGTGAAACCCCGTCTCTACTAAAAATACAAAAAAAATTAGCTGGACATAGTGGCGCGTGCCTGTAATCCCAGCTACTCAGGAGGCTGAGGCAGGAGAATTGCCTGAACCCAGGAGGCGGAGGTTGCGGTGAGCCGATATCAGGCCATTGCACTCCAGCCTGGGTAACGAGAGCGAAACTCGGTCTCAAAAAAAAAAAAAAAAAAAAAAGAAAGTCTAAAAGAGACTCAAATTTGGCTATATTATAGAAAATGCCTCAAAAACACCTTTCTGGGAGGAGTCTAAAAGCCAATGAGATGGAAGTCTTTCTATGGAAATTAGCTAGGAGTATAAACAATGACAAAACTAGCCAGCTGTGTTGATGCTGGTTGATGTTACTTCCTGTGCTCTGACTACATTACGGGGCGTGGCTGGAGATAAGGGCTTTTCGGTCAGCACACTGCAGCACCCAGCAGATACGTGGCCTCTGGGCCCTCATCC
Organism: Saimiri boliviensis; assembly: GCF_048565385.1. Taxonomy (NCBI): domain Eukaryota; kingdom Metazoa; phylum Chordata; class Mammalia; order Primates; family Cebidae; genus Saimiri; species Saimiri boliviensis. The sequence goes on along the minus strand of NC_133464.1, from coordinate 74,891,349 downwards.
CGGACTCCTGTGCTCCCAGTTTAGTTCCTCCACATATCCCCACCCTCTATTCCTTCCGAACGCAGATCAAAACCTCAGATCAGGACCTTTCTTTCGGTTAGCATCTATTAACAAGGTATTGGAGTTGACTTGTAAGCTGATCCCTATTTGCCATTCTTTACCCGGAGAAAGCTGGAAACCTGTCAAGAAGGTACCACGTGCAAAAAAAAAAAATCATCCTCAGAAATAAAGATAACATGAAGCTATTAAGATTTTAGAAAATTGGGAGCTGTAAACTAAGGCTTGTTGCTGTAAGAAAGTTTAATGTTTTCTTAGATTTTGTTTGATTTTCCCAAAGATATAGCCAGTAGGATACTGAAAGTAAAAAAAAACAAAACAAACAAACAAAAAAACCCAAAAAACAAAACAAAAAAAAACGCTGTCATGCAACCTCCAGGGATAGTTGAAAGGTGAGAACCTTCTGAGTCACAATTCACAGTCAGGCTGGTAGATAGATATAGATGTTTCCCAAATTAGAGTACCTCAGGACAGTTTTGCAGAGGGTCCCGGAATTTGCAACTTTAAGAAAATGGTCAGTTAATGGACCAACAGGTCTAAGGAGACTCTCAATGGTCAAGATGAGGCATAAAAGTTTATACTAATTAGAGGATATATAAATAGATTCAACCGATTATTTGATCCAATTAAAATCAGCCATATTAAATTCTTTTAAACATAGAAAAGTAACTCTTCATACTGACTTTAAGCACCCCAAATATCCACAAGTTCCATGAGAGTACACATGAAGTAACAATAGTATTGATATTAGTATTCATAAGTATGGCTTCTTGTTAAACCCCCAACAGGGGACTTCAGCACGTTCTGTCACAGGGAAGTTTCCCTTTCTCTAAAAGCTGCTCGTAGCTGTGCAGGGTCTAGTTTTCCTGGATCTCCCGCTGTGCCTCATTTTCTGTTTTGCATTTCTGTTTCTCATGGTTAATAATTATTAAGTACTTGCTTTGCACCAGATATTGTGATCAAAGCTTGACAAGCACAGTCTGGGTTAATCTTCATACTGAGCTTATGACACAGGTGCCATTATTCTCCTTGGTGTATATATGGGAGAACAGAAAGTCTGGAGTTATTAAGCAACTAACCCCCCCGACTGAAGTAGAGTGGAGTGGAACAGGGACTCACCAGTAGCGTTTCTCTAATGGCAAAGCCTGTGCTTTCTGTAACTAGGACACAGAGGCCTGTTGATGAAGGCCTCTCCTTGTGGTCACTGCTACAGGAGGGGATGGTCTTGGGGCTGCTCCCACTCATCCTCATCCAAGCACAGCCTTTTCTACTCCTGACTGGCCTGACACATAGTCAGACTGCAGGCCCCTGAGACAACTATTCTTATGCCCTCAGGCACCAGGCTCCAAAGTCTTTCATTAAAAGGGCTCTTAATCTTCCTCTGATTCTTGCCTGCCCGCTTCCTATAAGCCCCAGGACTTAAAAAGAAACAACCTGGCAGAAATGCTTTCTCTTTACTGCCTCAGTCCAAAATTAATGCTGTAGTGAAAATGGACATCTAGCTCATAAGATCAGAGAACAGCAAGTCCCTGAAATTCCATTTCAGACCCAGCTGGGGTGTTTTTCCTTTTGTACGTGAAAACCCTCTCCACATGTATCTTCCATGCAGCGGAAGTAATGGCAAACCCAGGGCGACAACCTGAACATTTAGATCCCACGGGACAAGAAAAACCACCAGGAAAAAGAAAATGAACTCTAAGGAACTACATCTAAATACTTTTTAAATAGATTTTTGATGAGTATTGGGACAATTTTGGAGCAGTTTTATGGAGGAGTTGGGTACAAATACATTGCGTATTTCAAGGCAGAATACTTCTACAAGGAAACATTTTATTCTTGTAATATTATCTTTTCCAGGTGTTTCTAGAGTAAGTCTCTTTAGAATGGTGATGAAAGGCCCCGTATTTTAAAAATAACAGTGATGCAGCAAGAACTTGGCCCCTCAAGTCCAGTGAGACCCTGCCACGCATGAACAGGGTCATGGCTACTCAGTTCCAACAGCAGAGACTCGTGGCCAAGGACAGGCTGAGATCTGCTCTATCTGCTCCTGTGAGGCCACCTTAGTTCTAAAATCATTTTGTAGCTTTGGCTGAACACATAGGGGCTTCAGCCAAGTCTATGAGTATTGGGAGGTAGTCAGGGAGAAAAATTGTTTAAAAAGTAGCCACCGAAAACTCGAAATGAGGGTAAAAAAGCAAGAGTCAAGATATTAAAGAGAAAGATGTGGCCAGGCATGGTGGCTCATGGCTGTAATCCCAGCACTTTGGGGGTCAAGGCTGGTGGATCACCTGAAGTCAGGAGTTTGACACCAGCCTGGCCAACATGGAGAACCCTATCTCTACTAAAAATACAAAAATTAGCAGATACCTGTAATCCCAGCTACTTGGGAGGCTGAGACAGGAAAATCAGCCTTAGTTTGCAGTGAGCCTAGATCATGCCACTGCACTCTAGCCTGGGCGACAGAACAAGACTTCATCTCAAGAAAAAATAAAAATAAAGAGAAAGATGTGTTAAAATAATAAATACTTGTATGAGAATATCCAAGTAAAGAGAAATTGATGCACCTGAGCACAAAATGTGGTTGTCAGCTAAAGAGGTAAGACAGAAAGAGTTCAGGATGACTTTAACATCTTTTATTATTTAACAGAAGAAAGAGTATCAATTTATCAGGAAAGATCAACTGTTTCCTGTGACATAATTTTAAGTTTGCAATTTCTTGTTACAATTATTTTATTGTATTCCTTTTTATTCCCAGTTGCTTTATTAAATCATGGAGCTCAAGAATTATGTCTACTTTCTTTTTGTCTTCATATCCTTAGTAATAAATGTAGTGTCCAGAAGAGATATTGATTAATAAGCAAATGAATAAATAATAATGATCAGCCATAAATAACATGTTTTATTCTTAGATTCTAAGTACATAGGAATCAAGGGTGACTGTAACCCCAGCACTGTGGGAGGCTGAAGTGGGGGGATCATTTGAGGTCAGGAGTTTGAGACCAGCCTGGACAACATGGTAAAACCCTTTCTCTACTAAAAATACCAAAATTAGCTGGGTGTGATGATGCATTCTTTTACCTCCAGCTAATTGGGAAGCTGAGGCAGGAGAATTGCTTGAACCTGGGAGGATGAGGTGGCAGTGAGCCAAGATCTCACCACTGTGCTCCAGCCTGGTCAACAGGGTGAGACTTTGTCTCAAAAAAAGAAAAGAAAAGAAAGGTGACATTTTTGTTATTTTTAAAAAAATCTTAAAATTTAAAAGCTTCAAAATCAATTTTTTGCCCATATGGAAGACCAGACCAAATTGGTTATACTACCGGCGGATATTTGGAGGTAGGATCAAACCCAAATATTGTACAGTAATTTTAGTTCTGTTTAAATATTGATGAAAGCCTTGGAGTTCTGCAACACAAAATAAATAACTAGTTTTAGTAGATTCAAAGAATAGGTCAAGATTATGGACTTTGGAATCAGGTAACTTGGGTTTAAGGTCTTGTTTCACATAGTTTCTACCAGCCCTGTGACCTTGAGCCAGTTAGAGATAGCAACACCTACTCCAGCAGGCTAATATGAGGATAGACAGAATAACATGCTAAGCCCTTAGCATGGAGCAAGGCATATAATGGGTATTTCATAGGTAGTCACTGTTATTTCTCTGTAAAATAACAAAGAAAATGGTTAGAGAAAAAAGTGGGGCCTGCCTGGCCCTGAAGGGTCAAGATTATATTGTTAAAATACAAAGAATTTTGCATTTTAATTGTAGAATATGTTTTTAAAGTACAATTCATATATTAATAGATAATAGTAACATAGATAATAAATAATCCAAATGATAGTTTTGGATTTCAAATAAGTAATGTATTAATTGAACTGTTCTCACTCAGGACATCTTACCTGCATAATAGAATGTGTGTGTTTCCTGTCGGCTCTTGTCTGGGAGCAGAGATCCAGTTGCCCAAAAGCTATAACATATTACTTAGGTGTGGATTAAAAAGCTAAAGGAATAAAGAATGTCCTGGCTTGATGACATTTAAAATGTGAATTTGCTCTTTCAAAAGGCCATTACTGTCCATTGCTTCTCAAAGTGATGTGATAGAAATTTAAAGGAGCATCCAGAGCATGCCTGATGTAACACCCTGATTCATAGGTGTGACTTTTCTTTCATGCTAAAGCCAAAACGTTTTCTGTGGACTATACATCTCTGAAATGATAGTGCAAGGCTTCTGGAGAGTGGTTCCATACATGGTAACACTGCTTTTGCTTTACTGGTGCTCAGACAGGTTTGTAAGACTTGGAGAGGTGGTAAGTCCAGGATCCACAATGCTAGCCTGCCCTCCAGATGGGTCAGAACATAGAGGAAGGCTGGTTTGTGGGTTTCCTCCATGCTGCAGACAGTGGGTGCCTAGTCATCAGCTCCTTGCTTTGACTTCTTTCATAATTCTTCATGCTTCCTATTTAGGGAAGACACTGTTCACAAACAGACTCACTCTGGTTCTTGAGATAGAAGGAACCAGGATAGAAAGCATAGGAGGAAGGGAGTCAAGGGCTGGGAAGAGCAGAGGGTAAGAGATAGATCTGGAGAAGATGTTGATGACTGCTTAGCAATGAACTGTTTTGATAAGGTATTGTTTGTTTGAAATTCTAGGCAACTCATCACTAAATTTTACTGGTTCTATTTGTCCATTTTACAACCCTATTTTGATACATACTGAGCTAGTGTGTCATCCATTGTTCAATCAATCAGAAGAAAAGAACCACTTTATCAAGGGCTTTGTTGCTAGGGTGTGATCTAATGCAACTGTGGAGCTGGTTAAACCCTCTCTGTGAGGCTGTTGCCCTCACATCAGATGCTGGAACTTGCTGTCTACAGGCTTGGGAGTCAGGAAGGATACCATAACTGAAATGGAGCTCACTTGATCACATATACAAGGCTCTGCACTGATGTGGCAAGATTACATAAAATAATTGACATCCAAGTGGCTCAGAATATATTTATATTTTCAGATTCTCAGGGCAATTCAATTTTTTTAATTAAACAAATTTAAACTACTAAGAGTTAGCCTAAAATCCTTAGAGACTTGTGAACCTCCACTTTAAGAAATCCCCAATTAAGAAACATAGTTATAAATGGAAAAAGAGTCAAACAGACTGGATTCAAATCCTGTCTCTCCTACTTATTAGTTGTAATCTGACACATTCTTAAAATCTTTACATCTGTTTCCTCATAAAAAATAGCTAGTAAATGCATTGGTTGAAAAATTCAGTGACAAATTCACTAATTCAGTAAATACTTATTGAGAATTTACAATGTGCCAAGACTGCTTCTAGGCCATGAACATATAACAAGAAGCAAAAGGGTGTAAAAGTCCAGTAAATGAAGACAAAATATTGTGTGTGTGTGTGTGTGTGTGTGTGTGTGTGTGTGTGTGTGTGTATACATACATAATGTCAGGTGGTGAGATGGACTAGGAAGAAAAAAAGCATAAAGCAGGACCGGGAGACAGGATGAATGGCAAGGCAGTATTTTATAAATGGCAGGTAAAAAGGCTGTGTCAGCTATCAATGGCTGAATAAAAAATTACCCCCAAAATTCTTAGCTTAAAGCAACCCAAATGAAGGAGCTTTCTATGACCTTAGCCTGGGTGAGAAACAGATTAAGATGCAGAAAACATTCTGACATTGAGATTCTAGAACAAAAACAGAACTGGCATCCATCCAGTAACTGGATACAAAGGTCTGATCTCCTAAGCTGGCTCCATCTGATTTTGCCTGTTATTACCATTGATACGTTTTTGGTCCCCAAACAGCTGGATGGCAGTTTTTCTAAATGTAATAAAAACTTGACCAATCCTAACTGGAATAAAAACAATTTTATTACCACTTGTAAGACTTTTAGCGAGAAGAAATAAATGGAGGGTCTTACCGTTGACATTGCTGCAAGAAATAGCCTTTAAAACCATAGATGGTCAAGGTGAAGGTAACAGGGGTGTGAAGCTGCTACTCTCCAAGCCCCAGTTCTAAGATTGCTAATCTCAGTGGGAAGTATTCTTTGGATCCATCCATCCCTTTTCCTATTGTTCTTTCCTATTGTCTGTCATCAGAAATGACAAACATAATGATACGAATGGGATACAGGGAAATATTGGATAGAAGAGGGTGGTTCCCTGACAAACACCCCACCCTCAGGCTTGGACCCCTGTGACCCTAAATGGGACCAAGTATTTCTGTTTTTGCACCCAAAAGTTGCCTTTCAGCCTACCACACCCCCTATCCTGTACCCATATAAACCCCAAACCCCAGGCTCCATCACCAGATGAACAGAGGAGCAGAAGAGCAGCAGAACAGCAAGGCACAGATGGAGAGAAGAGAAGGAGAGTCTAAATGTCAAGAGGAGTTCAGCTGGGGGTGGTAGGAGAGGAAAACGGCTGCTGGGTGGCTGAACTCCAGGGGAAGATCATCTTCCCTCTCTGTCCCATTTCCAGCTTCCCATCCATCCCACTGGCAGCCACCTCCATCACTCAGTGAAACCTCTGTATTCACTATCTTTCAATTCCGTGTGTGACCTGATTTTTTTCCTGGATGCCAGATGCCAGACAAGAACCCAGGTATCAAGAGGGTGCTGAGCTGATTAACACTTAAGCTGTCTATAGATGGCAGAGCTAAAGCACTGTAGCATGCCCACTGAGGCTTTGGGAGTTGCAGGCACCCATCCCTAGATGCTGCTGTGGGGCTGGAGCAAAAAGTGCTTGCCCTGGCTCCCACACCTGCCCGTCTGTGTGCTCCCCTTCCTATAAGGGATTTGAGCAGCAGCCGCAGCTGAACAGGCAAGCCATTCTGAAAGGGGGGTTAGGGAACATCCAGAAAGGGGGGTCTGGGAACTCTTTCATTTTAATAGAGCCTTGAGCTCTTATTAATATACATCAGCAAATACATTCTGTTGGAGAAGCTGATGTCCCAACAGAATACTGTAAATGTCTTGAAATCTGAGAACTTATTTTCCAATTACAATGAGTTTCCTTGTAATTGTAGGTAATAGTCACCAGAAAATAAGATTTGAAGTTAACCAAGAGAAGTCCTTGCTGGAGGTGTGAGTTCTGATCGACTCCTGGATCATAAAATTTTCCCACCAAGATTTTCTAAAAGGGCTATTGACTTATTTTCCTAATGTCTCAAACCAGCCCATAAATCATAGAAAAGAATATACACAGACTTTATTTCTTAAGCCAAAGAGTGAGTGAGAAAGAAAGAGAAAGGTTAAAACATTAGTTATTGATTTTTTTTGGCAGGCAAAATTAATAGTAGCTTCTCCTCCTCCGTAGTTAAATTCATGTCCTAACTATAACCTCTATTTTATTGAAAAGCCCTAGAAATGCATGAAGAATTTTGGGATTACTGCTTTGATTTAATCAGTTAAACAAAAATATTATTCTTCATGGGAGGTTGAATTGCTATTTGGACTGCTGATGTGAAGTTTTCCATTTTGGCTGCTCCCTCTGGGAGCAGTAGCTCAGCCTTAAGCAGGCCTTCTCTCCTTAGGGAACCAGAGTTTCAGAAGCAAACCTGACTAGAATAGACAAACTGTGGCTGGTGAGGCCCATGGATTCCTGTGTGTTCTAGTACGTGATTAAAATGAGACTCAATTACCTTTGACTCACTATTCTTACCAGAAGTGATGTATAAACAATGACACACTTTTCTTTCTACATATTTACATTAATTGGTACAGGGAAAGTAAATGGATACACATTTAATTATTTCAAAGTCATTTTTACAATCATATTTGTTGTTCTGCTGTTTCTGTTATCTCTTTCAGAAAGTACATGCAAATGAGTTGGCATTTATGTGACACAGTAGTTGGAAAGCAAGCTTGAAACTGTTTATAACAATACAGTGAAAAAGAGGAATTTATTTCCAAAAAGGACTTCATGTTTAGGTCTTTTGGGTTCTATGCATGCTCACTTGTCATTTCTGTCCCATGTCATTCTTCCCATGTTATTTCTGTCCATTCTCCATGAGTTAACCTAAGAAGATTTAGGTTTCATATAAAGATACAGTCACACATCTGGTAGACATTGGTCATACTAGGATGATTGAAAGATAAATAGTTGATGACCGGAACCAAGCTCTGGGACAAAATAAAAGCCTGCAGAGGCGGGGCGCAGTAGCTCACACCTGTAATTCCAGCACTTTGGGAGGCTAAGGTGGGTAGATCATGAGGTCAGGAGTTCAAGACCAGACTGGCCAACATGGTAAAACTCCATCTCTACTAAAAAATACAAAAATTAGCCGGGCATGGTGGCCTGTACCTGTAATCCCAGGTACTTGGGAGGCTGAGGTAGGAGAATTGCTTGAATTGGGACCCCGGAGGCGGAGGTTGCAGTGAGCCAAGATCACGTCACTGCACTCCACCCTGGGCTACAGAGTGAGACTCCATCTCAAAAAAAAAAAAAAAAGTCTGCAGATAGCATCATTCTTTCTCAGACCTTCACACTTCACTCCACTGGAAGAGTGAAACTCCTACTCTTAGGCAGTCTCAGCATTCCTTAGACACCAAACCTATTGCAAAGAATAAGGACCTAGATCCCTATTTTCCTTGGTTGAGGAGGTTTTTTGGTAGCAATAGGTGGCTCAGGCTGTGGTTGAACAGACAGCTGGAGTGAGAACACTGGAAATACCTGTGCTTGACATCCCAGGATGCAGCACACTTACAGAAACAAGTGCTTTGGAAGCTCAGAGGAAGAAAAGATTCATTTCCTACCACTGAATTTATAGGTCTTATGAAAATGTAACACCTCAGGCAAGGAAATCTCCATTGTCTTGCCTCCTGACTCCTCTACCCACCTCTGCTCTTAGGATGGATTTTCTGAAATGCAATTTTGATCAGACCTCTCATCAAAGATGGCCCATGACTTTTCCACCACGTACAGATTAATCTCCATTGTTATTTAACACCACAGTTTCCATCAGTGATTCACATTTAGTCCTGATCCCACAGGCTCCCTTCTCTCCTCTCTGCTATTATTCAGCATCCATCAAATGCACCGCCTTCAATTGTTTATGCACTCTAGTAATCTCATTTTCCAACTTGATGCTTCCTCCCTGGTTCAGCCTTTTACAACAAGTCTTTCGATTCTGTTGTAAACTCACCATTTCAACTCACACATCTTCCCATAATTCTCCCTTCAACTCTTCTGCTTAAGTGAAATCTACCATTTTCTCTGAAGCCCCACCTTTCTTGCAATCTCCCTGAGCAGGGGCTGCTCCCTCTTCCTTACCCATGTGGTCCACAGCTCATATAGGAGCTAGGCCAGCAGGAGGGGGGCTCAGCGTTCTCTCCCATTCCTATTGTCAGACCTGCACATTTTTCTAAAATACCTTCTTTCTTTCTTTTTGAGGAGAATTGCAGCTATGTATAGCCTTCTTCTTTTTTGTCTCTTTCCTTCTCAGCCATGTATTTCACCTCTGTTTCATGTATTCTGAGGACTTTACCTCTCACAGTTTCCAGAGCATTACTTGCTGCAATAGGCAGGGTAGAGTTTAGATTGCTGTCAAAAAGAAAATCCCAAATGGCATGGCTTAAATAAGTCTGGAGTTCATTTCTGTCATATCAATATCCGAGCAGGTGGTCCACAGCCAGCACGAGGCCTAATAGATTTGAGGATGTAATAGGTTCTGACTTTATTTCAGATGTGGGACTGACTGCTGCTCTACCTCACCCCTGGCTCTTTCCCTGTTGCCACACACTTTCACAAGCCAATGAGGAAGCCTCTGTGCTCCCTCCTTTGAAATCTGCAGGGAGTTCAATCCACACAAGCTCTGGCCAGCTTGAGTGATTAGCATGTGTAGGGCAGCTGAAGCCAATGAGACCTCTCAGGAAGAATAGAAAAAATGAGGAGAAGAAGAATGAGAATAATTATTGTCATGTAAGATGATAATGAAAAAGGAGGAGATTAGGAGATTAAAATATGTCCCACACAGAAATCAAAACTTTCTGCCACCACGTTCTCTTCCTCAGTTTCTCTCTTGATGGATTGCACTATCATCCACTCTTTCGCTCCAGCCACAATTCCGGGAGTCAATCTAGGCTCCTCTTGCTCACCTCCTGCAACAAGTGATTGGATGCTATTCATTTCATGCCCTCTCCTCTTATTTAAATTGGTGCCCTCCTCTCTGTCTTCACTGCTGTTTTTGCCAGCTCAGCCCCTCATTACTTCTCTTCTGGATTATTAAATTGTCTCCCTGCCTTCTAATCCTTCCCTTTAACCTATCCTAAGCACGGCTCTGTCAAGCTGATCTTTCGATGATACAAATTTAATCATTTCATTGCGCTATTTTAAAATCCCCAAATGGCTCCCTATCTTCCACAGGATCGTACGTAAATGCTGAATGACATGGCATACAAGCATTTGGTCTTTGCCTCATTCTCCTGCCTTTTCCATCTCACTCTCCTGCAGGATCCTACAGGTTTCTGACTCTCCAGCCATAGTAAACGATGTGCAATTCCTTGACCATACCCTGTGTTCTCTTGCCTCTATTCTTGGGCACATGCTCTTCCCAAGAATGATCTTTGTATTGATGATCTTTTTCCTGTACCGAGCTAATTTCTATTCTTTCCTCAGACTCAGCACAAAAGTCACCTTCAGGTGTCCTTTTTTGAGACTCTTTCTCCCAATCAGACTCATTTTCCTTCCCTTATTTTATGTCCCCATCACATCCTATGCAAACTTACATTATAGCGCTTATCCCACTTGGCTACTAATATTGATTTCTTGCTGTCTCACTCAAGCGAAAGTAAGACAGGCATACAGATATTCTACCTCTGAACCTTTCCTAATTCCTGGTTCATAGAAGTCATTAAATAAATGTTTGATGAGTAAATTGTAGGGGAGAAAATGTAGTATCTTTTCCTCACCCAGGGTTCATGGTTGAGACCCCTACAACAAAAGATAAAAGCATAGAAATGTATTTAATAAGAGTTTTGCATGATATGGGAATCTTCAGAAATGAAGACTCAGACTCAGGGAAAACTGTAATTTATGAACAGTCGTGTGGAAATGTGATTGGAGGATAAAAGGGTAGGATGTAATGGTAATAAACTGATGGGGGATGGGGACTTAGGACGATCTGTTTGCTCATATGCTTTTCTGTGTCCTTGTGTGACATTTCTTCCTCTGGGTATAGGGTAGGACAATGTCCTATGAGGGTCTTCAGGAGAGAAAGAATAAGAGAAGCTCAAAGAAACCTCCCTGCTTCTCTGGTTTTCTCAATTTTCTTCAGCTCAAAACGCTCACT